>NC_143249.1:63020000-64270000 GCF_984573655.1 Nuphar pumila
AAATCGTCCAGGGTTTGAATAAAACAGGAATTTTAGATAGTATATGGAAACAGATGAAAAAATTGGAGATTTTAAAAAATCGTCCAGTATTTTAGAAAACTTATGGAAAAATGTAATAAAAGAAACAAACATTCAATCACATCCTATACAAACAAGTATGCACATACAACATTCCCTAAAAGCTTATTCTAGATGCACAAGTTTTGAAATAGCTGTAGGACCTTAATCCTAACTCTATGGTTCAGATCATCTGTGTCTAATCATGCTATGCCTATATACCCGAGCCGAGGCTCCATATACGTGGCATAAAATCAATTTCTCCGGTTCTAGATTCAAGTTTTCCAACATCCTTGAGCGCCTGCCGATATACGTTGGACTATGGACCTTGGTACGTGGCAGGGGGGTT
The DNA here is from genome assembly GCF_984573655.1 of Nuphar pumila. Lineage (NCBI taxonomy): Eukaryota > Viridiplantae > Streptophyta > Magnoliopsida > Nymphaeales > Nymphaeaceae > Nuphar > Nuphar pumila. The sequence continues at coordinate 63,020,407 of NC_143249.1, forward strand.
TTCACCCAAATAAGTGGCCCAATTGTGAGTCTTTGTTCCGAACTATGGTTCTGGAAGAAAGCCCAGCAACGTGAAAACCGGGTAAAGATAGGTGGAGTGGTTTTTGAAAACATGAGCACATGCAAGCAAACAGAGGGCTCTAAGTCCTAAAGAGATAGAATTTTGAAATATTTGAAGAAGCAAGCATTGTTTTCATACAATTCCTAGATTGAGGAGTGTTGTATTAGACCTAAGTCTATGTGAGCATGAATAATTCTCCTCAATATGGTCCTACCAAACCATACTTAGTCTATATGCAATCCATGTCAGCTGAGTTTGAGTCTAGGCTTTTAGGTTCACATGATATCATGAAATAAAAGTTGACATTCCATGGAACATGATTTTTACAATTTGAACTAAGTTAAGCACACAATTGATCAGGCGAAGACAGGTCCCATCACGGTCGCCAAACCTATTATCACCGCAAAATTTTTACTTTTGCAAGTCAAACTGACCTTTTGAAAAAGTTTTTGAAAATAACTCGCCTCCGTTTTAAAATGCGGGATAATTCCGAAGAATGGGACTCGCCTGTCGGTACGAGGTTCTACCGATCCTGGCGCCTTTACCAGGGGTAATTGAACCAAGGATCAAAAGTGTGCTTAACTTTGCTCAACTTGTCTAAATCATGTTCTATTTCCTAAATGCACAAAGAATCAGGCATGTGCTATGAATTTCTGAAAATGCAGGTTGAAAACATGATGTTTGCTTTGAATATTGAAAAATATTTAGAGATTCTTGGAAAAGATAACACTTGGAAAATCATGAGCTTAGTGAGAGAATATTTCTGAGGAAAGTGAAAATCGATTTATGAAGAATTCAAGTGTTTTATGAAAATCGATTTATGAGAAAACCCCAATAACTTTGGAAAATTTGATTTCTCTGAATTAGAACTTGGGAATTGAAAATGTAACTTGAAAAATCAGGATTTTGAATTTGGGAAATGCTTAAATATCATTGGAAAATCAATGTTTTGAGAAAATCAATTTCTAAATAAGACTTAGAAAATTTTGAGAAAATCGATTTCTTTGAATTGAAATTGGAATTTGTAGATGAATGAAATGAATGAATGTGGATTTGAAAGACTTGATTTTGAGGAATTGAGAAAATCTGTTTTGTATTTTTGAGAAATGCAGCGCATTTTGAAGTTAGCCTAAGAATGTAGGCTGAATGTGGCTAATACGAAGATCACAAATCTGGGTCTCATTCGTATTCTGACTATGGCCATAAATACAAATTCCACTGAGTTTGTCAACTCCATAAGAGCTAGTGCACGTGCCATTTGTGTAGACCATAGTGAATTTGTAAAGAATGTGCATGAATTGTCATACATAGCAGTTATATATCAAAGTTTAAAACTATATCTAATGCAAATCCCAATCTAAGCAAAAATTGAAATTCTTATTCCAAATTTAATTACAATTTACATCACTAATTGAATTTAAATGACTGAAAATAAAGTCTTTAATGTCCCTGCAAAACTAGAAAAATGGATTAGTAAAGATATGTTGGCTTTTCTAGGTTTATCCAGCAATATCTGGAAATTGCTGGATTTTGCTAGATATAAGCCCTTTTCCATGATTCCCTGATATAAACTTAATGAAATATAAAATAAAACTAAATAAATAATAAAGATGAGATTTGAAAATTCGAAATTGGGGTCAAAATGACCAAAATACCCCTGATAGCAAGACTATGGCCTTGAAACCAGGGTTTTCAGAAAGATATTTGGTAAAATACAACTTTTGAAATTCAAATGAGAATAAATCAAACCAAATATGATATGACATAATTAAAAATAAGAAAATTAGGGTTTATAATTTCGAAATTGAGGTCAAATGACCAAATTACCCCTGATAGCAAGACTATGGCCTTGAAATCAGGGTTTTCTGAAATAGATTTTGGTAAAAACTTGGGATTTATGATTGAAATAAGCATAAAATCAAACATGAAACATCCTACTGTGATGCTAAACATGAACAAACCCTAAAATTGTAAGCTTATGCAGGAAAATCAAGAAATATCACAAATATCACGATTTTGGCAGTGTTTCGGGATCTTGCAGGTACCCTGTTTTGCAATTTGATCCATTCAAGTATCAAATGGATTAAAAAATTTATAAAAATCGACACCTGCACTTTTTATAACCCTAAAATCAGATTGGAATCATAAAAATAAATTTTTGACATTATTCCAATTCGAAAATTGCATTAAAACCCTAAAATAAGCTATTTTCACCCATGTTCACAGACCAGTTCTAATGTTAGACCCAAATCAGGGATCAAATCACCATGAAAATTTCTGCAATTTTATAGAGGTAAACTAGACAGAGAATCAAAAATTTCCCTTTTTACAGATCGGAAAAACCATCTCTGATGAGGGAGAAACCCTTCCGGCAATCTGGACTTAAATATAACGAATCTATCATTGGTTAAAACATATACTTCCGGTTGAAAATACAGAAACAAATAGCAAACGTAAACAAAAGTTTATGAAATTTAATCAGTAAATAGTGGGCATAAAAATAATGAACTTCCTTTTTTACAGATCCTAGATCGGATCTACGGTTTGAGATCTATGATCAGCACAACTCAGATTAGGGTTTTGGTAAACCCTAACGAGTTTTAAATTTTAAATCCGACTCTCTGACAGAGAAAAAATACTAAACAGAAGCACAAAATTATCAACATTTCACAGTAAATAGTTCACAACATCATGAAGCCACTGCATTTTACGGATCTCGAATCGGATATCAGATGAGAGAAATATCACAACTGCAAGTTACCTATGAATTTCAATGTCGATTCTAAACGACTGAAAATCACGGTTTAATCTTTTATTTTTTTGACAAGGTTCCCGAATTCTAAAACATCCGAAATTTTTACAGTAGTTCACTGACATATCCATGTATCACATATTAAAAAATCAGAAATTTACAGTGAGTACTTCAATACGAAATAACATGTTCTTTGCTGATTCAAGCTTAAAACACACAGAAATTTGATAAAACCTAATAAAGCATGCATTAATCAATGAAAACAATAAAAAAAATATTAAAACAGTAAAATAAAATTGATTTCTATGCTGGAAAACGTGTAATAAACATAAATAAGCAAAGAAATAAATAAAATACAGGGAATCCATGGTTAGATTTTGATTTACTCATTAAAAGATAGATTTGACCCATTAAACGAGTGAATCATAATCTTTTTCGGGCGTTTAGCATAATAAATAAAAAAATAAAATATTTTTAATGGATCAAAATGTATAAGGCACCATCAAACATCAGATTAACATCATATTGAGGTCCTCACATGATTTTTTTGAAATAAAAGAAAAGAAAAAGCATGCTAAAAGAGGTGATAATGGTTATTTTAATGAAATAAAGTAATAAAAATGATAAAAATAATAAAATAAATTAAATAAGACCTTATCTTGGGGATGCAACAATGGAGGAAGGAGAGGAGCTGAAGAGAGGAGGGAGACCACGAAAATTTGAGAGAAAAAGAGCTCCCTAACCCCTCTAAAGAGCCCTTATTTATAGTTTTTCAAAGCCTCCTTAATTAGGGTTAATTACGGAGTTTTATTTTTTTAGAACTCTTTTTAATAAATCCAATAAAGGGGGATACAATTTTTTGAAGAATTATAGCCTAGGTAGGACTCTAATTAATCCCTAATTAACACCTAATTAAACCCTAGAAAGTCCAAATGTGGCATCACCTAGTGTGGACCCACATTTGGTTTTTAAAACTTGAATTTAAAACCTTTAAAAACCAATGGTTTAAAACATTAATAAAATGGATTTTTAAAATTGCTTTTGACACCTCTAAACCCTTAGACTAACTAGGACAATGACTAACCCTAGTCTAATCTTGACTTCTTCAAATGTGGCGCCACCCCGAGTGGGCCCCACTTGAATTTTCAAAAACAATTTTAGAACTTGAAAATGAGAGGGTTTTCAAAAGAGATTCAAAAGTAGACTTTGAGATTGAAAGGTTTGAAATGGTATAGAGTTCCAACTGGGTCAGAACTCCTCTGGATGTGGCGCCAACTGAGTGGGCCCACATCAAAGTTTTAAAAATTTGAAATAAAGACTAAAAGTAGCTTTGAAAAGGGGTTAAAATCACATTTGAAATTCAAAGTTTTAAAGATAGAGTTCCAAGTGAATTGGAACTCTGGGCCAGAGTCCTGAACCAATTAGGACTCTAAGATTTTGGATTTTAAAAACCAAATGAAGGAGTTTTTGAAAGATTTTATCAAAAAATGGTAAAATAAGGCAGAAAATGCAGTCAGGGTTAGAGTCCTAACTCAACCGAAACTCTGAAATAGAGTTCTGAATCAACCGAGACTCTACAAAATAACCTAATTTTTGAAAAACAAATGGAAAAGAGTAAAAATGGAAGCAAAAACAGACTCTAGAACAGACTCCTGACTAAATTAGGACTCTGGGATGGAGTCCTGATCGGACTGAAACTCTAAATTTTTTTGGTATTTTCTGAAAAATAGATGAAAGAACTTGTGAAAACAATAACAAATATTGGAATAAAATAGAGTTCTGATTCAACTGAGACTCTGCGGACAGAGTCCTAATTGAACTAGGACTCTCAGATTTTTGGATTTTCTGAGAAAACAAATGAGAGAGCTTTGAAAAACAGTTAAAAAGAGGATGTAATTGAAGTTTTGGTTCAGAGTCCTGATCTGATTAGGACTCTAAGAAAGAGTTTTGATTCGATCAGAACTCTAAGAATTTTGGTTTTCTGATAAACAAATGATGAAATTTGGGCAAAGCTTTTGAAAACCAGTGAAAATGAAGTATGAAAACCAATTTTGGATAGAGTCCTGATTCGATCAGGACTCTGGGGTACAGTCCTGATTTGATCAGGACTCTGGGATAAAACCTCAGAATTTTGAAATTCTTTGATAAAAGTGTAACCGTTTTGATAGATAGAAAGATTTTTGAAAGATTCTTTCAAAATTGAAATCAGGATCAGAGTCCTGATCCAACTAGAACTCTCTGAACAGAGTTCTGTTTTGACTAAAACTCTGAGTTTCTGACTCATTTTGAAAGATTTGATTGAAAATAGATAAATTAGTTGTAAAAGATTAGAGTCCTGATCCGTTAAAACTTTGAAGAAGAGTTCTGATTCGACTGGACTTTTGGAAAAAGAGTCTTGATCCAACTAGGACTTTGAAATTTTTTGGAGATTTTTGACAAGTAAAGGAATCCAGAAGCGACACCACCAAAATGGGTCTCATCTGAGAATTGAAATTGGTTGAAAATTGAGTTTAAAACAAATCCAGATTGTTTTCTGAGAAAACATTTCAAAATATAAGGTCCTGGGGGTTGGCAAATGACAGAATGCTGATTAAAAACCCAGGTTTTAAAAATTGATTTTGAAAGAAAAGTTTTAAAACCCGAATCTGAATTAAATATTTTGAAAACAGGAGTGTTGGATCTCGAAAATGAGATGTAATGACATGCAATGCCATGCAATGCAATGAAATGGTATGCCGAATGCATGCAATGATATGCAATGACACATGAAATATATAAACACTAGATGAGGGTGAAAATTTGGGGTGTTTACAATATCGGGTCTGTGAAAGGGTTCCAGTTAAGAACCAACAAATTCTGTAGGGATGCTAAATTACCTGTTTAAGATATGCTAGAGCAGATAGAAAGACTCAAGGGCGTGAATCAATTACAACAAAAGCTTGTTGTAAATTTGATCACAGAGGTTGGTGTAGATCGGGTTCGTGCTTGTGATCTTCATTTTGATCAATCGATAGGGGATAGGACTGAATCATTAGTAAATTAGATAATCCCAATGGGGTGTAAGTTTTCCTGGTATCATTTTAATTTTATCAGCATCATCTCTTTAGCATTTCACCTTCATACTAGCCATAGCATTATCTGTGCACATCCCACCACTTCCTACACCTTTGCACATCACCACAACACTCACATAGTATTTGCCCCTCACTTCACACCTACAACACCCCATTACCACTTGCACTGGTTGAATATGGTCTTGGTGCCACACCTTGCATTCAACACAGCAGCTGTTTGCAGCATAGCTGCTAACATTTCTCTTTATACTCACCACCTCTCCAACCTACTGTAGCCCCATACCATATGCTCATAGCAGTGGCAAACACTGTTGTGGCTCATTACCTTTTCAAGCATCTTTCTCAGCACTGCAACACTTCACCTTTCAGCCACACTTTGCACCTTCATTCCATTCCCAGCACCACCTTCATCAAATCGCCCAACACTTAGCACATATTACATTCACTTGCTACACCACATTGCCACAGTCCCACCTACCTGCTGCTATGTCTCATCTTCCAGCACCATTATTGCATCATTTAGAATATATGAATCCCAGCATCCATCCACTATGCATATTCACTATTTCCCACACTTCATCTTCAACACCTATACCATTTTCACCCAACTGTCACCGTTTCCCAGCATCACATCTACAACACCCCCTCACCACTTGCACTGGTTGCATATGGTCTTGGTGCCACACCTTGCATTCAACACAGCTTCTATATCTGCTACCCAGTAGCACACCAACAATGTCATGTACACCCCCACATTGCTGCATTCTTGCTGTAATTTACAGCAATATCCAACCCTCTTCACTAGTATCAACCCTCTCAATACACCCCTCGTAATCCTGCATATCTTAACCCCCTGTCACCTGCTTACACTCCCTCCACTTGCATGATACTAAACCCCTTTTAAATATATGATGCACCGATAGTCTCATCATGCATTTCCCATTATTATTAGTCATGCACATCCATGTTTATATGTATCTCTTGAACACATGTATTGCATTATACATGTATTCTAAAATGTGTATCCCCTCTCTAGCATAACCATTCATATACCTATATCCTTTTTCATTGATGCATATATATACCCCTGTATAAACCTTTGGCATATGCATGAGCCCCTTATCAGTTGCATTGAAGTTTCAATATAATATTTTGCAAATTTCCTTTTATATGCATCTTTTGCCTTATGCTAACTTGATTTTTTTGTAGGAATTATAAAGGAAAGGCTATTTTCCTCCATAGTTTAGGAGTTGTAATTTCAATTTTAGAATTATAATAGCTAAAGATTAATGAGAATCTTTACTTTCCGGTTTAGAATAGAATGTATGAGCATACATTTTTCATTGAATTATTTGTTTCACCCTATTTTCTCTTTTATTTCAAAAATCCACAAATGGCGAAACATGAATGGCACATGCACCATTCTAATAAAAGGTAATTAAACCCTAAGTAAATGATTCACATTTATGGCCATAGTCAAAATGCGAACAATACTTAGGATTTTTATCTTTTATGGAATAACACTTGATCCATACTTAGGTCTCTTTTGAAAATCATCATATTTTCTAAAATTTTCTTCATTTAACAGAATTCGACATGTAAATTAATCTAAAACATATATTCATGGCCATAGTCAAGATATATAGAACGTTAATTTCATTTCAAATCCTATAAAGGCACCAAAAATGTATTTTATTATTTATCTGAATTCAAATATAGATTATAATATAATACATCTGTGACCATAGTCATGAATGTATTATAAGATTAATCTTATTTCAATTCTCCTAAAGAATAAAATATGCTTTTCAAATCCAATTTTTAAATTCTTTTTAAATCATGCATAATTTAGGATAGAATTGCATTTTTTTCCAAATTATTTCAAGTTATCTTAAAAAATCCAAGTGATTTTGAGATAAATTTCCAAATGTTTTCCCCATTTTTCAATTCAATCTTCAATTCTTATTTATAAATTCAAATTCATCTTTTTATTCTCAATTCTATCTTATTTCAAGATTCAAACTTCAATATTCCAATTTCAAAGTTTGATTCAACTTTAAAATTTCAAATTCAAGATTCAATTTCCAAAACCAAATCAAATTTCAAAGTTCAATTCAACTTTGGAATTTCAAATTCATTTCTAAGTTCAAGATTCAATTCCAAAATCAATTCAATATTCCAGATCCAATTTCAAAGTTCAATTCAACTTTGAAATTCCAAATTCAAATCCAAATCCAAATTCTATTTCGAATGAAAATTTCAATTTCTAAATCCTTTTTCTATTTAAAGTTCAATTTCAATTTCAGATCATAAATTCAATATCAAATTCAAAATTCATTTCAAATTCAATTCCAAATTCAAGATTTTGAATTCAATCTCAAAAACCAAAATCCATTTTCAAATGCAATTCCATCTTTAAATTCCATCTTGATTTCTCAAAATCAATTCTATTTTCAAAATCGATCATGATTCTTCAAATCCAATTCCCATTTCAAATTCTATTTCCAATTCCAGAATTCAATTCCATTTTTACATCCCACCTTGATTTTCAACTTCAAATTCAATTCCCAAATCCATTTCCCATTTCTAAATCAGAATTCAATTTCGAAACCAATCCAAACTTTCAAATTGAATTTCCAATTTATTTTCCAAAAATCCAAAGTCTGAGTTCAAACATCAAATTCTAAGATCTAATCTCTATTTCAAAATCAAAAGTTGATTTTTTCAGACTTTATTCAGACTCCAAGTCTGAAATTTTGAAATCAATATTTTCTCTCAGTTTATCAGTTCTAAGACTCTAAAGCCAGTCTTTCTCCTTCAATTCAAATCCTAACCCATTTTCCAATCTCTGATTATTCCAAGATTTAGAACTTCAAAGTCTCTTCCATCAAAACTATTTCAAGTCTTAAGCTTAGATTCAAAGTTTAACTTTTTCAAATCGATTTCAACTTTGTAAAAACCATTTCTTTGAAATATTTTGAAACTCATTTCAAACTCACTTGGAAAATCCCAAAATTTTTGATTTTTCTTCTCAAAAGCATACATCTTTGCATTCACATTACACAAGCATGATTCTTTGTGCACATTTTAGGATTTCATAATAAGCACTTAGACAAAGCAAAAGGCATTTATTCGATCGTTGGTTCAATTACCCCTGGTAAAGGCGCCAGGAACGGTTGAACCTCATATCAACGAGCGAATCCCGTCTCTCCATCATTTTCTCGCAAATATTTCAAAAATGGAGGCGAGTTAAATTTTCAAAATCTTTTTCAAACAAAGGTCAAGTGAGACCTTGCAAAAGAGTTCCTCTCTTCTTTCTTTCTTTCTCTTCTCTCTTCTTTCTTTCTTTTATCCCCTTTAAAAAGGGAAAATAGACAAGAAGGAAAAAGAAAAAGAGAAAAAGGAAAAGAGAAATTTTTTTGCATGATCACAAATTTCCTTCAATTTAATTTTCTTTCAAGGTCTGGGTTCTGACTCAGGTTTTTCCTCAAACTATTTTTCCTTTTGAAGATCCGAGTTCCAACTCGGGTTTTTCTTCAAAGATCCGAGTTTCGACTTGGGTTTTCCTTCAAATTATTTTTCTTTTAAGTTTCAGGTTTCGACTCAGGTTTTTCTTCAAATTATTTTTCCTTTTAATGATCCGAGTTCCGACTCGGGTTTTCCTTCAAATCAATTTTCTTTTAAGGTCCAGGTTCTGACTCGGGTATTTCTTCAAATTATTTTTCCTTTTTAAAGATCCGAGTTCTGACTTAGGTTTTCCTTCAAATTATTTTTCTTTTAAAGTCTGGGTTTCAACTCATGTTTTTCTTCAAATTACTTTTTCTTTTGAAGATCCGAGTTTTGACTCGGGTTTTCCCTTCAAATTATTTTTTCTTTTAAGGTCCGGATTCTAACTCAGGCCTTTCTATTATTTTTCCTTTTGAAAATTCAAGTTCTGACTCAGGTTTTCCTTTAAATTAATTTTCTTTTAAGATCCGGGTTTCGACTCAGGTTTTTCTCCAAAATCTTTTTTCCTTTTGAAGATCCGAGTTCTGACTCAGTTTTTTTCTTTAAGTCAATTTATATTTTCTTGAGGATTCAGGTTTCGACTCAGATTTTTTTCCAAATTCATCTTCCTTTAAGGATCTGGGTTCCGACTTGGGTTCTCTTTCAAAATAATTTAATTTTTCCTTTGAAAGTCTGAGTTCCGACTTAGACTTATTTTCTTTCAGATCCCAACTTCAGGAAGGATCTCTTCTATTGAAAAGCCGGTCTTTGCACTGGTCTCACCTTCTCCACGGTTTTTAGGTTGAGTCCTTTTTAAACCAATTTCCTTTTTGAGATGCGATCTGTGGGTTGAATTCCTCATGATCTGATCTTTCTGTCATCAAATTCATATTTTCAAATGCCAAATGATGATGCATAAATATTACATTTTCTTAACACATTTTCACTGCATAAATGCATCATCTATAGGTTTAAAGTCCTCACTTAGGTGCATAATGGTGTTATAGAGCCTTGGTTTGAATTTCATCGAAATCGGACTTAATTTAAGGAAATTAATGCATTTTTAGTGTTGCGGGTCAAACCTCGGAGTTGAATCGGGTATTCAGGATCCAAATCACCCATCTGGGTCTTAGATCTGGGCCAAAACTGATGTAGATCCACCCCAGCTCCAGTCATTCACGTTTTATAATTAATTTTCTAAAACCCCCCTGTAGAAAGAGGCACCCAAACATAATTTATCTTTTAAGCCTTTTTCTGGAAAATTGCCAAAATAGGGCAAATCGTGTAAAAGGGAGGTGACGCTGTGAACACCCCAAAATTTTCAAAATATTGTAAATATCCCCTTTTGACCTTTACACCCATTTTCTAGGTAATTGAGTCACTTTTAAATCTAAATTCCATTTTTTTTCTTTTCTCTCTCAAATTTTGTTGAAATTAAATTCATTTTACATATCTGACTCAATTTCGGATCCGGATCCAGATAAAAATCTAAATCTGAGCTTCGTTATCCAGTTTTTAAATCAAATTCCCAAAATTTCCAAAATAACTTTTTGAAAAGCTCAAACAGTTCGTCCGGTATCCGTTTGGATCCATCAAGTTGTGTTTCTCAATTCGAGGTTTAAAGCTCAAATATTTTCTCAAAACTTGGGTCCAAACCCATTTTCTGAAGAAATTTTCCCAAGATAGCCTTGAAAACCCTCTGTTGTAAATATTTTCTCAAAAATACAAATTTTTTTTATTTTCTCATAAATTTTAGGATTTTATTTCAAAAAATATCGAAAAATATAGAAAATGAAGAAAAGAAAAAAAAAAGTATATATAAATACAAAAGAAAAAAAAATATAGTATTGAAAACCTCCTCTTTGAAAAATGTCTTTTTGAAAATACTTTTGAAAAAGACCACCCTTTTAAAGAGGACTTTAGCTAAATTTCTTTGGGGTTTTTCTTCAGGATGTCTCGCTTTCTCTGTCTCGGTTCTCTCCCACCACTCCTTGGCCGACCAGCCCCATGTGCGACCTTCTTTCTTCAACCCTCCGATCTTCTCCTTCTTCCATGGTCGAGCAACCACTCACCCTTCGATCATCCTGGACCGTTCTCCACCTTTAATCCCCAACAAACCACCTTCTCCTTCCCTTCTCATACACCCTTCCTCTGGAAGATTCCTGATCGCACGCCCCCATCTGCCATCTTCCATCAACATCCACCCTTGATCGCCAACTGACCCTTCACTGCCATTCATCTTCAACTTCCCCTACTTCCAGACCCTTCCGCCCTTCTCTATAAGACGGGTGCAAAAGGAAGGAGCAGGAGAGGAGAAGAAAAAGGAAAAAAACGAAAACAATCTTTAGCGTTGATCTTCATTAGAGCTTTTCAGAACTACCCACTTTTCCCCTTTTGCTTCAGCCCTCGCCGGGCATCATCACCATTTTAGCAGCCGGCTCCTGCCTCACGATAGTCCCTCCTTCCTCTTTTGGGTTCTGGAGAAAACCCTACTGCTGAGCACCAGTCCCCTCCTTTAGAGTTTTGCAAACACCAGCTGAAGAAAGATCCCCCTATACAATCGTCCGAAGGAAATTTGGTCTCCTGCGGTAATCAGGTAGGCTATCTATTCTTCCTTTTTTTGCTGATTTTTTTTTCCTTGAGTTTCCTGTGTAACTCCTTTTTATATTTCGTTTTTTTTTTTGAGACACCAACGAGCTGTGGATTGGGTTGCCTATGACATCACCAATCCCTTCTCTCGTGCAAGAGTAAAAGGGAATAATCCCATTCCAACATATGTCGTCTTTGTTACCTCTTGTAATTTTTTTTTCTTTCTTTCTCTGTAAAAGGTCTATGTAGTTTAAGTGGATTTGGCTCCTGTTTCATTAAAGCATCCTCTTATTTTTCCTCTGATCAGAGTTATTTAGTTGGCTTGCATTTTCTTAGTGGAATCTATTGTTGACACTTGGGAGCAGAATGGCATCAGATCAAGAGGATGTCCTTGAAATTGCTAATATAGAGCCCATTCATTACTTCATTTATCTCTTACAGTTGATTCCTCATTTAAGGGGCAGTGTTTTATTTATTCTAATCTATTATATTTTGTTCATTTTTATGCTGAATTTTGCCATGTATGATTGTCCGTGACATCTGTAAAGATTACTTCCCGGATGCCCCCTGCTTTAGTATCCTCATCTTATTCATCTGTAATTGTTTATCATTTTGATTCACCATTCATATTAGATTTTCTGCTTTGATGGTTAGATTTCCATTTTCTTTTGTCCCTTTCTCATACAGTTGTTTCTCGCCCTTTAACTAGATTGTCTGATTATATCTGATTTCTTATGTGCATCCCTGTATCCCTATGTTGACTGCTCCACTCATATTTGATTCCATGTACATTACACCATATATGTTTGATTGAGAGATAGCATTTAGATGATTTTCTTGCCTAATTTTCATGTATTGCATTAACCTAGATATCCAGTGGTATTCACCCAATTGCATTAACCTGGTTCAGTAATATTGGTTTGGTACAGTAGCAGATATGAATTCTAATGGTAACCTTAAGGAATATCATGTACGCTCTACCCCACCACAGTATACCTTTAACAGTATATCCCCTATGCTCAGCATCTCCATGACCTTCACCTAGACAATCTATCTCCTGTTCTCATCAGCAACAAACTATAGGGAAGATGGGTCATCCCAATACCAGCAGTTATCACCTGGAATTTTCCAGTAGCCATTTGAAAATTTAGGCGTGTATAGAGGTCCTAATGGCAATCAATGATAGGAGCAGGCCAAATTTCCTCTTGGGAACGAAGAAAATACGGCAATAGAAGACTTCTTTATGGCAAAGAAGTTGGAAAGAAGGCTTCGAGCCCTCTTAAAATCGAATAGCTGATTTCTCTGATGAATCAGGATGTAGCACAAGGTGATGTATTGATTTAGGATGGTAGAGTCGGCGGCATCGACATACCACCGAAATCCTAAAAGCACTAAAAAAAAATCGTGTGGAATGGTGAATATTGTTTCATATCCTCTTTTACATTATGAATCTCAAAAGGATTTGAGATTCGGGGTTAGACTTGATTTTTGGTCGAAGAAATTGTGTCTGTGGAATCATCATAAGAGAAGTAAACCGAGCCCTCACCACACCTATGCCACAGAATCCTGTTTCATCAATGTCTTCTGATGTTAGCCTTTCCATGCTGACACCTATAGCGTCCTTCACTGGTGTTTCCTAATACAAACAACCAGCATTCTCTGTACTAGCACATTCACCCACCTAAGCATCCATAGCAAAATCCAGCATCGTTGTAATTCCCCACCATTTCACAAACATCAGGTGTCATTTCATTTATATCTCTCATTATCACATTCATATGCTCATGCTGATATAGTAAAGTTGGGCTTAAGCCTTGCGGTGCTTATTGTTGATTCTCTGCTGGGTATATATGCGAATGGACGGGAGTGACTTTGAGATTTTCCAATAAAATGGATGAGCAGAGTGTAGTCATCTGAAATTTTTTTTTATATTGTCAAGAGTGAAAAAAAAAATGATAATTTCACTGTGTGTAAGCAAAATATTGGTTGGGAATGTGTTGCCTGATGAATTGATTTCAGCAAAACCTGTTGAAAGTATTAATTCCTAAGTTTACAGCAATCCCCTAGATTGCCGTAATTTCATATCTCCTGCAGATGGTTATGCACCACCATCACCTTCTTCATCTGTCAGCATCCATACTTATGGTACCTATGTGGCTTCACAGTACCATCTGCTGCCCACTTCTTGTAAGACACATTTGCTGCAAATTGTAGCAATGCTTCCCCAGCAGCTCTATTTTCCACCGCCACTACCTACTGCAGGTCCCATGTATGCTACAGCAACAAGATGCTGTTCATTTTGGCTATGTTTCATAAACACCACACATCATTCTACTTCCACTTTTGCGCCAGCCCATTCACCATCACTGTACAACATACTTACTATAAAGATTCTTTTTGGGGTGCCTTCTTCACATCCTGTATATAGGTTAATATATGTTGTATCTTGGAATTCACCATTGTTATCCCATAACACCTCATATATACACATATATTCATCTTTTGCTGCACTGGCGACTACCAGATTATTACACACCAATAATCTTCACTTGCTTTGCCAAAATAACTCGTTAATGTTATCTTTTACAAACTGTCAGGTGGACACCATTTTGTTAGGTTTGATAATTGATATGAAAAGTGGTCTGTCATTTCTTGACAGTCACACTAGGCTCAGCCTGTTACTTTGCACTTGTCTCCAGCTGCATCATCTCACCACTATAGCTAAAGCATCGCATAATATCCTCTGCATTATCCACTGTCTACAACTGTGTTGTGTGCCACACTTCATCATCAGCATCGGTGCTCCCACATCTTTCCATCATACCAAGGCATTTCCTTCATAAGCATCCTGCATCTACATAAGACATAAATATTTTAGGCAAGTATATATAGATTTGCATATGCCTCTACTAGGCATACATCTTCTCATTGATTATATTTAGATGTATATGCAACTTCCATGCTGATATGAGTGTAGTAATTAACATATATGTCTCTCATTAATGTAGATATCTCATCTAATCATAGGCCTCTGGATTTTTTTTTTTGGACAATACGTTTTCCTCTATTTAGCACTTTTGTTTATGCTAATCTTGTTTTGCAGGAGATGTCCAGAAATTGTTGAATTTCTTTAGATTTAGGATTTTATCATTTCTTTCCAAAACTTGTAATAACTAGATATAATGAGAATTTATATTTCTTGTTTTAGATAGAATGAATGAGCATTGTAAATATCATAAATTACTTGCTTTTCATGCATTTTGCCTTCATTTCACAAATTTTCATGAATGGCTACACGAATGGCACGTGCACCATTTCGTAAGAGGAAAATTAATCCTAAGTTGATGATTTACATCAATGGCCATAGTCAGGATGTAAACGAAACTTAGTACTTTTATCTTTTACGAAATAACACCGGATCCGTTTTCAAAATTCATCATATTTTCCTTAAAATATTTTTTCCTTTTATCAGAATTTAACTTAAAATTAATTCAAAATATATACCAATGGCCATAGTCAGGGTATATTGAGAGTTAATTTCATTTTAAATTCTATAAAAGCACCAAATGTGTTTCATTCTTCACCTGAATTTAAATATAGATTATTATATAATACATTCGATGACCATAGTCAAGGATGTATTATATCTTCAATCTTATTTCAATTCATCTAAAGAATGAAATAGCTTTTCAAAAACCAATTTCAAAAATTTAAATTCATTCATCATTTAGGATAGAATTGCATCATATTTTCAAAATTCTTTTTCATAAATCTAAGTGATTATTTCCTTCATTTCACAGATCAAATCCTATTCGTAAACTCAAATTCAACTCTATTTCTCAAAAGGATTCAAGAATTCAATTTCAAGGTCCCTTTTGACTTTGAAACTTCAGAATCAACTTATATCCAAAATTCAAATTCTAACTTCAAATTCAAAGACTAACTTGACTTTGAAATTCATTCAAGATTCAATTCCTAAATTTCATTTTCCAAATTCAATTCAAAATTGGAAATATGGATTCATCTTCTAAAAACCCAGATTCAAGCTTCAAAGTTCAATTTGACTTTGAAATTCATTTGCATATTCAAAATTCAAATTCTCAAATCAATTTTTGAAATTCCATACTCGGATCAACTTGAATCCAGTCTTCTAAATACAGTTCTACTTTGGATCTCAGACTTCAGATCCAATTCCCCTTTAGGATCCAGACTCCAATTTCACTTTGTATCTCAGACTTCATATCCAATTTCCTTATAGGATCCAGAATCCAACTTCATCTTGGATCTCAAACTTCAGATCCAAATCCATCTTAGGATCCAGAGTCCAACTCTACATTGGGTCTCAGACTTCAGATCCGAATCCATCTTAGGATCTAGAGTCAAACTCTACATTTGGATCTCAGACTTCAAATCCACTCCATTTCAGGATCCAGAACCCAAAGTCCATCTTGGATTCCAAATCTCGGATCCCATTCTGTTTAGGATCCGGAATCCAATTCCAATTCTAGATTTTAATTCCATTTTCGGATCTAATCTGAATCTCTTAAATCCCTTTCTATTCTTAAATACCATTTGATCTTCTCAGTCCATTCCAATTTCAAACTTCAAAATCTAAATTCAATTCCATCTCAAGTATTCATTTCCTTTCCTAAATTCAAGTTCAAAACTCAAAGTCTATTTCCGACTTTGAAACTTCATTTCCTTTCATTTCAAAACTTCAAATCATTCTTTCTCAAAATCAAGATTTATTCTTCCAATCCTGATTTACTTCAAAGACTTAGAACTTCTCCGATCTATCTCAAAGTTCTAAGTTAGATTCAACCATTTCTTCACTCCTTTACCAAGTTCGTCTCAGAACACTTGAAAATTTCCAAATCAATTTTCGAAAAGAGCCTACATCCTTGCATTGCACAAGTATGATTCTTTGTGCATTTAGAGTTAGAATAAATTCTTAGATTATATTTAGGCAAAACAAAAGGCATAGATTCGATCCTTGGTTCGATTACCCCTGGTAAAGGCGCCAGGAACGGTCGAACCTCGTACCGAATATTTTCAAAACGGAAGCGAATCCCGTCTCTCAATTTTTCCTGCAAATATTTTCAAAACGGAGGCGAGTTAAATTTCTAAATATTTTTCAAATTAAGGTCAAGTGAGACCACGCAAAATAGTTCCTCTTCTCTCTTTCTTTTCTTTTCTCTTCTCTCTTTCTTTTCTTTCTTTTATTTTACTCCCTTCAAAAAGGAGGAAAATAGAGGTCAGAAAAGGAAAAGAGTAGGAAGAGAGAGAAACCAAACGAGAGAGGAAATTTTTTTTGCGATGATCACAGGTTTGGCGACCGTGATGGGACCACGTCTTTGTCCGGTTCAATCTATGCCTTTGCTTTGCTTTTATATAATCTAAGTCTTTATTCTAACATATGTCAGCTTCATTTCCATGCAAACCCTTAGGAAGCCTAGATTCTGTCCTAAGCTGACATCATTGCATATAGGATCTAAGTATGGTTTGGTAGGACCATATTGAGGAGATTATATCTATGTTCACATTAGATTTAGGTCTGAAATACAACTCTCTTCAATTTTAGGGATTAAATGCAAAACAATGTATGCCAATATATGCTTCTCTTTATTTAAATCTATCTCTTTAGGACTTGCATTAGAGCCTTCTGATTTTATTGCATGTTGATCATATTTTGAAAAAATCCCTACCTATATTGTCCCGGTCTTCACGTTGCTGGGCTGTCTCACTGAACCATAGTTCGGGAGAGAGCCTCACAACTGGACCACTTATTTGGGTTCGCGCCCCCCTACCACGTACCTAAGGGCCATAGTCTGAGGTATATCGGTAGGTACTCAAGGATGTTGAGAAGCCCTTACCTTAGAACCGGAGAAATATCATATATGCCACGTACTTCAAGCTTTGGCATAAGTATATCGGCATACCTTGATTGGAATCAGATGATCTGAACCATAGAGTTAGGATTAAGGTCCTACAAGCTATTTCAAATATTGCATTTAGAGTCAGCCTTTAGGGAGTGCTGTGTGCGCATCCTTGTCTGTGCGGCTCTGATTGTACGATGTTTTCCTTATATTCTCCTATATATATCGAACCTTCTTTAAAACCCTGGGTACACTATTCAAAATTTCCCTCTATTTTCGAGAACCCCAGGTGCATATCTTCCCTTTACCTACATTCTTTTCTCTTTTGTATGTCAAAAATTTTCTTAAAAACCCTGGAAAGTCTTTTTTTTTAAGTCCCTTGATCTTCCAATTTTTTTTTTCAGGATTTATGTCTATCTTCTTCTTTCATCAAAAGTCTATCCGTAAGTCCTGCAGTCTATCTAATTCTTTTCTCTTGCCTCAGTATCATTCCGATGGCATCCGAATCTCCCGATGCTATCTTTCCCAGGGATCATGTCTTTTATCAAATAAAGGATGGAACCCCAGATCAACGGGTCATCCAGTCCCGCACTTTCTTCTCTCGGTGGTATTATTCTTGGTTCGCCACCTTCTCACGCATGTTCCTAGATCACTTGGATGATTGTGGATTGGAAATGGCATCGGCAGTTGGCAAGCGAATCATCAACAGCGGCCTGATTCAAGCTATGGCAGAATGGTGGAATCCGCGTACCTGCACGTTTTGGTTTCCATGGAGAGAAATGACTTTACTAATGGATGAGTTCAGTGACATCATGGGATTGCCAGAGCCAGCTGGTCAGCCAGACGACAAGGTCGAGCAACAGTTTTTGATCAATGTCAAAGGGATAGATGTTCGAGAAGCATTGGCCAGAGCTACAAGGAGCAGATCTTGGCCTCTCACGGAGATCAACAGAAGTCAGTTCATCAATCTATTCGAACTATATCATAAATATGGGGCCTATGAAGAAGTCGATACCTTGTCTCGAACAGCAAAGAAAAGAATTCAGCATGCCATGGTCCTATGCACAGCGGGACTAGCATTCTTTCAGGATGGTCAGAATTTCATCGATGTCAGAGTCGCCCAACTCTTTCGAAGATGGGGGAGCGAGCAGACCCGTCAGCTTTCGGTGTCCATGGCAGCTCTAGCCTTCCTCTACAGAGGCTTAGCTCGTTTCGCCCTCGGAGAAACCATTTTGGTGGAAGGATGCACGTATGCCCTGCAGTCGTGGTTTCTGCGACATGTGTCCTCAAATGCCAGTTCTTTCAGATTCAGTAGTAAGCAGCCAAAGTCAGCCATTTAGTGCCGAGCTTTGATCGAGAAACTGCATCAGGAGGAGATCGTTTGGGACTTCTTCGACAGAAGAGAGACCATTCCTTGATACACCTATGCTCGTGACAAGCGCTACAGATTGCTCGGCCCTTTCTTCTGCATCGACTATCAGCCAGAGAGGTGTCTCCGACAGTTCTCGCAATGGCAGATTCGTGTCAACACCCACTTCCCGACGGGCCGCATGCCAGAGTTCGATCTACGGTCGGATCAGTGGTCTGGAGCATACCACGTCACCAAATATACTTGGGACTCTTTCATTCCTTTGTCTATATTTCCTGGTCCTAATGTATCATCAGAATATCGAGAATGGTGGCAAACTGTCTGCCCACCTTCTCTTTGTATTTAAATTTTGTCATCAATGAAAATGCAAACTTTTGTTCTGATAAAGAGCTTCTTATGACCAAATTTTATTTTGTTTTATATGATTACAATCCTCGGGATAACCTCATCCCCAGTGATGAGACTTCTCTCTTATATTCTTCTTCTATTATCTCTCATCATGATGGACGACCTCGCCTAGGTTATAAGGCGCATTTTCGTTGCCACAAAATGGTGACACAATTATTGCAAAATTTGTAATGACCCAATCCCTGGTAATGGGATAACTTGTTTAAATCGTCTATCAATTCCTTCTTTCATGTCTTTTTCTCAAAAGATCGCATTTTCAAAAATTCCTCCAGGCTCTAACCATTCTTCTACTTCTACAGAAATCATTTGGCATTGTAAAAAATGGTGCAAACCAGAGCAGGAAAAGAGACTGCTCCTCAGCACAGCGACAGTGAAGTCGAGGCAGTCAGCTCTCCTAAGTCGGTCAGAGGGCAGAATCAGAATCAGACCGATGATATAGACCCCACCATGTACAGTCTGTGCAAAAGAATGATGACCAGAATGATGTCAGAACAGGCTGAGGCCAGCCAGAAGGAGGTTGTTCCGAAAAGCAAGCCAAAGAAGAAGGCTGTGAAAAAATAAGTCAAGATCATCAGAAAGAAAGTCCAGCCCAACACCACTTCTGAAGAAACAGAGTCAGTAGAAGAGGAATCAGAAGAGGAAGAGCAGTTTGTTTATCATCAGAATCCTCCACCGCAGTTTGAAAAGACCGCTGCAGAGCCCGAATCAATCAACAAGCCCATTCCGGTTAATGACCCGATGCAAGAGCAGATGAAAGAAATGAATCGGGCCATCAAGGATATTCAGGCCAAAAGCAAGGGCAAGCAAACCTACTCTGGCGAAGATTTTTATCATGGCCTAGACGGGGATGATAATCTAGAGAAACTCCCTCGCAAGTTCCTTAAGTTTGACAGAACAAGCAATCTTAAGGCTCATTTGGCCACTTTCTATGGTGAATGCGGCCGTTTCAGGAAAGACAATAGGGCATTATTCATCTGTTTTCCTCGCAGCCTAGAGGGGGTAGCAGCCAGGTGGTATGCAGACCACATTAATCCTATCGAACTACGAGAGTTCGATAAAGTTGTCAACTTGTTCATTCAGCGCTTCATGTTCAATGTTGAAGCCTCACCAACCCTCAATCATCTGTACAATCTGAAACAGAATGAGAATGAGAAAGCCAGCGAATTCATCCACAGGTGGAGAAGCACTTGTAACAGGATGAAGGTTCCCATCCTAGAGGAGCACGCCTTGCAGATTATTTTGAATAACTTCTCCCAACCTCTGAGGAACCTCATTTCTACCTCGCCGGCCAAATCATTTATCAAACTAATCGAAAGAGCTGAATGGCTCGAGACCGGCCTGGACAATGGTCTTTACGAAGGATATCCTTTTGTCAGAGGGAATCCTGATCAGAAGAAGAAGGCGCACGTCGCCTATGCTACAGAATTTTTGAATCAGGGCAGCGGCAGTTCTAACATCAAGAAGAGCAAGAAAAATCATAACAAGAATGTCGGGCATTCCAGGACCGAAAGGACAAACTCTGCAGCTCAGAAGGGAAAGTTTTTCAAACCACAGCCCGTTCAGTCAGCACCGCAGCCAGATGCAAAATAGTCAAAAAAGCCAAAACACGAGGGTTGGAGTTATGACCGAGAATTCACAGCTCTGGAACAGTCCCGCGAAGACATCTTAGAATATATGATGTCTAAAGGAATGATCAAACTCCCCAAAGTGGCTGATCCTCTCGTCGCTACGGGGAAATGGACGAATAAATTCTGCAAGTTCCACCGGACTGTCGGACATGACACAGAGCACTGTTTTGTCCTAAAGAACATCATCCAGGATTGCATCGACAAGAACATGTTAATCGAGGATGAAGAAGAACAGCCAGAAATCTTGTCCGAACCATTTCCCAAGCATTCAGCTTCAGTCATCACAGAACAAACATTTTCTCTGCAAGGTAGCATTCAACCATGTTCCAGCCAGGACATTCAGGATCAGCATCAGGTCCTTGTCCTCCGTCAGGCTCAGTCTTCCGCCAAGAGGGTGGATATTACTGCATTTTCCAGCAATAAGGAAACAACCAAGGAACCAACAAAAGTAGTGGCAGAAGTTGCCAAGATAGTTCCCAGGATCCCGAAGCGCTTTATCAAGGCGGCTTCGAAAGAAGAAAAGGCTTCAGGGTCAGTTCAGAAGCCAATCACCGCTCTATCCAACATTTCTATCCTGGACCTGACCCACACTTCACCTGAGCATCAGCAAGTGCTAGAAGATCTGCTCAGAAAGATCAAGGTCAAACCCAGCACAACGCCACAGGATATGGATCAGATTGTCAATCAAGCAATGACAAATGCGCCAATCACATTCTCGGATGAGGATTTGCCAAAACCTCATTCGTTTCACAACAACGCACTTTACATAGTAGTGCGGACCAGGGGCATGACAGTCCCCCATGTGCTCATCGATGGAGGCAACAGCCTCAATATCTGTCCTGAGATGACAGCTAAGGCGTTGGGTTTAAAGGAAGAAGAATACTCCCCAGATCCGATAACGATCTACGGTTTTGACAACCGTGGACAGACAACCAAGGGGAAGATATTCCTCGAAATCTTCATCAATTATTCGGTGCACACGGTGCTCTTCCACGTAGTCAATGTGCCACCTACGTACAATCTGTTGCTTGGACGCACTCGGATCCACAACGCCAATGCTGTTCCATCAACCTTGCATCAGTGTATCAAGTGGTCAAAGGGAGGCATGATCACCACGGTCCTAGGAGAGGACCCGGAAGAGCGACTCCCGCAGCCGATGATTCCCCGTCCTACTTTCACGGTCGACATCTCGAGCATCAGGGAAGTCGATGAAATCAATTTAAGTGAAAGCTTGGACATGTTAAAGTTTAAAGAAGTCCAGCCGACAGAAAATGTGACAACAGTAATCTAGTGGCAGGGACCTCGCTTCTTCAAGTTGGGCGGGCGCCTTGATTGCACTTCCCTCAAAGATCACCCTCTTTTCCCTTGGTTCTCGAAAGCTAAGAGAGGGTTTGATCTTCTGATGAAGCATGGTTATCAGCCCTTCAGGGGCCTGGGCAGAAATGAAGACGACATTCTGGAGCTGATCGTCCCCGCTCAGCATATCGAAGGTGCAGGCTTGGGTTTCATGGGTCAATCGTCCGGCAAGGAGACCATTTTCATCAAAGGAGCACAATGAAGACAATGCCAGTGTTTTCTGCTTTATCTTTCCTGTTTGAGTCATCTTGTAAGGGGCAAAGATCCGCCTCAGTTTTCTTTCTTTTCTTCCGTCGTCTGTAAATATCAGAGTTACTTAAATCAATGAAATTTTGATTCCTATTTCTCATCTTGGTGTACACAAATTCTTGTTTATATATCTTTTCCATAATTGTCATTCTTTGTTTTTCTTACAAAAGGCTATTTTCAAAAGACCTTTTATCCTTTTCTCAAAAACCTTCTTTACGCTTTCAAGATTGCCGGGATCATGGCTCCTAAATCGTTCAAAAAGCTCGTCATCAATACCAATTTTTCTCAAAATAAATCCCAACCGGCCAGAATCTGCAAGGCAAAGGCAGGGGCAGAAGTCAGCAGAATGACAGAGCAGATTGAAGAATTGGCAGAATTCGACTCGGCGATTCAAGATTTGCCAGTATTCAGAAGCAGGATGAACCATCACCATTGGTTCAAGACCCGACAGAGGATGTCAACATCGGTTCGGAAGATGATCCGAAAATCCTCAAAATTGGTTCCAGCTTGAATTCGGATGAGAAAGAAAGGCTTGTCTACTTCCTCAAGCAGCATCAGGAAGTCTTCGCTTGGACTTATGAGGATATGCCAGGCTTAGACTCCAAGTTAGTCGAGCATCGCCTTGTGTTGAAGCCAGATTGCAAACCAATCAAGCAGAAATTGAAAAAGATGGAACCTCGAGTGGCACCGCAAGTTAAAGAAGGACTTGAAGAATTATTAAAAGTAGGATTCATTCGGACCATTGAATACCCAGACTGGTTGGCAAACATCGTGGCAGTTCCCAAAAAGAACGGCAAAGTCCGGATCTATATTGATTTCAGAGATCTGAACAAAGCCACCCCAAGAGATGATTATCCACTCCCCAACATCGATCTTCTGATCGATAGCATGGCAGGCCGTGCCATGTTTTCCTTTATGGATGGATACTCAGGATATAATCAGATCAAATTAGCCGCTCGTGACCAATCCAAAACTTCTTTTACCACGCCTTGGGGTACATTCTGCTATACGGTCATGCCATTTGGGCTCAAGAATGCTGGGGCAACTTATCAGAGAGCAATGGCAGTTATCTTTCATGACCAAATGCACAAGAACATGGATGCCTATGTGGACAACATTCTGGTCAAGTCCAAAGAAGGAGAGGATCATCTTGATGCTCTCGGCCAAGTATTTGAAAGACTTATTCTCTACAAGCTAAGACTCAATCCACAGAAGTGCGTCTTCGGAGTGGAGTCAGGCAAGCTGCTTGGCTATATGATCAGCAAGAAAGACATAGAAGTGGATCCTGCCAAGGTAAAGGCGATCATTGATATGCCGCCTCCCACTAATCTTAAAGAGCTGCGAAGTCTTCAAGGTCGCATTCAGTCAATTCGGCGTTTTATCTCCAATTTGGCCATGAGATGCGAGCCCTTCAATCATTTGTTGAGAAAAGAAGTGAAGTTTGAGTGGGGATCAGAATGTCAGCTCTCATTTGAGCGCATCAAGCAATATCTCCTCAATCCGCCTGTTCTAAAGTTACCAGAACTAGGAAATCCACTCCTTTTATATATCTCCGTCAACCACAATGCTTGTGGCGGATTTCTTGCACAGTACGAGGAAGGCAGCCAGATAGAGCATGCCATCTACTACATCAGCAAGACCTTCATCGATTATGAGAAAAGATACTCTCAGATGGAGAAGACGTGTCTAGCCTTAGTATGGATGTGCCAGAAGTTGAGACATTATCTGTTGGCATCAGAAATCAAAATTCTGTCAAGACTTAACCCTCTCAAGTACATCCTTGAGCAGCCTTTCCTTACTGGACGAATTGCAAAATGGCAAGTCCTCCTGATGCAGTATGATTTGGAATATGTTTCTTGGAAGTCAGTCAAAGGTCAGTCCATCGCAGATCAGTTGGCAGATTTCTCGTTAACAAAAGAGATCAAAGCGGAAGACGATTTCCCTGATGATCGCATTTGCAGTGTCCAGGAATCCCCAATCTGGACTCTATTCTTTGATGGAGCTCGGAACATGTCCGGTATAAGGGTTGGGATTTTGCTGATCACTCCTGAAAAGGAGATGCTCCCTTACTCCCTCAAGCTCGACTTCCAATGTACTCATAATATGGCCGAGTATGAACCTCTAATACAAGGCCTCAAGATTTTGCAAGACTTCGGTGTCAAGAGAGTACATGCCTTTGGCGACTCATTGCTTGTTGTCAGTCAAGTTAATGCTGAATGGCAAGTCAAGGATTCAAAGTTAATCCCTTATCAAAAGATTGCTTTAACTCTCATATACAACTTTGAGGAATTTCAGCTCAATCATGTGAAGAGGGAGTACAATCATATAGCAGATGGCCTAGCCTGTCTGGGTTCCATTTTGTCTTTTAAAGACAGTGAATCCTGTCGTTCATTCGAAATCGGCAGACTTGATCAACCTGCCTACATTCCAGCTGAACAAGTGAACCAAGCCACTCAGAAAGAGAAGCCTTGGTACCAAGACATCAAAAATTTTATTGAAACTGGTAAATTCCCAACGGAAATGCCAAAAAGGGAGCAACACGCGATTCAGCGCATGTCAGCACGTTATTTTATCCTCGCTGATATTCTCTACCGCCGTGGATTCAGTTTTGAGTACGCCAGATGCTTAGATAAAGATGAAGCCATGGAAGTTGTCCGAGAGACACACGAAGGAATCTGTGGTGGTCACGTCGGCTACCAAACACTCGTCAAGCAAATCATCCGGGCAGGATACTACTGGAAAACCATGCAGCAGGATTGCCATCAATTTGTAAGGAAGTGCGTCAAATGTCAGATGCACGCACCTTCCATTCATGCGCTAGCCGCATACTTGCAATCCGTGGTCTCTCCTTGGCCCTTTTCGATGTGGGCCTTCGACGTAGTTGGTCCGATCACTCCTTCGGCTTCTAATGGCCACCGATATTTCCTCGCAGCTACATAATACTTTACCAAATGGGTCGAAGTTGTAACTCTGCGGACAGTGGAAGGCCGACATGTGGTTTCGTTTATCCATAAGAATCTTCTTTGTCGCTTTGGCGTCCCACATGATATTGTGTCAGACAATGACAGCCACTTCAAGAATGAGAAGATGAAAACCTTCTGCTCAAAGTTCAAGATTCATCACCACTTCTTAGCTCCCTATTATCCTCAAGGAAATGGCCAGGCTGAGGCCACCAACAAGATTTTGATCCGCATTCTAGAAAGAACAGTGGAAACAGGCTGCGATTGGCACGAGAAGATGCACGATGCACTTTGGGCATACCGAACCACCATTCGGACTCCAACCAATGCTACTCCTTCAGAACTCGTCTACGAGACCGAGGTAGTATTACCTCCCCACATTCAGAAGCCCGCACTCAAATTTGCATCACTCATCGAGCTTCCGCTGGATCAATATCAGCAACAGAGGTTGGTACAACTTTATCTGCTAGAGGAGAAAAGGCTCAAGGCAGCGGAACACGCTCAGGCCTATCGTCAGAGGATAGCTAGGCATTATGCCAAATCAATTATTGAGAGAAGATTCTGAGTCAATGATCTTATGCTCAGATCGACATCTCATCTTAAGCATCGGCCGAAGGGCAAGTGGTCACCCAATTGGGAAGGCCCTTATGTGGTTAAAGAGGCGCTGCCCCGCAACTCCTATCGTTTGATCAACACAGATGGAGTGGAGCTGCCAGATCCTATTAATGCTTTACATTTGAAAAGATTTTACACTTGAATTGTTCATCATGGCCTTTTGTACTCTTCAAAAGTCTTTCAATAAAACAATAATCTTCTTCCCCCTGATACTGGGGCATTTTATTTTGATCTGTACTTATTTTCCTTCATCATAATGCAGGCAGGATCAGACGAATCTTTTTCTAACAATCTTACCAATTCTTTGTTAACTTGGTTATCTTCATTAAATTACGTTCATTTCATTTTTTCTTTTTATCTAATCAAATTTTATCAATTTATTGTCAATTTTATCAATTTGTCAAATTTCATTAAGTTTTTATTCCTTTATCTTTAAAAACCCCCTTCAGGTTAAGGGATAAACCTGAGGCCTCTTTCCCATGAGGTATTCTTTTATTTATATTTTCCCTTCAGGTTAAGGAAAAAATCTGACCCTCGTTGTCCGAGGTGTTCCCATTCAGGATAAGGGATAATCCTGATACCCCTCATAGGAGCACCGCTGCTACCCGTGAGAATTCCTTTTCAAAAATAAAATTTCAATAAATCTCTTTAAATTCTTCTCCATTTTTATAAATCTTATTCTTCTTCAGGTTAAGGGATAAACCTGAATTATTTCCCATAAATTCTTTAATTCACCTCAAAATCTTGTTCTATGTTCCCTCAGGATAGGGGAAGATCCTCAAACCATCATAAATGAATTCGGATCTTAGGCCACCTTGGGTCAAGAATCTCAAAAGAATCTCTCATCTTCGTCATCAAAATCTATTCACGCTTTTCGTCAATCCTTCAAAATCCGACTTCCGGGTTGGAATCGTTTCCTTCCCATCTGAGTTCCGACTCAGGATTTCGTTTTCCATCTTATCATTATTTTTCTCAAAACCGGGTTCCAACTCAGATTTTCCTTTTTGTATATTCTTATTTTTTTGAAGTCTCAAGTTCCGACTTAAACTTCCTTTTGAATCCAATGCTCGTGTTGGACAAATCGTTGTTATGAGAATTCGAGTTTTTAAACTCAATTCTCATTTTATCATCTTATATTTTAAAACTGGGTTCCGACTCGGATTTTCCTTTTTGTATATTCTTATTTTTTTGAAGTCTCAAGTTCCGACTTGAACTTCCTTTTGAATCCAATGCTCGTGTTGGACAAATCGTTATTATGAGAATTCGAGTTTTCAAACTCAATTCTCATTTTATCTTCTTATATTTTAAAACCGGGTTCCGACTCAGATTTTCCTTTTTGTATATTCTTATTTTTTTGAAGTCTCAAGTTCCGACTTGAACTTCCTTTTGAATCCAATGCTCGTGTTGGACAAATCGTGGTTATGAGAATTCGAGTTTTCAAACTCAATTATCATTTTATCTTCTTATATTTTAAAACCGGGTTCCGACTCGGATTTTCCTTTTTGTATATTCTTATTTTTTTTGAAGTCTTAAGTTCCGACTTAAACTTCCTTTTGAATCCAATGCTCGTGTTGGACAAATCGTTGTTATGAGAATTCGAGTTTTCAAACTCAATTCTCATTTTATCTTCTTATATTTTAAAACCGGGTTCTGACTCGGATTTTCCTTTTTGTATATTCTTATTTTTTTGAAGTCTCAAGTTGCGACTTGAACTTCCTTTTGAATCCAATGCTCGTGTTGGACAAATCGTTGTTATGAGAATTCAAGTTTTCAAACTCAATTCTCATTTCATCTTCTTATATTTTAAAACCGGGTTCCGACTCAGATTTTTCTTTTTGTATATTCTTATTTTTGAAGGATCAAGTTCCGACTTGAACTTCCTTTTGAATCCAATGCTCGTGTTGGACAAATCGTTGTTTTGAGAATTCGAGTTTCCGAACTCAATTCTCATTTCATTTCTTATATTTAAAAACCGGGTTCCGACTCGGATCTTCCTTTTGTATATTCTTATTTTTGAAGTCTCGAGTTCCGACTTGAACTTCCTTTTGAATCCAATGCTCGTGTTGGACAAATCGTTGTTTTAAGAATTCGAGTTTTCAAAATTGATTCTCACCCATTTTCTTGTATTTGAAAAAAACCGAGTTCCGACTTGGATTTTTCGCTCTTGTATATCCTTATTTTCTCTTAAAATTTTCCCTGTCAATCTAATATTCATATTTTGGACCAAAGTCTCCTTGAACTTCCCCTTCAGAATAAGGGATAATTCTGAAAAATACTGGCAATCCTTCTTATTCAATTCTCAAGCATCTTAGAATGTCGGTCTCCTGTTCAAGTCTCCGTTGAAAAATCCAGTGCTCGTGCTGGTATGCATTTTTTTGAAAACCCAGTGCTCGTACTGGGGTACATCTCTCAAAAACCCAGTGCTCGTGCTGGTATGCATTTTTCGAGACCCAGCGCTCGTACTGGGGCATTTTCGAAATCCAGTGCTCGTATTGGTATGTCCTTCCAAACCAGCGCTCGTACTGGTACATCTAGCGCTCGTGCTAGTATCTGGCTGACTGATCAGTTAGCCCTCCAGGTTTAGTCTTTGCACTAACCAATCATCATCATTCAAGTTCTAAATTCTCAATTTCAACCTTCGGGTTATCATTTTGTCAAAAATTCAAATCTTTTTCTCTTGCGAAGGACCCTCTTCAGGAAGAGTTCGAGGGAGCTCGTTCCTTTCGCATACAACCATCTTTCGTTCGCAAGAATCCTCTTTTCAGGGAGAGTTTGAAGAGACTCATTTTCTTCGCGAACAGTTTGCAAAACAACAACCAACTTTACACGAAAGAACCCTTTTTCCAGGGAGAGCTTCGACGGAAACTCGTTTCTTTTGTGGCCATTGTTTTATCATCTTTGGCCAAACCCCTTCACAGAGGACCCTCTTCTAGGGAGAGTGTGATAGACTCGTTCCTCTGTGATACTTTCTCAACTTTGTTTTTTGGCCGCCTTTCCATAAGAGAAGCCTAGAGATAGGGAGTTTTGACGAAAACTTAATTTCTCTTTGAAAGTTCCGTTTTGCAAACACTTTGGGGAAGAGAGGAGTATTTTCAACTTCCCGTTCAGGTAAGGGCCAAGCCTGAGTCTCTCTTTTTGGGGAAAAAGAGAAGATAATTTTGTCACGAACGTGTCGATTCGATATCAAGCGAACTCTGTCATCAAGGATTTTAAGAATGTTTTGCCAATTTGTTATCAAGTCATTGTTGATTTCAAAATTTTTATCATAAAAGAATTACCTCAAACTACCTTTAGTATTATTTCCAAAGGAGCAAGACTTTTGCGAAATAAGAACTGAATTCAAGCTTTTTCTGTTGGTCAACCAAGAGGATAAAGAAAAAAATCTTCGATATGACTGGCAAAGGAAAATTCAATAATGTTAAAAAAAGCCATGAGCAAATCGATATTGATCATAGCTATGGCATATTCTTAAAGACCATTCTTTGGCAGTAAGACAGTGAAAATATCTTGGGCAGTAAAAAAAAGAACCTACCCAATCCATATCTCCTCAGTCATCCAATCTAAGCTGCAATCAAATATCCGCAAAAGGGATCTCTCAATTGTCGTCAAGATGAAGACGAATTAAGCGAGTAGACCCCCGGGGCCAAAGAAGATTTGAAACATCTCCAAGATGACGGATTTTGTGACGGATCCTTCTAGGGAAAGTTCAGATCACTGTCGAGATGAAGGCGGATGTGATGGGCCTACCGACAAACCCTAAAAGATATTTGATTCCAGCTATCATCTAAAGACCTTTGAGCCAATGTCATCACATATAATCCCTGAGATAAAAGAAGGATCGAAACATCTCCAAGATGAAGGAGTTTGTGACGTACCCTTCCCCTGAAAAAGAGAGAAAAGTCAGGACATCTCCAAAATGAAGGATGATGTAAAAAACCCAAGAAAGCTCCATGACTCGAGAGAGTGCAAAAAAAAAAAATCATCAAGTGAAACGCCCAGGATATCAGATTGCCCGAAATTGCCAAGAATCATCTTTATCTATGTGACATTCTTTTATCAATGCCCTTTTCACTCAATTGCTTTTATGAAGCTAAGAATATTTCCTCTCTTTTCATATCAAGGAATTTGATATCTTCCTTAAAGAAGTTCAACAGCAACAAATTTGAATTTGATTCTTCATTCTACAGAGTTAGCCCAATCGGAGTTAATACTCTAGGTAGAAAGAGGTGATACTTTCATGCACAATTCAATCATTTTTAGATCAACTACAATTTTTGGCATCTTATTGGCAATACTTTCTCATTATCCCAAAAATGAAGTGTGAACTTGATGTTCATTTTGACGTATCCTGACGTCATCCCTCCTTAGGACTGAAAAGTTCTTTCCTTCCGTCTGATCTGAGCGCTCTCAGATTTGCACACTTCCCTGTGTTCCCCACTGTCCCGCCATGGACAATTCCCGCTCAGGATAAGGGTTAAACCTGAACTTTTTTACAAAAGGTCTGTCATTGTCAAAAGCTATTTTCAGTTTCAGCAATGAGACGCCCAAGAACAACCCCTTTTCAAGCTTTAGGGACCCCCATTTTCATCCTTTTGCAAAACCCCTCTCGGACTTATTGTGCAAAGTCTAGAGGACCCATCACAGTTTCCCCGCTCTTCGAGGATCCTGTATCCATTCAGGCTAAGGATTAAACCTGTTACCTCGCTCCTCAAGGTATAGCCCAAAAACCTTCTGCGAGAGGTCGTCTGTTTTAGAAAGCTGATTTAGTCGCAGCAATGAGACGCCCCAGATCATCCCCTTTTCAAGCTTTAGGGAATCTCTCATTTTTCTCTTCTCGCAAACCCCTTCTGGATTTGTTCATCCAAAATTCCGAAGGTCCCATCATGGTTTCTTCATCCAAGGATTCCGTATGGTTGCTCCCCATTCAGGTCAAGGGTTAAGCCTGAATCTCGCTCTGCGAGGTATCTTTTCGTTCATGTTAGGGTTAAACCTGAGTCTCATTTCGACTAAATGTCCTTTCTAGTCCCACCACGATGACTTCATTTGAGGACTTCATGCGATTTCCCCCCACTCAGGTCAAGGGTTAAACCAGAATCTCGCTTTTTCGATGCATTTGTTGTCCCATCACGACTTCCTCGTTCGAGGATTCTGTATGGTCGCCCCTTTCAGGATAAGGGTGAAGCCTGAACGTCGCTCCACGAGGTACCTTCCTTTCAGGTTTGGGTTAAACCTGAGCCTCGTTTCGACGAGGTAATCCTCCCCGTCCCATCATGATTTTCCCCACAAAGGAATCCATGCTCTTTGTACATCCATCCAGAAAAGGATCATGCTTAAGTTTCATCTCGCGAGGCATTTCTCTCAAAAATGTCCCATCGAGGTCTGCTAATATTCCTTTCCCTATCCAAATTATCTTGATCTATCTTCGTCCCATCCAGGTTAAGGGCTAAAACCTGAGTCATTCCAAAAGGTTGATCATGTCTCACTCATGAGACTTGATCAAAATTCTTATCTTTCACCATCTTGGGATCTTTTACCTAAAGTCCCATCGCGATTTCCTCATTTCTATCATTCAGTCATATCATTGTCGAGGATTTCGTCCCCACATGACCATTCAGTATAAGGTTTTAAGCCTGAAAAGCCGTGTTTTTGAAATAATTCTTCCACACCCAGCTCAGATCAGCTGACTGGGGCATTTTTCAAAATTTGGAGTGTTGTCTTTGCCACTAAGCTCGGCTTTCAACCGGCTTAGTAGCAAAGAGGGGCATCTGTGAACACCCCAAATTTTTCAAAATATTGTAAATATCCCCTTTTGACCTTTACACCCATTTTCTAGGTAATTGAGTCACTTTTAAATCTAAATTCCATTTTTTTTCTTTTCTCTCTCAAATTTTGTTGAAATTAAATTCATTTTACATATCTGACTCAATTTCGGATCTGGATCCAGATAAAAATCTAAATCTGAGCTTCGTTATCCAGTTTTTAAATCAAATTCCCAAATTTTCCAAAATAACTTTTTGAAAAGCTCAAACAGTTCGTCCGGTATCCGTTTGGATCCATCAAGTTGTGTTTCTCAATTCGAGGTTTAAAGCTCGAATATTTTCTCAAAACTTGGGTCCAAACCCATTTTCTGAAGAAATTTTCCCAAGATAGCCTTGAAAACCCTCTGTTGTAAATATTTTCTCAAAAATACATTTTTTTTTTATTTTCTCGTAAATTTTAGGATTTTATTTCAAAAAATATCGAAAAATATAGAAAATGAAGAAAAGAAAAGAAAAAAAGTATATATAAATACAAAAGAAAAAAAATATAGTATTGAAAACCTCCTTTTTGAAAAATATCTTTTTGAAAATACTTTTGAAAAAGACCACCCTTTTAAAGAGGACTTTAGCAAAATTTCTTTGGGGTTTTTCTTCAGGATGTCTCGCTTTCTCTGTCTCGGTTCTCTCCCACCACTCCTTGGCCGACCAGCCCCATGTGCGACCTTCTTTCTTCAACCCTCCGATCTTCTCCTTCTTCCATGGTCGAGCAACCACTCACCCTTCGATCATCCTGGACCGTTCTCCACCTTTAATCCCCAACAAACCACCTTCTCCTTCCCTTCTCATACACCCTTCCTCTGGAAGATTCCTGATCGCACGCCCCCATCTGCCATCTTCCATCAACATCCACCCTTGATCGCCAACTGACCCTTCACTGCCATTCATCTTCAACTTCCCCTACTTCCAGACCCTTCCGCCCTTCTCTATAAGACGGGTGCAAAAGGAAGGAGCAGGAGAGGAGAAGAAAAAGGAAAAAAACGAAAACAATCTTTAGCGTTGATCTTCATTAGAGCTTTTCAGAACTACCCACTTTTCCCCTTTTGCTTCAGCCCTCGCCGGGCATCATCACCATTTTAGCAGCCGGCTCCTGCCTCACGATAGTCCCTCCTTCCTCTTTTGGGTTCTGGAGAAAACCCTACTGCTGAGCACCAGTCCCCTCCTTTAGAGTTTTGCAAACACCAGCTGAAGAAAGATCCCCCTATACAATCGTCCGAAGGAAATTTGGTCTCCTGCGGTAATCAGGTAGGCTATCTATTCTTCCTTTTTTTGCTGATTTTTTTTTCCTTGAGTTTCCTGTGTAACTCCTTTTTATATTTCGTTTTTTTTTTTGAGACACCATCGAGCTGTGGATTGGGTTGCCTATGACATCACCAATCCCTTCTCTCGTGCAAGAGTAAAAGGGAATAATCCCATTCCAACATATGTCGTCTTTGTTACCTCTTGTAATTTTTTTTTCTTTCTTTCTCTGTAAAAGGTCTATGTAGTTTAAGTGGATTTGGCTCCTGTTTCATTAAAGCATCCTCTTATTTTTCCTCTGATCAGAGTTATTTAGTCGGCTTGCATTTTCTTAGTGGAATCTGTTGTTGACACTTGGGAGCAGAATGGCATCAGATCAAGAGGATGTCCTTGAAATTGCTAATATAGAGCCCATTCATTACTTCATTTATCTCTTACAGTTGATTCCTCATTTAAGGGGCAGTGTTTTATTTATTCTAATCTATTATATTTTGTTCATTTTTATGCTGAATTTTGCCATGTATGATTGTCCGTGACATCTGTAAAGATTACTTCCCGGATGCCCCCTGCTTTAGTATCCTCATCTTATTCATCTGTAATTGTTTATCATTTTGATTCACCATTCATATTAGATTTTCTGCTTTGATGGTTAGATTTCCATTTTCTTTTGTCCCTTTCTCATTCAGTTGTTTCTCGCCCTTTAACTAGATTGTCTGATTATATCTGATTTCTTATGTGCATCCCTGTATCCCTATGTTGACTGCTCTACTCATATTTGATTCCATGTACATTACACCATATATGTTTGATTGAGAGATAGCATTTAGATGATTTTCTTGCCTAATTTTCATGTATTGCATTAACCTAGATATCCAGTGGTATTCACTCAATTGCATTAACCCGGTTCAGTAATATTGGTTTGGTACAGTAGCAGATATGAATTCTAACGGTAACCTTGAGGAATATCATGTACGCTCTACCCCACCACAGTATACCTTTATCAGTATATCCCCTATGCCCAGCATCTCCATGACCTTCACCTAGACAATCTATCTCCTGTTCTCATCAGCAACAAACTATAGGGAAGATGGGTCATCACAATACCAGCAGTTATCACCTGGAATTTTCCAGTAGCCATTTGAAAATTTAGGCGTGTATAGAGGTCCTAATGGCAATCAATGATAGGAGCAGGCCAAATTTCCTCTTGGGAACGAAGAAAATATGGCAATAGAAGACTTCTTTATAGCAAAGAAGTTGGAAAGAAGGCTTTCGAGCCCTCTTAAAATCGAATAGCTGATTTCTCTGATGAATCAGGATGTAGCACAAGGTGATGTATTGATTTAGGATGGTAGAGTCGGCGGCATCGACATACCACCGAAATCCTAAAAGCACTAAAAAAAAAAATCGTGTGGAATGGTGAATATTGTTTCATATCCTCTTTTACATCATGAATCTCAAAAGGATTTGAGATTCGGGGTTAGACTTGATTTTTGGTCGAAGAAATTATGTCTGTGGAATCATCATAAGAGAAGTAAACCGAGCCCTCACCACACCTATGCCACAGAATCCTGTTTCATCAATGTCTTCTGATGTTAGCCTTTCCATGCTGACACCTATAGCGTCCTTCACTAGTGTTTCCTAATACAAACAACCAGCATTCTCTGTACTAGCACATTCACCCACCTAAGCATCCATAGCAATATCATGTATTGCTGTAAAGCACTTACAACAATACATTACGTTGTTGTAGGCATCCATAGCAAAATCTAGCATCGTTGTAATTCCCCACCATTTCACAAACATCAGGCGTCATTTCATTTATACCTCTCATTATCACATTCATATGCTCATGCTAATATAGTAAAGTTTGGCTTAAGCCTTGCGGTGCTTATTGTTGATTCTCTGCTGGGTATATATGCGAATGGACGGGAGTGACTTTGAGATTTTCCAATAAAATGGACGAGCAGAGTGTAGTCATCTGATTTTTTTTTTTTATATTGTCAAGAGTGAAAAAAAAATGATAATTTCACTGTGTGTAAGCAAAATATTGGTTGGGAATGTGTTGCCTGATGAATTCATTTCAGCAAAACCTGTTGAAAGTATTAATTCCTAAGTTTACAACAATCCCCTAGATTGCCGTAATTTCATATCTCCTGCGGATGGTTATGCACCACCATCACCTTCTTCATCTGTCAGCATCCATACTTATGGTACCTATGTGGCTTCACAGTACCATCTGCTGCCCACCTCTTGTAAGACACATTTGCTGCAAATTGTAGCAATGCTTCCCCAACAACACTATTTTCCACCGCCACTACCTACTGCAGGTCCCATGTATGCTACAACAACAAGATGCTGTTCATTTTTGGCTATGTTTCATAAACACCACACATCATTCTACTTCCACTTTTGCGCCAGCCCATTCACCATCACTGTACAACATACTTACTATAAAGATTCTTTTTGGGGTGCCTTCTTCACATCCTGTATATAGGTTAATATATGTTGTATCTTGCAATTCACCATTGTTATCCCATAACACCTCATATATACACATATGTTCATCTTTTAATGCACTGGCGACTACCAGATTATTACACACCAATAATCTTCACTTGCTTTGCCAAAATAACTCGTTAATGTTATCTTTTACAAACTGTCAGGTGGACATCATTTTGTTAGGTTTGATAATTGATATGAAAAGTGGTCAGTCATTTCTTGACAGTCACACTAGGCTCAGCCTGTTACTTTGCACTTGTCTCCAGCTGCACCATCTCACCACTATAGCTAAAGCATCGCATAATATCCTCTGCATTATCCACTGTCTACAACTGTGTTGTGTGCCACACTTCATTATCAGCATCGGTGCTCCCACATCTTTCCATCATACCAAGGCATTTCCTTCATAAACATCCTTCATCTTCATAAGACATAAATATTTTAGGCAAGTATATATAGATTTGCATATGCCTCTACTAGGCATACATCTTCTCATTGATTATATTTAGATGTATATGCAACTTCCATGCTGATATGAGTGTAGTAATTAACATATATGTCTCTCATTAATGTAGATATCTCATCTAATCATAGGCCTCTGGATTTTTTTTTTTGGACAATACGTTTTCCTCTATTTAGCACTTTTGTTTATACTAATCTTTTTTTGCAAGAGATGTCCAGAAATTGTTGAATTTCTTTAGATTTAGGATTTTATCATTTCTTTCCAAAACTTGTAATAACTAGATATAATGAGAATTTATATTTCCAGTTTTAGATAGAATGAATGAGCATTGTAAATATCATAAATTACTTGCTTTTCATGCATTTTGCCTTCATTTCACAAATTTTCACGAATGGCTACACGAATGGCACGTGCACCATTTCGTAAGAGGAAAATTAATCCTAAGTTGATGATTTACATCAATGGCCATAGTCAGGATGTAAACGAAACTTAGTACTTTTATCTTTTACGAAATAACACTGGATCCACACTGGATCCATTTTCAAAATTCATCATATTTTCCTTAAAATATTTTATCCTTTTATCAGAATTTAACTTAAAATTAATTCAAAATATATACCAATGGCCATAGTCAGGGTATATTGAGAGTTAATTTTATTTTAAATTCTATAAAAGCACCAAATGTGTTTTATTCTTCACCTGAATTTAAATATAGATTATTATATATTACATTCGATGACCATAGTCAAGGATGTATTATATCTTCAATCTTATTTCAATTCATCTAAAGAATGAAATAGCTTTTCAAAAACCAATTTCAAAAATTTAAATTCATTCATCATTTAGGATAGAATTGCATCATATTTTCAAAATTCTTTTTCATAAATCCAAGTGATTCTTTCCTTCGTTTCCCAGATCAAATCCTATTCGTAAACTCAAATTCAACTCTATTTCTCAAAAGGATTTAAGAATTCAATTTCAAGGTCGCATTTGACTTTGAAACTTCAGAATCAGCTTATATCCAAAATTCAAATTCTAACTTCAAATTCAAAGACTAACTTGACTTTGAAATTCATTCAAGATTCAATTCCTAAATTTCATTTTCCAAATTCAATTCAAAATTAAAAATATGGATTCATCTTCTAAAAACCCAGATTCAAGCTTCAAAGTCCAATTTGACTTTGAAATTCATTTGCATATTCAAAATTCAAATTCTCAAATCAATTTTTGAAATTCCAAACTCGGATCAACTTGAATCCAGTCTTCTAAATACAGTTCTACTTTGGATCTCAGACTTCAGATCCAATTCCCCTTTAGGATCCAGACTCCAATTTCACTTTGGATCTCAGACTTCAGATCCAATTTCCTTATAGGATCTAGAATCCAACTTCATCTTGGATCTCAAACTTCAGATCCAAATCCATCTTAGGATCCAGAGTCCAACTCTACATTGGGTCTCAGACTTCATATCCGAATCCATCTTAGGATCTAGAGTCAAACTCTATATTTGGATCTCAGACTTCAGATCCACTCCATTTCAGGATCCAGAACCCAAAGTCCATCTTGGATTCTAAATCTCGGATCCCATTCTGTTTAGGATCCGGAATCCAATTCCAATTCTAGATTTTAATTCCATTTTCGGATCTAATCTGAATCTCTTAAATCCCTTTCTATTCTTAAATACCATTTGATCTTCTCAGTCCATTCCAATTTTAAACTTCAAAATCTAAATTCAATTCCATCTCAAGTATTCATTTCCTTTCCTAAATTCAAGTTTAAAACTCAAAGTCTATTTCCGACTTTGAAACTTCATTTCCTTTCATTTCAAAACTTCAAATCATTCTTTCTCAAAATCAAGATTTATTCTTCCAATCCTGATTTACTTCAAAGACTTAGAACTTCTCCGATCTATCTCAAAGTTCTAAGTTAGATTCAACCATTTCTTCACTCCTTTACCATGTTCGTCTCAGAACACTTGAAAATTTCCAAATCAATTTTCGAAAAGAGCCTACATCCTTACATTGCACAAGTATGATTCTTTGTGCATTTAGAGTTAGAATAAATTCTTAGATTATATTTAGGCAAAACAAAAGGCATAGATTCGATCGTTGGTTCGATTATCCTTGGTAAAGGCGCCAGGAACAGTCGAACCTCGTACCGAAGAGCGAATCCCGTCTCTCCATTTTTCCTGCAAATATTTTCAAAACGGAGGCGAGTTAAATTTCTAAATATTTTTCAAATTAAGGTCAAGTGAGACCGCGCAAAATAGTTCCTCTTCTCTCTTTCTTTTCTTTTCTCTTCTCTCTTTCTTTTCTTTCTTTTATTTTACTCCCTTCAAAAAGGAGGAAAATAGAGGTCAGAAAAGGAAAAGAGTAGGAAGAGAGAGAAACCAAACGAGAGAGAAAAAATCTTTTGCGATGATCACAGACGCCCAGCCATTCCCTATCTTTGTTTTGGTTTTCGTGCCCTAGGGGATTGAGGTCATTGTATTGAAATGTGTTTTTGGGAAGGAGGATGTCCCATTCAAATTCATGGGAGCCATGTTTGGAAGGTGTTGATTGTGTGTCATCCAGCCAAGAGGAGATGTTATTCCTTCTACACATTTAGAAACAAAATTGGAAGTTTAACTTTTATGCCAAAAAATGCGTTTTTAGGAAGGATCTAAATGATTTCATTGTAAAAACAACTTCAAAATCATGTGAGACAAATCAGCTGGACGGTTACATATTCTCAAACCTTTCCATTTAGATGATTAAGGTAATTATTGATGGAGGATATTATCTCTTTCCAAATTCGTATTTCTAGCAATTATAGCCCCTAGTTATTACTTTCCTAGGTTGACTTAACATAGGATTAATGTGAATTAACTTAGTAAGTTTTGTAATAGGATTAGATTATAGAAATCGTGTATTCCATTTAGGTAGTCTTCATTAGTGTTAATTTTCATCTAGGTAGGCATTAATATTAGAGTACATTCTATTTAGTGTTAAATTTAGATTAGGTTTTAGATTTATTATTTCAATTATCGATTTTAGTTTAGAGTCTTAATTGTTAGGTGTTCACTCTAGTTATTTTTTAACTTAGTTAGCTTAGTTATTTAACCTAGGGTGGCGTGTATTCAAAGTCTATCCTAAACCGCCACCCTATCTAGCAATAGTAACCCTTAACCCTAGTTATTAGGTAACACTAGTTAGTTAGACTAACCTCAGATAGTTAGTTAACCCTAACTAACCCTAATCGACTCTAGGTAGTAGCTAATCATAGTTAGTAACTAACCTAAATAGTTAATTAAATCTAACCGTAGCTTGTAACTAACCTAAGTAGTTAATTCATCCCAACCGACCCTAGTAGTTAACTAAACCATAGCTAACCCTAGTTAGATTAACATTAGGTTGTAGTTAGTGTTTCAATTAGGCTTTCGCAGTGTTAATTAGATACTTAGTTAATCCATTAGTTTATGTTAGATAGAGTATATTCCAATAGTTAGTTGCATTTATATAGATGTTATAAGTAGATTAATAACTTAGTTTAGAGTAGTTTAATTTTAGTGTTTGTCTAGATTATGTTTTCTCTTAGTTGTGTAGGTTATTTCTTAATTTTATAATTAGCTTAATTGTTGCCTTTTTACTGTAGTTTAGTAGTAGGTTAAATTAGTTTAAAACTGTCTTTGTTCATGGTCTAATGTTGAAATGTGATTAGTAGAGGTATAGGAATGAATAGTGCACTGAAGTTTAAAACTGATTTTTATCGTATTTGACACTCATCATTTCATGTGGATTTTTCTCGAGTTTTATGAAAATTATTTTTCTATTCTCCACATACGTGTGTTAACTGTCTGCATACCAAATTTCATCTCGATCCGAGTTGATTTGGTCTGGTTTTTAAGTGTTTTATGAAAACAACTTTTTCGGGATTTTAAATTTCGGGTCCAACGATTTCCAAGATTATTCTGATTTTGAAACGCTTATATCTGGAGATCCAGAATGTATTTTTCAAATCTGTAAAGTGTGTCAGATTCTCGAATCTGTCAGTTACAGAACAGAAGTGATTTCAAAAAAATTGGATTTGGTTTGACCCCTCAAATCTGTAATTTGTGAAAAGCTGTTAGAGTCCACTTTTGCATTCTTTAGGGACAAAACAATCATTTAGTTAATTGTCTGATTTAGTGTAGTTTTCATGTTTTTTAGTATTGTAGTTAGTGAATTAGTAGTAGTTAGAGTAGTTAGCATGCATTTTCTTAGTTAGTTTAATTAGAAGTTGTAATTTTAGTTTTCTCTAGTTATTTAAATGTAGTTTAATTTGTCTTTGTTTAGAAATAAGTGTGGATGTGATTTAGATTTAATTTTTATTAGTTTATTAATTTTGTGTTTTCATTGTGTAGGTTGATAAGTTAGAACATGTTTACAAGTGTATTTCAAAGATGAAGTGCAACTGCACATATGGTAAAAAGACAATTTTGCCCCTGGAGATCTGCAGAAGACTTAGCTTCCTACTTAGTTTATTTTCATAGTTTAGTTTGTTATTTAGTTTAATTTGTAATATTGACATAGTTGTAATCTTTGTTATATTAATAAAGTGTTATTTTAGATTTAAGTCAGAATGTATCTCGTTCCCTGTGGATTCGACCCGTACTCGCCACTCTGTGGAAAATCGGTTTTTATATCTTTGGTTGACGATTTTCACTTGTTTTCATTGAAAAATATCTTTTAAAAATATGCATTCCAAAAGTCAAACCACCAAACATTTTAAATATCAATCATTTTCACTTTCGAAAGACCCTTTTTCTCGAGAGAGTTCGAGGGAGCTCGTTCCTTTTGCACACAATCATTTTTATTGTTCACAAGAACCCTTTTTCCAGAGAGAGTTTAAAGGGACTCGTTTTTTCGCGAACCATTTGCAAAACAACCCAATTTTTACACATGGAACCCTTTTTTCAGGGAGAGTTTCGACAGAAGCTCGTTTCTTTTGTGGCCCCCAATTTCTCATTTTGGCCTCCCCATCGCAGAGGACCCTTTTTCTAGGGAGAGTGTGATGAACTCGCTCCTCTATGATATTTTTCTCGACCTTTGTTGTCGGCCACCTTTCCATAAGAGAAGCCTAGAGATAAGGAGTTTTGACGAAAACTTAATTTCTCTTCGAAAGTTTTGTTTTGCAAACACCTCCCCTTTAGGAAAGAGAGAAGTATTTTCATACCCGTTTAGGTCAAGGGTCAAGCCTGAGTCTCTCTTTTGTGGAAAAAGAGAGGAGAATTTAGTCACAGATGTGTCAATTCGATATCAAGCAATTTCTTTCACCAAGGATTTCAAGAATATTTTGCCAATTTGCTATCAAAAACATTTATTGATATCAAAGCTTTTATTACACAAAGAATTACCTCAAACTACCTTCAATATTATTTCCAAAAGGACAAGACTTTTGTGAAGAAAGAAGAAAATTCATGTTTTTTTTCTGCTGGTCAACAAAAATGATGAGAAAAAAATCCTTGATATAACCAATAAAGGAAAATCCAATGATGTTGAAAAGCCATAAGTGAACCGATATTGATCATAGCTATGGCACATTCTTAAAGACCATTCTTTTGGCAGTAAGGCAGCAAAAATATCCTGAGCGATAAAAAGAATTCACTCAATCTATATCTCCTCAGTCATTTAAGCCGCAATCAAATATCTGCAAAAGAGATCTCTCAATCATCATCAAGTTGAAGACTGGTGGATGAGTTAGACCTCCGAGGCCAAAGAAGATTTGGATCATCTCCAAGATGACGGAGGATGTGATGGATCCTTCCAAGAAAAGTTCTGATCATCGCCAAGTTGAAGATGGATGTAATGGGCCTCCCGACAAAGCCTAAAAGATATTTGATTTCTGCCATCATCAAGAGATTCTCAACCCAAGAAACAATATCATTGGTATAATTTCTGAGACAAAGAAGGATCAGAACATCTCCAAGTTAAAGGAGTTTGTGACGTACACTTCCCCCAAAAAAGAAAGTCAGGACATCTCTAAAATGAAGGATGATGTAATAAACTTCTTCCCAAAACCCAAGAAAGCTCAATATCTCAAAAAGAGTGCCAAAAAGATCATGTGTAGAACTCAGATATCAAACTGCTAAACTGCCAAGAATCTTCTTTATTTATGTGAAATTCTTTTATCAGTAGCTTTTCATAAATTGCTTTTCCTTTCTTTTCATATCAAGGAATTCGATAGCTTCCTTGAAGAAACTTAACAACAACAAATTTAAATTTAATTCTTGATTCTACGAAGTTAGCCCAATTGGAGGTAATACTCTAGGTAGAAAAGAGAATATTTTTTGCACTAAAACGTGCATATTTCAATCATTTTGAATCAACTACAATTTTGCATCTTATTGACAATATTTTCTGGCTATCCCGACATGAAGCAAGAACTTGATGTCCATTTTTGGTATTTTCTAGCATTGTTTTATCCCTCATTAGGATTTGATAACCTCAGTTTTCAAAGTCCTTCCCTTCTGTTTTGATCTGAGCGCCTGGGCTCTCAGATTCACACACTTCCCTGTGTTCTCCACTGTCCCGCCATAGACAGTTCCCGTTCAGGGTAAGGGTTAAACCTGAATTGTTTTGAGAAAGTTCATCTGTTTTAAAAGCCAGCCAGTCTCAACAATGAGACACCCAAAATCAATCCTTTTTCAAGCTTTTGGGAACCTAATTTTCTTCCTTTTGTAAACCCCTCTTGGATTTATTATGCAAAATCCAGAGGTTCTATCATGGTTTCTTCATTCAAAGATTTCGTATTTTCATATCCGTTCAGGTTAAGGATTGTACATGTGCCTTGTCTCATGAGGTATTTTTATTCCCGTTCAGGGTAAGGGTTAAACCTGAATTGTTTTTGCGAAATGTCATCTATTTTAAAAGCCAGTCAGTCTCAGCAATGAGACGCCCAAGATCAATCCCTTTTCAAGCTTTAAGGAACCCCATTTTCATCCTTTTGCAAACCCCTCTCAGATTTATTGTGCAAAATCCGAAGGTTCTATCATGGTTTCTTCATTAATCCTTTAGGGAGTGCTGTGTGCGCATCCTTGTTTGTGCAACTTTGGTTATGTGATATTTCTCTTACTCTCTCATATATATGTATCAAACCTTTTTCAAAAACCCTGGGTGTATTATTCAAAATTTTCCCTTACTTTCAAAAAAACCCCAGGTGTATATTTTCCTCTACCTACATTTATTTTTTTCTTTTTAGATCAAATTTTCTTCAAAAACCCTGAAAAATTTCCTTTAAAAGTTCCTCGATCTTTCAAAAATTTCCAGGTTTGATTCTTCAAGAGTCTATCCGTAAGTCCTGCATTCTATCTGATTCTCCTCACTTCTTCTTTGCCCCAGTATCATTTCGATGGCGTCTGATTCCCTCGATGCTGTCTTTACCAGAGATCATGTCTTTTATCAGATTCAGGATGGATCCCCGGACCATGGGGTCATCCAGTCTCATCCTTTCTTCCCTCGGTGGTATTATTCTTGGTTCGCCACCTT
The DNA here is from genome assembly GCF_984573655.1 of Nuphar pumila. Classification (NCBI taxonomy): domain Eukaryota; kingdom Viridiplantae; phylum Streptophyta; class Magnoliopsida; order Nymphaeales; family Nymphaeaceae; genus Nuphar; species Nuphar pumila. The sequence goes on from NC_143249.1 coordinate 63,064,351, forward strand.
CTCGCGTATGTTCCCAGACCACTTGGATGATTGTGGGTTGGAGATGGCATCGGCAGTGGGCAAGCGAACCATCAATGGCGCTTTGGTTCAGGCTTGTTACGACAATAAAGCCATACATGATACTTCAAGTACAAGGTTTTGATGATGAGCAAGTAGAATCAACTGCATTTCAGCTAAGGCTATGAAGAAATTGAAGAATTCAGTGAAGAATCCTTGAAGACTAGTGTGCAAATGTTTAATTCATTAAAAGTCTTAGATTCTTGTAAGAGCCTTACTTAGAGTGCATATTTAGGTTGCATTTCACCTTAAAAGTCTTTAGAAAAACTTTTCTAAAAGAAACTCTTTTGAAAATCTTTTTAGAAAACTCTTTTCTTAAATTTTCATGTTTATTAGTCGACCAATAGACTTATCAGTCGACTAATCCTTTCGCGCCATATTTTCTAAAAAGTCATTCTTGTCAAATTAGTCGACCGAAGGTTTTATCAGTCGACTGGACAGAATGTCTGTTTTCTGGAAAATTAGCAGCAGTTGACTAATGGTTTTATCAATCGACTGAACAGAACATGTGTTTTCTGAAAAATTTAGCAGCAGTCGACTAATGCTTTTATCAGTCGACCGAACAGAATGTTTGTTTTTCAGAAGTATTTAGCAGCAGTCGACTAAAAGGTTTTTCAGTCTACTGATGATATTATCAGTCGACTAATTTTTCTCTAGTCGACTAAGTTTCAAAAGTTCAGATTTTCAAATGGCTCGATTAACAGATCAGTCGACCGACGATAACTGTCAGTCTACTAATAACTAACTATTAGTCGACTAACTGATGTTTCAGTCGACTAATTTTGCCGTTTTCCTGAAACTTCAAAAAAGGCGTGTCTTTTCATTTTTCAAACGTTTTGATCGTTCGAAATGGACCGTTTTGACACCCTTTCATACTCTCAACGTATGGAATCTTTTAACTATAAATATGAGTGCATTTTACACTCAAAGAAAAACAATTCAATCGATTTGAATCTTGCTTTTCACTCTTATTCAGTAAAGTATTGATTTTCTCACTCACGTGATATTTTCACCTCAGTTTTTCACTCAAATCACTTTGAGAGATAGTGAATTCGTGAGTAGAGTGTTTCAACAACCTCAAAAGCCAATTGCATCTCATTTGCATTCAAAAGGAAGGCTCATAGGTTGTATTGTAAGTTGTTATTTCTTTTGTGTAAAAAAGGACTCCTTGGTGTAAAGGAGTTGTTTGCTTTCAGTGGGATTGTTACTGAAAGTGGGACCGGTTATGGTCTGTGTGATCTTGTAGTTTACAAGGTTGATAGTGGAAAATCTCAAGCGGGTTTTGCTTGGGGACTGGATGTAGGTCAGGTTTGACCGAACCAGGATAAAATCTTGTGTTATTTGTGTGTTTGCTTTGAGATTTGCAAAATCCTTCAATATTCCGCAGAAAGTTTTAAAAGCACTATTCACCCCCCCTCTAGTGCTCGTTGCCTCGATCCTAGTGCACTTTCATTTGGTATCAGAGCACAGGTGTGCTATTACTTTGATTTGACCATCATCTAGCATGACAACTACAACATCTCAGCACAAAGAAGGAAGCTCCTCTGTTCGTCCTCCTCTCTTCGATGTAACAAACTATGGATACTGGAAAGTAAGAATGACAATATTCCTGCAATCCATGGATCTCGATATCTGGAGAGTTGTTTCAGAAAAGTACCAAACTCCATCAACTGATTTCAGCCGATGGACCGATGAAGAAAAGAAGACTGCTTCACTTAATGCCAAGGCAATGAATGCCTTATATTGTGGCGTTGACAAGGTAGAGTTCAATCGCATCTCTCAATGCTCTACAGCTAATGAAATCTGGCATACTCTTCTCGTAACACACGAAGGTACGTCAAAGGTAAAGGAATCTAAAATTGCTTCTTTAGTTCATAAATTTGAATTGTTCAAAATGAAGCAAAATGAATCTATATCGGACATGGTAACTAGAATGACCGATATAACTAACACTTTGAAATCCCTTGGAAAAGAATATTCACAAGTGGATTTAGTCAGAAAGATTCTAAGGTGTTTAACTCCTGAATGGGAGAGAAAAACCACTGCTATTGAAGAAGCAAATGATCTCAATACTCTCACTCTTGAAGACTTAGTTGGTAACCTAATGGCATATGAGGTCCAACTTCAAGACAGACAAGAAGAAGAGCCTAAAAAGAAATCTTTTGCTTTTAAGGCTACTTCTGACTCAGAAGATTCTGAAGAAGATGAAGATGAAGATATTGCCCTCATCACAAGGCAATTCAGAAGATTCATCAAAAAGGGAAGATTTCAAATAAAGGCAAAGAAAGCAGATTCTTCCATTCCCAATGAAGTAAAGTGCTTTAACTGCAAAAAGGCAGGACATATCAAGAAAGATTGTCCTCTTCTCAAATTCAAGCCCAAGGACCAATTCAAGAAGAAAAAGGCATTTCAAGCATATTGGGATGATAGTGACTCCTCTTCCGATGAAGAATCAAATGAAGAAGTCGCCAACATGTGTTTTGTAGCACAAGAAGATTCGGTAAGTCAATTTGACTATGATGAGTTATTTGAAGCATTTAATGATTTATATGCTAAATTTAAGAGTCTTAGTTCTAAAAATAAAGAGTTAAAAACTGAAAATTTAACTCTTGACTCTCAAAATAAAGTGTTACTTCAAGAAATAGAAGATCTCAAGAAGGAAAATTCTTGCCAAGCACTTGAGATAAAAGAAATTGGAGTTAGAACCAATCTCTTACAAAATGAAATATTTAGTCTTAAAGAAAAGTCAAATGATTTTCTTTCAATAGTGACCAAATTCACGAATGGTCAAGAGAATCTAGAAAAACTTCTTGGTTCTCAAAGATGCTCGGTTAATAAAACCGGATTGGGATATAGCTTTTTTGATACTCAAAATAGACCAAACTATGTGGTGAAAAATCAAAGACATTATTCTCAACCTTTTGTTCATAAAACTAAACTTTCTAGTTCTAATAGAAATGCATCTAGAAATGATTATTCTAGACATGTTTATTCTAAATCCTTTTATAGAAAGAATATTTATTATCAAAGGAAACCAAAATCCAAATGGATATGGGTTCCTAAGACTAACTCTCATGGACCCGAAAATAGAAAGGGGTCAAATGCTCTGTTTTCTAATTTTGTTGTAGGTACACAAAATAAGGAGCAAATGGATATTGGACAGCGGCTGTTCCAAACATATGACTGGAAGGCCGGAGTTGTTTTCCACCCTCCAAAATAAGGATGGAGGAATCGTCACCTTTGGTGACAATAACAAGGGAAAAATGATAGGTATTGGTAATATTGGTAATCCAAAATTTCCCTTGATAGAAAATGTTCTTTTAGTAGATGGTTTAATGCATAATTTAATATCTATTAGTCAATTATGTGATAAAGGTTTTCATGTTTCTTTTGAAAATGATTTATGCTTAATTTCTGATTTTCAATCTAAAAAGATCATTTTTAAAGGTAAAAGAAGAAACAATGTGTATGAACTATATCTAGATGAATTACCCTCTTTTAATGAAAAATGTTTTATTGTTTCAAATGAAATTCAATGGTTATGGCACAAGAGACTTGGACATGTTAATTTTAAAATTATTTCAAAATTATCCAAGAATGATCTTGTAAGAGGCCTACCTAGAATACCATATAAAAAGGATCACTTATGTGATGCTTGTCAAAAGGGTAAACAAATTAAGAGTTCTTTTAAAGCTAAAGATATAGTTTCAACAAAACGTCCTCTTGAACTTTTACATTTAGATCTATTTGGACCATCTAGAATTCAAAGTTTGAATGGTAGCAAGTATGCTTTTGTTATAGTAGATGATTATTCTCGGTTTACATGGGTGATTTTTCTAAAAAGCAAAAATGATGCCTTTTCGGAATTTTCTAAACTTTGTAGAAGAATTACAAATGAAAAATCTACATCAATAATTAAAATTCGTAGTGATCATGGTGGTGAATTTGAAAATGAATATTTTCTAAAGTTTTATGATTTACATGGTATATCTCACAACTTTGCTTTTCCTAGTGCGGCTCCACAAAATGGAGTTGTTGAAAGAAAGAATAGAACTTTGCAAGAATGTGCTAGAACCATGCTTCAAGATAAAAATTTACCAAAATATTTTTGGGCTGAAGCAATTAATACAACATGTTATGTCTTAAATCGTGTTCTTATTCGACCAATTTTACATAAAACATGTTTTGAATTGTATTATGATCGTATACCAAAGATCTCATATTTCAAAATTTTTGGTAGTAAATGTTTCTTGTTAAATACCAAAGATAATCTTGATAAGTTTGATTCAAAATCAGATGAATCAATATTTCTTGGATATTCTTCTAGAAGTAAAGCATATCGTATTTTCAATAAAAGAACATCTTGTATTGAAGAATCTCTACATGTTGCATTTGATGAGAATTGTGAGCAGGTTATTCCTCTAAGTGAAGAAGAAGAAGCAATACTTCAAGAAGAACCCTTGATAGAGAGTACTTCTCAAGAAAATATTCTTCTTCAACCGGTTTGGAAAGAAGTTCCTAATCATCCACATGAGCAAGTTATTGGTGAAATAAAGAGTGGTGTCCAAACTAGAAGGCAGTTAGAAAAATATATTGCAAATGTTGCTTTCATATCTAAATTAGAACCAAAGAATATCAATGAGGCATGTGATGATGAATTTTGGCTTTTGGCCATGTCTGAAGAACTTAACCAATTTACTAGGAATGATGTTTGGGATCTAGTTGATAGACCAAAAGATCATCCAGTAATTGGAACAAGATGGGTCTTCCGAAATAAGCTGGATGAAAATGGTGAAGTCATTCGTAACAAAGCAAGGCTAGTGGCACAAGGCTATAATCAAGAAGAAGGCATAGATTTTGATGAAACCTATGCACCAGTGGCTCGATTAGAGTCAATTCGTATGATGCTTGCTTTTGCTAGTTACATGAACTTCAAGTTATATCAAATTGATGTTAAGAGTGCATTCTTAAATGGACACATCAATGAAGAAGTTTATGTAGAGCAACCTCCAGGCTTTGAAAATGAGAAATATCCAGAAAAGGTCTACAAATTGAAAAGAGCTCTGTATGGACTCAAACAAGCACCAAGAGCGTGGTATGAAAGACTACGAAATTTTCTAGAACAATCTGGTTTTTCCATTGGTCGGATAGACTCCACTTTATTTATTAAACATTTTAATTCAGATATTCTTATTGTGCAAATTTATGCTAATGACATAATATTTGGTTCTACCAATGATTCTCTTTGTAAAGAATTTGCCAAGGCTATGCATGAAGAGTTTGAAATGAGCTTGATGGGCGAATTAAACTACTTCCTTGGACTTCAAATAAAGCAAACTGAAGAAGGAATCTTCATCAATCAGGGTAAGTATACAAAAGAACTTCTCAAGAGATTTGGGATGGACTCATCAAAATCAAGAAGGAATCCTATGAGTACAACTACTTCTCTTGATAAAGATGAAAATGGTAAAAGTGTAGATACTAAGCTCTACAGAGGTATGATCGGATCTCTATTATACTTAACTGCTAGTCGACCTGATATTATGTTTAGTATTTGTATGTGTGCAAGATTTCAAGCTTATCCAAAGGAATCTCATTTAACTGCAGTAAAACAAATTCTTCGTTATTTGAAAGATACTTCAGATTTCGGTTTGTTTTACCCAAAATCATCTTCCTTTGATTTAGTTTCATATAGTGATGCAGATTTTGCAGGAAGTAAATCTGATCGCAAGAGTACTAGTGGAACTTGTCATCTCTTGGGAAATTCCTTAGTCTCTTGGTTTAGTAAAAAGCAAAATTCAGTATCACTCTCAACAACTGAAGCTGAATATATAGCGGCTAGTTTAGCATGTTCACAAGTACTTTGGATGAAACAGACCTTAAAAGATTTTGGTTTAAACTACTCCACAACAACTATTTATTGTGATAACACTAGTGCTATAAATCTTTCGAAAAATCCTATTCAGCACTCAAGAACTAAGCATATTAAAGTTAGACATCATTTTTTAAGAGATCATGTGTTAAAAGGAGATATTTCGTTAAATTTTGTTTCCACTAAAGAACAACATGCCAATATCTTCACTAAACCTCTTAAAAATGAAGATTTTATGAGAATTAGGAGAGAACTAGGTATTTGCTCGTTTTTAGATTTATAAAAATGTTGATTTTTGAACAAAATCTCAAAATTGCACTATATTAGTCGACCGATATATTTCTAGTCGACTGATGATATTTTTTAGAATAAGTTGCACTTTTTAGTCGACCGATAAAGTTTTAGTCGACTAAATTTTTTTAAAAAAAATTAAGTGAAGGGACCCGACACCCCTTGGATTTGTTTTAAAACACCCATTCTTTTTAAAATAAGCATCGTTTCACTTTGTACCTTTTCGTTTTTAAAAAAAAAAAAACGAAACCCTTAAACCAAAAACCCCTCTTTCTCTTTTGCCTCTCTCTCTCTCTCTTCCGAAAAACCCTCAGAGTGCCGTTCGACTCCATCATCACCGGGATTTTCTTACCGTAACAGGGAGACGCTGGAATCTTCTGGCCGTGATCTTGAAACGTCGGAACTCTCTTGCCGTGACAGTGCACTGCCGGAATCCCCTTTTGGCCGACCTCTCCTCACTGTCAGCCACCGCATCGTCCTTTGTTTTTGATCGCCGGAAAGCTTTTTCCCCTTGCCGGATGTTATTTGGAAGCCGACATTTTGGTAACCATGCCTCGCACGAAGTCTGCATCTGCAAAAGGTTTAGGTTCTCCTCCTCCTACACCTACTTCAAGACATGGTTTTTCACTAAGATTACTTCGCAACCCTCTTCTCTATGACACTTTTGGATCAATTTCTGCACTACCTATTTTACCAGGCCGAAATGTTCTATTTCACTTATTTTCTCGTTACAAAATAAGAGAATTATTTCCTGGTATTTCACATCTTTTTGATGCTTGTGCAGATACCCTTCACTATCCTTTTCTTATTCACTTGTTTTACACAAATTTACAAATGAATCATGAAACTGGAGTTTTGTCTTCTCTTGTTCGTGATGTTGAAATCGAGTTTGATTCGAAATTGCTTGGAGAAATTCTTGAAATTCCACCTTCAGACACTCTTTTCAACACTATTGAATTGAATGATAAAAGAGTTTTTGAACAAATTCTTCTTCCAGAAGCACCTCACTGCCCTCCTTTCAAAAATACTAATCTTCAAACTCGTGCACGCATTGCTGGACGAATCCTTGCCCACAATGTTCTACCCAAAACTGGTTCTTTTGATTATTATTCCACAGATCTATCTACGGCTCTTTATGTTTTATTTGAAAATATTTCTGTCAACTGAGCCAATGTGTATTTTACAAACTTGTGGAAACAAAAACCATTTCTTCCTTATGGTTGTCTTTTAACCCGTATTTTTAGACATTTCAAAGTTCCTTTTACAAATGAAAAATACATTGAGCAAAAAGAGTTCTTCGATCAAACAATTTTTAAAAGAATGAAAATTAAATATCTGCCTCCCTTAAATGTTGATCAAACTGAACCATCTGATCCTAATGAACCATCTATTTCTGAACCTTCACCTTCTGCGACACCTTCATCTCATGCAAAAAGAAAGAAATTTTCGACAAATCAAGACCATGATGAAGTTATGCAGAGACTGGAAGCTTTGGAGCTGCATCAACACACCTTTCGTGAAGATGTGACTCAACAACTTGCTTCAATTCAGAAGGATGTAACTGCCATTAAGGATTTGCTAAACTCTCTTTTCTGATCTTTGATCTTTGATCTTTGAAAAACATACTTTATGGGTTGTAATATTTTAAACTTATCTCTATTTCTGCTTATGCTATTTTTGCCCTTACTCTTTTTGATTCTGACAAAGGGGGAGAAAAAGATAAAGATAGCATTACTTTGAAATTGCAGGGAGATCTTGAGAAAAAGATGATAGCAATTACATTACAGGAAATCTTGCATGAGAAATGCAAAATTAAGAGAAAAAGAAAGCTTTGAATGAATGTATTTCTAAATACATGAAGAAATGATGAATGGAAATGCAAACCAATCAATATGTGATATATGTGCTTTAAATGTGCTAACTTTTAATGTTTTGCAGCATATTGATAGGGGGAATAAAATCTCCATCTATGCATCTAAATGCTTCATCTTTGATTAAGTTTGTCATCATCAAAAAGGGGGAGATTGTTACGACAATGAAGCCATACATGATACTTCAAGTACAAGGTTTTGATGATGAGCAAGTAGAATCAACTGCATTTCAGCTAAGGCTATGAAGAAATTGAAGAATTCAGTGAAGAATCCTTGAAGACTAGTGTGCAAATGTTTAATTCATTAAAAGTCTTAGATTCTTGTAAGAGCCTTACTTAGAGTGCATATTTAGGTTGCATTTCACCTTAAAAGTCTTTAGAAAAACTTTTCTAAAAGAAACTCTTTTGAAAATCTTTTTAGAAAACTCTTTTCTTAAATTTTCATGTTTATTAGTCGACCAATAGACTTATCAGTCGACTAATCCTTTCGCGCCATATTTTCTAAAAAGTCATTCTTGTCAAATTAGTCGACTGGACAGAATGTCTGTTTTCTGGAAAATTAGCAGCAGTTGACTAATGGTTTTATCAGTCGACTGAACAGAACATGTGTTTTCTGAAAAATTTAGCAGCAGTCGACTAATGCTTTTATCAGTCGACCGAACAGAATGTTTGTTTTTCAGAAGTATTTAGCAGCAGTCGACTAAAAGGTTTTTCAGTCTACTGATGATATTATCAGTCGACTAATTTTTCTCTAGTCGACTAAGTTTCAAAAGTTCAGATTTTCAAATGGCTCGATTAACAGATCAGTCGACCGACGATAACTGTCAGTCTACTAATAACTAACTATTAGTCGACTAACTGATGTTTCAGTCGACTAATTTTGCCGTTTTCCTGAAACTTCAAAAAAGGCGTGTCTTTTCATTTTTCAAACGTTTTGATCGTTCGAAATGGACCGTTTTGACACCCTTTCATACTCTCAACGTATGGAATCTTTTAACTATAAATATGAGTGCATTTTACACTCAAAGAAAAACAATTCAATCGATTTGAATCTTGCTTTTCACTCTTATTCAGTCAAGTATTGATTTTCTCACTCACGTGATATTTTCACCTCAGTTTTTCACTCAAATCACTTTGAGAGATAGTGAATTCGTGAGTAGAGTGTTTCAACAACCTCAAAAGCCAATTGCATCTCATTTGCATTCAAAAGGAAGGCTCATAGGTTGTATTGTAAGTTGTTATTTCTTTTGTGTAAAAAAGGACTCCTTGGTGTAAAGGAGTTGTTTGCTTTCAGTGGGATTGTTACTGAAAGTGGGACCGGTTATGGTCTGTGTGATCTTGTAGTTTACAAGGTTGATAGTGGAAAATCTCAAGCGGGTTTTGCTTGGGGACTGGATGTAGGTCGGGTTTGACCGAACCAGGATAAAATCTTGTGTTATTTGTGTGTTTGCTTTGAGATTTGCAAAATCCTTCAATATTCCGCAGAAAGTTTTAAAAGCACTATTCACCCCCCCCTCTAGTGCTCGTTGCCTCGATCCTAGTGCACTTTCTAGGCTATGGCAGAACGGTGAAATACGCGTACCTGCACATTTTGGTTTCCATGGGGAGAAATGACTCTACTGATGGACAAATTCCATGATATTATGGGATTGCCCGAACCAGCTGGTCAGCCAGATGATCCTATCGAGCAGCAGTTTTTAATGAACATCAAAGGGGTAGATGTTCGAGAAGCCTTGGCTAGAGCAACAGGGAGCAGATCCTGGCCTCTCACTGAGATTGGTGGGAATCAATTCATCGACCTGTTCGGACTCTATCGTAAGTATGGGGCCTACGAGGAGGTTGACACTTTGTCTCGAGCAGCAAAAGACAAAATTCAACATGCCATGATCCTATGCATAGTAGGATTAACTTTCTTCCAAGATGGCCAAAATTTCATAGATGTCAGATTTGCCCAGCTCTTTCGAAGATGGGGAAGCAAGCAGACCCGTCAGCTATCAGTTTCTATGGCATCCTTGGCTTTTCTTTACCGAGGTTTGGCTCGGTTCGCCCTCGGAGAGACCATTCTGGTAGAAGGATGTACTTATGCCCTGCAGTCGTGGTTCCTGCGACATGTGCCATCAAAGGCCAGTTCTTTCAGATACAGCAACAAGCAGCCGAAATCTGTCATCGAATATCGAGCCTTGATCGAGAAACTGCATCAGGAGGAGATTGTTTGGGACTTCTTCGACAAGAAAGAGACCGTTCCTCGATATATCTATGCTCGCAGCAAGCGCTTAAGATTGCTTGGCCCCTTCTTTTGTGTTGATTATCAGCTAGAACGATGTCTCAGACAGTTTTCGCAGTGGCAGGTTCGTGTCAACACCCGCTTCCCGACAAGCAACATGCTGAAATTCAACCTACAGTCGGATCAGTGGCCTGGGGCATACCATGTCACTAAATATACCTGGGACTCCTTTGTTTCTCTGTCTGTATTTCCTGGGCCAAATGTATCTTCTGAATATCAGGAGTGGTGGCAAACTGTCTGCCCACCCTCTCTTTGTCTATAATATTACTATCAATAAAAAATACTTTTTTTGGGCCAAAAATTTTATTTCTTGTATTTTTGTTTTATAACACAAATGGTCACAATTTTGGTGACGACCTCATCCCGGATAAAGGGGACATTCCTTCTACTTTTTCTTCACTATATTTTATCATGGTTGACGACCTTGCCTAGGTAACAAGGCACATTCCTCTGTTATCATCAAAATGGTAACACAATTGTCACAAATCTTGTGATGACCCAATCCTGGGTAATGGGATAATCTCTTGAAATTGTTTACCGAAATCCTTCATTCTTTTTCCTAAAAAAATATGATTTTCAAAAGCTTCTCCATACTCTAACCATTCCCATATTCTGCAGAAAAACTTTGGCATCTCAAAAAATGGTTCAGATGAGAGCAGGTAAGCAGACTGTTCAACAACACAGTGACAGCGAAAGAGAAGAGAGGAATTCTCCCAGATCATCTAAGAAGCATGACTCAGGGGACGAGAGTGATGTCGATCCTTCCATGTACCGGGTCTTTCAAAAGATGATGTCCAAAATGATGGCCGAGCAGGCTAAGGCTGGTCCGAAGAACGCAGCTTCTAAGAGCAAGGTTAAGAAGAAGCCCATGAAAAAGCCCGTCAAGATCAGCAAACAGAAGGTACAGCGTGACAGTACTTCTGAGGATTCTGAGTCAGCAGAAGAAGTCTCTGAAGAAGAAGAGCAGCTGATTTACATTCTGAAGCATCTGCGACCATCCAAAAGGCCAGTGGAAGAGCCGTTATTAGTGAACAAACCCAAGTACAGGGCCCCTGCAGAAGATTCGATCCAAACATTAACCAAGATAGTCAAGGATCTTCAAATCCGGGACAAGGGAAATAGGTCATACACCAGGCAGGACTTCTACCTCGGCTTGGAAGGGGACAGCAATCTGGAGAACCTCCCCCAAAAATTCATTAAGTTTGATGGATCCGGAGATCCTAAGGCCCACCTTGCCATGTTCTTCGCCGAATGCGCCAGGTTCAGCGAAGATAATCGTGCTCTTTTTCTCTGTTTCCCCCGCAGTTTGGAGGAGATAGCTGCTAAATGGTATGCCGAGCACGTCAATCTCATTGAGCTAAAGGATTTTGACAAAGTGGTCAATATGTTTGTTGAGCGCTTCTTGTTCAATACGAAATCCCTGCCCACCCTAAACCATTTGTGCAACCTCAAACAGGAGCCCCATGAAAAGGCTAGGGATTTCATCCACAAATGGAGGAGCATTTGTAATAAGATGAGTAATCTCATTTCTGAAGAGCATGCCCTTCAAGTCATTCTTAACTTCTCTCAGTCCCTGAAAAGCCTCCTTTTCCCATATCCATCCAAGTCGTTTATTGAACTGACAGAGCGAGCAGAATGACTCGAGATGGGGGTAGAGAATGGAATGTACGAAGGTGTCACTTTGGCCAAAAATGTCCAGGACCAAAAGAAGAAAGCACATTTCACCTACTCAGCCGACGCTCCCGGGGATAATCAGGGCAATAGCAGAAAGAATAGCAGCGGCAGTGGCACAAGGCCTGAGCAGAACAGAGGTAAAAAGGGAAAGTTCTTCAAGAACAACGACAAGCCTCTCTCGACCGGTCCTCAACAAAAAGGGGATCTTCAGGAAAATCCCAAGCACATAAACTAGAGCAGGGATCGAAAATTTACTCCCTTGGACCAGCCTTTGGAGAAAGTTCTGGAGTATTTACTATCCCATGGAATGGTGAAACTTTCCAAAGTTGCAGATCCGCCAGTAATCATGGGAAGGTTCAAGGAGCAGTACTGCAAGTTTCACAGAGCAACTGGGCACGATACAGAATATTGCTTCGTCCTGAAACATTTGATTCAGGACTATATTGATAAAAGCATCCTCATCGAGGATGAAGAGAGGTTGATATTTTTGGATGTGGTATTTTTAAACTATATTTTTCAATAAAAACTTGGGAAAATCGTCAACCAAAGATATAAAAACCGACTTTCCACCGAAGTGGCGAGTACGGGTCGAATCCACAGGGAATGGGATAATTCTGAATTAATTCTAAAATAAAACTTTATTAATATAAAAAGTTTACAATCTATGTCAATATTACAAGTTACAGTAAATAACAATCTAAACTATGAAATGAAAACTAAAATAGGAGGCTAAGTCTTCTGCAGGTCTCCAGGGGCAAAATCGTCTTTTCACCACAAATGCGCAGTGCACTGCATATTTGAATTACACCTGTGAACCTGTTCTAACTTATCAACCTACACAATGAAAACACTAAGTTAGTACACATTTGATATTTAAATCTAAATTACATCTATAACTAATTATAAACTAGTTCAGAATTAAACTACAGTTAAATTATTCATATAAAACTAAAGTTACACTAACTAAGCTAACCAACTCTAATTATTCTAAATACTGTTAATTTACTAAATACAAGACTAGAAAATACTAAAACTACACGAAATCAAACAATTACATAAAAGACTGTTTTGTCCCTAAAGAATGTAAATGTGGACTCTGACAGCTTATCGCAAAACGACTGTTTGAGGGGCCAAACGAATTCTAAAATTATCAACTCATTTCTATTCTGTAAAAGACAGATCCAAGAAACTGACACATTTTACAGAAGTGAAAAATATGTTCTGGATCTCCAGAACTAAGTGTTTCAAAATCGGGATAATCTGGGAAATCGCTGGACCCGAAATTTCAAAATCCGAAAAAGCTGTTTTCATAAAACACTTAAAACACAGACCAAATCAACTCGGATCGAGCTAAAATTTGGTTTGCAGACAGTTAACATGCCAATGTGGAGAATAGAACAATATTTTTTAGAAAACTCACAAAAAATTCACATGCGATGACTAGTGCATGATCTGGTAGAAATTAGGGATTAGGTTCAGTGCACTATTCATCTATTTGAATCCACAAATGCATTTGCACGTTAAATCACATGAAATAACAGTCCTAAACTACACCTAAACTGTTGCTAAACTACAACAAACAATAACAATTAACTAAGTTAGAAAAACTTGGAACTAAATTAAACAATCTACACTAACATTAATCTAAACATAAAACCATACTAATTTATACTCAACTAAGTTATGAACCTACTTATAACATCTATATAAATGCAACTAACTAATATAACATAATCTATCTAACCTAAACTAATGAATTAACTAGTTGTCTAACTAATAATTCTAAAACCTAAGTAAACAACTACTAACCTATGGTTATGTTAACTAACTACCTAGGGTTAGGAACCAACTAAAGTGAGACTAGGATTAATTAACATTAGCTTACTAACTAAAGTTTCATCTAACTAGGTCTGACTAATTAAGGTTAATACCTAGGGCTAGGCTAGGGTTTAACTCACGTTAGGGGTTAGCTAGGGCCGACCAAGGTATTTGGGTTCTAACTAAGGGAGTTAGGTTCTAACTAAGGGAGTTAGGTTCTAATTGAGGTTTGACTAGGATTAGACTAAGGTTTTATCTAACTAGGGGGTCGGTTATGGTTAGTAGAGGAGGGTTAGGGTAACTAACTAGGTTTGGGTAAGGGTTAACTAGGGTCTAATAAGGTAGTTAAGTAGGGTTACCTAGCTAAGTTATTACTAACTCTGGTTAGTAGGGTAACTAATTACCTACGATTAATAATTAATAAATTAGGTTAACTACCTAGGTTATACACTAACTAGGGTTAGTAGGGGGCGATAAATTACACGCCACCCCATAAGGAACTAACTAGACTATCTAAAATTACTAACTACATTAAAGATCTAACACTAATATCTCCTTACTAAAACCGACCTTACATAAATTACAATAAAACCTAATGTAATTACTTTAAACACCAACTAAAATAGAAACTAACACTAATGACAATAACACCTAGCTAATGGACTTTCCTAAAAACATGTCAAACAATTTTTACTAGACCTAATCTAAGACAATAATGACTAACTTAATTAGTACTAAATCAATGTTAATTACTAAAAAGAAAACATTAAAGAGGGCTAATAAATATGAATCCACGAATTTGGTAATGGACTTACTCTCCTTTTCTAGCTTTAAAAACACATTAGGAAAGTATTCATTTCAAAAACCGTCCAACCATTAAGACTCATGCATTTTCCTATATTTTCATTAAAAGCAAGAGCCATTTTGAAAACCTTTCCCAAAGCATCCCACACGTTTTTCCTTCTTTTCATTAAAAGCATTAACTCCCTTTTTGAAAATCTTTCCCAAAGCATCACACACAATTTTTGGTGGCTTTAAATGAAAATCTTTAATATGGCAACTCTTGCCCCAAAATCGTGTAAATGCTTTTAGAAGTCCTAGGGAATTTGAAAGGGTTACCACTTTGGAAAAAGGTACTCATTTATGAATTGGCTGGAAAATGGAGATTTCATTAAAAGCAATATCACGAAATTGAATGGAGATCAATCCTTCCCAAAAACGCATTACTACCTTAAAGACCATATTGCCCTTTGACTAAAATACAAAATTAAATAAGGAACTACCCTATTCTAAGATTAATTTAACTACTCTAACCTATGCACACATAATCAAAAGGATATAAATGAGAACAAAAATTAATTGGAACAACCTACGTTAATGCCTACATAAAAATCGAATTAACTAATGGAATGATACATTGACTCAACGAATTCTAATAAATCTAAACATCCTAATTAACATGGAATTACATTTATTCTAAAAGGCACCAAATAATAATCTAACATGCTATTGCCTACGAAATGTGAACAAAGGAAGAAATTAACAAACATTATATTAAATCTATACTAACACATCAACTAAACTATATGAAACAAATAACTCTAATCAAAAGCTAAATTCTATTCTACATTAATGCACAATTAAACTGAACTTTTACAACCTTGCTGAACCTCTAATGGCCGACCTATATTTGGAGAAGACGACTACACTCACATGAAAAACGAAAAATCTAATTTGAACTAATACTATCACGACAATTACACATCTAAATTAAACTAAGCTACCATGATTATACTTACTGATTTTAACTAAGAACAAACAACCTAAACCAACTAATCATGCTGTAAATTAAATAAATAAATCAGAAAAAACGCTAAATAGGAATCTACTATAATCGACTATTGCTAAAACACGATACATAAATTAATCTATAATTCAAACTGATATAATATTTCAAACTACCTAAATCCACATAGCAATCCAAATACGTTACCCTAATCTATCTACTACCATCTAACATGACATACTACAACCGATTTAACTAAACCTACAGAATTCGAGATTCACAATAAGACTCAATGATGTTCAACAAAAACGAAAATTGAAATACCAACTTCACACAACTAATTAACATACTAAACTGATCTATATACAGATTTGGTAAAACATAATTGGACGACCAACAGTAAAACAACAAAATCAGAAAATCGACTTTTACTTTTCAAAATCTAAAAACACATAGATAGCAAACGCACACCTAAACAAACCTACGTGCTGGTTTATGCACACAAAAATCTATACTAAGGCTGACAAAATACAGAAAATATGCAGCACATGACTCATGCACAAAATAGGTTTTATCTAAAAGAAAGGGTTGAGAAGACCAACCTCCAGGGAGATCCGACGACTGAGGGGGAGAAGAGAGCGGACTTTACTTGGCTTTGCACCGTTCGGAACCTCGTTGATGCTGGAAATACATCATGGTACCATGTCCTACAGCTGCAACACGTTGGAAATCCACCGAAGATGAAATGTGAACCGATTCTCGATCGGGGGGCGTAGAAGACCGGATGGAGGTAGAGGCGGCCCTTCTCGTTGGAGTGTTTCGCACTTCCACCCGAGAAAAGATGTTTCCCACCTCTGCTGCACCTGCAAAACACAGCAACAAAGTGATTAGCCAACAAGGGAGATTAAAGAACTGAGAAGATTTGGAAGGGAGACAAAGTAGAAGGCTTGGATCTCAAGCTTTTCGCCATGTCTTCAATGGAGATTGAAGGAGATGAGGATTGAGAAGGGGGTTGGAGTTAGAATCGTGCCCCTAGGGCACAAAATCCAAAGCAAAGACAAACTGGAATAGGCATCCCCTCTCCCTTTTCACGATTTTGGCTATTTGGGCGTTTTTACAAAAAGAGGTTTAAAAACAAATTATTTACTGGGCGCCTCTTTCTACAGGGGGTTTTTGGAAAATATTTTATGAAAAACTCAAATGGGCTGGAGCTGGGTTGAATCCATGTAATTTGACCCAAATCCAGGATCCAAATGGGCGTCTGGATCCAGATCTCTCAATTCTGCTCTGATATTTGACCCGCTACACTGTAAATGCATTAATTCCCTCAAATTAAGTCTGATTTCGATGAAATTTGAACCATAGCTCTATAATAACATTATGCACCTAAATGTATGCCCTTAACCTATAGATGATGCATTTATGCAGTGAAAATGTGTTAATAAAATATATATTTTATGCATCATCAAATACCCCCATGATAGAATAATTGCTAGTCCCTAGCAATACACTCTACCATGTAATGAAAATATGGACTACCCATTGAACATGAAAGCTCTTATTAAATAAAATAGAATAATAAAAAAAACTAACTCACTTTCGTAGGAATCACAGTTGCATTTAGCACATGCAACAAGCCCTTTAAACCCCTGGGTTACCCCAGTAGACGAGTAAGGTCTTGTGAGGGTTTGCAGGGATGCTACCCACAAACATCAATATCATGCATGAATAAATTTTCAGAAATATTAGGCAATTGAGAGCTCATTGTAAACATATATTTCATGTAATCTACATTTTCAAAACAAATTCAGAAATTCTTATGCCACCACAGTAAAAATTATTTTTCTTTCACTTCTCTAAACTTGTAATTATTTATGAATTTTCTCCAGCAACGGCACCAAAATTTGGTTGCACTTTTGGATGTAGTATTTTTAAACAATATTTTTCAGTAAAAACTTGGGAAAATCGTCAACCAAAGATATAAAATCCGACTTTCCACCGAAGTGGTGAGTACGGGTCGAATCCACAGGGAACAAGATAATTCTGAATTAATTCTAAAATAAAACTTTATTAATATAAAAAGTTTACAATCTATGTCAATATTACAAGTTACAGTAAATAACAATCTAAACTATGAAATGAAAACTAAAATAGGAGGCTAAGTCTTCTGCAGGTCTCCAGGGGCAAAACTGTCTTTTCACCACAAATGCGCAGTGCACTGCATATTTGAATTACACCTGTGAACCTGTTCTAACTTATCAACCTACACAATGAAAACACTAAGTTAGTACACAATTGATATTTAAATCTAAATTACATCTATAACTAATTATAAACTAGTTCAGAATTAAACTACAGTTAAATTAAACATATAAAACTAAAGTTACACTAACTAAGTGAACTAACTAAGCTAAGTAACTCTAATTATTCTAAATACTGTTAATTTACTAAATACAAGACTAGAAAATACTAAAACTACACGAAATCAAACAATTACATAAAAAACTGTTTTGTCCCTAAAGAATGAAAATGTGGACTCTGACAGCTTTTTGCAAAATGACTGTTTGAGGGGTCAAACGAATTCCAAAATTCATCAACTCACTTCTATTCTGTAAAAGACAGATCCAAAAAACTGACACATTTTACATAAGTGAAAAATACATTCTGGATCTCCAGAACTAAGCGTTTCAAAATCAGGATAATTTGGAAAATCGCTGGACCTACAGAATTCGAGATTCACAATAAGACTCAATGATGCTGGAAATACATCATGGTACAACCGATTTAACTAAACCTATAGAATTCGAGATTCACAATAAGACTCAATGATGTTCAACAAAAACGAAAATTGAAATACCAACTTCACACAACTAATTAACATACTAAACTGATCTATATACAGATTTGGTAAAACATAATTGGACGACCAACAGTAAAACAGAAAAATCAGAAAATCGACTTTTACTTTTCAAAATCTAAAAACACCTAGATAGCAAACGCTCACCTAAACAAACCTACGTGCTGGTTTATGCACACAAAAATCCATACTAAGGCTGACAAAATACAAAAAATATGCAGCACATGACTCACGCACAAAATAGGTTTTATCTAAAAGAAAGGGTTGAGAAGACCAACCTCCAGGGCAATCCGACGACTGAGGGGGAGAAGAGAGCGGACTTTGCTTGGCTTCGCACCGTTCGGAACCTCGTTGATGTTGGAAATACATCATGGTACCATGTCTTACAGCTGCAACACGTTGGAAATCCACCGAAGATGAAATGTGAACCGATTCTCGATCGGGGGGCGTAGAAGACCGGATGGAGGTAGAGGTGGCCCTTCTCGTTGGAGTGTTTCGCACTTCCACCCGAGAAAAGATGTTTCCCACCTCTGCTGCACCTGCAAAACACAACAACAAAGTGATTAGCCAACAAGGGATATTAAAGAACTGAGAAGATTTGGAGGGGAGACAAAGTAGAAGGCTTGGATCTCAAGCTTTTCGCCATGTCTTCAATGGAGATGGAAGGAGATGAGGGTTGAGAAGGGGGCTGGAGTTAGAATCGTGCCCCTAGGGCACGAAATCCAAAGCAAAGACAAACTGGAATGGGTGTCCCCTCTCCCTTTTCACGATTTTGGCTATTTGGGCATTTTTACCAAAACAGTGTTAAAATAAAAATAATTCCTGGGTGCCTCTTTCTGCAGGAGTTTTTTAGAAAATAGTTTTGCAAAACTCAAATGGGCTGGAGCTGGGTTGAAACCATGTAATTTGACCCAAATCCAGGATCCAAATGGACGTTTGGATCCAGATCTCTCAATTCTGCTCCGATATTTGACCCGCTATACTGTAAATGCATTAATTCCCTTAAATTAAGTCTGATTTCGATGAAATTCGAACCATAGCTATATAATAACATTATGCACCTAAATGTATACTTTTAACCTATAGATGATGCATTTATGTAGTGAAAATGTGTTAATAAAATATATATTTTATGCATCATCAAAGAGGAAGGCAAAATGGAAATCCTGACCGCCCCATTCCCAAAACATTCAGCATCAACCATTTCAAAACATTCATTTCTTCCGCAAAGCCATATACATCTATGTTTCAGCGAAGATATAAGTCTTCAACATCAGGTGATGGTTCTACATCGGGATCAACCTGAATCTCAGAGAGGGAATATCCTCTCATTTTTGAACTTTAGGAATATATCAGTTGAGAACGGAAAAACTCAAGTTTTTCTGAAAAGATTTCTTAAAATAGAAGCCTGCGCAGAGGAAGCATAAACCTCCAAGGCGGCAGAAGAGCGGGCCCAAAATCTCCAAAAGCCTATTACAGCTCTCTCTAACATTTCTATTTTCGAATTAACTCATGATTCTCCCAAGCATCGAGAAAAATTAGATGATTTACTAAGAAAGATCAAAGTGAAGCCAGGCACTACGCCAGAAGATATGGCACAGATTGTGAATCAGGCGATGACTAACGCGCCTATCACCTTTTCAGACGAGGACCTGCGGAGGCCTCATTCTTTTCACAACAATGCATTGTATATTGTGGTAAGGACCCGGGGCATGACTGTCCCGCACGTGCTGGTTGATGGAGGCAGCAACCTCAACATTTGCCCAGATATGACAACGAAGGCCCTGGGATTGAAAGAAGAAGAATACGTGCCCGATCCCATTACCATCTACGGCTTCGACAATCACGGGCAGACTACCAAGGGCAAAATTTTTCTGGAAATCTTTATTAATTACTCAGTGCACACCGTCCTCTTCCATGTCGTCAATGTGCCGCCAACTTACAATCTTTTGTTGGGACGAACATGGATCCACAATGCCAATGCTGTTCCATCAACCCTCCACCAGTGCATAAAGTGGTCCAAGGGAGGAATGATTACCACTATCCTGGGCGAAGATCGTGAAGAGAGGTTGCCACAACCCATGATTTCCCGTCCAACATTTACGGCAGATATTCTGAGCATCCGAGAAGCGGATGAAATCAATCTCAGTGAAAGTTTAGAGATGCTGAAGCTAAAAGATATCATGGAAGAAGAAAACATGTTAGCCACGGTCCAATGGCAGGGACCTTGCTTTTTCAAGTTAGAAGGACGCATCAATTACACCTCTTTCAAAGATCATCCCTTATTTCCTTAGTTTTCCAAAGCCAGAAAAGGATTTGATCTTCTGATAAAACACGGATACCAGTCGTTCCGAGGCATAGAGAAAAATGAGGACGGCATAGTGGAGCCTATCATTCCCATTCAGCATGCAGACAACTCAGGGTTGGGATTCACCGGCCAGGATTCCAGCAAGAAAACCGTTTTTGTCGAGGGAAGCAAATAAGAAGATGATGCCTTAGTTTTCCTGCTTTTTCTATCTTTTGTTAATCATGTAGGGACAACACAGTCCCCTCTTTTGTCAATGTCTTGTAAATATTATATTTCAATCAATGAAAGATCAATCTTCTCTTCATATTCAGGCATCTATCATTCTTTATTGTATTTTGTTTGTGCCATTGTTCTTTACTTTGTACAAAACTTGTTTTGGCTTGTACTTTCTCTTAAAAACCTCTTCTTGGCGTTTTCAGGACCATTAATTCTTGAGTCAATGAAGAAATTCATTATCAATCCCAAATATCTAAAATTGGCAAGGTTTCCTGAGACAAAAGACAGAGCCGAGGTCAGCCAGGCAGCAGAGCAGATCGAAGAGATAGCAGAATTTGATTCCACTATCCAAGAATTGCCATAATTTTCTCACGTTCAGAAGCAGGATGAACCCTCATCTTTGGTTCAAGATCCAACTGAGGATATCAACATTAGTTCAGAAGATGATCCGAAAGTTCTCAAAATCGGTTTGGGTCTAAAGGCAGAAGAAAAAGCAAGACTCGTCCAATTTCTTAAGCAACATCAAGAAGTATTTGCCTGGACTTATGAAGATATGCCAGGATTAGACCCCAAGCTGGTTGAGTACCGACTCAAGTTGAAACCAGATTCCAAACCAATCAAGCAGAAACTGAGGAAGTTAGACCCTCGAGTTGAGCAGCAAGTCAAAGAAGGACTTGAAGATTTGTTAAAAGCAGGCTTCATCCGAGCCATTGAGTATCCAGATTGGTTGGCAAATATCGTGGCAGTTCCTAAAAAGAACGGCAAAGTTCAGATCTGCATTGATTTCAGGGATCTCAACAAGGCTACCCCAAAGGATGATTATCCACTTCCCAACATTAACCTGTTGATCGATAACACAACAGGTCACGCCATGTTTTCTTTCATGGATGGATATTCAGGCTATAATCAGATCAAGCTGGCCGTTCGTGATTAGTCAAAAACTTCATTTACTACACCATGGGGGAACCCTCTGCTACACAGTCATGCCATTTGGGCTAAAAAATGCCGGGGCAACTTATCAAAGAGCAATGGTCGTTATTTTCCATGATCAAATGCACAAAAATATGGATGTATATATGGATGATATTCTGGTTAAGTCTAAAGAGGAAGAGGATCACCTTGATGCTCTTAGTCAACTTTTTGAAAGACTTATTCTCTATAAGTTGAGACTTAATCCTCAGAAATGTGTTTTCGGAGTTGAGTCTGGCAAATTGCTCGGCTTCATTATCAACAAGAAAGGAATAGAGGTGGACCCAGCCAAAGCAAAAGCCATTATTGATATGCCGCCGCCAACTAATCTCAGGGAACTGTGAAGCCTTCAAGGGCATATTCAGTCTATTCGCAGATTCATCTCTAATTTGGCTATGAGATATGAACCTTTCAATCATTTGCTAAGAAAAGAAGTTAAATTTGAATGTGGATCTGAATGTCAGCTCTCATTTGAGCGCATCAAGCAGTATCTCCTTAATCCACCAGTTTTGAAGCCGCCAAAATTGGGGAAGCCTCTCCTATTATATATTTCCGTCAATCAGAATGCCTGTGGTGGATTCCTCGCACAGTATGAAGAAGGCAACCTGATAGAGCATGCCATTTACTATGTGAGCAAAACTTTCATTGAT
The DNA here is from genome assembly GCF_984573655.1 of Nuphar pumila. Taxonomy (NCBI): domain Eukaryota; kingdom Viridiplantae; phylum Streptophyta; class Magnoliopsida; order Nymphaeales; family Nymphaeaceae; genus Nuphar; species Nuphar pumila. Next base: position 63,087,003 of record NC_143249.1, read on the forward strand.
TATGAGAAGAAGTATTCTCAGATGGAGAAAACATGTCTAGCTCTAGTTTGGATGTGCCAGAAATTAAGACATTACTTATTGGCATCTGAAATCAAATTTCTATCGAAACTTAATCCTCTTAGATATATTCTTGAACAACCATTTCTCACTGGACGGATCGCAAAGTGGAAGGTCCTTCTAATGCAATATGACTTAGAGTATGTTTCTCAAAAGTCGATTAAAGGCCAAGAGATCGCAGATCAGTTGGCGGATTTTTCTTTAACAGAAGAAATTAAAGTAGAGGATGATTTTCCTGATGAGCACATCTGCAATGTCCAACAGCCCCCCAGTTTGGAACTTGTTCTTCGATGACTCTAAAAACATGTCTGGCATCGGGATCAGAGTCCTGTTAATTACTCTAGAAAAAGAAATGATCCCTTATTCCCTCAAGCTTGGTTTCCAATGCACTCATAACATGGCCGAGTATGAAGCTCTGATACAAGGCCTCAAAATTCTACAAAGTTTCAATGTCAAGAGAGTGCATGCCTTTGACGATTCACTACTTGTTGTCAGTCAAGTTAACATTGAATGGCAAGTGAAAGATTCAAAATTGATCCCCTATCAGAAAATCGTCCTAGCTCTTGTGAACAGCTTCAAAGAATTTCAGCTCAATCACATCAGGAGAGAGCACAATCAGATAGCCGATGGTTTAGCTAGCTTGGGCTCCATTCTATCCTTCAAAGGCAGTGAATCATGTCGTTCTTTTGAAGTTGGCAGACTTGAGCAACCTGCTTTCATTTCAACCATGCAAGTGAACCAGGTCAATCAAAAGGAGAAGCCTTGGTAACAAAATATCAAAAATTTTATTTAAACTGGTGAATTTCCATCAAAATTGCCAAAAAGGGAGCAACGTGCGATTCAGCGTATGTCTACCCGTTATTTCATTCTTGCCAATGTCCTCTACCGCCGTGGGTTTAGTTTTGAGTATTCAAGATGCTTAGACAAAGAAGAAGCTATGGAAATTATCCAAGAGGCACATGAAGGGATTTGTGGTGGCCATGTCGGCTATCAAACTCTTGTCAAGCAGATCGTGCGAGCAGGGTACTACTGGAATACCATGCAGTAGTACTTCCATCGATTCGTGAAGAAATGCGTCAAGTGCCAGATGCACGCACCTTCCATTCATGCGCCTGCCACATATCTACAATCGGTTGTTTCTCCTTGGCCATTTTCTATGTGGGCGTTCGATGTCGTGGGCTCTATTACTCCTTATGCTTCCAACGGCCACAAGTACTTCTTGGCTGCGACAGAGTATTTCACAAAATGGGTTGAAGTTGTTACTCTACGCACAGTAGAAGGACGCCATGTGGTTTCTTTCATTCACAAAAATATTCTTTGCCGCTTTTGCATACCACATGATATTGTTTCAATGGAAGTCATTTAAAAAATGAGAAGATGAAAACATTTTGTTCTAAATTCAGAATTTGCCATCATTTCTCAGCTCCCTACTATCCTCAAGGGAATGGCCAAGCAGAAGCCACGAATAAGATTCTGATCCATATTTTGGAAAGGACTGTAAAAACAGGTCGAGATTGACATGAGAAAATTTATGATGCATTTTGGGCTTACCGAACCACTATTCGGACTCCGACTAACGCCACTCCTTTAGAATTTGTTTACGAAACTAAAGTGGTGTTACCTCTCCATGTCCAGAAGCCCGCTCTCAAATTTGTTTCACTTGTAGAACTGCCACTTGATCAGTATCAGCAGCAAAGATTGGTGTAACTGGATTTGCTGGATGAGAAAAAGCTCAAGGCAGCAGAGCATGCTCAAGCTTATCGACAAAGGATAGCTCGACACTATGCCAAGTCCGTCATTGAGAGAAAATTTTGAGTTAATGATTTGATGCTCAGATCGACAGCTCATCTCAAGCATTGACCACGGGGCAAGTGGTCACCCAATTGGGAAGGCCCTTATGTGGTTAAGGAAGCACTTCCTCACAATTCTTATCGTCTGATCAACGTAGATGGAGTGGAAATGCCAGATCCTGTCAATGCTCTGCATTTGAAGAAGTTTTACACTTAAAATGTTCATTTCAACCTTCTGTACTATTCAAAGAGCCATTTCAATAAAACAATGATCTTCTATTAATTCTTACATTCTTCTCCGTGATACTGGGGCATTTTTATTTTTTTGATCTATAATCATCTTCTTTCAATCATATGCATGCAGGATTAGACAAAATTCTTTCATCAAATTCAACTAATTTTCAAGTGATCTTGTAATCTTTAATAAATTTCATTCATATGGTTTATTTTCATACTTAAATCAAGTTTTTATCAAATTATTGTCAATATTTGTCAAAGTGTTAATAATTTTTCATCAATCTTATTTTCTATCTACCTTTATCTTTAAAAATACCCTTTCAGGTTAAGGGATAAACCTGATGCCTCCTTTCAATGAGGTATTCTTTTTATTATTTCCCCCGTTCAGGATAAGGGGATAAATCCTGAATTATCTTCTAAAACTCATTTTGAAAACTTAGCTCATCTTCAAAACCCAGTCCTCGCACTGGTTATTTTTTAAACTTTTCAATCATATATTGAGCACATTCGGAAAATCCGGTTCTCACATCGATAACTTTCTAAGTTTAGTCTTCTAATCAAAGACCTTTCTTTTGTAAAATTCAAGTTTTGACTTGAACTTCCCAAAATTTGATATATTTCCAAAAGATCCGGCAGCTCACTGGTCATGTATTTTCCCAAAAGGATCCAACACTCGTTGGTCTTGTCTTCCAAAGGATCCAGCATCTCGCTGGTCATGTATTTTCCCAAAAGGATCCAGCACTCGTTGGTCATGTCTTCCAAAGGATCCAACATCTCGCCGGTCATATATTTCCAAAGGATCCAGCATCTCGCTGGTCATGTATTCTAAAAAAGATCCAACCCTCATTGGTCATGTATTTCCAAAAAAATCCAACACTCGTTGGTCATGTCTTCCAAAAGACCCAGCACCCGCTGGTCATGTATTTCAAAAGGATCCAACATCTCGCTGGTCATGTATTTCGAAAAGTCCCAGCTCACAAGTGTTGAGCTCCTCAAGACAATCTGTTCCACGAATCAAACCTTCAGGTATGATTTCTCCATTCTCTCATTTCCAAGCCTTCGGGTTTTCAATCTTCTCAAATTCAATCACTCTCAAACCTTCAGATAAAACCTTATTCAAATCAAAATCCAGTGTTTTCACTGGTCGGGATTTTTCAAAATCCAGTTTCTTATAACTGGCCGGGATTTTCAAAATCCAGTTTTTATAATTGGTCGGGATTTTCAAATCCAGTTTTTATAACTGGTCGGGATTTGAAATCCAGTATTTTTCACTGGTCGGGATTTGAAATCCAGTGTTTTCACTCGTCGGGATTTGAAATCCAGTTATTATAACTAGTCAGGATTTGAAATCCAGTTATTATAACTGGTCGAGATTTGAAATCTAGTTATTATAACTGGTCGGGATTTGAATTCCAGTTTTTATAATTGGTTGGGATTTGAAATCCAGTTTTCATAATTGGTCGGGATTTGAAATCCAGTGTTTTCACTGGTCGGGATTTCCAAAATCTAAAAAGTCAAGTTTTTCAAAGTCTGATCTTTATACCATTCCTCTAAATTGCAACTAAAGGTTTCATCAAAATCCATATTGAGTGATTATTTCACAAAAGAATTCTGGAGCATTGTGCCAATTTGCTAAAAACATTTGTTGATTCCAATAATCTGACTACACAAAAGAATTACTTTAGATTACTTCTAGTATTCTTTCCAAAAAGGTGAAACATTTTGCAAAAAAGGGATAAAATTAAATCTTTTCCCTGTTGATCAACCAAGAGGATGTAAAAAAGATTTTCGATATGATTAGTGAAAGAAATATTTAATGATGTTGAAAAGTCTGAAGCGAATTGATATTGATCACGGCTATGGCATGTGTTTAAAAGACGACTATCTAGCAATCAGGCAGTGGAAATATCTTGAGTTTTAAAAGAATCCACTCAATCCATATCTTCTCATTCATTTAAAGTTGCAATCAAATATTCGCAAAAGGGACCTCTCAACTGTCGTCAAGATGAAGACGAATAGGCGAGCTAGACCCTCAGGGCCAAAGAAGATTTGGATCATCTCCGAGATGAAGGAGTTTGTGAAGGATCCTTCCAGGGAAAGTTCAGACCACCGTTGAGATGAAGGCGAGTGTGATGAACCTACCGACAAACCCTAAAAAATATTTGATTTCTGCTATCATCTAAAGACCTTTTGAGCCAATACCTCCAATAGAATTCCTGAGATAAAAAGAAGGATCAAAACATCTCCGAGATGAAGGAGTTTGTGACGTACCCTTCCTCGAAAAAGAGAGAAAAGTCAGGACACATCCGAATGAAGGATGATGTTAAAAACCCGAGAAAAGTGCAGTGACTCAAAAAGAGTGCAAAAGGATCATCATGGGGAAAACACCCAGATATCAAACTGCCGAAATTTCCAAGGGTCATCTTTTGTCATGCAAAATTCTTTTATCAATATCTTTTTATTACTTGCTTTTATGAAATTAAGAATATTTTCTTGTCTTCTCATATCAGGGAAATGGATAGCTTCCTTGAAGAAAATCATCAGCGCTAAAATTTTGAATTTGACTCTTAAAACCAAGAAGTTAACCTCGTTGGAGGAAATACTCTAAGTAAAAGAGGGAATATCTTTGCACACACCTGCACATTTTCAAGCATTTTGAATAAATTATAATTTTATCTTATTGGCAAGATTTTCTAGTTATTCCAAGAATGAAATAAAAATTCGATATCCATTTTGATGCAACCTAGCGTTGTTTATATCTTCCAGGAAAAGTTGCCTCCTTCAGAAGAAGTATCTCTTCCTGTCCCATCACAGTTTTCTCATTAAAGAATTCCGTATGGTCATTACCCACTCAGGTTAAGGGTCAAACCTGTATTTTTTGCGAGAGATCATTTTTTTCAAAAGCTATTTCAGTCTCAACAATGAGACACCCCATTTTGTCCCCTTTTTAAAGCTTTAGGGAACCCCATTTTCCTCCTTTCGCAAAACCCCTTTCGGATTTGTTCGTCCAAATTCCGAAAGTCTCATCATGGTTTCTCCATTTAAGGATTTCATTTTTGGTTGCCCCCCTTCAGGTTAAGGGTTAAGCCTGAACCTCGTTCTGACGAGGTATCTTCCTTTTCAGGTTTTGGTTAAACCTGAGTCTTGTTCCAACAAAGTTTCTCATTGTAACGAGGTGTTTTCTTCCAGTCCCATCATGGCTCTTCCCATCAAGGAAGCCATGCTTCATATATCCATCCAAGAAAGGATCATACTCTAGTTTCATTTCACAAGGCATTTTTCCAAAAATGTCCCATCAAGGTCCTCATGTATTCCTTTCCTCATTCCATTCATTTCTGATATATCTTCGTCCCATCCAGGTTAAGGGTTAAACCTGAAGCATTCCAAAAAGCGTATCTTGTCTCACCCATGAGACTTGATCAAAATTCTTATTCTACCATTTCGGGATGTTCACCAAAATCCCATCACGATTTCCTCATCCTCTATTATTCACATTTTCGAGGATTTCGTCTCCAAAAAACCATTCAGGATAAGGTTTTAAGCCTGAAGAGCCATATTTTTCAAAATAATTCTTCCACACCCAATTCAGGTCTGCTGACTGGGGCATTTTCAAAATTTGGAGTGTTATCTTTGCCACTAAGCTCGGCTTTCAACCGGCTTAGTAGCAAAGAGGGGCATCTGTGAACACCCCAAATTTTTTAAAGGTTTGTAAAAATGACCTTTTTGCCCCTGGTTCTATTTTCTGAGAAAACCAAAGCTAAATTTCAATCATTCTTCAGATTTTCTGGATTGAATTCTATATTGATATACTCAAACTCAATTCTGGATCCAAACCCAGTGTTTTAAACCCAAATCTGAGCCTCGTTGTCCGATTTCCAAATTAAAATTACAAAAATACCAAAAATGGTTTTGAATGGCTCGGGCAGTTTATCTGACATCCTCTTGGATCCACAACCCTATATTTCTCAGTTCGAGGTTGTAAACCTCGAATATTTCCTAAAAATACGGATATAAACCCATTTTCTGAAGAAATTTTCCCAAAAATCGCCTTGAGTTCTCAGAAAAACTCCCTTTTGTAAATATTTTGCAAAAATACCAAAAAATTAGATTTTAATCTTTGTTTTCTCATCAAACTTTAGGATTTTATTCTAAAAATGCAAAAAAATGAAAAAAAAAACAATACAAAAACAAAAAAAAATTGAAAAGCTACGAGAAAAACAAAAGGTTTCAAGTTTTTTAAAGCTATTTTTGCTAAAAACCTCACTTGAAAAATGTTTTACAAAAAGCTTCTTTGAAGAGGATCCTCTTTTGGGAAATATCATAAAAGTATAACAACTCGTTCCCGCGCATCCTCTCTCTCCCCACCATCGTCCATCTTCAACAACCATCATCGGCTTTCCACCTTCTATCTCCAACTGACCTTCCTCTCGAATCCTCCACTTCCCCCTTTAAAAAGAGGTCTCCGAGCTTCTGCAGAGGACCCCATGATCAAGACCCATCTTCTTCACATTGTCCATCATCGTGAGGCATCCATTTTTTTATCGATTTTCCTTCCTTCAGGTCTATTTTCCTTCTCTCGCATCACTTTTCTTTTCCCTGACATCCATCTTCTTTGAGCAATACCCATTACGAACAATCTCCATCGGAGTCTCAAGCAATCAATTGGCCAAAAGGATAGACTCCCCTGCAGAACTATAGTCTTCCTTTGATCGATTGAGGGACCTCTAACCTTAGCAAGAACAAAAAAAAAGGGGGGGGGGGTAAGTAGTGTAGTTCTCTATTTTTTTTCTTTTTTTTTACTTCCCTTTTTTTTTTAATTTCTTTATCGCATTACCTTTGCTCCTGCACAATCCGTTTTCTTCTTTCCTTCTTATCTTCATTATTTACCGAAGGCACTTTTGTATCATCGACCTGCCTGTCGCAGCCTCGATGATACATATTGCCATAGCAGCCCTGCCTCTGTTTCCAAAGCCTATGGCATTTGAGGCTACAATTATATTCTCTTTTTTTTTTCCTTTTCTGTATATTGCTTACATTTTCTGTTATGCTTTATGAATGCATCATGCTTCTTTATAGCAGCATAGTCCCAGCACCATCCGCATCTCTACCTACAATCCTATAGTTGATTCATTTTTACTCATTCTTTGTTCATTTTTTTTAGCATACATGCGTATTAGCATCTTCAGATCTCAACATTGTACTTCCCTTATTTTCTATTCATCATAGCTTTAAATCTCATATCCTGTTTTATTTTTATCATATTCCATTTTTTTTTGTGTGACATGATAATGTGGCCTGAGTATGCCGAGATATATGTAATTGCTGTCAAAATAACCCAGAATTAAAATGCTATCCTCCGTTGCCTTTGTATCCTTCTCACACTATTTAGCGTTATACCATGTCAATCAAATCCCCATCACGATTTGCTGAAATACGAATGAGGATTTCTGTAATGAGAGGAGAGGAGGTGCAGATGGTAACCAATCGTATTAAACTAGCAGAAATCACACCCTCTGCATTTTGTTCCAATTTCCCTTCTTCCCTGCTCTGCACATTTCTGCAGTCATGTACTTATTGCATGTCTCACAGCTGTGTGTATATAATTAATCCTCCCCATCCACATTTTGGTTTTGTCATTTCTCTTGATATAATGTCCGTAATGCATTTTCATTCTTCTGCATTCTTTCATACCTCTTGTTAATCAGTCTTTTTTTTTTTCTTTTCCCTGTATTGATATATATCATGGACTTTTCTTAGTAGTTTTTGTTCTATTTTTTGGTTCATTGTGTCGCTGGTTCACTGGTTATTTGATTAATTCACTCATTCATGCATTGTAGAAGTAGCTAATCAGTGAAATATATCATAAAGTATTCTATTATCATGTTGACTCCCACAATGGCATATCGAGTTACTCTTGCTGCAATAGTGAAAGTAGATGTAAAAAAAAAAAAGAAAAGAAAAAAAAAGGGGGAAGGGTCTGTTACGTATCTTTTTGAGAGAAGAAGTAACCATTATAAATGCTCCAAAGGCACACTTGTCATTCACCCTTGTTGCACATATATAAATTCCTCATGTATCCTCACTTATGGTTACCTGGGCCTTCAAGTACATTCTGCAACTTATTATGGCAGTTATCAAATTCATGGATGATTTGGTTGTATGTCTTTCTCTCAAAATGATTTGGCTGGAAACAAAACCAAAAAAAAAGGGAGAAAGAAAGGGGATTTCCAAGAGAGGTCATAAAGTCAGAAGATATTGAAAGGCGCTGAAAGCATATTGTGGCATAACAACTCGCTGAACAAAGATCACCTTAAATTCCTGTCATTGACTGATAGTCATCTAGGATCTCGCTTTGCACTCATTGAGACCAGCTCACAGGTCACCGGGTATCTAAGTTGCAGAAAATGGTGTATATATACTGACTGTTTCATTTTTTTTATTTTATGATTGTGTAACATCAACATCTAGCAAATGATATCATCCCTTGCATCTGGCTTGAACAATTTATTAACATCTGATTCCATTTATTGTTGCAATATATCCATTTTTTTTATTGTTATATATGCTTGGCATCCGTTATCTCTTACAATCATTCATTACATGCCATCCCCTGTCCATCCATGGCGTTCATGTAGCGCCAAGTCATTATTTGTATCAGTCGCTTACTCACTGTATCATTCCATTTACGATGTTACATTCTACCCTTTTCTGAATATTCAGCTAAGTATATTTTATTCTTCGTTTTTGTGGCATGTTTCGTCTGTAAGTCCTTATTTGTGCATTGAATCTAAGCTAACATTTCATTTGTATCATGTTTAAGGATTAAGATCATATTCCTTGATGATTTTGGTTTCATTAGAACTCATTTCATTTCATTAGTTGTATTTGCCACAAGATCTAGGGACTAATCTGAATTTTGGCCAAGATTCGATAGACTTGCTATTGAAATTACCTAGATCCTACTATTATAATTCTATAGGTTCCATCTGAACATTTAGGCCATTGGAATAATAGTGAGAAATCAGGTTGCCATTTTTTTTTATCCTGTCATAGCAGGAAACTTTGATGACTTCTGTACAGGAAATCTCAAAGACCCCTATCACCTCTTGTGATATTTTAGATATCATCTGAAATACTGAAGCATCGGTTCACAACTGGAAGTCCAATTTTTTTTTTCTTTTTGCTGAACTTTTCCATTTCCTTTCAGCAAGCATCATTATTTTTTTTGTTACAGAAAATTACTTTGTCTCTGTGCAATATCTGGAATTGTCATCTTTGGAGGCCAATTTTGGCCAATCCACGCAGTCTCGAGGGCCAAGATGCTGGCCCTCGGTTACCTAAACATGCAGGTAAGAGTGAATAGAAATTCGCCATCAGAAATCATAAAGATTTTCTGGTAAAGCCGCAGAATGCGATGGTCCTTTTACAGGTGCACAACCTTGATTTTAGACTAAATTCACCCTTGAATATGTCAATATCCCTTTCTGAGTTTTTGAATTATCTTCCATATACTTCTTTACTGGCATAAAGTGAGTCCCTTTACCAAATTTCGTTATCAAGTACTCCATGGTCCAGAAGATATGGCCTGGCAAAATCAAGTACAGAAAAAATGTATATGCTGTGTAGTAGGCTGTTGTGTATGAGTTCCTAAAACCATCATTCTTTGACCACAGATCACATTGTAAGTCACCCAATTATACAAATTGTGTATTATAGTCCAATATGTTATGTGCATAATAGCTATTTACATGGTATTAGCTTCAGATTACCACTGTTATACTTTGTCCACCCCTATCTTAATATTGTATACCATCAAATAATGTAACATTTCTTGGGACATATCATTTAGGTGACTTGGATCTAGTTAGATTTTTAACTATTATTTTCCTTTGTTTACATTCACATTTTCCTGTTTCACCTCTACTGAATCTCCTATTTTGCATTCATACTTTTTGTTCTTCATTTCCTGTTTTGCATTCAGCATATCATTTTACTATACCACCCACAGCTGCACCTTTCTTCACTTAACCTGTTATCTACCAACATATTCATATTCTTTTGCACTTCCTTTATATAGCACAACCATCTGCAGCCTTTTCCATTACCTTTTTTTAACATCACCATTTTCACTACATCTCTATCCTTCATTAGTTCACAAGCATCATTCCAGTGCATATTTTGCCATTGCATTTTCATTGACATGCATAAATATTTCATCAATTATGCTCTAAGATCAAGGTAATGTTACATAAATTATTTCCCATACACATCATGTACTAACTCATCTTTTACAGGAAATACATGGAAATGTCCGTTTCTAGTTAGAGACTCTTGTACTCTTAAATTCAATATTGTAATAGCTAGGAACTAATGAGAATATCTACATTGTCTGCTCTAGCATAGAATGTATGAGCATGCATACCTTAGAAATTGCTTGTTTTCATATCATTTTTCATTTTTTTTGCAAAATCTCACGAATGGGACTATGAATGACACGTGCATCATTTTGTAAAAGGTGATTAATCCTAAGTTGACGATTTACATCAATGGCCATAGTCAGGGTGTGAACAAGACTTAGAATTTTCATCTTTTATGAAATAACACTGAATCCTTTTCAAAATTCATCATATCTTCCTTAAATATTTTCCTCTTTTATCAGAGTTTAGTCTAAAATCGATTCAATACATATATCAATGGCCATAGTCAGGATATATTGAGAATTAATTTCATTTTAAACTCTATAAAAGCACCCAAAAGGTATTTTATTCTTCATTTGAATTTAGATATGATTATTATATAATACATTCAATGACCATAGTCAGGAGTGTATTATATCATTAATCTTATTTACATTCATTTAAAGAATGAAATATGATTTTCAAAATCCAATTTCAAAATTCTTTAAACTCATTCATCATTTAGGATAGAATTGCATCATATTTTCAAAAGTGATTCTTTTTCTTCATTTCTCAGATCAAATCTTAGTTATAGATTCAAATTCAATTCTATCTTATTTCAAGATTCAAAAATTCAGTTTCAAATTCCAATTTGACTTTGAAATTTCAAAATCATTCTGTATTCAAATTCCAATTTCCAAATCAAAATCCAAACTTCAAAGTTCAATTTAACTTTGAAGTCATCTTCTGTTTCAAAATCAAGTCTAATTTTCTCATCTTCAAAATTCAAAACCAAAGTTTGAGATTGATTCTGAATCTCAAAACTTGATCCTTCTTAAAATTTTAAATTCAATCTAGGTTTTCAAAACCCAGATCCATCTTCAAAAGTCCCATGTGGACTTTCAGAATCCAAATACAAAGTTAGATCCTAATCCCAACTGGGATCCAGATTTTTAAGTACAATCTCCACTTTTTGGATCTCAGGTTTCAGATCCAAAACCCATCTTAGGATCCAAAATCCAATTTCACTTTGGATCTCAGACTTCAGATCCAAAATCTATCTTAGGATCCAGAATTCAATTCTATCTTGGATCTCAGACTTCAGATCTAAAATTCATTTTAGGATCCAGAGTCCAACTTCACTTTGGATCTCAGACTTCAGATCCAATTCTATTTTAGGATCCAAAATCCAATTCCATCTTGGATCTCAGATTTCAGTTCAAATTCCCATTTAGGATTCTAAATCCAGAACTCAATCTCATCTTAGATTTCAACCCTATTTAGAGTCCAAACTTTTGATTCAAATTCCATTCTGAACTCCAAATTTCAAATCAAATTCTATCTCCAAATCTAAATTCCATTCCAAGTTTATCTTGAATCTAAAAACCAATTCTATTTTGATTTCTCCAATCTTATTTTGATTTCAAGCTTTACAACTGAAATTCAAATTACATTCCAAATTTTATCTCTATCCTGATTCAAAATTCTAAATTCAAAGTCCATTTATGACTTTGAAATTTCCTTTCTTCTCCTTTTAATCTCAACTTCAAAACCATTCCTTTCGAAGTTCAGATTTATTTTTCCCAAAGCTCTGATTATTCCAAAAACTTAGGACTTTAAATCTTAAATTTCTAAGTTAGAAACCATTTCTTCACTCTATTCATCAGAAACACTTGGGGATTTCCAAAATCATTTTTCAAAAGGAGCATACATCCTTGCATTGCACAAGCATGATTCTTTGTGCATTTAGACTTAGGATAAATTCTTAGATGATATTTTAGCAAAGCAAAAAGGCATAAAATTCGACCCTTGGTTCGATTACCCCTGGTAAAGGCGCCAGGAATGGTCGAACTTCGTACCGACGAGCGGATCCCGTCTCCCAATTTTTCCCGCAAACATTTCAAAACGGAGGCGAGTTATTTTCTTAAATATTTTCAAAATTAAGGTCAAATGAAACCCCGCAAAATAGCTCCTCTTTCTTTCTTTTCTTTCTCTCTTCTTTTCTGTCTTTTATCTTCTCCCTTTAAAAAGGAGGAAATAGAGGTTAGAAAGGAAAAGAGGTGGAAGAGAGAGAATATTATGAGAGGAAAAATTTTGCGATGTTCATAAATATATACTTCGGTGTTGCGACTCTCTTGTCTTACGCGAGAATTCATCATAAATTTGGCGAATATTTGCTCTCTGAGGTTCGAAATCGGGTAGATTTGCTCTATATGGTGATTCAGGGCAAATCGTGAGGAATCGAATCTCAATACTTGTAAATTGAATTTATATCATATTTAATTAGGTTCGCTCTGAATTTGGAGCCTAAACGACAAAAATATCTCATTATTTCATGTATTTTGGCGAAAAAGGGTATATCGGTAATTATGAGTCGTATCGAGGCCCAAGTTCATTGGAATTGGGGAATTAAATATACATTATTATAATTTGGACTTTAATTCAGGAAATGTAATTTAAAAATTTAGTTTTTAAATTAATTTAATCATGTCCATTTAAATAACAATTGAATTGGGTTTTTATAAAGTGAATTGCAAAATCTATAAAACTTTGAAGTGGGTTTTCAAAATATTTTAAATAAGGGTTGGTTTTGGGCATTAGGGAAGGTGGTTGGCATGGGCCTCACCTCAGCCCATGATGTTTTTAAAATCTCAAATACCTTTTTCAAAAAAACTCACCTTTTAAAGGTAGTTTTGAAAAGCTTGAAATAAGATTTGCATGGGCCTTAAAAGGGCATTTAGAAAAGTTAGTGGGCCCAGCCCACGTTTTAAGGAGGGTAGGCTGGGCGCCCCTTAGGGGGTAGCCCCTACCATTAAAAAAAAAAAAAACGTAAATGGGGGGTTGGCTTTGAATTCAAGGCCAACCACTCCCCTTGAATCAAGAGGAGTGGTTAGGGTTAGGTAAGGGGTCAGCCCCTTGACCTTTTTGGTCCTTTCCTTGGATCAAGGAGAGGATTGGGGAGAGCCCCTCATCCTCCTCCTTTCCTTCCCCACCCCTCATCTCTTCCCCCTTCTGTTTAAATGAGAAGAAAAGAGGAGGGAGAGGGTCGACACCCTCTCTCCTCCCCCTCTCTTCCTCCACCACCGTCCCCCTCCTCTTTTCTTTAGAGTGTGTGTGTGTGTGTGTGTGTGGGAGGGCCTAGCACAACGTCCTCCATCCCAGCCAAGCAAGCAGCAAGGTGAGTTCCCTCCCCATGCATTTTTTTTTTGGTTAATGCTTTTGGTTTGGGCAAAGGCCCCAAACGAATCTTTCTTTTCATTGCACACTTACGATGTTGATTCGTGGGTAGTTGGCAACCCACAGAGCATGCTGGGAAACCCTTATTCCCCCCCCCCCTTCCCCTTCAAATTTCGTTTCATACATTGATGCTATTTGAATTTTTTTTTGGCCTTGATCATTCTTTCCTGGAGGATAGCAACGCCCCTTCTAAGGGCTGGGGGTTGTGGGGAGCTAGGTTGGGCTTTTCCCTGGCCAGCCCAGGCCCCTAAATGGGTTTTGCTGGGCCCAAGGCACCCATTGGGTCGGTTGTGGGCCTAGCAACGGGCTCCCGGACTGACCCAAGGCCGGTCAGTCTGGGCTTCCTTTTCTTCAGTCGTGGGTCAGTTGGGGCTTGGGCATGCAGCAGTCCCAGTTGGACTGCTGCAGCCCACCGGTTTGGCAGGGTGGTCTGGGCCACCCTGGACCCAGACCCACCCTGGTGGACCCACTTGTGAGGTGGGCCCATTGTTGGGGGCCAATCCCCACTTGTTGGGCAAACGAACCAACCGGGTGCCTTAGCACCCGGGGGTTTGTTTTTTTTTTTATGTTGGCATGCGTGGACTGGGGCTACAACCTTGGTCTGAGCCCCCATTTGGCTCAAACCAGGGGGCTGTATGGCCCCCTTCCTCTCCTGCGTTCTACCTAGAGGCAGCTGGGGGCCGGGTGCACTTGGCACCCGGGTCCCCCTCTTGGCGCACCCACTTGTGGGGGCGCCAGGTTGGTGCGGCCTGGTCTAGCCCCAGGCTGGGTTAGTCCAGGAGCTACAGACATATAGTCTGTAGCAGGTGGCTCACCCAGGGGTCTCGCATGGTCTGGACACAAGGTCCAGACCCTGCGTCCGTTGGCATCACCCCTTAGGGCGGTGAGCCCTCTTGGCACACCCACTAGTGGGGCGCCAGACCTTGGGCGGCCTGGTCTAGCCCCAGGTTGGGTTAGGCCAGGAGCTACGGGCCTCTGGTCTGTAGCTGGTGGCCCACCTGTGGGCCCTGCATGGTCTGGACACAAGGTCCAAACCTTGCATCGGTTGGCACCATCACAAGGGTGGTGGGAACCCTTGGCGCACCACTAGGTGCGGGTGCAGGCTTGGTCTGGGCTCCCCTAGGGAACCGACCAGGGGCATGGGCCCAACACACGCGCCAGTGTGCTGCCCTGCCCCACTTGCACCAGCAGGGTCTGGACCTCTTGGGTCCAGACCCCGCTATTTTTGTTGTCCCACCAAGATGGGTCCTTTGGCCTAGGCGCTCCCCAGCTAGGGGGGGGTAGGCTTAGCCCGACACCCTGGTTTGGACCCCCCCCTTTTTGGGTTTAGACCAAGGGCCCAACCCGGGACTAGCTGGGTCTGGTCGTGGCTGGATCAGACCCTGCTAGGTGGTCCTTGGCTCAGCTCTTGAGCATCCAGCCCAAACGAGCTTACTTTCGGGCCTTAGACCTAGCTGGGTGTTGGTGCACCCGAAAGAACTAGGTACTGGCCCTTGGCCAGAGAGGCTATCAACAACACTTGGTCTGCATGTAAGTGCAGACCAAGGTTGGCAGGGTCCCAACAACCTAACCTTGAGATCAGCCCCCTCTGGGTTTTAGTTTTCCCTTTGGCGCCAAATCGGCACCGGGTGCTAAGGCACCCGGCAACCTTGTCTCCACTTAGGCAGCCCCTTGTTGGGCTCTGGCACTGGGTCTGGACTACTTGTGGGCTTCGACGAGCTAACCGACAGACGAAGTTTAGCCTTGAAGCGAAGTTTTCTCGCTTGCAAGCAACGTAGGTTGCAGCTTCAAGTTTCAATTGCTCGTGCCCCGCTGCCCCATAGGGGTAGCAGGGTGGTTGAGCTCGTGACCGGTGTCGCGACACACGTTTGCGTGGGTTTGTCCATTTCAGCGGACTTTGCAGGCTGATAGTCTTGTTCGTGCCCCGTTATGAGGGTGGAGCACGGTCACACCTTGGAAATTAATTATGTGATTTATATTTGGATGGATTCTGGTTGAGTCTGGCTCTCGACACTCGTGAGTGTCGAACTGGTGACAGTCTTTCATGGAAGCCTTCGCTACGCGAAATTCACCACGATAGGATGGTTGGAGCACACGTATTTGGAAAATACATAGTCCAGACTCTGGATGCTCCTCGCATATACAATAACTGCTGTATATGCATTTTGAGCCTTGTGCCGCTTAAATTTTGTGATTTATGCCACTTTACCTGCTTGTTGTTGTATCGTTGCTCACAACACGATACTTGTGCGAGATTATATCTTTGTGGTTTTCCTGTTTTCGCACATGCACGTTGGCACATCCTGACACGTATGCCACTAGCTTGGTTGTCGAGTGTCTTCTTGTTGGGTTGTCATTCGTATATCAATGGATATACAATGCACCAGTGGCTTTGCACTCGGCGTGACATACATTGGAAAAGAACTGAAAACACTGTAGGGTTCGACACTTCTGAACTGTTGAACTTTTGAGACTCGGTTGGAGTCTACGGGCAATAGCCCAGGATCGTGAGAATGTGCTCACGTATTTGTGTCATCCTAGGCATAAAATGAAAATGTTATATTATCGTCTTTACAGGTGATGTGCTCGTGGTGGTCGTGTGAGGCTGAGCATGTGAATGGGTAGGCCAAGTCCTCGTTTGCGAACCCCGCGGGGACCACGAGGCACAACTACCTCGAGGCGGAGGTACGAATTGAAGAATGAGCCTAAATAAGATAAACCTTCCACGCCCCATTCACTATTTTGTCACCCATGGAGAGGGTGAATGGTACACCCCCGAGTGACATGTCATTACTACGACCTGTTCTTTTGAGGAGCCGATGTGCCCTCTGACCTCCAGTCACTCGAAGTTAGGGAGGTTGAGGTTGCCCTTTACAGGGACCTCTGCTACTGCAGTGTAAACACCCCAAAAATTTCAAAATATTATAAATATTCCCTTTTTGCCCCTGACCTCCATTTTCTAAATAATTGAGTCATTTTTAATCAAAATTCTAGTTTATTTCTCAAATTTACTGGAATCAAATCAGTTTTCTATATCTGACTTGATTTTGGATCCAGATCTAGTGTCAAAACCCAAATCTGAGCCTTGTTATCCAAATTTTCAAATTAAATTTTCAAAAATACCAAAAATAATTTCTGAAAGGCTCAGACAGTCCATCTGGTATCCTGTTAGATCCACAACTTTGTATTTCTAAATTCGAGGTTTAAACCTCGAATATTTCCTTAAAATCTGGATGTAAACTCATTTTCTAAAGAAATTTCCCGAAAATAACCCCAATTTCTCAAAAAACCCTTCTTTTGTAAATATTTTTAAAATTTTGAAAAATTAGTGTAAAATCCTTAGTTTTTAGAGTTTTATTTAAAAAACACAAAAAAATACAGAAAATATGAAGAAAAAAATAAAAATTTTAAAATAGAAAAAGAAATTACAAAAATAGTCTAGAAAACCCTTCTTTGAAAATAGGATTTTTGCTAAAACCCTCTGTTAGAAAAACTTTTTGAAAGGGGCATCATTTTGGAAAAACTCTACTTGTATAGTCATATCATATAAGCTTGGAAAACCAGTGGGGACTTACGTGAGTGCTCAATTTATTGGATCTTTTTGAGCAGTTATAAATACTTCTTTCATGACCCAAGAATGATTTCAGTATATATCCTTTTCAGCATATTTTCCCAAATTTCTTCAGTATCTTTATAATGAATGCTCAGAACTTGTCCTTTACCATAATATCATTTTGTTCATCACACTGTATACATCATTTGAGTATGTAACATGGCATGTAGCCTCTGTATTTCCCAGCATTTGTGTGCATGGCCTAACAGCTGTACCATGGCCATGTTCACTCTCCACTCACTGTTACCTTCTACTTCCACCACCCATAGTCTGTCATATGCTACGATCGCCACATGTAACACCTTGTTGCGTTCTTGCTGCCAACACCCATAGCCACTTGTGATCATCACAAAATTTTTCTTCTCTTGTGGTTTCTCTCTCTTCCTTCTCTTTTCCTTTTCTAACCTCTATTTTTCTCCCTTTTTGAAGGGAGAGAAAAATAAAAGACAAAAAAAGAAGAGAGAAGAGAAAAGAAAGGAAAGAAAGAGAGAAGAGGAACTCTTTTGCGGAGTCTCACTTGACCTTGATTTGAAAATATTTAGAAAATTACTCGCCTCCGCTTTGAAGATATATTGCGGGAAAATTGGGAGAGATGGGATTCGCTCGTCGGTACGAGGTTCGACCGTTCCTGGCGCCTTTACTAGGGATAATCGAACCAAGGATCAAATCTATGCCTTTTTGCTTTGCCTAAATATTATCTAAGATTTTATCTTAAGTCTAAATGCACAAAGAATCATGCTTATGCAATGCAAATGTATGCTCTTTTGAAAATGTTTTGAAAATTCCCAAGTGTTCTTGAGATGAACTTGATAATGAAGTGAAGAAATGGTTGAATCTAACTTAGAACTTTGAGATAGATCAGAGAAGTTCTAATATCTTTGAAGTAATTTTAGAGTTGGAAGAATAAATCTTGATTTCTGAGAGAGAATGATTTGAAGATGAGATAAACGAAAAAGAATAGGAAATTTCAAAGTAAAAAAAAATGGACTTTGAACTTAGATTTAGGAGAAGAGATAAACTTGAAATGGAATTGAATTTAAAATTTGAAATCAGGATGGAGTTGAGAAATCTAAATGGTATTTAAAAATTGAAATGGATTTAGGGAGTTCAGAAGATCTGAAAATGGAATTGTATTTTGAAATCTAGAATTGAGAATGGAATTGGATTTTGAAAGTCGGATTTGAAAATAGAATTTGATTTGAAATCTGGAATTCAAATCCGAAGTCTGGATCTTAAGATGGATTTAGATCTGAAATCTTAGATCCAAAATGGAACTGGGTTCTGGATCCTAAAATGGAATTTGGATCTGAAGTCTGAGATCCAAGGGGGAAGTTGAATCCTGGATCCTAAAGGGAATTTGGATCTGAAGTCTGAGATCCAAGGTAAAGTTGGATTCTGGATCCTAAAATGGAATTGGATCTGAAGTCTGAGATCCAAGATGAGATTGGATTCTGGATCCTAAGATGGAATTTGATTTGAAGTCTGAGATCCAAAGTAGAATTGGATTCTGGATCCTAAGATGAAATTGGATCTGAAGTCTGAGATCCAAAATAGAATTGGATTCTGACTCCTAAGATGGAATTGGATCCGAAAGTCTGAGATCCAAAAGTAGAAGTTGAATTCTGGATCCTAAGACGGATTTTGGATCTGAAGTCTGAGATCCAAGGTGAAGGTTATACTTGGAAATCTAGATCCAGGTTGAGAATAGGATCTAACTTTGGATTTGGATTCTGAAAGTCCAGATGAGACTTTTAAAGATGGATCTGGGTTTTTACAAACCCAGATTGAATTTAAAATTTAAGAAGAGTCAAGTCTTGAGATTCAAAATCAATCTCAAACTTTGATTTTAAATTTTGGAGATGAGAAAAATAAATAAATTTGATTTTGAAGCAGAAGATAACTTCAAAGTTAAATTGAACTTTGAAGTTTGGATATTGAAGTCTTGAATATAAAATGAATTCAAAGTCAAATTGGACTTTGAAAATGAGATAGGATTGAGATTGAATTTGAAGAAAAAGATATTCAAGATCACTTGGATTTTTGAAAAAGAAATTTGAAAATATGATGCAATTCTATCTTAAATGATGGATGAATTAAAAGAATTTTGAAATTTGATTTTGAAAAGCTATTTCATTTTTTTAAATGAATTAAAATAAGATTGAAGATATAATACATCCCTGACTATGGTCATTGAATGTATTATATAATAATCATATTTCAATTCAAGTAAAGAATAAAATATATTTTGGTGTTTTTATAGAGTTTAAAATGAAATTAACTCTCAATATATCCTGACTATGGTCATTGATATATATATTGAGTTAATTTTAAATTTAAACTCTAATAAAAGAAGGAAATATTTGAAAAATATGATGATTTTTTAAAGAGGACCCAGTGTGGGTCCAATGCTATTTTATAAAAGATAAAAATCCTAAGTTTTGTTTACATCCTGACTATGGCCATTGATGTAAATCATCAACTTAGGATTAATTACCTCTTACGAAATGGTGCACGTGTTTCACCATTGTGAGATTTTAAAAAACAAAGAGGTAAAAATATGAAAAATGAGCAATTTATGATATTTACAATGCTCATCTATTTTATCTAAAGCAGGAAGGGTAAATTTTTATTAAGATCTAGCTATTACAACCCATAAAATTGAATTTACAACTCCAAGTAATGATATTTTCCACAGGTTTCCTGCAAAACCCTTGAGTTAATATAAAAAAAATGAAAGAAAACTGCACATATTATATAGATGTCAACGGCAAAAATGCTCACATGTCAAGATATTTGGGGTCTAAATTGTGGAAAAGATGGAATTGATATGTATTTACATACATATGAACATGTATATATATATATATATATATATATATATATATATATATATATATATATATATATATGTGTGTGTGTGTGTGTGTGTGTGTGTCTACATACATATAGGTATGTATATACATATATATATAGGTGAAATGATGGACATTGTAGGTGGCTGAGATAGATGACATATGTAATTGGGTGTGAATGGAGGTGTTACAAATGATACTAGATCTAATAACACTATGGCTACTAACAGAAATTTTATGAAATTCAGCCATTTGAACTCACTGGAGGGGTAATAGGGTAGGTGCTGATGGTGAAGAAGAGAATAAGAAGATGCTAAATACAGGTGCTAAGGTGGAAATGGTATGTGGTCGGGATGCAACAAAGGCTGCAAAAATTACAAGATTTGCAAAATGGTGTTACAGCTGTGTATGGATAGTGTGGAGTATTGTGCATAGGTGAAGGTATGGGCACAAGGTATATGTGACAGTGATTTGAATGCCTAAATAGATGTGTGGGGTATAAATGTTATGCTGAACCAAGGGGACAAGTGCAGATTATGACAACCATGACAGGGCTAAGGTCTATTGTGTGGATTCCAGAGACTGGATCTATGCCAGAACCGGGGTGAACACATGCTGAGAAAGGAATGAGGTTACTACCCTGGATGCTTGGTGGGATGTATTGGGGAAAACCTTAATAAAACATTAACTATAAAACAGTTTAACCAGGGTAATGAGGCTTTGAGGATTATTGCTGAGCAATGAACTGACTATTAAGAACCTAACTATAAGACTTGGGCATGAAAAGGATAATACAGTAACCATGATAAACTGATCTTAACTATATACCTTGGCGTCCTGTTGATCTTATGATGTTAAACCTGCCCATTAAACCTACACTGCTGGCCCATACTATACCATTCCTACAGTATTGACTCACATATGGGTTATGATGCTAGGACTCTCATGTATGAATTGGATATTAACTGTTATGGAGATGCCGCAGAGGGTGAGATGGATGGAGATGCCGTATTTTGTAAAGATATAAACAATGTATATTATAGGGGTGTTTGAAGACCTTTACAGTAGGTGGCTGAATACTTGAAGGTAACAGTGGCATGGTCTGGGGTTCCAGTTTTATCTAAGTGATGAGTGACGATGAATGGGAGTGGAGGTTGTATAAAGATGGAGCAATATATATATGGATGTAGCAAATGTTATGCACAGTGAAGCCTACAGAGGTAAAATATTGTGCTGCAGATATGTAAGTTTGACAAACGAACTAAAAAAAAAAAAGAGAAAGAGAGAAAGAAAAAAAAAAGATAGTAGTCCTAGAATGAAGTGCTAGAAATACATAGATCATGTACCTTGGTGTATATAATTGATCAATTGGGAGATGTACTTTTCTCCCTTATGGCTAATTTATCTCTATATCTAGACAGATATTTAAAGAGCCTCCCTTGAGAGAGTGCACGTTGCGTTGGAAACCTTTGATCATTTCTTATTCCCCTCTTTTTTTTTTTTTAGCTTTATTTCCAGCTACCAAACTCTAATGGTTCTCTGAGAACCACACCCCTTTTGAGAAGAAAATGACGGCAGCAGATCACCAAGAAGACAATTGATCGTCAATCTGAGGAAAATGCCCTGGCTTCTCCTCCTTGCTATCTTTCCTTCATTAAAAAGAAATATCATGTGGAATTATCAATGTCTTGATATATCCCCAAAATGTTGAAATTGGATTTTGTGGCTCTGATGTCATAGACCCACGAAAGATCATGTAGAATTTCCCAGTACCCACTTCACATAACGAATCAAAACACTTGGATGATAGAGGAATCTAACGTGGGTGTGCTGTTACTGTGCAGAGTGTGAAGGGCTCAGTGATTAGCAAATATCACTATATGCCTAATATGGCATACCCAGAGAATAGTAAGCAAATTAGATGGCAACATGACTATGCGACAGTGAGATGAAGATAGCAGGTGACGTTTGTAGCAGATTCACATAGTGGAGTGTTGTGCGTAGTAGGATGTTGTGCATAGTGGAGTGTATGACATGAGTGTGAATGATGGAGATGAATATGCATCAAAAGGACAAACGCCTAACACATGACTGGCTAGTACACAGATATCATTATGCAAACAACATTCTGATTATATATATATATATATATATATATATATTTTAACACACTCCTATGCGCAATACACTCATCCATTTCTCACAACTCACAGTGTTTAGCTTACTGTAGTGGTCTTGAAATCTCAGTTAGTACTTTACTCAAAACACGCATATTCACCTCAACAGAATGAAATCATATTGTTCTGCTGAAAACATATATTCAGTGGTGATCGATTGCAGGTATATGTCAAACCCACATTGTCTTCACGCATGTTTCGACTGCTTAGAGCATATGCTCCATTTGACAGGTAGGTACAACAAGCATGGAAATATGATTAACTATGAACAAATTGATGAATACAAAACTCCATTGTAATTCAATGATTTAATCAGGTAAGCATAATAAGCATAAAACGCCGAAAATTCAGATATCAGTTAGCCCCAAACACGCAAGAAGGAAAAGAAAATAAAATCATGCCAGTATGAACCGTAGGATACCCCACACGATTTCAAAAAAAAAAGGGAAAAATAGATAATAACTGACCTGTTGTCACAGAAAGAGGATAATTTGAATTGATAAGAATATTTCTATCAACTATAAGTAGCAATTATCATCCATATATACGATAAACAGCCCGTGGGAACTCCTGACAATTTAGTCCATCGACATGAGACAAAATTTATATCAATCTTTAAAGGGGAAGAAAATGAACCGAAACCCCATAGGAACATCTATGTTTTCATCTTCAAGTATTGAATCCGACCTCCTGAGAGAATGAACGGATTTTAATGATCTGAAATATCTAGAGATGAGAATATTAGAAATTACCATGGGTAGGAAGTATGAAACAAAAGATAAAATGACGATGATACAACTAAGCATGATGAATAAATAAAAAATAAAAAAAAGGAGAGGAAAATTGTAGATGCAAGATAAAGAAAAACAGGGTGATATGAGGGAATTGTTGCTGATTGCAGTCTATGTAAATACCGATGAGATGCCGGAACAGAGGACTGCAAATGTAAAATGTGAGAGTTAAGACATGCAAGGGATTGATGCAAAACTAATGTAACACCCCATGGGTTACGATGCTGTTGGAATCAAACTAAAAAAAGAAAAAAAGACCAAACATTATGAAACAGAGATTAGAACAGACTTCAGACAAACTAACAAAGGTTAGTGAACCTAAAGAACATAATCTGATGAACGAACTACTATCATGATATCACTGACGATGAAAGTATTCATCCAGAGAAAAATGAATTGCTGAAATGCATCAGAAAACTCCAGATCGTCATTTATAGAAATATAATCGTGGAGAATGCCTATCGCTAAAAGCAAATCCAGTCACTCTATCTTGCAAATTATCAAGACAGGAAAACGTATAACAGAGTAAATGATAACTAGAGGTAAAAATTCACAAATGGCGAATGACAACTGGAAGTTGCAAAGAGCAAACTACAAGGAAAAGCCAGGTCTAAAACGACATAAACAAGAAACTATGCTTACGTAAAAGAACTCCTGTAAGATGAATTAGAAAGCAGGAAAATGCCAAGATTAAAAATAGGAATCTAAATGTAAACGACCAATCTGAAATGGGAACAGAAATCGGAAAAATATACTGAAGGCAGAAGATTGTTAGAACGTAACCGTTCCTTTTGCTATAGCACTGGGATGGATCGATGTTACATGAGCAACATCGATATCATCAAGAGTGTGTGGATGGGGATTAAAATGAAAACAGAAAACAAAGAAAAAGAAAAACGATGAGGGAAAAAGAAAAGGAAAAGAATAGCAGAGTAAGTAAAAAAAAAACAAAAGGAGAAAAACTCACCGGGTAGCCTCACGCTGCAAGAAACAGGAAGAGGAATGGTGATGTTAATGGCGGATGTTGCCTGGCGATAGGGTCGAAGCCGGATATCTTTTGCTCCTCCCTTTTCCGCTCCCCTTGTCCTGCTTATATAGGGAGGGAAGAAGCATCGAGAGAAAAGGAGAGGTTAGGGATCGACGGACCATCCGTGGGGAGGATGATCCAAGGGTTGAAGAAGGGGATTACAACGAGAGCGCGCGAGGCTGGGCCGTTGGCGATGAAGGGCTTAGGGAGGAGATGGGTCGAAGATGGGGAAGAAGGCTCTTGTAAACACCCCAAATTTTCACTCACCTTCCTAATATATCCATCAATCACCACATTTCGGTTCTCCGGAACCAATGAAGGGCAAAATGATCATTTTCCAAGATTGAACCTTGCATAAAGTCCTAAATTCCATTCTAGAGTCTCAAAACTTCTCTATTTAGACTCAGAGACATCTTCAAATTGTAAATCCTAAAAATCTCATTCTTAACCAGAAGTCAGAATTCTCAAATTCAAATTCAGAGTGGCAATTTTGTAGGACATGTCTTTTGCATAACATCACATGAGCATTTCATATCATTTCACTGCCCAACATGTCATTTTGAGATCCAGAACTCCTGATTTTCAAAAATGTCAATCCAGATTCGAGTTTTAAATATTTCAAAATTGATTTTAAAACCCTGGGTTTTCAAAATTATCAATTCTTCCCATTTTACCCCTAGGACCCCGAATTACGAAAAGTTTTCTCAAGAAAACGATCTGGATAGTTTTTGACACTGATTTTCAAAATTTCGTCAGTTGAAAAGAGGGGGACACAATTCCAAAATTCATAAGGTCTTATTTCGAACTTTTACAAAAAGGCTCTGAATTTCCTTCTTTCAAAATTTCGCCCTGAAGAACCATTTTCTTCCAACTTTTGAAATCAAGCCAAATTTTGCTTCGTATTCTCCAAAACTAGCCTACTATTATGAAAATTCCAAAAATATCTCACTTGGCTCTGATTCCAAATAAGTGATGTGGGACCCACCCTGAGGTGGTGTCACACTCAAATTTTTTCTCTTATTTTCAAAATAGTGCCCATCCGGAAGTGGCACCGATTTATAAAACTTTTTATTTTGATTTTATTTTTAATAAAATAATTAGTGGGCCCACGTAGGTGGCACCCCACTAAGACTCTTTGCCAAGAAAAACAATTTTTTTTATATGCTTCAAAAAGTTTTCAAATTCAGTTGAGGTGGCACCACCTTAAAAAAAAAAAGAGAAAAAAAAAAGAAAAAAAAGCAAAATTTCATTTTTTTATTTTGGTTATTACTCTTCAGCCCCCCCAAAGGGCGCCATCGTGAAACCCTACCCGAGTTTTTTTTACTTTACCTAAGTTTTAGGTAAAGTGAACTCAGAATTCTCTTCAAAATGAGCCAGCCGCCCCCCTTCCCTTCAAGGATTGACGACCTTTCAAAAATCTGTTGGAAGATTTCAAATGTTTTCAAAATCCAGTTTAGAAGATTTCAAAAAGACCGATTTTTTTGGAGAACCTGCTGATGATCTTTAAAAAGGGACGATTTGGAGCATCCAGGAGGAGGACGATCGGAAATTTCCTTGACCTCAGCTCCAAATCCCTCTTTCATCTTTTTCTTTTGCGGCTACAGGAGAGGAAGGACCCAATCTGCGATTTCCTGGACTGCAGCTTCTCCCCCTCTTCGCTGAAATCCCCTGTTACTACTCTGCTGCCTTACTTCCAGCAAAAGGAAGACCCACGGTTCCAGACCACCTATCGGCTGAAACCTCTGTTCCCACGAATCCTTCTGGCAAACCCCTTTGAACTTCTCCTGCTCGCACTTGTTTCGTGGCCCCCTCGTGATCGCCTGCTTCCATTGTTCTTCAAGGAGAGGGTCAAGAAAGTAGAAATGGACACAAGAATCTCAGGAAATACCAGCTCCTAACAATCAATCCAGTACATTGGGTTGCTTGCCTTCAATACCTCGGTCTTCAAGAGCCCATCTGAGAGCCGCACAACACAAAGATCAGGTAAGACTTTCATTTCTGTCATTTGACATTCGTTGTCATGATATAACAAGGTTACAGGATAATTATCTGTGATTTTAGCATTGCATATCATGCAAATTCATTGTCTTAATCAATGTCTTTTCCAATCTTTAGTTGCCTTTTCAATGAGGATCGAGAAGCCCTGGCCATGACTTCATCGATCCATTTGAGTACTGTGTTTTCATTAAAACTTTATTTCTCATCGCATGACCAAAATCTTCTCTTGATAGCGCCAGCATCATAAGATTTATGAAACAATAACTGCTTTTCATCTGTCATTTTCAGGGTCTTACTAGTGTCATCCTGCAGGTTAATGTTATTTCATCTTTTGTTTTGAAGAGACCTTTTATATAAGAATGTTTCAATGAAGTAAAACTCCTTTTAACTCTTTTTCTCTTCTCACCGTTTTCATTTTTCTGTATCTGCGTAAAACATTGATTATGGGTATGCGTCTAAACGATGTCCATACGGATCCATCGTAAAATGAACTGTGCCTCTAACTCAGGCACGACATCTTTTATCGGTTCAAGTCTTCTTAATCATGGTCAGGTTTTAACATTTCAACAACCTTCTGTACCACATCTCACTTTGCAACTGATGATCTTACTTCAATTGCATGAATGATCCTGTGCTTCAATAATCTTCCATTAGTGCCAAACTGGGTGCTTACTAAAACTGTTATAGATCTACCATGCTTCCTCATCTTTATGTTTTTTTTTTTATTTATATTTCAACCTCTCAGATTCACTGTAGTTGCATTTCTGTATAACCATCTGTTTTTTTTTTCTTTTTTATGAACCTGTCTAATAGATCTTGCTTTGTTATCACTATGCTCGTATACTTTCTCAATAGCTGTTGTTCCTTTCTTTCTTTTTTACTGCCTCCTGTAATGTTATTGTGTTATTGGCATGCTATATTGGTGCGTATCACTTTTTTTAAAGCATTACCTAATGTAGTGACAACCTCCTACACGCACTTCCACTTCTATAATAGACGGGCTGCCTGAATGTAGTTTTAGGTGGTATTGAATATCTATGTATGAGTTTTAATATCCATATTTGTTGTTCCATCCCATGATGACAGACAACCCAGCAGGCATGTGCCATCAGTGTTGGTACAATCTCTGTATCTAATCATTCCATCACCTCTCTGCAAACTGGGAATCTACTGCATTCACGCCGCTCAGTTTAAGTCCATCAATACCATTAATGGCATAAATGCTTTTGTACATTTAGTGCTAACAGTGTAGTTATTTCTGCACGTCACATTGCTCTTTACCTTGCATAAATAACATGTTCCCCTTTTGTAACCTATGCCCAGCTCTATTATGAGAGTAGCCTACCTTACAGTTGTTGTTTAGCTTTTGTCTTATCGGCTATATGAGGGAAATCAGTTCCCCTTTCACTAATTATGAAATTTTCAGGTAAGTCTTTGTCTTACCCTTACTATGTTCATGAGAATATGTTACTGGACTACTGGAAACTAATTGTAATGATAACCAAGCTAAATACCCAGTTTGAGTTAATGAAGTTGAGATCTTACTAATATGTATGAGTACTGTGCATTCAGTGTGCTGAAATCGGTCAGTGGTAACAGCTCACTTGGGTCATGCCTATCGACAATCTATGTCTTCCCTGGCAGCCAACATTTTTTTTTTTTCCACCATTAGTGTTTCATTAATTTTTTTCCTTGTAGTTATAACTATTCTTGATAGTTATGCTTATTTGCTTTTTCAGCTTATATATGATCCTTGTGTTGTATATATAGGTAACATCATCCCTATAGAGATCTTCTTTCTAGTTAAATTTGCATCCAAAATTATCATATTTGCACCTTTCAGCTTGTATGTTAGGACAGCTCATCCCTTAGTACAATAACCTGTATCTCTTTCAACCCTTTTATCATCTGTAACATTTTCATCCATAGCCTAGGTATATTCCCGTTCCCATCAACTGCCCATGCATTCCATAGTAATCCAACACCCTACATCAGATGTCATTCTTCCTCCTTGCCGCGATTTCAACATTTCAATACCTATAGGTCTCCTTGGCATATGCATATTGTCATTCTATCTAAAGGTTATACACCACATTTGCATATATATATTTGTCTGTCTTCATGCATCTCCAGGAAGATGTACTCTCTTACATATTTTCAGTATCCCATCAGTTAGGCCTATGCGTGTACAGTTCCCATTTGGCTTAAGCATTACGTATTGGCATTTTTCACAGGCATTACATTCTCACTTTAGGCATTAAGTTGTGTATTATAACCTATACATAGTCGTAGGTGTTTTACCATTAATATGAGACCTTCTCTATATGTTGTATTACTTGTTTCAATGCTCACTTGCAGGAAAATCTGGAGGATGCTAATTCTTTACATCATATATTTTGTTTATTTCGTTTATGTTACTTTATGTCAAAATGTAAAAATTCAATTTGGAATAATATTTACTTTTACTGCTTAGATTAGGATGCATCTCATATAGTTTGATTTCAGCAATATCCTGATTCTATGATGCATATATCTCATTTTGCAAAATCACCATGGATATACACGAATGGCACGTGCACCAACTCTTAGAGAGTTGATGAACTCGGTGGAGTCCATATTTACGGCCCTAGTCGGAATATGGACGAGACCCAGATCCATCCTCTTTCTACCAGTCACATTGAGCCTACACTCTTAGGCTATCTTAAAAAATGCACATCATGTTTCCAATTTTTCAAAACATTGTGAATTAACTCAAATAAAACCCTGAACATATTCATGGCCACAGTCAGAATATGTGAAGGATTTACTTTGGCTTAATACACATTTTCCAATAAAATCTCTCAGAAAATCTTCTCAAAGTGCATTCATTCACTCATATCATTTGCATCATGAAATCATTTGTTTTCTCATGATTTTCTTGAGAAAATTTCATTCTCAAATCGATTTTTCAAGAAATTTTGAAAAATTTTTTTTCTGTCAAAATCATTTTCCCCAAGGCAAGTTTTCACAGTTTTCCATGGAAAGCAGTTTCTCAAGAAACTTCTAAATTTTTCGAAGTTGGATTTCCCAAGTCAAAGTTTTCTTGTGATTTTCCCTGAAAATGTTATTTTTTTAAAATTCATTTTCCAAAGGAATTTCTCATATTTCTCAAGAATCAAAGTTTGTTTTTAGATATCTCAAAAACAATTTTCTCAGGATTTCAACTTCCTAAGTTTTGAATTTCTTTCTTCAAAAGAGTTTTCCAATGAATTTCAATTGTTTTCCCAAGAAAATTCTCCAAGTCCAAGTTTTCCTGACCAGTGTTTTCTCTCCAAATATTCATCTTTTCTCAAGAATTTCTTATCATTTTCTCGAGATTCTCATTTCTTCAAGATTTTCCAAATATTTATAAACTTTCCCGAGATTTCAAATCTTCTTCGTCTGAGTTTCTTGAGAAATGCTTTTCAGCTCCCAATGTTTTCTAAGCATACATCATATTTTTCCAACTTACATTTTCCAAAATCTCATAGCACATGCCTGAATTCTCTGTGCATTTAGGATAGAACACGATTTTGATGATTCAACTAAGTCAAGCACAATTTTGGTCCTTGGTTCGATTACCCCTGTTAAAGGCGGCAGGAACGGTCGAACCTCGTACCGACAGGTCGAGCCCCATCCCATGGATTTTTCCGCGATTTTCAAAACGGAGGCGAGTATTTCAAAACAAATTTCCAAAATCCGGTCAAGTTTGAATCGCGAAAGCATTTCCCTCTCTCTCTTCCGCAAGGAAGGGAAGATGGGAAAAATTTTGCGACGATAACAGGTTTGGCGACCGTGATGGGACCTGTCCTTATCTGATCAAAATTGTGCTTGACTTAGTTCTATTTTCAAAACTGTGTTCACAAAATGTCAGCTCTTGTTGCTTTCTGATATCATGCGAACCTAGGAGCCTAGATTCTGACCTAGCTGACATTGACTGCATATAGCCTAGGCATGGTTTGGTAGGACCAGATTGAGGAGATATTTTCATGTTCACATAGACTTAGGTCTAAATACAACTCTCCTCAATTTAGGATCTGAATACAAACAATGTATGCTTCTCTAAAGATTTTCAAAAGTCTATCTCTTTAGGTTTTAGAGCCATCTATTTCTAGCATGTGATCATTTTTTCAAACCTCAATTACCAATCATTACCCGGTCTTCACGTTGCTGGGCTCTCTTCCAGAACCCTAGTTCGGGACAGAGCCTCACAACTGGGCCACTTATTTGGGTTAACACCCCCCTACCACGTACCGCGGGCCACAATCCGAAGTATATCGGTAGGCGCTCAAGGATGTTGGAAAACCTTACCTTAGAACCGAAGTTGAAATTATATGCCACGTACCTCGGATTTCGATTCGGGTATATCGGCATAACTGGATTGGACAAAGATGATCTGAACCCAGAGTTAGGATTAGGGTCCTACAACTGTTTTCAAAATGATGCATCTAGAGTCAGCCTTTTAGGGAGTGTTGAATGTGCATAAATGTTTGTGCAGGTTGTGATTGTTTGCTACCTTTATTTCTTTCATATTTTCACCAAAACTATTTTCAAATATCCATATTTTTCACCTTTTCCTTTACTTTCTCAAACCCCGGATGATTTTCTCAAATATCCCATTTCTTTCAAAACTCCAGGTGATTTTCCGTTCTACCTTTCTACTGGATCTCAAATTTCTAGCTGCATTTTATATCCTGCCTGCAAAAATTTTCCAAAATTTCCCACATTTTCCCAAAGTCTCATTCTGAGTCTTTCTCTGTTTTCAGTTCGATGGCATCCATTCAAGTCGATCCTATCTTTCCTGAAGGTCACATCTCCTGCGAGGTGGGACAAGGTCGTCCTGAACATTGAGCCCTTAGCACCAGAACTTTCATTCCCCGGTGGTACTATTCCTGGCTCAAAAGCTTTTCCCGAATATTCCCGGACCATTTAAGCGAGTGCAGATTAGAATTGGCGTCAGCAGTCGGAAAGCAGACAGTGAACGACAACCTGATCCATGCAATGGCAGAACGATGGAATCCACAGACATGTACATTCTGGTTCCCATGGGGAGAAATGACCGTTTTAATGGATGAATTTTCAGAAATCATGGGGTTACCAGAACCAGCCGGTCAACCAGGAGATCCATTAGAACATCAATTCCTTATCAATGTCAAGGGTTTGGACCCTCGAAATTCATTAGCTCGTATGACAGGCCACCGATCTTGGCCCCTGATCCAGTTGGACGGAAATGAATATGTTAACCTGCTTGAGTTGTACCGCCAGTATGAAACCTTCGTTGAAGTTAACTCGTTATCAAGGACAGCCAGAGAAAGGATCCAGAATGCAATGGTTCTGTACACTATAGGATTATCTCTCTTTCCAGATGAACAAAACTACATGGACATCAGAATAATCTAGCTTATGAGAAGATGGGAAAGTCGGCAGACCAATCGCCTCTCCATAGCCATGGCAGCACTTGCTTTCCTATATCGTGGTCTAACCCGTTTCTCACTCGAAGAATCCATCTTAGCTGAAGGTTGCATCTACGCACTTCAATCCTGGTTCTTCTAGCATGTTCCAGCTCAAGCAAGCTCTTTCAGATATAATGGACAAGAACTCATCGCTCCATGATTGACAGCATTCAAGAAGATGACATTGTCTGGGACTATTTTGATCGGCAACTGTCTCATCCCAGATATACATACGCTTATGGCAAGCGATTCAAGTTGTTGGGACCATTCTTCTGCACTAACTATCAGCCGGAGCGATGTGTTCAGCAGTTCTCCCAGAGGCAGCAATACGTCGAAGCCATACTACTATCAGGAGCTATGGCAGAATTCGATCTCACTTCCGCACAATGGTCCAGGGCATATCATTCTGCCCGCTACAGCTGGGATTCTATTGTCTCTCTTAAAATTTTTCCTGGTCCTAGAGTGTCTGCCGACTATCGCGAATGGTGGCAAATTGTTTGTCCTCCACCTCTTTGTCAAGATCAATAAAATCATATTTTTCTCATTTCAATAAAATTCTCTCTCTTTCTATTGTGGTTTGACGACCTCGCCTAGGTAACAAGGCACATTTTCGTTGTTCATTTCTCTCACAAAAAGAATGACAACACAATTGTCGTGATTCTCACGACGACTCAGTCCCTAGTAATGGGATATCTTTTTCAAATTGTCTACCATATTTTTAGCAAATATTTCTTCCAAAAACCAATTCCTAGAGAATCTAATCAGGTCTTTGCCCTGCAGAGAGCGTCCATAACATTTGATGGTTCAGACAAGATCAGACAAAAGAACAACGACATCTCAGTACTCGTCGACCTCAGAAGAAGAGATGGGTTCCCCACGGTTCGAGAGGAGTCAAGAGCAGCAACAAGAAGATGATGGCATAGACCCGCAAATGTATGCCATGTTTCGAAAAATGATGAATAAAATGATGAATGAACAGCCCGGGACTAGCTCGGAAAGAAACCCATTCAGAGAGAAGTTCCATGGTCACAGGGATAAGAAGGCTTCCAGAAAGCAAGTTCGGCCGGAAGAGATCTCAGATGGAACAGATTCAATTGAAGATACAGATGAAGAATATGAAGTGCCTCCGGTATTTCAGAAACGGGGCCAAGAACAAAGAAAATGCCGCAAATCAAAGAGTCAGGATGCAGAAAAGCCCCTGCAAGCACAATTCAGAGAAATGGCCAGAGTTGTCAAGGATCTCCAAGCCCGCGACAAGGGCAAGAAAGTCTTCACCAGCGAGGACTTCTACGACGGCTTAGAAGGGGATGATGATCTGGAGAATCTTTCCCGAAAATTCATTAAGTTCGACGGTTCTGGCGACCCAAAAGCTCATCTCGCCACTTTCTTTGCTGAATGCTCGAGGTTCAAGAGGGACAACCGAGCACTATTTCTATGCTTCCCCCGCAGCTTGGAAGGAGTTGCAGCTAAATGGTATGCGGAGCATATCAATCCAATCGAGCTTAAGGAGTTCGATAAAGTAGTAAACCTATTCATTGAACGCTTTTTGTTCAACACAAAAGTGCTTCCTACATTGAGTCATCTCTGCAATTTAAGGCAGAATGAGAATGAAAAAGCATGGGATTTTATTCATAGATGGAGGTCAGCCTGCAACAAAATGAGAGATCCTATCTCGGAAAGGCACGCCCTGTCGTTGATTCTCAACAACTTCTCACAACCATTAAGAGGATTGATCTCTATTGCACCATCCCGTACCTTTATTGAGTTGACTGAACGAGCCGAATGGCTCAAGCTGAGTGTGGAGAATGGAGTCTACGAAGGCTTCACCTTTTCCAAAAACAACCCTCAAGGTGAGCAGAAGAAGAAAGCTCACTTTACCTATTCTGCTGTAAACACCCCAAATTTTCAATCACCTTCTTGACATCGCCCTCAATCGGCACATTTCAGTTCTCCAGAATCAATGAAGGGCAAAATGGTCATTTTCTGAGTTTAGACCTTGCAGAAAGTCTAAAATTTCATTCTTGAGCCTCGAAATTTCTATATTTAGGTTCAGAGACATCTTTAAACTGCAAATTTTCAAAATCCCATTCCTGACAAGAAGCTAAAATTTCCAATTCTAAATTCAGAATGACATTTCATAGAACATGTCTTTGCATAGCATTGCATGAACGCTTTGCATCATTTCACTGCACAACATGTCATTTTGAGATCCAGAACTCCTGGTTTTCAAAACTGTCAATCCAGATTTCGAGGTTTAAACTTTTCAAAATTGATTTTCAAAACCCTGGGTCTTCAAAATTACCAATTCTTCCCATTTCACCCCCAGGATTCCAAATTACAAAAAAAAAAAAAAAAATTCTCAGGAAAACAATCTGGATAGTTTTGACATTGGATTTTAAAATTTCGTCAGTCGGAAAGAGGCGGGCACAACTTTAAATTCAGAAAATTTTACTTAAAACTTTTGCAAAAAGACCTTTTGAATTTCTTTATAAAATCTTTGCATTAGTTTTATATATTTTGCCCTGAAGGATCATCTTTCTTCTGAATTTTGCAATCAAGCCAAAATTTTATTTCATATTTTTCAAATAGCCTATTAATATAAAAAGAATTTATTTTGCCTTTTATTTCAAATAAATGACCTAACGTGGGACCCGCCTTGAAGCGGCGTCACACTCAAAGCCCCAGGTCTTTTTCTCGTTTTCAAGCAGGGCCCACGCCTAAATGGCACCACATTGGAATTTTCTGAAAAGAAAAACAAATAATTTTTTTTTTGAGATTTCAGTTCATTTATTTATATCAAAAAGAAAAAAAAAGTCTTCAAAGTTGGCCGAGGTGACACCACCTTAAAAAAAAAAAACGGTTTAATAGGCCATATTTTCATTTTTTTTTTACTTCAAATGGGGCCATTGCAAACCCTAAGATTTCACTTTACCTAAGTTTTAGGTAAAGTGAAATCTAAGTTTCTTAAAATAAAGAAGTCGCCCCACTGGAGACGGCGAATTTCCAAAACAAAAAAAAAACAAAATTTCAAATTGCCGTTTTGAGATTTCAAACGATTTCAAAATCTGGGGTAACGCCCCAAAATCTGCATTTTTTTTTTTGGAAAACCTAATGAAAACTTTTAAAAGGAGACCCTATTGATCGCAGAA
Source organism: Nuphar pumila (assembly GCF_984573655.1). Lineage (NCBI taxonomy): Eukaryota > Viridiplantae > Streptophyta > Magnoliopsida > Nymphaeales > Nymphaeaceae > Nuphar > Nuphar pumila. Next base: position 63,121,798 of record NC_143249.1, read on the forward strand.
GGGGGGAGGCAATCTGCGTTTTTTTTGGAATCCAACCTCTCCATTTCCTCTGCTCACCCCGGTTCCTCTTGGCCAGCAGGGAAGACCGATTGATTTTCACCCCTTTGGGTTTATCGCAGGACATCCAACAGAAGAAAGGGGGGCCGATTAATTGTGATCTTTTCCTGTTTTGCAGGTGGGCCTTCTGGGCCTGAAGCTCTCTCCCCCTCTATTTTCCCTCTTTCCCCTTCCTATAGCACGATTCTCACCTTCCTTCAATCAGGCGATCCTGGAGAGTCTAATACCCGATTTCCTCTCTTCCCCTGAGAAGACCTCCCCTTTTCCCCGTCACGGTGGATTTCTCAAATTTCCCTCCAGCAGAATATCCACCAAACCATCAAAGGGGCGTGTAGTTCTTCTTTTCCCTCTGGAGGCCTGACCCACCATTGAAGGAAGCTCCTTATTAACCTCTGTTGAGCTAAGGTAAGGATCACTCCTCTTCCAGTTTCCTTAGATCATCGATCCTCTGTCTATGGATGCACTATATATAATATCGGTCTACATATTAGCAGCACCAATTTGTATTTTGCAACACAAATGTGACCCTCTGCAGGGTACATCTTTCTCAATGCTATTTAGCACAGTTTGATGATTTGCATTTTGTGTTTTCATTCCCTTCTACGTTAACTGCAAGTGAATTACTTTATTCTGTTCTTCACCATCATAAGCATCATCTATACTTGTACTTAGTGGTTTTCACTTGATAAGGCATAACGTATCTTCTCATTTGATATATTTCCTGTATACTAACATACAGTTTACCCCTGCATCTTAGTTGTTGATGTTTCATGTTAGAAATCTACTGTTTGTATGCTGTCACTCCGTTAACAGAGATGCTGGAACTGTTGTAAGATCACCCTGATTTATCGCAAAGTGCCTGAAGATGTTATGTGCAATCAGTGTGCAATATATTGTCATAATTTTTTTGCAGAAGTAGAGTTGCTAATCCATTTCACTGTGTCGTGTATGATTGATTAGCAGAATCAAGTTGTTATAATCGATTTGTTAATAAATCTATTGTATAGTTTTAAATGTGCTAAAATCGGTGAGATCTATTTGTCATCTAATATTCGATCTATAGAATCAATTTTGGAATCAATTCTAATTCATAAGATCAGTTGGCTGTATATGGTGTATTCAATCCATTTGAAATTTAGTTGAACTCTGTTCAGTTGTGATGAGTAGATTCGAGAACTCCAACTATTGATTAAATTCAACTAACTGAAGCTAATCGGTCATCCAATTAAGATGCCAGTTTGCTTATCCCAGCCAGTGATCTATGACTGCCTATCTATCTTTTAAGTTTCCTTTTTGATATAGCATTTGTTTCTTCATATGTTCTGTACTTAGCATTGTATACATTGCATTTTATTACATAACATATGTCATGCATCTTCCTCTGATGTGATTTAGTTTACTTTCACTCAACTTTTCACTTTAGGTATTCTACAGTTGAGGCCAAACTCCTTTCAATATTGAAAAACCCTTTTAGTTCTTATCTCCCCCATGCCAATACAGTAATATTTTGATCCTTGCACTGATCCCCAGCCACTACCTCATCCACCTATCACCCTTCACAGCCATCACTTACAGGATCACCTTTGTATCCTTACTCATTCTCTTTTCTGCAGGTGTGCAGTCTTGAAAATGAGCCATGTTCATGTATAAATATTTTAATATCCATTCAGGCCTTATGGACCATCTTTTGCATGCTTTGTTATGGATATATAGGGAAGCTCCATACCCAATTCTATTGCAAAATATGTTATAATTTGGGAATTACGGCTTCGTGAAATCCCCTACAGAAACTGCATATACCTTGTATTTTCTTATTTTACTCATTATATATAAAATTTCAATTCTTATGTGTATTTTCTCATTATATGTATATATATCTCTATATATATATATATATCTAAGTATATTTACATATATATATACATGTATATATACATGTATATATATATATATATACTTATATATATATATATATATATATATAGATCCCTTCATGTGCACTTGTTTCCATATATGAGCATCCATGTATCTATTTTCTCATATAAATACACCTCCATTGTTACATGTCATTTAGCACAAATTTTAGCATTTTGATATATATATATATATATCTCTTCATTGTATATATTATATATATATACCCATTTTCTTGGTTATCTTGTACTAATTCTCATTTTGCAGGGAAATTTGGAGGAAGCTGATTCTTTTAACTCTGTATATACATATTTTTTTTTATTTATTTTGCTTTATGTCAGAGATGTAATAATCAAGCTTGGAATAATATTTACTTTTACTGCTTAGATTAGGCTGCATCTCATATAGTTTGATTTCAGCAATATCCTGATTCTATGATTCATATATCTCAATTTTTAAAATTCACCATGGATGAACACGAATGGCATGTGCACCAACTCTTAGAGAGTTGATGAACTCGGTGGAATCCATATTTACAGCCCTAGTCGGAATATGGACGAGACCCAGATCCATCATCTCTCTACCAGTCACATTGAGCCTACACTCTTAGGCTATCTTAAAAATGCACATCATATTTCTAAATTTTCAAAATATTGTGAATTAACTCAAGTAAACTCTGAACATATTCATGGCCACAGTCAGAATATGTGAAGGATTTACTTTGGTTTAATACACATTTTCCAACCAATTTTTCAGAAATCTTTTCAAAGTGCATTCATTCATTCAAATCATCTGCATCATCTGTTTTTCTCATGATTTTTTTAAGAGATTTTCACTTCATGGAATCAATTTCTCAAGAAACTATGAAGATATTCGGAGTTGGATTTCCTAAATCAAAGTTTTCCCGTGATTTTCCCTAAAATGTTATTTTCTTAAGATCCATTTTCAAAAGGAATTTTCATCTTTCTCAAGAATCAAAGTTGATTTTCAGATATTTCAAAGACAAGATTCTCAGGATTTCGATTTCCTAAGTTTTGAAATTCCTTCTCCAAAGAGTTTTTCCTACAAATTTTCCATCATTTTCCTAAGAAAATTCTCAAAGTCCGAGTTTTCCTGGCAAGTGTTTTCCTTTTCAAATGTTCATCTTTTCTCAAGAATTCCTTCCATTTTCTCGAGATTCTCCTTTCTTCAAGATTTTCTAAATCTTTATAAACTTTCTCGAGATTTCAAATCTTCTTCGTCTGAGTTTCCTGAGAGATTGATTTCCATCTTTCCCTGAAAAATTTTCAACTCCAAATATTTTCTAAGCATACATCATATTTTCCAACTTGCATTTTACAAGATTGCATAGCACATGCCTGCTCTGTGCATTTAGGATAGAACACAATTTTGATAATTTTACTAAGTTAAGCACATTTTGGTCCTTGGTTCGATTACCCCTGTTAAAGGCGGCAGGAATGGTCGAACCTCGTACCGACAGGTCGAGCCCCATCCCATGGATTTTCCTGCAATTTTCAAAACAGAGGTGAGTATTTCAAAACATTTTCCAAAATCCGGACAAGTTTGAATCGCGAAAGCATTTCCCTCTCTATTCCGCAAGGAAGGGAAGACAGGAAAAATTTTGCGACGAAAACATCTGCCAACAACAACAACAACAACAGTAGTCAGAATCAGTATAAAGGGCAGAAGAAAGATTATTGCTACGACTCAGGCAGTTCAAACAACAAAGGCGATCAGAAAGGAAAGCCTGCTCCTGAATACAGCAAACCTCCTCAGCAGGATCAAGGGCCGAAACTGTGTGAGAAGACTAAACATGAAGGATGGAGTTACGATAGAAAATTTACTCCTTTAGACCAATCACTCGAGGATATGCTCGAGTATATGCTGTCAAAAGAGATGGTTAAGTTGCCCAGATTGGCCGATCCCCCCGTGCCCATGGGGAAATGGAAAGATCAGTTTTGCAAGTTCCACAGGACAGTGGGACACAACACTGAGAACTGCTTTGTTCTAAAAAACATTGTACAAGATCTTATTGAAAAAATCTTTTAGTAGAAGGAGATGAAGAAGAGAAAATGGATATTCTCAATCAGCCCTTTCCTCCACACACCACAGCAGTAGTGTCTGCATAGCCATTCCTACCGCATGAGCACATCAAGCCGTGTTCTGCACAAGATCTCCGGGTTCAGCACCAGGTTTCAGTGCTACTACAAGCAGCGCCGACCACCAAGAAGGTAGACATAATTTCAGCTTTTGATAAGCTAAAAGTATCAGCGGAGCCAGTCGAAGTATCTCCTACAACAGCCAGTAAAATTCCAGGGTTCCCGAAACATTTTCTGAAATCCAACCCAAAAAAGGGAGAAACTTCAACTCAGAAGCCTCTAACTGCTCTGTCCAATGTTTCAATTTTGGACTTAGCCAAGAATTCCCGCAAGCACCAACAAGTACTGGATGATCTGTTCAGAAAGATCAAAGTTAAACCCAGTACCACTCCTGAAGACATGGCACAAATTGTGAATTCAGCCATGACCAATGCACCGATCACTTTCTCGGATGAGGACCTTCCAAAGCCTTACTCATTTCATAATAATGCTTTATATATCGTCATTCGAGTGAGAGGAATGACGGTACCCCATGTGCTAGTTGATGGAGGCAGCAACCTTAATATTTGTCCCGAAATGACAACAAAAGCATTAGGGATCAAGGAGGAAGAATACATTCAAGATCCTATCACTATTTACGGATTTGACAACCATGGTCAAACGGCCAAGGGCAAAATATTTCTGAAAGTATTCATCAATTATTCGGTGCACTCAGTACTTTTCCATGTGGTCAATGTGCCACCTACCTATAACTTGCTGCTCGGAAGAATATGGATTCATAATGCAAATGCAGTGCCTTCCACCCTTCATCAATGCGTGAAATGGTCAAAAGGTGGAATGATTACCACAATACTGGGAGAAGACCCAGAAGAAAGGCTCCCACAGCCCATGATTCCCCGGCCGTCATTCACTGCGGATATTCCCAGCATCAGGGAAAGTGAAGAGATTAATCTCAGAGAAAATCGGGAAATACTCCAGGCATCCTCAGAACTATCTTTGCACACCGTAGCCATGACCTGATGGAGAGGTCCTCAATTCTTCAAGATTGGAGGTCAGATCAACTACAATGCCATTAAAGATCACCCGTTGTTTCCGCAATTCATGAAGGCAAGAAAGGGATTTGATTTACTCCTGAAGCACGGTTATCAACCCTTCAAAGGACTTGGCAAAAATGAAGATGACCGCATAGAGCCAGTAATCCAGAAGCATCGTCCCCATAGAGCAGGACTGGGGTTCTCTGGCGAAAGCTCGCCAAAGAAGACTGTTTTTGTCAAAGGGGCACATTGAAGACCATTTGTTATTTTCTTTCTATTCTTTCCAAAAAAAATGTCACATTTTATCAATGTCTTTGATCAATTCAAAATCAATAAAATTCCAAGTTTCTTTGTCTACAGGGATGCCATCTGTCTCCTTTTCGCCTATCTCTTCATTTTATGATTTTAATGCCATTTTATGCATGGTTCTCTTCAAGTGATTGCTTGTCTTACGATGGGCAATTTTATCTGAACCAAACTTCTTATCCAAAATTTCAGAATGACTTCTCGGACAATCAAGAAGCTTGTTCTCAATCCCAAGGCTTTTCAGAAGTCGACAGCAATTCACAAAGTCAAAGCAAGCACCAAAGATGGCAAGATTGCAAAGCAGTTCGATGATTATGCATAATATGATCAGTCTCTTCAGGAATTACCAGAGTTCACCGCAGTTCAGAAGCAGGACGAACCATCTCCTCTAGTCCAAGATCCGACTGAAGACATCAATATCGGTTCAGAGGACAATCCCAAAATTCTCCAGATCGGAACCAGTCTGAGCCCGAAAGAGAAGGAAAGGCTCACTAATTTTCTCAAGCAACATGAAGTGTTCGCATGGACATATGAAGATATGCCGGGCTTAGACCCAAAACTAGTCGAACACTGTCTCGTCTTGAAGCCAGAGGCAAAGCCAGTCAAGCAGAAGCTGAGAAAAATGGATCCTAGAATAGAACAACATGTCAAAGAAGGACTCGAAGACCTGCTCAAAGCAGGATTTATCCGAGCTATTGACTATCCAGATTGGTTAGCCAATATCGTTGTTGTCCCAAAGAAAAGTGGCAAAGTAAGGATCTGCATAGACTTCAGAGACCTCAATAAAGCAACTCCGAAGGATGATTATCCACTTCCAAGCATCGATCTTCTAGTCGACAGCATGACAGGACACGCCATGTTCTCTTTCATGGATGGATATTCTGGCTACAATCAAATTAAGTTGGCCGCTCGCGACCAATCAAAAACTTCCTTCACTACGCCTTGGGGCACTTTTTGCTATACAGTTATGCCTTTTGGGCTCAAGAATGCTGGAGCAACGTATCAACGGGCAATGGCCGTTATCTTTCACGATCAGATGCTCAAAATCATGGATGCGTATGTTGACGACATTCTCATGAAATCCAAAGAAGAAGAAGATCACCTCGAAGCGCTTGATCAAGTCTTTAGGAGACTCATTCTTTACAAGCTAAGACTTAACCCTCAAAAGTGTGTTTTTGGAGTCGAATCAGGCAAACTGTTGGGTTTTCTGGTCAGCAAAAAGGGAATTGAAGTCGACCCAGCCAAAGCAAAGGCTATCAATGATATGCCACCCCCGAAGAATCTCAAAGAATTGCGTAGCCTTCAAGGACGCATGCAATCGATTCAGCGATTTATTTCTAACTTGGCGATGAGATGCGAACCTTTCAATCACTTGCTCAGAAAAGGAGTGAAGTTCGAATGGGGACCAGAGTGTCAGCAATCGTTCGATCGGATCAAGAAGTATCTTCTCAATCCTCCTATCTTGAAGCCGCCAGAATTGGGAAAACCTCTTTTATTATACATCTCAGTCAATCAAGTCGCATGCGGCGGATTCTTGGCACAGTACAAAGAAGGCAGCTTGATAGAGCATGCCATTTATTATGTGAGTAAGACTTTCATAGACTATGAGAAGAAATACTCTCACATAGAGAAGACTTGCCTAGCTCTGGTATGGATGTATCAGAAGCTAAGACACTACTTGCTGGCATATGAAGTCAAAACTTGTCCAAACTTAATCCCCTCAAGTACATCTTGGAGCAACCCTTCCTCAGCGGATGAGTCGCCAAATGGCAAGTCTTACTGATGCAGTATGACTTAGAATATGTCTCGCAGCAATCAATCAAAGGTCAAGCGATTGCTGATCAATTGGCAGATTTTCCTCTGGCAGAAGAGGTGAAAGCCGAAGATGATTTCCCAGATGAGCAAATATGCAATATCCAGCAATATCCAATCTGGAATTTATTTTTTGGTTCCAAGAATATGGCCGGAATAGGCATCCGAATCTTATTAATCACTCTGGAGAAAGAGATGATTCCATTTTCTCTTAAGTTAGATTTTCAATGCACCCATAACATGGCTGAGTATGAAGCCCTGATTCAAGGTCTAAAGATTCTACTAGACTTCAATGTTAAGAGAGTGCATGCCTACGGTGACTCATTACTCGTTGTCAATCAAGTTTGAGCCGAATGACAAGTGAAAGATCAGAAGCTATTTCCTTATCAGAAAATTGTTTCAGCTCTTGTCAGCAATTTTGAAGAATTTCAGCTCTTCCATATCAAGAGAGATTTTAATCAAGTGGCCGATAGCCTAGCCAGTTTAGGCTCCATTATGGCATTCAAGAATGAAGAATCCTGTCGCTCCTTCGAAATTGGCAGACTTGACCAACCTGCTTTCCTTCCAATAGAGCATGTAAACCAAGCTGAGCAAAAGAAGAAACCTTGGTATTACAACATCAAAACTTTCATAGAAACCAGTGGATTTCCTCCAGAACTCTCAAAGAAAGAGCAGCGAGCAATCGAGCATATGTCTACTCGATATTTCATTTTGGCCAACATTCTGTATCGTCGTGGATTCAGTTCAGAGTATTCCAGATGCTTAGACGAAGACAAAGCCAAAGAAGTCGTGCGAGAAGCACATGAAGGCATTTGTGGTGGCCACGTCGGCTACCAAACCCTTGTTAAACAGATCATCAGAGCAGGTTACTATTGGAAAACTATGCAGCAAGACTATTATCATTATGTGAAGAAGTGTGTGCAATGCTAGATACACGCACCTTCCATCCATGCTCCAGCAACATATTTACAATCTGTTGTCTCTCCATGGCCATTTTCTATGTGGGCCTTCGATGTCGTAGGTCCCATCACCCCTTCTGCTTCAAATGGCCACAAATACTTCCTTGCCGCAATGGAATATTTCACCAAGTGGGTAGAAGCTATCACTCTTCGCACAGTGGAAGGCCGACACGTGGTCTCTTTTATTCACAAGAGCATCCTTTGCCGTTTCGGCATCCCACATGACATCGTGTCAGATAATGGCAGTCATTTTAAGAATGAAAAGATGAAGACATTCTGCTCAAGGTTCAAAATCTATCATCACTTCTCCGCTCCATATTACCCTCAGGGGAATGGTCAGGCAGAGGCCACCAACAAAATTTTAATTCGTATCTTGGAGCGAACTGTGAAAATAGGCCGTGACTGGCATGAGAAGATCTACGATGCACTATGGGCCTATCGGACCACCATTCGTACACCAACGAATGCTACTCCATCAGAATTGGTCTACGGAACAGAAGTAGTATTGCCGCTACATGTTCAGAAGCCCGCTTTGAAATTTGCTTCACTTTTGCAATTACCTCTTGATCAATACCAACAGCAACGACTGGTGCACTTAGACTTGCTCGACGAGAAAAGGCTAAAAGCAGCAGAGCATGCTCAATCCTATCGCCAGAGAGTAGCAAGGCAATATGCGAAGTCTGTTATTGAAAGAAGATTCAAAGTCAATGATTTAGTGCTTCGATCCACAGCTTATCTCAAGCATCATCCTTGCGGTAAATGGTCGCCAAATTGGGAAGGTCCCTATGTCGTCAAAGAAGCATTACCCCGCAACTCATATCGGCTCATCAACGCCGACGGAGTAGAATTGCCGGATCTCATCAATGCTCGACACTTGAAAAAGTTCTATACTTGAAACTTCTATTCTTCCTTTGTAATCTTCCTATTTTCTTTAAATAATGATCAAACTTTCTTTCCCAGTTACATTGAGGCAATTTTAAAATTTTGTCCTGTATGCAGGCAGGATAAGCAAATCTCTCATTTTACACACTTGTGCATTCATGTGCATCAATTCATATTCATTTGCATTCAACTGCATTAACAACAATCCGATCAGTATTGAGATTTCAACAAACAGTCCCATCACAATTCCTAATGATTCAAAATTAAAAGGTAATCACCAGTACTGAACCAAAACCCAGCGCTCGAACTGGTATTATTTCAAAATCCAGTGTTCAAACTGGTACATTTTCAAAATCCAACTTTTTGGAAAACCGAGTTCTGACTCGGGTTTTTATTCAAATTATCCTCCTTTGTTGATCCGGGTTCCGACTCGAGATCTCTTTATTTATTCGAGCTCAGACTTGAGCTCTTCATTTTCTTTTTGTTGATCCGGGTTCTGACTCGAGATCTCTCTATTCATTCGAGCTCAGATTCGAGCTCTTCATTTTCTTTTGTTGATCCGGGTTTCGACTCAAGATCTCTTTATTTTCTCGAGTCCTGACTCGAGCTCTTCATTTTCTTTTGTTGATCCGGGTTCCGACTCGAGATCTCTTTATTCATTCGAGCTCAGATCTGAGCTCTTCATTTCTTTTGTTGATCCGGGTTCCGACTCGAGATCTCTTTATTTTCTCGAGTCCTGACTCGAGCTCTTCATTTCTTTTGTTGATCCGGGTTCCGACTCGAGATCTCTTTATTTTCTCGAGTCCTGACTCGAGCTTTTCATTTCTTTTGTTGATCCGGGTTCTGACTCAAGATCTCTTTATTTTCTCGAGTCCTAACTCGAGCTCTTCATTTTCTTTTGTTGATCCGGGTTCCGACTCGAGATCTCTTTATTCATTCGAGCTCTTCATTTTCTTTTGTTGATCTGGGTTCCAACTCGTAATCTCTTCACTTTATTCAAGCTCTGACTCAAGCCATTTATTCTCCTATGTTGATCCAAGTTATTTCGACCCTCGGGTCAGTCAATTCTTCAATTTTGACCTCCGGGTCACCCAATTTCCAATTCTAATTACAAAATTATCAATTTCGACCGTCAGGTCACTCAATTTCCAATTTTGACCTCCAGGTCATTCAATTTTCGACCTTCGGGTCACACAATTCTCAATTTCGACCTCCGGGTCACACAATTTCGACCTTTTGGTCAAACCAATTCTCAATTTCGACCGTTAGGTCATTCAATTTCAACCTCCGGGTCATTCAATTTCCAATTTTCCAATTTCCAATTTCGACCTTTGGGTCAATCAATCTCAATATCCAATTTCAATCATTTTCTCTTGCGAGAGACCCTTTTAGGGAGAGTTCGAGGGAGCTCGTTCTTTTCGCATGCTATCCAATCCGTTCACTTAGCCCCTTTTCAGAGAGAGTTTGAAGGGACTCGCGTCTTCGTGAACCGTTTGCAAAACAATTTCCAATTTCACACAAGGAACCCTTTCATAGGGAGAGACTCGACGGAGACTCGCTTTCCTTGTGACCCCTCAATTTCATACTAGGTCATTTTCGTCATAAAGGACCCTCTTGTCAGGGAGAGTGTGATGAACTCGATCTTTTCATGACCCGATTTTCAGACCTCACTATTATCGGCCCCTTTCCATAAGAGAAGCCTAATATTAAGGAGCTTTGACAAAAGCTTAATTTCTCTTCGAAAGTTCGTTTTGCAAACACCTCCTCTTCAGAGAAGAGAGGAGTATTTCTCATTTCCCATTCAGGTAAGGGCTAAGCCTGAGTCTCTCTTTTTGGGAAAAAAGAGAGGAGAATTTTCGTCATGAATGTGTTGAGCCGTACCTCAAACGCTCTCTTTCACCAAGGATTTCAAGAGAATTTTGTCAATTTGTCAATCAATTAATTGTTGATTTCAGAATCTTTATTATACAAATCTTTACCTCAGTCTACCTTTAACATTACGTTCAAAAGAGTGAAGCTTTTGCGAAAAGAGATTCAAAACTCAAATTCTTTCTATTGGCCAACCAAAAGGATGAAGGATAAATCCTCGATATGGCCAGCAAAAGAAAATTCAATGTTATTGCAAAGCCATAAATGATTGATATTGATCGCAGTCAATGGAACATTTTAAAGACCATTCTTGTGAAAATGAGACAGTGAAAGTATCCTGAGTGCTAGGAAAAGAGAGAATTCATCCAAGCCCTATCTCCTCAAAATCACCCAAGCTGCAATTAAATATCCGCAAAAGGGATCTCTCACTTGTAGTCAAGATGAAGGCGAATTAAGCGAGTAGACCCCCGAGGCCAAAGAAGATTTGAAACATCTCTAAGATGACGGAGTTTGTGACGGATCCTTCCAGGGAAAGTCCAAAGCACTGTCGAGATGAAGGCAGATGCGATGAATCTCCCAACAATCCCTAAAAGATATTTAATTTCAGCTATCATCTAAAGATCTCTAACCCATGAGCCAATATCGTAAAAAAAAAAGGATTGAAACATCTCCAAGTTGAAGGAGTTTGTAACGTACCCTTCCAAAAAGAGAGCAAGAGAGGAAAAAGAAAGAGAAAAAAAAAAGTCAGAACATCTCCAAAATGAAGGAGAATGTAACCGAAGCCCAAGAAAGCCAAAAGAGTGCAGAAAGATTATCGTGAGAGAAGCTCCCAGGATATCAAACTGCCAAATTTATCAAGAATCCTCTTTAAATTTGTGAAATTCTATTATCAATATTCTTTCATCAATTGCTTTTATAACATCAAATTCTCTTTCCTGTTCATATCAAGGAAATTGATAGCTTCCTTGAAGAAGCTCAATTGCAAGTAATTTTGGTCCCAATCTCGATTCTACGAAGTGAACCTTGTTTGGAGGTAATGCATTGGGTAGAAAAGAAAGAATATCTTTGCAACAATGTGCAACATTTTCAAAAACTTTGAATCAACAATAGAATTCTCAATATTTTGACAATATTTTCTAGCTATCCTGACGTGAAGTGAGAGCTTGATATCCGTCTTTGATACACCCTGACACTAATTCTAAATCCCTCTTAAGGACTTGATTCCTTCCCTTCTTTGAGAGCGTGAGCTCTCTGATTCGCACACTTCCCTGTGCCCCCACTGTCCCACCATAGACAGTCCCATTTCGGTTCGAGGTCGAACCACCAATCATTTCCCACAAAAGACAATTTCAAAAGCTGATTTTAGTCTCAGCAATGAGACGCCCAAGATCAACCCCTTTTCAAAGCTTTAGGGACCCCATTTTCCTTCCTTTTGCAAAACTCCTATCAGATTTACTGTGCAAAATCCGAAGGTTCTATCATACCATCCATTTTCCGCCCAATCAGGATAAGGGTACAAACCTGAGCCTCACTAGATGAGGTATTTCATTTTCCGCCCAATCAGGATAAGGGTACAAACCTGAGCCTCACTAGATGAGGTATTTCATTTTCCACCCGATCAGGATAAGGGTATAAACCTGAGCCTCATTCAATGAGGTATTCTATTTTCTGCTCGATCAGGTTAAGGGTAAAAACCTGAGTCTTATTTCTATGAGATATTTCAATCCCCAATCAGGATAAGGGTACAAACCTGAGCCTCATTCAAAGAGGTATTTCATTTTTCGCCCGATCAGGATAAGGGTATAAACCTGAGTCTTATTTCTACGAGATATTTCAATCCCCAATCAGGTTAAGGGTCAAAACCTGAGCTTCGTTCCATACGAAGCATTTTCTGTCCCATCCAGGTTAAGGGCATAAACCTGAATTTCACTCTCACAGAGTGAGTCTTTTTCATTCTTCGCTTCATATCTACCATCTTCCTCGGGCTAATTTCCTCATACTCAGTCAGATCCTTCTAACTGCGGCATTTTTTTATATATAGCTCAAATTTGGAGTGTTTTTCTTTGCCACTAAGCTCGGCCACAAGACCGGCTTAGTAGCAAAGAGGGGCATCTGTAAACACCCCAAATTTTCACTCACCTTCCTAATATATCCATCAATCACCACATTTTGGTTCTTCGAAACCAATGAAGGGCAAAATGGTCATTTTCTAAGATTGAACCTTGCATAAAGTCCTAAATTCCATTCTAGAGTCTCAAAACTTCTCTATTTAGACTCAGAGACATCTTCAAATTGCAAATCCTCAAAATCTCATTCTTAACCAGAAGTCAGAATTCTCAAATTCAAATTTAGAGTGGCAATTTTGTAGGACATGTCTTTTGCACAACATCGCATGAGCATTTCATATCATTTCACTGCACAGCATGTCATTTTGAGATCCAGAACTCCTGATTTTCAAAAATGTCAATCCAGATTCGAGTTTTAAATATTTCAAAATTGATTTTAAAACCCTGGGTTTTCAAAATTATCAATTCTTCCCATTTTACCCCAGGACCTCGAATTACGAAAAGTTTTCTCAAGAAAACGATCTGGATAGTTTTTGACACTGATTTTCAAAATTTCATCAGTTGAAAAGAGGGGGACACAATTCCAAAATTCATAAGGTCTTATTCCAAACTTTTACAAAAAGGCTCCGAATTTCCTTCTTTCAAAATTTCGCCCTGAAGAACCATTTTCTTCCAAGTTTTGAAATCAAGCCAAATTTTGCTTCGTATTCTCCAAAACTAGCCTACTATTATGAAAATTCCAAAAATATCTCACTTGGCTCTGATTCCAAATAAGTGATGTGGGACCCACCCTGAGGTGGTGTCACACTCAATTTTTTTCTCTTATTTTCAAAACAGTGCCCATCCGGAAGTGGCACCGATTTATAAAACTTTTTATTTTGATTTAATTTTTAAGAAAATAATTAGTGGGCCCACGTAGGTGGCACCCCACTAAGACTCTTTGCCAAGAAAAACAAATTTTTTTATATGCTTCAAAAAGTTTTCAAATTCAGTTGAGGTGGCACCACCTTAAAAAAAAAAAAGAGAAAAAAAACAAAATTTCATTTTTTTATTTTGGTTATTACTCTTCAGCCCCCCCAAAGGGCGCCATCGTGAAACCCTACCCGAGTTTTTTTTACTTTACCTAAGTTTTAGGTAAAGTGAACTCAGAATTCTCTTCAAAATGAGCTAGCCGCCCCCTTTCCCTTCAAGGATTGACGACCTTTCAAAAATCTGTTGGAAGATTTCAAATGTTTTCAAAATCTAGTTTAGAAGATTTCAAAAAGACCGATTTTTTTGGAGAACCTGCTGATGATCTTTAAAAAGGGACGATTTGGAGCATCCAGTAGGAGGACGATTGGCAATTTCCTTGACCTCAGCTCCCAATCCCCCTTTCATCTTTTTCTTTTGCGGCTACAGGAGAGGAAGGACCCAATCTGCGATTTCCTGGACTGCAGCTTCTCCCCCTCTTCGCTGGAATCCCCTGTTACTACTCTGCTGCCTTACTTCCAGCAAAAGGAAGACACATGGTTCTAGACCTCCTATCGGCTGAAACCTCTGTTCCCACGAATCCTTCTGGCAAACCCCTTTGAACTTCTCCTGCTCGCACTTGTTTCGTGGCCCCCTCGTGATCGCCTGCTTCCATTGTTCTTCAAGGAGAGGGTCAAGAAAGTAGAAAAGGACACAAGACTCTCAGAAAATACCAGCTCCTAACAATCAATCCAGTACATTGGGTTGCTTGCCTTCAATACCTCGGTCTTCAAGAGCCCATCCGAGAGCCGCACAGCACAAAGATCAGGTAAGACTTTCATTTCTGTCATTTGACATTCGTTGTCATGATATAACAAGGTTACAGGATAATTATCTATGATTTTAGCATTGCATATCATGCAGATTCATTGTCTTAATCAATGTCTTTTGCAATCTTTAGTTGCCTTTTCAATGAGGATCGAGAAGCCCTGGCCATGACTTCATCGATCCATTTGAGTACTGTGTTTTCATTAAAACTTTATTTCTCATCGCATGACCAAAATCTTCTCTTGATAGCGCCAGCATCATAAGATTTATGAAACAATTACTGCTTTTCATCCGTCATTTTCAGGGTCTTATTAGTGTCATCCTGCAGGTTAATGTTATTTCATCTTTTGTTCTGAAGAGACCTTTTATAAGAGAATGTTTCAATGAAGTAAAACTCCTTTTAACTCTTTTTCTCTTCTCACCGTTTTCATTTTTCTGTATCTGCGTAAAACATTGATTATGGGTATGCGTCTAAACGATGTCCATACGGATCCATCGTAAAATGAACTGTGCCTCTAACTCAGGCACAACATCTTTTATCGGTTCAAGTCTTCTTAATCATGGTCGGGTTTTAACATTTCAACAACCTTCTGTACCACATATCACTTTGCAACTGATGATCTTACTTCCATTGCATGAATGATCCTGTGCTTCAATAATCTTCCATTAGTGCCAAACTGGGTGCTTACTAAAACTGTTATAGATCTACCATGCTTCCTCATCTTTATGTTTTTTTTTTTAATTTATATTTCAACCTCTCAGATTCATTGTAGTTGCATTTTTGTATAACCATCTGTTTTTTTTTTCTTTTTTATGAACCTGTCTAATAGATCTTGCTTTGTTATCACTATGCTGGTATACTTTCTCAATAGCTGCTGTTCCTTTCTTTCTTTTTTGCTACCTCCTGTAATGTTATTGTGTTATTAGCATGCTATATTGGTGCGTATCATTTTTTTTAAAGCATTACCTAATGTAGTGACAGCCTCCTACACGCACTTCCACTTCTATAATGGACGGGCTGCCTGAATGTAGTTTTAGGTGGTATTGAATATCTATGTATGAGTTTTAGTATCCATATTTGTTGTTCCATCCCATGATGACAGACAACCCAGCAGGCGTGTGCCATCAGTGTTGGTACAATCTCTGTATCTAATCATTCCAGCACCTCTCTGCAAACTGGGAATCTACTACATTCACGCCGCTCAGTTTAAGTCCATCAATACCATTAATGGCATAAATGCTTTTGTACATTTAGTGCTAACAGTGTAGTTATTTCTACACGTCACATTTCTCTTTACCTTGCATAAATAACATGTTCCCCTTTTGTAACCTATGCCCAGCTCTATTATGATAGTAGCCTACCTTACAGTTGTTGTTTAGCTTTTGTCTTATCGGCTATATGAGGGAAATCAGTCCCTTTTTCACTAATTATGAAATTTTCAGGTAAGTCTTTGTCTTACCCTTACTGTGTTCATGAGGATATGTTACTGGACTACTGGAAACAAATTGTAATGATAACCAAGCTAAAGACCCAGTTTGAGTTAATGAAGTTGAGATCTTACTAATATGTATGAGTACTGTGCATTCAGTGTGCTGAAATCGGTCAGTGGTAACAGCTCACTTTGGTCATGCCTATCGACAATCTATGTCTTCCCTGGCAGCCAACGTTTTTTTTTCTTTTTTTTTTCCACCATTAGTGTTTCATTAGTTTTTTTCCTTGTAGTTATAACTATTCTTGATAGTTATGCTTATTTGCTTTTTCAGCTTATATATGATCCTTGTGTTGTATATATAGGTAACATCATCCCTATAGAGATCTTCTTTCTAGTTAAATTTGCATCCAAAATTATCATATTTGCACCTTTCAGCTTGTATGCTAGGACAGCTCATCCCTTAGTACAATAACCTGTATCTCTTTTAACCCTTTTATCATCTGTAACATTTTCATCCATAGCCTAGGTATATTCCCGTTCCCATCAACTGCCCATGCATTCCATAGTAATCCAACACCCTACATCAGATGTCATTCTTCCTCCTTGCCGCGATTTCAACATTTCAATACCTATAGGTCTCCTTGGCATATGCATATTGTCATTCTATCTAGAGGTTATACACCACATTTGCATATATATATTTGTATGTCTTCATGCATCTCGAGGAAGATGTACTCTCTTACATATTTTCAGTATCCCATGAGTTAGGCCTATGCGTGTACAGTTCCCATTTGGCTTAAGCATTACATATTGGCATTTTTCACAGGCATTACATTCTCACTTTAGGCATTAAGTTGTGTATTATAACCTATACATAGTTGTAGGTGTTTTGCCATTAATATGAGACCTTCTCTATTTGTTGTATTACTTGTTTCAGTGCTCACTTGCAGGAAAATCTGGAGGATGCTAATTCTTTACATCATATATTTTGTTTATTTCATTTATATTACTCTATGTCAAAATATAACAATTCAATTTGGAATAATATTTACTTTTACTGCTTAGATTAGGATGCATCTCATATAGTTTGATTTCAGCAATATCCTGATTCTATGATGCATATATCTCATTTTGCAAAATCACCATGGATATACACGAATGGCACGTGCACCAACTCTTAGAGAGTTGATGAACTCGGTGGAGTCCATATTTACGGCCCTAGTCAGAATATGGACGAGACCCAGATCCATCCTCTTTCTACCAGTTACATTGAGCCTACACTTTTAGGCTATCTTAAAAAATGCACATCATGTTTCCAACTTTTCAAAACATTGTGAATTAACTCAAATAAAACCCTGAACATATTCATGGCCACAGTCAGAATATGTGAAGGATTTACTTTGGCTTAATACACATTTTTCAATAAAATCTCTCAGAAAATCTTCTCAAAGTGCATTCATTCACTCATATCATTTGCATCATGAAATCATTGGTTTTCTCATGATTTTCTTGAGAAAATTTTATTCTCAAATCGATTTCTCAAGAAATTTTGAATTTTTTTTTCTTTCAAAATCGGTTTCCCCAAGGCAAGTTTTCAGAGTTTTCCATGGAAAGCAATTTCTCAAGAAACTTCTAAATTTTTTGAAGTTGGATTTCCTAAGTCAAAGTTTTCTTGTGATTTTTCCTGAAAATGTTATTTTTTTAAAATTCATTTTCCAAAGGAATTTCTCATATTTCTCAAGAATCAAAGTTTGTTTTCAGATATCTCAAATACAATTTTCTCAGGATTTCAACTTCCTAAGTTTTGAATTTCTTTCTTCAAAAGAGTTTTCCAATGAATTTCAATTGTTTTCCCAAGAAAATTCTCAAAGTCCAAGTTTTCCTGACCAGTGTTTTCTCTCCAAATATTCATCTTTTTTCAAGAATTTCTTACCATTTTCTCGAGATTCTCATTTCTTCAAGATTTTCCAAATATTTATAAACTTTCCCGAGATTTCAAATCTTCTTCGTCTGAGTTTTCTGAGAGATTGATTTCCATCTTTTTCCTGAGAAATGCTTTTCAGCTCCCAATGTTTTCTAAGCATACATCATATTTTTCCAACTTACATTTTCCAAAATCTCATAGCACATGCCTGAATTCTCTATGCATTTAGGATAGAACACGATTTTGATGATTCAACTAAGTCAAGCACAATTTTGGTCCTTGGTTCGATTACCCCTGTTAAAGGCGGCAGGAACGGTCGAACCTTGTACCGACAGGTCGAACCCCATCCCATGGATTTTCCCGCGATTTTCAAAATGGAGGCGAGTATTTCAAAACAAATTTCCAAAATCCGGTCAAGTTTGAATTGTGAAAGCATTTCCCTCTCTCTCTTTCGCAAGGAAGGGAAGACGGGAAAAATTTTGCGACGATAATTGCTTTGGATGAGGGCTCGATGGGGATTTTAGTGGAGGGGGGTCTGCGAGAGGGAGCGGCTTCGTAACCCTAAAGAAAAAAAAATTTGTTAAAACCCTCCTATTTTAATAATTTTCAAAGGTCGGTGGTTTTCCAAAAGCTTTTGCAAAAGAATGGTTTTAGTTAAAAGATCGTTTTTAAAAAGGGTTTTTCAAAATCTGATTTTCATTTCTTTTCCATATTTTCATTTTTTGTTCTTTTCTTTATTTTCCATTTTTTTTTGATATTATATATATATATATTTTATTTTTTTATATTTTTTTGGAAATAAAAATCCTAAAACTTGCGAGAAAACAAAGATTTAAAACTAATTTTTTTTGTATTTTCGAGAGATATCTACAAAGAGAGTATTTCTGAGAAACTTGGGTTTGATTTCTTCAGAAAATGGGTTTGGACCAAGGTTTTGAGAAAATATTCGAGTTTTAAACCTCGAATCGAGAAATACAATTTGATGGATTCCAATGGATACCGAACGAACTGTCTGAGCTTTCCAAAAGGTTATTTTGGAAATTTCGAGAATTTGATTTTAAACATTATACAACGAACCTCAGATTTGGATCTTTTGTCTGGATCCGGATCCGAAATTGAGTCGGATATACAAAATGAATTTAATTTCGGAAAACTTGAGAAATAAAATGGGATTTAGATTTAAAAGTGACTCAATTACCCAGAAAATGAAGATAAAGGGCGAAAAGGGGATATTTACAAACTTTTGAAAAATTTGGGGTGTTTACAGATGCCCCTCTTTGCTACTAAGCCAGTAAGAAGACGAGCTTAGTGGATGCCCCTCTTTTCTACTAAGCCGGTAAGAAGTCAAGCTTAGTGGCAAAGATAACACTCCAAATTTTGAAAATGCCCCAGTCAGCAGATCTGAATTGGGTGTGGAAGAATTATGGCTTTTCAAGCTTAAAGCCTTGTCCTGAATGGCTTGGGGGAGACGAAATCCTCGAAAATGATATGACTAAATAATAGAGATGAGGAAATCGTGACGGGACTTTGGGTGAAGATCCCGACATGATGAAAGATAAGCATTTTGATCAAGTCTCATGGGTGAGACAAGATCAATCTTTATGGAATGAGTCAGGCTTAGCCCTTAACCTGGATGGGACGAAGATATACCAAGATAATTTGGATGGGGAAAGGAATATAAGTGGACCTCGATGGGACATTTCTGAGAGAAATGCCTCGTGAGATGAAACTCAAGCATGATTCTTTCCTGGATGGTTGTATAGAGAGTATGGATTCCCTTGTGGGGAAAACCATGATGGGACGGGAGGATTACCTCGTCGAAACGAGGTTCAGGTTTAACCCAGACCTGAACGGAAGGTACCTCGCAGAACGAGGTTTAGGCTTAACCCTTATCCTGAAAGGGACGACCATACATGATCCTCGAACGAGGAGACCGTGATGGGACAACGAAAAATGCATCGCAAAAGCGAGATTCAGGTTTAACCCTTGACCTGAGTGGGGGGATCGCACAAAGTCCTCCAATGAAGAAACCGTGGTGGGACTAGGAAGGATATCTAGTCAAACGAGATTCAGGTTTAACCCTAATCTGAACGGAAGATACCTTGCAAAGCGAGGTTTAGGCTTAACCCTTAACCTGAAAGGGTGACCATACAGGATCCTCGAACGAGGAAACCATAATGGGACCTTCAGAATTTGGACGGACAAATCCGAAGGGGTTTGCGAGAAGAAAAAAACAAGGGATTCCCTAAAGCTTGGAAAAGGGATGATCAGGAGCGTCTCATTGCTGAGACTAAATCAGCTTTCTAAAAACAGACGACCTCTCGCAGAAGGTTTTGGGTTATACCTCGAGGAGCGAGGTAACAAGTTTTAATCCTTAGCCTGAACGGATACAGAATCCTCGAGGAGCGAGAAAACTGCGATGGGACCTCCAGACTTCGCACATCAAGTCCAAGAGGGGTTTGCAAAAGGATGAAAATGGGGGTCCCTAAAGCTTGAAAAAGGGGTTGTTCTTGGGCGCCTCATTGCTGAGACTGAAAATAGCTTTTGACAATAAAAAGACCTTTTGCAAAAAGTTCAGGTTTAACCCTTATCCTGAGCGGGAACTGTCTATGGTAGGACAGTGGGGAACACAGGGAAGTGTGCAAATCTGAGAGCGCTCAGATTAGACGGAAGGAAAGGACTTTTCAATCCTAAGGAGGGATGACGTCAGGATACATCAAAACGAACATCAAGTTATTACTTCATTTTGGGATAATGAGAAAATATTGCCAATAAGATGCCAAAAATTGTAGTTTATCCGAAATAATTGAATTTGTGCATATGTGTGAGAATGTCACCTCTTTCTACCTAGAGTATTAGCTCCAATTGGGCTAACTCTGCAGAACCAAGAATCAAATTTAAATTTGTTGTTGTTGAGTTTCTTCAAGAAAGATATCAATTTCTTTGATATGAAAGGAAAGGAAACATTCTTAGCTTCATAAAAGCAAATTGAGTGAAAAGATATTGATAAAGAATTTCACATAGATAAAGATGATTCCTGGCAATTTTGGGCAGTTTGATATCCTAGGCATTTCCCATGATAATCTTTTTGCACTCTTTTGAGTCATGGAGTTTTCTTGGGCTTTTTACATCGTCCTTCACTTTGGAGATGTCCTTACTTTTTCTCTCTTTTTCGGGGAAGGGTACGTCAAAACTCCTTCATCTTGGAGATGTTCCGATCCTTCTTTTTCTTTCTAAGGGATTAGGTTGATGATATAGGTTCATTGGTCAAAATTCTCTAGATGATAGCAGAAATCAAATATCTTTTAGGGTTTGTCGGTAGGTCCATCACACTCGCCTTCATCTCGACGGTGATCTAAACTTTCCCTAGAAGGATCCTTCACAAACTCCTTCATCTCGGAGATGATCCAAATCTTCTTTGGCCCCGGAGGTCTAGCTCACATAATTCGTCTTCATCTTGACGACAATTGAGAGATCCCTTTTTGCGGATATTTGATTGCAGCTCAAATGACTGAGAAGATATGGATTGGGTAGGTTTCTTTTTACTGCCCAGGATATTTCCACTGTCTTACTGCCAAAAGAACGATCTTTAAGAATGTGCCATAGCCATGATCAATGTCAATTCACTTATGGCTTTTCCACTTCATTGAATTTTTCCTTTGCCGGTCATATCGAAGATTTTTCTTCATTCTCTTGGTTGACCAACAGAAAAAGCTTGAATTCAGTTCTTATATTGCAAAAGTCTTGCGCTTTTGGAAATAATACTAAAGATAGTTTGAGGTAATTCTTTATGCGATAAAAGCTTTGAGATCAACAAATGACTTTTGATAGCAAATTGGAAAAATATTCTTGAAATCCTTAATAAAAGAGATTACTTGATATCGAATTGACATGTTCGTGACAAAATTCTCCTCTCTTTTTCCCCAAAAAGAGAGACTCAGGCTTAGCCCTTACCTGAATGGGAAGTTGGAAATACTCCTCTCTTCCTCAAAGAGGAGGAGGTGTTTGCAAAACGGAACTTTCGAAGAGAAATTAAGTTTTCGTCAAAACTCCCTATCTCTAGGCTTCTCTTATGGAAAGGCGGCCGAAAAACAAAGTTGAGAAAGTATCATAGAGGAACGAGTCCATCACACTCTCCCTAGAAGAGGATCCTCTGTGAAGGGGTTGGCCAAAGATGAGAAAAATAAGGGCCACAAAAAGAAACGAGTTTCCGTCGAAGCTCTCCCTAGAAAAAAGGGTTCTTTTGTGTAAAGTTGGTTGTTGTTTTGCAAACTGTTTGCGAAGAAAATGAGTCCCTTCAAACTCTCCCTGGAAAAGGGTT
This sequence comes from Nuphar pumila, assembly GCF_984573655.1. Taxonomy (NCBI): domain Eukaryota; kingdom Viridiplantae; phylum Streptophyta; class Magnoliopsida; order Nymphaeales; family Nymphaeaceae; genus Nuphar; species Nuphar pumila. The sequence goes on from NC_143249.1 coordinate 63,144,250, forward strand.
CTTGCAATTGAAAGATGGTTGCATGCGAAAGGAACGAGCTCCCTCGAACTCTCCCTGAAGAGGGTCCTTCGCAAGAGAAAAAAGATTGATTTTCTTGAAAAAAAATGGTAACCCGAAAGTTGAAATCGAGAATTTAGAGCTTGAATTGTTGATGATTGGTTAGTACGAAGACTGAACCTGGAGGGCTAACTGATCAGTCAGCCATACACTAGCACGAGCGCTAGATGTACCAGCACTGGATTTCGAAAAATGCCCCAGTACGAGCGCTGGGTTTTCGAAAATGCATACCAGCACGAGCACTGGGTTTTTCAAAAGGAGAGTTGAGAATGAGACCGACATTTGAAGATACTTGAGAATTAAGCGAGAATGATTGCCAGTGTTTCAGGATTATCCCTTATCCTGAAGGGGAAGTTCAGGTTTTGTCCCTTAACCTGAAAGGGAAAGTTCAAGGAGAACTCCGGTCCAAATACGAGCATTAGATCGACAGGAGAAATTCATGCCGAAACTTTAAGAAAATAAGGATATACAAAAGCGAAAATCCAAGTCGGAACTCGGTTTTTTAAATATAAGAAATGAGTGAGAATCGAGTTTTGAAAACTCGAATTCTCGACACCACGATTTGTCCAATACGAGCATTGGATTAAAAAAGAAGTTCAAGTCGGAACTTGAAGCTTCAAAAATAAGAATATACAAAGAGAAAAATCTGAGTCGGAACCCGGTTTTCAAACATAAGAAATGAGAGAGAATTGAGTTTGAAAACTCAAATTCTCGACACAACAATTTGTCCAATACGAGCATTGGATTCAAAAGGAAGTTCAAGTCGGAACTTGAAGCTTTAGAAATAAGAATATACAAAGAGAAAAATCCGAGTCAGAACCCGGTTTTCAAACACAAGAAAAGAGTGGGAATTGAGTTTGAAAAGTTGAATTCTCGACACCACGATTTGTCCAATACGAGCATTGGATTCAAAAGGAAGTTCAAGTCGGAACTTGAAGCTTCAGAAATAAGAATATACAAACAGAAAAATCCGAGTCGGAACCCGGTTTTCAAACACAAGAAAAGAGTGGGAATTGAGTTTAAAAACTCGAATTCTCGACACCACGATTTGTCCAATACGAGCATTAGATTCAAAAGGAAGTTCAAGTCGAAACTTGAAGCTTCAAAAATAAGAATATACAAAGAGAAAAATCTGAGTCGGAACCCGGTTTTCAAACATAAGAAATGAGAGAGAATTGAGTTTGAAAACTCGAATTCTCGACACAACAATTTGTCCAATACGAGCATTGGATTCCAAAGGAAGTTCAAGTCGGAACTTGAAGCTTTAGAAATAAGAATATACAAAGAGAAAAATCCGAGTCAGAACCCGGTTTTCAAACACAAGAAAAGAGTGGGAATTGAGTTTGAAAAGTTGAATTCTCGACACCACGATTTGTCCAATACGAGCATTGGATTCAAAAGGAAGTTCAAGTCGGAACTTGAAGCTTCAGAAATAAGAATATACAAACAGAAAAATCCGAGTCGGAACCCGGTTTTCAAACACAAGAAAAGAGTGGGAATTGAGTTTAAAAACTCGAATTCTCGACACCACGATTTGTCCAATACGAGCATTAGATTCAAAAGGAAGTTCAAGTCGAAACTTGAAGCTTCAAAAATAAGAATAAACAAAGAGAAAAATCTGAGTCGGAACCCGGTTTTCAAACATAAGAAATGAGTGAGAATTGAGTTTGAAAACTCGAATTATCGACACAACCATTTGTCCAATACGAGCATTGGATTCAAAAGGAAGTTCAAGTTGGAACTTGAAGCTTCAGAAATAAGAATATACAAAGAGAAAAATTCGAGTCGGAACCCGGTTTTCAAACACAAGAAAAGAGTGGGAATTGAGTTTGAAAACTCGAATTTTTGACACCACGATTTGTCCAATACGAGCCTTAGATTCTAAAGGAAATTCAAGTCGGAACTTAAAGCTTCAGACGAGAATAAAAGGGGAAACCCGAGCCGGAACTTGGATAATGATAAAATGGAAAATGAAATCCTGAGTCGAAACTCAGATGGGAAGGAAACGATTCCAACCCGAGAGTCGGAACTTGAAGGATTGACAAAAGCATGAATAGATTTTGACGATGAAGATGAGAGATTCATTCGAGATCCTTGACCCAAGATGGCCTAAGATCTGAATCTATTTATGATGGCTTCAGGATTTTCCCTTATCCTGAAGGAGTATAGAACAAACTTTGATGTGAATTAAAGAATTTATGGGAAATAATTCAGTTTTATCCCTTAACCTGAAAGGAAAAAGAATAAAATTTATAAACATGGGGAAGAATTTAAAGAAATTTATTGAAAATTTATTTTGAAAAGAATTCTCACAGGTAGCATCGACGCTCCTATGAGGGGTATCAGGATTATCCCTTATCCTGACATGGGAAAAGAATAGTTTTTAAGAAAATTCAATGAAGAGAAATTTGATATAAATTTAGAAAATAAAGATTGACAAAACTTGTATTTGCAAAAGAATTCTCATAGGTAGCATTATTGCTCCTACGAGAGGTTTTAAGATTATCCCTTATCCTGAATGGGAACACCTCGGACAGCGAGGGTCAGGTTTTTCCCTTAACTTGAAGGGGGGGGGGAGGAAGAATAAAAGAATACCTCATGGGAAAGAGGCATCAGGTTTATCCCTTAACCTGAAAGGGGTTGTAAAGCTTGATTAAAATTCGGTAAAATTAATAAGAGACTTGATAAAACTTGACAAAATTTGACGAAATTGTCAATAAATTGATGAAAACTTGATTAAATTAAAGAATGAAATCAATGTAATTTAATAAAGATAACAAGATTATCAGAAAAGTTGATAATATTTTTATAAAAAAATTAGTCTGATCCAGCCTGCATATGATGAAGGAAGACAAATATAAATCGAAATAAAAATGCCCCAGTATCATGGAGAAGAATGCGAGATTTTGATAGAAGATTATTGCTTTATTGAGAAGAGTTTTAAAGAGTACAAAAGGTTATGATGAACAATTCAGGTGTAAAATCTCTTCAAATGTAAAGCATTGATAGGATCGGGCAGTTCCATCCCGTCTGCATTGATCAGGAGATAGGAATTGCGAGGCAGCGCTTCCTTAACCACATAAGGGCCTTCCCAATTGGGTGACCATTTGCCTTTCGGCCGATGCTTGAGATGAGCTGTTGATCTGAGCACAAGATCATTAACTCAAAATCTTCTCTTAATAACTGATTTGGCGTAGTGCCGAGCTATCCTCTGACGATAGGCTTGAGCATGTTCTGCTGCCTTGAGCCTTTTCTCATCTAACAGATCAAGTTGTACCAACCTCTGCTGTTGATATTGATCAAGTGGAAGTTTGATGAGCGATGCAAATTTAAGTGCGGGCTTATGAACGTGGAGAGGTAACACTACCTCGGTCCCGTAGACAAGCTTTGAAGGAGTAGCATTGGTTGGGGTCCGAATGGTGGTTTGGTATGCCCAAAGTGCGTCATGCAGCTTCTCATGCCAATCGCGGCATGTTTCCACAGTTCTTTCTAGAATGCAGATTAAAATCTTGTTGGTGGCTTCTACCTGGCCATTTCCTTGAGGATAGTAAGGAGCTGAGAAGTGGTGATGAATCCTGAACTTCGAGCAGAAAGTCTTCATCCTCTCATTCTTGAAGTGACTGCCATTGTCTGACACAATATCATGTGGGATGCCGAAACGGCAAAGAAGATTCTTATGAATAAAAAAAACCACATGTCGGCCTTCCACTGTCCGCAGAGTGACAACTTTGACCCATTTGGTGAAGTATTTTATAGCTGCGAGGAAATATCTGTGGCCATTAGAAGCCGAAGGAGTGATTGGGCCGACCACGTCGAAGGTACACATCGAAAAGGGCCAAGGAGAGACCACAGACTGCAAGTATGCGGCTGGCGCATGAATGGAAGGTGCGTGCATTTGACATTTAACGCACTTCTTTACAAATTGATGGCAATCCTGTTGCATGGTCTTCCAATAATACCCTGCCCAGATAATTTGCTTGACGAGTGTTTGGTAGTCGACGTGACCACTACAAATTCCCTCGTGTGCCTCTCGGACAACTTCCATAGCTTCATCCTTATCTAAGCATCTGGCGTACTCAGAACTGAACCCACGACGGTAGAGAGTATTGGCAAGGATAAAATAACGAGCTGACATGTGCTGAATCGCGTGTTGCTCTTTTCTTGGCATTTCTGATGGGAATTTACCGGTTTCGATGAAGTTTTTAATGTCTTGGTACCAAGGCTTCTCTTTCTGAGTGGCTTGGTTCACTTGCTCAGCTGGAATGTAGGCAGGTTGATCAAGTCTGTCGATCTCGAAGGAGCGACATGATTCACTGTCTTTAAATGACAGGATGGAGCCTAAACAGGCTAGACCATCTGCTATGTGATTGTACTCTCTCTTGACATGGTTGAGCCAAAATTCTTCAAAGTTGCCTATGAGAGCTAAGGCAATTTTCTGATAAGGGATCGACTTTGAATCCTTGACTTGCCATTTGGCATTAACTTGGCTTATAACAAGCAATGAGTCGCCGAAGGCATGCACTCTCTTGACATCAAAGTCTTGCAAAGTCTTGAGGCCTTGTATTAGAGCTTCATATTCAGCTATATTATGAGTACATTGGAAGTTGAGCTTGAGGGAATAAGGGAGCATCTCCTTTTCAGGAGTGATTAGCAAGATCCCGATCCCTATACCAGACATGTTTCTAGCTCCATCGAAGAAAAAGGTCCAAACTGGGTACTCCTGAACACTGCAGATGCGATCGTCAGGGAAATCATCTTCTGCTTTGATCTCTTCTGTCAACGGAAAATCTGCCAACTGATCTGCAATGGACTGACCCTTAACTGACTTTTGAGATATATATTCTAAATCGTATTGCATCAGGAGGACTTGCCATTTCGCAATTCGTCTAGTAAGGAAAGGCTGCTCAAGGATGTACTTGAGAAGATTGAGTCTTGATAGAATTTTGATTTCTGACGCCAAGAGATAATGTCTAAGCTTTTGACACATCCATACTAAGGCTAGACATGTCTTTTCCATCTGAGAGTATCTTTTCTCAAAATCGATGAAGGTCTTGCTGATGTAGTAGATGACATGTTCTATCCGGCTGCCTTCCTCATACTGTGCAAGAAATCCGCCACAAGCATTATGGTTGACGGAAATATATAAAAAGAGTGGCTTCTTCAGTTCTGGTGGTTTCAGAACTGATGGATTGAGAAGATACTGCTTGATGCGCTCAAATGAGAGCTGACATTCTGGTCCCCACTCAAATCTCACTTCTTTTCTCAGCAAGTGATTGAAGGGCTCGCATCTCATAGCCAAATTTGAGATGAAACGTCGAATAGACTGAATGCGACCCTGAAGGCTTCGCAACTCTTTAAGATTAGTGGGAGGTGGCATATCAATGATCGCCTTTGCCTTGGCAGGATCCACTTCTATACCTTTCTTGCTGATCATATAGCCAAGTAGTTTGCCTGACTCCACTCTGAAGACACATTTCTGTGGATTGAGTCTCAGCTTGTAGAGAATAAGTCTTTCAAAGACTTGGCCGAGAGCATCAAGATGATCCTCTCCTTCTTTTGACTTGACCAGGATGTCATCCACATAAGCATCCATATTTTTGTGCATCTGGTCGTGAAAGATAACTGCCATTGCACTCTAATAGGTCGCCCCAGCATTCTTGAGCCCAAACGACATGACTGTATAGCAAAACGTACCCCAAGGCGTGGTGAAGGAAGTTTTGGATTGGTCACGAGCGGCCAATTGGATCTGATTGTAGCCTGAGTATCCATCCATAAAGGAAAACAAGGCATGGCCTGCTGTGCTATCGATCAAAAAATCGATGTTGGGGAGTGGATAATCGTCCTTTGGGGTGGCCCTGTTCAGATCTCTGAAATCAATACAGATCTGGACTTTGCCATTCTTTTTGGGAACTGCCACGATGTTCGCCAACCAATCTGGGTATTCGATAGTTCGAATGAATCCTGCTTTTAACAACTCTTCAAGTCCTTTAACTTGCGGTGCCACTTAAGGATCCATTTTCCTTAGTTTCTGCTTGATTGGTTTGCAATCTGGCTTCAGCACAAGGCGATGCTTGACCAACTTGGGATCTAAGCCTGGCATATCCTCATAGGTCCAAGCAAAGACTTCCTGATGCTGTTTGAGAAAATAGACGAGCCTTTCCTTCTCATCTAAATTCAAGCTGGAACCAATTTTGAGGATTTTCGGATCATCTTCCGAACTGATGTTGACATCCTCTGTTGGATCTTGAACCAATGGTGATGGTTCGTCATGCTTCTGAATACTGGCAAATCCTGATGGTTCGTCACTTAGCTGATTTCTGCCCCTGCCTTTGCCTTGCAGATTTTGGCCGGTTTGGATTTATTTTGAGAAAGGTTGGTATTGATAATGAGCTTTTTGAGCGATTTAGGAGTCATGATTCCGGCAAACCTGAAAGCGCAAAGAAGTTTTTTTGAGAAAAAGGATAAAAGGTTTTGAAAATAGCTTTTTCTACAGAAACAAAAAATGACAATCATGGAAAAGGATATAAGCTAAGAATTTGTGTACACCAAGATGAGAAATAAGAATCAAAATTTCATTGATTTAAGTAACTTTGATATTTACAGACGATTGAAGAAAAGAAAGAAATTGGGGCAGATCTTTTGCCCTTTACAAGATGACTTTAAAAAGGAAAGAGAAAACAAAAAACACTGGCATTGTCTTCTTTACTGGGCTTCTTTGACAAAGTTGGTCTTCCTGCCGGACAATTGACCTGTAAAACCCAAGCCTGTACCCTCAACATGCCGAGCAGGGACGATCGGTTCCAGAATGTTGTCTTCCTTGCTGCCTAGGCCCCTGAAGGGCTGATAACCGTGTTTAATCAGAAGATCAAACCCTCTATTAGCTTTTGAGAACTGAGGTAAAAGAGGGTGATTCTGAAAGGAAATGCAGTCGAGGCGCCCACCTAGCTTGAAGAAGTGAGGCCCCTGCCACTGGGTTACTGCCGTTATGATTTCTGTTGGCTGGTCCTCTTTTAATTTCAGCATGTCTAGACTTTCACTTAGATTGATTTCATCGACTTCCCTGATGCTTGGGATGTCGGCAGTGAAAGTAGGATGGGGAATCATTGGCTGCGGGAGTCGCTCTTCCGGATCCTCTCCTAGGACCGTGGTGATCATGCCTCCCTTCGACCATTTGATACATTGGTGCAAGGTTGATGGAACAACATTGGCGTTGTGGATCCAAGTGTGTCCAAGCAACAGATTGTATGTAGGTGGCACATTCACTACGTGGAAAAGGACAGTGTGTACTGAATAATTAATAAAGATTTCGAGAAATATTTTCCCCTTGGCTGTCTGCCCATGGTTGTCGAAACCATATATTGTGATCGGATCTAGGGTATATTCCTCTTCTTTTAGGCCCAATGCCTTGGCCGTCATCTCAGGACAGATATTGAGGTTGCTGCCTCCGTCAACTAGCACATGGGGGACTGTCATGCCCCTAGTTCACACCACTATGTATAAGGCGTTATTGTGAAATGAGTGAGGTTTTGGCAAATCCTTATCTGAAAATGTGATTGGTGTGTTTGTCATGGCCTGGTTGACGATCTGAGCCATATCTTGCGGAGTGGTGCTAGGCTTGACTTTGATCTTTCTGAGAAAATCTTCTAGCACTTGCTAGTGCTCGGGCGAAGCGTGGGTCAGATCCAAGATAGAAATGTTGGATAGAGCAGTAATTGGCTTCTGTACTGATCCTGAAACCTCTTCTTTCTTCGAAGCCGCCTTGACGAAGCGCTTCGGAATCCTGGGGACTATCTTGGCAATGTCTGCCGCTACTCTTGCTGGTTCCTTGCTTGTTTTCTTATTGCTGAAAAATGCAGTAATATCCACCCTCTTGGCGGAAGACTGCGCTTGATGGAGGACGAGGACTTGATGCTGATCCTGAATGTCCTGGCTGGAACATGGCTGGATGCTGCCTTGAAGAAAGAGTATTTGTTCTGTGATGACTGAAGCTGAATGCTTGGGAAATGGCTTGGTCAAGATTTTCGGCTGTTCTTCTTCATCCTCGATTAGCAAGTTCTTGTCAATACAATCCTGAATAATGTTTTTGAGGACAAAACAGTGTTCGATGTCATGTTCGACAGTCTGGTGGAACTTGCAAAATTTGTCAGTCCATTTTCCCATATCGACTAGAGGCTCTGCGACCTTGGGGAGTTTGATCATCCCTTTAGACAACATGTATTCCAAGATGTCTTCGCGGGATTGCTCCAGAGCCGTAAACTCTCGGTCATAACTCCAACCCTCATGTTTTGTCTTTTCTTGCTGCCTTGCTTCAGGCTGAGGTATTGACTGAACGGGTTGCGGCTTAACAAACTTTCTCTTCTGGGCTGCAGAGTTTGTCCTTTCGGCCCTAGAATGCCCTGAGCTCTTGTTGCGGTTTTTCTTGTTCTTCTTACTGCCAGAACTGTCGCTGCCCTGATCCGAGAATTCTGTAGAATATGCGACGTGCGCCTTCTTCTTTTGATCGGGATTCCCTCTGACAAACGGATACCCTTCGTATAGACCATTGTCCAAGCCAGTCTCGAGCCATTCGGCTCTCTCAATTAGTTTGATGAATGATTTGGCGGGCGATGTAGAAATGAGGTTCCTCAGAGGCTGGGTAAAGTTGTTCAAAATAATCTGTAGGGCGTGCTCCTCTGGGATGGGAACCTTCATTCTGTTACAGGTGCTTCTCCACCTGTGGATGAATTCGCTGGCCTTCTCATTCTCATTCTGTTTTAAATTGTACAGATGGTTGAAGGTTGGTGAGGCTTCAACATTGAACATGAAGCGCTCAATGAATAAGTTAACAACTTTATCAAACTCTCGTAGTTCGATAGGATTAATGTGGTCTGCATACCACCTGGCTGCTACACCCTCTAGGCTGCGAGGAAAGCAAATGAATAACGCCCGGTTGTCTTTCCTGAAATGACCGCACTCAGCATAGGAAGTGGCCAAATGAGCCTTAGGGTTGCTTGTTCCGTCGAACTTAAGGAACTTGCGAGGGAGATTCTCTAGATTATCATCCCCATCCAGGCCATTGTAAAAATCTTCATCGGAGTAGGTCTGCTTGCCCTTGCTTTTGGCCTGGATATCTTTGATGGCCCGATTCATTTATTTCATCTGCCCTTGCATCAGATCATTAACCGGAATGGGCTTTTTTATTGATTCGGGCTCTGCAGCAGTCTTTACAAGCTGTGGCAGAGGATTCTGATGATAAACAAATTGTTCTTCCTCTTCTGATTCCTCTTCAACTGATTCTGTTTCTTCAGAAGTGATGTCAGGCTGGACTTTCTTTCTGATGATCCTGACTGGTTTTTTCACAGTTTTCTTCTTTGGTTTGCTTTTCGGAGCAACCTCCTTCTGACTGGTCTCAGCCTGTTCTGACATCATTCTGGTCATCATTCTTTTGAACAAGTGTACATGGCAGGGTCTATATCATCAGTTTGATTCTGATTCTGCCCTCTGACTGATTTAGGAGAACTCATTGCTTCGACTTCGCTGTCGCTGTGCTGAGGGGAAGTCACCTTTCCAGCTCTGGTCTGAACCATTTTGATAATGCCAAATGATTTCGGGTAGAGGTAAAGGAATGGTTAGAGCTCGAAAGAATTTTTTGAAAATGCGACCCTTTGAGGAAAAAGACAAGAAAGAAGGAATTGATAGACAATTTAGACAAGTTATCCCATCACCAGGGATCGGGTCATCACAAATTTTGCGATAATTGTGTCACCATTTTGTGGCAACAAAAATGCACCTTATGACCTAGGCAAGATCGTCCATCCCGATGAGAGATAATCGAAGAAGAATGTAAGAAAGAAGTCTCGTCATTAGGGATGAGATTGTCACGGGGATCGTGACCATATAAAACAAAATAAAATTTGGCCGCAAAGAGCTTTTTTTTTATCAGAATAAAAATTGCATTTTTATTGATGACAAAATTTAAATACAATAAGAAGGTGGGCAGACAGTTTGCCACCATTCTCGATATTTCGAAGATACATTAAGACTAGGAAATATAGACAAAGGAATAAAAGAGTCCCAAGTGTACTTGGTTACATGGTATGCCCCAGACCACTGATCCGACTGCAGATCGAACTCTGGCATGTGGCCCGTCGGTAAGCGAGTGTTGACACGAATCTGTCGCTGCGAGAATTGTCTGAGACACCTCTCTGGCTGATAGTCGATATAGAAGAAAGGGCCGAGCAGTCTGTAACGCTTGCTACGAGCATAAGTGTAGCGAGGAACTGATTCTCGTATGTCAAAATAGTCCCAGAGGATCTCTTCCTGGTGCAGACTCTCGATCAAGGCTCGACACTGTATGGCGGACTTCGGCTTCTTACTGTTGAACCTGAAGGAACTGGCTTTTGACGGCACATGTCGCACGAACCACGACTGCAAGGCATACGTGCATCCTTCCACCAAAATGGTCTCTCCGAGGGCGAAACAAGCTAAGCCTCTATAGAGAATGGCTAGAGCTGCCATGGACACCGAAAGCTGACGGGTCTGCTTGCTTCCCCATCTTCGAAAGAGTTGGGCGACTCTGACATCGATAAAATTCTGACCGTCCTGAAAGAACGCTAATCCCACTGTGCATAGGATCATGGCATGCTGGATTCTTTCTTTCGCTGCTCGAGACAAAGTATCGACTTCTTCGTAGGCCCCATACTTGCAATAGAGTCCGAACAGGTCGATGAACTGACTTCCGTTGATCTTCGTGAGAGGCCAAGATCTGCTCCCTGTAGCTCTGGCCAATGCTTCTCGAACATCTATCCCCTTGACATTGATCAGGAACTGCTGCTCGACCGGGTTGTCTGGCTGACCAGCTGGCTCTGGCAATCCCATGATGTCGCTGAATTCGTCCATTAGCAGAGTCACTTCTCCCCACGGAAACCAGAAAGTGCAGGTACACGGATTCCATCGTTCTGCCATAACCTGAATCAAACTGCCATTGATGGTTCGCTTGAAAACTGTCGATGCCATCTCCAATCCACAATCATCTAAGTGGTCTGGGAACATATGCGAGAAGGTGGCGAACCAAGAATAATACCACCGAGGGAAGAAGGAACGAGACTGGATGACTCGATGATCCGGGGTTTGTGATCATCGCAAAATTTTTCCTCTCTTGTGGTTTCTTCTCTCTCTTCCTTCTCTTTTCCTTTTCTAACCTCTATTTTCCTCCTTTTTGAAGGGAGAAAAAATAAAAGAAAGAAAAGAGAAAGAGAAGAGAAAAGAAAAAGAAAGAAAGAGAGAAGAGGAACTCTTTTGTGCGGTCTCACTAGACCTTAATTTGAAAAATATTTAACAAATAACTCACCTCCGTTTTGAAAATTTGCGAGAAAATGGAGAGACGGGATTCGCTCGTCGGTACGAGGTTCGACCGTTCCTGACGCCTTTACCAGGGGTAATCGAACCAAGGATCGAATCTATGCCTTTTGCTTTGCCAAAATATAATCTAAGAATTTATTCTAACTCTAAATGCACAAAGAATCATACTTATGCAATGCAAGAATGTATGCTCTTTTGAAAGATGTTTTGAAAAATTTCCAAGGGTTCTGAGATGAACTTGGTAGAGGAGTGAAGAAATGATTGAATCTAACTGAGAACTTGAGATAGATCAGAGAAGTTCTAAGTTTTTGAAGTAAATCAGAGTTTGGAAGAATGAATGAGAAGGAATGACTTGAAGCTTTAAAATGAAATGAAGTTTCAAAGTCGGAAATGGATTTTGAATTTTGAACTTTAATTTAGGAAAGGAAATGAATACTTGAGATGAAATTGAACTTAGATTTTGAAGTTTGAAATTTGGAAAGGACTTAGAAAATCAAATGGTATTTAAGAATAGAAATGGATTTAAGAGATTTAGATTAGATCCGAAAATGGAATTGAAATCTAGAATTGGAATTGGATTCCGGATCCTAAACAGAATGGGATCCGAGATTTGAAATCCAAGATGGACTTTGAATTCTAGATCCTGAAATGGAGTGGATCTGAAGTCTGAGATCCAAATGTAGAGTTGGACTCTGGATCCTAAGATGGATTTGGATCTGAAGTCTGAGATCCAAGGTGAAATTGGTTCTAGATCCTAAAATGGAAAATTGGATCTGAAGTCTGAGATCCAATATAAGTGTTGAATCCGGGATTCTAAAGAGGAATTGGAGTTAAATTCAGAAGATGGATCAAGAACTTCCAAGTTTAATTTGAACTTGGAAAATGAATTGAATCTTTGAATATACAAATGAATTTCAAAGTCAAATTAGACCTTGAATTTGAAATTTAGAAGATGAATCAAGAATTTCAAAGTTAAATTGAACTTGGAGATTGGATTGGAGTTTTGAATGAATTTTGGAATGTTAAAGTCAAATTTGATTTTTGAAATCTGATTTGAATCTGAATATGAAATCTCAAAGTTAAATTGAACTTTGAGATTGAAAATAGAATTTTGAAAAATAAAAGGATGAATCGGATTTGATAAGGATTGAGGATAGATTGAGGAAGATATTTACATTTACTTGGAGTTTTTGAAAAAAAGATTTTGAAAATATGATGTGATTCTATCCTAAATGATGAATGAATTTAAAGGATTTGAAATTGGATTTTGAAAAGCTATTCCATTCTTTAAATGAATCAAAACAAGATTGAAGATATAATACATCCTTGACTATGGTCATTGAATGTATTATATAATAATCTAGATTTAAATTCAAGAGAAGAATAAAACACATTTGGTGCTTTTATAGAATTTAAAATGAAATTAACTCTCAATATACCCTGACTATGGCCATTGGTATATATTTTGAGTCAATTTTAAGTTAAATTCTAATAAAAGGAGAAAATATTTAAGGAAATATGATGAATTTTGAAAAATGGATCCAGTGTGGATCCAGTGTTATTTCGTAAAAGATAAAAATCCTAAGTTTTATCCACACCCTGACTATGGCCATTGATATGGATCATCAACTTAGGATCTATTTACCTCTTACGAAAAAGTGCACGTGCCATTCATGTTGCCATTTGTGAGAATTTGAGAAATAAAGGAAAAAATGCATGAAGAACAGGTAATTCATGATATTTACAATGCTCATTCATTCTATCTAAGACTGGAAATGTAGAATTTTCATTAATATCTAGCTTATTACAATATTGAAATTGAAAACATTAAAAATTTCTAATTTCCAGCTTTTCTCATGTTCCTGCAAGATAGAATTCGCACAAAAAGGAGATTTAAAATGTGGGTGTAAATGACTATTCAAAATCTTACACAATGTTTTACTCATATTCGAATGAGAAAGGCATACGGCCTACCCTGCATTTGTTAGAAAATTCACATACATATATATATGGATACATACTTATATATATATATATATATATATATATATATATGTATATATATAGACAATGCTGTAGTTAAATGAACACCTACATGCAATGAGTGAAGGCAAGGGCCAGGATGGTCCAAGGAGGACCATCGTGAAATGTAGTAGTCATAGCAACTCATGATGGAGGATCCGAGTGGCTTATTGGGAAACCAGAAAAAATGTTGATTATAACTATAGTAATTCTCGCTGAACTACCATAGTGAAAAAAAGGTCATGATAATTCTGTGTGAACCATTAGGAAGAAGAAAAGGAATTACAGCTATAGTAGTTCTTAATGAACTACCATAGTAAAGAAGGGTCACAATGGTTCTGTGTGAACCTTTGTGAAGAGAAAAAAAAGAATTGCAGCTATAGTAGTTCTTAATGAACTACTATAGCAAAGAAGGGCCACAATGGTTCTGTGTGAACCATTGTGAAGAGGAAAAGGTATTATGCAGCAGGTTCTGAGCATAAAAAAAAATTGGAAACACATATATACTGAAAAGGATATGTATTGAAAAACTAGGCATTCACATAAGCCCCCACCGATTTCCCAGGTTTTGTTTCTTGATTTTCTTTTTTAGCTAGTAGAGAGTATGCACTGGGTTTGATCGGATCACAAGACTAAAATGGTTATTTGTCAACTATTCTTCCTGTAATACTGGCACTAGACACTTATCTCTGAGCATTTAACTATTAAACTAGTCCACCATCAGTATTTTCAGACCATGATAGCACATGCTGTTTATAATGAACATCATTTATGCGACTCACCACAAAGCTAACTTTTCCATGTTTGAATTACTAATATCACAAATAGTTGTAGTATCCCATTCAATTGATGATTACACTCCCAGAATTTATTCTACACCTTCGTTCCACGAACTGATTAGATGATAGCTCAAACTGATAAAAAGGAAAGAGAAAGGTCACCAGAATTTGGATTTTGCATGCATATCCATCTCATTTAACTGACACCTTTATACTTAGGACTTCAATGAACTAGAAATAGAAAATACATGACCTCTACAGATTATAAGCCGTCCTGTGAATCACCACTATTCATTAATGGCAAAGATAGTACTTCATACCTTTCAATTGTATAGATTCTATTGGCAATGAACCTGTTCTTAGGTGCCAATGTACTAAATGATCCACGCCTGCAGCTTTTTGAAATAATCTAAAATGTTGTGGAAGACCTGCAGAAAAGGTAAGGATATAAATAACCTAGCCAACTTGGCAGCACCAAGGCATCAGATACCCACAATATGCAGTCCATACTGTATATTGGACGTTGATAATAAGATGCTATCTTCCAATGGTAATGGCCGATTGTAGGGTATATACAATGGGGAGCATTACGCAGGAATTATAATGCACTCAAAAAGTTAGATGCAGACGATATAGTTAAATGATTTCTGTGTCAACAGTGATGGTTCTGGAAATATAACTATCAAACATGAGAGAGAGAAAAAAAATGATGGTTTATATAAAGAAAGAAAAAAATGATTATGGCCATCTTGAGTGGAATACTAGATGATCAAAGATTTCAGAATGTGCACAGTACAGATGACTCGTAACAACATAATATATGGATGCTATTTTAGACAAAAAAAAAAATCAAACAATGAGCACCTATTGCTGGTAATTTTATGCTACAAGAAGAACAACATACCTTTGATCAGAGTACCGGAATTAGAGTAAATTGCAGGAAATATAGGCAGTAGGGAAGCCGAGTACTTGCATCAGGGCCTCATTGCCTTGATCTTCTATGGAGTAAAATGGGTCGACCAGACTGGATCGAACTTGATTTTACTCAATCTATTTTATACCTTGCTAAAAAGAATTTCTCCCGACCACACGAGCTTTTAGATAGGCCTAGTACACTTCAAAACTGAAATGGCTAACCGACTCAGGTGACCATTTGATTCCCCACCAGCGTGGACTTCCCACATTTCCTCACCACTAAACTGCTTAGGAACACTTTATTATGGCAATGTGGTTGGTGCCACAGCGGGATAGAATCTGACTTACCTTGACAACATGTGCCCGCAATTATGTATAGACAAGGCCCAGAGCACTAGAAATAGAATCAAGTCCAGAGTATTAACAACCACAGAGCATATAAAAACAATGTAATAACACAAAGAAATTCTGCTGCACAACTTCCTGTAAGGAATCTGGTTTATCAGAAAATACAGATAAATTGCTGAAGGTATAGATTTATGTTCCAGCCATAGCAATAAACGAAATGAACAGCCTAGGGGAAGCCCATAGAGACTCTATGCCATAACGAGAGGTCAAAGAGTATGGCGGCGCGGTCATACATAGGCCTGACACTCGGTCTTTCTTCTGCTTCATCCTCCCAATCCCATCTTAATTTCGATCCCTGCCATCAGCTGAATGGACCTCCAGTTCGCCAGCAGTGATCGAGACTGGGCAATCCGATTCAGGTAAAACTATTTCGAACTCCTGGACTCTCATGCCATTGTGACGTCCTTGTCTTCTGAGTTTACCGAAAGAATAGGAAAAAAAAAAAATTCCACATTCCACCAACTGACAAGATGATGAAAAAGCCAGAAATATGCACCATATGTGGATATCATAAGAGAGATAAAGTCTGGGAATATGTTATTAGAAGGTTGTTTCCCTTGGAATAGGCACTTCTCCATTTCCAGCATTCAGAACTATTATATACACATTTTTTTTTTTATGCTTCTGATTCAACATTCAGCAGATTAATCAGCTATTTCTGATGCCTCTTAAGTGATAACACTCTATGAAAAGCCAAAACTGCAACAATGATTTTAATATCTAATTCATCGTGTAATCGTCACAATCCCCTTTCCTTTCAGCATTTTCGCAGGGAAACATCACAAACAACAAACGAGAAAACATATTGATCAAATAAAGCATAACGAAATGCAATGGCAGTAGATCTTAACACAGATCTGGAACCAGTGAGCTTATAGATCGGTAGCTTGATCAAATCCTAATAATGGATGCGAAGGATGCAGAGATCGATCCATAAGGAAATCGTAACTAACAAATATCCTAAATCAACCTTCGCGGGCCAATACCGGATGGAATATCCTATCATGGAGGCCTTGGGTAGAGAAATAACAGAGCATATTGGAAATCCAGACACAAACAAGCCATAAAAAAAAAAAAAAAAAGAGAAAGAAGAGAAAAAAATTGTTGGAATCCGACCATTCCGTTGATATAGCATTATGAAGACCGATGTTTCTATATGCAAATCAGGTTTTCAATGTATGCTTTAATGGATTTTAAAACAAGAAGAGAGAAAAAAAAAAGGGGGTATAAACACGACAGAGAGAGAAGGGGTTTTACCGTGATCGAAGGTTCAGGGTCGACTGGACTTTGAATCGTTGCTATAACCTTCGTACCTTTCAGTCGACTCAATGTCTTGAAGTGGAGAATAGATGCTGAAGGAGTGTTACTGCCTTGGTTTGCAGAGATTCTGAAGAAAAAAAAAAAGCGCTTCCGTATGATGCTTAAAGGGGGTGTTGCGAGAGACTGCTGGAAATCGATGATTCTGGAGGGACGAAGCGGGTATCAATGATCGTCTCCCTTTTCTTCTTTCTGAGTACCCTTTTTATAGGGGAAGAGGAGGCTTCTGGAAGGTGGGGATGACGGTTATGCGTCAAGGGCTGAGAGGAGGCGATCCTTGATCGCAGGGATGGAAAATGAAGAGGGGTTAATGGCTATGATGGACCGAAGGAGGAGATCGGGTGGTTGAGGATGGTGAAGAAGGTTTTTGAGGGTTTGCCATCGGGAACCTTCCAAAGGAAGGTCCTGCGAGGGGGGGGGGGCGTTGGAGATGGACGAAAGGGAGATCGCCCATGGGGAAGGTCGGTGGGTTTTGTTGAAGATGGGCGGTGATGGAGAGAGATTGCACATGGGGGCGGGGGTCGACCATGGAGGAGTGCGGCTGAGGGAGAAAACTCGAGAAAACTCAAAAGGGTCCCCCCTTTCAAAACCCTAACTCGACTATTTATTTTTTTGCAATGGGTTTTATATTTTCCAAAAAGAGGTTTTCTTATAAAGAGATTTTTCAAAAACGGGTTTCTCTTAAAAACCATTTCTTCTTTTTCGCAAATTTTTTTCATTATTTTTGATTTTTTTGTTCTTTTCTTGAATTTAAATTTTTTTTTGTATTTTTGAAATAAAATTTAAGGTTTTACAAGAAAACAAAGACTAAACACTAATTTTTTTGTATTTTTCTGAGAAATATTTACAAAAGTGTTTTTCTGAGAATTTCAGACCATTTCGAGGAGATTTCTTCAGAAAAAAAATGGGTTCGGACCCGAGTTTTGAGAAAATGTTCGAGTTTTGGAACTCGAATCGAGAAATACAACATGATGGATCCAAACGGATGTCAGAGGGACTGTTCGAGCTATTTAAAAACTATTTTTGGTATTTTCTATAATTTTAATTTTAAAATTTGGACAATGAGACTCAGATTTGGATCTGGACAATGGATCGAGATCCGAAAAATGAATTTAATTTCAGTAAAACTTTGAGAAATGAACCGGAATTTAGATTTAAAAATGACTCATTTGCTCAAAAATGAATTTAGGGGCAAGAAGGGAATATTTAAAAGATTTTGAAAAATTTGGGGTGTTCACAGATGCCCCTCTTTGCTACTAAGCCGGTTGAAAGCCGAGCTTAGTGGCAAAGAAAAACACTCCAAATTTTGAAAAATGCCCCAGTCAGCGGATCTGAACTGGGTGTGGAAGAATTATGGCTTTTCAGGCTTAAAGCCTTGTCCTGAATGGCTTGGGGGAACAAAATCCTTGACAATGATATGACTGAATGATGGTGATGAGGAAATCGTGATGGGACTCCGGGTGAAGATCCCGAAATGATGGAAGATAAGATTTTTTATCACGTCTTATGGGTGAGACAAGATCAATCTTTGTGGAATGACTCAGGTTTTTAGCCCTTAATCTGGATGGGACGAAGATAAATCAAGATAATTTGGATGGGGAAAGTGTTATCATCGCAAAATTTTTCCCCTCCCTTGCGAGAGAGAAACAAATTTCGCGAGTCAAACTCGACCAAAGTTTTGAAAATGGTTTTGAAAATTACTCGCCTCCGTTTTGAAAATTTGCGGGAAAATTCCGTGGAATGGGATCCGCCTGTCGGTACGAGGTTCAACCGTTCCTGGCGCCTTTACCAGGGGTAATTGAACCAAGGACCAATTATGTGCTTTAACTTGACTCAAATATCTAAATTATGATCTATTTTTCCTAGAATGCACAAAGAATCAGGCTTGTGCTATGGAATTTTGAAAAATGCAAGTTTGAGAAAATATGATGTTTGCTTTGGAAAATTGAAATGCATTTAAAAAAGGCCTGGAAAATGCTTAAAATGGAATTTCTGGGAAAATCATTGAATTTGGAAATCAGAAATTTGCATTGGAAAGTGATTTCTTAGGAAAATTTGAACTTTAGAAAATCGATTTTGAAATTTGGAATTGCTTTTCTGAGAAAATGGATTTGAGAATTCTGAGAAAATCTAAGAAATTCATTGGAAAATGACTTTTGAAATGGAAAATGAATTCTCAGAAAAACTGGAAAATATGAGAAAATCGATTTCTAAAAACTTGGGATTTTGAAATTTGAGAATTTGAAAACATAGGAAAATCTTGATTTGAACTTGGGAAATGCTTTGAAATCTCTTTTGAAAACTCAGGATTTTGAGAAAATCAGATCATGAGAAAGACTTGGAAATTCTTGAGAAAGCTGAATTTTCTGAAATTGAAATTGGAAAATGAATTTGAGAATAATGCAATTTGAATGATATGAATGAATGAATATGAATTTGAAAAGGGAATTTCAATTAAGGAATTGAGAAATCCTTTTGAAGTTTTAAAAAATGCAGTGCATTTTGAAGTTAGCCTAAGAGCGTAAGCTGAATGTGGCTGATATAAAGATCATAAATCTTGGTTTTCTTCGTATTCTGACTATGGACATAAATACGAATCCCACCGAGTTTATAAACTCCATAAAAGCTTGTGCACGTGCCATTCGTGTAAACCATAGTGAATTTGAAATAATATGCATGGATCATACATCACATATTAAAATTTGCATAAATTAAACTATATGCAATGCAGTCCTATTCTAAGCAGAAAATGTAACTCTTATTCCAAATATTACATTGCTTTTCTTTTACATTGAATTGAAATAAAAAAATAAAACTAAGTCTTCTTCTTGAATATTCCTGCAAAACTAGAAAACAAGGTTAGCACAAAAATGTAGGTTTTTCTGAATTTATCCGAAAATATGGGAAATTATCGGATATTATTCAGATATAAACCCAAATTCATACCCCTTTTGATATAAACATGATAAATAATGAATAAATTTCAAAAATAAACTTGAAAATTCGAAATTGGGGTCAAAATGACCAAAATACCCCTGATGACCTTGAAATTCGGGTTTTCTGAAAGAATTTTTATAAATTTTGGAATTTTGAAAATCAAATGAAATAAATCAAACATAATATGATGAAATATGATGATATGCATGAAATTTTGGATAATTAGAAATTGAAATTTCGAAATTTAGGTCAAAATGACCAAAATACCCCCGATAACAAGACTATGGCCTTGAAACCAGGGTTTTCTGAAATAAATTTTGCAAAATGGAAAAATATGAAATGAAAATGAGATTGAAATTAACCCTAATATGATTCTACATGCTCATGTACATGATAAAAACCTTAAAATGACGAAAATATCACAAAATATCAAATTTAACCTGATTTTCGCCTGATTTTCGCTTCTGAATTTAAAGATAAACTAACACATGGAGCAAATGAACTTGGAATTAAACCAAATTTGGCATGGACACCTAAAATAACCCTAAAAACAGAATAGAGCTCGAAAATCTAATTTTTTTGTATTTTTAAATATGAAAATTCAAATAAAAACCCTAAATTTTATGATTTTTGCCTAAAATATTGATTCTAAAGGGAATTTAGGATATCAAATTTTCATAAAAATTTCCCAAATTTTATGGAGTGACATAGGACAGTAAGGCAAGGATTTTTTCATTTTACACGTTCTGGTTTTGACCTATGGTCGGAGCTGTACCACTCCGGCAAGTCGGATCGGAATCCGGCGACTCTAGTAAATGAAGGAAACAGACAGGTTTCGGTAGAAAATATGGGGAAAATGGCAGACAGATGGGAAAATTGCTGAAATTGTGGGAAAAGGTCCCTGACAAACATAGGAAGATTTTATCTTTTGACACTATTTGGATTCGGGTTACGGTTTGGAAAAAGCCACACTGTTATCAGAGACCTAAATCTCTGGAATTTCTGGACATTGGAATCTGTTAGACAGAAAGAGAAAATCCGGAAAAAATAATGAAACAGATCCAAAAATTCCCAAATTTTGAGAAATGACAGGAAATTATGTTAGGAATAACTTTCATGTTGAAAGTTTTTGCATACGGACTACATATTTGGAGGAATCGGTGCATTAAGATCTGTCTATATCCTGACAAAAGAAAATCGAGATTTTCCCAGGGGTCTGAGAAATCCGATTTTTTACAGAGGTCAAAACTGCTTGGAAAAACATAAAAATTTCCAGATCACTAGTAGATTCAATTATGAATCCAGTATAATTTTTGGAGGACGATTTGGATTTCCCATGAGGGTGGTGCCGGAGGTTCTTTTCTGCTAAAGCGCAAATTGGAGATTCAAAAAGGCAGAAAACCCGATGTAGGGTTTGATCGGTTTAGGTGGGTTCCAAAACCAGAATGAAACTGGGTTTTTGACATAATATCACTGACACATAACCTCAACTGACATAAATTTTTTTGGGATTTAACAATGAACAAATAAACATAAAAAAAAACAGTTGGACTTTGTCTAAAACTAAGATTCTGTAGATTTTAAACTATGTAACAATGAATCCTATATAAGATGAATGAAAATAAAAGAAAATGAATTAATCTACATGTATTTTTAAAATAAAATATCACGAAATATAAAATTAAAATGCACATCAATGGGGATACAATATATTCTTTGTTGTTGGCTTGCGAAATGGAAGATCCAATCCATTGAACGGATGGATCTTACCGTTTAGTTAGCACACACATGTAGTATGTATACTTTTTCTTTTTCTTTTTATCTTTTTGGAATAAAGAACACACAAAACAAAAGTAAATATTAACCTACTAAACTGAAAACATTCGAATTTTTAAACTCTTCATCTCATAGCATTGAATTCACATATGGTGGTTCATTCACAAAAAGGAAAAAAAAAGGAAAAAAAAAAAAAAGGGCCTACCTTGGATCGTTTGGGAAGAGGCGGGGAAGATGGCTTGGGTGTTGTTGGATGCTGCAGGTGACTGTACTGGTGGAAGGGGATGGCTGGGGATTAGTCAGCCACTTGGAAGAAGTTGGTTATGGCTGCAACCAAAGAGAGGGAAACTGGATGGGCTGGAGCAAAGGGTGGCCTTTGTTGTGATTGTTGGAGCTGTGTGAGGAAGAAGCAGCTGCCCCTTTGATGCGTTGAAGATGAAGCAAGGTGGGCTGTGGTGCAGCTGCTGGCTGAAGGTGCTGGTTGTTGTGGTGGAGCTGGCTGAAGCTTGAAGCTGGAGAAGGCTGCTGGTACTCCCCTTGTGGTGGCTGCAAGTTGGTGGGTGGCTGACGAAAAGCTACAGGTGGCTGGGCTCTTGCTGCCACCAAAGAAGGTTGTGATGAAGGAGAGAGGGTGTTGTTTCAATGGCTGGAAGCTACAGCCAAGAGGTGAGAAAGAGAGAGTTCAAGGGAGAGAGAGAGAGAGATAGGAAGAGGAGCCACCGTTCTTTTTTTCTTTTTCTTTTGGTATTTGCTAACTTAGGCCTTAATCAACTAAGACCTAAGTTTCTAATAATATCAAATGACCTTTATGAACAGCCATACGTGAATGGCTGGAGGCTAGGGAAAGGAAGGGAGGAAGGAAGGGAAGAAGGAAAGAAAGAAGGAAGAAGAAAAGAAAGAAAAAGAAAGAAAAGGGAAAAAGAAAGGAAAGAAAGAAAAGGAGGGAAAAAGAAAGGGAAAAAGGAAAAGGAAAGAAAGAAAGAAGTGGGGCTGGAGGTTTGGGCAACCACCTTGTGGGTCCCACCTCTCTAAAAAAAAAAATAATAATAATAATAAATAAATAAAAATCAATAAAAACAAATAAAAAGAAGCATTTTTTTTTAAATAAATTAGAAATGCAAATGAATGGGCCATCTCAGAGCGGGTCCAAATTTTGATTTTGAAATTCATTTTGACGATTAGAGGGGCAAAATAGTCTTTTAAAAAAAAATTTAGACGAAACGAGCTATTTTTGGCAGTTTTTGAAACAAGCTCGGATTTTGAAGTTCGATACCCCGTTGCGAAGCAAATCCAGTGTAGAATTTGAAATTTTGATTTTGAAAGAAATCAAGATTGTTTTTCTTGATAAAATATTTCCAAACGAAATGAGCTATTTTTGGCAGTTTTTGAAACGATCTCGGATTTTGAAGTTTAATAGCTCGTTGCGAAACAAATCCAGTGTAGAATTTGAAAATTTGATTTTAAAAGAAATCCAGATTGTTTTTCTCAAGAAAATATTTCCAAATTTAAAATCTCGGGGTGAAAATGCCAATTTTGGAAACCCGAGGTTTGAAATTGATTTCTGAAAACTTTTAAAACTCAATCTAGATTGAATTTTATAAAACTGGAGTTCTGGACTTCGAAAATGAAATGAAATGTGATGAAATGTTATGAAATGCTGAGAAATGATATGAAATGCTATGCGAAATGCTAACCCTGAATAAAGAATTTTGGATGTGAGACCCCGATTGACACTTTTACTAGTTTAAAAAACATTAAAATTGATAAAATTTGCAAAATAGCTCAAGAAATGGTTTTTGGGACTCTACTGGGTCACAATGACACTGAAAATTGGGGTTCGAGCTGGATTGAACTGAGATGAGCTAGATTGAGCTGGGTTTTAGAGTTTCAGAACTCAAATGAACTGACCAGGCACTGACTCAACTGACCTTTCCGACTGAATTTTCAAGAAAAACTGTCATTTTTAGAGAAATGGTACAGAATGGTCACTGGAGTGAAGTGAATTATGAACTTGAGCTGGCTTTGAGCTGAAACAAAGGTCAGTAATACTAAGGTGAACTAAAATCGAGGCTCAAACACTAGCTCAACTGACTAAACTTGGCTCAATTTCAGCTAGAAGAGCTAAAATGGGCTCCTGGACACTTAGAAATGATTTCGAACTGAAACTGGAGCGCTTGAACTCCTGGTGAGCTCAAGTTAGACTCTGAGGAATATGACTGACTATGAATGACTGACTCGGAGACAATTGGCTTGGATTTGAGTGAGAAATGAGCTCATTTCTGAAGAAATGATCCCATTTTGGCAGGAATGGTCAGAAATGAAAATGGTTTATTCATTATGAGCTCAGATGAGCTTGAGATGACTGATATTCTAACTGTCTTGAACTGACCAATGAGCTTGGTTGACTCCGACTGACTGGGGTCTGGGATGACCTAGGGGTAAAATGGTAATTTTCCTAATGAAAATGGGTAAAATGGTGATTTTCTGAAACTGACTCAGGGTTTGACTCCTACACTGACCTAACAGGGTTGGCACTACACGAGGAGGATTGTTTGAGAATGGATGAGGAAAATTTGGGGTGTTTACAGATGCCCCTCTTTGCTACTAAGCCGTCTTGAGGACGAGCTTAGTGGCAAAGAAAAACACACCAAATTTTGGCTATAAAAATGCCCCAGTTAGAAGGATCTGACTGGGTATGAAGAAATTAGCCCTGATGAAAATGGTAGATATTAAATGGAGAATAAAGAAGAAAAATTTTACCTCAAAAGAAGTGAGATCAGGTTTTTCCTTTAACCTAGATGGGACGGGAAATACCTCGTATGGAACGAAGCTCAGGCTTAACCCTTAACCTGACCGGGTTGAAAATGGAATACCTCATCAAATGAGGCTCAGGTTTGTACCCTTAACCTGATTGGGTGGAAAATGGAATACCTCATCAAAGGAGGCTCAGGTTTGTACCCTTGACCTGATTGGGTGGAAAATGAAATACCTCATCAAAGGAGGCTCAGGTTTGTACCCTTATCCTGATTGGGCAGAAAATGAAATACCTTATCAAAGGAGGCTCAGGTTTGTACCCTTATCCTGATTGGGCAGAAAATGAAATACCTCATCAAAGGAGGCTCAGGTTTGTACCCTTATCCTGATTGGGCAGGAAATGAAATACTTCATCAAAGGAAGCTCAGGTTTGTACCCTTATCCTGATTGGGCGGAAAATGAAATACCTCATCAAAGGAGGCTCAAGTTTGTACCCTTATCCTGATTGGGCGGAAAATGAAATACCTCATCAAAGGAGGCTCAGGTTTGTACCCTTATCCTGATTGGGCGGAAAATGAATGGAATCCTCGAAGGAAGAAACCATGATGGAACCTTCGGATCTCCGCCCAATGAGTCCGATAGGGGTTTTGCAAAAGGATGAAATTGGGGTCCCTAAAGCTTGAAAAGGGGTTTCATTTTGGGTGCCTCATTGCTGAGACTAAATAACTTTTGAAATTGGTGACCTTTTGCTAGAAAATGATTGGTGGCTTAACCTCAAGCCGGAATTGGACTGTCTATGGTGGGACAGTGGGGACACAGGGAAGTGTGCGAATCTGAGAGCCCATGCGCTCAGATTATACCAACAGAAGGGAA
This sequence comes from Nuphar pumila, assembly GCF_984573655.1. Lineage (NCBI taxonomy): Eukaryota > Viridiplantae > Streptophyta > Magnoliopsida > Nymphaeales > Nymphaeaceae > Nuphar > Nuphar pumila. The sequence goes on from NC_143249.1 coordinate 63,169,428, forward strand.
GGAATCTTGAAAACTCCCATTATCAAGTCCTTAAAAGGGATAACAACTGATGTCAGGATGCGCCAAAGATGAACCTCAAGCTCTCGCTTCACGCCAGGATAGCTAGAAAATATTGTCAAAATGTTGAAAATTATTGTTGATTCGAAATAATTGAAAGTGATGCACATTGTTTTGAAAGTATTCCCTCTTTTCTACCTGAAGTATTACCTCCAACTGAGCTTAACTCCGTAGAATCAAGATCTGAATTCAAATTGCTTGCGATTGACTTTCTTTCAAGGAGGCTATCAATTTCCTTGATATGAATAGAAAAGAGAGTATTCTTGATATTGTGAAAGCTGGTGAAAGAATATTGATAATAGAATTTCACAAAATTTAAAGAAGATTCTTTGGCAAATTTGGCAGTCTGATATCCTGGGAATCTTTTCTCATGATGATCTTTTTGCCTACTATATATATTTTTTTTTTACAGAATTAGAGCTCTCTTAGGCTTTTGGGGATTTTATTACATCATCCATCATTTTGGAGATGTCCTGACTTTTCTCTCTCTCTCTTTTTTTTTTTTTTAGAAGGGTACGTCACACACTCCTTCATCTCAGAGATGCTCCGATCCTTCTTTTCTCTCAGGGATTACATTGACGGTTATTGGCTCTTTGGTTGGAAATCTCTTGATGATAGCAGAAATTAAATATCCTTTAGGGTTTGTCGGGAGGCTCATCGCAGTCACCTTCACCTTGGCGGTGCTCTGAACTTTCCCTGGAAGGATCCGTCACAAACTCCTTCATCTTGGAGATGATCCAAATCTTCTTTGGCCCTGGGGATCTAACTCGCATAATTCGTCTTCATCTTGACGACAATTGAGAGATCTCTTTTGCAGATATTTAATTGCAGCTTAGGTGATTGAGGAGATATAGGGATTGAATGGATTTTTCTGTATCACCCAGGATATTTCGACTGCTTTATTTTCCAAGAATGATCTTTAAAAATGTGCCATTGACTGCGATCAATACCGATCACTTATGGCTTTGCAACAATATTGAATTTCCTTTGCTGGCCATATCGGGGATTTATTCTTCATCCTTTTGGTTGGTCAATAGAAAGAATTTGAATTTTGAATCCTTCTTCACGGAAGCTTTGTCCTTTCGAAAGTAATACTGAAGGTATTCTGAAGTAATGTTTTTGTACAATAAAAATTTTGAAATCAACAAATATTTAATGACAAATTGACAAAATGTTCTTGAAATCCTTGGTGAGAGCGAGCATCTGAAGCACAACGCAACGCACCCATGACAAAAATTTTCTTCTCCTTTCCCCAAAGGAGAAGATTCAGAAATTGGAAATAGGAATTACTCCTCTCTTCCCTGAAGAGGAGGTGTTTGCAAAACGAACTTTCAAAGAGAAATTAAGCTTTCATCAAAACTTCCTAACATTAGGCTTCTCTTATGGAAAGGGGGCCGGTAATGATGAGGTCGGTGAATTGGTCATGAAGGAACGAGTCCATCACTCTCCCTGAAAAGAGGGTCCTTCATGATGAAATGGCCTAGTTTGAAATTGCGGTCACAAGGAAAGCGAGCTTCCGTCGAAGCTCTCCCTGATTAAGGGTTCCTTGTATGAAATTGGAAATTTGTTTTGCAAACGGTTCACATAGACACGAGTCCCTTTAAACTCTCCCTGAAAAGGGGCTAGGCGAACAAAGGATAGCATGCGAAAAGAACGAGCTCCCTTGAACTCTCCCTGTACAAAGGGTCTCTTGCAAGAGAAAATGATTGGAATTGGTATGAAATTGGAATTTGGAAATTTTGAAATTTGGAAATTGATATTTGGAAACTGGAAATTGATTGACTCGAAGGTCAAAATTGGTTGACCCAAAAGTCGAAATTGGAAATTTGGAATTTAAAAATTGGAAATTGGAAATTGGGAAATTGATTGACCCGAAGCTCGAAATTGGAAATTTTGGAAATTGATTGGCCCGAAGGTCAAAATTGGAAATTGAGTGACCCGAAGATCGAATTTGAAAATTGGTTGACCCGGAGGTCGAAATTGGAAATTTGGAAATTGGGTGGCTCGAGGGCCGAATTGGTAATTGAAATTTGAACTTTGATGAATGATCAGCACAAAGACTGAACCCGAGAGGTTGACTGATACGACCCACCAGTGAGACACTAACACAAGTGCTCAATCTTGAAAGAACACCAGCATGAATACCAGGTTTTGAAAATATGTCAACATAGACATTGGATTTTAAAAATATATCAGTTCGAGCACTGGATTTTGGAAGTGTACCAGTTTGAGCACTGGATTTCAAAATTGTACCAGTTCAAGCACTGAGTTTTGAAAATATACCTTGTTTTTAATTTGAAATTTGAATTTTTAAAAGAGACCTATGCTCTTAAAGTATTTGGGAATTGTAACGAGAATGATTGTCGGGGTCTCAGGATTATCCCTTATCCTGAATGGGTAGCGAACTTGATGCAAATGCATGCCAATGAATGCAGATGTATGCAAATATGAAAATGATATAAATGAATGCACATGCGTGCAAAATGAGAGATTTGTTTATCCTGCCTGCATACAGGATATTTGTAGATAAAAACAAAATTTTAAAAATGCCCCAGTATAACTGGGAAAGGAGAATTTAACCACTATTGAACAAAATTTAGAGGAATTACAAAGAATAAGACATGGTTTAAGTATAGAATTTTTTCAAATGCCGAGCATTGATGGGATCTGGTAATTCCACTCCGTCGGCCTTTATGAGCCGATATGAATTACGAGGTAGTGCCTCTTTGACAACATAGGGACCTTCCCAATTTGGTGACCACTTTCCACCTGGGCGGTGCTTGAGATAAGCCGTTGATCTGAGCACTAGATCATTGACTCAAAATTTTCTTTCAATGACTGATTTTGCATATTGTCTAGCTATCCTCTGGCGATATGATTGAGCGTACTCTGCTGCTCTGAGTCTTCTTTCATCTAGCAAATCAAGTTGTACTAGCCGCTGTTGCTGATACTGATCAAGAGGTAATTCGAGAAGTGGTGCAAATTTCAGAGCAGGTTTCTGAACATGTAGAGGCAATACTACTTCGGTTCCGTAGACAAGTTCTGACGGAGTAGCATTAGTTGGAGTTCGAATGGTGGTTCGATACGCCCACAATGCATCATGAATCTTCTCATGCCAGTCACGGCCTGTTTCCAAAGTTCGCTCCAGGATTCGAATCAAAGTCTTATTGGTGGCCTCTGCTTGGCCATTTCCTTGAGGATAATAAGGAGCGGAGAAATGATGATGAATTTTGAACTTCAAACAGAAAGTCCTCATTCTCTTATTCTTGAAATGACTGCCATTATCTGACACAATATCATGTGGTATGCCGAAACGACATAGGATATTCTTATGGATGAATGAGACCACATGTCGACCTTCTACTGTGCGTAGAGTGACTCCTTCTACCCATTTAGTAAAATATTCTGTTGCAGCAAGAAAATATTTATGGCCATTTGAAGCAGAAGGAGTAATGGGGCCAACAACATCAAAAGCCCACATAGAAAATGGCCATGGCGAGACGACAGATTGCAAATATGTCGCTGGCGCATGAATGGAAGGTGCATTCATCTGGCATTGAACGCACTTCTTCACAAAACGATAACAATCTTGTTGCATAGTTCTCCAGTAATAGCCTGCTCGGATGATTTGTTTGACAAGAGTTTGGTAGCCAACATGACCACCGCAGATACCTTCATGTGCTTCTTGCACAACTTCTTTGGCTTCTTCTTCGTCCAAACATCTGGAATATTCAGAGCTGAATCCACGACGATAAAGGACGTCAGCAAGAATAAAATATCGAGCAGACATGCGCTGAATTGCTCGCTGCTCTTTCTTTGAGAGCTCTGGAGGAAGTTCGCCAGTTTCAATGAAATTCTTGATGTCATGATACCAGGGCTTCTTCTTTTGCTCAGCCTGGTTTATCTGCTCTACTGGGACGAAAGCAGGTTGATCAAGTCTGCCAATTTCAAAGGAGCGACAAGATTCTTCGTTCTTGAAAGACATGATGGATCCCAGATTGGCTAAACTGTCTGCAATTTGATTGAAGTCTCTCTTGACATGGAAAAGTTGGAATTCTTCGAAATTGCTAACAAGAGCTGAGACGATCTTCTGATAAGGAAGTAACTTCTGATCCTTCACTTGCCATTCAGCTAAGACTTGATTGACGACAAGCAAAGAGTCGCCATAAGCATGCACTCTTTTGACATTGAAGTCTTGTAGAATTTTCAGACCCTGTATCAAAGCTTCATACTCGGCCATATTATGAGTGCACAGAAAATCTAATTTGAGAGAAAAGGGGATCATCTCCTTCTCAGGTGTGATCAACAGAATCCCGATTCCTATGCCTGCCATATTCTTGGAACTGTCAAAGAATAAATTCCAAATTGGGGATTGTTGAATATTGCAGATTCGCTCATCGGGGAAATCATCCTCGACTTTAACATCCTCTGCTAGAGGAAAATCTGCTAATTGATCTGCAATTGCTTGGCCCTTGATAGATTGCTGAGAGACATATTCCAAATCGTATTGCATCAATAAAACCTGCCATTTGGCAATCCGTCCACTGAGGAAGGGTTGCTCTAGAATATACTTGAGAGGATTTAATTTGGATAGGATCTTGACTTCAGATGCCAATAGATAGTGTCTCAATTTCTGACACATCCAAACCAGAGCTAGACATGTCTTCTCTATCTGAGAGTATTTCTTCTCATAATCAATGAAGGTTTTGCTCACATAGTAAATGGCATGCTCTATCAGACTGCCTTCTTCGTATTGCGCCAAGAATCCGCCACAAGCCACTTGATTAACTGAAATGTATAGCAGTAGGGGTTTCCCTAATTCTGGCGGCTTTAAAACAGGAGGATTGAGCAAATATTTCTTGATGCGTTCGAACGATTGCTGACACTCTGGTCCCCATTCGAATTTCACTCCTTTCCTGAGCAAATGATTGAAAGGCTCACATGTCATGGCCAAATTGGATATGAATCGCCGAATTGATTGCATGCGTCCCTGAAGGCTACGCAATTCTTTCAAATTAGTCGGGGGAGATATGTCAATGATAGCTTTGGCCTTAGCGGGATCAACTTCTATCCCCTTTTTGCTGACTAGAAAGCCTAACAATTTGCCAGATTCGACTCCAAAAACACATTTTTGTGGATTGAGTCTTAGCTTGTAAAGAATGAGCCGCTTGAAAACTTGATTGAGAGCTTCGATGTGATCTTCCTCTTCTTTGGACTTTACCAGAATATCATCGACATAGGCATCCATGATTTTGTGCATCTGATCATGGAAAATGACGGCCATAGCACGCTGATAAGTGGCTCCAGCATTCTTAAGCCCAAATGGCATGACTGTATAACAAAAAGTGCCCCAAGGAGTAATGAAAGATGTCTTGGACTGATCACGAGTGGCCAACTTGATCTGATTATATCCGGAATATCCATCCATAAAAGAGAACATAGCGTGACCTGCTGTGCTATCAATCAAAAGATCAATATTAGGAAGTGGATAATCATCCTTAGGAGTCGCTTTATTGATATCTCTGAAGTCGATGCAAATTCGAACTTTACCATTTTTCTTGGGAACAGCAACAATATTTGCTAGCCAATCTGGATAGTCAATGGTTCGAATGAACCCTGCTTTGAGTAGGTCTTCTAGACCTTCCTTAACCTGTTGTTCCACTCGAGGATCCATCTTTCTCAGTTTCTGCTTAACCGGTTTGACATTTGGTTTTAGGATGAGACGATGCTCAACCAATTTGGTATCTAGACCTGGCATGTCCTCATACGTCCACGCGAACACTTCTTCATGTTGCTTGAGAAAACGGGTGAGCCTTTCTTTCTCTTCCGGGCTCAAACTGCTGCCAATCTTGAGAATTTTAGGATCGTCTTCTGATCCAATATTGATATCCTCAGTCGGATCCTGAACTAAGGATGATGGCTCATCTTGTTTCTGAATTGCTGCAAATTCTGGTAATTCTTGAAGAATTGAATCAAATTCTGCAGGTTCTTCTGACTGCTTTGTAATCTGACTATATTCTGCTCTTACTTTAACCTGATGAATCACTGTTGGCTTTGAAAAGGCCTCTGGATTAAGAACGAGCTTCTTGATAGATCGGGAAGACATTCTGAAAATTGGAGAATAAATCGATTCAGGAAAATCGCCTATCATAAAACAAATTACTTTTGTTAAGAAAATAATTTGAAAGATAAAAGAGCAAAATAATGGCAAATTTTCAAAGATTTGATAACGAGAAGTAAAGAGACAAATGGCATCCAGATAGACAAAGGAAATTTGCAACTTTATTGAAAGATTGAATTGAGGACAATGATTGAAATGAAAAGGGATATCATCCTAAATGTGAAAACAAAAGAATAGAAATGAAAGACAAGCAGATGCCCTTAGTGTGTCCCTTTGATAAAGATAGTGCCCTTCTGATATCTTCTGCCACTAAAGCCCAATCCGACCCTCTGAGGATAGTGCTGAGGAATTACTGGCTCGAGACGACCATTCCCATTTTTTCCCAGGCCTTGAAAAGGCTGATAACCATGCTTTACTAACAGATCAAATCCCTTTTTGGCCTTCATAAATTGGGAGAACAGTGGATGATCTTTGAATGTACTATTGTCAATTCGTCCTCCAATCTTGAAAAATTGTGGGCCTCTCCATCGAGTCATGGCCACTGTATGTGCTGGTTGTTCAGCCGTCTGCAGTATTCCCAAATTTTCTTCAAAGTTGACCTCATCAATGCCCCTAATGCTAGGGATATCAGTAGTGAAAGTGGGCCTAGGAACCATGGGTTGTGCAAGCCTCTTCTCCGGATCCTCGCCCAAGACTGTTGTGATCATTCCACCTTTTGACCACTTGACACACTGATGCAAAGTAGACGGCACCGCGTTCGTGTTGTGAATCCACGATCATCCCAACAATAGATTATACGTTGGGGGTACATTGACCACATGAAAGAGGACAGAGTGGACCGAGTAGTCAATGAAAATTTCCAAGAAAATTTTCCATTTAGCTGTCTGGCCATGATTATCAAACCCGTAGATGGTGATCGGGTCCGGGATATATTCCTCTTCTTTGATGCCCAAAGCTTTGGCTGTCATTTCTGGGCATATATTGAGGCTGCTGCCTCCATCTATCAGCACATGAGGAACAGTCATTCCTCTGGCTCGAATCACAACATACAAAGCGTTGTTGTGAAACACATGCGGCTTAGAAAGATCTTCATCTGAGAAAGTGATTGGAGCATTTGTCATGGCCTGATTGACTATCTGGGCCATGTCTTCAGGAGTTATGCTCGGTTTCACTTTGATTTTCCGCAACAGATCATTCAACACTTGCTGGTGTTTGGTGGAGGCTTGAGCTAAGTCCAAAATTGAGACATTGGATAATGCAGTTATCGGCTGTGGTGTGGATGTCTCATTTTTCTCCGGGGCAGGCTTAATAAAGTGTTTGGGGAGCCATGGCATTCTTTTGGCCACCTCAGGAGATATTCCAGCGGATTTATCAGATACTTTCATTTTTCCAAAGGCTGCAATGAGGTCCATCTTCTCAGCTTTGGACTGAGCCTGCTGCAGCACAAGGACCTGATGTTGGACTTGTATATCCTTTTTAGAGCATGGCCTGATATGCTCCTGTGGCTGAAAAGGCTGTTCAGAAATGACCGTTGTAGAATGATGGGGAAAGGGTTTCTTTAGAATATCCATATTTTCATCTTCGGCACCCTCTACCAGAAGATTCTTGTCGATGAGATCCTGAACAATATTCTTGAGAACGAAGCAGTTCTCAGTATTATGTCCCACTGTTCTGTGAAATTTACAGAATTGATCTTTGAATTTTCCCATGGGAACAGGGGGATCGGCCAGCCTAGGCAGTTTGACCATCTCCTTGGTCAACATATACTCGAGCACAGTCTCGAGGGATTGGTCTAGTGGAGTGAATTTCCTGTCATAACTCCACCCTTCATGCTTTACTTTTTCTCGGGGCTTCGGTCCCTGTTCTAATTGAAGTGACTTATTGTATTGAGGCACTGACTTGCCTTTCTGATCGTTCTTGTTGGAACTTCCTGCCCCATAACAGAAATCTTTGTTCTGCCCCTTACAGTGGTTCCAATTATTATTTCTGACAGAATGAGTGAAGTGAGTCTTCTTCTTCTGCTCATTCTGGCCGTTGTTCTTGGTGAAAGTGAAGCCTTCGTAGAAACCATTTTCCATGCTCAACTCGAGCCATTCGGCTCGCTCTGTCAGTTCAATGAATGTCCTTGATGGTGCAGTAGAGATGAGGCCTCTCAGAGGCTGTGAGAAGTTGCTTAGAATTAAGGATAGAGCATGCCCCTCTGATATGGGGTCTCTCATTTTGTTGCAAGCTGACCTCCAGCGGTGAATGAAATCTCTTGCCTTTTCGTTTTCTCTCTGTTTGAGGCCACAGAGATGACTGAGGGTGGGAAGTGCCTCAGCATTGAAGAGGAATCGCTCGATGAACATGTTCACCACTTTATCAAATTCTTTCAATTCAATTGGATTTACATGCTCCGAGTACCATTTAGCTGCGGTTCCCTCTAGACTGCGAGGGAAACATAGAAAAAGTGCCCGGTTGTCTCGCTTGAATCTGGAGCATTCAGCGAAGAACATGGCGAGATGAGCTTTGGGATCGCCAGAACCATCGAATTTGATAAACTTTCTGGGGAGATTCTCAAGATTGTCATCCCCATCCAAACCATCATAGAAGTCTTCGCTGGTGAAGACTTTCTTGCCCTTATCGCGGGCCTGCAGGTCTCGAAGCATTCTGACCACATCTTTGAACTGCGGCTGGTCAGAGTCATTGACAGACTGCTCTTTGAATTTGTGGGCTGACCCCTGTCCCTGAGTAGATTTGCGGAATGCCTGATGGGTCTCAAACTCTTCATCTGTGCCTTCTGTTGATCCTTCTTCATCAGTTGTATCAACATGTTGGACATGTTTCTTAGACATTTTCACCTGCTTCTTGACTGCATGACCCTTAGCCTTTGGCTTGACTTGGGTCTTCTTTATACTAGCTTCCGCTTGCTCTACCAACATTTTGGTCATCATCTTCTTAAACATGGCATACATTTGAGGATCAATGTCATCCTCAACCTGTTGCCCCTGATTTTTGCCTGAGCGCGGGGAATCCATTTCTTCATCTGAAGTCATCGAATATGCGATTCCCTCGACTAGTGCAGTCTTCTTCCCTGACCTTGTTTGAACCATTGACTGTCACGAATGCTCTCTGCAGGGCAAAATCGATGGTTAGGCTTTTGAGAGAGATTTTGATTGGAAGAAAATATTCACTGAGAATTTTGGTAGCCAATTTGAAAGAATATCCCATTACTAGGGATTGAGTCGTCGCTGGGATTACGACAATTGCGTTGTCATTCCTTTGCAAAGAAAATAAACAACTGAAAATTAAGCCTTGTTACCTAGGCGAGGTCGTCAAACCAAGAATTGAAGAATTTGCAAGATTTTTATTTATTGAAAGAAAACATGATTGCATCAATAATAAACTTGAGAAAGAGGGGGCAGACAGACAATTTTCCACCACTCTTTATAACTAGCAGAGACACGAGGACCGGGAAAAAGCGGAAGAGTAACAAAAGAGTCCCAGCTATATCTGGCAGAATGGTATGCTCCGGACCACTGTGTTGATGTAAGGTCGAACTCTGGCACGACTCCTGATAGCAACTGCATATCTATGTGCTTCTGTCTCTGAGAAAACTGTCGAACACACCGCTCCGGATGATAGTAAGCACAGAAGAATGGACCAAGCAACTTGAATCTCTTGCCATATGCATAGGTGTATCTGGGAGGCGATAATTCTCGATCAAAATAGTCCCACACCACTTCTTCTTCCTGCAGATAGTCGATCAGGAATCGGTATCGCGCAACTGGAAGGAGCTCCTTGCCGTTGTATCTGAATGAACTAGCTCTGGTCGGTACATGCTGAAGGAACCAAGATTGAAGAGCATAAGTACATCCCTCGACTAAGATAGACTCTCCAAGTGTGAAGCGGGTCAGTCCTCTGTATAGAAAAGCAAGCGCGGCCATAGCTATCGAGAGATGGCTGGTCTGTCGACTTCCCCATCTTCTCAAAAGTTGAACTATTCTGACATCCACATAATTCTGTCCATCTGGAAAGAAAGCAAGTCCCATAGTACACAAAACCATCGCATGCTGAATTCTCTCTCGAGCTGTCCTGGACAACGAGTTGACTTCTGCGAATTCTCCATACTGTCGGTAGATCTCGATCAGACTCACGTACTCATTCCCATTTTCTTCAATTAGTGGCCAAGACTTGTGCCCTGTCATGCGAGCTACGGCATCTTTGGGGTCCAGACCCTTGACATTGATCAGAAACTGCTTCTCTAATGGATCTCCAGGCTGACCGGCTGGCTCAGGCAGTCCCATAATCTCTAAAAATTCATCCATCAGTAGTGTCATCTCGCCCCACGGGAACCAGAACGTGCAAGTGCACGGATTCCACCACTCTGCCAGTGCATGAATCAGATTGCCGTTGACTGTCAACTTTCCCACTGCAGATGCCAATTCCAACCCACAATCGCTCAAGTGGTCTGGAAACATACGAGAGAAATTTTTGAACCAGACATAGTACCACCGGGGGAAGAAGGGTCCGGTGCTAAGAGATCGATGCTCAGGAAGACTTTGTCGCACCTCGTAGGAGATGTGACCCTCAGGAAAAACAGAATCGAGCTGACTGGATGCCATTGGACTGAAAGACAAGAAGACTGGAATTAGACTTTGGAAAAATACAAGAAATTTGAAAATTGCAGGCAGAATAAAATGAAAGTTGGAAATTCAAAGTCTAGAGGAACGAAAGAATGGAAAACCTCCTGGAGTTTTGAAGAAAAGGTGGATAATTTGGAAAAATTGTCCAGGGTTTTTGAGAAAAAGGAGATATTTCATAAAAGATGAAAAATGAGGTATTTTGGAAAATTGTTCGGTATTTTGGAAAAACTGAAAAAAATAAGGCGAAAATGAATATCATACATTCAATTACAAACAATTATGCACATACAGCAATCCCTAAGAAGCCAACTCTAAATGCATTGATTTTGAAAGAGATTTAGGACCCTAGTCCTGACTCTAGGCTCAGATCAACTGTGTCCAATCATGCTATGCCGATATACTCGAGCCGAGGCTCGATGCACGTGGCATAAAACTCATCTCCGGGTCTAAGCTTGTGTTTTCCCAATATCCTTGAGCGCCTGCCAATATACGTTGGACTATGGCCCTTGGTACGTGGCAGGGGGGCGTTAGCCCAAATAAGTGGCCCAGTTGTGAGGCTCTGTCCCGAACTATGGTTCTGGAAGAGAGCCCAGCAACGTGAAGACCGGGTAGACATAGGTGGGGTGGTTTTTGAAATATGATCACATGCAGGCAAACAGAGGGCTCTAAGTCCTAAAGAGATAGAATTTTGAAATTTTTTGAAGAAGCAAACATTGTTTTCATATAAGTCCTAGATTGAGGAGTGTTGTATTTCAGACCTAAGTCTAAGTGAGCATGCATAATTCTCCTCAATATGGTCCTACCAAACCATGCCTAGTCTACATGCAATCCATGTCAGCTGGGTTCAAGTCTAGGCTCCTAGGTTCACATGATATCAGGAATTAAAGCTGACATTCCATAGAACATAATTTTGATAATTGAGCTAAGTCAAAGCATAAAATTGATCAGACGAAGACAGGTCCCATCTCGGTCGCCAAACCTGTTATCATCGCAAAAATTTTCCCCTCCCTTGCGAGAGAGAAACGAATTTCGCGAGTCAAACTCGACCAAAGTTTTGAAAATGGTTTTGAAAATTACTCGCCTCCGTTTTGAAAATTTGCGGGAAAATTCCGTGGAATGGGATCCGCCTGTCGGTACGAGGTTCAACCGTTCCTGGCGCCTTTACCAGGGGTAATTGAACCAAGGACCAATTATGTGCTTTAACTTGACTCAAATATCTAAATTATGATCTATTTTTCCTAGAATGCACAAAGAATCAGGCTTGTGCTATGTAATTTTGAAAAATGCAAGTTTGAGAAAATATGATGTTTGCTTTGGAAAATTGAAATGCATTTAGAAAAGGCCTGGAAAATGCTTAAAATGGAATTTCTGGGAAAATCATTGAATTTGGAAATCAGAAATTTGCATTGGAAAGTGATTTCTTAGGAAAATTTGAACTTTAGAAAATCGATTTTGAAATTTGGAATTGCTTTTCTGAGAAAATGGATTTGAGAATTCTGAGAAAATCTAAGAAATTCATTGGAAAATGACTTTTGAAATGGAAAATGAATTCTCAGGAAAACTGGAAAATATGAGAAAATCGATTTCTAAAAACTTGGGATTTTGAAATTTGAGAATTTGAAAACATAGGAAAATCTTGATTTGAACTTGGGAAATGCTTTGAAATCTCTTTTGAAAACTCAGGATTTTGAGAAAATCAGATCATGAGAAAGACTTAGAAATTCTTGAGAAAGCTGAATTTTCTGAAATTGAAATTGGAAAATGAATTTGAGAATAATGCAATTTGAATGATATGAATGAATGAATATGAATTTGAAAAGGGAATTTCAATTAAGGAATTGAGAAATCCTTTTGAAGTTTTAAAAAATGCAGTGCATTTTGAAGTTAGCCTAAGAGTGTAAGCTGAATGTGGCTGATATAAAGATCATAAATCTTGGTTTTCTTCGTATTCTGACTATGGCCATAAATACGAATCCCACCGAGTTTATAAACTCCATAAAAGCTTGTGCATGTGCCATTCGTGTAAACCATAGTGAATTTGAAATAATATGCATGGATCATACATCACATATTAAAATTTGCATAAATTAAACTATATGCAATGCAGTCCTATTCTAAGCAGAAAATGTAACTCTTATTCCAAATATTACATTGCTTTTCTTTTACATTGAATTGAAATAAAAAAATAAAACTAAGTCTTCTTCTTGAATATTCCTGCAAAACTAGAAAACAAGGTTAGCACAAAAATGTAGGTTTTTCTGAATTTATCCAAAAATATGGGAAATTATCGGATATTATTCAGATATAAACCCAAATTCATACCCCTTTTGATATAAACATGATAAATAATGAATAAATTTCAAAAATAAACTTGAAAATTCGAAATTGGGGTCAAAATGACCAAAATACCCCTGATGACCTTAAAATTCGGGTTTTCTGAAAGAATTTTTATAAATTTTGGAATTTTGAAAATCAAATGAAATAAATCAAACATAATATGATGAAATATGATGATATTCATAAAATTTTGGATAATTAGAAATTGAAATTTCGAAATTTAGGTCAAAATGACCAAAATACCCCCGATAACAAGACTATGGCCTTGAAACCAGGGTTTTCTGAAATAAATTTTGCAAAATGGAAAAATATGAAATGCAAATGAGATTAAAATTAACCCTAATATGATTCTACATGATCATGTACATGATAAAAACCTTAAAATGACGAAAATATCACAAAATATCAAATTTAACCTGATTTTCGCCTGATTTTCGCTTCTGAATTTAAAGATAAACTAACACATGGAGCAAATGAACTTGGAATTAAACCAAATTTGGAATGGACACCTAAAATAATCCTAAAAACAGAATAGAGCTCGAAAATCTAATTTTTTTGTATTTTTAAATATGAAAATTCAAATAAAAACCCTAAATTTTATGATTTTTGCCTAAAATATTGATTCTAAAGGAGATTTAGGATATCAAATTTCCATAAAAAATTCCAAAATTTTATGGAGTGACAGAGGACAGTAAAACAAGGATTTTTTCCTTTTACAGTTTCTGGTTTTGACCTATGGTCGGAGTTGTACCACTCCGGCAAGTCGGATCGGAATCCGGCAACTCTAGTAAATGAAGGAAACAGACAGGTTTCGGTAGAAAATATGGGGAAAATGGCAGACAGATGGGACAATTTCTGAAATTGTGGGAAAAGGTCCCTGACAAACATAGGAAGATTTGATCTTTTGACACTATTTGGATTCGGGTTACGGTTTGGAAAAAGCCACACTGTTATCAGAGACCTAAATCTCTGGAATTTCTGGACATTGGAATCTGTTAGACAAAAAGAAAAAATCCGGAAAAAATAATGAAACAGATCCAAAAATTCCCAAATTTTGGGAAATGACAGGAAATTATTTTAGGAATAACTTTCATGTTGAAAGTTTTTGCATACGGACTACAGATTTGGAGGAATCGGTGCATTAAGATCTGTCTATATCCTGACAAAAGAAAATCGAGATTTTCCCAGAGGTCTGAGAAATCCGATTTTTTACAGAGGTCAAAACTGCTTGGAAAAACATAAAAATTTCCATATCACTAGTAGATTCAATTATGAATCCACTATAATTTTTGGAGGACGATTTGGATTTCCCATGAGGGTGGTGCCGGAGGTTCCTTTCTGCTAAAGCGCAAATTGGAGATTCAAAAAGGCAGAAAACCCGATGTAGGGTTTGATCGGTTTAGGTGGGTTCCAAAACCAGAATGAAACTGGGTTTTTGACATAATATCACTGACACATAACCTCAACTGACATAAATTTTTTTGGGATTTAACAATGAACAAATAAACATAAAAAAAAACAGTTGGACTTTGTCTAAAACTAAGATTCTGTAGATTTTAAACTATGTAACAATGAATCCTATATAAGATGAATGAAAATAAAAGAAAATGAATTAATCTACATGTATTTTTAAAATAAAATATCACGAAATATAAAATTAAAATGCACATCAATGGGGATACAATATATTCTTTGTTGTTGGCTTGCGAAATGGAAGATCCAATCCATTGAACGGATGGATCTTACCGTTTAGTTAGCCCACACATGTATTATGTATACTTTTTCTTTTTCTTTTTATCTTTTTGGAATAAAGAACACAAAACAAAAGTAAATATTAACCTACCAAACTGAAAACATTCGAATTTTTAAACTCTTCATCTCATAGCATTGAATTCACATATGGTGGTTCATTCACAAAAAGGAAAAAAAAAGGAAAAAAAAAAAAGGGCCTACCTTGGATCGTTTGGGAAGAGGCGGGGAAGATGGCTTGGGTGTTGTTGGAGGCTGCAGGTGACTGTACTGGTGGAAGGGGATGGCTGGGGATTAGTCAGCCACTTGGAAGAAGTTGGTTATGGCTGCAACCAAAGAGAGGGAAACTGGATGGGCTGGAGCAAAGGGTGGCCTTTGCTGTGATTGTTGGAGCGGTGTGAGGAAGAAGCAGCTGCCCCTTTGATGCGTTGAAGATGAAGCAAGGTGGGCTGTGGTGCAGCTGCTGGCTGAAGGTGCTGGTTGTTGTGGTCGAGCTGGCTGAAGCTTGAAGCTGGAGAAGGCTGCTGGTACTCCCCTTGTGGTGGCTGTAAGTTGGTGGGTGGCTGACGAAAAGCTACAGGTGGCTGGGCTCTTGCTGCCACTAAAGAAGGTTGTGATGAAGGAGAGAGGGTGTTGTTTCAATGGCTGGAAGCTACAGCCAAGAGGTGAGAAAGAGAGAGTTGGAGAGAGAGAGAGAGAGATAGGAAGAGGAGACACCGTTCTTTTTTTCTTTTTCTTTTGGTATTTGCTAACTTAGGCCTTAATCAACTAAGACCTAAGTTTCTAATAATATCAAATGACCTTTATGAACAGCCATACGTGAATGGCTGGAGGCTAGGGAAAGGAAGGGAGGAAGGAAGGGAAGAAGGAAAGAAAGAAGGAAGAAGAAAAGAAAAAAAAAGAAAGAAAAGGGAAAAAGAAAGGAAAGAAAGAAAAGGAGGGAAAAAGAAAGGGAAAAAGGAAAAGGAACGAAAAAAAGAAGTGGGGCTGGAGGTTTGGGCAACCACCTTGTGGGTCCCACCTCTCTAAAAAAAAATAATAATAATAATAATAAATAAATAAAAATCAATAAAAACAAATAAAAAGAAGCATTTTTTTTTAAATAAATTAGAAATGCAAATGAATGGGCCATCTCAGAGCGGGTCCAAATTTTGATTTTGAAATTCATTTTGACGATTAGAGGGGCAAAATAGTCTTTTTAAAAAAAATTTAGACGAAACGAGCTATTTTTGGCAGTTTTTGAAACAAGGTCGGATTTTGAAGTTCGATACCCCGTTGCGAAGCAAATCCAGTGTAGAATTTGAAAATTTGATTTTGAAAGAAATCCAGATTGTTTTTCTTGATAAAATATTTCCAAACGAAATGAGCTATTTTTGGCAGTTTTTGAAACGATCTCGGATTTTGAAGTTTAATAGCTCGTTGCGAAACAAATCCAGTGTAGAATTTGAAAATTTGATTTTAAAAGAAATCCAGATTGTTTTTCTCAAGAAAATATTTCCAAATTTAGAATCTCGGGGTGAAAATGCCAATTTTGGAAACCCGAGGTTTGAAATTGATTTCTGAAAACTTTTAAAACTCAATCTGGATTGAATTTTATAAAACTAGAGTTCTGGACTTCGAAAATGAAATGAAATGTGATGAAATGTGATGAAATGTTATGAAATGCTGAGAAATGATATGAAATGCTATGCGAAATGCTAACCCTGAATAAAGAATTTTGGATGTGAGACCCCGATTGACACTTTTACTAGTTTAAAAAGCATTAAAATTGATAAAATTTGCAAAATAGCTCAAGAAATGGTTTTTGGGACTCTACTGGGTCACAATGACACTGAAAATTGGGGTTCGAGCTGGATTGAACTGAGATGAGCTAGATTGAGCTGGGTTTTAGAGTTTCAGAACTCAAATGAACTGACCAGGCACTGACTCAACTGACCTTTCCGACTGAATTTTCAAGAAAAACTGTCATTTTTAGAGAAATGGTACAGAATGGTCACTGGAGTGAAGTGAATTATGAACTTGAGCTGGCTTTGAGCTGAAACAAAGGTCAGTAATACTAAGGTGAACTAAAATCGAGGCTCAAACACTAGCTCAACTGACTAAACTTGGCTCAATTTCAGCTAGAAGAGCTAAAATGGACTAAAATGGGCTCCTGGACACTTAGAAATGATTTCGAACTGAAACTGGAGCGCTTGAACTCCTGGTGAGCTCAAGTTAGAATCTGAGGAATATGACTGACTATGAATGACTGACTCAGAGACAATTGGCTTGGATTTGAGTGAGAAATGAGCTCATTTCTGAAGAAATGATCCCATTTTGGCAGGAATGGTCAGAAATGAAAATGGTTTATTCATTATGAGCTCAGATGAGCTTGAGATGACTGATATTCTAACTGTCTTGAACTGACCAATGAGCTTGGTTGACTCCGACTGACTGGGGTCCGGGATGACCTAGGGGTAAAATGGTAATTTTCCTAATGAAAATGGGTAAAATGGTGATTTTCTGAAACTGACTCAGGGTTTGACTCCTACACTGACCTAACAGGGTTGGCACTACACGAGGAGGATTGTTTGAGAATGGATGAGGAAAATTTGGGGTGTTTACAGAAAGGAATATTAGCAGACCTCGATGGGACATTTTTGAGAGAAATGCCTCGCGAGATGAAACTTAAGCATGATCCCTTCCTGGATAGATGTATAGAGAGTACGGATTTCCCTGTGGGGAAAAACCATGATGGGACGGGAAGGTTACCTCGTCGAAACGAGGCTCAGGTTTAATCCAAACCTGAAAGGAAGGTACCTCATGGAGCGAGGTTCAGGCTTCACCCTTATCTTGAAAGGGGTGACCACACAGAACCCTCGAACGAGAACGCCGTGATGGGACAGGAAGGAATATATCATCAGAAGAAGATTTAAGATTTAATCCTTGACCTGAGTGGGGGATGATACGGAATCTTCGGATGAAGAAACCGTGATAGGACTAAAAAGGATATCTAGTCAAAAACGGGACTCAGGTTTAATCCTAACCTGAACGGAAGATACCTCGCGGAGCGAGGTTCAGGCTTAACCCTTAACCTGAAAGGGACGACCATACGGAATCCTCGGATGAAGAGACCATGATGGGACCTTCAGAATTTGGACGAACAAATCCGAAAGGGGTTTGCGAGAAGAGGAAAAACAAGGGATTCCCTAAAGCTTGGAAAGAGGATGATCTGGGGTGTCTCATTGCTGAGACTAAATCAGCTTTCTAAAAACAGACGACCTCTCGCAGAAGGTTTGGGAGATACCTCGAGGAGCGAGGTAACAGGTTTAATCCTTAGCCTGAATGGATACAGAATCCTCGAGGAGCGAGGAAACTGTGATGGGACTAGAAAGGATATCTAGTCGGAATGGGACTCAGGTTTAACCCTAACCTGAACGGAAGGTACCTCGTGGAGCGAGGTTCAGGCTTAACCCTTAACCTGAAAGGGACGACCATACGGAATCCTCGGATGAAGAAACCATGATGGGACCTTCAGAATTTGGACGAACAAATCCAGAAGGGGTTTGCGAGAAGAAAAAAAAACAAGGGATTCCCTAAAGCTTGGAAAGGGGATGATCTTGGGCGCCTCATTGCTGAGACTAAAATCAGCTTTCTAAAGACAGACGACCTCTCGCAGAAGGTTTGGGAGATACCTCGAGGAGCGAGGTAACAGGTTTAATCCTTAGCCTGAATGGATACAGAATCCTCGAGGAGCGAGGAAACTGTGATGGGACCTCTAGACTTTGCACAACAAGTCCGAGAGGGGTTTTTGCAAAAGGATGAACATGGGGGTCCCTAAAGTTTGAAAAGGGGTTGTTCTTGGGCGCCTCATTGCTGAGACTGAAAATAACTTTTGACGATAACAGATCTTTTGCAAAAAAAAGTTCAGGTTTAACCCTTATCCTGAGCGGGAACTGTCTATAGCGGGACAATGGGGAGCACAGGGAAGTGTGCGGATCCGAGAGCGCTCAGATCAGACGGAAGGAAAGGACTTTTCAGTCCTTAGGAGGGATGACATCAGGACACGTCAAATCGAACATCAAGTTCACACTTCATTTTGGGACAATGAGAAAATATTGCCAATAAGATGTCAAAAATTTGTAGTTTGATCTAAAAATGATTGAGTTGTGGATGAAAATATCACCTCTTTCTACCTAGAGTATTAGCTTCAATTGGGCTAACTCTGTAGAATCAAGAGTCAAACTCAATTTTGTTACTGTTGAGCTTCTTTAAGGAGGATATCAATTTCCTTGATATGAAAAGAGAGGAAATATTCTTAGCTTCATAAAAGTATCTGAATGAGAAGATATTGATAAAAGAATTTCACATAGATAAAGATGGTTCCTAGCAATTTCGGGCAGTTTGATATCCTGGGCATTTCCCATGATGATCTTTTTGCACTCTTTTGAACCATGGAGCTTTTTTGGGTTCTTTTACATCATCCTTCATTTTGGAGATGTCCTGACTTTTCTCTCTTTTTCGGGGAAGGGTACGTCACAAACTCCTTCATCTTGGAGATGATCTGATCCTTGTTTTTCTTTCTTTCTCAGGAATTATGACATTGGTTCTTGGGTTGAAATCTCTGGATGATAGCAGAAATCAAATATCTTTTAGGGTTTGTCGGGAGGTTCATCGCATCCGCCTTCATCTCGACGGTGATCCGAACTTTCCCTGGAAGGATCCGTTACAAACTCCGTCATCTTGGAGATGTTTCAAATCTTCTTTGGCCCTGGGGGTCTACTCGCTTGGTTCGCCTTCATCTTGACGACAATTGAGAGATCCCTTTTGCGGATATTTGATTGCAGCTTAGCTGAGGATATATAGATTGGGTAGGTCCTTTTTACTGCCCAGGATATTTCCACTGTCTTACTACCAAAGAATGGTCTTTAAGAATGTGCCATAGCTATGATCAATATCAATTCGCTCATGGCTTTTTAGCATCATTGAATTTTCCTTTGCTGGTCATATCGAAGATTTTTCTTCATCCTCTTGGTTGACCAACAAAAAAAGCTTGAATTTAATTCTTATTTCGCAAGAGTCTTGCTCTTTTGAAAATAATACTAGAGGTAGTTTGAGGTAATTCTTTATATGAAAATTTTGAGATCAATAATGACTTGATAACAAATTGGCAAAATATTCTTAAAATCCTTGATGAAAGAGATCGCTTGATATCGAATCGACACGTCTGCGACAAAATTCTCCTCTCTTTTTCCCCAAAAAGAGAGACTCAGGCTTAAGCTCTTACCTGAATGGGAAGTTGGAAATACTCCTCTCTTCCCCAAAGAGGAGGTGTTTGCAAAACGGAACTTTCGAAGAGAAATTAAGTTTTTGTCAAAACTCCCTATCTCTAGGCTTCTCTTATGGAAAGGCGGCCGAAAAACAAAGTTGAGAAAGTATCATAGAGGAACGAGTCCACCACACTCTCCCTAGAGGAGGGTACTCTGTGAAGGGGTTGGCCAAAGATGAGGAGAACAGGGGCCACAAAAAGAAACGAGCTTCCGTCGAAGCTCTCCCTGGAAAAGGGTTCTTTTGTGTAAAGTTGGTTGTTGTTTTGCAAACTGTTCGCGAAGAAAATGAGTCCCTTCAAACTCTCCTTGAAAAAGGGTTCTTGCGAACAAAAGACGGTTGCATGCGAAAGAAACGAACTCCCTCGAACTCTCCCTGGAGAGGGTCCATCGCAAGATAAAATGATTTGAATTTTGACAAAATGATAACCCGAAGGTTGAAATTTGAGAATTTAGAACTTGAATGTTGAGGATTGGTTAGTGCAAAGACTAAACCTGGAGGGCTAACTGATCAGTCAGCCAAACAACTAGCACGAGTGCTAGATGTACCAGCACGAGCACTGGATTTCAAAAATGCCCCAGTACGAGCGCTGGGTCTCGAAAATGCACACCAGCACGAGCACTGGGTCTTCGAAATGCATACCAGTACGAGCACTGGGTTTTTCAAAAGGAGGATTTGAAAAAAAATGAGACCGACATTCGAAGATACTTTGAGAATTAAGCGAGAATGATTGTCGGTGTTTCAGGATTGTCCCTTAACCTGAAAGGGAAGTTCAAGGAGAACTCCGCTTCACAAGTGAGCATTAGATTGACAGGGGAAATTCAAATTGGAACTTTCGAGAAAATGAGGATATACAAAAGCGAAAATCCCAGTCAGGACTTGGTTTTAAGAAATGAGTGAGAATTGAGTTTGAAAACTTAAATTCTTGACACAAATCGATTTGTCCAACACGAGCATTGGATTCAAAAAGGAAGTTCAAGTCGGAACTTGAGACTTCAAAAATATGAATATACAAAAAGGAAAATCCGAGTCGGAACCTGGTTTTTAAATGAGTGAGAATTGAGTTTGGAAAAACTCGAATTCTCAAAACAATGACTTGTCCAACACGAGCATTGGATTCAAAAGGAAGTTCAAGTCGGAACTTGAGACTTCAAAAATAAGAATATACAAAAAGGAAAATTCGAGTCGGAACCCGGTTTTTAAATGAGTGAGAATTGAGTTTGGAAAAACTCGAATTCTCAAAACAATGATTTGTCCAACACGAGCATTGGATTCAAAAGAAAGTTCAAGTCGGAACTTGAGGCTTCAAAAATAAGAATATACAAAAGGGAAAATCCGAGTCGGAACCCGGTTTTTAAATGAGTGAGAATTGAGTTTGGAAAAACTCGAATTCTCAAAACAATGATTTGTCCAACACGAGCATTGGATTAAAAAGGAAGTTCAAGTCGGAACTTGAGACTTCAAAAATAAGAATATACAAAAGGGAAAATCCGAGTCAGAACCCGGTTTTTAAATGAGTGAGAATTGAGTTTGGAAAAACTCGAATTCTCAAAACAATGATTTGTCCAACACGAGCATTGGATTAAAAAGGAAGTTCAAGTCGGAACTTGAGACTTCAAAAATAAGAATATACAAAAAAGTAAAATCTGAGTCGGAACCCGATTTTTTAAATGAGTGATAATTGAGTTTGGAAAAACTTGAATTCTCAAAACAATGATTTGTCCAACACGAGCATTGGATTAAAAAGGAAGTCCAAGTCGGAACTTGAGACTTCAAAAATAAGAATATACAAAAAGGAAAATCCGAGTCGGAACCCGGTTTTTAAATGAGTGAGAATTGAGTTTGGAAAAACTCGAATTCTCAAAACAACGATTTGTCCAACACGAGCATTGGATTCAAAACGAAGTTCAAGTCGGAACTTGAGACTTCAAAAATAAGAATATACAAAAAGGAAAATCCGAGTCGGAACCCGGTTTTTAAATGAGTGAGAATTGAGTTTGGAAAAACTTGAATTCTCAAAACAATGATTTGTCCAACACGAGCATTGGATTCAAAAGAAAGTTCAAGTCGGAACTTGAGACTTCAAAAATAAGAATATACAAAAAGGAAAATCCGAGTCGGAACCCGATTTTTTTAAGAAAGAGAAAAACAATGATAAAATGGAAAAATGAAATCCTGAGTCGGAACTCAGATGGGAAGAAAACAATTCCAACCTGGGAGTCGGAATTTGAAGGATTGACAAAAGTATGAATAGATTTTGACGATGAAAAAGATCCCTTCGAGATCCTTGACCCAAGGTGGCCCAAGGTCCGAATTTATTTATGATGGCTTCAGGATTTTTCCCCTATCCTGAGGGAGTATAGAACAAAATTGGAGGTGAATTAAAGAATTTATGGGAAATAATTCAGACTTATCCCTTAGCTTTGAAGAAGAATAAAATATTTAAAAAAATGGAGAAGAATTTAAAGAGATTTATTGAAAATTTATTTTGAAAAAGAATTCTCACGGGCAGCAGTGATGCTCCTATGAGGGGTATCATGATTTTCCCATATCCTGAATGGGAACACTTTGGACAACGAGGGTCAGGTTTTTCCTTTAACTTGAGGAGGAAAAATAAATAAAAGAAATACCTCATGGGAAAGAGGCATCAAGTTTATCCCTTAACCTGAAGGGGTTTTAACGATAAAGAAATGAAATTTTAGTAAAATTTGATAGAACTTAACGAAATTCTGGTAAATTGATAAAATTGACAATAAAATTTGATTAGATAAAAGAAAAAATGAAATGAACGCAATTTAATAACGATAATCAAGTTATCAAAGAGTTGGTAAGATTTTTAGAAAAGGATTCGTCTGATCCTGCCTGCATTATGATGAAGGAAGATAAGCATAGATCAAAATAAAATGCCCCAGTATCAGGGGGAAGAATGTGAGAATTTAACAGAAGAATATTGCTTTATTTGAAAAGACTTTTGCGGAGTACAAAAGGCTATGATGAACAATTTGTTACGACAATGAAGCCATACATGATACTTCAAGTACAAGGTTTTGATGATGAGCAAGTAGAATCAACTGCATTTCAGCTAAGGCTATGAAGAAATTGAAGAATTCAGTGAAGAATCCTTGAAGACTAGTGTGCAAATGTTTAATTCATTAAAAGTCTAAGATTCTTGTAAGAGCCTTACTTAGAGTGCATATTTAGGTTGCATTTCACCTTAAAAGTCTTTAGAAAAACTTTTCTAAAAGAAACTCTTTTGAAATTTTTTTTAGAAAACTCTTTTCTTAAATTTTCATGTTTATTAGTCGACCAATAGACTTATCAGTCGACTAATCCTTTCGCGCCATATTTTCTAAAAAGTCATTCTTGTCAAATTAGTCGACCGAAGGTTTTATCAGTCGACTGGACAGAATGTCTGTTTTCTGGAAAATTAGCAGCAATCGACTAATGGTTTTATCAGTCGACTAAACAGAACATGTGTTTTCTGAAAAATTTAGCAGCAGTCGACTAATGCTTTTTATCAGTCGATCGAACAGAATGTTTGTTTTTCAGAAGTTTTTAGCAGCAGTCGACTGAAAGGTTTTTCAGTCTACTGATGATATTATCAGTCGACTAATTTTTATCTAGTCGACTAAGTTTCAAAAGTTCAGATTTTCAAACGGCTCGATTAACAGATCAGTCGACCGACGATAACTGTCAGTCTACTAATAACTAACTATTAGTCGACTAACTGATGTTTCAGTCGACTAATTTTGCCGTTTTCCTGAAACTTCAAAAAAGGCGTGTCTTTTCATTTTTCAAATGTTTTGATCGTTCGAAATGGACAGTTTTGACACCCTTTCATACTCTCAACATATGGAATCTTTTAACTATAAATATGAGTGCATTTTACACTCAAAGAACAACAATTCAATCGATTTGAATCTTGCTTTTCACTCTTATTCAGTCAAGTATTGATTTTCTCACTCACGTGATATTTTCACCTCAGTTTTTCACTCAAATCACTTTGAGAGATAGTGAATTCGTGAGTAGAGTGTTTCAACAACCTCAAAAGCCAATTGCATCTTATTTGCATTCAAAAGGAAGGCTCATAGGTTGTATTGTAAGTTGTTATTTCTTTTGTGTAAAAAAGAAGGACTCCTTGGTGTAAAGGAGTTGTTTGCTTTCAGTGGGATTGTTACTGAAAGTGGGACCGGTTATGGTCTGTGTGATCTTGTAGTTTACAATGTTGATAGTGGAAAATCTCAACCGGGTTTTGCTTGGGGACTGGATGTAGGTCGGGTTTGACCGAACCAGGATAAAATCTTGTGTTCTTTGTGTGTTTGCTTTGAGATTTGCAAAATCCTTCAATATTCCAAAGAAAGTTTTAAAAGCACTATTCACCTCCCCTCTAGTGCTCGTTGCCTCGATCCTAGTGCACTTTCACAATTTAAGTGTAAAATCTTTTCAAATGTAAAACATTAATAGGATCGGGCAGTTCCACTCCATCTGCGTTGATCAGACGATAGGAATTGCGAGACAACACTTCCTTAACCACATAAGGGCCTTCCCAATTGGGTGACCACTTGCCCTTCGGCCGATACTTGAGATGAGCTGTCGATCTGAGCACAAGATCATTGACTCAAAATCTTCTCTCAATGACCGATTTGGCGTAGTGCCGAGCTATCCTTTGACGATAGGCCTGAGCGTGTTCCGCTGCCTTGAGCCTTTTCTCATCTAATAGATCCAGTTGTACCAACCTCTGCTGCTGATACTGATCAAGCGGAAGCTCGATGAGCGACGCAAACTTGAGTGCAGGCTTCTGAACGTGGAGAGGTAACACCACCTCGGTCCCGTAGACGAGCTCTGAAGGAGTAGCATTGGTCGGGGTCCGAATGGTAGTTCGGTATGCCCAAAGTGCATCGTGCGTCTTCTCGTGCCAATCGCGACCTGTTTCCACTGTTCTTTCCAGAATGCGGATCAAAATCTTGTTGGTGGCTTCAGCCTGGCCATTCCCTTGAGGATAGTAAGGAGCTGAGAAATGGTGATGAATCCTGAACTTCGAGCAGAAAGTCTTCATCTTCTTATTCTTGAAATGGCTGCCATTGTCTGACACAATATCATGTGGGACGCCGAATCGGCAAAGAAGATTTTTATGAATAAACGAAACCACATGTCGGCCTTCTACCGTTCGCAGAGTTACAATTTTGACCCATTTGGTGAAGTATTCTGTAACTGCGAGAAAATATCGGTGGCCATTAGAAGCCGAAGGAGTGATCGGACCGACTACGTCAAAGGCCCACATCGAAAAGGCCCAAGGAGAGACCACAGATTGCAAGTATGCTGCTGGCGCATGAATGGAAGGTGCGTGCATTTGACACTTGACGTATTTCCTTACAAATTGATGGCAATCCTGCTGCATGGTTTTCCAATAGTATCCTGCCCGAATAATCTGCTTGACGAGTGTTTGGTAGCCGACGTGACCACCACAAATTCCCTCGTGTGCCTCTCGGACAACTTCCATGGCTTCAACCTTATCTAAGCATCTGGCATACTCAGACCTGAACCCACGACGGTAGAGAGTATTGGCGAGGATGAAATAACGGGCTGACACGCGTTGGATTGCACGTTGCTCCCTTCTTGGCATTTCCGCTGGGGATTTACCAGTTTCAACGAAATTTTTGATATCTTGATTCCAAGGTTTCCCTTTCTGAGTGGCCTGGTTCACTTGTTCTGCTGGAATGTAGGCAGGTTGATCAAGTCTGCCTATTTCGAATGATCGACAAGATTCACTATCTTTAAACGAGAGGATGGAGCCTAAATAGGCTAAGTCATCTGCCATATGATTGTATTCCCTCTTGACATGGTTGAGCTGAAATTCTTCAAAATTGCCTATGAGGGCTAAGGCAATCTTTTGATAAGGGATTAACTTTGAATCCTTGACTTGTCATTCAGCATTAACTTGACTGACAACAAGTAATGAGTCGCCGAAGGCGTGTACTCTCTTGACACCAAAGTCTTGCAGAATCTTGAAGCCTTGTATTAGAGCTTCATACTCGGCCATATTATGAGTACATTGGAAGTCGAGTCTGAGGGAATAAGGGAGCATCTCCTTTTCAGGAGTGATCAGCAAGATCCCAATTCCTATACCAGTCATGTTTCGGGCTCCATCAAAGAATAGAGTCCAAAGTGGAGATTCTCGGATGTTACAGATGCGATCGTCGGGGAAATCATCTTCTGCCTTGATCTCTTCTGTCAACGGGAAATCTGCCAACTGATCCGCGATGGACTGACCCTTGACTGATTTCTGAGAAACATATTCCAAGTCATACTGCATCAGGAGGACTTGCCATTTTGCAATCCGTCCAGTAAGGAAAGGTTGCTCAAGGATGTACTTGAGAGGATTGAGCCTTGATAGAATTTTAATCTCTGAGGCCATCAGATAATGTCTCAGTTTCTGACACATCCACACTAAGGCTAGACATGTCTTCTCCATCCGTGAGTATCTCTTCTCATAATCGATGAAAGTCTTACTGATGTAGTAGATGGCATGCTCTATCCGGCTGCCTTCCTTGTACTGTGCAAGAAATCCGCCGCAAGCATTATGGTTGACGGAAATATATAAGAGAAGCGACTTACCAAGTTCTGGTGGCTTTAAAACTGGTGGATTGAGAAGATACTTCTTGATGCGCTCAAATGAGAGCTGACATTTTGGTCCCCACTCAAACTTCACTTCTTTTCTCAGCAAGTGATTGAAGGGCTCGCATCTCATGGCCAAATTGGAGATAAAGCGACGGATAGACTGAATGTGGCCTTGAAGGCTTTGCAGCTCTTTAAGATTAGTGGGAGGCGGCATATCAATGATCGCCTTTGCCTTGGCAGGATCTACTTCTATGCCTTTCTTGCTGATCATGTAGCCAAGTAACTTGCCTGACTCCACTCCGAAGACACATTTCTGTGGATTGAGTCTCAGCTTGTAGAGAATAAGTCTTTCGAAGACTTGGCCGAGAGCATCAAGATGATCTTCTCCTTATTTGGATTTGACCAGGATATCATCCACATAGGCATCCATATTCTTGTGCATCTGGTCATGAAAGATAACTGCCATAGCTCTCTGATAGGTTGCCCCAGCATTCTTGAGCCCAAATGGCATGACTGTATAGCAAAAGGTACCCCAAGGAGTGGTAAAAGAAGTTTTGGATTGGTCATGAGCGGCTAATTTGATCTGATTATAGCCTGAGTATCCGTCCATAAAGGAGAACATGTCATGGCCCACCGTGCTATCGATCAGAAGATCGATGTTGGGGAGTGGATAGTCATCTTTCGGGGTGGCTTTGTTCAGATCTCTGAAATCAATACAAATTCGGACTTTGCCATTCTTTTTGGGGACTGCCACAATGTTTGCCAACCAATCTGGATATTCGATGGTCCGAATGAACCCTGCTTTTAATAACTCTTCAAGTCCTTCTTTAACTTGTGGTGCCACTCGAGGATCCATTTTTCTCAGTTTTTGTTTGATTGGCTTGCAATCTGGCTTTAATACAAGGCGATGCTCGACTAACTTGGAGTCTAGGCCCGACATGTCCTCATAAGTCCAAGCGAAGACTTCCTGATGCTGTTTGAGAAAATAGACGAGCCTTTCCTTCTCATCCGAACTCAAGCTGGAACCAATCTTGAGGATTTTCGGGGCGTCTTCTAAACCGATGTTGACATTTTCTGTCGGATCTTGAACTAATGGTGATGGTTCATCTTGCTTCTGAATACTGGCGAATTCCGGCAAATCTTGAATTGTCGAATCGAATTCTGCTAACTCTTCAATCTGCTCTGTCGCTTTGCTGACTTCTGCCCCTGCTCTTGCCTTGCAGATTCTAGCCGGTTTGGTTTTATAAAAATTGGTATTGATGACTAGCTTCTTGAGCGATTTAGGAGCCATGATTTCGGCAATCCTGAAAGCGAAAAGAAGGCCTTTGAGAAAAAGAGGTAAGATATTTTAAAAATAGCCTTTTGTACAGAAACAGAGAGCGAAAAAATAGACGAGGATATAAGCGAAGAATTTGTGTACACCAAGATGAACAGAGAAAACAAACTTTTTTATTGATTTAAGTAAACTTTGATATTTACAAGTGATCGTTTGAAGGAAAGAAAGAAATTGGGGCGGATCTTGCCCTTACAAGATGACAGAAAGAAAGGAAAAAAAGCAGAAAACACTGGCATTGTCTTCATCACTGGGCTCCCTTGACGAAGGTGGTCTTCATGCCGGATGATTGACCCGTGAAACCCAAGCCTGTACCGGTGACATGCTGAGCGGGGACGATCGGCTCCAGAATGCCGTCTTTATCTTTGCCCAGGCCCCTGAAGGGCTGATAATCGTGCTTCATCAGAAGATCAAACCCTTTCTTAGCTTTTGAGAATTGAGGAAACAGAGGGTGATCTTTGAATGAAGTGCAATCGAGGCGCCCACCTAACTTGAAGAAGCGAGGTTCCTGCCATTGAACTACTGCGGTGACATTTTCTGTCGGCTGGACTTCTTTCAAATTTAGCATATCCAGACTTTCGCTCAGATTAATTTCTTCGGCTTCCCGGATGCTCGGAATGTCGGCAGTGAAAGTAGGGCGGGGAATCATGGGCTGTGGGAGTTGCTCTTCCGGGTCCTCTCCTAGGACCGTAGTGATCATGCCTCCTTTCGACCACTTTCCGCACTGGTGCAAGGTTGATGGGACAGCATTGGCATTGTGAATCCAAGTGCGCCCAAGTAGCAGATTGTATGTAGGTGGCACATTCACTACATGAAAGAGCACAGTATGCACCGAATAATTGATGAAGATTTCAAGAAATATTTTCCCCTTGGCTGTCTGCCCATGGTTATCAAAACCGTAGATCGTGATTGGATCCGGGGTATATTCTTCTTCTTTCAGTCCCAAAGCCTTAGCCGTCATCTCAGGACAGATATTGAGGCTGCTGCCTCCATCGACGAGCACATGGGGGACGGTCATGCCCCTGGTCCGCACCACTATGTAAAGTGTGTTGTTGTGAAAGGAATGAGGTTTTGGCAAATCCTCATCCGAGAATGTAATTGGTGCATTCGTCATTGCTTGATTGACGATTTGAGCCATATCTTGCGGTGTCATGCTAGGCTTGACCTTGATCTTTCTGAGCAGATCTTCTAGCACTTGTTGGTGTTCTGGGGAAGTATGGGTCAGATCTAGGATCGAAATGTTGGATAAAGCAGTAATTGGCTTCTGAACTGACCCTGAATCTTCTTCTTTCTTCGAAGCTGCTTTGATAAAGCGCTTCGGGATCCTGGGGACTGGCTTGGCGACTTCTGCCGTCATTTTTGTTGGCTCCTGGTTTGGTTTCTTATTGTTGGAGAATGCAGTAATACCCACCCTCTTGGCGGAAGACTGCGCTTGATGGAGGACGAGGACTTGATGCTGATCCTGAATGTCCTGACTGGAACATGGTTGGATACTGCCTTGAAGAGAGAACGTTTGCTCTGTAATGACTGAAGCTGAATGTTTAGGAAACGGCTTGGACAAGATCTCCGGCTGCTGCTCATCTTCGTCCTCAATCAGCATGTTCTTGTCAATACAATCTTGAATGATGTTTTTGAGGACAAAACAGTGTTCGGTGTCGTGTCCGACGGTTCGATGGAACTTACAGAATTTATCAGTCCATTTGCCCATAGCGACGGGAGGATCTGCCACTTTAGGGAGCTTAATCATTCCCTTAGACATCATATATTCTAGGATGTCTTCGCGGGACTGTTCCAGAGCTGTGAACTCTCGATCATAACTCCAACCTTCATGCTTTGGCTTTTCTGGTTGCTTCGCTTCAGGCTGCGGCACTGATTGGAGAGGTTGTGACTTAACAAATTTTCCCTTCTGGGCTGCAGAGTTTGTCTGTTCGACTTTGGAATGCCCGAAATTCTTGTTGCGATTTTTCTTGCTTTTTTTGTTGTTGGTTTTGCCACTGCCTTGATCTGAGAATGTTGTAACATAGGCGACGTGCGCCTTTTTCTTCTGATCAGGATTCCCTCTGACAAAAGGATATCCTTCGTAGAGGCCATTGTCTAGGCCGGTCTCGAGCCATTCAGCTCTCTCAATTAGCTTGATGAATGATTTGGCGGGCGAAATGGAAATGAGGTTCTTCAGAGGCTGGGCAAAATTATTCAGAATAATCTGTAGTGCGTGCTCCTCTGGGATGGGAACCTTCATTCTGTTACAGGTGCTTCTCCACCTGTGGATGAATTCGCTGGCTTTCTCATTTTTCATCTGTTTTAGATTGTACAGATGATTGAGGGTTGGTGAGGCTTCGACATTAAACATGAAGCGCTCAATAAACAAGTTCAAGACCTTATCGAACTCTCTTAGTTCGATAGGGTTAATGTGGTCTGCATACCACCTGGCCGCTACCCCTTCTAAGCTGCGAGGAAAGCAGATGAATAACGCCCGATTGTCTTTCCTGAAACGGCCGCATTTGGCATAAAAGGTGGCCAAATGAGCCTTAGGGTTGCTAGTTCCGTCAAATTTAAGGAACTTGCGAGGGAGATTCTCTAGATTGTCATCTCTGTCCAGGCCATGGTAAAAATCTTCACCGGAGTAGGTCTACTTGCCCTTGCTTTTGGCCTGGATATCCTTGATGGCCCGATTCATTTCTTTCATCTGATCTTGCATCGGGTCATTAACCGGAATAGGCTTGTTGATTGATTCGGGCTCTGCAGCGGTCTTTACAAACTGCGGCGGAGGGTTCTGATGATAAACAAACTGCTCTTCCTCTTCTGATTCCTCTTCTGCTGACTCTGTTTCTTCGGAAGTGGTGTCGGGCTGTACTTTCTTTCTAACAATCCTGACTGGTTTCTTTACAGCCTTCTTCTTTGGCTTGCCTTTTGGAGCAACTTCTTTCTGACTGACCTCCGCCTGTTCTGACATCATTTTGGTCATCATTCTTTTGAACAGATTATACATGGCAGGATCTATATCATCTGCTTGGTTCTGTCCCCTGACTGATTTGGGAGAATCCATCCCTTCGGCCTCACTGTCGCTGTGCTGAGGAACTGTTTCTTTTCCTACCCTTGTTACAACCATTTTGCCAATGCCAGTGATTTCCTGTGAAGGTGAAAGGAATGGTTAGAGCACGAGAGATCTTTCCGTAAACACGACTTTTGAGACGAAGATGAGAACGAAGGGACTTTGATAGACAATTAAACAGATTATCCAATCACCAGGGATCGGGTCATCACACAGCTTGTGATAATTGTGTTACCATTCTGTGATAACGAGGAAAAATGCGCCTTATTACCTAGGCGAGGTCGTCCATCATGATAAGGGATATTTACAGAAGAAACGAAAGAAAATGTCTCATTATTAGGGATGAGATTGTTACGGGAATCGTGACCATTCACAACATGAAAGAATCATGTGGCAAAAAAGAGCTTTTTCAACAGAACAAAAGTTGCATTTTTATTGATGACGAATTCAAATACAAAGAGAAGGTGGGCACACAATTCGCCACCATTCCCGATATTCAGAAGATACATTGGGTCCAGGAAATATAGACAAAGGAATGAAGGAATCTCAAGTGTATTTGGCGACGTGGTATGCTCCAGACCACTGATCCGACCGTAGATCGAACTCTGGCATGTTGTCAGTTGGGAAGCGAATGTTGGCTCGAACCTGCCACTGCGAGAACTGTCTGAGGCATCTCTCTGGCTGATAGTCGACACAGAAGAATGGACCAATGTTATTGTCACAAAATTTTTCCCCGTCTTCCCTTCCTTGCGGAAGAGAGAGGGAAAATGCTTTCGCGATTCAAACTTGACCGGATTTTGGAAATTGTTTTAAAATACTCGCCTCCGTTTTAAAAATTGCGGGAAAATCCATGGGATGGGGCTCGACCTATTGGTACGAGGTTCGACCGTTCCTGCCGCCTTTAACAGGGGTAATCGAACCAAGGACCAAAATTGTGCTTGACTTAGTGAAATTACCGAAATCGTGTTCTATCCTAAATGCACAGAGAATTCAGGTATGTGCTATGCAATTTTGTAAAATGCAAGTTGGGAAAACATGATGTATGCTTGGAAAATATTTAGAGTGGAAAAGCATTTCTCAGGAAAAAGATGGAAATCAATCTCTCAGGAAACTCAGACGAAGAAGGTTTGAAATCTCGAGAAAGTTTATAAAGATTTGGAAAATCTTGAAGAAATGAGAATCTCGAGAAAATCTTGAGAAAGTTTATAAAGACTTGGAAAACCATGAAGAAATGAGAATCTCAGGAAAATTTTGAGAAAGTTTATAAAGACTTGGAAGACCATGAAGAAATGAGAATCTCAGGAAAATTTTGAGAAAGTTTATAAAGACTTGGAAAACCATGAAGAGATGAGAATCTCAGGAAACTTTTGAGAAAGTTTATAAAGACTTGGAAAACCATGAAGAGATGAGAATCTCAGGAAAATTTTGGAAGGAATTCTTGAGAAAAGATAAACATTTAAAAAGGAAAACACTTGTCAGGAAAATTCGGACTTTGAGATTTCTCTTAGGAAACTGAGAGAAAATTTATAGGAAAACTCATTGGAGAAGGAAATTCAGAACTTGGGAAATTGAAATCCTGAAAATATTGTCCTTGAAATATCTAAAAATCGATTTTTAATTCTTGAGAAAGATGAAAATTCCTTTTGAAAATAGATCTTAAGAAAATAATATTTTCAAGGAAAATCACAGGAAAACTTTGATTTGGAAAATCCAACTCCGAATATCATCATAGTTTCTTGAGAAATCGATTCCATGAAGTGAAAATTTCTTGAAAAAATCCTGAGAAAACAAATGATGCAGATGATTTGAATGAATGAATGCAGTTTGAAAAGATTTTCTGAAAAATTTGTTGGAAAAATGTGGATTAAGCCAAAGTAAATCCTTCACATATTCTGACTGTGGCCATGAATATATTCAGGATTTATTTGAATTAATTCACAATATTTTGAAAACATTGGAAATATGAGGTGCATTTTCAAGATAGCCTAAGAGTGTAGGCTCAATGTGACTGGTAGAGAGATGATGGATCTGGATCTCGTCCATATTCCGACTAGGGCCGTAAATATGGACTCCACCGAGTTCATCAACTCTCTAAGAGTTGGTGCACGTGCGATTCGTGTTCATCCACGGTGAATTTGGAAAATTGAGATATATGCATCATAGAATCAGGATATTACTGAAATCGAACTATATGAGATGCAACCTAATCTAAGCAGTAAAAGTAAATCTTATTCCAAGGTTTACATTGGATTGTTACATTGCATAACATAAAGTAAATAAAAATTTGAAATGAAGTCAAGGAATCAGCATCTTCTAGATTTTCCTGCAAAATGAGAGTTAGTACAAGATAACCAAGGAAATTGGTATATATACTATATACAACAAAGATATATATGTAGATATAGAAATATTTGAAATTATGCTAAATGATATATGGCAATGAAGATATATTTGCAAAAAAAAGTAAAAGAAAAGGAAAAAAATATGTGATATCCAATGCACATGAAGGTATATATATATATATAAGTATATATATATATGTATATATATACATATATACATATATATATACACATATACGTATACATATGGGTAGATATACATACATATCAATACATATATACTTATAATAAGAGAATATACATATAAATGAAAATTCCATATAATGGGTAAAATCAGAAAATACAGGTATAGACAGTTTCTGTAGGTGATTTCACACAACCATACTTCTCAAATTATAATGCAATTTCCAGTAAAAATGGGTATGGAGCTTCCCTATATATCCATAATGAAGCACGCCAAAGATGGTTGGGAGATCACGATTGGATATAGAGATATCCGTTCATGAATATGGCCAAATATCAAGACTGCACACTTGCAGCAGAAAATGAATATATGCAGGAAATGGGTTGTGGAAGCATCATGGACTATTTCAAGGATATCATGAAAATGATATGAAAAGCTTGGTGAAAAGGTGAAAATGTCGTGGAAAATGATGAAACAATATGTATAATTGGTGCTGCAAATGGGATGATATTATAACAATATAGCAAACAAGAATTTAGCACTAAGCTAAGCAAAATCTCATAAGACCAAGGGTGATGTTCCAGCCATAGCTTCATGAAACAGGGATTTTAACAGCATGCTAGATGAAATCTCATAAATCGAATGATGGTGTTCCAACATAACTTCATAAAAACAGGAATTGGCATATCAAGCTCATAAATCAAATGATGAAGTTCCAACATATCTTCATAAAACAGAAATTTGAACATCAAGCTCATAAATCAAATGATGATGTTCCAGCCCATAGCTTCATAAAAACAGAAATTGTAGCATCAAATGATGAAGTTCCAGCCATAACTTCATAAAACAGAATTTTAGCATCAAATGATGAAGTTCCAGCCATAACTTCATAAAACAGAATTTTAGCAGCAAGCTAAGCAAAATTCCATAAATCAAATGATGAAGTTCCATTCATAACTTCATAAAACAGAAATTTACCCTCAAGCTAAGCAAAATTTCATAATCAAATGATGAAGTTTCAGCCATAACTTCATAAACAGAAATTTACCCTCAAGCTAAGCAAAATTTCATAAATCAAATGATGAAGTTTCAGCCATAACTTCATAAACAGGGATTTACCCTCAAGCTAAGCAAAATTTCATAAATCAAATGATGAAGTTTCAGCCATAACTTCATAAAACAGAATTTTAGCAGCAAACTTAAACAAAATTTCATAAATCAAAATAATGATATTCCAACATAGCTTCCTAAAACAGAAATTTAGCATTAAGCTTAAACAAAACAATGATCACCTAAATCAAATAGTGATGTAGTTGGGCTGAATAAAGTGGAGAACACATTGGAATCTCTGCTGGATTGGGGATCTCCTGCTGCTTGGGCTGAAGTGGAGATGCAATTTTGCTGCTAGATCCACTGTGGCTGGTGGTTTGAAGGAAAGAGGCAGCCACGTTCTTCACTTTGTGACCTTTGTAGACAGCAAATGAGAATTGTTCCTTGCTGCTGGGCTGAAGCAAAGGTGGGAAATGTTGGATCTCCTGCTGGCTGGGGCTGAAATGGGTAACAACGTGGGGATGGAGGAAAGTGGGCTGAAGAAAAAAATGGGTAAAGCAGCTGGGCTGTGGCTGGGCTGCAGTTGTTTAAGACAGCAGCTTGCTTCTTGCTGGATGGTGGATGAAGGATGGCAGGGACACGTTGGGTTGTTAAAGTGTTTGGTGGGTAGCAGCCGGCTGGATTGAAGATGGTAGGAGTTGGCTGGCTGGGCTTCCTATGAAGGAAGGGGAAAACGTTGATGGAGGATACGCTGGTGGTGGCCCCTCCTGCGGCTGGTGCTGAAGAAGGGTGAATTCTGGTGGTGGAAGACCTGCAAAACCGAAAAACCTCAATTCAATCGGCTACCTCTCCCTTCCTCTTCAAAACTCCCCTCTTTAAAGCTTTTGAAAACTGTTTCAAAAAGAAGAAAACGCAGCCCCCCACATTCATGAGGTTCCGTTACCTCATTTTGAAATTTTTTTGAAATAGTCGTTTCAAGAAAGGCGCACCTTATGATTTTTCAAAATTTTGGTTTTATTTCCCTAAGTTTTAGGCAAAATCAAATTTATTACTTTAGGGAAATTCGGCTGTGCCATTTAAGGCTGCCTCCTTCTAAAAAAAA
Organism: Nuphar pumila; assembly: GCF_984573655.1. Taxonomy (NCBI): domain Eukaryota; kingdom Viridiplantae; phylum Streptophyta; class Magnoliopsida; order Nymphaeales; family Nymphaeaceae; genus Nuphar; species Nuphar pumila. The sequence goes on from NC_143249.1 coordinate 63,205,305, forward strand.
TTTTTATTTAAACAAATAAAAAGAAATAAAATAAAAAAATGAGAGGCTTTTATGGAAATGCCACCTCAACCAAAAATAAAGTTTTTGTTTTGTTTTTGAAAGTCTTTTATTTTCAATTGGGGTGCCACATATGTGTGGGTCCACTAACTAAAATAAATAAATAAATAAGTATTGAGAAATGAAAAAGATAATTTTGCAAATTGGTACGAACTCCGGGTGGGTCCCGCTTGAGAATAAACAACTTACCTCAGAGTTTGAGTATGATGCTAGTTCAAAGGCGGGTGCCGCTCTATTTATTTGAAGATATGAGATAAAACATTATTTATTTTCAAGAATTTGGAAAAATTGGTTTTTCAGGGCAAAAAAATATGGATAAAATAAATGTAAAAAAGTTTTGTAAAGAGATTTAAAATCTTTTGCAAAAAGTTTTGAGATAAAATCTTTAAAATCAATATCCAAATATCCAGATCATTTTTTTTGAGAAAATTTTTGTAATTCAAAGTCCTGGGGGTAAAATGGGAAAGATTGGTAATTTTGAAATCCCAGGGTTTTAAAAATCAATTTGAAAAAGTTTAAAAATCAAATCTGGATGGACAATTTTGAAAATCAGGAGTTCTGGATCTCCAACTGACATGCTATGCAGTGAAATGATGCAATGCTATGCAAAGACATGTTCTATGAAATGTCACTCTGAGCTCGGACTTGGAAATTTTAGCTTTTTGTCCAGAAAAAGGATTTTGAAATTTTGCCATTTGAAGATGTCTCTGAACCTAAATATGGAAATTTTGAGGCTCAATAATGAAATTTTGGACTTTCTGCAAGGTTTAATCTCAGAAAATGACCATTTTGCCCTTTATTGCTTCCGGAGAGCTGGAATGTACTGGTGGAAATGTCAAGAAGGTGAGTGAAAATTTGGGGTGTTTACAGATGCCCCTCTTTGCTACTAAGTCGGCTTATGGTCGAGCTTAGTGGCAAAGAAAAACACTCCAAATTTGGGCTATAAAAAAAAATGCCCCAGTTAGAAGGATCTGACTGGGTATGAAGAAATTAGCCCGGTGAAGATGATAGATATGAAATGGAGAATAAAAAGGAAAGACTCACTCTGTGAGAATGGAATTCAGGTTTATGCCCTTAACCTGGATGGGACAGAAATACCTCGTATGGAACGAAGCCCAGGTTTTAACCCTTGACCTGTTTGGGGAATGGAATATCTCATCGAAGTGAGACTCAGGTTTGTATCCTTATCCTAATCGGGTGGAATGAAAATGAAATACCTCATCAAATGAGGCTCAGGTTTATACCCTTAACCTGATTGGGCGAAAATGAAATATTGAAAGGTGAATAAGACAACTTTTTCGAGGCGATGGAAATGAAATTGTAAGAGGCAATTTTGGAAAATGATCAAGACGATCTGGTGAATTTTTCATCATTGTGAAATATGAATAAGGTAAGGAGTAAGACGACTCTTTCGTCAACGCGAAAGATGGATATGGCAATCTTTTGACGAGAATAAGGTAACTCTTTCGACAACGCGAAAGACAGACAAGGCAAACTCTTTTGGAGAAGAGTAAGGAAACTCTTTTGACAACGCAAAAGATGAATAAGGCAATTCAAAGGAACAAGGCGATTCTTTCGACAACGCGAAAGATGACAAAGAAAATCCAAAGGAATAAGGCGATTCTTTCGACAACGCGAAAGATGATAAAGGTAATCCAAAGGAACAAGGCGATTCTTTCGACAATGCGAAAGATGACAAAAGGCAATCCAAAGGAGAAAGGCGATTCTTTCGACAACACGAAAGATGATAAGGCAATCCAAAGGAGTAAGGCGATTCTTTCGACAACACGAAAGATGATAAGGCAATCCAAAGGAGTAAGACGATTCTTTCGACAACATGAAAGATGATAAGGCGATCCAAAGGAGAAAGGCGATTCTTTCGGCAACGCGAAAGATGACAAAGGTAATCCAAAGGAATAAGGCGATTCTTTCGACAACGCGAAAGATGACAAAGGTAATCCAAAGGAATAAGGCGATTCTTTCGACAACGCGAAAGATGATAAAGGTAAATCCAAAGGAACAAGGCGATTCTTTCGACAATGCGAAAGATGACAAAAGGCAATCCAAAGGAACAAGGCGATTCTTTCGACAATGCGAAAGATAACAAAAGGCAATCCAAAGGAACAAGGCGATTCTTTCGACAATGCGAAAGATGACAAAAGGCAATCCAAAGAAACAAGGCGATTCTTTCGACAATGCGAAAGATGACAAAAGGCAATCCAAAGGAGCAAGGCGATTCTTTCGACAATGCGAAAGATGACAAAGGTAATCCAAAGGAGTAAGGCGATTCTTTCGACAACGCGAAAGATGATAAAGGTAATCCAAAGGAATAAGGCGATTCTTTCGATAACGCGAAAGATGATAAAGGTAATCCAAAGGAATAAGGCGATTCTTTCGACAACGCGAAAGATGATAAAGGTAAATCCAAAGGAATAAGGCAATTCTTTCGACAATGCGAAAGATGACAAAAGGCAATCTAAAGGAGAAAGGCGATTCTTTCGACAACACGAAAGATGATAAGGCAATCCAAAGGAGTAAGGCGATTCTTTCGACAACACGAAAGATGATAAGGCAATCCAAAGGAGTAAGGCGATTCTTTCGACAACACGAAAGATGATAAGGTGATCCAAAGGAGAAAGGCGATTCTTTCGGCAACGCGAAAGATGACAAAGGTAATCCAAAGGAATAAGGCGATTCTTTCAACAACGCGAAAGATGACAAAGGTAATCCAAAGGAATAAGGCGATTCTTTCGACAACGCGAAAGATGATAAAGGCAATCCAAAGGAATAAGGCGATTCTTTCGACAACGCGAAAGATGACAAAGGTAATCCAAAGGAACAAGGCGATTCTCTCGACAACGCGAAAGATGATAAAGGTAATCCAAAGGAACAAGGCGATTCTTTCGACAATGCGAAAGATGACAAAAGGCAATCCAAAGGAATAAGGCAATTCTTTCGACAACGCGAAAGATAACAAAGGCAATCCAAAGGAACAAGGCGATTCTTTCGACAACGCGAAAGATGACAAAAGGAAATCCAAAGGAATAAGGCAATTTTTTCGACAATGCGAAAGATGATAAAGGCAATCCAAAGGAATAAGGCGATTCTTTCGACAATGCGAAAGATGACAAAGGCAATCCGAAGGAACAAGGCAATTCTTTCGACAATGCGAAAGATGACAAAGGTAATCCAAAGGAATAAGGCAATTCTTTCGACAATGTGAAAGATGATAAAGGTAATCCTTTCGGAGAGAAGGCTAATCTTTCAACAACGTGAAAGATGATAAAGGAAACTCTCTCGAAGGGGTCAAGATGCATCAATATGGACATCAAGCTCTCACTTAACGTTAGGATAGCTAGAAAATATTGTCAAAATGTTGAAAATTTTGTTGATTCAAAGTAATTGAAAATGATGCACATTGTTGCAAAGATATTCCTTCTTTTCTACCTGAAGCATTACCTCCAAACGAGATTCACTTCGTAGAATCAAGATTTAGCATCCAAATTGCTTGTGATTGACCTTCTTCAAGGAGGTTATCAATTTCCTTGATATGAACAAGAAAGAGAATTTGATATTATGAAAGCAACTGATGAAAGAATATTGATAATAGAATTGCACAAATTAAAAAAAAATTCTTGGCAAATTTTGGCAGTTTGATATCCTAGGAGCTTCTCTCATGATAATCTTTCTGCACTCTTTTGGCTCTTTTGAGTTTTTTGCTGCATTCTCCTTCATTTTGGAGATGTTCTGACTTTTTCTCTCTTTCTTTTTCCTCTCTCTCTTTTTTTTTTGGAAGGGTACGTCGCAAACTCCTTCAACTTGGAGATGTTTCGATCATTCTTTGACGATATTGGCTCAGGGGTTTGGATGATAGCTGAAATTAAATATCTTTTAGGGATTGTCGGGAGGCTCATCGCATCTGCCTTCATCTTGACAGTGCTTTGGACTTTCCCTGGAAGGATCCGTCACAAACTCCGTCATCTTGGAGATGTTTCGAATCTTCTTTGGCCTCGGGGTGTACTCGCCTAATTCGCCTTCATCTTGACGACAGGTGAGAGATCCCTTTTGCGGATATTTAATTGCAGCTTGAGGAGACAGGGCTTGGGTGAATGCTCTCTTTTTCTAGCGCTCAGGATATTTCTACTGCCTCGTTTTACAATAATAATCTTTAAAAATGTGCCATTTGACTGCGATCAATATCAATCATCTATGGCTTTTCAATAACATTGAATCTTCTTTTCCGGCCCTATCGAGGATTTATCCTTCATCCTTTTGGTTGGCCAATAGAAAGAATTTGAATTTTGAATCTCTTTTCACAAAAAGCTTCACTCTTTTGGAAATAATGGCAAAGGTGAACTGAGGTAAAGATTCATGTAATAAAGATTCTGAAATCAACAAATAATTTGATTGACAATTTGACAAAGTTCTCTCGAAATCCTGGGTGAAAGAGAGCATTTGAGGTCCGGCCCAACGCATCCGTGACGAAAATTATCATCTCCTTTCCAAAGGAGACGACTATCAGTTCACTGAGAACAATATCAGTTCGATTAAGAATGACCATCTTTAGGAATAATATCAGTTCGATTAAGAACGATCATCGGTTCACTAGGAACAATATTAGTTCAATTAAGAATGACCATCGGTTCATTTGGAACACTATCAGTTCGATGAAGAACGACTATCAGTTCACTGGGAACAATATCAGTTCACTGAAGAACGACTATCAGTTCGCTTGGAACACTATCAGTTCACTGAAGAACGAATATCAGTTCATTTGGGAACGCTATCAGTTCGATGAAGAACGACTATCAGTTCACTTAGAACACTATCAGTTCACTGAAGAACGACTATCAGTTCGCTTGGAACACTATCAGTTCAATGAAGAACAAGGACCATTATAGAGAGAGTTGTATCGCTTCTATGAATGGTTTCAGGATTATCCCCTTATCCTGAACGGGGAATGGAAATGGGATGACCTAGCGGTCGAAATTGAGAATTTTGGTAATTTGAAAATTGGAGATTGAATGACCCGGAGGTCGAAATTGAAGAATTATGGAAAATGATTCAGGTTTTATTCCTTAACCTGAAGGGGAAATTATGGGAAATGATTCAGGTTTATCCCTTAACCTGAAGGGGAAGGAAATAGATGCAGATTTAATGCAAAATGAAATGAAAATGCCCATGAAATGAATGCAAAATTAATGCAAGTGGGTGTATATACATGCCAAATGAGAGATTGGTTTATCCTGCCTGCATACAGAATGTTTGAAAACAAAATTTCAAAAGATGCCCCAGTATAACTGGGAAGAGGGAATAAAATTTAAAGAAGGCTCTCTGTAGGACTCTGCAGGGCAAAGACAAGATCAAATTTTGAGGAAAATTTTTGGATTTTTGGAGGAAAATATTGAGGAAAATATGGTAGACCATTGGAAGAGTATCCCATTACTAGGGATTGAGTCGTCAAAAGGATTATGACAATTGTGTTGTTATTCTTTGTAAGAGAAATAAACAACGGAAAATGTGCCTTGTTACCTAGGCGAGGTCGTCAACCACGAGGAAAAACACCATTTTGAAGGAAAGAGATATCTCTTGAAAAAACAATCCGCAAACGGATTTAGAATAAGGAGAAGGAAAATGGGTAAACAATTTCCACCGCAATAATCAAGGTATGCACGAGGAAAATAAGATGAAGAATTTTGCAAATAGACAAAAGAATTGAAAATCCAATGAGAGAAAACATATGATTTTGGAAAATCGCAGGCAGGATAAAATGCAACTGGAAATTCAAGATCCAGTAGAACGGGAGAATGAAAAATCACCTGGAGTTTTGAAAGAAATTGCATATTTGGGAAAATCTTCCAGGGTTTGAGAAAATAAAGGGAAAAGATGAGAAATATGGATATTTGAAAATATTTTGAGAAAATGTAAGGAAATAGAGGTAATATAGGAACAATCACATCCTGCACAAACATTTATGCACATACAACACTCCCTAAAAGGCTGACTCTAGATGCATTATTTTGAAAACAGCTGTAGGATCCTAATCCTAACTCTAGGTTCAGATCATCTTTGTCCAATCCAGTTATACCGATATACCCGAACCGAAATCCGAGGTACGTGGCATATAATTTCAACTCCGGTTATAAGGTAAGGTTTTTCAACATCCTTGAGCGCCTACCGATATACTTCGGACTGTGGCCCACGGTACGTGGTAGGGGGGTGTTAACCCAAATAGTTGGCCCAGTTGTGAGGCTCTGTCCCAAACTAGGGTTCTGGAAGAGAGCCCAGCAACGTGAAGACCGGGTAATGATAGGTAAGGGAGGTTTGAAAAAAATGATCACATGCAAGAAATAGAGGGCTCTAAGTCCTAGAGAGATAGATTTTGAAAACTTTGAAGAAGCATACATTGTTTGCATTCAGATCCTAAATTGAGGAGAGTTATATTTAGACCTAAGTCTATGTGAGCATGAAAATATCTCCTCAATATAGTCCTACCAAACCATGCCTAAGCTATATGCAGTTAATGTCAGCTAGGTCAGAATCTAGGCTCCTAGGTTCGCATGATATAAAAAGTAAAGAGCTAACATTTTGTGAACATAGTTTCAATAATTTCACTAAGTCAAGCACAATTTTGACCAGACAAAGATAGGTCCCATCTCGGTCGCCAAACCTGTTATCGTCGCAAAATTTTTCTCCGTCTTCCCTTCCTTGCGGAAGAGAGAGGGAAAATGCTTTCGCAATTCAAACTTGACCGGATTTTGGAAATTGTTTTAAAATACTCGCCTCCGTTTTGAAAATTGCGAAAAAATCCATGGGATGGGGCTCGACCTATCGGTACGAGGTTCGACCGTTCCTGCCGCCTTTAACAGGGGTAATCGAACCAAGGACCAAAATTGTGCTTGACTTAGTGAAATTACCGAAATCGTGTTCTATCCTAAATGCACAGAGAATTCAGGCATGTGCTATGCAATTTTGTAAAATGCAAGTTGGGAAAACATGATGTATGCTTGGAAAATATTTAGAGTGGAAAAGCATTTCTCAGGAAAAAGATGGAAATCAATCTCTCAGGAAACTCAGACGAAGAAGGTTTGAAATCTCGAGAAAGTTTATAAAGATTTGGAAAATCTTGAAGAAATGAGAATCTCGAGAAAATCTTGAGAAAGTTTATAAAGACTTGGAAAACCATGAAGAAATGAGAATCTCAGGAAAATTTTGAGAAAGTTTATAAAGACTTGGAAGACCATGAAGAAATGAGAATCTCAGGAAAATTTTGAGAAAGTTTATAAAGACTTGGAAAACCATGAAGAGATGAGAATCTCAGGAAAATTTTGAGAAAGTTTATAACGACTTGGAAAACCATGAAGAGATGAGAATCTCAGGAAAATTTTGGAAGGAATTCTTGAGAAAAGATGAACATTTAAAAAGGAAAACACTTGTCAGGAAAATTCGGTCTTTGAGAATTCTCTTAGGAAACTGAGGGAAAATTTATAGGAAAACTCATTGGAGAATTGGGAAATTGAAATCCTGAAAATATTGTCCTTGAAATATCTAAAAATCGATTTTTAATTCTTGAGAAAGATGAAAATTCCTTTTGAAAATAGATCTTAAGAAAATAATATTTTCAAGGAAAATCACAGGAAAACTTTGATTTGGAAAATCCAACTCCGAATATCATCATAGTTTCTTGAGAAATCGATTCCATGAAGTGAAAATTTCTTGAAAAAATCCTGAGAAAACAAATGATGCAGATGATTTGAATGAATGAATGCAGTTTGAAAAGATTTTCTGAAAAATTTGTTGGAAAAATGTGGATTAAGCCAAAGTAAATCCTTCACATATTCTGACTGTGGCCATGAATATATTCAGGATTTATTTGAATTAATTCACAATATTTTGAAAACATTGGAAATATGAGGTGCATTTTCAAGATAGCCTAAGAGTGTAGGCTCAATGTGACTGGTAGAGAGATGATGGATCTGGATCTCGTCCATATTCCGACTAGGGCCGTAAATATGGACTCCACCGAGTTCATCAACTCACTAAGAGTTGGTGCACGTGCCATTCGTGTTCATCCACGGTGAATTTGGAAAATTGAGATATATGCATCATAGAATCAGGATATTACTGAAATCGAACTATATGAGATGCAACCTAATCTAAGCAGTAAAAGTAAATCTTATTCCAAGGTTTACATTGGATTGTTACATTGCATAACATAAAGTAAATAAAAATTTGAAATGAAGTCAAGGAATCAGCATCTTCTAGATTTTCCTGCAAAATGAGAGTTAGTACAAGATAACCAAGGAAATGGGTATATATACTATATACAACAAAGATATATATGTAGATATAGAAATATTTGAATTTATGCTAAATGATATATGGTAATGAAGATATATTTGCAAAAAAAAGTAAAAGAAAAGGAAAAAAATATGTGATATCCAATGCACATGAAGGTATATATATATAAGTATATATATATATATGTATATATATATATACATATATACATATATATATACACATATACGTATACATATGGGTAGATATACATACATATCAATACATATATACTTATAATAAGAGAATATACATATAAATGAAAATTCCATATAATGGGTAAAATCAGAAAATACAGGTATAGACAGTTTCTGTAGGTGATTTCACACAACCATACTTCTCAAATTATAATGCAATTTCCAGTAAAAATGGGTATGGAGCTTCCCTATATATCCATAATGAAGCACGCCAAAGATGGTTGGGAGATCACGATTGGATATAGAGATATCCGTTCATGAATATGGCCAAATATCAAGACTGCACACTTGCAGCAGAAAATGAATATATGCAGGAAATGGGTTGTGGAAGCATCATGGACTATTTCAAGGATATCATGAAAATGATATGAAAAGCTTGGTGAAAAGGTGAAAATGTCGTGGAAAATGATGAAACAATATGTATAATTGGTGCTGCAAATGGGATGATATTATAACAATATAGCAAACAAGAATTTAGCTCTAAGCTAAGCAAAATCTCATAAGACCAAGGGTGATGTTCCAGCCATAGCTTCATGAAACAGGAATTTTAACAGCATGCTAGACGAAATCTCATAAATCGAATGATGGTGTTCCAACATAACTTCATAAAAACAGGAATTGGCATATCAAGCTCATAAATCAAATGATGAAGTTCCAACATATCTTCATAAAACAGAAATTTGAACATCAAGCTCATAAATCAAATGATGATGTTCCAGCCCATAGCTTCATAAAAACAGAAATTGTAGCATCAAATGATGAAGTTCCAGCCATAACTTCATAAAACAGAATTTTAGCATCAAATGATGAAGTTCCAGCCATAACTTCATAAAACAGAATTTTAGCAGCAAGCTAAGCAAAATTCCATAAATCAAATGATGAAGTTCCATTCATAACTTCATAAAACAGAAATTTACCCTCAAGCTAAGCAAAATTTCATAAATCAAATGATGAAGTTTCAGCCATAACTTCATAAACAGAAATTTACCCTCTAGCTAAGCAAAATTTCATATATCAAATGATGAAGTTTCAGCCATAACTTCATAAACAGGGATTTACCCTCAACCTAAGCAAAATTTCATAAATCAAATGATGAAGTTTCAGCCATAACTTCATAAAACAGAATTTTAGCAGCAAACTTAAACAAAATTTCATAAATCAAATAATGATATTCCAACATAGCTTCCTAAAACAGAAATTTAGCATTAAGCTTAAACAAAACAATGATCACCTAAATCAAATAGTGATGTAGTTGGGCTGAATAAAGTGGAGAACACGTTGGAATCTCTGCTGGATTGGGGATCTCCTGCTGCTTGGGCTGAAGTGGAGATGCAATTTTGCTGCTAGATCCACTGTGGCTGGTGGTTTGAAGGAAAGAGGCAGCCACGTTCTTCACTTTGTGACCTTTGTAGACAGCAAATGAGAATTGTTCCTTGCTGCTGGGCTGAAGCAAAGGTGGGAAATGTTGGATCTCCTGCTGGCTGGGGCTGAAATGGGTAACAACGTGGGGCTGGAGGAAAGTGGGCTGAAGAAAAAAATGGGTAAAGCAGCTGGGCTGTGGCTGTGCTACAGCTGTTTGAGACAGCAGCTTGCTTCTTGCTGGATGGTTGATGAAGGATGGCAGGGACACGTTGGGTTGTTAAAGTGTTTGGTGGGTAGCAGCCAGCTGGATTGAAGATGGTAGGAGTTGGCTGGCTGGGCTTCCTATGAAGGAAGGGGAAAACGTTGATGGAGGATACGCTGGTGGTGGCCCCTCCTGCGGCTGGTGCTGAAGAAGGGTGAATTCTGGTGGTGGAAGACCTGCAAAACCAAAAAACCTCAATTCAATCGGCTACCTCCCCCTTCCTCTTCAAAACTCCCCTCTTTAAAGCTTTTGAAAACTGTTTCAAAAAGAAGAAAACGCAGCCCCCCACATTCATGAGGTTCTGTTACCTCATTTTGAATTTTTTTTTAAATAGTCGTTTCAAGAAAGGCGCACCTTATGATTTTTCAAAATTTTGGTTTTATTTCCCTAAGTTTTAGGCAAAATCAAATTTATTACTTTAGGGAAATTCAGCTGTGCCATTTAAGGCTGCCTCCTTCTAAAAAAATTTTTTATTTAAACAAATAAAAAGAAATAAAAAAAAATGAGAGGCTTTTATGGAAATGCCACCTCAACCAAAAATAAAGTTTTTGTTTTGTTTTTGAAAGTCTTTTATTTTCAATTGGGGTGCCACATGTGTGTGGGTCCACTAACTAAAAAAAAAAAATAATAAGTATTGAGAAATGAAAAAGATAATTTTGCAAATTGGTACGAACTCCGGGTGGGTCCCGCTTGAGAATAAACAACTTACCTCAGAGTCTGAGTATGATGCTAGTTCCAGGGCGGGTCCCACTCTATTTATTTGAAGATACGAGATAAAACATTATTTATTTTCAAGAATTTGGAAAAATTGGTTTTTCAGGGCAAAAAAATATGGATAAAATAAATGTAAAAAAATTTTGTAAAGAGATTTAAAATCTTTTGCAAAAAGTTTTGAGATAAAATCTTTAAAATCAATATCCAAATATCCAGATCGTTTTTTTTTAGAAAATTTTTGTAATTCAAAGTCCTGGGGGTAAAATGGGAAAGATTGGTAATTTTGAAATCCTAGGGTTTTAAAAATCAATTTGAAAAAGTTTAAAAATCAAATCTGGATGGACAATTTTGAAAATCAGGAGTTCTGGATCTCCAACTGACATGCTATGCAGTGAAATGATGCAATGCTATGCAAAGACATGTTCTATGAAATGTCACTCTGAGCTCGGACTTGGAAATTTTAGCTTTTTGTCCAGAAAAAGGATTTTGAAATTTTGCCATTTGAAGATGTCTCTGAACCTAAATATGGAAATTTTGAGGCTCAATAATGAAATTTTGGACTTTCTGCAAGGTTTAATCTCAGAAAATGACCATTTTGCCCTTTATTGCTTCCGGAGAGCTGGAATGTACTAGTGGAAATGTCAAGAAGGTGTGTGAAAATTTGGGGTGTTTACAACCAAGCAATCTGTAGCGCTTGTTACGAGCATAAGTGTAGCGAGGAACCGACTCTCGCCTGTCGAAGTAATCCCAAAGGATCTCCTCCTGGTGCAGATTCTCAATCGAAGCTCGATACTGAATGGCGGACTTCGGCTTCTTGCTGTTGAACCTGAAAGAGCTGGCTTTTGACGACACATGTCGCAGGTACCAAGACTGTAAGGCATAAGTGCATCCTTCCACCAAAATGGTTTCTCCGAGGGCGAAACGAGCTAAACCTCTGTAGAGAAAGGCTAGAGCTGCCATGGATACTGAAAGCTGACGGGTCTGCTTGCTTCCCCATCTTCAAAAAAGTTGGGCGACTCTGACATCGATGAAATTCTGACCATCTTGAAAGAATGCCAGCCCCACTGTGCATAGGACCATGGCGTGCTGAATTCTTTCTTTCGCTGCTCGAGACAGGGTATCGACTTCTTCGTAGGCCCCATACTTATGATAGAGTTCGAACAGATCGATGAACTGACTTCCGTTGATCTCTGTGAGAGGCCAGGATCTGCTCCCTGTAGCTCTGGCCAATGTTTTTCGAACATCTATCCCTTTGGCATTGATCAAGAACTGTTGTTCGACTGGATCATCTGGCTGACCAGCTGGTTCCGGTAATCCCATGATGTCACTGAACTCGTCCATTAGCAAAGTCATCTCTCCCCAGGGAAACCAAAATGTGCAGGTACGCGGGTTTCATCATTCTGCCATAGCTTGAATCAGACTGTCGTTGATGGTTTGCTTGCCAACTGTCGATGTCATCTCCAATCCACAGTCATCCAAGTGGTCTGGGAACATACGTGAGAAGGCGGTGAACCAAGAATAGTACCACCGAGGGAAGAAGGTACGAGACTGGATGACCCGATGATCTGGGGTTCCATCCCTTATTTGATAGTAGACATGATCCTTGGGAAAGATAGCATCGAGAGATTCGGATGCCATCGGACTGATACTGAGGAAAGAGAGGAAAAGAATCAGATAGAATGCAGGACTTACGGATAGACTTTTGATGAAAAGAGGGATAGACATAATTTCCTGGAAATTTTGTAAAAAGATCCAGGGATTTTGAAGAAAAGAATTTCCAGGGTTTTTAAAGAAAGATTGACACAAAAGAGAACAGAACGTAGGTAAGGGAGAAATATACACCCGGGTTTTTTTTTTTTCCTTTTTGAAAATAGAGGAAGTTTTGAACAATACACCCAGGGTTTTGAAAGAGGTTCGATATATATAGGAGAATACAAGGAAAACATCGCATAAACTGCACAAACAAGGATGCGCACGCAGCATTCCCTAAAGGCTGACTCTAAATGCAATATTTGAAATGGCTGATAGGACCTTAATCCTAACTCTATGGTTCAAATCATCTGTTTTCAATCAAGGTATGCCGATATACTCAAGCCGAAGCTCAAAGTACGTGGCATATAAAGTATTTCTCTGGTTCTAAGGTAAGGGCTTCCCAACATCCTTGAGCACCTGCCGATATACCTCGGACTATGGCCCTTAGGTACGTGGTAGGGGGGCGCGAACCCAAATAAGTGGTCCAGTTGTGAGGCTCTCTCCCAAACTATGGTTCAGTGAGACAGCCCAGCAACGTGAAGACCGGGACAATATAGGTAGGGATGTTTTCAAAATATGATCAACATGCAATAAAATCAGAAGGCTCTAATGCAAGTCCTAAAGAGATAGATTTAATATGAGAAGAAGCATACACTTGCATACATTGTTTGCATTCAATCCCTAGAATTGAGGAGAGTTGTATTTAAGGCCTAAATCTAATGTGAACATGGATATAATCTCCTCAATATGGTCCTACCAAACCATACTTAGATCCTATATGCAATGATGTCAGCTTAGGACAGAGCCTAGGCTCCTAAGTTTTGCATGGAAATGTAGCTGACATATGTTAGAATAAAGACTTAGATCATATAAAAGAAAAGCAAAGGCATAGATTCAACCGGACGAAGACGAGGTCCCATCTCGGTCGCCAAACCTGTGATCATCGCAAAATTTTTCCTCTCTTGTGGTTTCTTCTCTCTCTTCCTTCTCTTTTCCTTTTCTAACCTCTATTTTCCTCTTTTTTGAAGGGAGAAAAAATAAAAGAAAGAAAAGAGAAAGAGAAGAGAAAAGAAAAAGAAAGAAAGAGAGAAGAGGAACTCTTTTGCGCGGTCTCACTTGACCTTAATTTGAAAAATATTTAACAAATAACTCGCCTCCGTTTTGAAAATTTGCGGGAAAATGGAGAGACGGGATTCGCTCGTCGGTACGAGGTTCGACCATTCCTGGCACCTTTACCAGGGGTAATCGAACCAAGGATCAAATCTATGCCTTTTGCTTTGCCAAAATATAATCTAAGAATTTATTCTAACTCTAAATGCACAAAGAATCATGCTTGTGCAATGCAAGAATGTATGCTCTTTTGAAAGATGTTTTGAAAAATTTCCAAGGGTTTTGAGATGAACTTGGTAGAGGAGTGAAGAAATGATTGAATCTAACTGAGAACTTGAGATAGATCAGAGAAGTTCTAAGTTTTTGAAGTAAATCAGAGTTTGGAAGAATGAATGAGAAGGAATGACTTGAAGCTTTAAAATGAAATGAAGTTTCAAAGTCGGAAATGGATTTTGAATTTTGAACTTTAATTTAGGAAAGGAAATGAATACTTGAGATGGAATTGAACTTAGATTTTGAAGTTTGAAATTTGGAAAGGACTTAGAAAATCAAATGGTATTTAAGAATAGAAATGGATTTAAGAGATTTAGATTAGATCCGAAAATGGAATTGAAATCTAGAATTGGAATTGGATTCCGTATCCTAAACAGAATGGGATCCGAGATTTGAAATCCAAGATGGACTTTGAATTCTAGATCCTGAAATGGAGTGGATCTGAAGTCTGAGATCCAAATGTAGAGTTGGACTCTGGATCCTAAGATGGATTTGGATCTGAAGTCTGAGATCCAAGGTGAAATTGGTTCTGGATCCTAAAATGAAAAATTGGATATGAAGTCTGAGATCCAATATAAGTGTTGAATTCGGGATTCTAAAGAGGAATTGGAGTTAAATTCAGAAGATGGATCAAGAACTTCCAAGTTTAATTTGAACTTGGAAAATGAATTGAATCTTTGAATATACAAATGACTTTCAAAGTCAAATTAGACCTTGAATTTGAAATTTAGAAGATGAATCAAGAATCTCAAAGTTAAATTGAACTTGGAGATTGGATTGGAGTTTTGAATGAATTTTGGAATGTTAAAGTCAAATTTGATTTTTGAAATCTGATTTGAATCTGAATATGAAATCTCAAAGTTAAATTGAACTTTGAGATTGAAAATAGAATTTTGAAAAATAAAAGGATGAATCGGATTTGATAAGGATTGAGGATAGATTGAGGAAGATATTTACATTTACTTGGAGTTTTTGAAAAAAAGATTTTGAAAATATGATGTGATTCTATCCTAAATGATGAATGAATTTAAAGGATTTGAAATTGGATTTTGAAAAGCTATTCCATTCTTTAAATGAATCAAAACAAGATTGAAGATATAATACATCCTTGACTATGGTCATTGAATGTATTATATAATAATCTATATTTAAATTCAAGAGAAGAATAAAACACATTTGGTGCTTTTATAGAATTTAAAATGAAATTAACTCTCAATATACCCTGACTATGGCCATTGGTACATATTTTAAGTCAATTTTAAGTTAAATTCTAATAAAAGGAGAAAATATTTAAGGAAATATGATGAATTTTGAAAAATAGATCCAGTGTGGATCCAGTGTTATTTCGTAAAAGATAAAAATCCTAAGTTTTATCCACACCCTGACTATGGCCATTGATATGGATCATCAACTTAGGATCTATTTACCTCTTACAAAAGGGTGCACGTGCCATTCGTGTTGCCATTTGTGAGAATTTGAGAAATAAAGGAAAAAATGCATGAAGAACAGGTAATTCATGATATTTACAATGCTCATTCATTCTATCTAAGACTGGAAATGTAGAATTTTCATTAATATCTAGCTTATTACAATATTGAAATTGAAAACATTAAAAATTTCTAATTTCCAGCTTTTCTCATGTTCCTGCAAGATAGAATTCGCACAAAAAGGAGATTTAAAATGTGGGTGTAAATGACTATTCAAAATCTTACACAATGTTTTACTCATATTCGAATGAGAAAGGCATACGGCCTACCCTGCATTTGCTAGAAAATTCACATACATATATATATGGATACATACTTATATATATATATATATGTATATATATAGACAATGCTGTAGTTAAATGAACACCTACATGCAATGAGTGAAGGCAAGGGCCAGGATGGTCCAAGGAGGACCATCGTGAAATGTAGTAGTCATAGCAACTCATGATGGAGGATCCGAGTGGCTTATTGGGAAACCAGAAAAAATGTTGATTATAACTATAGTAATTCTCGCTGAACTACCATAGTGAAAAAAAGGTCATGATAATTCTGTGTGAACCATTAGGAAGAAGAAAAGGAATTACAGCTATAGTAGTTCTTAATGAACTACCATAGTAAAGAAGGGCCACAATGGTTCTGTGTGAACCTTTGTGAAGAGAAAAAAAAGAATTGCAGCTATAGTAGTTCTTAATGAACTACTATAGCAAAGAAGGGCCACAATGGTTCTGTGTGAACCATTGTGAAGAGGAAAAGGTATTATGCAGCAGGTTCTGAGCATAAAAAAAAATTGGAAACACATATATACTGAAAAGGATATGTATTGAAAAACTGGGCATTCACATAAGCCCCCACCGATTTCCCAGGTTTTGTTTCTTGATTTTCTTTTTTAGCTAGTAGAGAGTATGCACTGGGTTTGATCGGATCACAAGACTAAAATGGTTATTTGTCAACTATTCTTCCTGTAATACTGGCACTAGACACTTATCTCTGAGCATTTAACTATTAAACTAGTCCACCATCAGTATTTTCAGACCATGATAGCACATGCTGTTTATAATGAACATCATTTATGCGACTCACCACAAAGCTAACTTTGCCATGTTTGAATTACTAATATCACAAATAGTTGTAGTATCCCATTCAATTGATGATTACACTCCCAGAATTTATTCTACACCTTCGTTCCACGAACTGATTAGATGATAGATCAAACTGATAAAAAGGAAAGAGAAAGGCCACCAGAATTTGGATTTTGCATGCATATCCATCTCATTTAACTGACACCTTTATACTCAGGACTTCAATGAACTAGAAAATACATGACCTCTACAGATTATAAGCCGTCCGGTGAATCACCACTATTCATTAATGGCAAAGATAGTACTTCATACCTTTCAATTGTATAGATTCTATTGGCAATGAACCTGTTCTTAGGTGCCAATGTACTAAATGATCCACGCCTGCAGCTTTTTGAAATAATCTAAAATGCTGTGGAAGACCTGCAGAAAAGGTAAGGATATAAATAACCTAGCCAACTTGGCAGCACCAAGGCATCAGATACCCACAATATGCAGTCCATACTGTATATTGGACGTTGATAATAAGATGCTATCTTCCAATGGTAATGGCCGACTGTAGGGTATATACAATGGGGAGCATTACGCAGGAATTATAATGCACTCAAAAAGTTAGATGCAGACGATATAGTTAAATGATTTCTGTGTCAACAATGATGGTTCTGGAAATATAACTATCAAACATGAGAGAGAAAAGAAAAAAAAATGATGGTTTATATAAAGAAAGAAAAAAATGATTATGGCCATCTTGAGTGGAACACTAGATGATCAAAGATTTCAGAATGTGCACAGTACAGATGACTCGTAACAACATAATATATGGATGCTATTTTAGACAAAAAAAAAAATCAAACAATGAGCACCTATTGCTGGTAATTTTATGCTACAAGAAGAACAACATACCTTTGATCAGAGTACCAGAATTAGAGTAAATTGCAGGAAATATAGGCAGTAGGGAAGCCGAGTACTTGCATCAGGGCCTCATTGCCTTGATCTTCTATGGAGTAAAATGGGTCGACCAGACTGGATCGAACTTGATTTTACTCAATCTATTTTATACCTTGCTAAAAAGAATTTCTCCCGACCACACAAGCTTTTAGATAGGCCTAGTACACTTCAAAACTGAAATGGCTAACCGACTCAGGTGACCATTTGATTCCCCACCAGCATGGACTTCCCACATTTCCTCACCACTAAACTGCTTAGGAACACTTTATTATGGCAATGTGGTTGGTGCCACAGCGGGATAGAATCTGACTTACCTTGACAACATGTGCCCGCAATTATGTATAGACAAGGCCCAGAGCACTAGAAATAGAATCAAGTCCAGAGTATTAACAACCACAGAGCATATAAAAACAATGTAATAACACAAAGAAATTCTGCTGCACAACTTCCTGTAAGGAATCTGGTTTATCAGAAAATACAGATAAATTGTTGAAGGTATAGATTTATGTTCCAGCCATAGCAATAAACGAAATGAACAGCCTAGGGGAAGCCCATAGAGACTCTATGCCATAACGAGAGGTCAAAGAGTATGGCGGCGCGGTCATACATAGGCCTGACACTCGGTCTTTCTTCTGCTTCATCCTCCCAATCCCATCTTAATTTCGATCCCTGCCATCAGCTGAATGGACCTCCAGTTCGCCAGCAGTGATCGAGACTGGGCAATCCGATTCAGGTAAAACTATTTCGAACTCCTGGCCTCTCATGCCATTGTGACGTCCTTGTCTTTTGAGTTTACCGAAAGAATAGGAAAAAAAAAATTCCACATTCCACCGACTGTCAAGATGATGAAAAAGCCAAAAATATGCACCATATGTGGATATCATAAGAGAGATAAAGTCTGGGAATATGTTATTAGAAGGTTGTTTCCCTTGGAATAGGCACTTCTCCATTTCCAGCATTCAGAACTATTATATACACATTTTTTTTTTATGCTTCTGATTCAACATTCAGCAGATTAATCAGCTATTTCTGATGCCTCTTAAGTGATAACACTCTATGAAAAGCCAAAACTGCAACAATGATATTAATATCTAATTCATCGTGTAATCGTCACAATCCTCTTTCCTTTCAGCATTTTCGCAGGGAAACATCACAAACAACAAATGAGAAAACATATTGATCAAATAAAGCATAACGAAATGCAATGGCAGTAGATCTTAACACAGATTTGGAACCAGTGAGCTTATAGATCGGTAGCTTGATCAAATCCTAATAATGGATGCGAAGGATGCAGAGATCGATCCATAAGGAAATCGTAACTAACAAATATCCTAAATCAACCTTCGCGGGCCAATACCGGATGGAATATCCTATCATGGAGGCCTTGGGTAGAGAAATAACAGAGCATATTGGAAATCCAGACACAAACAAGCCATCAAAAAAAAAAAAAACAAACAAAAGAGAAAGAAGAGAAAAAAAATTGTCGGAATCCGACCATTCCGTTGATATAGCATTATGAAGACCGATGTTGCTATATGCAAATCAGGTTTTCAATGTATGCTTTAATGGATTTTAAAACAAGAAGAGAGAAAAAAAAAAAAAGAGGGGGTATAAACAAGTCAGAGAGAGAAGGGGTTTTACCGTGATCGAAGGTTCAGGGTCGACTGGACTTTGAATCGTTGCTATAACCTTCGTCCCTTTCAGTCGACTCAATGTCTTGAAGTGGAGAATAGATGCTGAAGGAGTGTTACTGCCTTGGTTTGCAGAGATTCTGAAGAAAAAAAAAGCGCTTCCGTATGATGCTTAAAGGGGGTGTTGCGAGAGACTGCTGGAAATCGATGATTCTGGAGGGACGAAGCGGGTATCAATGATCGTCTCCCTTTTCTTCTTTCTGAGTACCTTTTTTATAGGGGAAGAGGAGGCTTCTGGAAGGTGGGGATGACGGTTATGCGTCAAGGGCTGAGAGGAGGCGATCCTTGATCGCAGGGATGGAAAATGAAGAGGGGTTAATGGCTATGATGGACCGAAGGAGGAGATCGGGTGGTTGAGGATGGTGAAGAAGGTTTTTGAGGGTTTGCCATCGGGAACCTTCCAGAGGAAGGTCCTGCGAGGGGGGGGGGGGCGTTGGAGATGGACGAAAGGGAGATCGCCCATGGGGAAGGTCGGTGGGTTTTGTTGAAGATGGGCGGTGATGGAGAGAGATTGCACATGGGGGCGGGGGTCGACCATGGAGGGGTGCGGCTGAGGGAGAAAACTCGAAAGGGTCCCCCCTTTCAAAACCCTAACTCGACTATTTATTTTTTTGCAATGGGTTTTATATTTTCCAAAAAGAGGTTTTCTTATAAAGAGATTTTTCAAAAACGGGTTTCTCTTAAAAACCATTTCTTCTTTTTCGCAATTTTCTTTCATTATTTTTGATTTTTTTGTTCTTTTCTTGAATTTAAAATTTTTTTTGAATTTTTGAAATAAAATTTAAGGTTTTACGAGAAAACAAAGACTAAACATTAATTTTTTTGTATTTTTCTGAGAAATATTTACAAAAGTGTTTTTCTGAGAATTTCAGACCATTTCGGGGAGATTTCTTTAGAAAAAAAATGGGTTCGGACCCGAGTTTTGAGAAAATATTCGAGTTTTGGAACTCGAATCGAGAAATACAACATGATGGATCCAAACGGATGTCAGAGGGACTGTTCGAGCTATTTAAAAACTATTTTTGGTATTTTCTATAATTTTAATTTTAAAATTTGGACAATGAGACTCAGATTTGGATCTGGACAATGGATCCAGATCCGAAAAATGAATTTAATTTCAGTAAAACTTTGAGAAATGAACCGGAATTTAGATTTAAAAATGGCTCATTTGCTCAAAAATGAATTTAGGGGCAAGAAGGGAATATTTAAAAGATTTTGAAAAATTTGGGGTGTTCACAGGGTTCCATCCTTTATTTGATAGAAGACATGATCCCTGGGAAAGATAGCATCGAGAGATTTGGATGCCATCAGAATGATACTGTGGCAAAGGAGAAGAAAATTAAATAGAATGCAGGACTTACGGATAGACTCTTGATGAGAAAGAGGACAGACACAACTCCTAGAAATTTTTGAAAGATCAAGGGATTTAGAAAAAGAATTTCCAGGGCTTTTTAAAGAAAATTGACACAAAAGAGAAAAGAATGTAGGGGAAAGAAAAAGTATATACCTGGGGTTTTTTAAAACAAAGGGAAATTTTGAGTAATACCCCCAGGGTTTTGAAGAAGGTTTTGATATATACAGGGGAATACAAGGAAATATTATACAATCATAGCTGCACAAACAAGGATGCGCACACAGCACTCCCTAAAGGCTGACTCTGAATGCAATATTTTAAAATAGCTTGTAGGACCTTAATCCTAACTCTATGGTTCAGATCATCTGATTCCAATCAAGGTATGCCGATATACTCAAGCCGAAGCTCGAAGTATGTGGCATAAAAGTAATTCTCCAGTTCTAGGGTGAGGGCTTCCCAACATCCTTGAGAACCTACCGATATACATCGGACTATGGCCCTTAGGTACATGGTAGTGGGGCGCAAACCCAAATAAGTGGTCCAGTTGTGAGGCTCTCTCCCAAATTATGGTTCAGTGAGACAGCCCAACAACGTGAAGACCGGGACAATATAGGTAGGGATGTTTTCAAAAACATGATCAACATGCAGATAAAACCAGAAAGCTCTAATGCAAGTCCTAAAGAGATAGATTTAAATGAGAAGAAGCATACACTTGCATTCATTGTTTGTATTCAATCCATAGAATTGAGGAGAGTTGTATTTAAGACCTAAGTCTAATATGAACATGGAATAATCTCCTTAATATGGTCCTACCAAACCATACTTAAATCCTATATGCAATGATGTCAGCTTAGGACAGAATCTAGGTTCCTAAGGTTTGCATGGAAATGAAGCTGACATAGAAGAATAAAGACTTAGAAAATATTAAGGCAAAGCAAAGGCATAATTCGAACGGACGAAGACGAGGTCCCATCACGATCGCCAAAGCTGTGATCATCGCAAAATTTTTCCTCTCTTGTGGTTTCTCTCTCTTCCTTCTCTTTTCCTTTTCTATCCTCTATTTTTCTCTCTTTTTGAAGGGAGAGAAAAATAAAAGACAAAAAAAGAAGAGAGAAGAGAAAATAAAGGAAAGAAAGAGAGAAGAGGAACTCTTTTGCGGAGTCTCACTTGACCTTGATTTGAAAATATTTAGAAAATTACTCGCCTCCGTTTTGAAGATATATTGCGGAAAAATTGGGACAGACGGGATTCACTCGTCGGTACGAGGTTCGACCGTTCATGGCGCCTTTACCAGGGGTAATCGAACCAAGGATCGAATCTATGCCTTTTTGCTTTGACTAAATATTATCTAAGATTTTATCTTAAGTCTAAATTCACAAAGAATCATGCTTGTGCAATGCAAGGATGTATGCTCTTTTGAAAATTCCCAAGTGTTCTTGAGATGAACTTGATAATGAAGTGAAGAAATGGTTGAATCTAACTTAGAACTTTGAGATAGATCAGAGAAGTTCTAATATCTTTGAAGTAATTTTAGAGTTGGAAGAATAAATCTTGATTTCTGAGAGAGAATGATTTGAAGATGAGATAAACGAAAAAGAATAGGAAATTTCAAAGTAAAAAAAAATAGACTTTGAACTTAGATTTAGGAGAAGAGATAAACTTGAAATGGAATTGAATTTAAAATTTGAAATCAGGATGGAGTTGAGAAATCTAAATGGTATTTAAAAATTGAAATGGATTTAGGGAGTTCAGAAGATCTGAAAATAGAATTGTATTTTGAAATCTAGAATTGAGAATGGAATTGGATTTTGAAAGTCGGATTTGAAAATAGAATTTGATTTGAAATCTGAAATTCAAATCCGAAGTCTGGATCTTAAGATGGATTTAGATCTGAAATCTTAGATCCAAAATGGAACTGGGTTCTGGATCCTAAAATGGAATTTGGATCTGAAGTCTGAGATCCAAGGGGGAAGTTGAATCCTGGATCCTAAAGGGAATTTGGATTTGAAGTCTGAGATCCAAGGTAAAGTTGGATTCTGGATCCTAAAATAGAATTGGATCTGAAGTCTGAGATCTAAGATGAGATTTGATTCTGGATCCTAAGATGAAATTGGATCTGAAGTCTGAGATCCAAAGTAGAATTGGATTCTGGATCCTAAGATGGAATTGGATCTGAAGTCTGAGATCCAAAATAGAATTGGATTCTGAATCCTAAGATGGAATTAGATCCGAAAGTCTGAGATCCAAAAGTAGAAGTTGAATTCTGGATCCTAAGACGGATTTTAGATCTGAAGTCTGAGATCCAAGGTGAAGGTTATACTTGGAAATCTAGATCCAGGTTGAGATTAGGATCTAACTTTGGATTTGGATTCTGAAAGTCCAGATGAGACTTTTAAAGATGGATCTGGGTTTTTGCAAACCCAGATTGAATTTAAAATTTAAGAAGAGTCAAGTCTTGAGATTCAAAATCAATCTCAAACTTTGATTTTAAATTTTGGAGATGAGAAAAAAAAAATTTGATTTTGAAGCAGAAGATAACTTCAAAGTTAAATTGAACTTTGAAGTTTGGATATTGAAGTCTTGAATATAAAATGAATTCAAAGTCAAATTGGACTTTGAAAATAAGATAGGATTGAGATTGAATTTGAAGAAAAAGATATTCAAGATCACTTGGATTTTTGAAAAAGAATTTTGAAAATATGATGCAATTCTATCCTAAATGATGGATGAATTAAAAAAAATTTGAAATTTGATTTTGAAAAGCTATTTCATTCTTTTAAATGAATTAAAATAAGATTGAAGATATAATACATCCCTGACTATGGTCAGTGAATGTATTATATAATAATCATATTTCAATTCAAGTAAAGAATAAAATATATTTTGGTGCTTTTATAGAGTTTAAAATGAAATTAACTCTCAATATATCCTGACTATGGTCATTGATATATATATTGAGTTAATTTTAAATTTAAACTCTAATAAAAGAAGGAAATATTTGAAAAATATGATGATTTTTTGAAGAGGATCCAGTGTGGATCCAATGTTATTTTATAAAAGATAAAAATCCTAAGTTTTGTTTACATCCTGACTATGGCCATTGATGTAAATCATCAACTTAGGATTAATTACCTCTTACGAAATGGTGTATGTGCCATTCGTGTTTCACCATTGTGAGATTTTCGAAAACAAAGAGGTAAAAACATGAAAAATGAGCAATTTATGATATTTACAATGCTCATCTATTTTATCTAAAGCAGGAAGGGTAAATTTTTATTAAGATCTAGCTATTACAACCCATAAAATTGAATTTACAACTCCAAGTAATGATATTTTCCACAGGTTTCCTGCAAAACCCTTGAGTTAATATAAAAAAAATAGAAGAAAACTGCACATATTATATAGATGTCAACGGCGAAAATGCTCACATGTCAAGATATTTGGGGTCTAAATTGTAGAAAAGATGGAATTGATATGTATTTACATGCATATGAACATGTATATATATATATATATATATATATATATATATATATATATATATATATATATATATATATATATATATATATATATATATATATGTGTGTGTGTGTGTGTGTGCCTACATACATATAGGTATATATATAGGTATGTATATACATATATATATAGGTGAAATGATGGACATTGTAGGTGGCTGAGATAGATGACATATGTAATTGGGTGTGAATGAAGGTGTTACAAATGATACTAGATCTAATAACACTATGGCTACTAACAGAAATTTTATGAAATTCAGCCATTTGAACTCACTGGAGGGGTAATAGGGTAGGTGCTGATGGTGAAGAAGATAATAAGATGCTAAATACAGGTGCTAAGGTGGAAATGGTATGTGGCGGGGATGCAACAAAGGCTGCAAAAATTACAGGATTTGCAAAATGGTGTTACAACTGTGTATGGATAGTGTGGAGTATTGTGCATAGGTGAAGGTATGGGCATAAGGTATATGTGACAGTGATATGAATGCCTAAATAGATATGTGGGGTATAAATGTTATGTTGAACCAAGGGGACAAGTGCAGATTATGACATCCATGATAGGGCTAAGGTCTATTGTGTGGATTCTAGAGACTGGATCTATGCCAGAACCGGGGTGAACACATGCTGAGAAAGGAATGAGGTTACTACCCTTGATGCTTAGTGGGATGTATTGGGGAAAACCTTAATAAAACATTAACTATAAAACAGTTTAACCAGGGTAATGAGGCTTTGAGGATTATTGCTGAGCAATGAACTGACTATTAAGAACCTAACTATAAGACTTGGGCATGAAAAGGATAATACAGTAACCATGATAAACTGATCTTAACTATATACCTTGGCGTCCTGTTGATCTTATGATGTTAAACCTGCCCATTAAACCTACACTGCTGGCCCATACTATACCATTCCTACAGTATTGACTCACATATGGGTTATGATGCTAGGACTCCCATGTATGAACTGGATATTAACTGTTATAGAGATACCGCAGAGGGTGAGATGGATGGAGATGCTGTATTTTGTAAAGATATAAACAATGCATATTATAGGGGTGTTTGAAGACCTTTACAGTAGGTGGCTGAATACTTGAAGGTAACGGCGGCATGGTCTGGGGTTCCAGTTTTATCTAAGTGATGAGTGACGGTGAATGGGAGTGGAGGTTGTATAAAGATGGAGCAATATATATATGGATGTAGCAAATGTTATGCACAATGAAGCCTACAGAGGTAAAATATTGTGTTGCAGATATGTAAGTTTGACAAACGAACTAAAAAGAAAAAAAGAAAGAAAGAGAAAGAGAGAAAGAAAAAAAAAGAAGTAGTCCTAGAATGAAGTGCTAGAAATACATAGATCATGTACCTTGGTGTATATAATTGATCAATTGGGAGATGTACTTTTCTCCCTTATGGCTAATTTATCTCTATATCTAGACAGATATTTAAAGAGCCTCCCTTGAGAGAGTGCTCGTTGCGTTGGAAACTTTTGATCATTTCTTATTCCCCTCTTTTTTTTAGCTTTATTTCCAGCTACCAAACTCTAATGGTTCTCTGAGAACCACACCCCTTTTGAGAAGAAAATGACGGCAGCAGATCACCAAGAAGACAGTTGATCGTCAATCTGAGGAAAATGCCCTGGCTTCTCCTCCTTGCTATCTTTCCTTCATTAAAAAGAAATATCATGTGGAATTATCAATGTCTTGATATATCCCCAAAATGTTGAAACTGGATTTTGTGGCTCTGATGTCATAGACCCACGAAAGATCATGTAGAATTTCCCAGTACCCACTTCACATAACGGATCAAAACACTTGGATGATAGAGGAATCCAACGTGGGTGTGCTGTTACTGTGCAGAGTGTGAAGGGCTCAGTGATTAGCAAATATCACTATATGCCTAATGTGGCATACCCAGAGAATAGTAAGCAAATTAGATGGCAACATGACTGTGCGACAGTGAGATGAAGATAGCAGGTGACGTTTGCAGCAGATTCACATAGTGGAGTGTTGTGCGTAGTAGGATGTTGTGCATAGTGGAGTGTATGACATGAGTGTGAATGATGGAGATGAATATGCATAAAAAAGACAAACGCCTAACACATGACTGGCTAGTACACAGATATCATTATGCAAACAGCATTCTGATTATATATATATATATATTTAACACACTCCTATGCGCAATACACTCATCCATTTCTCACAACTCACAGTGTTTAGCTTACTGTAGTGGTCTTGAAATCTCAGTTAGTACTTTACTCAAAACATGCATATTCACCTCAACAGAATGAAATCATACTGTTCTACTGAAAACATATATTCAGTGGTGATCGATTGCAGGTATATGTCAAACCCACATTGTCTTCATGCATGTTTCGACTACTTAGAGCATATGCTCCATTTGACAGGTAGGTACAACAAGCATGGAAATATGATTAACTATGAACAAATTGATGAATACAAAACTCCATTGTAATTCAATGATTCAATCAGGTAAGCATAATAAGCATAGAACGCCGAAAATTCAGATATCAGTTAGCCCCAAACACGCAAGAAGGAAAAGAAAATAAAATCATGCCAGTATGAACCGTAGGATACCCTACACGATTTCAAAAAAAAAGAAGGAAAAATAGATAATAACTGACCTGTTGTCACAGAAAGAGGATAATTTGAATTGATAAGAATATTTCTATCAACTATAAGTAGCAATTATCATCCATATATACGATAAACAGCCCGTGGGAACTCCTGACAATTTAGTCCATCGACATGAGACAAAATTTATATCAATCTTTAAAGGGGAAGAAAATGAACCAAAACCCCATAGGAACATCTATGTTTTCATCTTCAAGTATTGAATCTGACCTCCTGAGAGAATGAACGGATTTTAATGATCTAAAATATCTAGAGACGAGAATATTAGAAATTACCATGGGTAGGAAGTATGAAACAAAAGATAAAATGACGATGATACAACTAAGCATGATGAATAAATAAAAAAAAAAGGAGAGGAAAATTGTAGATGCAAGATAAAGAAAAACAGGGTGATATGAGGGAATTGTTGCTGATTGCAGTCTATGTAAATACCGATGAGATGCCGGAACAGAGGACTGCGAATGTAACCTGTGAGAGTTAAGACATGCAAGGGATTGATGCAAAACTAATGTAACACCCCATGGGTTACGATGCTGTTGGAATCAAACTAAAAAAAGAAAAAAAGACCAAACATTATGAAATAGAGATTAAAACAGACTTCAGACAAACTAACAAAGGTTAGTGAACCTAAAGAACATAATCTAATGAACGAACTACTATCATGATATCACTGACGATGAAAGTATTCATCCAGAGAAAAATGAATTACTGAAATGCATCGAAAAACTCCAGATCGTCATTTATAGAAATATAATCGTAGAGAATGCCTATCGCTAAAAGCAAATCCAGTCACTCTATCTTGCAAATTATCAAGACAGGAAAACGTATAACAGAGTAAATGATAACTAGAGGTAAAAATTCACAAATGGCGAATGACAATTGGAAGTTGCAAAGACCAAACTACAAGGAAAAGCCAGGTCTAAAATGACATAAACAAGAAACTATGCTTACGTAAAAGAACTCCTCTAAGATGAATTAGAAAGCAGGAAAATGCCAAGATTAAAAAAAGGAATCTAAATGTAAACGAACAATCTGAAATGGGAACATAAATCGGAAAAATATACTGAAGGCAGAAGATTGTTAGAACGTAACCGTTCCTTTTGCTATAGCACTGGGATGGATCGATGTTACATGAGCAACATCGATATCATTAGGAGTGCGTGGATGGGGATTAAAACGAAAACAGAAAACAAAGAAAAAGAAAAACGATGAGGGAAAAAGAAAAGGAAAAGAATAGCAGAGTAAGTAAAAAAAAAAACAAAAGGGGAAAAACTCACCGGGTAGCCTCACGCTGCAAGAAACAGGAAGAGGAATGGCGATGTTAATGGCGGATGTTGCCTGGCGATAGGGTCGAGGCCGGATATCTTTTGCTCCTCCCTTTTCCGCTCCCCTTGTCCTGCTTATATAGGGAGGGAAGAAGCATCGAGAGAAAAGGGGAGGTTAGGGATCGGCGGACCATCTGTGGGGAGGATGATCCAAGGGTTGAAGAAGGGGATTACAGCAGGAGCGCGCGAGGCTGGGCCGTTGGCGATGAAGGGCTTAGGGAGGAGATGGGTCGAAGATGGGGAAGAAGGCTCTGGATGAGGGCTCGGTGGGGATTTTAGTGGAGGGGGGTCTGCGAGAGGGAGCGGCTTCGTAACCCTAAAGAAAAAAAAAATTCGTTAAAACCCTCCTATTTTAAAGATTTTCAAAAGGTCGGTGGTTTTCCAAAAGCTTTTGCAAAAAAATGGTTTTAGTTAAAAGATCGTTTTCAAAAAGGGTTTTTCAAAATCCGATTTTCATTTCTTTTCCATATTTTCATTTTTTTGTTCTTTTCTTCATTTTCCATATATTATTTTTTTTATATTTTATATATATATATATATATATATATTATTTTTTTATATTTTTTTGGAAATAAAAATCCTAAAACTTGCGAGAAAACAAGGATTTAAAACTATTTTTTTTTTGTATTTTAGAGAGATATCTACAAAGAGGGTATTTCTGAGAAACTTGGGTTTGATTTCTTCAGAAAATGGGTTTGGACCCAGGTTTTGAGAAAATATTTGAGTTTTAAACCTCGAATCAAGAAATACAATTTGATGGATTCCAACGGATACCGAACGAACTGTCTGAGCTTTTCAAAAGGTTATTTTGGAAATTTCAAGAATTTGATTTTAAACATTGAACAACGAAGCTCAGATTTGGATCTTTTGTCTAGATCCGGATCTGAAATTGAGTCGGATATACAAAATGAATTTAATTTTAGAAAACTTGAGAAATAAAATGGGATTTAGATTTAAAAGTGACTCAATTATCCAAAAAATGAAGATAAAGGGCAAAAAGGGGATATTTACAAACTTTTGAAAAATTTGGGGTGTTTACACCACCTCCATCACTGAATATTGTCCCTGGCTACCATACTTTTAGCACCATTTCACTATAGCACTCCACTTGCATAGTCATATCATATAAGCCCCCTTATACATATAATATGTAGGCATGTTCATAAACCCTCTACTATTTGCATATTAAATCCAAAGTAATATTTTGTGATCATCTTCCTATACACATTTCATTTAGGCTAATCCATGGGCACCTCTCCATTAGCATGGGTAGGATTATACATTTTCCACTTGTTTTTTCATATTTGGTGTTTTTATATACTAACTCCATCTTTTTGCAGGAAATGTAGGAAAAGGGTTATTTTTCTTCTTAGATTAGGAATTGTAATTCCCATTTCAATTCAAAAATGTAATAGCTAAATCATAATGAGAATATCTACTTCGCAGCATAGATTAGAATGTATGAGCATAGATATTCTAGAAATGCTTGTTTTCATATTATTTCCTTTTTATTTCAAAAATCCACCATGGTGAAACACGAATGACACATACACCATTTTATAAAAGATAATTAAATCCTAAGTTGATGATTTGCATCAATGGCCATAGTCAGGATGTGAACAAGACTTAGGATTTTCATCTTTTATGGAATAACATTGGATCCACACTGGACCCCTTTTTTTCAAAATATTTTCTTCCTTTATGAGAGTTTAATTTACAATTAACTCAGGATATATATCAATGGCCATAGTCAGGATATATTGAGATTTAATTTCATTTTAAACCCTATAAAGGCACTGAAATGTGTTTTATTCTTCACCTGAATTCAAATATGATTATTATATAATACATTCAATGACCATAGTCAGAGATGCATTATATCTTTAATCTTATTTTAATTCACTTAAAGAATGAAATATGCTTTTCAAAATTCAATTTTAAATTCTTTAAATTCATTCATCATTTAGGATAGAATTGCATCATATTTTTCAAAATTCTTTTTCAAAATCCAAGTGATCTTGAATATCTTTCTTCAAATTCTATTTCAATTCATCAACTCTATCTCATTTCAAGATTCAATTTCAAAGTCTAATTTGACTTTGGAATTTCAAAATTCATTTTTATATTCAAAGTTCCATTTCAAATTCAAATCTAATTTCAAAGTTCAATTCAAACTTTGGAATTCTAAATTCATTTTCAGGATTCAATTTCGAATTCAAATTAACATCTCAGGTCAAATTTCAAAACTCAATTTAAACTTTGAAATTCTTGATTCATCTTCTAAATTTAAACTTCAAAATCAAAATTATTCTTATCTTCTAAGTTCCACCTAAAGATTGACTCTTGATTCTCAATTCAAAATCAAAGTTTTGAGATTGATTCTGAATCTCAAAATTCGATGTTTTCTAAGTTTTAAATTCAATCTGGGTTTTCAAAACCCAGATCCATCTTCAAAAGTCCCATTTTAGATCTACAAAAGTTCCAAATTCTACCTTGGGTTCTAAATTTAGAACCCAATTTCATATTGGATTCAGATCTTCAAAAACCAATCTCATTCTTGGATTCCAGACTTCGGATCCAATTCCATTTAGGATTCCAGATTTCGGATCTAACTCCATCTTGGATCTCAGACTTCGGATCTAAATCTATTTAGGATGCCAGATTTTAAATCCAAGTCTATCTTGATTTCCAGATTCCAAAAACCAATTCCATTTTTCATATCCCATCTAGATCTCTTAAACCCAATTCTATTTTCAAACTCAATTTGGATTTCTCAAATCCCATTCTGATTTCAAACTTCAAATCTGAAATTCAATTCCATTTCAAATTTCATTTCCTCTCTTAAATCCATGTTCAAAATTCAAATTCAAAGTCCATTTCTGACTTTAAAACTTCATTTCTTTTTTTCTTTTATCTCAGGTTCAAATCATTCTTTTCAAAGTCAAGATTTATTTTCCCAAACTCTGATTATTTCAAAGACTTAGAACTTCAAATATCTTTCCTGATCTATCTCAAGTTCTAAGTTAGATTCAACTATTCAGAAATCATTTCTTCATTCCATCATCACATTTTCACTTGGAAAATCTCAGATTTTCAAAAGTGTTTTCTCAAAAGCATACATTTTTGCATTTACATTGCACAAGCATGATTCTCTATGCATTTTAGACTTAGAATAAATTCTTAGATAATATTTAGGCAAAGCAAAAATGCATAAATTCGATCCTTGGTTCAATTAACCTTGGTAAAGGCGCCAGGAACGATCGAACCTCGTACCGACGAGCGAATCCCGTCTCTCAATTTTCCCGCAAATATTTCAAAACGGAGGCGAGTAATTTTTCTAAATATTTTCAAAATTAAAGTCAAGTGAGACCTTGCAAAAGAGTTCCTCTCTCTTCTTCCTTTTCTCATTCTCTCTTCTTTTCTATCTTTTATTCCTCTTCAAAAAGGGAACAATGGTTAGAAAGGCGAAGAGAAAGGAAAAGAGGAACAAGAGGAAAAATTTTTGCGATGATCACAATTTTGGCAACCGTGATGGGACTCATCTTCGTCTTGTTGAATCTATGCCTTTTGCTTTACTTTGATATTATCTAAGTCTTTATTTTACAAATGTCAGCTCCATTGACATGTAAACCTTAGGAGCCTAGATTTTGTCCTAGCTGACATAATGCATATAGGATCTAATTATGGTTTGGTAGGACCATATTGAGAAGAACTATCCATGTTCACATTAAATTTAGGTCTGAAATACAACTCTCCTCAATTTTAGGGATTGAATACAAACAATGTATGCAAGTGTATGCTTCTTTTCATTTAAATCTATCTCTTTAGGACTTGCATTAGAGTCATCTGATTTCTTGCATTTGAACATGTTTTTGAAAACATCCCTACCTATATTGTCCCGGTCTTCACGTTGCTGGGCTGTCTCACTAAACCATAGTTTGGGAGAGAGCCTCACAATTGGACCACTTATTTGGGTTAGCTCCCCCCTACCACGTACCTAAGGGCCATAGTCCGAGGTATATCGATAGGCGCTCAAGGATGTTGAAAAGCCATTACATTAGAATCGGAGAAATATTTTTATACCACATACTTTGAGCTTCAGCTTGAGTATATCGGCATACCTTGATTGGAATCAGATGATCTAAATCTTAGAGTTAGGATTAAGGTCCTATCAGCTAGTTCAAATATTGCATTTATTGTCAGCTTTAGGGAGTGTTGTTTGTGCATCCTTGTTTATACATCTATGATTGTGTGATATTTTATATCTTCCTTATATTCTCCAAAACCCTGGGTATATATTATTCAAAATTTCCTCTTTATTTTTTAAAACCCAGGTGTATTTTCCTTTTCTTCTTCTGATTTCTTCAAATTCTTCTGATCCTGCCTCCAAATTCTTCAAATCTTAAATCTTTACCATTTATTTCTCAAATTCATTTTCCCTCCTATTTTTCCAATATATCTTCTGATTCTATTTTTTTTTTATCATTTCATAAATAAAATCTCTTTCCGTCAAGAGATATCCTTTTCAAAAATAGCATTTTCCTTCGTGTTTTAGTTAGTTACTCTCCCTCAGGGAGTAACAACGCAATTGTCACGAATTCTGTGATGACTCAATCCCTAGTAATGGGATATCATTTTTTCAACCTACTCCATCTGATTCCTTCTCTTGTCAAAATTTTCTCCCAAAATTTCTTTTTGTCTAAACACCTCCATTTTTCTCCGCAGAAAGCATTTGTATTAAAAAATGGTTCAGATGAGGACAAGAAAGGAGACTTTTCAGCAATATAGTGACAGTGAAATAGAAGGAATGAACTCTCCTAGGTCATCCAAAGGACAGAGCCAGGACAAAGGGGATGACGTTGATCCAGTTATCTACGGTTTGTTCCAGAAGATGATGGCTAAGATGGTGTCAGAGCAGGCCAAGATTAGTCTGAGAAAGGCAGTCCCTAAGAGCAAACAGAAAAAGAAGGCTGTGAAAAAGCACGTCAGAATCATCAAAAAGAAGATGCAACCGGACGGTACTTCTGAGGGGACAGAATTAGAGGAAGAAGAATCAGAAGAAGAAGAACAATCAGTGTTCAACCAGAATCCCCCGAGGCAGTTTGTAAAGATAGTCGCTGAAGAGCCCGAATCTGTCAACAAGCCCAAGTCTAGGATTTCAGCAGAGGACCCAATGCGCGAGCAACTGAAGGAGATGAATCAAGCAATCAAGGACATTCAAGCCAAGAGTAAGGGCAAGCAGACCTACACTGGCGATGATTTTTATGATGGCCTAGATGGGGATGATAACCTGGAGAATCTTCCTCGCAAATTCCTCAAGTTTGACGGAACTGGCAATCCTAAGGCTCACCTAGCCACCTTTTATGCAGAATGCTGCTGTTTCAGAAAAGACAACAGGGCACTGTTCATTTGCTTTCCCCGCAGTCTAGAGGGTATAGCAGCCAGGTGGTATACCGATCACATCAATCCTATCGAACTACGAGAGTTCGATAAGGTGGTAAATTTGTTCATCGAGCGCTTCCTATTTAATACTAAAGCTTCACCTACACTCAATCACCTTTACAACCTGAAGCAGAATGAAAATGAAAAAGTTGGAGAATTCATCCACAGGTGGAGAAGCACCTGCAACAAAATGAAGGTTCCTATTCCAGAAGAGCATGCACTGCACATAATCTACAACAATTTCTCTCAGCCCATGAGGAGCCTCATCGCCGCTTCCCTGGCAAAATCCTTCATCAAATTGATTGAGTGAGCCGAATGGCTCAAGGCAGGAATGGAAAATGGGCTCTACGAAGGCATGCCTTTGGTCAAGAATATCCAAGGCCAGAAGAAGAAGGCGCAGTTCACTCATTCAGCTGATACCTCCAGCAACAATCATGGCAGTAGCAGCAGGGGAAACAAAAATAACAGTGGCAGTGGCCCAAAAATAGATCAGAACAAGGGGCAGAAGGAAAGGTTCTCTAAGAACAATGACAAACCACTTTTGACTGGCCTCCAACAAAAAGGGGATCTTTAAGAGAAGCCCAAGTACATCAAGTGGGAGAAAGATCAAATCTTCACTCCTTTAGATCAATCTTTGGAAACAATTTTGGAGTACATGTTAAACCATGGGATGATCAAACTCCCTAAAATCGCGGATCCTCTCGTAATCTTGGGAAAATTTAAAGATCAATTTTGCAAGTTCCATAGGACGATGGGGCATGATACTGAGCACTGCTTTGTCCTCAAACATATGATACAAGACTGCATTGATAGAAATCTTCTGGTGGAGGACGAGGAAGAAGAGCACCCAGCGGTCTTGACCGAGCCATTTTTGGACCACTCAAAGCATTGATAAAGCCAAAGTTTTTTTGCTTTCGTCAGTCACTTTGTAGGGGCAAGTCAGCCCAATCTTTTGTGACTTTTTCGTCAAAGCACTTGTAGATATTTCAGTTTTGTTATCAACCTTTGCTTATCAATGAAATGTCAATTTTCTTTATATCTTTGATATCCAATACTTCCTTCTTTTGCCATACTGGGGCATTAAATTTCTGTTCTTTTTCAGAATGCGGGACAATCCAGACATCATTCATGAGAGAAATGATATTACCTATGAGGGTCTTTCAAAAATCATGAAATTTTGAAAGTTTCTGCAAAATCTTCGTCATGATAACCGAAAAGTTCAAATATTTTTTATCCAACCTTTTTCAAAAATCAACCCTCGAGTTGATCTTCTTTTCTAAAAAATGGTGTCAAACCATTCGTCTTCAAAAATCAACCCTCGAGTTGATCTTATTTTCAAAAATTGGCTTTGAACCATTGCCTTCAAAAATCAACCCTCGTGTTGATCGTATTTTCCAAAAATGGGTTTCAAACCACTATATTAAAAAAATCAACCCTTGTGTTGGTCTTATCTTCCAAGATTGATTTCAAACCATTATATTCAAAAATCAACCCTTGTGTTGATCTTATTATCAGTTTCGAACCATTGTCTTAAAAAAAAAACAATCCTGGTGTTGATCTTCTTTTTCAAAATTAGGTTTCAAATCGTTGCCTTCAAAAATTGACCCTTATGATGATCTCTTGTGTTTGATTTCCTTTCAAAAATCAGCCCTCGCGCTGATCATTCTTCTTGAGGTTGATTTTCTTCCCAAAAAATGATTTCTCACTTGTCTTTCAAAATGAACATTTTCCTTTCACTTTCAAGATCCCATATGCAGGCAGGATCAGATAAACTCGTTTTTCTCAAATCTTATAAATTTTCATTTAATTTTGTTATCTTTATTAGTTTCATTCATTTTATTCATATTTTTATCAAGTTTACATCAATTTTATCAAATTTTATCAATTTCTACCCAATTTTATTAAATTTTATCAACTTTCTACCCTTTCATGTTAAGGGATAAACCTGATAACTCTTTCCCATAAGGTATTCCTTTTCTTCCCATTCAGGATAAGGGATAATCCTAAGACCCCTCATAGGAGCAATAATGCTATCTATGAGAATTCTTTTGCAACACAAGTTTCATTAATCTTTATTTTTTAAATTTATATCAATTTCTCTTCATTAATTCTCCTTAAATTCTATTCTTTTCCCATTCAGGATAAGGGATAATCTTGAGACCCCTCACAGAAGCAATAAGGCTACCTGTGAGAATTCTTTTCAAAAAAAAATTTTTCATAAATTTATTCAAATTTTTTCTCCACTTTTATAAATTTTATTCTTCTTCCCCCTTCAGGTTAAGGATTAAACCTGAACCTAGACATTCGAGGTATTCTTTTTCCCATTCAGGATAAGGGATAATCCTGAGATCACTCATAGGAGCAACAATGCTACCTGTGAGAATTCTTTTACAAAAATTTTCATCAATGTCCTCAAAATTTTCTCCATTTTCATCAGTCTTTCATCAAATTCTATCACCTTCTATCTTCTCAAAATTTTATTATTTCTTCTCCTCGTTAAGGATAAGGGGTTAATCCTGAAAAATTGGAACGCATACAACTAGTTGTGCTAGTCCATCTAAATCATAGATCATAAATCATAAATCATAGATCTTGTCATATCCCTTCTAAATTCAAGTCTCAGGTAATCTCTTCACAAAATCTTCTTTTTCCCTTTCAGGTTAAGGGACAAACC
The DNA here is from genome assembly GCF_984573655.1 of Nuphar pumila. Classification (NCBI taxonomy): domain Eukaryota; kingdom Viridiplantae; phylum Streptophyta; class Magnoliopsida; order Nymphaeales; family Nymphaeaceae; genus Nuphar; species Nuphar pumila. Next base: position 63,241,546 of record NC_143249.1, read on the forward strand.
TGAACCTCGGCCTTCGAGGTATTCTTTTCCCTTTCAGGTTAAGGGATAAACCTGAATCATTTTTTTTATTATTATTATGATTTCCTAAATTCTTATCAAATGTCTATTCTATTTCCCCTTCAGGATAAGGGATAATCCTGAAACACCGACAATCATTCTTGCTTCGATCTCCAAATATCTTAAGAATGCCGGTCTCCTTCTTGACTCTCAGTTGGAAAATTCAGTGCTCATACTGGTACATTTTAAAAAATTTTGTGCTCTTACTGGTATGCTTTCAAAATTCAGTCCTCGAACTGGTCATTTTAAATTTTCGATCTTAGATCGAACCATTTTTTGGAACTCAGTCCTTGAACAGGTCATTTTTCAAAATTTTTAAATAAAGAGCAAGTCCATTTGAGGAACCCAGTCCTCACACAGGTTATTTCTAAAAAATTTCAATTAAAGACCAAGTTCATTTGAGGAACCCATTCCCCGCACTAGTTATCTCTCAAAATTTTCAACTAAAGATCAAGTTCATTTGGGAAAATCCGGTGTTCACACTGGTTATTTTGCAAAATTTTCAAATCTAAAGACCAAGTTCATTTGAAAAACCCAATTCTCGCACGGGTTACCTCTCAAAATCTTCAAATCTAAAGATCAAGTTCATTCTCAAAACTCAGTCCTCATACTGTTTGTCTCACAGAAAGTCTCAATCTTAGATCAAATCGTTAAAATCAAAGGTTCTAGCTCCTTCGCTGGTCGTTAAATGAAAGGTCCCAGTTTTCAATGGTCGTTAAATCAAAGGTTCCAACTTCTTCACTGGTCGTTAAATGAAAGGTCCCAGTTTTCACTGGTCGTTAAATCAAAGGTTCCAGCTTCTTCGTTGGTCGTTAAATGAAAGGTCTCAGTTTTCACTGGTCGTTAAATCAAAGGTTCCAGCTTCTTCGCTGGTCATTAAATGAAAGGTCTCAGTTTTCACTGGTCATTAAATCAAAGGTTCCAGCTCCTTCGCTGGTCGTTAAATGAAAGGTCCCAATTTCCACTGGTCATTAAATCAAAGGTTCCAGCTCCTTCGCTCGTCGTTAAATGAAAGGTCCCAGTTTTCACTGGTCGTTAAATAAAAGGTTCCAGCTTTTTCGCTGGTCGTTAAATGAAAGGTCCCAGTTTTCACTGGTCATTAAATCAAAGGTTTCAGCTTCTTTGTTGGTCATTAAATGAAAGGTCCCAGTTTTCACTGGTCGTTAAATCAAAGGTTCCAGCTTCTTCGCTGGTCATTAAATGAAAGGTCCCAGTTTTCACTGGTCATTAAATCAAAGGTTCCAGCTCCTTCACTGGTTGTTAAATGAAAGGTCCTAGTTTCCACTGGTCATTAAATGAAAGGTTCTGGCTCCTTCGCTGGTCGTTAAATGAAAGGTCCCAGTTTTCACTGGTCGTTAAATCAAAGGTTCCAGCTCTTTCGCTGATCGTTAAATAAAAGGTCCCAGTTTCCACTGGTCATTAAATCAAAGGTTTCAGCTCCTTCGCTCATCGTTAAATGAAAGGTCCCAGTTTCCACTGGTCATTAAATCAAAGGTTCCAGCTCCTTCGCTGGTCGTTAAATGAAAGGTCTCAGTTTTCACTGGTCGTTAAATCAAAGGTTCTAGCTCCTTCGCTGGTCGTTAAATGAAAGGTCCCAGTTTCCACTGGTCATTAAATCAAAGGTTCCAGCTCTTTCGCTGGTCATTAAATCAAAGGTTTCAGCTCCTTCGCTGGTTGTTAAATGAAAGGTCCCAGTTTTCACTGGTCGTTAAATCAAAGGTTCCAGCTCTTTCACTGGTCGTTAAATGAAAGGTCCCAATTTTCACTGGTTGTTAAATCAAAGGTTCCAGCTCCTTCGTTGGTCGTTAAATGAAAGGTCCCAGTTTTCACTGGTCGTTAAATCAAAGGTTCCAGCTCCTTCGCTGGTCATTAAATGAAAAGTCCCGGTTTTGACTGGTCGTTAAATCAAAAGTCCCAGTTCCTTCGCTAGCCGTTAAATAAAAGGTCTCAGTTTTTACTGGTCGAAATTTCCAAAATCAAAGATTCAACTTAAGGTCTCATCAAAATCTATATTCAGTGATTATTTCACAATGAATTCTCAAAAACTTTGTCAATTTGCTAAAAATATTTGTTGATTCCAATATTCTCACTGCACAAAAAGAATCACCTCAGATTATCTCTATTATTCTTTCCAAAAGGGTGAAACTTTTTGCGAAAAAGAGATAAAATTCAAATCTTTTTCCTGTTGATCAACCCAAAGAATATAAGAAATATCCTCGATATGATTAGCGAAAGAAATATTCAATGATGTTGAAAAGCCAGAAGCGAATTGATATTGATCATGGCTATGACGCATGTTTAAAGACGACTATCTGGCAATCAGGCAGTGAAAATATCTTGAGCTATAAAAGAGTCTACTCAATCCATATCTCCTCATTCAGTTAAGCTGCACTCAAATATCTGCAAAAAGGATCTCTCAATTGTCGTCAAGATGAAGACAAATATGCGAGATAGACCCCGGGGCCAAAGAAGATTTGGATCATCTCCGAGATGAAAGAGTTTGCGACGGATCCTTCCAGGGAAAGTTTAGATCACCGTCAAGATGAAGGCAAATGTGATGAACCTCTCGACAAACCCTAAAGGATATTTGATTTCTGTTGTCATCTAAAGACCTTTTGAGCCAATATCATCAGTATAATTCCTGAAACAAAAGAAGGATCAGAACATCTCCAAGATGAAGGAGTTTGTGACGTACCCTTCCCCGAAAAAAGAGAGAAAAGTCAGGACATCTCTAAAATAAAGGATGATGTTAAAACCCGAGGAAGTTCAATGACTCAAAAAGAGAGCAAAAGGATCATCATGGGAAAACACCCAGATATCAAACTACCAAAGTTGCCAGCAGTCATCTTTTCTCATGCGAAATTCTTTTATCAATATCTTTTCACTACCTACTTTTATGAAATTAAGAATATTTCTTCTCTTCTCATATCAAGAAAATGGATAGCTTCCTTGAAGAAAATCATTAGCGCTAAAATTTTGAATTTGACTCTTGAGACCGAGAAGTTAACCTCGTTGGAGGAAATACTCTAGGTAAAAGAGGGAATGTCTTTTGCACATACGTGCACATTTTCAAGCGTTTGAGTCAACTACAATTTTATCTTATTGGCAAAATTTTCTAGCTATTCCAAGAATGAAATAAATATTCAATATCCATTTTGATGCAACCTAGCATTGTTTATATCTTCCAGAAGAGTTGCCTCATTCAGGAGAGGTATCTCTTCCCGTCCCATCACGGTTTCTTCACCCGAGGATTCCGTATGGTCGTACCCACTCAGGTTAAGGGTCAAACCTATACTTTCTGCGAGAGGTCATCAATTTCAAAAGCTGATTTAGTCTCAGCAATGAGACGCCTAAGATCATCCCTTTTCCAGGCTTTAGGGAACCACATCTTCCTCCTTTCGCAAAACCCCTTTCGGATTTGTTCGTCTAAACTCCGAAGGTCCCATCATGGTTTCTTCATTCAAGGATTCCATTTGGTCGTCCTCTTCAGGTTAAGGGTTAAGCCTAAACCTCGCCCCTCGAGGTATCTTCCTTTCTCAGGTTTGGGTAAAATTTGAGTCTCGTTCCAACAAGGTTCCTCGTTTTGATGAGGTGTTTTCTTCCAGTCCCATCATGGTTCTTCCCATCGAGGAGTCCATGCTTTGTATATCCATCAAGGATAGGATCCTACTTGAGCTTCATCTCACGAGACATTTTCCAAAAAATGTCCCATCAAGGTCCTCATATATTCCTTTCCCATTCAGGTAAGGGTAGATCCTGAAATTCACCATGATATATCTTTGTCCCATCTAAGTTAAGGGCTAAACCTGAGTCATCCCAAAAGTTGATCTTGTCTCACCCATAAGACTTGATCAAAATTCTGATTTTTCACCATTTTGGGACCTTTACCCAAAGCCCCATCACAATTTCCTCATTTCTATTATTCAGTCATATCATTTTCGAGGATTTTGTCTTCCCAGAGCCATTCAAGGTAAGGTATTAAGCCTGAGAAGCTATATTTTCAAAATAATTCTTCCACACCCAGTTTAGATCTGCTGACTGGGCCATTTTTTAAAATTTGGAGTATTTTCTTTGCTACTAAGCTCGACTTTTGACCGACTTAGTAGTAAAGAGGGGCATCTGTAAACACCCCAAAATTTTCGAAATGTTGTAAATATTCCCTTTTTGCCTCTGGCCTCCATTTTCTAAATAATTGAGTCATTTTTTAATCAAAATTCTAGTTTATTTCTCAAATTTACTGGAATCAAATCAATTTTCTATATCCGACTCGATTTTGGATCCGGATCCAATGTCAAAACCCAAATCTGAGCCTCGTTATCCAAATTTTCAAATTAAATTTTCAAAAATACCAAAAATAATTTCTGAAAGGCTCAGAGAGTCCATCTGGTATCCTGTTGGATCCACAGCTCTGTATTTCTTGATTCGAGGTTTAAACCTCAAATATTTCCTCAAAATCCAGATGTAAACTCGTTTTCTGAAGAAATTTCTCGAAAATAACCCCGATTTCTCATAAAACCCTTCTTTTGTAAATATTTTTAAAATTTTGAAAAGTTAGTTTTAAATCCTTAGTTTTTAGAGTTTTATTTCAAAAACACAAAAAAAAAAGAAAAAATGAAGAAAAAATAAAAATTTTAAAATAGAAAAAGAAATTACAAAAATAGTCTAGAAAACCCTTCTTTAAAAATAGGATTTTTGCTAAAACCCTCTGTTAGAAAAACTTTTTGAAAGGGGCATTATTTTGGAAAAACTCTCAATTTTTTTGGACCCGAGCGGTAAGACCCCTAACAGCTTCTCGTTATAAAAGAAGCCGCAGGGGTCGAGACCAGATCATCCATCTTCACCCCCTCCTGGCTCACGCGCCATTTCCCCTTTTTCCTTCTTATCCATTTCCTGATTCCTTCACCTGATCCCGTCTTCACTCCATAATCCCACTCAGATCGATCGACTCTCACCCTCACATCCGCCTTTTCCTTCACGATCAAGTTTCTTTCCATCTCCAGAAGTTTTGTAAGATCAAGCAAAGAAACTCAGCAGAAAGACCAAGGAGACCCCCTTACTCAAGCCAGTCGCGGTGAGTATTCTTCCTTCCCCCTCTGATCCTAATCTTCTTTTGATTTCTCGTCTTGCCCCAATAAATGCACACCCTGTAAATCTGATTTGTATATAACAAATCGGTTTACATAGTGCCACATTAATGGAATCTGGATTCCTACATTTCGATCTCTCTTTCCTTTGGTTTTCTGTTCATAATTTTCTTGACTTCCGTTTTCCTATTTTATCTATCTTTTATTTTTTTTTTATGTGACGTTTTTGTTTTCCTTTTCCTTCCTTCGATGAATCGCTTCTGAATCTCATTTGGTTTTTCACGATTTTGTGGTTTTAGTTCAGCCTCCTTTACTCCTCACCAGTGTTTTTGTTATTTGATTAAGCCCCTATCACTTTGATTGGGGAGCTCTATTTCATATACGACTCTCATTTTGCATTGAGTGGTTATTCGGCCATTTTTACTGAGATTTACCGCATATTGTTTCTCTTACTAAGTTCCATTGGCTAATTCCATCCATTGGCTCTGATCTCCTCCACCATCTTCATCTGTCCCATAGATCAGGATGGTTTGATCGGATGGACCTACATTCCTAGCATGGGGTCTGAGAGAATTTATTTTCATTTCATTATGTGTCAATGGTAACAGAAATGTTCTGTTTTCATCCTACATAGGTCATCATCATTCGTGCATAATTTGACATCATAACATCAATCCTGCATCCATCATGACACGCAGGTTATCCCAGGTTGAAGGAGGATCTAGATTCGCCAAAAGCGAATAATATCCTAACTCGATTTCCATGGGATAGGGCGTGGGTCATTCAGTACTTGACCTTGTGGCAAGATCTCAACGTCATTTCTCTGTCATTGCCTAAGGGTGGTGCTAAGTCTCAGATTTGAAGATCGTAATCATCTTCATATGTTCGTCATGCACCATGGCACCACATTCTATGCATTTACAACGAGCATCTCACCACTCTATTCTGAACCCTATCTAGGTCATGATCTTAACCTTGTCTTCATAACAAACTTTTTCTTGCATCATTATGGGCTTTAAGGATACTGGTCATGTTACAGGATTGCTTTAGTTCAAAACATTCTCGCTCAGCATGAGGTGTCTATGCATTTTCTCAGTCAAACGACCTCCTCTCCATTATGCTCCACTAAGAAAAATCCCATGTATCTGCATATTACTAAGCATCAACATCATCTGCTTATCGGTTATATATATACCTGCTAAATATCGATCGATGATACATGTGATGATTTAAGCATGGATCAACTCAGATTCATAAGGAAATCTATCGTGAACCCCGGATTTTTCCAAAACTTACTGGATTATCAGAAGTCATTGCCGATATACCCCTTTGAATTGGATAGCTGTCATATCCACAAGTGGGTATGTTGTGGCGTATGATTGAAGGACTCAATAAGTTTAGATTTAACAGAGAATGATTTTGCAGAAGACCCTACAGCTTCCTGAGGTTTTTAAAGGGTTGAGATCTCTAACTCCAGGCTTTGATGCTCTGAGGGGTCAAGTCTTCCGAGGTTACCCTGATGGAATCCCAGAATGAATGTCAAGTTGGTCGGTTGAGATCAGCCCCTGGTAAGAATGTGAACTTGGAACCCCAACTCCATTGGGGATTGACTCACAGTAGGGGTCGTTTTGGTTTTGTGTGTGATTTAACAGGGTAAAACCATGCTATTCGTGTATTTTTGTGAATTTGTATATCTATCAGAGCATTAATTTCTTTTCTTATGTTACAGGTTTGATTCATTCTATTCCACCCTCCATACCTCTGCTACTTATTTGCATAGCTTTCATCATCCTAATTACCTGCCTGTCATTTATTTACAATGTCTTACGCACATCATCATCTCTTTTGATTCCCCCCCCCTCCCCCCCCTTTTGTTCACATTCAGCATTACATGATATCCTTCATGAAGGCATCTCTGCAGCCTTACAGTGTAAAGTGTATGCCTGTAGTTTACTGATACTCTCTGTAACATGCACAATATGGGCTGCATATTGTGGATATCTAGATGCCTTGGTGTTGTCTGAACGTGCTCTGCTACTTATGTCCTTACCTTTTCTGCAGGTCTTCTTTAGAATTTGTTCTTTAGATTATTTCAAAGATTTGTAAGTGTGGATTATATAGTACATTGGTATTTAAGAGCAAATTCATTGCCAATAGAATCTGTACTGTCGAAAGGTATGAAATACCACTCTTGCTAGACAATATTGATGGATGGTAATAATGAAATGGTGTGAAGTTATTCATTGAATGATTTGTAATCTATAGCAGTTATGTATTTTCTAATTTATTGAAGTCATGAGCGCAAGGGTCTCAGTTAAATAAGATTGATACACATACAAGTTCAAATTCTGGTGATGCTCTTTTGGGTATTCAGCATTACCTAAAAAAAAAAAAAAAAACTATCCTATATTTGAGCTATCATCTAATCATGTTGTTGAACTATGGTGTAGAGTAAATTTTAGAAGTGCAATCATTAATTGAATGTGGTACTATAACTACTTGTGCTGTTAGTAATTTAAATTGGGCAAAGCTAATTTTATGGTGAATCACATGGATGATGCTCGTTATAAGCCGCACGTGCTATCATGGCCCGAAGGTATTGATGGAGGATTAGTTCAACAGTTAATATTTAGAAATATATATATCTGGTGTCAGTATTACAGGAAGAATAGTTGTCCAATGACCATTTTGGCCTTGTGATCCAATTGTACCCTGTGCATGCTCTCTATTGGCTAGAAAATCAAGAAGCTAAACCTGGAAAACCAGTGGGGACATACGTGAGTGCTCAATTTATTGGATCTTTTTGAGCAGTTATAAATACTTCTTTGATGACCCAAGAATGATTTCAGTATATATCCTTTTAAGCATATTTTCCCAAATTTCTTCAGTATCTTTATAATGAATGCTCAGAATCTGTCCTTTACCATAATATCATTTTGTTCATCACACTGTATACATCATTTGAGTATGTAACATGGCATGTAGCCTCTGTATTTCCCAGCATTTGTGTGCATGGCCTAACAGTTGTACCATGGCCATGTTCACTCTCCACTCACTGTTACCTTCTATATCCACCGCCCATAGTCTGTCATATGCTACGATCGCCACAGATAACACCTTGTTGCGTTCTTGCTGCCAACACCCATAGCCACCTCCATCACTGAATATTGTCCCTGGCTGCCATACTTTCAACACCATTTCACTATAGCACTCCACTTGCATAGTCATATCATATAAGCCCTCTTATACATATAATATGTAGGCATGTCCATAAACCCTCTACTATTTGCATATTAAATCCAAAGTAATGTTTTGTGATCCTCTTCCTATACACATTTCATTTATGCTAATCCATGGGCACCTCTCCATTAGCATGAGTAGGATTATACATTTTCCACTTGCTTTTTCATATTTGGTGTTTTTATATACTAACTCCATCTTTTTGCAGGAAATGTAGGAAAAGGGTTATTTTTCTTCTTAGATTAGGAATTGTAATTCCCATTTCAATTAAAAAATGTAATAGCTAAATCATAATGAGAATATCTACTTCCCAGCATAGATTAGAATGTATGAGCATAGATATTCTAGAAATGCTTGTTTTCATATCATTTCCTTTTTATTTCAAAAATCCACCATGGTGAAACACGAATGGCACATACACCATTTTATAAAAGATAATTAAATCCTAAGTTGATGATTTGCATCAATGGCCATAGTCAGGATGTGAACAAGACTTAGGATTTTCATCTTTTTTGGAATAACATTGGATCCATACTGGATCCCTTTTTTTCAAAATATTTTCTTCCTTTATGAGAGTTTAATTTACAATTAACTCAAGATATATATCAATGGCCATAGTCAGAATATATTGAGATTTAATTTCATTTTAAACCCTATAAAGGCACTAAAATATGTTTTATTCTTTACCTGAATTCAAATATGATTATTATATAATACATTCAATGACCATAGTCAGGGATGTATTATATCTTCAATCTTATTTTAATTCACTTAAAGAATGAAATATGTTTTTCAAAATCCAATTTCAAATTTTTTAAATTCATTCATCATTTAAGATAGAATTGCATCATATTTTTCAAATTTTTTTTTCAAAATCCAAGTGATCTTGAATATCTTTCTTCAAATTCTATTTCAATTCATCAACTCTATCTCATTTCAAGATTCAATTTCAAAGTCCAATTTGACTTTGGAATTTCAAAATTCATTTTTATATTCAAAGTTCCATTTCAAATTCAAATCAAATTTCAAAGTTCAATTCAAACTTTGGAATTCTAAATTCATTTTCAAGATTCAATTTCGAATTCAAATTAACATCTTAGGTCAAATTTCAAAACTCAATTTAAACTTTGAAATTCCTGATTCATCTTCTAAATTTAAACTTCAAAATCAAAATTATTCTTCATCTTCAAAGTTGCACCTAAAGATTGAGTCTTGATTCTCAATTCAAAATCAAAGTTTTGAGATTGATTCTGAATCTCAAAATTTGATGTTTCCTAAGTTTTAAATTCAATCTGGGTTTTTAAAACCCAGATTCATCTTCAAAAGTCCCATTTTGGATCTACAAAAGATCCAAATTCCACCTTGGGTTCTAAATTTAGAACCCAATTCCATATTGGATTCAGATCTTCAAAAACCAATCTCATTCTTGGATTCCAGACTTCAGATCCAATTCCATTTAGGATTTCAGATTTCGGATCTAACTCATCTTGGATCTCAGACTTCGGATCCAAATCCATTTAGGATGCCAGATTTCAAATCCAAGTCTATCTTGATTTCCAGATTCCAAAAACCAATTCCATTTTTCATATCCCATCTAGATCTCTTAAACCCAATTCTATTTTTAATCTCAATTTGGATTTTTCAATTCCCATTCTGATTTCAAACTTCGAATCTGGAATTCAATTCCATTTCAAATTTCATTTTCTCTCCTAAATCTAGGTTCAAAATTGAAATTCAAAGTCCATTTCTGACTTTGAAACTTCATTTCTTTTTTGCTTTTATCTCAGCTTTAAATCATTCTTTTCAAAGTCAAGATTTATTTTCCCAAACTCTGATTATTTCAAAGACTTAGAGCTTCAAATATATTTCCTGATCTATCTCAAGTTTTAAGTTAGATTCAACTATTCAGAAATCATTTCTTCATTCCATCATCACATTTTCACTTGGAAAATCTTAGATTTCCAAAAGTGTTTTCTCAAAAGCATACATTTCTGCATTTACATTGCACAAGCATGATTCTTTGTGTATTTTAGTCTTAGAATAAATTCTTAGATAATATTTAGGCAAAGTAAAAAGGCATAAATTCGATCCTTGGTTCGATTACCTCTGGTAAAGGCGTTAGGAACGGTCGAACCTCGTACCGACGAGCGAATCCCGTCTCCCAATTTTTCCGCAAATATTTCAAAACGGAGGCGAGTAATTTTTCTAAATATTTTCAAAATTAAGGTCAAGTGAGACCTTGCAAAAGAGTTCCTCTCTCTTCTTCCTTTTCTCATTCTCTCTTCTTTTCTATCTTTTATTCCCCTTCAAAAAGGGAACAAAGGTTAGAAAGGCGAAGAGAAAGGAAAAGAGGAACGAGAGGAAAATTTTTTGCGATGATCACATGCAGTAGTACAGATTGCAATCTTTTGCCCCTGTGAAAGGTTTCTCCTAGTCGCGTGCTGCCCGCAGGTGGTTTTTCTTGGTCTGTAGCATTCCTGGTTACCACATTAGAAATTGAATAACAGACGCAGGGTGCATATCTATGATCATCGCAAAAAATTTTCTCTCTCGTATCTTTCTCTCTCTTCCTTTTCTAACTTCTATTTTCCTCCTTTCTGAAGGGAGAAAAATAAAAGATAGAAAAAGAAAAGAGAAGAGAAAAGAGAAGAGAAGATGAACTCTTTTGCGGGGTCTCACTTGACCTTGATTTGAAAAGATTTAGAAAATTACTCGCCTCCGTTTTGAAAATTTGCGGGAAAAAAAATGGAGAGACGGGATTCGCTCGTCGGTACGAGGTTCGACCGTTCCTGGAGCCTTTACCAGGGGTAATCGAACCAAGGATCGAATCTATGCCTTTTGCTTTGCCTAAATATCATCTAAGAATTTATCCTAAAGATCTAAATGCACAAATAATCATGCTTGTGCAATACAAGGATGTATGCTCTTTTTGAAAGATGTTTTGAAAATTTCCAAGTATTTTGAGATGAACTTGATAAGGGATTGAAGAAATAATTGAATCTAACTTTAGAACTTGAGATAGATCAGAGAAGTTCTAAGTTTTTGAAGTAAACCAGAGTTAGCAGAATAAATCTTGATTTTGAGAAAGAATGATTTGAAGCTTTGAAATGAAAAGAAATAAAGTTTCAAAGTAAAAAATGGACTTTGAAAACTTGGAATTAAGAGAAGGAAATGAGTATTTGAAGTGGAATTGAATCTTAAATTTGAAGTCAGGATGGACTTGAGAAACCCGAATGGTATAAAAAATGGAAACGGATTTAGAAGGTTCAGGTGAGATCTGAAACTGGAAATCTAGAATTGGGAATGGATTTTGGATCTTAAAAATGGGTTTAGGATCTAGAGATGGGTTTAGGATTTGATATCTGAGATCCAAGATAGAGTTGGACTCTGGATCCTAAGATGAATTTTGGAGCTGAAGTCTGAGATCCAAATTAGAATTAGGTTCTGAATCCTAAAGGGATTGTGGATCTGAAGCCTGAGATCCAAAAGGTGCAATTGGGTTCTGGACTCTAACATGGATTTTGGATATGAAGTTTGAGACCCAAGATGAGGTTGAATTCTGGATCTAGGATCCTAAATGGGGATTGGATCTGAAGCCTGAGATCCAAAAGTGAAGATGGTATTTGGAAATCTGGATCCAAGTTGGGATCAGGTTTTAACTTTGGATTTTGATTTTGATTTTGAAAGTCTAAATAGGACTTTGAAGATGCATCTGGGTTTTTGAAAAACCTAGATTGAATTTAGGACTTAGAAAAAGACTTGAATTTTGAGATTCAGAATCAATCTCAAAATTTGGATTTTGAAGATAAGAAAATAAACTTGATTTTAAATTTGAAGTCAGAGGAATAAGAAACTTCAAAATTTTAATTTGAAAATGGAAAATCAAATTTTGAATTTGAATTTGAATCTTGACAATGAATTTGGAATTTGATTTAAGAATTGAGTTTTGAATATACAAATGAATTTCAAAGTCAAATTGGACTTCGAATTTGGAGCTTGAATTTGGAATGAATCAAGAATATAAAGATGGAATTTTGAAATTTCAAAGTCAAATTGGACTTTAAAATTGAAATTTAAATCTTTGAAATAAGGTAGAAGAATGGATTAAAATAGAGATTGAGGAAAGATATTTGAGATCACTTGGATTTTGGAAAAGAATTTTGAAGATATGATGCTGCTCTATCTTAAATGATGAATGAAAAAGAATTTGAATTTGAATTTTTGAAAAGCTATTCCATTCTTTAAATGAATTAGAATAAGATTGAAAATATAATGCAGCCTTGACTATGGTCATTGAATGTATTATATGATAATCTATATTTAAATTCAGGTGAAGAATGAAAATACATTTTAGTGCTTTTATAGAGTTTAAAATGATATTAATTCTCAATATATCTTGACTATGGCCATTGATATATATATTGAATTAGTTTCAAATTAAACTCTGATAAAAGAAAGAAATATTTGAAAATATGATGATTTTTGAAGAAGACCCAGTGTGGATCCAATGTTATTTTATAAAAGATAAAAATCCTAAGTTTTGTTTACATCCTGACTATGGCCATTGATGCAAATCATCAACTTACGATTAATTACCTTTTACGAAATGGTGCATGTGCCATTCGTGTTCCCATTCGTGAAATCTTGCAATAAAAGGAAAAGAAAGAATAGACAATTCATGATATTTACATGCTCAGACATTCTAATCTAGGGCAGGAAAGTGAATATTTTCACTAAGATCTAGCTATTACAATGTTGAATTTTTAAAATTTATAAGTCTTTAATTCTAGGGAAGAAAAGCAGATGTTTCCACGTATTTCCTGCAAATACTGAGTTAGTGCAAAATAAAATTGCAAAATATAAAGAAAATGGAGCAGGCTATGCTAAAGACTAACCTATATACATCCCTATGTCTAAGTTAGTGATAAGATATAAATGAATCTGTTAACCACAAGTTTTATGAAAAATACCTGTATATATGCCTAAATGCCATACCTATGTATATATGAAATGCATAAGTAAGATGCTTATTATACTAATGAGGAGGAACTTGCAGAAAATTGCACATGGACTTAGTGAATATAGTGAGTGAGTAAGTGGTTGACAATGAAAGCTGGAGATAACTAATATTGAAGGTGAATTTGATACTGCTATGGGTTTAATGTTATACCAAACATGCTGCTTTTGTGATATCAGGTGACTGAAGGGATGTAATGTGCAGGATGTATGGTTAGGGTGATGACAAGGGATGAAGCCTGCTGATATGATGCAGTTGTATATTAAGAAGTGTGGCAATGAAGTGGCACTGTTACTGGGTAAAGATGTAATGGGCTAGGGGAGGTAAAGTACACCTCTGTGTAGTGAGCTATTAGCCATAGTTGGGTTGGGCTAATGATGACCATCCATGACCAGCCACACAGGGGGCTGGGTTGCATAGTCACGCTGAGAAAGTGGTATCCTATAACCCATTGTATATCCCATTGCAGAAATTATCTACGAAAGCTCGCTACACCTTGTTCACCTATCATTAACATAGAGACCATAAACAAAAATAACTCTTAAATGATTTCTCTAACCAAAGCTGTGAATGAGAAACCTGAAAGGTGATAAAAAATGTTTTAGCTAAGACGATGATCAAGTTGTCAGGTTCTCCACACAAGCAACACTACTAGCAACCAAATTTGATGTTAACCATATCGAAGGACAAGTCCTATGACTAGAGTTGGTTCTGAAGCTCCTCATTGTTGTTGAACAACATTAATTCCTAAGCACAATGCAGAAACCTAGACAATGTTATACAGGTAAGGACACTTCACTTATGGACACGGTTTGAAAGCAAAAAGATTGTGATAATACCTAAAAAAAAATTGTAAACCAAATGCATAAATATTTAAGGTTTCATTGTAATTACCTTCACACTCTTTCAACTATTTCCAACAGCACCCATACTAACTAGCCAATGTTACTAAAATGATGCAGTTACCAGACATAATATATAGTCAACAATATACCATGTTCTCAGCTGCACATTCAAAATGTGGGCAACATCCTTCCAACAATTCACATTCTGTATGATGCAGACTGCAACAACCATGCACAAAATAATTTTGCCAGTTCTGACGTACATTACTTTGGATTCAAATGGACGTCAGTGAACTCATGGACCCTATACAACCCAGTTCAGGTTAACGGAATACAAGCTTGAACTTTTCTCAGGAGTATATTCTGAGTAGGTTAACGAAAATACAAGCTTCAACTACCAGAAGTTTGGTCAAGAGCCTCAGTCCTGTTTAATCCAACTCAATAATAGAAGATATCACATGTGCTTCTCAAAAGTGAATAAGACCACCGTGACACCAAAATGCAATTTGTGAATTGGAGAACCAGGCAAATACATATAATTGGGCTAAAACACACATGTGAAGAATCATATACCACGCATGAGAAATACAGGTGGTGAGAAAAAAAAAGAGAGGAAAAAAAGGAAAAGAGAAAGAAAAGAAAAGGGGGGGGGGGGGGGGGTACCTGCTGCTGCGCTGTTTATTCAAGTGATGAAAGAAGCGGAGAATATGCAATTGTAACACTATGTTGCGGGTAACAGAAGAGGTTGTTGTACCACAAGTGCAGAGAGATCATATACAGCAGGGTGCTGGTGACATGGTAGGGAGATCAAATAATGCGAGACTCTGGAAGTAAGATGAGACAACGATACTTAAACCAACCCGTGCTATAGCACATCTGTTTTTGGAAACTCGGATTAGCATTATGATATCTCATCTTTGACTCAAAACCAAAACAGTCGGCAATCTTAGGCAAAATTGATCAAACGAACCATCATGATTAGATCCCATTCTGCTGTCAAGGAGCCTAAACAACATATTCATAAACTGCGGACTAAATATCCACCATGAGTTAATATAAACAAGTGAAACTGTACATTGAGGCCGTTTATTGACTAAAGAATGGAATTCAAAGAAAGAAAAGGCAATTGCAGAGAATAAACTTCAAAGATGCAAAATCTTACCTGATATTAGGAATCAATAATACAAAACACTGGAAAAGATACTTAAACCAACACATGTTACAGCATATCCTCTTTTAGAACCTCGGATTAACGTCTCATCTTTGCATCAAAACTAGAACGTTTGGCAATGCTTAGACTAAAACAAATGATCAGACGAACCATCCTGATCGGACCCCACTATAGAACCGATTGTGAGAATTTACCTGTCGCCTGGATCATTTTCTCAAATGGTAACAGGAGCTTGACAATCAGGAAAACGGGGACATAATGATATAAAAAATGGTAACAGAGCAACATTATGAAGGAGGGATCCCAGATATTGATGTTTTAACAAGATGGATATATAGCCACAACAAACAGAATAAGATTGTTAATAAAGTAAAAAGGAAATACGGAAACGAAATGGGAATGCTGAAACATATTCGGCAAAGCTGGAAATAAAAAAAAAAAAATTGCAAAAACAAAGTAAAACCTACCAATTAAAAAAAAAGGTTGAAATCATACAGGGGATTGAAAATTCAGAAAAGATCAAAAGACGAGGGCAAAGTTTAGCAGGAAATTTGGGTTGGGATTCGAATGAATCCTGCCGGATTATTAAATCCGACAGCCTGAGCCCAAAATCGCTGTACGAGTAAAATAAAAAAAAAAGAAAACAAAAGAAAGAAAAGAAAAAAATGTCGGAACATGACCATCCCATTTACTGTTTGCACAAGAGGGGGATTGGTGTTGCCATAAGCAACCCAACTCCCTTAAACATGCATTAATAGGGGCAAGACCAGGGAAAATATGGAAATCAGAAAATAGCGGGAAGAAGTGACAGAGGGTTCCTACCGGATCACTTGGTGTTGTCGGATTCCTCTATTGATCGCAAGAAAAGCTGGGAGATGTGAATTCCCCCTTTTTTTTTTCTTTTGCAGGGATCAGGAAGGCTGAAGCGAGGGAAAACCATGACCTCACTACAGGACTCGGCTCCTTTCTATCTGTTCGTTGGGGACTCCGAAAGAGCGGCTTCTGAGGAAAGCTGACAGGTAAGAATGGGAAAGATGGATGATTGAGAGGAGAAGGTCCTCTGGCAGATGGTGGCGCCGTGGTCCAAGAGGCTCTCCTTTTGCTTCCCAGGAGCAATCAACACCCGATAAGAGAAATCAAGATATGCTGAAGGCGAATTGTTCCCCCCTTTTCGTCCCTTGCTGGCCTCCCTTTATACAGAAGAAAAAAAAAAAAGAAACTTCGAGAGGGAGAAGTGCCGTTCAAGATGGAAGGTGAAGATGAGAAGAAGCGGTTGATGATCGATGGTTGAGGGTTTCAGAGTCATTGCTATGGAGCGTGCGATGAGGGTTCTTGAGGAAGCTTCGTGAAAGAGGAGGTGATGAAGGGCAGCGAAGGCTGAGAATGGGGTTTCCGTTGCAGATGGACGGAGGCCATAGAGAGGCTCATGGAGGAGGAGGAGCTCGACAGATGGGCGCATGCGAGTTCCTGGGTGATGAACGAAGGAGGAGGAGCTCCACTGGTAGGCGATGGAGGATCGAGAGTGAGGGATTGATGGAGGCGGCTGAGGGAGTCGGCCAGAGAGAGAAAACTCGAGAGGGTCCCCCCCCCCCAAAACCCTAACTCGACTTTTGAGTTTTGTAAGGTTTTTCCAAAGAGAGGTCTTCTATAAAAAGATTTTTCCAAAATGGGTTTCTTTTAAAAACCATTTTTTTTTTGTTTTTTGTAATTTTCTTTCATTATTTTTTTTTATTTTTTGTTCTTTTCTTGAATTTTAATATGAAATTCTAAAAACTAAGGATTTTAGAATAATTTTGCAAAATTTTCAAAAAGATTTACACAGGAAAGGTTTTCTGAGCAATTTTGGAAGAAAATGGGTTTGTACCCGAGTTTTGAGAAAATATTCGAGTTTTAAACCTCGAATTTGAGGAATACAACACGATGGATCCAAACGGATACCGGACGAACTGTCTGAGCTTTTAAAAAAGTTAGTTTGGAAATTTCGAGAATTTGATTTTAAATATTGGACAACGAAGCTCAGATTTGGATCTTTTATCTGGATCCGGATCCAAAATGAATTTAATTTCAGAAAACTTGAGAAATAAAATGGGATTTATATTTAAAAGTGACTCACTTACCCAGAAAATGAAGATAAAGGGCAAAAAGGGAATATTTAAAAGATTTTGAAAAATTTGGGGTGTTCACAGATGCCCCTCTTTGCTACTAAGCCGGTAAGAAGCCGAGCTTAGTGGCAAAGATAACACTCCAAATTTTGAAAATGCCCCAGTCAGTAGATCTGAACTGGGTGTGGAAGAATTATGGCTTTTCAGACTTAAAGCCTTGTCCTAAATGGCTTGGGGGGATGAAATCCTCGACAATGATATGACTGAATGATAGAGATGAGGAAATCGTGATGGGACTTTTGGGCGAAGATCCCGAAATGATAAAAGATAAGAATTTTGATCAGGTTTCATGGGTGAGGCAAGATCAATCTTTTGAAATGACTCAGGTTTAGCCCTCAACCTGGATGGGACAAAGATATATCAGGATGAGTTGAATGGGGAAAGGAATATATGATGACCTTGATGGGACATTTTTTGCAAATGTCTCATGTGATGAAGCTCGAGTAGGATCCTATCCTAGATGAATACACAAAGCATGAATTCCTCGATGGGAAGGACCATGATGGGACCGGAAGAAAACACCTCGTCGAAACGAGGGAAACTTGTTGGAACGAGTTTCAGGTTTAACCCAAACCTGAAAAAGAAAAATACCTTGAGGTACGAGGTTCAGGCTTAACCCTTAACCTGAAGGGGATGATCATACGGAATCCTCAAGTGAAGAAACCGTGATGGGACAACAAATGCATCGCCGAAGCGAGATTCAGGTTTAACCCTTGACCTGAGTGGGGGGAATCGTACGAAGTTCTCAAATGAAGAAACCGTGGTGGAACTAGAAAGGATATCTAGTCGAACGGGATTCAGGTTTTACCCTAACCTGAACGGAAGATACCTCGCAGAGCGAGGCTCAGGCTTAACCCTTAACCTGAAAGGGGCGACCATACAGAATCCTCGGGTGAAAAAACCATAATGGAAACTTCGAAATTTGGACGAACAAATCCGAAAGGGGTTTTACGAGAAGAGAAAAACAAGGGATTCCCTAAAGCTTGGAAAGGGGATGATCTGGGGCGTCTCATTGCTGAGACTAAATCAGCTTTCTAAAAACAGACGACCTCTCGCAGAAGGTTTAGGTGATACCTTGAGGAGCGAGGTAACAGGTTTAATCCTTAGCTTGAATGGATGCAGAATCCTCGACGAGCGGGCAAACTGCGATGGGACCTCTAGACATTGCACAATAAGTCCGAGAGGGGTTTTGCAAAAGGATGAAAATGGGGGTCCCTAAAGCTTGAAAATGGGTTGATCTTGGGCGCCTCATTACTGAGACTGAAAAATAGCTTTTGACAATAAAAGACCTTTTGCAAAAAGTTCAGGTTTTATCCCTTATCCTGAGCAGGAACTGTCTATGGCGGGACAGTGGGGAACACATGGAAGTGTGCAAATCTGAGAGCGCTCAGATCAGACGGAAGGAAAGGTCTTTTCAGTCCTAAGGAGGGATGACGTCAGGATACGTCAAAACAAAAATCAAGTTTACACTTCATTTTGGGATAATGAGAAAGTATTGCCAATAAGATGCCAAAAATTGTAGTTGATCTAAAATGATTGAATTTTGCATATATGTGAAAATATCACCTCTTTCTGCCTAGAGTATTAGCTCCAATTGGGCTAACTCTGTAGAATCAAGAATCAAACTCAATTTTGTTACTGTTGAGCTTCTTTAAGGAAGATATCAGTTTCTTTGATATGAAAGGAAAGGAAACATTCTTAGCTTCATAAAAGCAAATTGAGTGAAAAGATATTGATAAAGAATTTCACATAGATAAAGATGATTCCTGGCAGTTTTTGGGCAGTTTGATATCTTGGGCATTTCCCATGATGATCTTTTTGCACTCTTTTGAGTCGTGGAGCTTTCTTGGGCTTTTACATCATCCTTCATTTTGGAGATGTCCTGACTTTTCTCTCTTTTTCGGGGAAGGGTACGTCACAAACTTCTTCATCTTGGAGATGTTCTGATCCTTCTTTTTCTTTCTCAGGAATTAGGCTTGATGATATAGGTTCACTGGTAAAATCTCTAGATGATAGCAGAAATCAAATATCTTTTAGGGTTTGTCGGTAGGTTCATCACACTCGCTTTCATCTCGACGGTGGTCTGAACTTTCCCTGAAAGGATCCTTCACAAACTCCTTCATCTCGAAGATGATCCAAATCTTCTTTGGCCCCGGGGGTCTGCTCGCATAATTCGTCTTCACCTTGACGACAATTGAGAGATCCCTTTTGCGGATACTTGATTGCAGCTCAAATGACTGAGGAGATATGAATTGGGTAGGTCCTTTTTTTTTTACTGCCCAGGATATTTTCACTCTCTTACTGCCAAAAGAACGATCTTTAAAAATGTGCCATAGCTATGATCAATATCGATTCACTTATGGCTTTTCAACGTCATTGAAATTTTCCTTTGCCTAGTCATATCGAAGATTTTTCTTCATCCTCTTGGTTGACCAACAAAAAAGCTTGAATTTAGTTGTTATTTCACAAAAGTCTTGCTCCTTTGGAAATAATACTAAAGGTAGTTTTGAGGTAATCCTTTATATGATGAAAACTTTAAGGTCAACAATGACTTTTGATAGCAAATTGGCAAAATATTCTTGAAATCCTTAACGAAAGAGATTACTTGATATCGAATTGACACGTCCGTGACAAAATTCTCCTCTCTTTTTCCCCAAAAAGAGAGACTCAGGCTTAAACCCTTACCTGAATGGGAAGTTGGAAATACTCCTCTCTTCCCCAAAGAGGAGGTGTTTGCAAAACGGAATTTTCGAAGAGAAATTAAGTTTTCGTCAAAACTCCCTATCTCTAGGCTTCTATTATGGAAAGGCGGCCGAAAAACAAAGTTAAGAAAGTATCACAGGGGAACGAGTCCATCACACTCTCCCTAGAAGAGGGTCCTCTGTGAAGGGGTTGGCCAAAGATAAGAAAAACAGGGGCCACAAAAAGAAACGAACTTTCGTCGAAGCTCTCCCTAAAAAAAAAGGGTTCTTTTGTGTAAAGCTGGTTGTTGTTTTGCAAACTGTTCGCGAAGAAAATGAGTCCCTTCAAACTCTCCCTGGAAAAGGGTTCTTGCGAACGAAAGATGGTTGCATGCGAAAGAAACGGGCTCCCTCGAACTCTCCCTGAAGAGGGTCCTTCGCAAGAAAAAAATGATTGATTTTTTGATAAAATGATGACCCGAAGGTCGAAATTGAGAATTTAGAGCTTGAATGATGATGATTGGTTAGTACGAAGACTGAACCTGGAGGGCTAACTGATCAGTCAGCCAAACAACTAGCACGAGCGCTAGATGTACTAGCACAAGCACTGAATTTTGAAAAATGCCCTAGTACGAGCGTTGGGTTTTCGAAAATGCACACCAGTACGAGCACTGGGTTTTCGAAATGCACACCAGCACGAGCACTGGGTTTTTCAAAAGGAGAGTTGAAAATGAGACCGACATTCAAAGATACTTGAGAATTAAGCGAGAATGATTGCCGGTGTTTCAGGATTATCCCTTATCCTGAAGGAGAAGTTCAGTTTTATCCCTTAACCTGAAAGGGAAGGTTCAAGGAGAACTCCGGTCCAAATACAAGCATTAGATCGACAGGGAAAACTCAAGCCGGAACTTTGAGAAAATAAGGATATACAAAAGCGAAAATCCAAGTCGGAACTCGATTTTTTCAAATATAAGAAATGAGTGAGAATCGAGTTTGAGAACTCAAATTCTCGACACCATGATTTGTCCAACACGAGCATTGGATTCAAAAAGAAGTTCAAGTCGGAACTTGAAGCTTCAAAAATAAGAATATTGTTATCATCGCAAAATTTTCCTCCTCTCTTGCGAGAGAGAAACGAATTTCGCGAGTCAAACTCGACCAAAGTTTTGAAATTGGTTTTGAAAATTACTCGCCTCCGTTTTGAAAATTTGCGGGAAAATTCAGTGGAATGGGATCCGCCTTCGGTACGAGGTTCAACCGTTCCTGGTGCCTTTACCAGGGGTAATTGAACCAAGGATCAATTACGTGCTTTAATTTGACTCAAATAGCTAAATTATGCTCTATTTTTCCTAGAATGCACAAAGAATCAGGCTTGTGCTATGAATTTTTGAAAATAATACAATGTTTGAGAAAAAAATGATGTTTGCTTTGGAAAGTTTGAAATATGCTTGAAAATTGATAGGAAAAGTGCTTGAAAATTGAATTCCTGGGAAAATCATTGAATTTTATTGGAAATCAGAAATTTGCATTGTAAAGTGATTTCTCAGAAAAAATTTGAACTTTGGAAAATCGATTTTGAAATTTGGAATTGCTTTTCTGAGAAAATGGATTTGAGAATTCTAAGAAAATCTAAGAAATTCATTGGAAAAGGATTTTTGAAATGGAAAATAGATTCTCAAGTAACTGGATTCTCAAGAAAATAGGAAATCTGAGAAAATCGATTTTTGAAAACTTAGGATTTTGAAATTTTAGAATTTTAAACATTGGAAAATCTTAATTTGAACCTGGGAAATGCTTTGAAATCTCATTTAAAAATTTAGAATTCTGAGAAAATCCAATCTTGAGAAACTTGGTAAATCCTTGAGAAAATTGATTTTTTTGAAATTGAAGTTGGAAAATGAATTTGACAATAATGCAATTTGAATGATGTAAATGAATGAATATGAATTTGAAAGGGAATTTCAATTGAAGAATTGGGAAATCCTTTTAAAACTTTGAGAAATGCAGTGCATTTTGAAGTTAGCCTAAGAGTGTAGGCTGAATGTGGCTGATATGAAGATCATAAATCTTGGTTTTCTTCGTATTCTGACTATGACCATAAATACGAATCCCACCTAGTTTATAAACTCCATAAGAGCTTGTGCACGTACCATTCGTGTAAACCATATTGAATTTGAAATAATGTGCATGAATCATACATCACATATTGAAATTTGCATAAATTAAACTATATGCAATGCAGCCCTATTCTAAGCAGAAATGTAACTCTTATTCCAAATATTACATTGATTTTTATATTGAATTGAAATAAAAGAAATAAAAGCTAAATCTTCTTCTTGAATATTCTTGCAAAACTAGAAAACAAGGTCAGCACAAAAATGTAGGTTTTTCTAAATTTATCCGAAAATATGGGAAATTATCAGATATATTCAGATATAAACCCAAAATCATACCCTCTTTGATGTAAACATGATAAATAATGAATAAATTTCGAAAATAAACTTGGAATTTCGAAATTAGGGTCAAAATGACCGAAATACCTCTGATGACCTTAAAATCAAGGTTTTTTGAAAGAAATTTTGTAAATTTTGTAAATTTTGGAAATTTGAAAATCAAATGAAATAAATCAAACATAATATGATGAAATATGATGATATGCATGAAAATTTATGGAATTAGAAATTGAAATTTTGAAATTTAGGTCAAAATGACCAAAATACGCCCGATAACAAGACTATGGCCTTGAAACCAGGGTTTTCTGAAATAAATTTTGCAAAATTGAAAAATATAAAATGCAAATGAGATTGAAATTAACCCTAATATGATTATACATGCTTATATACATGATAAAAACCCTAAAATGGTGGAAATATCATAAAAAATCAAATTTAACCTGGTTTTTGCCTGATTTTCGCTTCTGAATTTAAAGATAAACTAACACATAGAGCAAATGAACTTGGAATTAAACCAAATTTGGCATGGACACCTAAAATAACCCTAAAAACAGAATGGAGCTCGAAAATCTATTTTTTTATATTTTTAAATATAGAAATTTAAATAATAACCCTAAATTTTGTGATTTTTGCCTAAAATGTTGATTCTAAAGGGGATTTAGGATATCAAACTTCCATACAAATTTCCCAAATTTTAGGAGGTGACAGGGGACAGTAAGGCAAGGATTTTTTCCTTTTACACTTTCTGGTTTTGACCTATGGTCGGAGCTGTGCCACTCCGGCAAGTTGGATCGGAATCCAGCGACTCTAGGATTTGAGGGAAACAGACAGGTTTCGGTAGAAAATGTGGGAAAAATAGTAAACAGATGGAGAAAAGGTTGAAATTGTGGAAAAATATCCCTGACAAACAGGGAAAAGTTTGATTTTTTGACATCATTGAGATTCGGGTTATGGTTTGGAAAAGGCCATAATGTTATCAGAGACCTAAATCTCTGAGATTTCTGGACATTGGAATCTGTTAGACAGAAAGAGAAAATTTGAGAAAAATACTGAGATAGATCAAAAAATTCTCAAATTTTGGGAAATGACAGGAAATAATATTAGGAATAACTTTCGTGTTGAAAGTTTTTGCAGAAGGGCTATGGATTGGGTGGACTCGGTGCATTAGGGTCTGTCTATACCCTGACGAAGGAAAAACGAGATTTTCCCAAGAGTCTGGGAAATCCGATTTTTGACAGAGGACAAAATTGCCTGGAAAATCCTCAAAATTTCCAGATCATAAGTAGATTTAATTACAAATCTACTGTGATTTTTGTAGGATGATCCGGATCTCCCACAAGGGTGGTGTCGGAGGTTCTTGTCTGCCAAAGCACAAATTGGAAATTCAGAGAGAGAGAAAACCCGATGTAGGGTTTGATCGATTTAGATGGGTTCCGAAACCCGAATTGAATCAAATTTTCGACAGTGAGATAAATACATATAAACCTAATTACTCTAAAATATACAGAATTTATTAATGAAAAGCTAATCATAGAATCATAACTGGATTATATGTCTAAGTGAAAAATTTATGAATTAACCATTAGATGTTAATGAAATTAAAAATGAATGCATGACTAAGAAGCAAATCTAAATGCAATGCTAAATAAAGAGAAATATTGAACCTATACAAAGATGCTAAAAAAAACGAAACACATTAGGGAGGCATGATGCTTCATTTGATGTTTGGCTAACAACGGGAGACCCAATCCATCGAAAGGATGGATCTCGCCATTCGCTTAGCCCACGCACATAAAATGGGTTTTTTCTTACTTGTTTTTATTTCAAACCATAGAGGGGCATCTTATACCACTGTTAACCCAGACTTTGATCTGGTTACACACCCTTTTCATGGAAACCATACTTGAAACTTCCATCGGATGACTTATCCTTGAAGATGGATGACTTACCTTGGAGGTCGGTTGGTAACCATTGAAGTTTTGTTGCAGCTGGAGCAAGAGGGAAGGCTACATATTTTGAAGGCTAAAGGTTGGATCCATGGGGGCTGCAATGTGAAGATAGCCACTTTAGTGATATCTCTGGTGGCTGTGAGAAGGGCTGGCAGTAGTTGCTGTGGCTGCCAATGGTGGAGATGAAGTTGTTGTCGAGAGATGGCTTGTTGGTGGAGCTGTTGCCAAAAGAAGGATGGAGATGGCTGGAGGAAGGAGGTCCGGCTGGTGGTGGCATGAGAAGGCGGCTGCTGGCTGGTGGTGTGAGAAGGTGGCTGCTGCCTAGGCTGAAGGAAGGAGCTCTGGAGCTGCTAAGGAGAGAAGAAGGGAGGTAAAGGGAGAGAGAGAGAGAGTTCAAGGGAGAGAGAGATGGGAAGAGGCAGCCGTAGGTTTCTTTGTGCTTCTTTTTTATTTTTTTGATTTAAACAAAACTTAGGTCATTAATGAGAGTGGACTTAGGGTTTTAGAGGGGATAATGAAAGAGAGGGGAATGAGTTTACGTGAATGGCTGGGCAAGAGGGAAAGGAAGGGAGGAAGAAAGGGAAGAAGGAAAGAAGGAAAGAAGGAAGGGAAGGAAAAAAGAAAGAAAAGGGAAAAAAAAGGAAAGAAAGAAAAGGAGGGAAAAAGAAAAAGGGAAAGAAAAAATGAGAAAAAAAAATGGAAAGTGGGGCTGGAGGTTTGGGTGACCACCTTGTGGGTCCCACCTCTTCTCTAAAATAAAATAAAATAAAAAAATAAAAATCAATAAAAACAAAAACAAACAAATAAAAAGAAACATTTTTTTAATAAAGTAGAAATGTAAATGAATGGGCCATCTCAGAGCGGGTCCAAATTTCTATTTTGAAATTCATTTTGATGATTAGAGGGGTAAAATAGTCTTTTCAAAAAAATTTCAGATGAAACGAGATAATTTTGGCAGTTTTTTAAATGAGCTCGGATTTTGAAGTTCAATTCCCCGTTGTGAAGAAAATCCAGTGTAGAATTTGAAAATTTGAGTTTGAAAGAAATCCAGATTGTTTTTCTTGAGAAAATACTTCCAAATTTACTTTCAGACGAAACGAGCTATTTTTGGCAGTTTTTGAAACGAGCTCGGATTTTGAAGTTCAATACCCCGTTGCGAAGCAAATCCAGTGTAGAATTCAAAATTTTGAGTTTGAAATAAATCCAGATTATTTTTCTTGAGAAAATATTTCCAAATTTAGACTCCCGGGGTAAAAATGTCAATTTTGGAAACTCGAGGTTTTGAAGTTAATTTCTGAAAGCTTTTAAAGCCCGATCTGGATTGAAATTTATAAAACTGGAGTTCTGGACTTCGAAAATGAAATGAAATGTGATGAAATGTTATGAAATGCTGAGAAATGATATGAAATGATGAGGAATGACATGAAATGCTATGCGAAATGCTAACCTTAAATAAAGAATTTTGGATTTTAAACCCCGATTAACACTTGTACTAGTTTAAAAAGCATTAAAACTGATAAAATTTGCGAAATGGTTTTCGAGACTCTACTGGGTCATAGTGACACTGGAAATTGGGGTTCGAGCTGGATTGAACTGAGATGAGCCAGATTGAGCTGGGTTTTAGAGTTTTAGAACTCCAATGAGCTGACAATGATACTGACTCAACTGACCTTTCTGACTAAATTTTCAAGAAAAATTGTCATTTTTAGAGAAATGGTACGGAATGATCACTGGAATGAAGTGAATTACGAACCTGAACTGGGTTTGAGCTGAAACAAAGGTCAGTAATACTGAGATGAACTAAAATCGAGGCTCAAACACTAGCTCAACTGACTGAATTCAGCTCAATTTCAGCTGAAAGAGCTGAAATGGACTAAAATTGGCTCCTAGACACTTAGAAATGGTTTTGAACTGAAATTTGAACACTTGAACTTCTGGTGAGCTCAAGTTAGACTCTGGGGAACATGACTGACTGAGAATGACTGACTCAGAGACAATTAGTTTGGATTTGAGTGAGAAATGAGCTCATTTATGAAGAAATGATCTCATTTTGGCAGGAATGGTCAGAAATGAAAATGGTCTGCTCATTGTGAGCTCAGATGAGCTTGAGATGACTGATATTCTAACTGTTCTGAACTGACCAATCAGCTTGGTTGACTCCGACTGACTGGGGTCCGGGATGACCTAGGGGTAAAATGATAATTTTCCTAATGAAAATGGGTAAAGTGGTAATTTTCTGAAACTGACTCGGGGTTTGACTCCTATACTGACCTAACAGGGTTGGCACTGCACGAGGAGGGTTGTTTGAGAATGGATGAGGAAATTTTGGGGTGTTTACAGATGCCCCTCTTTGCTACTAAGCCGATTTAGGGCCGAGCTTAGTGGCAAAGAAAACACACCAAATTTGGGCTATAAAAATGCCCCAGTTAGAAGGATCTAACTGGATATAAAGAGATTAGCACTGATGAAAATGGTAGATATGAAATGGAGAATAAAGAAAGAAAAAATTTCTTCAAAAGAAGTAAGACTCAGGTTTTGCCCTTAACCTGGATGGGACGGAAAATACCTTGTGTTGAAACGAAGCTCAGGTTTAACCCTTAACCTGACCGGAGAATAAAATACCTCATCCAAGGCGGCTCAGGTTTAACCCATAACCTGATCGGGAAATGAAAATGATGAGATTCTCGAAAGAAGAACTCATGATGGAACCTTCGGACTTCCGCACAATGAATCCGATAAGGGTTTTGCAAAAGGATGAAATTGGGGTCCCTAAAGCTTGAAAAGGGGTTTGATTTTGGGCACCTCATTGCTGAGACTAAATAACTTTTGAAATTGGTAACTTTTTGCGAGAAAATGATTGGTGGCTTAACCTCAAGCCGAAATTAGACTGTCTATGGTGGGACAGTGGGGCACAGGGAAGTGTGCGAATCTGAGAGCCCAGGCGCTCAAATTATACCAACAAAAGGGAAGGAATCTTGAAAACTCCCATTATCAAGTCCTAAAAGGGATAACAACTGATGTCAGGATGCGCCAAAGATGAACCTCAAGCTCTCACTTCATGCCAGAATGACTAGAAAATATTGTCAAAATGTTGAAAAATTATTGTCGATTCAAAATAATTGACAATGATGCACATTGGTGCAAAAATATTTCCTCTTTTCTACCTGAAGTATTACCTCCGACTGGGCTTAACTCCGTAGAATCAAGATTCGAATTCAAATTGCTTGCAATTGGCTTTCTTTCAAGGAAGCTATCAATTTCCTTGATATGATCAGAAAAGAGAGTATTCTTGATATTGTGAGAGTGATTGGTGAAAGAACATTGATAATAGAATTTCACAAAATTAAAGAAGATTCTTTGGCAAATTCGGCAGTCTGATATCCTGGGATTCTTTTCTCATGATGATCTTTCTGCCCACTTTTTTTTTTTTTGACAGAATTAGAGCGCTCTTGGGTTTTTCGGGATTACATCATCCTTCATTTTGGAGATGTTCTGACTTTTCTCTCTCTTTTTTTTTGGAAGGGTACGTCACAAACTCCTTCATCTCAGAGATGTTCCGATTCTTCTTTTCTCTCAGGGATTATATTGATGGTTATTGGCTCTTTGGTTGAGAATCTCTTGATGATAGCAGAAATTAAATATCTTTTAGGGTTTGTCGAGAGGCTCATCGCAGTCGCCTTCATCTTGACGGTGCTCTGAACTTTCCCTGGAAGGATCCGTCACAAACTCCTTCATCTCGAAGATGATCCAAATCTTCTTTGGCCCCGGGGGTCAACTCGCATAATTCGTCTTCATCTTGACGACAATTAAGAGATCCCTTTTGCAGATATTTAATTGCAGCTTAGGTAATTGAGGAGATATGGAGATTAAATGATTTTTTCTGTATCACCCAGGATATTTCAACTGCTTTATTTTCCAAGAATGATCTTTAAAAATGTGTTATTGACTGCGATCAATACCGATCACTTATGGCTTTGCAGCAACATTGAATTTCCTTTGCTGGCCATATCGAGGATTTATTCTTCATCCTCTTGGTCGACCAATAGAAAGATTCTAAATTTTAAATCCTTTTTCGCGAAAGCTTTGTCCTTTCGGAAGTAATATTGAAGGTATTCTGAGGTAATGTTTTTGTGAAATAAAGATTTTGAAATCAACAAATATTTAATGACAAATTGGCAAAATTTTCTTGAAATCCTTGGTGAGAGCGAGCATCTGAAGCATTACGCAACGCATCCATGACAGAAATTTTCTTCTCCTTTTCCCAAAGGAGAAGATTCAGAAATTGAAAATAGGAATTACTCCTCTCTTCCCTGAAGAGGAGGTGTTTGCAAAACGAACTTTCGAAGAGAAATTAAGCTTTCGTCAAAACTTCCTAACATTAGGCTTCTCTTATGGAAAGGGGGCCGGTAATGGTGAGGTCGGTGAATTGGTAATGAAGGAACGAGTCCATCACACTCTCTCCGAAAAGAGGGTCCTTCATGATGAAATGGCCTAGTATGAAATTGTGGTCACAAGGAAAGCGAACTTCCGTCGAAGCTCTCCCTGAACTAAGGGTTCCTTGTATGAAATTGGAATTTTGTTTTGCAAACGGTTCACATAGACACGAGTCCCTTCAAACTCTCCCTGAAAAGGGGCTAGGTGAACAAAGGATAGCATGCGAAAATAACGAGCTCCCTTGAACTCTCCCTATACAAAGGGTCTCTCGCAAGAAAAAATGATTGAAATTGGTATGGGGTGACCAAAAGGGTCGAAATTGGAAATTGAAATTTTGAAATTTTGAAATTTGAAATTTGATATTTGAAATTGGAAATTTGAAATTGAAAATTGAAAATTGGAAATTGATTGACCCGAAGGTCGAAATTGGAAATTTGGAAATTGATTGACCTGAAGGTCGAAATTGGAAATTTGGAAATTGATTGACCCGAGGGTCGAAATTGAAAATGGGATGGCCCGAGGGCCGAAATTGGAAATTGGAAATTGGAAATTGGAAATTGGAAATTGGAAATTGGAAATTGGAAATTGGAAATTGGAAATTGGAAATTGGAAATTGGAAATTGGAAATTGATTGACCCGAAGGTCGAAATTGGAAATTTGGAAATTTGGAAATTGATTGACCTGAAGGTCGAAATTGAAAATTTGGAAATTGATTGACCCGCAAGTCAAAATTGGAATTGATTGACTCAAAGGTTGAAATTAGAAATTGAGTGACCCGAAGGTCAAAATTAGAGATTTGAAAATTGGGTGGCCCGAGGACCGAATTGGTAATTGGATGGCCTGAGCCCCGACATTGGTGATTGGATGGCCCAAGGGCCGATATTGGTAATTGGATGGCCCGAGGGCCGAAACTGGAATTTGATTGATCCGAAGGTCAAAATTGGGATTGGAAATTGAAAAATTGGAAATTGGAAATTGGAAATTGGAAATTGGATGACCCGGAGATCGAAATTGAGAATTGGTTTACTGGGAACAATATGGGTTCAATAGAAATTCAGCCTAAGAACGACATTGGTTCTATTGAGAACGACATTGGTTCAGTTAAGAACGACATGGGTTCAATAGGAATTCAACCTAAGAATGATCAATTTCATAGGAATTTAACCTAGTGATCACATCGGTTCAGCAGGGGTTCAACCTCCAAACTATCAATTCCATAGGGATTTAACCTAAGGACCATAGTTTAATAAGGAAGGATTCAACTTGTGAGCTTTGAATGGACCAGGTGCTAAACTGGGTTTTGAGGGAAGATTCGAATCGGAATTCAAATCTTCAAGGAAAAACTAAATAAATTGGGTTTTGAAAGAAAATTCAAGTCGGAACTTGGATCTTCTAGACCAATTACTAAATTGTAGAAAAGTTTGAGTAGAAGTTTAAACCTTTAAAGGAAAGCCAAGCGAATTGGATTTGAAAGAAAATTCGAGTCGGAACTCTAATTTTCTAGACCGATTCCAGGCATTTGAATTCGATTTGGAAGAAAATTTGAGTCGGAACTCTGATTTTCTAGACCAATTCTAGGATATTTGAATTGGATTTGGAAGAAAATTCGAGTCGGAACTCTAATCTTCTAGACCAATTCTATGAAAATAAAACTCGGGTCGGAACTCGAATCTTCGAAAGAAAACTAGATTCATTGGAAGGAAAGAAAATTCGATTCGGAACTCGAATCCTGAAGAAAACTAGACCGGTTAGAAGGAAAGGAAATTCGAGTCGGAACTCGAATCCCGAAGGAAAACTAGACTAATTAGAAGGAAAGAAAATTCGAGTCGGAACTTGAATCCCGAAGGAAAACTCGACCGGTTAGATGGAAAGAAAATTCGAGTCGGAACTCGAATCCTGAAGATAAAGTACATCAATTAGAAGGAAAGGAAATTCGAGTCGAAAATCGAATCCAGAAGGAAAACTAGATTAATTAGAAGGAAAGAAAATTTGAGTCGAAACTCGAATCCCGAAGGAAAACTAGACCAGAATGGATTAGGTTTGAAAACATTAACCAGTAAACCAGATTTAGAAAGTTTGACCAATAAAAATTGGATTTTGAAAGTCCGACCAATAACAATTGGATTTTGAAAGATGTACCACTGTGAATACTGGATTTTGGAAATGAATCAGTATAAGTACTGGATTTTGAAAATGGATCAGTACGAATACTGTTTTTGGAAGAATTACCAGCACGAACACTGGATTTTGAAGTTTTATCAGCATGAACACTAGATTTAGAAAATTTTGCCAGCACGAACATTGAATTTTGAAAATTTACCAGCACGAACACTGAATTTTGAAAATTTACCAGCACGAACATTGGATTTAGAAAATTTTACCAGCATGAACACTGGTTTTTGAAAATTTTACCAGCACGAACACTGGATTTTGAAAATCTTACCAGCACGAACACTGGATTTTTGAAAATTTACCAGCACGAACACTGGATTAAGAAAGTTTTACCAGTACGAACACTGGATTTTGAAAATTTACCCAACTGATTCTGATGAGAGATTTTCAGTTTTCATCCTCACGATGACTTAGACAACTGTTGGGGTCTCAGGATTTATCCCTTATCCTGAATGGGTAGTTCAGGTTTATCCCTTAACCTGAAGGGGAAGTTCAGGTTTATCCCTTAACCTGAAGGGGAAATGAATATGATGCATATGTATGTGAATGAATGCATGCAAATGCAAATGAATGCAAAATGATGTAAATGGATGCACATGCATGCAAAATGAGAGATTTGTTTGATCCTGCCTGCATACAAGATGTTTTGAAAACAATTTTCAAAATAATGCCCCAGTGTAACTGGGAAAGAAGAATTTGACCATTGTTGAAGAAAGTATATTGAGGAATTACAAAGGATGGAATAGAGGATTTAAGTATAGAAAAATTTCAAATGTTGAGCATTGATGGGGTCTGATAATTCCACACCATCAGCATTGATGAGCAGATATGAATTGCGGGGTAATGCTTCCTCGACAACATAGGGCCCTTCCCAATTCGACGACCATTTGCCACCCGGGCAGTGCTTGAGATAGGTCGTTGATCTGATCACTAGATCATTGACTCAGAATTTCCTTTTAATAAATTTTTTTGCATATTGCCTGGCTATCCTCTGACGATATGATTGAGCGTGCTCTGCTGCTCTGAGTCTTCTTTCATCGAGCAAATCAAGTTGTACTAGCCGCTATTGCTGATACTGATCAAGAGGTAATTCTAGAAGTGATGCAAATTTTAGAGTAGGTTTCTGAACATGTAGAGGCAGTACTACTTCAGTTCCGTAGACAAGTTCTGACGGAGTAGCATTAGTTGGAGTTCGAATGGTGGTTCTGTATGCTCAAAATGCATCATGGATCTTCTTATGCCAGTCAATGCTTGTTTCCAAAGTTCACTCCAGGATTCTAATCAGAATTTTATTGGTGGCCTTTGCCTGACCATTCTTTTGAGGATAATAGGGAGCATAGAAATGATGCTGAATTCTGAACTTCAAGCAAAATGTCCTCATTCTCTCATTCTTGAAATGACTGCCATTGTCCGACACGATATTGTGCAGTATACCAAAGCGACAAAGGATGTTCTTGTGGATGAATGAGACCACATGTCGACCTTCTATTGTACGTAGAGTAACTGCTTCTACCCATTTGGTGAAATATTCTATTGCGACAAGAAAATATTTGTAGCCGTTTGAAGCAGGAGTGACGGAGTCCATAACATCAAAGGCCCCACATAGAAAATAGCCATGGAGAGATAACAGATTGCAAATATGTTGCTAGCGCATGAACGGAAGGTGCATGTATCTGGCATAGAGCACACTTCTTCACAAAATGGTAGTAATCTTGCTGCATAGTCTTCCAATAATATCCTGCCCGGATGATTTGCTTGATAAGAGTTTGGTAGCCGATAGGTCTACTGCAAATGCCTTCGTGTACCTCCTGCACAACTTCTTTGGCTTCATCTTCGTCTAGGCATCTGGAATATTTAGAACTAAATCCACGATGATAGAGGACATCAGCAAAAATAAAATATCGGGCAGACACATGCCAAATCGCTCGTTACTCTTACCAGTGATATTCTAAGAGAAGGAGACAAATGTCTTCTCCTTGATGGGAGCCTTTCTGAAACAGTCCTCAGCTTGCTCAGACATCATCCTAATCATCATTTTCTTGAACATTTGATATGTAGCAGGATCAATGTCATCTCTATCATTCAGACTCTGTCTTCTGGCAGATCTTGGAGAATCCATTTCTTCTTGCCTGCTTCTAAAATCATTGATGCCCTGATACAGTGGTGTCTTCTTGCTTGATCTGATCTGAACCACTTGGGAATACTGATGCTCTCTGTAGAATGAATCTTAAATTTCAATGATGAAGATTCAGGATAGAAATGAATATAGAAAAAATATTTAATGAGAATTTGGTAGACAATTGGAAGAACATCCCATTACTAGGGATTGGGTCGCCGCTGGAGTCACGACAATTATGTTGTCATTCTTTGCAAGGAGAACGAACAACTGCAAATATGCCTTGTCACCTAGGCAAGGTCGTCAAACCATGATAGAATGAAAATTGAAGGATTTTTTTTTTATTGAAAGAAAAATATGATTGCATTAATAGTGGACTTGAGAAAGAGGGAGCATATAGACAGTCTGCCACCACTCTCAATGATCAACAGAGACACGAGGACCAGAGAAAAGAGTGAGAATTATGAAAGAATCCCAGCCATATCTGGCAGAATGACATGTTTCAGACCACTGCGCTGATGCAAGGTCGAACTCTGGCATAACCTCTGATAGTAGCCGAGCTTCTACGTGCTTTTGTCTCTGAGAAAATTGTCTGACACATCACTCTGGATAGTAGTAGGTACAGGAAAATGGGTCGAGTAGCTTGAATCTCTTGCCATATGCATAGGTGTATCTGGGAGGTGATAACTCTCGATCAAAATAGTCTCACACCACTTCTTCTTCTTGCAGTAATCGATCAGGAATCAATACCGTGCAACTGGAAGGAGCTCCTTGCCGTTATATCTGAACGAACTAGCTTTGGTCGGTACATGCTGAAGGAACCAAGACTGAAGAGCATAGGTACATCCCTCGACTAAAATGGACTCTCTAAGCGTGAAACGAGTCAATCCTTTGTATAGAAACGCAAGCGCGGCCATGGCTATCGAAAGACGGCTGGTCTGTCGACTTCCCCATCTTCTTAGAAGTTGTACTATTCTGACATCCACATAATTTTATCTGTCTGGAAAGAAAGCAAGTCCCATAGTACACAGAACCATCGCATGCTGAATTCTCTCTTGAGTTGTCCTGGACAACGAGCTGACTTCTATGAATTCTCCATACTATCGGTAGATCTCGATCAGGCTCACGTACTCGTTCCCATTTTCTTCAACCAGTGGCCAAGAATTGTGCCCTGTCATGCGAGCTACGGCATCTTTGGGGTCCAAACCCTTGACATTGATCAGAAATTGCTGCTCTAATGGATCTCCAGGCTGACTGGCTGGCTCGGGCAGTCCCATAATCTCTGAAAATTCATCCATTAGTAGTGTCATCTCGCCCCATGGGAACTAGAACGTGCAAGTGCGCAGATTCCACCGCTCTGCCAATGCATGGATCAGATTGCCATTAACTGTCAACTTCCCTATTGCAAATGCCAGTTCCAACCCGCAATCGCTCAAATGGTCCGGAAACATACGAGAAAAGTTTTTGAACCAAACATAGTACCACCGGGGGAAGAAGGGTCCGGTGCTGAGAGCTCGATGCTCGGGAAGACTTTATCGCACCTCGTAGGAGATGTGACCCTCAGGAAAAACAGAGTCAAGCTGACTGGATGCCATTGGACTGAAAGATAGGAAGATTGGAATTAGACATCGGAAAAATACAAGAATTTTGAAAATTGCAGGCAGGATAAAATAAAAGCTGGAAATTCGAAGTCCAGAGGAACGGAAGAATGGAAAATCACCTGGAGTTTTGAGGAAAAGGTGGATAATTTGGAAAAATCGTCCAAGGTTTTTTGAGAAAAAGGAGATATTTCACAAAAGATGGAAAATGAGGTATTTTGAAAAATTGTGTGATATTTTGGAAAAATTGGAAAAATATGAGAAAATAAGACGAAAATGAATACATTCAATCACAAACAGTTATGCTCATACAGCAATCCCTAAGAAGCTGACTCTAAATGCATTGATTTTGAAAGAGCTTTAGGACCCTAATTCTGACTCTAGGCTCAGATCAACTATGTCCAATCCAGTTATGCCGATATACTCAAGCTGAGGCTCGATGTACGTGGCATAAAAATTCATCTTCGGTTCTAGGCTTGTGTTTTCCCAACATCCTTGAGCGCCTGCCGATATACGTTGGACTATGGACCTTGGTACGTGGCAGGGGGGCGTTAGCCCAAATAAGTGGCCCAGTTGTGAGGCTATATCCCGAACTATGGTTCTGGAAGAGAGCCCAGCAACGTGAAGACCGGGTAGACATAGGTGGGGTGGTTTTTGAAATATGATCACATGCAGACAAACAGAGGGCTCTAAGTCCTAAAGAGATAGAATTTTGAAATTTTTTGAAGAAGCAAACATTGTTTTCATACAAGTCCTAGATTGAGGAGTGTTGTATTTCAGACCTAGGTCTAAGTGAGCATGCATAATTCTCCTCAATATGGTCCTACCAAACCATGCCTAACCTATATGCAATCCATGCCAGCTGGGTTCAAGTCTAGGCTCCTCAGCTCACATGATATCAGAAATTAAAAGCTGACAGTTCATAGAGCACGATTTTGATAATTGAACTAAGTCAAAGCACATAATTGATCAGACGAAGACAGGTCCCATCTCGGTCGCCAAACCTGTTATCATCGCAAAATTTTTCCCCTCTATTGCGAGAGAGAAATGAATTTCGCGAGTCAAACTCGACCAAAGTTTTGAAATTGGTTTTGAAAATTACTCGCCTCTGTTTTGAAAATTTGCGGGAAAATTTTGTGGAATGGGATCCGCTTGTCGGTACGAGGTTCAACCGTTCCTGGTGCCTTTACCAGAGGTAATTGAACCAAGGATCAATTACGTGCTTTAATTTGACTCAAATAGCTGAATTATGCTCTATTTTTTCTAGAATGCACAAAGAATCAGGCTTGTGCTATGAATTTTTGAAAATAATGCAATGTTTGAGAAAAAAATGATGTTTGCTTTGGAAAGTTTGAAATATGCTTGAAAATTGATAGGAAAAGTGCTTGAAAATTGAATTCCTGGGAAAATCATTGAATTTCATTGGAAATCAGAAATTTGCATTGTAAAGTGATTTCTCAGGAAAATTTTGAACTTTGAAAAATCGATTTTGAAATTTGGAATTGCTTTTCTGAGAAAATGGATTTGAGAATTCTAAGAAAATCTAAGAAATTCATTGGAAAAGGATTTTTGAAATGGAAAATAGATTCTCAAGTAACTAGATTCTCAGGAAAATAGGAAATCTGAGAAAATCGATTTTTAAAAACTTGGGATTTTGAAATTTTAGAATTTTAAACATTGGAAAATCTTAATTTGAGCCTGGGAAATGCTTTGAAATCTCATTTAAAAATTTAGAATTATGAGAAAATCCAATCCTAAGAAACTTGGTAAATCCTTGAGAAAATTGATTTTTTTGAAATTGAAGTTGGAAAATGAATTTGACAATAATGCAATTTGAATGATGTAAATGAATGAATATGAATTTGAAAGGGAATTTCAATTGAAGAATTGGGAAATCCTTTTAAAACTTTAAGAAATGCAGTGCATTTTGAAGTTAGCCTAAGAGTGTAGGCTGAATGTGGCTGATACGAAGATCATAAATCTTGGTTTTCTTCGTATTCTGACTATGGCCATAAATACGAATCCCACCGAGTTTATAAACTCCATAGGAGCTTGTGCATGTGCCATTCGTGTAAACCATACTGAATTTGAAATAATGTGCATGAATCATACATCACATATTGAAATTTGCATAAATTAAACTATATGCAATGCAGCCCTATTCTAAGCAGAAATGTAACTCTTATTCCAAATATTACATTGATTTTTACATTGAATTGAAATAAAAGAAATAAAAGCTAAATCTTCTTCTTGAATATTCCTGCAAAACTAGAAAACAAGGTTAGCACAAAAATGTAGGTTTTTCTAAATTTATCCAAAAATATGGGAAATTATCAGATATATTCAGATATAAACCCAAAATCATACCCTCTTTGATGTAAACATGATAAATAATGAATAAATTTCGAAAATAAACTTGGAATTTCGAAATTGAGGTCAAAATGACTGAAATACCCCTGATGACCTTAAAATCAAGGTTTTTTGAAAGAAATTTTGTAAATTTGTGAAATTTGAAAATCAAATGAAATAAATCAAACATAATATGATGAAATATGATGATATGCATGAAAATTTATGGAATTAGAAATTGAAATTTTGAAATTTAGGTCAAAATGACCAAAATACGCCCGATAACAAGACTATGGCCTTGAAACCAGGGTTTTATGAAATAAATTTTGCAAAATTGAAAAATATGAAATGCAAATGAGATTGAAATTAACCCTAATATGATTATACATGCTTATGTACATGATAAAAACCCTAAAATGGTGGAAATATCATAAAAAATCAAATTTAACCTGATTTTTGCCTGATTTTCGCTTCTAAATTTAAAGATAAACTAACACATGGAGCAAATGAACTTGGAATTAAACCAAATTTGGCATGGACACCTAAAATAACCCTAAAAACAGAATGGAGCTCGAAAATATATATTTTTTGTACTTTTAAATATAGAAATTTAAATTAAAACCCTAAATTTTGTGATTTTTGCCTAAAATGTTGATTCTAAAGGGGATTTAGGATATCAAACTTCTATACGAATTTCCCAAATTTTAGGGGGTGACAGAGGACAGTAAGGCAAGGATTTTTTCCTTTTACGCTTTCTGGTTTTGACCTATGGTCGGAGCTGTGCCACTCCAGCAAGTTGGATCGGAATCCGGCGACTCTAGGATTTGAGGGAAACAGACAGGTTTCGGTAGAAAATGTGGGAAAAATAGTAAACAGATGGAGAAAAGGTTGAAATTGTGGGAAAATATCTCTGACAAACAGGGAAAAGTTTGATCTTTTGACATCATTGGGATTCGGGTTATGGTTTGGAAAAGGCCATACTGTTATCAGAGACCTAAATCTCTGAGATTTCTGGACATTGGAATCTGTTAGACAGAAAAAGAAAATCCGGGAAAATAACTTGGACAGATCCAAAAATTCTCAAATTTTGGAAAATGACAGGAAATAATGTTAGGAACAACTTTCATGTTGAAAGTTTTTGCAGAAGGGCTATGGATTGGGTGAACTCGGTGCATTAGGGTCTGTCTATACCCTAACAAAGGAAAAATGAGATTTTCCCAAGAGTCTGGGAAATCCGATTTTTGACAAAGGTCAAAATTGCCTGGAAAATCTTCAAAATTTGCAGATCATAAATAGACTTAATTACAAATCCACTGTGATTTTTGTAGGATGATCCGGATGTCCCACAAGGGTGGTGTCAGAGGTTCTTGTCTGCCAAAGCGCAAACCGGAAATTCAGAGAGAGAGAAAATCCGATGTAGGGTTTGATCGATTTAGATGGGTTCCGAAACCCGAATTGAATCAAATTTTTGATAGAGAGACAAATACATATAAACCTAATTACTCTAAAATATACAGAATTTATTGATGAAAAGCTAATCATAGAATCATAACTGGATTATATGTCTAAGTGAAAAATTTATGAATTAACCATTAGATGTTAATGAAATTAAAAATGAATGCATGACTAAGAAGCAAATCTAAATGCAATGCTAAATAAAGAGAAATATTGAACCTATACAATGATGCTAAAAAAAATGAAACACATTAGGGAGGCATGATGCTTCATTTGATGTTTGGCTAACAACGGGAGACCCAATCCATCGAAAGGATGGATCTCGCCATTCGCTTAGCCCACGCACATAAAATGGGTGTTTTCTTACTTGTTTTTATTTCAAACCATAAAGGGGCATCTTATACCACTGTTAACCCAGACTTTGATCTGGTTACACACCCTTTTCATGGAAACTATACTTGAAACTTCCATCGGATGACTTATCCTTGAAGATGGATGACTTACCTTGGAGGTCGGTTGGTAACCATTGAAGTTTTGTTGCAGCTGGAGCAAGAGGGAAGGCTACATATTTTGAAGGCTAAAGGTTGGATCCATGGGGGCTGCAACGTGAAGATAGCCACTTTAGTGATATCTCTGGTGGCTGTGAGAAGGGCTGGCAGTAGTTGCTGTGGCTGCCAATGGTGGAGATGAAGTTGTTGTCGAGAGATGGCTTGTTGGTGGAGCTGTTGCCAAAAGAAGGATGGAGATGGCTGGAGGAAGGAGGTCCGGCTGGTGGTGGCATGAGAAGGCGGCTGCTGGCTGGTGGTGTGAAAAGGTGGCTGCTGCCTAGGCTGAAGGAAGGAGCTCTGGAGCTGCTAAGGAGAGAAGAAGGGAGGTAAAGGGAGAGAGAGAGAGAGAGTTCAAGGGAGAGAGAGATGGGAAGAGGTGAGAGAGATGGGAAGAGGCAGCCATAGGTTTGTTTGTGCTTCTTTTTTTTTTTTTGGTTAAAACAAAACTTAGGTCTTTAATGAGAGTGGACTTAGGGTTTTAGAGGGGATAATGAAAGAGAGGGGAATGAGTTTACGTGAATGGCTGGGCAAGAGGGAAAGGAAGGGAGGAAGAAAGGGAAGAAGGAAAGAAGGAAGGGAAGGAAAAAAGAAAGAAAAGGGAAAAGAAAAGGAAAGAAAGAAAAGGAGGGAAAAAGGAAAAGGGAAAGAAAAAATGAGAAAAAAAATGGAAAGTGGGGCTGGAGGTTTGGGTGACCACCTTGTGGGTCCCACCTCTTCTCTAAAATAAAATAAAATAAAATAAAATAAAATAAAAAAATAAAAATCAATAAAAACAAAAACAAACAAATAAAAAAAAACATTTTTTTAATAAAGTAGAAATGTAAATGAATGGGCCATCTCAGAGCGGGTCCAAATTCCTATTTTTAAATTCATTTTGACGATTAGAGGGGTAAAATAGTCTTTTCAAAAAAATTTCAGACGAAACGAGCTATTTTTGGCAGTTTTTGAAATGAGCTCGGATTTTGAAGTTCAATACCCCGTTGTGAAGCAAATCCAGTGTAGAATTTGAAAATTTGAGTTTGAAAGAAATCCAGATTGTTTTTCTCGAGAAAATACTTCCAAATTTATTTTCAGACGAAACGAGCTATTTTTGACAGTTTTTGAAACAAGCTCGGATTTCGAAGTTCAATACCCCGTTGCGAAGCAAATCCAGTGTAGAATTCAAAATTTTGAGTTTGAAATAAATCCAGATTATTTTTCTTGAGAAAATATTTCCAAATTTAGACTCCCGGGGGTAAAAATGTTAATTTTGGAAACCCGAGGTTTTGAAGTTAATTTCTGAAAGCTTTTAAAACCCGATCTGGATTGAAATTTATAAAACTGGAGTTCTCGACTTCGAAAATGAAATGAAATGTGATGAAATGTTATGAAATGCTGAGAAATGATATGAAATGATGAGGAATGACATGAAATGCTATGCGAAATGCTAACCTTGAATAAAGAATTTTGGATTTTAAACCCCGATTAACACTTGTACCAGTTTAAAAAGCATTAAAACTGATAAAATTTGTGAAATGGTTGAAGAAATGGTTTTCGGGACTCTACTAGGTCAGAGTGACACTGGAAATTGGGGTTCGAGCTGGATTGAACTGAGATGAGCCAGATTGAGCTGGGTTTTAGAGTTTCAGAACTCCAATGAGCTGACAATGATACTGACTCAACTGACCTTTCTGACTGAATTTTCAAGAAAAACTATCATTTTTAGAGAAATGGTACGGAATGATCACTGGAATGAAGTGAATTACGAACCTAAACTAGGTTTGAGCTAAAACAAAGCTCAGTAATACTGAGATGAACTAAAATTGAGGCTCAAACACTAGCTCAACCGCCTGAACTCAGCTCAATTTCAGCTGAAAGAGCTGAAATGGACTAAAATGGGCTCCTGGACACTTAGAAATGGTTTTGAACTGAAATTGGAACACTTGAACTTCTAGTGAGCTCAAGTTAGACTCTGGGGAACATGACTGACTGAGAATGACTGACTCAGAGACAATTAGTTTGGATTTCAGTGAGAAATGAGCTCATTTCTAAAGAAATGATCCCATTTTGGCAGGAATGGTCAGAAATGAAAATGGTCTGCTCATTGTGAGCTCAGATGAGCTTGAGATGACTGATATTCTAACTGTTATGAACTGACCAATCAGCTTGGTTGACTCCGACTAACTGGGGTCCGGGATGACCTAGGGGTAAAATTGTAATTTTCCTAATGAAAATGGGTAAAGTGGTAATTTTCTGAAACTGACTCGGGGTTTGACTCCTACACTAACCTAACATGGTTGGCACTGCACGAGGAGGGTTGTTTGAGAATGGATGAGGAAAATTTGGGGTGTTTACAAATATACAACGAGGAAAATCCGAGTGGGAACCCAGTTTTCAAACATAAGAAATGAGTGAGAATTTAGCTTGAAAACTCGAATTCTCGACACAACGATTTGTCCAACACGAGCATTGGATTCAAAAGAAAGTTCAAGTCGGAACTTGAGACTTCAGAAATAAGAATATACAACAAGGAAAATCCGAGTTGGAACCCGGTTTTCAAACATAAGAAATGAGTGAGAATTGAGCTTGAAAACTCGAATTCTCGACACAACGATTTGTCCAACACGAGCATTGGATTTAAAAGAAAGTTCAATTCGGAACTTGAAGCATCAAAAATAAGATTATACAACGAGGAAAATCCGAGTCGGAACCCGGTTTTCAAACATAAGAAATGAGTGAGAATTGAGCTTGAAAACTTGAATTCTCGACACAACGATTTGTCCAACACGAGCATTGGATTCAAAAGGAAGTTCAAGTCAGAACTTGAGACTTCAGAAATAAGGATATACAAAGAGAAAAAGTCTGAGTCGGAACCCGATTTTTAAACATAAGAAATGAGTGAGAATTGAGTTTGAAAACTCGAATTCTAAACACAACAATTTGTCCAACACGAGCATTGGATTCAAAAGGAAGTTCAGGTCGGAACTTGAGACTTCAGACGAAAATAAAAAGGAAAAACCCAATCCGGAACCCGGATTTAAGAAAATACTGATAAAATGGAAAATGAAATCCTGAGTCGAAACTCAGATGAGAAGGAAACGATTCCAACCCAGGAGTCGAAACTTGAAGGATTGACAAATGCATGAATAGATTTTGACGATGAAGATGAGAGATTCATTCGAGATCCTTGACCCAGGATGGCCTAAGATCCGAATCTATTTATGATGGCTTCAGGATTTTCCCTTATCCTGAAGGAGTATAGAACGAAATTTGATGTGAATTGAAGAATTTATTAGAAATAATTCAGGTTTATCCCTTAACCTGAGAGGGAAAAGGAATAAAATTTATAAACATGGGAAAGAATTTAAAGAAATTTATTGAAAATTTACTTTGAAAAGAATTCTCACGGGTAGCACCGGTGCTCCTATGAGGGGTATCAGGATTTTCCCTTGTCCTGAATGGGAACACCTCAGACAACGAGGGTCAGGTTTTCCCTTAACCTGAGGGGAAAATGAATAAAAGAATACCTCATGGGAAAGATGCATCAGGTTTATCCCTTAACCTGAAAGGGTTAAAAAGGAAAAGATTAATAAAATAAAATTGATAAAACTTGATAAAATCTGACAAAATTGATAAACTTGACAATAAATTGATGAAAACTTGATTAAATTGGAGAATGAAGCGAATGCAAGATAACAAGATTAATCGAAAATTCGATAAAATTTTTAGAAAAGATTCGTCTGATCCTGCCTGCATATGATGAAGGAAAATGAGTATAGATCAAAAAAATGCCCCAGTATCAGGGAGAAGAATGTGAGAATTTAATAGAAGATTATTGCTTTATTGAAAAAGACTTTTGAAGATTACAAAAGGCTATGATGAACAATTCAAGTGTAAAATCTTTTCAAATGTAAAGCATTAATAGGATCTGGCAGTTCCACTCCATCTGCGTTGATCAGGCGATAGGCATTTTGAGGCAATGCTTCTTTAACCACATAAGGGCCTTCCCAATTGGGTGACCACTTGCCCCGTGGCCGATGCTTGAGATGAGTTGTTGATCTGAGCACAAGATCATTAACTCGAAATCTTCTCTCAATAACTGATTTGGCGTAGTGCCGAGCTATCCTTTGACGATAGTCCTGAGCGTGCTCCGCTGCCCTGAGCCTTTTCTCATCCAATAGATCAAGCTGTACCAACCTCTG
The DNA here is from genome assembly GCF_984573655.1 of Nuphar pumila. Classification (NCBI taxonomy): domain Eukaryota; kingdom Viridiplantae; phylum Streptophyta; class Magnoliopsida; order Nymphaeales; family Nymphaeaceae; genus Nuphar; species Nuphar pumila. Next base: position 63,285,058 of record NC_143249.1, read on the forward strand.
TTGCTGATACTGATCAAGCGGAAGTTCGATAAGCGATGCGAACTTGAGGGCAGGCTTCTGAACGTGGAGAGGCAGTACTACCTCGGTTCCGTAGACAAGCTCTAAAGGAGTAGCATTGGTTGGGGTCCGAATGGTGGTTCGGTATGCCCAAAGTGCGTCATGCATCTTCTCATGCCAATCGCGGCCTGTTTCCACAGTTCTTTCTAGAATATGGATTAAAATCTTGTTGGTGGCCTCTGCCTGGCCATTTCCTTGAGGATAGTAAGGAGCTGAGAAGTGATGATGAATCCTAAACTTTGAGCAGAAGGTCTTCATCCTCTCATTCTTGAAGTGGCTGCCATTATCTGACACGATATCATGCGGGACGCCAAAGCGACAAAGAAGATTTTTGTGAATAAAAGAAACCACATGTCGGCCTTCCACTGTCCGCAGAGTGACAACTTCGACCCATTTGGTGAAGTATTCTGTGGCTGCGAGGAAATATCCGTAGCCATTAGAAGCCGAAGGAGTGATCGGGCCAACTACATCGAAGGCCCACATCGAAAAGGGCCAAGGAGAGACCACAGATTGCAAATATGTGGCTGGCGCCTGAATGGAAGGTGCGTGCATTTGACATTTGATGCACTTCCTTACAAATTGATGGCAATCCTGCTGCATGGTCTTCCAATAATACCTTGCCCGGATAATTTGCTTGACGAGTGTTTGGTAGCCGACGTGACCACCACAAATTCCCTCGTGTGCCTCTCGGACAATTTCCAGGGCTTCATCCTTATCTAAGCATCCGGCGTACTCAGAATTGAATCCACGACGGTAGAGAGTATTGGCAAGGATGAAATAACGGGCTGACATGTGCTGAATCGCGTGCTGCTCCTTTCTTGGCATTTCCGATGGAAATTTACCGGTTTCAATAAAGCTTTTGATGTCTTGGTACCAAGGCTTCTCTTTCTGAGTGGCTTGGTTCACTCGTGTGAACACCCCAAAATTTTCAAAATCTTTTAAATATTCCCTTATTGCCCCTAAATTCATTTTTGAGTAAATGAGTCATTTTAAATCTAAATTCCAGTTCATTTCTCTAGTTTTATTGAAATTAAATTCATTTCATATGTTTAAATTGATCTCGGATCTGAATCTATTGTCCAGATCCAAAATCTGAGTCTTTTATTCAAATTTTAAATTAAAATTATAGAAAATACAAAAAATAGTTTTAAATAAGCTCGGACAGTCCATCCGACATCCGTTTGGGTCCATCATATTGTATTTCTCGATTCGAGTGTCAAAATTGAACATTTTCTCAGTACTTGGGTCCAAACCCATTCTTTTGAAGAAATTTTCCCCAAAATAACCCTGATCTTTCAGAAAAACCTTTCTCTTATGAATATTTTGAAATTTTGTAAAATTAGTATTAATTTTCTTAGTTTTAGAGTTTTGTTTTTATAAATATATGTTTAAAAATAAAAAAATAATAATAATAAAATCAAAAATCCAAAATTTTCAGAAACTATGCAATTTACCTTCCTTTTTTAAACCTTTTTGATAAAACGCTTTCTTGAGACCTCTTTTTGAAAACAAAAATTATTTTTCTAGGAAATTTCTGAAAAGGAGACCCCTGTAGGGAATTTTAGAAAAATTACAACGGCTCCCTCCGCTTCCCAGCATTGATCTTCAACCAACCTCCCTGGAGTCTCCCTCAACCTTCCATCTGCAACAAAATCTCCTTCTCGCGAACTCTCCTTTGGCTCTTTAAAAGGGGAGCATACAGATGAAACCAGGACATCCGTTTTCACCCTGCCATTGTCTCCTCTTTCTCCTTCACGATCCATCCTTCACCTCTCCACTGGGCATCCATTAACACCTGCATCCACCCGACTCCCCTTCTTCCCCTATTCTTCTTTTGTTTGTCTCCCTTTTCCTTCTCTTTCCCTTCTCTCCATCTCCTTTTTTTTTCCAATCAGAGCCTAGCCACGCCGGCTGAAGGAGGTCGATTGCAGCAAGACTACGGTGAGTCTTCCCCTCCCCTTTCTCTTATTCTTGATTCTCTTTCTTAACTTATCGCTGTGTTGAAGCACTCCCTGCGGTATTGAGTTGCTCATAGCAACATCAATCCACACCTGTGCGAAATTAATGGAGTACTCGTATTCCCACACCTTCATCTTTTCTTTCCTTTTAATTAATTTTTTTTCCCTTATACATATGTGTTTCGATTTCCATGTTTCCCGTCCTGTATTTTGATAGCATCTAGCATTGTAACTTGCCCACTTCTATTCACTGTAATTGTATTATACACATGGTCATCCCCTGATTTTCACTTAATTATCTGTTAGCATTTTCAATTTTGATGATGTTCTATTTTGCTTATATCGTTCGACATATACATATATATTTTATTATTTTTTATTTTTTTATTTTTTTTTATTTTTATGTTCGAGGGGCCACGACATCTTCTCTCAAACACGAGAAGTACCTTCATCCTTCTTTAGGTTTATCTTTGATTCGTTAGTGTCAATTATATCAAAATCTGAACGTTCCCTCCTCAAAACAATATCTGATCTGATCCAGTATCAGATCAGGTTTACTTTGTGGCAGTCTCCCATTAACTCCATATCTTACCTGCAATTACAGGAGATCTATCTGGCTTGTTAGTTATCCCTTTCCTTTTCTGCCAATTCAAAGCGCTCTGTCTTCATAATATTCTATCATGTACCTTTGTTTACACATACGTTTGTATGCACTTCCCTCTTTGCTTCGAAACTGCTGCAATACTCTTGATCCGTAGTGTAATACCACCATAGCATTCCAACAAGCAGATTCGGCTACATGTTCACATTGGACATCAAGCTTAGACTTCATTCCAGCTAGATTTGATCCAGAATTAGGATCGTATCCTCTATAGCAGTCATCACCACCTGCCACATCTTCGTTGATATTCTATAGCCATCAATCGGCCTACGCCTGGCATACTCATTTAAGTAGATATGCATATTTTTTTGTACAACAGATACATTATATAGCTTGTTCATAGCATCGTATGGTCCCTGGCCTTCTATTTTAGTTTTCAATCCTACATCTAAACATGTTCATCCACATCCTCTTAGCAAGCCTTCATTCCAATATTGTTTATATCCGTAATTCATGGTTACGTTCAGTTGACTCTGTTTTTCTATATTTGTAGTGAACCTCTCCCAAACATTTATGTGCTATGTCATTATAGATTCACATGATTTGTTCCTGTGGCATTGTAATTAATTCTAATATCTGGGATATATCTTTAAATTGTTCATGTTCCACTCTTTTTGCTCCCCTTTATATTTTCACTTTTTTTTTTAATATCTCTTTTCCTAATGTTTGTTTTGTTGCATGGCATTTAATTACCTTAAAAAAAAAAAGAGGGGGTGAAAATATGAAGTAATTTTTCATATGAGGCCTTGTATAAGCAGTTTTATTTGATTCAAGGCCTTTTGATATGACTGGTGATCAAGAGACAGCACAACAGACTCATCCCTTCCATGTGAAAGGTCCTATACCACTTCCCCACTTAGTCATTTGTCCCATCCCTGATGGAATAAATAGCCCTAAAAAGTGTCTTCCCATGAGTAATTGACATAGTTTCAGCCGCTCTGTATAAAGTTTTGTGTGCAGAAACATTTTCTAACTATGATGGAGTATAAGATAGGTGATTGACTCAATGTAGAAAAGCAAATTGCGGTGAGCAGGGTGGCAGTAACTTCAACTTCCCATAAAGAAAAAAAATCATCTGCCTACCTCCTGAAAATCCAAAACTAGTTACAGAATTCTTGGACATTTTTTGTATACAATTCAACCCCCCCTACCTGCTACAGTCCTGTTTACAGGAGCTACATTGTCAGTACATGTATACCGTCCCCCTTCTCTGCCACAATCTTATATATAAAAAAAATGGTCCTGCACTCCTGGAAGTCATTCAAGCCAAGCCTTCTAAAATTACCCATTTCCTCTTTGGAGTGTTTGCCATACTTGACGATGACAGTGAAAGGATTTTCTTATATGCTGAATGCAAAGGTATGTGTTTGATAAGAGAAACAACAAAATGTAGCCGTTGAAAGATGCCAAGAAGCTACCGGTACCACCCACCTGATTTCACATCAAACTACCGATCAACAAACAGTGAAGAAGAATTTTGTCTTGAAGAAAAAAAAATAAAAAGAGCCTGTATAGATTGGAGGTCTTGATAATTTCAGCATATTCAATAGAGTGGGTGTTGTTAACGTCAAAGGATTCTTAGAACCCATGATGATAGGTAAGGGGCTGGGGAAAGAAATTAATTCATCAAGTTAATGGGAAGTGCACCTTCTGGCAATAATTGTAAGGTCACAGAAGCAGGTTTTGTTAGTGGAATTCAAGATTTTCCTCAGCTAGAGAGTGTTGTTGGTTCTGTTGTGCATGGGTTTCATACAACTAGTTCTACTTCCCTTACCAACGATATTCATGATGGAATTATGACGAGTGGTTGTTTATATGGATTTGAAAGAGATAATATATCCTCCATTCAGGTTGAAAATGCAACTGGAATTGGCATCACGCCTTTTAATCAAGAAAACTTAGCCTTATTGCTGAAAATCCAATTAATCTCCAGAATAGATTGGAATTTCAAGAAACAAGCATGCAGCGATCAATGGAAATGAGTAACATATTTGTTGATCATGATTTAGAGGATACTCCACTCCTCAACATAGTGAATCCATTTGGAGAACGATGGGAGTACTTTCACCATCATCGATGACAAGTGAAGGAATTTATGGCTACAGAAGACAAAATGGGAACACTTTCTTGAAATCTTCTGTGGGTGGTATGAAGAAAATCAGCTCACCAGAACTTGTTGATATGATCCCAGAGCTTAATGATGCAGTAGTGACTCCTGGTGCTGTGAATGATTCATTTTCTGTTTCCCAAAGTGAGTTCCTAGAGCTTTCAGACTCTCTTTTGATTTAAATCAATGAAGATCTACTTTACATGAATGTGGATGGAAAAGACATAGAAAGGGTTTGCCTTGATGGCCTTAGCTCAAGGTTGCTGAATTCTCCTGGAAATGTACATAAGGATGATTCATCAAGATCGATTGAACATACAAAATTAACAACATCAAGAACCTGTCTTCAGGCTGTCGATAATGGATGTTCTAGAAAAGAAGAGGATCCTGAGATACCATAGAGGCGCAACCATCAAATAGTGAGTGAACCAAGTTTAGCTATTATGCAGACAGACATTGAAATCCCTGTTCAATCACATATGGGTCCTTATGTTCCTGGAACCACTACTCTGTTATAGATCGGTTCAAAGGATGCAGTCCATGATGAAAGGGTAAAATTTGAGAATCTTGGATCTGGTTTGCCATCTCGAAGCTCCATGTATGAAGGTGTTGGAGAAGAGGACTCAAAGGTTTGCAAACATAGCATCTTTGAATTCAGAAACTATCAAGGGTCTTAGTTTACAGGAACAGGGCATGACATCCAACAACACCTATGCATTTTTTTTTACAGCACCATTCACCACCACTTCATCATTTCACACCTTCACTGCATCTTACCTTCACCAACTCCGCTTCCACCACATATGTTATTACTGTCACAATTAGCCTAATACATCGGCAACACACATTCATCCTTTTGCTGAAAGTTCAGCAATAAATCCACACCAAACATGCGTGTTGTACATCATACCAGAAATTTTAATATCCTATCAGCTCCCAGCTGCCACCCGGCATTCCTGTAGCCCCATCACCATCCATTTTCCTGCTGTTATATGGCAGCCATACAGTACCCTGTTACCTGTATACTCTGGCCACAGCAGCACCAACCTTCACTGCCAAAACATCTTATATATAGCATCACACCCCCTGCACCTCCACTATGTATCTCCCACAAGCACCACTCTGCTTACACCACCATCATTCTCATCCACCTATGTTATATACATGCTACATATATATATATATATATATATATATAGGTGTATATGTAAATATATATATGCACACACATGTATATATATATGTATATTGGCATGCCTGTATATATATGTAAGCATATACGTACACATCATCTCTTGTCTTCTCATATTCTAAATATCTTGGCACATGAGCATTTTTGCCATTAACCTCCGTATAATATGTGCAATGTTCTTCCATTTTCATACTAACCAAGTGTTTTGCAGGGAATATGTGGAAAAGGTCATTACTTGGAATTGTAAATCCAATTTTATGAGTTGTAATAGTTAGAATTTAATGAGAATTTACATTTCTAGCTCATAGATAGAATAAATAAGTATTGTAAATGCCATAAATTGCTTGTTTTCATGCTTTTTACCTTTACTTTTCAAAATCTCACAATGGTAAAACACGAATCGCACGGGCACCATTTCGTAAGAGGTAATTAATCCTAAGTTGATGATTTACATCAACGGTCATAGTCGGGATGTAAACAAAACTTAGTATTTTTATCTTTTATAAAATAACACTGGATCCACACTGGATCCTTTTAAAAAATCATCATATTTTCAAATATTTCTTTCTTTTATTAGAGTCTAACTTAAAATTGGCTCAAAATATATACTAATGGCCATAGTCAGGGTATATTGAGAATTAATTTCATTTTAAACTCTATAAAAGCACCAAAATATATTTTATTCTTTACCTGAATTTAAATATAGATCATTATATAATACATTCAATGACCATAGTCAAGGATGTATTATATTTTCAATCTTATTTCAATTCATGTAAAGAATGAAATATAATTTTCAAAATCCAATTTCAAAAATCTTTAAATTCATTCATCATTTAGGATAGAATTACATCATATTTTCAAGATTCTTTTCATAAAATCCAAGTGATTTCCTTCAGATATATTCTTCACTTCTTAAATCAATCTTCAACTCTTGATTCTAAATTCGAAGTCCAATTTGACTTTGAAATTCATTTGTATATTCAAGATTCAATTTCTAAAATTCATTTTCCAAGTTCAAATTAAACTTGAAAGTTCTTGATTTATCTTCTGAATTTAACTCCAAATCCATTTTAGGATCCAGGATTCAACAGTCATATCGGATCTCAGACCTCAGATCCAATTCCTCTTTAGGATCCAGACTCCAATTTCATATTGGATCTCAGACTTCAGATCCAATTTCCTTATAGGATCCAGAATCCAATTTCACCTTGGGTCTCATATCCAAATCCATCTTAGGATCCAGAGTCCAGCTCCACCTTGGATCTCTGACTTCAGATCCGAATCCATCTTAGGATCCAGAGTCCAATTCTACATTTGGATCTCAGACTTCAGATCCACTCCATTTTAGGATCCGGGATCCAGGTCCATCTTGATCTCGGACCCCATTCTGTCTAGTATCCGGAATCCAACTCCGATTCTAGATTTCAATTCCATTTTCGGATCTAATCTGAATCTCTTAAATCCATTTCTATTCTTAAATACCATTTGATTATCTCAGATCCATTCCAAACTTCAGAAATCCAAATTCAATTCCATCTCAAGTATTCATTTCCTTTCCTAAATTCAAATTCAAAGTCCATTTTTGACTTTAAAACTTTATTTCCTTTTCATTTCAAAGCTTCAAATCATTCTTTCTCAAAATCAAGATTTATTCTTCCAATTCTGATTTACTTCCAAGACTTAGAACTTCTCTGATCTATATCAAGTTCTAAAGTTAGATTCAAATATTTCTTCAAATCCCTTATCAAATTCATCTCAGAATACTTGGAAATTTCCAAATCAAATCTTTCAAAAGAGAGCATACATTCTTGCATTGCACAAGCATGATTCTTTGTGCATTTAGAGTTAGAATAAATTCTTAGATTATATTTAGGCAAAGCAAAAAGGCATAGATTCGATCCTTGGTTCGATTACCCCTGGTAAAGGCGCCAGGAACGGTCGAACCTCGTACCGACGAGCGAATCCCGTCTCTCCATTTTTCCTGCAATATTTAAAAAAACGGAGGCGAGTTAAAATTCTAAATATCTTTCAAATCAAGGTCAAGTGAGACCATGCAAAATAGTTCCTCTTCTCTCTTTCTTTCTTTCTTTTCTCTTCTCTTTCTCTTTTCTTTCTTTTATTCTTCTCCCTTCAAAAAAGGAGGAAAATAGAGGTTGAAAAGGGAAAAGAATAAGAAGAGAGGGAAACAACGAAAGAGGAAAAATTTTGCGATGATCACATGTTTTGGCGACCGTGATGGGACTTTGTCTTCGTCCGGTTGGATCTATGCCTTTGCTTTGCTTTATATAATCTAAGTCATTATTCTTTTATGTCAGCTACATTTTCCATGCAAACCTTAGGAGCCCAGATTTTGTCCTAAGCTGACATCATTGCATATAGGATCTAAGTATGGTTTGGTAGGACCATATTGAGGAGATTATATCCATGTTCACATTAGACCTAGGTCTTAAATACAACTCTCCTCAATTTTAGGGATTGAATGTAAACAATGTATACAAGTGTATGCTTCTCTTTATTTAAATCTATCTCTTTAGGACTTGCATTAGAGCCTTCTGGTTTTATTTGCATATTGATCATATTTTGAAAACATCCCTACCTATATTGTCCCGGTCTTCACGTTGCTGGGCTGTCTCACTGAACCATAGTTCGGGAGAGAGCCTCACAACTGGACCACTTATTTGGGTTCGCGCCCCCCTACCACGTACCTAAGGGCCATAGTCCAAGGTATATCGGTAGGTGCTCAAGGATGTTGGGAAGCCATTACCTTGGAACCGAAGAGGTATCTTATATGCCACGTACTTCGAGCTTCGGCTTGAGTATATCAGCGTACCTTGATTGGAATCAGATGATATAAATCTTAGAGTTAGGATTAAAGTCCTATCAGCCATTTCAAATATTGCATATAGAGTCAGCCTTAGGGAATGCCGTTTGTGTATCCTTGCTTGTATATCTGTGATTGTATGATATTTTATATATCTTCCTTATATTTTCCAAAACCCTGGGTATATATTTCAAAATTTCCTCTTTTGTTTTTAAAACCCAGGTGTATTATTCTTCCTCTTCTTCTTCTTCCTCTAAAAATTCTTTCAAATTCTTCTGATCTTGCCTGCAAGTTCTTCAAAATTTAAATCTTTACCATTTATCCTCAAATTTCATTTATTCTCTTATTTTCTTCTGATTTTATATTCTTGTTTATATTTTCATGAAAATCTCTTTCCGTCAAGAGATATCCTTCTCAAAATGGTATTTTTTTTTTTCATATTTTAGTTGGTTACTCTCCCTCGTGGAGTAAACAACGCAATTGTCACAAATTTTGTGACGACCCAATCCCTAGTAATGGGATACAATTTTTTAATTTCAAACTAAATCCTCCCTCTTGTCAAAACTTCTCCATAAAGTTTCTTTGGTCTAAAAAACCTCCCCTTTCCTCTACAGAGAGAGCACTGATATTCAAAAGTGGTTACGACAAGAGCGGAAAAAGAAACAGTTCCTCAACTTAGCGACAGTGAGGCGGAGGAGATAAGCTCTCCTAAATCAGTCCGGGGACAGAGTCAGAACAAGAAAGATGACATCGACCCCGCTATGTATGATATGTTCCAAAAGATGATGGCGAGAATGATGTCGGAGCAAGCCGAGGCCAAGCTGAAGGAGGCAGTTCCTAAAAGCAAGCTGAAGAAGAAGCCTGCGAAAAAGACAATCAGAATCATCAGGAAGAAGGTACAGCCAGACACTACTTCTGAGGAATTGGAGTCAGTCGAGGAAGAATCAGAAGAAGAAGAGCAGATTGTCTACAAACAGAATCCTCCAAGGCAGTCCGTAAAAATAGTTGCAGAAGAGCCTGAATCCGTCAACAAGCCCAAGTCTGGGGCTCCAGCAGAGGACCTGATGAGCAAGCAGATGAAGGAGATGAATCGAGCTATTAAGGATATTCAAGCCAAGGGTAAGGGCAAGCAGACCTACACCGACGAAGATTTTTACGATGGTCTAGATGGGGACGATAACCTGGAGAACCTTCCGCGTAAATTTCTCAAGTTTGACGGGACTGGCAACCCTAAAGCCCACTTGGCCACATTTTATGCAGAGTGCAGCCGTTTCAGAAAAGACAACAGAGCGTTGTTTATTTGCTTCCCCCGCAGTCTGGAGGGTGTAGCAGCTAGGTGGTATGCTGATCATGTGAATCCTATCGAACTACGAGAGTTCGATAAGGTAGTAAATCTGTTCATCGAGCGCTTCTTATTCAACACTGAAGTCTCACCTACATTAAATCATCTTTACAACCTAAAGCAAGGAGAGAATGAAAGGGCAGGTGATTTCATTCACAGGTGGAGAAGCACCTGTAATAAGATGAAGGTACCCATTCCTGAGGAGCAAGCATTGCAGGTGATCCTCAACAATTTCTCTCAGCCCATAAGGAGCCTCATCGCCACTTCCCCGGCGAAATCCTTCATCAAGTTGATTGAGCGAGCTGAATGGCTCGAAGCAGGAATAGAAAGCGGATTTTACGAGGGCACGCCTCTGGTCAAGAATGTCCAAGACCAGAAGAAGAAGGCACAGTTCACTCATTCAGTTGATGCCTCCTGCAATGATCTTGGCACCAGCAGTAAAGGAAACAAGAACAACAGTGGCGGTGGTCCGAGAGTAGATCAGAACAAGGGACAGAAGGAGGGATCCTTTAAAAAAAATAATAAACCGCTTCCAATCGGCCTTCAGCAAAAGGGTGATCTTCAAGAGAAGCCCAAATACATCAAGTGGGAGAAAGATCGAGTCTTCACTCCGTTATCTGAGAGTCTAGAAGTGATTATGAATTACCTTTTAAAGCACGGGATGATCAAACTCCCTAAGATCGCAGATCCTCCCGTAATGTTGGGAAAATTCAAGGACCAATTCTGCAAGTTCCATAGAGCAACGGGGCACGACACAGAGCACTGTTTCGTCCTCAAGCACATGATACAAGACTGCATTGACAGAAGTGAGTTGATCGAGGACGAGGAAGAAAAGCAGCCAGCAGTCTTGACAGAACCATTCCCGGACCACTCAAAGAACTGATAAAGCCAAAGTTTTTGTTTTGCTTTCGTCTCTTTTTATCAGTTGTCTTGTAGGGGCAAGTCAGCCCAGTCCTTTTGAATCCTTTCTTTTCGAAGTTCTTGTAAATATTTAGTTTGTTATCAAACTTTTGCTTATTAATGAAATGTCAAATTTCCTTCATATCTTTTATATTCCATACTTCTTTGCCATACCGGAGCATTTAAATTCCTATTTTTTTTTAGAATGCAAGACAATCCTGACATCATTCATGAGAGAAATGATATTACCTATGAGGGCTTTTTCAAAAATCATGAAATTTAAAAAAAAAAAAAAAAAAAAATCTTCGTTATGACCAAGGAGTTCAAATATTCCTTGGTCTAACCTTTGACAAAAAATCAACCCTCGTGTTGATCATGTCTTCAAAAATTAGTTTTTCAAACCATTATATTGAAAGATCAACCCTTGTGTTGGTCTTATCTTCCAAAATGAATTTTAAACTTTTATATTCAAAGATCAATCCTTGTGTTGATCTTATCTTTCAAAATGGATTTCAAAACCTTTATATTCAAAGATCAATCCTTGTATTGATCTTATCTTCCAAAATGGATTTCAAATCTTTATAGATCAACCCTTATCTTTCAAAGTGGATTTCAAAACCTTTATATTCAAAGATCAATCCTTGTATTGATCTTATCTTCCAAAATGGATTTCAAATCTTTTTATTCAAAGATCAACCCTGGCGTTGTTCTTATCTTTTAAAATGGGTTATAAATTATCATATTCAAAGATCAATCATTGCATTGGTCTTACCTTCCAAAAATGGGTTTTAAATCATTATATTCAAAGATCGACCCTGTGTTGGTCTTATCTTCCAAGATTGGTTTTTAAGCATTACCTTCAAAGATCAACCCTTGTATTGATCTTATTATCAATTTCGAATTGTTAGAAATCAGATCTATTGTTGATCTTCTTCTTCAAAATTAGGTATTCAAAACCATTGCCTTCGAAAATTAACCCTCATGATGATCTCTCATGTTTGGTTTAAAGGATCAGATCTCGCGCTGATCATTCTTCTTATGGTGGATTTTCTTCCCCCAAAATGGTTTCTCATTTATCTTTTAAATAAACATTTTCCTTCCAAGATCCCATATGCAGGCAGGATCAGAAAAATTCCTTTTTCTCTTAAATCTCATAAATTTTCAGTTAATGTTTGGTATCTTTATCTGTTTTATTCATTTTATTTATATTTTATCAAGTTTACATCAATTTTATCAAGTTTTATCAAGTTTATCAATATTTCCTCAGTTCTATTAAAATTTTATCAATTTCTTTACCCTTTCAAGTTAAGGGATAAACCTGATGCCTCTTTCCCGTGAGGTATTTTCTAAATATTCTTTGTTCCCCCTCATGTTAAGGGATAAACCTGATGCCTCTTTCCCAGGAGGTATTTTTCTAAAATATTCTTTTACCCTTTCAGGTTAAGGGATAAACCTGACCCTCGTTGTCCGAGGTGTTCCCGCTCAGGTTAAGGGATAAACCTGACCCTCGTTGTCCGAGGTGCTCCCATTCAGGATAAGGGAAAATCCTGAGACCCCTTGTAGGAGCGATGACGCTACCTATGAGGATTCTTTTGTAAATACAAGTTTTATCAATCTTTATTGATTTTCTAGATTTATATCAAATTCCCTTCATTTAATTTTCTTAAATTCTATTCTTGTTTCCCATTCAGGATAAGGGATAATCCTGAAACCTATTGTGGGGGCAACTATGCTACCTATGAGAATTCTTTTTGCTAATACAAGTTTTATCAATCTTTTATTGATTTCTAAATTTTTCTTTAAAATTCTATTCCTTCTTCCCATTTAGGATAAGGGATAATCCTAAGATCACTCATAGGAGCAACCATGCTACCTATGAGAATTCTTTTTACAAAAATAAATCAATTTCCTCAAATGTTCTACATCTCTTTTAAAGTTCTATATCCTTTTGTCTTCTCAAAGTTTATTCTTTTTATGTTCCCCGTCACATACTTGGCCCATCTAAATCATAGATCATAAATTCTAAATCTTGCCATATCCTTTTTTAATTTCAAAATTCTCTCTTCACAAAATCTTCTATTTTCCCTTCAGGTTAAGGGATAAAACTGAATCATTCTTTTCCTAAATTCTTATCAAATGTCTATTCTATTTCCCCTTCCGGATAAGGGATAGTCCTGAAACCCCGGCCATTCTTCTTGCTTCAATCTCTAAATATCTTAAATAGGCCGATCTCCTTCCAGACTCTCAGTTGGAAAACCTAGAGTTCGCATTGGTTATTTTGCTAAGTTTTCAAATCTAAAGATCAAGTTCATCAGTCCTCGTATCGGTTGTCTTTCAAAAGTCTCAATCCTAAAAAAGGTCGTTAAATGAAATGTCCCAGCTACTTCGCTGGTCGTTAAATGATTAAATGAAATGTCCCAGCTACTTTGTTGGTCGTTAAATGATTAAATGAAATGTCCCAGCTACTTCGCTGGTCGTTAAATGATTAAATGAAATGTCTCAGCTACTTCGTTGGTCGTTAAATGATTAAATGAAATGTCCCAGCTACTTCGCTGGTCGTTAAATGATTAAATGAAATGTTCCAGCTACTTCGCTGGTCGTTAAATGATTAAATGAAATGTCCCAGCTACTTCGCTGGTCGTTAAATGATTAAATGAAATGTCCCAGCTACTTCGCTGGTCATTAAATGATTAAATGAAATGTTCCAGCTACTTCGCTGGTCGCTAAATGAAATGTTCCAGCTACTTCGCTGGTCGTTAAATGAAATGTCCCAGCTGCTTCGCTGTTCATTAAATAAAATGTTCCAACCCCTTCGTTGGTCGTTAAATGATTAAATGAAATATCCCAGCTCCTTCGCTGGTCATTAAATGAAAGGTTCCAGCTCCTTCGCTGGTCGTTAAATGAAAGATCTTAGTTCACTGGTCAGAATATCCAAAATCATAAATTGCAACTAAAGGTCGCATCAAAATCTATATTGGGTAAATATTTCACATAAGAAGTCATGAAAACTTTGCCAATCTGCTAAAAATATTTTGTTGATTCCGAATAAATCTTACTTCACAAAAAAAATTACCTCGGATTACCTCTAGTATTTTCTTCATAAAAGTGAAACTCTTTGCGAAAAAGAGGTAAAATTCAAATCTTTTTCATGTTGATCAACCAAAAGGATGAAAGAAATATCCTCGGTATGATTAGCAAAATAAATATTCAATGACATTGAAAAGCCGGAAGCGAATTGATATTGATCATTGTTATGATGCATGTTTTAAAAAGACTTTCTGGCAATTAGGCAGTGGAAATATCCTGAGCGATAAAAAGAATTCACTCAATCCATATCTCCTTATCCATTTTAAAGCTGCAATCAAATATCTGCAAAAGGGATCTCTCAATTGTCGTCAAGATGAAGGCGAATTAAGCGAGTAGACCCCCGGGGCCAAAGAAGATTTGGATCATCTACCGAGATGAAGGAGTTTGTGAAGGATCCTTCTAGGGAAAGTTCAGATCACCGTCGAGATGAAGGCGAGTGTGACGAACCTACCAACAAACCCTAAAAGATATTTGATTTCTGCTATCACCTAAAGACCTTTTGAGCCAATATCATATATAATCCCTGAGAAAAAGTAGGATCAGAGCATCTCCAAGATGAAGGAGTTTGTGACGTACCCTTCCCTGAAAAAGAGAGAAAAGTTAGGAACATCTCCAAAATAAAGGATGATATAAAAAGCCCGAAAAAGCCCAATGACTCAAAAGGAGTGCAAGAAGATCACCATGAGAAAACACTCAGGTATCAAACTGCCTAAATTGCCAAAAATCATCTTTTCTTATGCAAAATATCTTTTATCAATGTCTTTTCACTACTTGCTTTTATGAAATTGAGAATATCTTTTCTCCTCATATCAGGGAAATGGATAGCTTCCTTGAAGAAAATCATCAGCGCTAAAATTTGAATTTGACTCTTAAAAACCAAGGAGTTAACTTCGTTGGAGGAAATACTCTAGGTAAAAAGGGGAATATCTTTGCACATATACACATTTTTCAAGCGTTGAAGTCAACTATAAATTTATCTTATTGGCAAAATTTTCTAGATATTCGAAGAATGGAATAAATATTCAATATCCATTTTTGATGCAACCTAGCGTTGTTTATATATCTTCCAGAAGAGTTACCCCATTCAGTTGAAGTATCTCTCCTGTCCCATCACGGTTTCGAGAAATCCGTATGGTTGTTCTCACTCGGGTTAAGGGTCAAAACCTGTACTTCCTGCGAGAGGTCATTAAATTCAAAAAGTTGGTTTTAGTCTCAGCAAATGAGACGCCCAAAATTCATCCCTTTCTCAAAGGGAACCCCATTTCCTTCCTCCTTTCGCAAACCCCTTTCGGATTTGTTTGTCCAAACTCCGAAGGTCCCATCATCATCTCTTCACTCGAGGATTCCATTTGGTCGTCCCCTTCAGGTTAAGGGTTAAGCTTGAACCTCATGCATCGAGGTACCTCCCCTTTTCAAGTTTGGGTTAAACCTGAGTCTCGTTTCGACGAGGTGTTTTCCTCCAGTCCCAATCATGGTTCTTCCCATCAAGGAATCCATGCTTCGTATATCCATTCAGGATAGGACCTCACTCGAGCTTCATCTCATGAGACATTTGCCAAAATGTCCCATCAAGGTCCTCATATATTTCTTTCCCCATTCAGGTTATGTTGAGATATATTCGTCCCATACAGGTTAAGGGTTAAACCCGAGTCACTCTGAAAAGCTGATTTTGTCTCACCCATGAGACTTGATCAAAATTCCTATCTTTCATCATTTCGGGATCTTCACCAAAAATCCCATCACGATTTCCTCATCTCTATTATTCAGTCATATCATTTTCGAGAATTTCATCTTCCTAAAGCCATTCAGGATAAGGTTTTAAGCCTGAAAAACCACCTTTTAAAAATAATTCTTCCACACCCAGTTCGGATCTGCTGACTGGGGCATTTTTTTCAAAATTTGGAGTGTTATCTTTGCCACTAAGCTCAGCTTTCAACCGGCTTAATAGCAAAGAGGGGCATCTGTGAACACCCCAAATTTTTCAAAATCTTTTAAATATTCCCTTATTGCCCCTAAATTCATTTTTGAGTAAATGAGTCATTTTAAATCTAAATTCCAGTTCATTTCTCTAGTTTTATTGAAATTAAATTCATTTCATATGTTTAAATTGATCTCGGATCTGAATCTATTGTCCAGATCCAAAATCTGAGTCTTTTATTCAAATTTTAAATTAAAATTATAGAAAATACAAAAAATAGTTTTAAATAAGCTCGGACAGTCCATCCGACATCCGTTTGGGTCCATCATATTGTATTTCTCGATTCGAGTGTCAAAATTGAACATTTTCTCAGTACTTGGGTCCAAACCCATTCTTTTGAAGAAATTTTCCCCAAAATAACCCTGATCTTTCAGAAAAACCTTTCTCTTATGAATATTTTGAAATTTTGTAAAATTAGTATTAATTTTCTTAGTTTTAGAGTTTTGTTTTTATAAATATATGTTTAAAAAGAAAAAAATAATAATAATAAAATCAAAAATCCAAAATTTTCAGAAACTATGCAATTTACCTTCCTTTTTTAAACCTTTTTGATAAAACCCTTTCTTGAGACCTCTTTTTGAAAACAAAAATTATTTTTCTAGGAAATTTCTGAAAAGGAGACCCCTGTAGGGAATTTTAGAAAAATTACAACGGCTCCCTCCGCTTCCCACCATTGATCTTCAAACAACCTCCCTGGAGTCTCCCTCAACCTTCCATCTGCAACAAAATCTCCTTCTCGCGAACTCTCCTTTGGCTCTTTAAAAGGGGAGCATACAGATGAAACTAGGACATCCGTTTTCACCCTGCCATTGTCTCCTCTTTCTCCTTCACGATCCATCCTTCACCTCTCCACTGGGCATCCATTAACACCTGCATCCACCCGACTCCCCTTCTTCCCCTATTCTTCTTTTGTTTGTCTCCCTTTTCCTTCTCTTTCCCTTATCTCCATCTCCTTTTTTTTTCCAATCAGAGCCTAGCCACGCCGGCTGAAGGAGGTCGATTGCAGCAAGACTACGGTGAGTCTTCCCCTCCCCTTTCTCTTATTCTTGATTCTCTTTCTTAACTTATCGCTGTGTTGAAGCACTCCCTGCGGTATTGAGTTGCTCATAGCAACATCAATCCACACCTGTGCGAAATTAATGGAGTACTCGTATTCCCACACCTTCATCTTTTCTTTCCTTTTAATTAAATTTTTTTCCCTTATACATATGTGTTTCGATTTCCATGTTTCCCGTCCTGTATTTTGATAGCATCTAGCATTGTAACTTGCCCACTTCTATTCACTGTAATTGTATTATACACATGGTCATCCCCTGATTTTCACTTAATTATCTGTTAGCATTTTCAATTTTGATGATGTTCTATTTTGCTTATATCGTTCGACATATACATATATATTTTATTATTATTTTTTTTTTTATTTTTTTTTATTTTTATGTTCGAGGGGCCACGACATCTTCTCTCAAACACGAGAAGTACCTTCATCCTTCTTTAGGTTTATCTTTGATTCGTTAGTGTCAATTATATCAAAATCTGAACGTTCCCTCCTCAAAACAATATCTGATCTGATCCAGTATCAGATCAGGTTTACTTTGTGGCAGTCTCCCATTAACTCCATATCTTACCTGCAATTACAGGAGATCTATCTGGCTTGTTAGTTATCCCTTTCCTTTTCTGCCAATTCAAAGCGCTCTGTCTTCATAATATTCTATCATGTACCTTTGTTTACACATACGTTTGTATGCACTTCCCTCTTTGCTTCGAAACTGCTGCAATACTCTTGATCCGTAGTGTAATACCACCATAGCATTCCAACAAGCAGATTCGGCTACATGTTCACATTGGACATCAAGCTTAGACTTCATTCCAGCTAGATTTGATCCAGAATTAGGATCGTATCCTCTATAGCAGTCATCACCACCTGCCACATCTTCGTTGATATTCTATAGCCATCAATCGGCCTACGCCTGGCATACTCATTTAAGTAGATATGCATATTTTTTTGTACAACAAATACATTATATAGCTTGTTCATAGCATCGTATGGTCCCTGGCCTTCTATTTTAGTTTTCAATCCTACATCTAAACATGTTCATCCACATCCTCTTAGCAAGCCTTCATTCCAATATTGTTTATATCCGTAATTCATGGTTACGTTCAGTTGACTCTGTTTTTCTATATTTGTAGTGAACCTCTCCCAAACATTTATGTGCTATGTCATTATAGATTCACATGATTTGTTCCTGTGGCATTGTAATTAATTCTAATATCTGGGATATATCTTTAAATTGTTCATGTTCCACTCTTTTTGCTCCCCTTTATATTTTCACTTTTTTTTTTAATATCTCTTTTCCTAATGTTTGTTTTGTTGCATGGCATTTAATTACCTTAAAAAAAAAAGAGGGGGTGAAAATATGAAGTAATTTTTCATATGAGGCCTTGTATAAGCAGTTTTATTTGATTCAAGGCCTTTTGATATGACTGGTGATCAAGAGACAGCACAACAGACTCATCCCTTCCATGTGAAAGGTCCTATACCACTTCCCCACTTAGTCATTTGTCCCATCCCTGATGGAATAAATAGCCCTAAAAAGTGTCTTCCCATGAGTAATTGACATAGTTTCAGCCGCTCTGTATAAAGTTTTGTGTGCAGAAACATTTTCTAACTATGATGGAGTATAAGATAGGTGATTGACTCAATGTAGAAAAGCAAATTGCGGTGAGCAGGGTGGCAGTAACTTCAGCTTCCCATAAAGAAAAAAAATCATCTGCCTACCTCCTGAAAATCCAAAACTAGTTCCAGAATTCTTGGACATTTTTTGTATACAATTCAACCGCCCCTACCTGCTACAGTCCTGTTTACAGGAGCTACATTGTCAGTACATGTATATCGTCCCCCTTCTCTGCCACAATCTTATATAAAAAAAAAATGGTCCTGCACTCCTGGAAGTCATTCAAGCCAGGCCTTCTAAAATTACCCATTTCCTCTTTGGAGTGTTTGCCATACTTGACGATGACAGTGAAAGGATTTTCTTATATGCTGAATGCAAAGGTATGTGTTTGATAAGAGAAACAACAAAATGTAGCCGTTGAAAGATGCCAAGAAGCTACCGGTACCACCCACTTGATTTCACATCAAACTACCGATCAACAAACAGTGAAGAAGAATTTTGTCTTGAAGAAAAAAAAATAAAAAGAGCCTGTATAGATTGGAGGTCTTGATAATTTCAGCATATTCAATAGAGTGGGTGTTGTTAACGTCAAAGGATTCTTAGAACCCATGATGATAGGTAAGGGGCTGGGGAAAGAAATTAATTCATCAAGTTAATGGGAAGTGCATGGAAGGTGCACCTTCTGGCGATAATTGTAAGGTCACAGAAGCAGGTTTTGTTAGTGGAATTCAAGATTTTCCTCAGCTAGAGAGTGTTGTTGGTTCTGTTGTGCATGGGTTTCATACAACTAGTTCTACTTCCCTTACCAACGATATTCATGATGGAATTATGACGAGTGGTTGTTTATATGGATTTGAAAGAGATAATATATCCTCCATTCAGGTTGAAAATGCAGCTGGAATTGGCATCACGCCATTTAATCAAGAAAACTTAGCCTTATTGCTGAAAATCCAATTAATCTCCAGAATAGATTGGAATTTCAAGAAACAAGCATGCAGCGATCAATGGAAATGAGTAACATATTTGTTGATCATGATTTAGAGGATACTCCACTCCTCAACATAGTGAATCCATTTGGAGAACGATGGGAGTACTTTCCCCATCATCGATGACAAGTGAAGGAATTTATGGCTACAGAAGACAAAATGGGGACACTTTCTTGAAATCTTCTGTGGGTGGTATGAAGAAAATCAGCTCACCAGAACTTGTTGATATGATCCCAGAGCTTAATGATGCAGTAGTGACTCCTGGTGCTGTGAATGATTCATTTTCTGTTTCCCAAAGTGAGTTCCTGGAGCTTTCAGACTCTCTTTTGATTTAAATCAATGAAGATCTACTTTACATGAATGCGGATGGAAAAGACATAGAAAGGGTTTGCCTTGATGGCCTTAGCTCAAGGTTGCTGAATTCTCCTGGAAATGTACATAAGGATGATTCATCAAGATCGATTGAACATACAAAATTAACAACATCAACAACCTGTCTTCAGGCTGTCGATAATGGATGTTCTAGAAAAGAAGAGGATCCTGAGATACCATAGAGGCGCAACCATCAAATAGTGAGTGAACCAAGTTTAGCTATTATGCAGACATAAATTGAAATCCCTGTTCAATCACATATGGGTCCTTATGTTCCTGGAACCACTACTCTGTTATAGATCGGTTCAAAGGATGCAGTCCATGATGAAAGGGTAAAATTTAAGAATCTTGGATCTGGTTTGCCATCTCGAAGCTCCATGTATGAAGGTGTTGGAGAAGAGGACTCAAAGGTTTGCAAACATAGCATCTTTGAATTCAGAAACTATCAAGGGTCTTAGTTTACAGGAACAGGGCATGACATCCAACAACACCTATGCATTTTTTTTTACAGCACCATTCACCACCACTTCATCTGTGCACACCTTCACTGCATCTTACCTTCACCAACTCCGCTTCCACCACATATGTTATTACTGTCACAATTAGCCTAATACATCGGCAACACACATTCATCCTTTTGCTGAAAGTTCAGCAATAAATCCACACCAAACATGCGTGTTGTACATCATACCAGAAATTTTAATATCCTATCAGCTCCCAGCTGCCACCCGGCATTCCTGTAGCCCCATCACCATCCATTTTCCTGCTGTTATATGGCAGCCATACAGTACCCTGTTACCTGTATACTCTGGCCACAGCAGCACCAACCTTCACTGCCAAAACATCTTATATATAGCATCACACCCCCTGCACCTCCACTATGTATCTCCCACAAGCACCACTCTGCTTACACCACCATCATTCTCATCCACCTATGTTATATACATGCTACATATATATATATATATATATATATATATATATATATATATATATATATATATATATATATATATATATATATATATATATATATATATATATATATAGGTGTATATGTAAATATATATATGCACACACATGTATATATATATGTATATTGGCATGCCTGTATATATATGTAAGCATATACGTACACATCATCTCTTGTCTTCTCACATTCTAAATATCTTGGCACATGAGCATTTTTGCCATTAACCTCCGTATAATATGTGCAATGTTCTTCCATTTTCATACTAACCAAGTGTTTTGCAGGGAATATGTGGAAAAGGTCATTACTTGGAATTGTAAATCCAATTTTATGAGTTGTAATAGTTAGAATTTAATGAGAATTTACATTTCAAGCTCATAGATAGAATAAATAAGCATTGTAAATGCCATAAATTGCTTGTTTTCATGCTTTTTACCTTTACTTTTCAAAATCTCACAATGGTAAAACACGAATGGCACGGGCACCATTTCGTAAGAGGTAATTAATCCTAAGTTGATGATTTACATCAACGGCCATAGTCGGGATGTAAACAAAACTTAGTATTTTTATCTTTTATAAAATAACACTGGATCCACACTGGATCATTTTAAAAAATCATCATATTTTCAAATATTTCTTTCTTTTATTAGAGTCTAACTTAAAATTGGCTCAAAATATATACTAATGGCCATAGTCAGGGTATATTGAGAATTAATTTCATTTTAAACTCTATAAAAGCACCAAAATATATTTTATTCTTTACCTGAATTTAAATATAGATCATTATATAATACATTCAATGACCATAGTCAAGGATGTATTATATTTTCAATCTTATTTCAATTCATGTAAAGAATGAAATATAATTTTCAAAATCCAATTTCAAAAATCTTTAAATTCATTCATCATTTAGGATAGAATTACATCATATTTTCAAGATTCTTTTCATAAAATCCAAGTGATTTCCTTCAGATATATTCTTCACTTCTTAAATCAATCTTCAACTCTTGATTCTAAATTCGAAGTCCAAATTGACTTTGAAATTCATTTGTATATTCAAGATTCAATTTCTAAAAATCATTTTCCAAGTTCAAATTAAACTTGGAAGTTCTTGATTTATCTTCTGAATTTAACTCCAAATCCATTTTAGGATCCAGGATTCAACAGTCATATCGGATCTCAGACCTCAGATCCAATTCCTCTTTAGGATCCAGACTCCAATTTTATATCGGATCTCAGACTTCAGATCCAATTTCCTTATAGGATCCAGAATTCAATTTCACCTTGGGTCTCATATCCAAATCCATCTTAGGATCCAGAGTCCAGCTCCACCTTGGATCTCAGACTTCAGATCCGAATCCATCTTAGGATCCAGAGTCCAATTCTACATTTGGATCTCAGACTTCAGATCCACTCCATTTTAGGATCCGGGATCCAGGTCCATCTTGATCTCGGACCCCATTCTGTCTAGTATCCGGAATCCAACTCCGATTCTAGATTTCAATTCCATTTTCGGATCTAATCTGAATCTCTTAAATCCATTTCTATTCTTAAATACCATTTGATTATCTCAGATCCATTCCAAACTTCAGAAATCCAAATTCAATTTCATCTCAAGTATTCATTTCCTTTCCTAAATTCAAATTCAAAGTTCATTTTTGACTTTAAAACTTTATTTCCTTTTCATTTCAAAGCTTCAAATCATTCTTTCTCAAAATCAAGATTTATTCTTCCAATTCTGATTTACTTCCAAGACTTAGAACTTCTCTGATCTATATCAAGTTCTAAAGTTAGATTCAAATATTTGTTCAAATCCCTTATCAAATTCATCTCAGAATACTTGGAAATTTCCAAATCAAATCTTTCAAAAGAGAGCATACATTCTTGCATTGCACAAGCATGATTCTTTGTGCATTTAGAGTTAGAATAAATTCTTAGATTATATTTAGGCAAAGCAAAAAGGCATAGATGCGATCCTTGGTTCGATTACCCCTGGTAAAGGCGCCAGGAACGGTCGAATCTCGTACCGACGAGCGAATCCCGTCTCTCCATTTTTCTCGCAATATTTTAAAAAACGGAGGCGAGTTAAAATTCTAAATATCTTTCAAATCAAGGTCAAGTGAGACCATGCAAAATAGTTCCTCTTCTCTCTTTCTTTCTTTCTTTTCTCTTCTCTTTCTCTTTTCTTTCTTTTATTCTTCTCCCTTCAAAAAAGGAGGAAAATAGAGGTTGGAAAGGGAAAAGAATAAGAAGAGAGGGAAACAACGAAAGAGGAAAAATTTTGCGATGATCACATGTTTTGGCGACCGTGATGGGACTTTGTCTTCGTCCGGTTGGATCTATGCCTTTGCTTTGCTTTATATAATCTAAGTCTTTATTCTTTTATGCCAGCTACATTTTCCATGCAAACCTTAGGAGCCCAGATTTTGTCCTAAGCTGACATCATTGCATATAGGATCTAAGTATGGTTTGGTAGGACCATATTGAGGAGATTATATCCATGTTCACATTAGACCTAGGTCTTAAATACAACTCTCCTCAATTTTAGGGATTGAATGTAAACAATGTATACAAGTGTATGCTTCTCTTTATTTAAATCTATCTCTTTAGGACTTGCATTAGAGCCTTCTGGTTTTATTTGCATATTGATCATATTTTGAAAACATCCCTACCTATATTGTCCCGGTCTTCACGTTGCTGGGCTGTCTCACTGAACCATAGTTCGGGAGAGAGCCTCACAACTGGACCACTTATTTGGGTTCGCGCCCCCCTACCACGTACCTAAGGGCCATAGTCCGAGGTATATCGGTAGGTGCTCAAGGATGTTGGGAAGCCATTACCTTAGAACCGAAGAGGTATCTTATATGCCACGTACTTCGAGCTTTGGCTTGAGTATATCAGCGTACCTTGATTGGAATCAGATGATATAAATCTTAGAGTTAGGATTAAAGTCCTATCAGCCATTTCAAATATTGCATATAGAGTCAGCCTTAGGGAATGCCGTTTGTGTATCCTTGCTTGTATATCTGTGATTGTATGATATTTTATATATCTTCCTTATATTTTCCAAAACCCTGGGTATATATTTCAAAATTTCCTCTTTTGTTTTTAAAACCCAGGTGTATTATTCTTCCTCTTCTTCTTCTTCCTCTAAAAATTCTTTCAAATTCTTCTGATCCTGCCTGCAAGTTCTTCAAAATTTAAATCTTTACCATTTATCCTCAAATTTCATTTATTCTCTTATTTTCTTCTGATTTTATATTCTTGTTTATATTTTCATGAAAATCTCTTTCCGTCAAGAGATATCCTTCTCAAAATGGTATTTTTTTTTTTATATTTTAGTTGGTTACTCTCCCTCGTGGAGTAAACAATGCAATTGTCACAAATTTTGTGACGACCCAATCCCTAGTAATGGGATACAATTTTTTAATTTCAAACTAAATCCTCCCTCTTGTCAAAACTTCTCCATAAAGTTTCTTTGGTCTAAAAAACCTCCCCTTTCCTCTACAGAGAGAGCACTGATATTCAGAAATGGTTACGACAAGAGCGGGAAAAGAAACAGTTCCTCAACTTAGCGACAGTGAGGCGGAGGAGATAAGCTCTCCTAAATCAGTCTGGGGACAGAGTCAGAACAAGAAAGATGACATCGACCCCGCTATGTATGATATGTTCCAAAAGATGATGGCGAGAATGATGTCAGAGCAAGCCGAGGCCAAGCTGAAGGAGGCAGTTCCTAAAAGCAAGCTGAAGAAGAAGCCTGCGAAAAAGACAATCAGAATCATCAGGAAGAAGGTACAGCTAGACACTACTTCTGAGGAATCAGAGTCAGTCGAGGAAGAATCAGAAGAAGAAGAGCAGATTGTCTACAAACAGAATCCTCCAAGGCAGTCCGTAAAAATAGTTGCAGAAGAGCCTGAATCCGTCAACAAGCCCAAGTCTGAGGCTCCAGCAGAGGACCTGATGAGCAAGCAGATGAAGGAGATGAATCGAGCTATTAAGGATATTCAAGACAAGGGTAAGGGCAAGCAGACCTACACCGGCGAAGATTTTTACGATGGTCTAGATGGGGACGATAACCTGGAGAACCTTCCGCGTAAATTTCTCAAGTTTGACGGGACTGGCAACCCTAAAGCCCACTTGGCCACATTTTATGCAGAGTGCAGCCGTTTCAGAAAAGACAACAGAGAGTTGTTTATTTGCTTCCCCCGCAGTCTGGAGGGTGTAGCAGCTAGGTGGTATGCTGATCATGTGAATCCTATCGAACTACGAGAGTTCGATAAGGTAGTAAATCTGTTCATCGAGCGCTTCTTATTCAACACTGAAGTCTCACCTACATTAAATCATCTTTACAACCTAAAGCAAGGAGAGAATGAAAGGGCAGGTGATTTCATTCACAGGTGGAGAAGCATCTGTAATAAGATGAAGGTACTCATTCCTGAGGAGCACGCATAGCAGGTGATCCTCAACAATTTCTCTCAGCCCATAAGGAGCCTCATCGCCACTTCCCCGGCGAAATCCTTCATCAAGTTGATTGAGCGAGCTGAATGGCTCGAAGCAGAAATAGAAAGCGGATTTTACGAGGGCACGCCTCTGGTCAAGAATGTCCAAGACCAGAAGAAGAAGGCACAGTTCACTCATTCAGTTGATGCCTCCTGCAATGATCTTGGCACCAGCAGTAAAGGAAACAAGAACAACAGTGGCGGTGGTCCGAGAGTAGATCAGAACAAGGGACAGAAGGAGGGATCCTTTAAAAACAATAATAAACCGCTTCCAATCGGCCTTCAGCAAAAGGGTGATCTTCAAGAGAAGCCCAAATACATCAAGTGGGAGAAAGATCGAGTCTTCACTCCGTTATCTGAGAGTCTAGAAGTGATTATGAATTACCTTTTAAAGCATGGGATGATCAAACTCCCTAAGATCGCAGATCCTCCCGTAATGTTGGGAAAATTCAAGGACCAATTCTGCAAGTTCCATAGAGCAACGGGGCACGACACAGAGCACTGTTTCGTCCTCAAGCACATGATACAAGACTGCATTGACAGAAGTGAGTTGATCGAGGACGAGGAAGAAAAGCAGCCAGCAGTCTTGACAGAACCATTCCCGGACCACTCAAAGAACTGATAAAGCCAAAGTTTTTGTTTTGCTTTCGTCTCTTTTTATCAGTTGTCTTGTAGGGGCAAGTCAGCCCAGTCCTTTTGAATCCTTTCTTTTCGAAGTTCTTGTAAATATTTAGTTTGTTATCAAACTTTTGCTTATTAATGAAATGTCAAATTTCCTTCATATCTTTTATATTCCATACTTCTTTGCCATACCGGAGCATTTAAATTCCTATTTTTTTTGAGAATGCAAGACAATCCTGACATCATTCATGAGAGAAATGATATTACCTATGAGGGCTTTTTCAAAAATCATGAAATTTAAAAAAAAAAAAAAAAAAAAATCTTCGTTATGACCAAGGAGTTCAAATATTCCTTGGTCTAACCTTTGACAAAAAATCAACCCTCGTGTTGATCATGTCTTCAAAAATAAGTTTTTCAAACCATTATATTGAAAGATCAACCCTTGTGTTGGTCTTATCTTCCAAAATGAATTTTAAACTTTTATATTCAAAGATCAATCCTTGTGTTGATCTTATCTTTCAAAATGGATTTCAAAACCTTTATATTCAAAGATCAATCCTTGTATTGATCTTATCTTCCAAAATGGATTTCAAATCTTTATAGATCAACCCTTATCTTTCAAAGTGGATTTCAAAACCTTTATATTCAAAGATCAATCCTTGTATTGATCTTATCTTCCAAAATGGATTTCAAATCTTTTTATTCAAAGATCAACCCTGGCGTTGTTCTTATCTTTTAAAATGGGTTATAAATTATCATATTCAAAGATCAATCATTGCATTGGTCTTACCTTCCAAAAATGGGTTTTAAATCATTATATTCAAAGATCGACCCTGTGTTGGTCTTCTCTTCCAAGATTGGTTTTTAAGCATTACCTTCAAAGATCAACCCTTGTATTGATCTTATTATCAATTTCGAACTGTTAAAAATCAGATCTATTGTTGATCTTCTTCTTCAAAATTAGGTATTCAAAACCATTGCCTTCGAAAATTAACCCTCATGATGATCTCTCATGTTTGGTTTAAAGGATCAGATCTCGCGCTGATCATTCTTCTTATGGTGGATTTTCTTCCCCCAAAATGGTTTCTCATTTATCTTTTAAATAAACATTTTCCTTCCAAGATCCCATATGCAGGCAGGATCAGAAAAATTCCTTTTTCTCTTAAATCTCATAAATTTTCAGTTAATGTTTGGTATCTTTATCTGTTTTATTCATTTTATTTATATTTTATCAAGTTTACATCAATTTTATCAAGTTTTATCAAGTTTATCAATATTTCCTCAGTTCTATTAAAATTTTATCAATTTCTTTACCCTTTCAGGTTAAGGGATAAACCTGATGCCTCTTTCCCGTGAGGTATTTTCTAAATATTCTTTGTTCCCCCTCATGTTAAGGGATAAACCTGATGCCTCTTTCCCAGGAGGTATTTTTCTAAAATATTCTTTTACCCTTTCAGGTTAAGGGATAAACCTGACCCTCGTTGTCCGAGGTGTTCCCGCTCAGGTTAAGGGATAAACCTGACCCTCGTTGTCCGAGGTGCTCCCATTCAGGATAAGGGAAAATCCTGAGACCCCTTGTAGGAGCGATGACGCTACCTATGAGGATTCTTTTGTAAATACAAGTTTTATCAATCTTTATTGATTTTCTAGATTTATATCAAATTCCCTTCATTTAATTTTCTTAAATTCTATTCTTGTTTCCCATTCAGGATAAGGGATAATCCTGAAACCTCTTGTGGGGGCAACTATGCTACCTATGAGAATTCTTTTTGCTAATACAAGTTTTATCAATCTTTTATTGATTTCTAAATTTTTCTTTAAAATTCTATTCCTTCTTCCCATTTAGGATAAGGGATAATCCTAAGATCACTCATAGGAGCAACCATGCTACCTATGAGAATTCTTTTTACAAAAATAAATCAATTTCCTCAAATGTTCTACATCTCTTTTAAAGTTCTATATCCTTTTGTCTTCTCAAAGTTTATTCTTTTTATGTTCCCCGTCACATACTTGGCCCATCTAAATCATAGATCATAAATTCTAAATCTTGCCATATCCTTTTTTAATTTCAAAATTCTCTCTTCACAAAATCTTCTATTTTCCTCTCAGGTTAAGGGATAAAACTGAATCATTCTTTTCCTAAATTCTTATCAAATGTCTATTCTATTTCCCCTTCCGGATAAGGGATAGTCCTGAAACCCCGGCCATTCTTCTTGCTTCAATCTCTAAATATCTTAAATAGGCCGATCTCCTTCCCGACTCTCAGTTGGAAAACCTAGTGTTCGCATTGGTTATTTTGCTAAGTTTTCAAATCTAAAGATCAAGTTCATCAGTCCTCGTATCGGTTGTCTTTCAAAAGTCTCAATCCTAAAAAAGGTCGTTAAATGAAATGTCCCAGCTACTTCGCTGGTCGTTAAATGATTAAATGAAATGTCCCAGCTACTTCGCTGGTCGTTAAATGATTAAATGAAATGTCCCAGCTACTTCGCTGGTCGTTAAATGATTAAATGAAATGTCTCAGCTACTTCGTTGGTCGTTAAATGATTAAATGAAATGTCCCAGCTACTTCGCTGGTCGTTAAATGATTAAATGAAATGTCCCAGCTACTTCGCTGGTCGTTAAATGATTAAATGAAATGTCCCAGCTACTTCGTTGGTCGTTAAATGATTAAATGAAATGTCCCAGCTACTTCGCTGGTCATTAAATGATTAAATGAAATATTCCAGCAACTTCGCTGGTCGCTAAATGAAATGTTCCAGCTACTTCGCTGGTCGTTAAATGAAATGTCCCAGCTGCTTCGCTGTTCATTAAATAAAATGTTCCAACCCCTTCGTTGGTCGTTAAATGATTAAATGAAATATCCCAGCTCCTTCGCTGGTCATTAAATGAAAGGTTCCAGCTCCTTCGCTGGTCGTTAAATGAAAGATCTTAGTTCACTGGTCAGAATATCCAAAATCATAAATTGCAACTAAAGGTCGCATCAAAATCTATATTGGGTAAATATTTCACATAAGAAGTCATGAAAACTTTGCCAATCTGCTAAAAATATTTTGTTGATTCCGAATAAATCTTACTTCACAAAAAGAATTACCTCGGATTACCTCTAGTATTTTCTTCATAAAAGTGAAACTCTTTGCGAAAAAGAGGTAAAATTCAAATCTTTTTCATGTTGATCAACCAAAAGGATGAAAGAAATATCCTCGGTATGATTAGCAAAATAAATATTCAATGACATTGAAAAGCCGGAAGCGAATTGATATTGATCATTGTTATGATGCATGTTTTAAAAAGACTTTCTGGCAATTAGGCAGTGGAAATATCCTGAGCGATAAAAAGAATTCACTCAATCCATATCTCCTTATTCATTTTAAAGCTGCAATCAAATATCTGCAAAAGGGATCTCTCAATTGTCGTCAAGATGAAGGCGAATTAAGCGAGTAGACCCCCGGGGCCAAAGAAGATTTGGATCATCTACCGAGATGAAGGAGTTTGTGAAGGATCCTTCTAGGGAAAGTTCAGATCACCGTCGAGATGAAGGCGAGTGTGACGAACCTACCAACAAACCCTAAAAGATATTTGATTTCTGCTATCACCTAAAGACCTTTTGAGCCAATATCATATATAATCCCTGAGAAAAAGTAGGATCAGAGCATCTCCAAGATGAAGGAGTTTGTGACGTACCCTTCCCTGAAAAAGAGAGAAAAGTTAGGAACATCTCCAAAATAAAGGATGATATAAAAAGCCCGAAAAAGCCCAATGACTCAAAAGGAGTGCAAGAAGATCACCATGAGAAAACACTCAGGTATCAAACTGCCTAAATTGCCAAAAATCATCTTTTCTTATGCAAAATATCTTTTATCAATGTCTTTTCACTACTTGCTTTTATGAAATTGAGAATATCTTTTCTCCTCATATCAGGGAAATGGATAGCTTCCTTGAAGAAAATCATCAGCGCTAAAATTTGAATTTGACTCTTAAAAACCAAGGAGTTAACTTCGTTGGAGGAAATACTCTAGGTAAAAAGGGGAATATCTTTGCACATATACACATTTTTCAAGCGTTGAAGTCAACTATAAATTTATCTTATTGACAAAATTTTCTAGATATTCGAAGAATGGAATAAATATTCAATATCCATTTTTGATGCAACCTAGCGTTGTTTATATATCTTCCAGAAGAGTTACCCCATTCAGTTGAAGTATCTCTCCTGTCCCATCACGGTTTCGAGAAATCCGTATGGTTGTTCTCACTCGGGTTAAGGGTCAAAACCTGTACTTCCTGCGAGAGGTCATTAAATTCAAAAAGTTGGTTTCAGTCTCAGCAAATGAGACGCCCAAAATTCATCCCTTTCTCAAAGGGAACCCCATTTCCTTCCTCCTTTCGCAAACCCATTTCGGATTTGTTCGTCCAAACTCCGAAGGTCCCATCATGATCTCTTCACTCGAGGATTCCATTTGGTCGTCCCCTTCAGGTTAAGGGTTAAGCTTGAACCTCATGCATCGAGGTACCTCCCCTTTTCAAGTTTGGGTTAAACCTGAGTCTCGTTTCGACGAGGTGTTTTCCTCCAGTCCCAATCATGGTTCTTCCCATCAAGGAATCCATGCTTCGTATATCCATTCAGGATAGGACCTCACTCGAGCTTCATCTCATGAGACATTTGCCAAAATGTCCCATCAAGGTCCTCATATATTTCTTTCCCCATTCAGGTTATGTTGAGATATATTCGTCCCATACAGGTTAAGGGTTAAACCTGAGTCACTCTGAAAAGCTGATTTTGTCTCACCCATGAGACTTGATCAAAATTCCTATCTTTCATCATTTCGGGATCTTCACCAAAAATCCCATCACGATTTCCTCATCTCTATTATTCAGTCATATCATTTTCGAGAATTTCATCTTCCTAAAGCCATTCAGGATAAGGTTTTAAGCCTGAAAAACCACCTTTTAAAAATAATTCTTCCACACCCAGTTCGGATCTGCTGACTGGGGCATTTTTTTCAAAATTTGGAGTGTTATCTTTGCCACTAAGCTCGGCTTTCAACCGGCTTAGTAGCAAAGAGGAGCATCTGTGAACACCCCAAATTTTTCAAAATCTTTTAAATATTCCCTTATTGCCCCTAAATTCATTTTTGAGTAAATGAGTCATTTTAAATCTAAATTCCAGTTCATTTCTCTAGTTTTATTGAAATTAAATTCATTTCATATGTTTAAATTGATCTCGGATCTGAATCTATTGTCCAGATCCAAAATCTGAGTCTTTTATTCAAATTTTAAATTAAAATTATAGAAAATACAAAAAATAGTTTTAAATAAGCTCGGACAGTCCATCCGACATCCGTTTGGGTCCATCATATTGTATTTCTCGATTCGAGTGTCAAAATTGAACATTTTCTCAGTACTTGGGTCCAAACCCATTCTTTTGAAGAAATTTTCCCCAAAATAACCCTGATCTTTCAGAAAAACCTTTCTCTTATGAATATTTTGAAATTTTGTAAAATTAGTATTAATTTTCTTAGTTTTAGAGTTTTGTTTTTATAAATATATGTTTAAAAAGAAAAAAATAATAATAATAAAATCAAAAATCCAAAATTTTCAGAAACTATGCAATTTACCTTCCTTTTTTAAACCTTTTTGATAAAACCCTTTCTTGAGACCTCTTTTTGAAAACAAAAATTATTTTTCTAGGAAATTTCTGAAAAGGAGACCCCTGTAGGGAATTTTAGAAAAATTACAACGGCTCCCTCCGCTTCCCACCATTGATCTTCAAACAACCTCCCTGGAGTCTCCCTCAACCTTCCATCTGCAACAAAATCTCCTTCTCGCGAACTCTCCTTTGGCTCTTTAAAAGGGGAGCATACAGATGAAACCAGGACATCCGTTTTCACCCTGCCAATGTCTCCTCTTTCTCCTTCACGATCCATCCTTCACCTCTCCACTGGGCATCCATTAACACCTGCATCCACCCGACTCCCCTTCTTCCCCTATTCTTCTTTTGTTTGTCTCCCTTTTCCTTCTCTTTCCCTTATCTCCATCTCCTTTTTTTTTCCAATCAGAGCCTAGCCACGCCGGCTGAAGGAGGTCGATTGCAGCAAGACTACGGTGAGTCTTCCCCTCCCCTTTCTCTTATTCTTGATTCTCTTTCTTAACTTATCGCTGTGTTGAAGCACTCCCTGCGGTATTGAGTTGCTCATAGCAACATCAATCCACACCTGTGCGAAATTAATGGAGTACTCGTATTCCCACACCTTCATCTTTTCTTTCCTTTTAATTAAATTTTTTTCCCTTATACATATGTGTTTCGATTTCCATGTTTCCCGTCCTGTATTTTGATAGCATCTAGCATTGTAACTTGCCCACTTCTATTCACTGTAATTGTATTATACACATGGTCATCCCCTGATTTTCACTTAATTATCTGTTAGCATTTTCAATTTTGATGATGTTCTATTTTGCTTATATCGTTCGACATATACATATATATTTTATTTATTTTTTTTATTTTTTTTTATTTTTATTTTTATGTTCGAGGGGCCACGACATCTTCTCTCAAACACGAGAAGTACCTTCATCCTTCTTTAGGTTTATCTTTGATTCGTTAGTGTCAATTATATCAAAATCTGAACGTTCCCTCCTCAAAACAATATCTGATCTGATCCAGTATCAGATCAGGTTTACTTTGTGGCAGTCTCCTATTAACTCCATATCTTACCTGCAATTACAGGAGATCTATCTGGCTTGTTAGTTATCCCTTTCCTTTTATGCCAATTCAAAGCGCTCTGTCTTCATAATATTCTATCATGTACCTTTGTTTACACATACGTTTGTATGCACTTCCCTCTTTGCTTCGAAACTGCTGCAATACTCTTGATCCGTAGTGTAATACCACCATAGCATTCCAACAAGCAGATTCGGCTACATGTTCACATTGGACATCAAGCTTAGACTTCATTCCAGCTAGATTTGATCCAGAATTAGGATCGTATCCTCTATAGCAGTCATCACCACCTGCCACATCTTCGTTGATATTCTATAGCCATCAATCGGCCTACGCCTGGCATACTCATTTAAGTAGATATGCATATTTTTTTGTACAACAAATACATTATATAGCTTGTTCATAGCATCGTATGGTCCCTGGCCTTCTATTTTAGTTTTCAATCCTACATCTAAACATGTTCATCCACATCCTCTTAGCAAGCCTTCATTCCAATATTGTTTATATCCGTAATTCATGGTTACGTTCAGTTGACTCTGTTTTTCTATATTTGTAGTGAACCTCTCCCAAACATTTATGTGCTATGTCATTATAGATTCACATGATTTGTTCCTGTGGCATTGTAATTAATTCTAATATCTGGGATATATCTTTAAATTGTTCATGTTCCACTCTTTTTGCTCCCCTTTATATTTTCACTTTTTTTTTAATATCTCTTTTCCTAATGTTTGTTTTGTT
Organism: Nuphar pumila; assembly: GCF_984573655.1. Classification (NCBI taxonomy): domain Eukaryota; kingdom Viridiplantae; phylum Streptophyta; class Magnoliopsida; order Nymphaeales; family Nymphaeaceae; genus Nuphar; species Nuphar pumila. Next base: position 63,318,737 of record NC_143249.1, read on the forward strand.
GCATGGCATTTAATTACCTTAAAAAAAAAAGAGGGGGTGAAAATATGAAGTAATTTTTCATATGAGGCCTTGTATAAGCAGTTTTATTTGATTCAAGGCCTTTTGATATGACTGGTGATCAAGAGACAGCACAACAGACTCATCCCTTCCATGTGAAAGGTCCTATACCACTTCCCCACTTAGTCATTTGTCCCATCCCTGATGGAATAAATAGCCCTAAAAAGTGTCTTCCCATGAGTAATTGACATAGTTTCAGCCGCTCTGTATAAAGTTTTGTGTGCAGAAACATTTTCTAACTATGATGGAGTATAAGATAGGTGATTGACTCAATGTAGAAAAGCAAATTGCGGTGAGCAGGGTGGCAGTAACTTCAACTTCCCATAAAGAAAAAAAATCATCTGCCTACCTCCTAAAAATCCAAAACTAGTTCCAGAATTCTTGGACATTTTTTGTATACAATTCAACCCCCCCTACCTGCTACAGTCCTGTTTACAGGAGCTACATTGTCAGTACATGTATACCGTCCCCCTTCTCTGCCACAATCTTATATAAAAAAAAAATGGTCCTGCACTCCTAGAAGTCATTCAAGCCAGGCCTTCTAAAATTACCCATTTCCTCTTTGGAGTGTTTGCCATACTTGACGATGACAGTGAAAGGATTTTCTTATATGCTGAATGCAAAGGTATGTGTTTGATAAGAGAAACAACAAAATGTAGCCGTTGAAAGATGCCAAGAAGCTACCGGTACCACCCACTTGATTTCACATCAAACTACCGATCAACAAACAGTGAAGAAGAATTTTGTCTTGAAGAAAAAAAAATAAAAAGAGCCTGTATAGATTGGAGGTCTTGATAATTTCAGCATATTCAATAGAGTGGGTGTTGTTAACGTCAAAGGATTCTTAGAACCCATGATGATAGGTAAGGGGCTGGGGAAAGAAATTAATTCATCAAGTTAATGGGAAGTGCATGGAAGGTGCACCTTCTGGCGATAATTGTAAGGTCACAGAAGCAGGTTTTGTTAGTGGAATTCAAGATTTTCCTCAGCTAGAGAGTGTTGTTGGTTCTGTTGTGCATGGGTTTCATACAACTAGTTCTACTTCCCTTACCAACGATATTCATGATGGAATTATGATGAGTGGTTGTTTATATGGATTTGAAAGAGATAATATATCCTCCATTCAGGTTGAAAATGCAGCTGGTATTGGCATCACGCCATTTAATCAAGAAAACTTAGCCTTATTGCTGAAAATCCAATTAATCTCCAGAATAGATTGGAATTTCAAGAAACAAGCATGCAGCGATCAATGGAAATGAGTAACATATTTGTTGATCATGATTTAGAGGATACTCCACTCCTCAACATAGTGAATCCATTTGGAGAACGATGGGAGTACTTTCCCCATCATCGATGACAAGTGAAGGAATTTATGGCTACAGAAGACAAAATGGGGACACTTTCTTGAAATCTTCTGTGGGTGGTATGAAGAAAATCAGCTCACCAGAACTTGTTGATATGATCCCAGAGCTTAATGATGCAGTAGTGACTCCTGGTGCTGTGAATGATTCATTTTCTGTTTCCCAAAGTGAGTTCCTGGAGCTTTCAGACTCTCTTTTGATTTAAATCAATGAAGATCTACTTTACATGAATGCGGATGGAAAAGACATAGAAAGGGTTTGCCTTGATGGCCTTAGCTCAAAGTTGCTGAATTCTCCTGGAAATGTACATAAGGATGATTCATCAAGATCGATTGAACATACAAAATTAACAACATCAAGAACCTGTCTTCAGGCTGTCGATAATGGATGTTCTAGAAAAGAAGAGGATCCTGAGATACCATAGAGGCGCAACCATCAAATAGTGAGTGAACCAAGTTTAGCTATTATGCAGACATACATTGAAATCCCTGTTCAATCACATATGGGTCCTTATGTTCCTGGAACCACTACTCTGTTATAGATCGGTTCAAAGGATGCAGTCCATGATGAAAGGGTAAAATTTAAGAATCTTGGATCTGGTTTGCCATCTCGAAGCTCCATGTATGAAGGTGTTGGAGAAGAGGACTCAAAGGTTTGCAAACATAGCATCTTTGAATTAAGAAACTATCAAGGGTCTTAGTTTACAGGAACAGGGCATGACATCCAACAACACCTATGCATTTTTTTTTACAGCACCATTCACCACCACTTCATCTGTGCACACCTTCACTGCATCTTACCTTCACCAACTCCGCTTCCACCACATATGTTATTACTGTCACAATTAGCCTAATACATCGGCAACACACATTCATCCTTTTGCTGAAAGTTCAGCAATAAATCCACACCAAACATGCGTGTTGTACATCATACCAGAAATTTTACTATCCTATCAGCTCCCAGCTGCCACCCGGCATTCCTGTAGCCCCATCACCATCCATTTTCCTGCTGTTATATGGCAGCCATACAGTACCCTGTTACCTGTATACTCTGGCCACAGCAGCACCAACCTTCACTGCCAAAACATCTTATATATAGCATCACACCCCCTGCACCTCCACTATGTATCTCCCACAAGCACCACTCTGCTTACACCACCATCATTCTCATCCACCTATGTTATATACATGCTACATATATATATATATATATATATATATATATATATATATATATATATATATATATATATATATAGGTGTATATGTAAATATATATATGCACACACATGTATATATATATGTATATTGGCATGCCTGTATATATATGTAAGCATATACGTACACATCATCTCTTGTCTTCTCACATTCTAAATATCTTGGCACATGAGCATTTTTGCCATTAACCTCCGTATAATATGTGCAATGTTCTTCCATTTTCATACTAACCAAGTGTTTTGCAGGGAATATGTGGAAAAGGTCATTACTTGGAATTGTAAATCCAATTTTATGAGTTGTAATAGTTAGAATTTAATGAGAATTTACATTTCTAGCTCATAGATAGAATAAATAAGCATTGTAAATGCCATAAATTGCTTGTTTTCATGCTTTTTACCTTTACTTTTCAAAATCTCACAATGGTAAAACACGAATGGCACGGGCACCATTTCGTAAGAGGTAATTAATCCTAAGTTGATGATTTACATCAACGGCCATAGTCGGGATGTAAACAAAACTTAGTATTTTTATCTTTTATAAAATAACACTGGATCCACACTGGATCATTTTAAAAAATCATCATATTTTCAAATATTTCTTTCTTTTATTAGAGTCTAACTTAAAATTGGCTCAAAATATATACTAATGGCCATAGTCAGGGTATATTGAGAATTAATTTCATTTTAAACTCTATAAAAGCACCAAAATATATTTTATTCTTTACCTGAATTTAAATATAGATCATTATATAATACATTCAATGACCATAGTCAAGGATGTATTATATTTTCAATCTTATTTCAATTCATGTAAAGAATGAAATATAATTTTCAAAATCCAATTTCAAAAATCTTTAAATTCATTCATCATTTAGGATAGAATTACATCATATTTTCAAGATTCTTTTCATAAAATCCAAGTGATTTCCTTCAGATATATTCTTCACTTCTTAAATCAATCTTCAACTCTTGATTCTAAATTCGAAGTCCAAATTGACTTTGAAATTCATTTGTATATTCAAGATTCAATTTCTAAAAATCATTTTCCAAGTTCAAATTAAACTTGGAAGTTCTTGATTTATCTTCTGAATTTAACTCCAAATCCATTTTAGGATCCAGGATTCAACAGTCATATCGGATCTCAGACCTCAGATCCAATTCCTCTTTAGGATCCAGACTCCAATTTTATATCGGATCTCAGACTTCAGATCCAATTTCCTTATAGGATCCAGAATTCAATTTCACCTTGGGTCTCATATCCAAATCCATCTTAGGATCCAGAGTCCAGCTCCACCTTGGATCTCAGACTTCAGATCCGAATCCATCTTAGGATCCAGAGTCCAATTCTACATTTGGATCTCAGACTTCAGATCCACTCCATTTTAGGATCCGGGATCCAGGTCCATCTTGATCTCGGACCCCATTCTGTCTAGTATCCGGAATCCAACTCCGATTCTAGATTTCAATTCCATTTTCGGATCTAATCTGAATCTCTTAAATCCATTTCTATTCTTAAATACCATTTGATTATCTCAGATCCATTCCAAACTTCAGAAATCCAAATTCAATTCCATCTCAAGTATTCATTTCCTTTCCTAAATTCAAATTCAAAGTCCATTTTTGACTTTAAAACTTTATTTCCTTTTCATTTCAAAGCTTCAAATCATTCTTTCTCAAAATCAAGATTTATTCTTCCAATTCTGATTTACTTCCAAGACTTAGAACTTCTCTGATCTATATCAAGTTCTAAAGTTAGATTCAAATATTTGTTCAAATCCCTTATCAAATTCATCTCAGAATACTTGGAAATTTCCAAATCAAATCTTTCAAAAGAGAGCATACATTCTTGCATTGCACAAGCATGATTCTTTGTGCATTTAGAGTTAGAATAAATTCTTAGATTATATTTAGGCAAAGCAAAAAGGCATAGATTCGATCCTTGGTTCGATTATCCCTGGTAAAGGCGCCAGGAACGGTCGAACCTCGTACCGACGAGCGAATCCCGTCTCTCCATTTTTCCCGCAATATTTTCAAAAACGGAGGCGAGTTAAAATTCTAAATATCTTTCAAATCAAGGTCAAGTGAGACCATGCAAAATAGTTCCTCTTCTCTCTTTCTTTCTTTCTTTTCTCTTCTCTTTCTCTTTTCTTTCTTTTATTCTTCTCCCTTCAAAAAAGGAGGAAAATAGAGGTTGGAAAGGGAAAAGAATAAGAAGAGAGGGAAACAACGAAAGAGGAAAAATTTTGCGATGATCACAACTCGCTTAGCTGAAATGTAGGCAGGTTGATCAAGTCTGCCGATCTTTAAAGAGCGACATGATTCACTGTCTTTAAATGACAGGATGGAGCCTAAACAGGCTAGGCCATCTGCTATATGATTGTACTCCCTCTTGACATGGTTGAGCCAAAATTCTTCAAAGTTGCCTATGAGAGCTAAGGCAATTTTCTAATAAGGGATCAACTTTGAATCCTTGACTTGCCATTCGGCATTAACTTGGCTTATAACAAGCAATGAGTCGCCAAAGGCATGTACTCTCTTGACATCAAAGTCTTGCAAAATCTTGAGGCCTTGTATTAGAGCTTTATACTCGGCCATATTGCGAGTACATTGGAAATCAAGCTTGAGGGATAAGGGAGCATCTCCTTTTCAGGAGTGATAAGCAAGATCCTGATCCCTATACCAGACATGTTTCTTGCTCCATCAAAGAAAAGGGTCCAAACTGGGGACTCCTGAACACTGCAGATGTGATCGTCAGGGAAATCATCTTCTGCTTTGATCTCTTCTGTCAATGGGAAATCTGCCAACTGATCTGCGATGGACTGACCCTTAACTGACTTCTGAGATACATATTCTAAATCGTATTGCATCAGGAGGACTTGCCATTTCGCAATTCATCTAGTAAGGAAAGGCTGCTCAAGGATGTATTTGAGAGGATTGAGTCTTTATTAAATTTTGATTTCTGATGCTAACAAATAATGTCTAAGCTTTTGACACATCCACACTAAGGCTAGACATGTCTTCTCCATCTGAGAGTATCTTTTCTCATAATCGATGAAGGTCTTGTTGATGTAGTAGATGGCATGCTCTATCCGGCTGCCTTCCTCATATTGTGCAAGAAATCCGCCACAAGCATTATGGTTGACAGAAATATATAAAAGGAGTGGCTTTCCCAGTTTTGGTGGCTTTAGAATAGGCAGATTAAGAAGATACTGCTTGATGCGCTCAAATGAGAGCTAACATTCTGGTCCCCACTCAAATTTCACTTCTTTTCTCAATAAGTGATTGAAGGGCTCGCATCTCATGGCCAAATTTGAGATGAAACGTCGAATAGACTGAATGCGACCCTGAAGGCTTCGCAACTCTTTAAGATTAGTGGGTGGTGGCATATTAATGATCGCCTTTGCCTTGGCAGGATCCACTTCTATGCCTTTCTTGCTGATCATATAGCCAAGTAGTTTGCCTGACTCTACTCCAAAGACACATTTCTGTGGATTGAGTCTCAGCTTGTAGAGAATAAGTCTTTCAAAGACTTGGCCGAGAGCACCAAGATGATCCTCTCCTTCTTTTGACTTGACCAGGATGTCATCCACATAGGCATCCATGTTCTTGTGCATCTGGTCATGAAAGATAACTGCTATTGCTCTCTGATAGGTTGCCCCAACGTTCTTGAGCCCGAACGACATGACTGTATAGCAGAATGTCCCCCAAGGCGTAGTGAAGAAAGTTTTAGATTGGTCACGAGCGGCCAATTTGATTTGATTATAGCTTGAGTATCCATCCATAAAGGAAAACATGGCATGGCCTACTGTGCTATCGATCAAAAGATCGATGTTGGGGAGTGGATAGTCATCTTTTGGGGTTGCTTTGTTTAGATCCCTGAAATCAAAACAGATTCGGACTTTGCCATTCTTTTTGGGAACTGCCACGATGTTCGCCAACCAGTTTGGGTATTCAATGGTCCGAATGAATCCTGCTTTTAACAGCTCTTCTAGTCCTTCTTTAACTTGCGGTGCTACTCGAGGATCCATTTTTCTTAGTTTCTGCTTGATTGGCTTGCAATCCGGCTTCAGCACAAGGCGATGCTCGACCAACTTGGGGTCTAAGCCTGGCATATCCTCATAAGTCCAAGCAAAAACTTCCTGATGTTGTTTAAGAAAATAGATGAGCCTTTCTTTCTCATCTGAATTTAAGCCGGAACCAATTTTGAGGATTTTTGGATCATCTTCTGAACCGATGTTGACATCCTCTGTTGGATCTTGAACCAATGGCGATGGTTCATTCTGCTTCTAAATGCTGGCAAATTCTGAATCGCCGAATCGAATTCTGCTAACTCTTTGATCTGCGCTGTTACCTTGCCGATTTTTGCCCTTGCCTTTGCCTTGCATATTCTGGCCGGTTTGGATTTATTTTGAAAAAGGTTGGTATTGATAATGAGCTTTTTGAGCGATTTAGGATCCATAATGACGGCAATTCTGAAAGTGCAAAGAAGGTTTTTGAGAAAGGATAAAAGTTTTGAAAGTAGCTTTTTGTACAGTAACAGATAATGACAATCATAGCAAAGGATATAAACAAAGAATTTGTGTACACCAAGATGAATAGGGCAAACAAAATTTTCATTGATTTAAGTAAGTTTGATATTTATAGATGATTTCTGAAAGAAAGAAACTGGGGCGGATTTTTGACCCCTACAAGATGACATTTGAAAAAGAAAAAAGAAAAGCAGAAAACACTGGCATTGTCTTCTTTACTGGGCTCCTTTAACGAAGGTGGTCCTCCTGCCGAACGATTGACCTGTGAAACCCAAGCTTGTACCTTCGACATGCCGGGCGGGGACGATCAGTTCCAGAATGCCGTCTTCCTTGCTGCCCAAGCCCCTGAAGGGCTGATAACCGTGCTTAATCAAAAGATCAAACCCTCTTTTAGTTCTTGAGAATTGAGGGAAAAGAGGGTGATCCTGAAAAGAAGTGCAGTCAAGGCGCCCACCTATCTTAAAGAAGTGAGGCCCCTGCCACTGGGTTACTGCCGTTACGCTTGCTGTTGGCTGGACTTCTTTCAATTTTAACATGTCCAGGCTTTCACTTAGATTGATTTCATCGACTTCCCTGATGCTCGGGATGTCGGCAGTGAAAGTAGGACGGGGAATCATTGGCTGCGGGAGTCGCTCTTCCGGGTCCTCTCCTAGGACCGTGATGATCATGCCTCCCTTCGACCATTTGATACACTGATGAAGGGTTGAAGGGACAGCGTTGGCATTGTGGATCCAAGTGTGCCCTAGGAGAAGGTTGTACGTGGGCGGCACATTGACCATGTAGAAGAGCACAGTATGCACTGAATAATTGATGAAGATTTCGAGAAATATCTTCCCCTTGGTTGTCTGCCCGTGGTTGTCAAAACCATAGATTGTGATAGGATCTGGGGTATATTCCTCTTCCTTGAGTCCCAATGCCCTAGCCGTCATCTCTGGACAGATATTAAGGCTGCTTCCCCGTCAACTAGCACATGAGAGACTGTCATGCCCCTAGTCCGCACCACTATATATAAGGCATTATTGTGAAATGAGTGAGGTTTTGGCAAATCCTCATCTGAAAATGTGATTGGTGCGTTTGTCATGGCCTGATTGACGATCTGAGCCATATCTTGCAGAGTGGTGCTAGGCTTGACCTTGATCTTTCTGAGAAGATCTTCTAGCACTTGCTGGTGCTCGGGCGAAGCGTGGGTCAGATCCAGGATAGAAATGTTGGATAGAGCATTGATTGGCTTCTGAACTGACCCTGAAGCCTCTTCTTTCTTCGAAGTTGCCTTGACGAAGCGCTTCGGAATTCTGGGAACTATCTTGGCAATGTCTGCCATTGCTTTTGCTGGCTCTTTGCTTGTTTTTTTGTAAAATGCAGTAATATCCACCCTCTTGGCGGAAGACTGCGCTTGGCGAAGGATCAGGACCTGATGCTGATCCTGAATGTCCTGCCTAGAACATGGTTGAATGCTATCTTGAAGAGTGAATGTTTGCTCCGTGATGACTGAAGCTGAATGCTTGGGAAATGGCTTGGACAAGATTTCTGGTTGTTCTTCCTCTTCCTTGATCAGTAAATTCTTGTCAATGCAGTCTTGGATGATGTTTTTAAGAACAAAGCAATGCTCGGTATCATGCCCAACAGTCCGGTGGAACTTGCAAAACTTGTCAGTCCATTTGCCCATAGTGACTGGAAGATCTGCCACCTTGGGGAGTTTGATCATTCCCTTAGACAACATATACTCCAAGATGTCTTCGCGGGACTGCTCCAGAGCTGTGAACTCTCGGTCATAACTCCAACCCTCGTGTTTTGGCTTTTCTGGTTGTTTCACTTCTGACTGTGGTGCTGACTGAACAGGCTGCGGCTTGACAAATTTTCCTTTCTGAGTTGCTGAGTTTGTCCTTTCGGCACTGGAATGCCCGACATTCTTGCTACGATTTTTCTTGCTCTTCTTGCTGCCAGAACTGCTGCTGCCATGATCCGAAAACTCTATAGAATAGGCGACGTGCGCCTTCTTCTTTTGATCAGGATTCCTTCTGACAAAAGGATGTCCTTCATACAAACCATTGTCCAAGCCAGTCTCGAGCCATTCGGCTCTCTTAATTAGTTTGATGAATGATTTGGCGGGTGATATAGAAATGAGGTTCCTCAGGGGCTGGGCAAAGTTATTCAAAATGATCTGTAGGAAGTGCTCCTCTGGGATGGGAACCTTCATTCTGTTACAGGTGCTTCTCCACGTGTGGATGAACTTGCTAGCTTTTTCATTTTCATTCTGTTTTAAATTGTACAGATGATTGAGGGTTGGTGAGGCTTCAACATTGAACATGAAGCGCTCAATGAATAGGTTAACAACTTTATCGAACTCTCGTAGTTCGATGGGATTAATGTGGTCTGCATACCACCTGGCCACTATACCCTCTAGGCTGTGAGGAAAGCAAATGAATTACGCCCGGTTATCTTTCCTGAAACGGCTGCACTCAGCATAGAAAGTAGCCAAATGAGCCTTAGGGTTGCTTGTTCCATCGAACTTAAGGAATTTGCGAGAGAGATTCTCCAGATTGTCATCCCCATCCAGGCCATGGTAAAAATCTTCACCGGAGTAGGTCTGCTTGCCTTTGCTTTTGGCCTGAATATCTTTGATGGCCCGATTCATTTCTTTCATCTACTCTTGCATCGGATCATTAGCCGGAATGGGCTTGTTTATTGATTCGGGCTCTGCAGCAGTCTTTACAGGCTGCGGTAGAGGATTCTGATGATAAACAAACTGTTCTTCCTCTTCTGATTCCTCTTCAACTGATTCTGTTTCTTCAGAAGTGGTGTCAGGCTGTACTTTCTTTCTGATGATCCTGACTGTTTTTTTCACAGCCTTCTTCTTTGGTTTGCTTTTCGGAGCAACCTCCTTCTGACTGGCCTCAGCCTGCCTTGACATCATTCTGGTCATCATTCTTTTGAACAGGTTATACATGGCAGGGTCTATATCATCGATTTGGTTCTGATTCTGCCCCCTGACCGATTTCGGAGAATCCATTGCTTCGATTTCGTTGTCACTGTGCTGAGGAGCAATCTTCTTTCCAGCTCTAGTCTGAACCGTTTTGACAATGCCAAATGATTTCTGTAAAAATAGAGGAATGGTTAGAGATTGAAAAATGGAGCCCTTTTGAGAAAAGTAGAATTGACAGACAATTTAGATAAGTTATCCCATCACCAGGGATTGGGTCATCACAAATTTTGCGATAATTGTGTCACCATTTTGCGGCGACAAAAATGCGCCTTATGACCTAGGCGAGGTCGTCCGTCATGATGAGAGAAAGAATATAAGAGGTTTCATCACCGGGGATGAGGTCGTCACGAGGATCGTGACCATATAAAATAAATTAAAATTTTGGCCATAAAGAGCTTTTTATCAGAACAAAAAGTTGCATTTTTATTGATGATAAAATTTAAATACAAAGAGAAGGTGGGCAGACAGTTTGCCATTATTCTCGATACTCCGACGATACATTAGGACCAGGAAACATAGACAAAGAAATGAAGGAGTCCCAAGTGTATTTGGTTACATGGTATGCCCCAGACCACTGATCCAACTACAGATTGAACTCTGGCATGTGGCCCATCGGGAAGCGAGTGTTGACACGAACCTGCCGCTGCGAAAACTGTCTGAGACACCTCTCTGGCTGATAGTCGATGCAGAAGAAAGGGTCGAGTAATCTGTATCGCTTGCTACGAGCATAAGCGTAGCGAGGAACTGATTCTCATCTGTCAAAATAGTCCCAGAGGATCTCTTCCTGGTGCAGACTTTCGATCAAGGCTCGATACTGATCAACAGATTTCAACTTCTTGCTACTGAATCTGAAGGAACTGGCCTTTGAGGGAACATGTCGCAGGAACCATGACTGAAAGGCTAGAATTGCCATGGACACCGAAAGTTGACGGGTCTGTCTGCTTCCCCATCTTCGAAAGAGTTGGGCGACTCTGACATTGATGAAATTCTGACCATCCTGAAAGAATGCTAGTCCCACTGTGCATAGGACCATGGCATGCTGGATTCTTTCTTTCGTTGCTCGAGACATGGTATCAACTTCTTCGTAGGCCCCATACTTGCAATAGAGTCCGAACAGGTCGATGAACTGACTTTCGTTGATCTCCGTGAGAGGCCAAGATCTGCTCCCTGTAACTCTGGCCAATGCTTTTCGAACATTTATTCCCTTGACATTGATCAGGAACTGCTACTCGACCGGATCGTCTGGCTGACCAGCTGGTTCTGGCAATCCAATGATATCACTGAACTCGTCCATTAGCAGAGTCATCTCTCCCCATGGAAACCAGAATGTGCAGGTATGTGGATTCCAACGTTCTGCCATAACTTGAATCAGACTGCCGTTGATGGTTCGCTTGCCAACTGTCGATGCCATCTCCAATCCACAATCATCCAAGTGGTCTAGGAACATACGCGAGAAGGTGGCGAACCAGGAATAATACCACCGAGGAAAGAAGGAATGGGACTGGATAACCGATGATCTGGGGTTCCATCCCTTATTTGATAGAAGACATGATCCCTGAGAAAGATAGCATCGGGAGATTCGGATGCCATCGGAATGATACTGAGGCAAGAGAGGAAGAGAATTAGATAGACTGCAGGACTTGCAGACAGACTTTTGATGAAAGAAGAGGACAGACATAAATTCTGGAAATTTTGAGAGACTAAGGGACTTAGAAAAGTCTTTCCAGGGTTTTTAAGAAAATTTTGACAAAAAAGAGAAAAGAATGTCGGTAAAGGAAAAGTATATATCTGGGGTTTTGGAAAATAAAGGAGAATTTTGAATAATACACCTAGGGTTTTAAAGAAGGTTTTGATATATATAGGAGAATATAAGGAAATATTACACAATCATAGTTGCACAAACAAAAGATGCGCATACAGCACTCCCTAAAGGCTAACTCTAAATGCAATATTTGAAATGGCTTGTAGGACCTTAATCCTAACTCTATGGTTCAGATCATCTGATTCCAATCAAGGTATGCCGATATACTCAAGCCGAAGCTCGAAGTACGTGGCATATAAGATATCTCTCCGGTTCTAAGGTAAGGTTTTCCAACATCCTTGAGCACCTACCAATATACCTCGGACTATGGCCCTTAGGTACGTGGTAGGGGGGCGCGAACCCAAATAAGTGGCCCAGTTGTGAGGCTCTCTCCCGAACTATGGTTCAGTGAGACAGCCCAGCAACATGAAGACCGAGACAATATAGGTAGGGATATTTTCAAAACATGATCAACATGCAGATAAAACCAAAAAGCTCTAATGCAAGTCCTAAAGAGATAGATTTAAATGAAAAGAAGCATACACTTGCATACATTGTTTACATTCAATCCCTAAAAATTGAGGAGAGTTGTATTTAAAACATAAGTCTAATGTGAGTATGGAATAATCTCCTCAATATGGTCCTACCAAACCATACTTAGATCCTATATGCAATGATGCCAGCTTTAGGACAGAGTCTAGGCTCCTAAGGTTTGTATGGAAATGAAGCTGACATAAAAGACTTAGAAAATATTAAAGCAAAGCAAAAGGCATAATTCGACCAGACGGAGACGTAGTCCCATCACGGTCGCCAAAACTGTGAGCATCGCAAAAATTTTTCTCTCTCGTATCTTTCTCTCTCTTCCTTCTCTTTTCCTTTTCTAACCTCTATTTTCCTCCTTTTTGAAGGGAGAAAAATAAAAGAGAGAAAATAAAGCGAGAAGAGAAAAGAAAAGAAAAGAGAAGAGAAGAGGAACTCTTTTGCGGGGTCTCACTTGACCTTGATTTGAAAAGATTTAGAAAATTAGTCGCCTCTGTTTTAAAAATTTGCGGGAAAAAAAATGGAGAGACGGGATTTGCTCGTCGGTACGAGGTTCGACCGTTCCTGGCACCTTTACCAGGGGTAATCGAACCAAGGATCGAATCTATGCCTTTTGCTTTTCCTAAATATCATCTAAGAATTTATCCTAAAGATCTAAATGCACAAATAATCATGCTTGTGCAATGCAATGATGTATGCTCTTTTTGAAAGATGTTTTGAAAATTTCCAAGTATTCTGAGATGAACTTGATAAGGGATTGAAGAAATGATTGAATCTAACTTTAGAACTTGAGATAGATCAGAGAAGTTCTAAGTCTTTGAAGTAAATCAGAGTTAGCAGAATAAATCTTGATTTTGAGAAAGAATGATTTGAAGCTTTGAAATGAAAAGAAATGAAGTTTCAAAGTCAGAAATGGACTTTGAAAACTTGGAATTAAGAGAAGGAAATGAGTATTTGAAGTGGAATTGAATCTCAAATTTGAAGTCAAGATGGACTTGAGAAACCCAAATGGTATAAAAAAATGGAAACAGATTTAGAAGGTTCTGGTGAGATCTGAAACTGGAAATCTAGAATTGGGAATGGATTTTGAATTTTAAAAATGGGTTTAGGATTTGGAGATGGGTTTAGGATCTGAAATCTGAGATCCAAGATAGAGTTGGACTCTGGATCCAAAGATGAATTTTGGATCTGAAGTCTGAGATCCAAATTAGAATTGGGTTCTGAATCCTAAAGGGATTGTGGATCTGAAGCCTGAGATCCAAAAGGTGGAATTGGGTTCTGGACTCTAAGATGGATTTTGGATCTGAAGTTTGAGACCCAAGATGAGGTTGAATTCTGGATCTAGGATTCTAAATGGGGATTAGATCTGAAGCCTGAGATCCAAAAGTGAAGATGGTATTTGAAAATCTGGATCCAAGTTGGGATCAGGTTTTAACTTTGGATTTTGATTTTGAAAGTCCAAATAGGACTTTGAAGATGGATTTGGGTTTTTGAAAAACCGAGATTGAATTTAGGACTTAGAAAAAGACTTGAATTTTGAGATTCAGAATCAATCTCAAAATTTGGATTTTGAAGATAAGAAAATAAACTTGATTTTAAATTTGAAGTCAGAGGAATAAGAAACTTCAAAGTTTTAATTTGAAAATGGAAAATCGAATTTTGAATTTGAATTTGAATTTTGACAATGAATTTGGAATTGGATTTGAGAATTGAGTTTTGAATATACAAATGAATTTCAAAGACAAATTGGACTTCGAATTTGGAGCTTGAATTTGGAATGAATCAAGCATATAAAGATGGAATTTTGAAATTTCAAAGTCAAATTGGACTTTAAAATTGAAATTTAAATCTTTGAAATAGGGTAGAAGAATGGATTAAAATAGAGATTGAGGAAAGATATTTGAGATCACTTGGATTTTGGAAAAGAAATTTGAAGATATGATGCTGCTTTATCTTAAATGATGAATGAAAAAGAATTTGAATTTGAATTTTTAAAAAGCTATTCCATTCTTTAAATGAATTAGAATAAGATTGAAAATATAATGCATCCTTGACTATGGTCATTGAATGTATTATATGATAATCTATATTTAAATTTAGGTGAAGAATGAAAATACATTTTAGTGCTTTTATAGAGTTTAAAATGATATTAATTCTCAATATATCCTGACTATGGACATTGATATATATATTGAATTACTTTCAAATTAAACTCTGATAAAAAAAAGAAATATTTGAAAATATGATGATTTTTGAAGAAGACCCAGTGTGGATCCAATGTTATTTTATAAAAGATAAAAATCCAAAGTTTTGTTTACATCCTGACTATGGCCATTGATGCAAATCATCAACTTAGGATTAATTACCTTTTACGAAATGGTGCACGTGCCATTCGTGAAATTTCGCAATAAAAGGAAAAGAAAGAACAGACAATTCATGATATTTACATGCTCAGACATTCTAATCTAGGGCAGGAAAGTGAATATTTTCACTAAGATCTAGCTATTACAATGTTGAATTTTTAAAATTTATAAGTCTTTAATTGTAGGGAAGAAAAGCAAATGTTTCCACGTATTTCCTGCAAATACTGAGTTAGTGCAAGATAAAATTGCAAAATATAAAGAAAATGGAGCAGGCTATGCTAAAGACAAACCTATATACAACCCTATGTCTAAGTTAGTGATAAGATATAAATGAATCTGTTAACCACAAGTTTTATGGAAAATACCTGTATATATGCCTAAATGCCATACCTATGTATATATGAAATGCATATGTAAGATGCTTATTATACTAATGAGGAGAAACTTGCAGAAAATTGCACATGGACTTAGTGAATAATGTGAGTGAGTAAGTGGTTGACAATGAAAGCTGGAGATAACTAATATTGAAGGTGAATTTGATACTGCAATGGGTTTAATGTTATACCAAACATGCTGCTTTTGTGATATCAGGTGACTGAAGGGATGTCATGTGCAGGATGTATGGTTAGGGTGATGACAAGGGATGAAGCCTGCTGATATGATGCAGTTGTATATTAAGAAGTGTGGCAATGAAGTGGCACTGTTACTGGGTAAAGATGTAATGGGCTAAGGGAGGTGAAGTACACCTCTGTGTAGTGAGCTTTTAGCCATAGCTAGGTTGGGCTAATGATGACCAGCCACACAGGGGGCTGGGTTGCATAGTCACGCTGAGAAAGTGGTATCCTATAACCCATTGTATATCCCCTTGCAGAAATTATCTACGAAAGCTCGCTACACCTTGTTCACCTATCATTAACATAGAGACCATAAACAAAAATAACTCTTAAATGATTTCTCTAACCAAAGCTGTGAATGAGAAACATGAAAAGTGATAAAAAATGTTTTAGCTAAGACGATGTTCAAGTTGTCAGGTTCTCCACACAAGCAACACTACTAGCAACCAATATTGATGTTAACCATATCGAAGGACAAGTCCTATGACTAGAGTTGGTTCTGAAGCTCCTCACTGTTGTTGAACAACATTAATTCCTAAGCACAATGCAGAAACCTAGACAATGTTATACAGGTAAGGTCACTTCACTTATGGACACGGTTTGAAAGCAAAGAGATTGTGATAATACCTAAAAAAAATTTGTAAACCAAATTCATAAATATTTAAGGTTTCATTGTAATTACCTTCACACTCTTTCAACTATTTCCAACAACACCCGCACTAACTAGCCAATATTACTAAAATGATGCAGTTACCAGACATAATATATAGTCAACAATATACCATGTTCTCAGCTGCACATTCAAAATGTGGGCAAGATCCTTCCAACAATTCACATTCTGTATGATGCAGACTGCAACAACCATGCACAAAATAATTTTGCCAGTTCTGACGTACATTACTTTGGATTCAAATGGACGTCAGTGAACTCATGGACCCTATACAACTCAGTTCAGGTTAACAGAATACAAGCTTGAACTTTTCTCAGCAGTATATTTTGAGCAGGTTAACGAAAATACAAGCTTCAACTACCAGAAGTTTGGTCAAGAGCCTCAGTCCTGTTTAATACAACTCAATAATAGAAGATATCACATGTGCTTCTCAAAAGTGAATAAGACCACAGTGACACCAAAATGCAATTTGTGAATTGGAGAACCAGGCAAATACATATAATTGGGCTAAAACACACATGTGAAGAATCATATACCACGCATGAGAAATACAGGAGGTGAGAAGAGAAAAGAGAGGAAAAAAAGGAAAAGAGAAAGAAAAGAAAAGGGGGGGGGGTACCTGCTGCTGCGCTGTTTATTCAAGTGATGAAAGAAGTGGAGAATATGCAATTGTAACACTATGTTGCGGGTAACAGAAGAGGTTGTTGTACCACAAGTGCAAAGAGATCATATACAGCAGGGTGCTGGTGGCATGGTAGGGAGATCAAATAATGCGGGACTCTGGAAGTAAGATGAGACAACGATACTTAAACCAACCCGTGCTATAGCACATCTATTTTTGGAAACTCAGATTAGCATTATGATATCTCATCTTTGGCTCAAAACCAAAACAGTCGGCAATCTTAGGCAAAATTGATCAAATGAACCATCATGATTAGATCCCATTCTGCTGTCAAGGAGCCTAAACAACATATTCATAAACTGCGGACTAAATATCCACCATGAGTTAATATAAAAAAGTGAAACTGTACATTGAGGCAGTTTATTGACTAAAGAATGGAATTCAAAGAAAGAAAAGGCAATTGCAGAGAATAAACTTCAAAGATGCAAAATCTTACCTGATATTAGGAATCAATAATACAAAACACTGGAAAAGATACTTAAACCAACACATGTTATAGCATATCCGCTTTTAGAACCTCGGATTAACGTCTCATCTTTGCATCAAAACCAGAACATTTGGCAATGCTTAGACTAAAACAAATGATCAGACAAACCATCCTGATCGGACCCCACTATAGAACCGATTGTGAGAATTTACCTGTCGCCTGGATCATTTCCTTAAATTGTAACAGGAGCTTGACAATCAGGAAAACGGGGACATAATGATATAAAAAATGGTAACAGAGCAATATTATGAAGGAGGGATCCTAAATATTGAATGTTTTAACAAGATGGATATATAGCCACAACAAACAGAATAAGATTGTTAATAAGGTAAAAAGGAAATGCGGAAACGAAATGGGAATGCTGAAACATATTCGGCAAAGCTGGAAATAAAAAAAAAAAAAAATTGCAAAAACAAAGTAAAACCTACCATTAAAAAAAAAGGTTGAAATCATACAGGGGATTGAAAATTCAGAAAAGATCAAAAGACGAGGGCAAAGTTTAGCAGGAAATTTGGGTTGGGATTCGAATGAATCCTGCCGGATTATTAAATCCGACAGCCTGAGCCCAAAATCGCTGTACGAGTAAAATAAAAAAAAAGAAAACAAAAGAAAGAAAAGAAAAAAATGTCGGAACGTGACCATCCCATTTACTGTTTGCACAAGAGGGGGATTGGTGTTGCCATAAGCAACCCAACTCCCTTAAACATGCATTAATAGGGGCAAGACCAGAGAAAATATGGAAATCAGAAAATAGCGGGAAGAAGTGACAAAGGGTTCCTACCGGATCACCTGGTGTTGTCGAATTCCTCTATTGATCTCAAGAAAAGCTGGGAGATGCGAATTTCCCTTTTTTTTTCTTTTGCAGGGATCGGGAAGGCTGAAGCGAGGGAAAACCACGACCTCACTGCAGGACTCGGCTCCTTTCTATCTATTCGTTGGGGACTCCGAAAGAGCGGCTTCTGAGGAAAGCTGACAGGTAAGAATGGGAAAGATGGATGATTGAGAGGAGAAGGTCCTCTGGCAGATGGTGGCGCCGTGGTCCAAGAGGCTCTCCTTTTGCTTCTCAGGAGCAATCAACACCCGACAAGAGAAATCAAGATATGCTGAAGGCGAATTGTTCCCCCCTTTTCGTCCCTTGCTGGCCTCCCTTTATACAGAAAAAAAAAAAAAAAAACTTCGAGAGGGACAAGAGGAACTCTTTTGTGGGGTCTCACTTGACCTTGATTTGAAAAGATTTAGAAAATTACTCACCTCCGTTTTGAAAATTTGCGGGAAAAAAAATGGAGAGACGGGATTCGCTCGTTGGTACGAGGTTCGACCGTTCCTGGCGCCTTTACCAGGGGTAATCGAACCAAGGATCGAATCTATGCCTTTTGCTTTGCCTAAATATCATCTAAGAATTTATCCTAAAGATCTAAATGCACAAATAATCATGCTTGTGCAATGCAATGATGTATGCTCTTTTTGAAAGATGTTTTGAAAATTTCCAAGTATTCTGAGATGAACTTGATAAGGGATAGAAGAAATGATTGAATCTAACTTTAGAACTTGAGATAGATTAGAGAAGTTCTAAGTCTTTGAAGTAAATCAGAGTTAGCAGAATAAATCTTGATTTTGAGAAAGAATGATTTGAAGCTTTGAAATGAAAAGAAATGAAGTTTCAAAGTCAGAAATGGACTTTGAAAACTTGGAATTAAGAGAAGGAAATGAGTATTTGAAGTGGAATTGAATCTCAAATTTGAAGTCAAGATAGACTTGAGAAACCCAAATGGTATAAAAAAATGGAAACAGATTTAGAAGGTTCTGGTGAGATCTGAAACTGGAAATCTAGAATTGGGAATGGATTTTGGATTTAAAAAATGGGTTTAGGATTTGGAGATGGGTTTAGGATCTGAAATCTGAGATCCAAGATAGAGTTGGACTCTGGATCCAAAGATGAATTTTGGATCTGAAGTCTGAGATCCAAATTAGAATTGGGTTCTGAATCCTAAAGGGATTGTGGATCTGAAGCCTGAGATCCAAAAGGTGGAATTGGGTTCTGAATCCTAAAGGGATTGTGGATCTCAAGCCTGAGATCCAAAAGGTGGAATTGGGTTCTGGACTCTAAGATGGATTTTGGATCTGAAGTTTGAGACCCAAGATGAGGTTGAATTCTGGATCTAGGATCCTAAATCGGGATTGGATCTGAGGCCTGAGATCCAAAAGTGAAGATGGTATTTGGAAATCTGGATCCAAGTTGGGATCAGGTTTTAACTTTGGATTTTGATTTTGAAAGTCCAAATAGGACTTTGAAGATGGATCTGGGTTTTTGAAAAACCCAGATTGAATTTAGGACTTAGAAAAAGACTTGAATTTTGAGATTCAGAATCAATCTCAAAATTTGGATTTTGAAGATAAGAAAATAAACTTGATTTTAAATTTGAAGTCAGAGAAATAAGAAACTTCAAAGTTTTAATTTAAAAATGGAAAATTGAATTTTGAATTTGAATTTGAATTTTGACAATGAATTTAGAATTGGATTTGAGAATTGAGTTTTGAATATACAAATGAATTTCAAAGTCAAATTGGACTTCAAATTTGGAGCTTGAATTTGGAATGAATCAAGCATATAAAGATGGAATTTTGAAATTTCAAAGTCAAATTGGACTTTAAAATTGAAATTTAAATCTTTGAAATAGGGTAGAAGAATGAATTAAAATAGAGATTGAGGAAAGATATTTGAGATCACTTGGATTTTGGAAAAGAATTTTGAAGATATGATACTGCTCTATCTTAAATGATGAATGAAAAAGAATTTGAATTTGAATTTTTGAAAAGCTATTCCATTCTTTAAATGAATTAGAATAAGATTGAAAATATAATGCATCCTTGACTATGGTCATTGAATGTATTATATGATAATCTATATTTAAATTCAGGTGAAGAATGAAAATACATTTTAGTGCTTTTATAGAGTTTAAAATGATATTAATTCTCAATATATCCTGACTATGGCCATTGATATATATATTGAAATAGTTTCAAATTAAACTCTGATAAAAGAAAGAAATATTTGAAAATATGATGATTTTTGAAGAAGACCCAGTGTGGATCCAATGTTATTTTATAAAAGATAAAAATCCTAAGTTTTGTTTACATCCTGACTATGGCCATTGATGCAAATCATCAACTTAGGATTAATTACCTTTTAGGAAATGGTGCAGGTGCCATTCGTGAAATTTTGCAATAAAAGGAAAAGAAAGAACATACAATTCATGATATTTACATGCTCAGACATTCTAATCTAGGGCAGGAAAGTGAATATTTTCACAAAGATCTAGCTATTACAATGTTGAATTTTTAAAATTTATAAGTCTTTAATTGTAGGGAAGAAAAGCAGATGTTTCCACGTATTTCCTGCAAATACTGAGTTAGTGCAAGATAAAATTGCAAAATATAAAGAAAATGGAGCAGGCTATGCTAAAGACTAACCTATATACAGCCCTATGTCTAAGTTAGTGATAAGATATAAATGAATCTGTTAACCACAAGTTTTATGGAAAATACCTGTATATATGCCTAAATGCCATACCTATGTATATATGAACTGCATAAGTAAGATGCTTATTATACTAATGAGGAGAAACTTGCAGAAAATTGCACATGGCCTTAGTGAATATAGTGAGTGAGTAAGTGGTTGACAATGAAAGCTGGAGATAACTAATATTGAAGGTGAATTTGATACTGCTATGAGTTTAATGTTATACCAAACATGTTGCTTTTGTGATATCAGGTGACTGAAGGGCTGTAATGTGAGGATGTATGGTTAGGGTGATGACAAGGGATGAAGCCTGCTGATATGATGCAGTTGTATATTAAGAAGTGTGGCAATGAAGTGGCATTGTTACTGGGTAAAGATGTAATGAGCTAGGGGAGGTGAAGTTCTCCTTTGTGTAGTGAGCTATTAGCCATAACTAGGTTGGGCTAATGATGACCATCCACATAGGGGCCTGGGTTGCATAGTCAAGCTTAGAAAGTGGTATCCTATAACCCATTGTATATCCCCTTGCAGAAATTATCTACGAAAGCTCGCTACACCTTGTTCACCTATCATTAACATAGAGACCATTAACAAAAATAACTCTTAAATGATTTCTCTAACCAATGCCGTGAATGAGAAACCTGAAAGGTGATAAAAAATGTTTTAGCTAAGACGATGATCAAGTTGTCAGGTTCTCCACACAAGCAACACTACTAGCAACCAAATTTGATGTTAACCATATCGAAGGACAAGTCTTATGACTAGAGTTGGTTCTGAAGCTCCTCACTGTTGTTGAACAGCATTAATTCCTAAGCACAATGCAGAAACCTAGACAATATTATACAGGTAAGGACACTTCACTTATGGACACGGTTTGAAAGCAAAGAGATTGTGATAATACCTAAAAAAAAATTGTAAACCAAATGCATAAATATTTAAGGTTTCATTGTAATTACCTTCACACTCTTTCAACTGTTTCCAACAGCACCCGCACTAACTAGCCAATATTACTAAAATGATAAAGTTACCAGACATAATATATAGTCAACAATATACCATGTTCTCAGCTGCACATTCAAAATGTGGGCAACATCCTTCCAACAATTCACATTCTGTATGATGCAGACTGCAACAACCATGCACAAAATAATTTTGCCAGTTCTGACGTACATTACTTTGGATTCAACTGGACGTCAGTGAACTCATGGACCCTATACAACCCAGTTCAGGTTAGCAGAATACAAGCTTGAACTTTTCTCAGCAGTATATTTTGAGCAGGTTAACGAAAATACAAGCTTCAACTACCAGAAGTTTGGTCAAGAGCCTCAGTCCTGTTTAATACAACTCAATAATAGAAGATATCACATGTGCTTCTCAAAAGTGAATAAGACCACAGTGACACCAAAATGCAATTTGTGAATTGGAGAACCAGGCAAATACATATAATTGGGCTAAAACACACATGTGAAGAATCATATACCACGCATGAGAAATACAGGAGGTGAGAAGAGAAAAGAGAGGAAAAAAAGGAAAAGAGAAAGAAAAGAAAAGGGGGGGGGGTACCTGCTGCTGCGCTGTTTATTCAAGTGATGAAAGAAGTGGAGAATATGCAATTGTAACACTATGTTGCGGGTAACAGAAGAGGTTGTTGTACCACAAGTGCAAAGAGATCATATACAGCAGGGTGCTGGTGGCATGGTAGGGAGATCAAATAATGCGGGACTCTGGAAGTAAGATGAGACAACGATACTTAAACCAACCCGTGCTATAGCACATCTGTTTTTGGAAACTCAGATTAGCATTATGATATCTCATCTTTGGCTCAAAACCAAAACAGTCGGCAATCTTAGGCAAAATTGATCAAATGAACCATCATGATTAGATCCCATTCTGCTGTCAAGGAGCCTAAACAACATATTCATAAACTGCGGACTAAATATCCACCATGAGTTAATATAAAAAAGTGAAACTGTACATTGAGGCAGTTTATTGACTAAAGAATGGAATTCAAAGAAAGAAAAGGCAATTGCAGAGAATAAACTTCAAAGATGCAAAATCTTACCTGATATTAGGAATCAATAATACAAAACACTGGAAAAGATACTTAAACCAACACATGTTATAGCATATCCGCTTTTAGAACCTCGGATTAACGTCTCATCTTTGCATCAAAACCAGAACATTTGGCAATGCTTAGACTAAAACAAATGATCAGACGAACCATCCTGATCGGACCCCACTATAGAACCGATTGTGAGAATTTACCTGTCGCCTGGATCATTTCCTTAAATTGTAACAGGAGCTTGACAATCAGGAAAACGGGGACATAATGCTATAAAAAATTGTAACAGAGCAACATTATGAAGGAGGGATCCTAGATTTTGAATGTTTTAACAAGATGGATATATAGCCACAACAAACAAAATAAGATTGTTAATAAGGTAAAAAGGAAATGCGAAAACGAAATGGGAATGCTGAAACATATTCGGCAAAGCTGGAAATAAAAAAAAAATTTGCAAAAACAAAGTAAAACCTACCATTAAAAAAAAAAGATTGAAATCATACAGGGGATTGAAGATTCAGAAAAGATCAAAAGACGAGGGCAAAGTTTAGCAGGAAATTTGGGTTGGGATTCGAATGAATCCTGCCGGATTATTAAATCCGACAACCTGAGCCCAAAATCGCTGTACGAGTAAAATAAAAAAAAGAAAACAAAAGAAAGAAAAGAAAAAAATGTCGAAACGTGACCATCCCATTGACTGTTTGCACAAGAGGGGGATTGGTGTTGCCATAAGCAACCCAAATCCCTTAAACATGCATTAATAGGGGCAAGTCCAGGGAAAATATGGAAATCAGAAAATAGCGGGAAGAAGCGACAGAGGGTTCCTGCCGGATCACATGGTGTTGTCGGATTCCTCTATTGATCGCAAGAAAAGCTGGGAGATGCGAATTCCCTTTTTTTTTTCTTTTGCAGGGATTGGGAAGGCTGAAGCGAGGGAAAACCACGACCTCACTGCAGGACTTGACTCCTTTCTATCTGTTCGTTGGGGACTCCGAAAGAGCGGCTTCTGAGGAAAGCTGGTAGGTAAGAATGGGAAAGATGGATGATTGAGAGGAGAAGGTCCTCTAGCTGATGGTGGCGCCGTGGTCCAAGAGGCTCTCCTTTTGCTTGCCAGGAGCAATCAACACCCGATGAGAGGAATCAAGATATGCTGAAGGCGGATTGTTCCCCCCTTTTCGTCCCTTGCTGGCCTCTCTTTATAGAGAAAAAAAAAAACTTCGAGAGGGAGAAGTGCCATTCAAGATGGAAGGTGAAGATGAGAGGAAGCGGTTAATGATCGATGGTGGAGGGTTTCAGAGTCATTGCTATGGAGCGTGCGATAAGGGTTCTTGAGGAAGCTTCGTGAAAGAGGAGGTGATGAAGGGCAGCGAAGGCTGAGAATGGGGTTTCCGTTGCAGATGGACGGAGGCCATAGAGAGGCTCGTGGAGGAGGAGGAGCTTGGGCGATGGGCGCATGCGAGTTCGTTGGTGATGAAAGAAGGAGGAGGAGCTCCACTGGCGGGCGATGGAGGATCGAGAGTGAGGGATCGTTGGAGGCGGCTGAGGGAGTCGGCCAGAGAGAGAAAACTTGAGAGGGTCCCCCCCCCCAAAACCCTAACTCGACTTTTGAGTTTGTAAGGTTTTTCCAAAGAGAGGTCTTCTATAAAAAGATTTTTCCAAAACGGGTTTCTTTTAAAAACCATTTTTTTTTGTTTTTTGTAATTTTCTTTCATTATTTTTTTGTTCTTTTCTTGAATTTTAATATGAAATTCTAAAAACTAAGGATTTTAGAATAATTTTGCAAAATTTTCAAAAAGATTTACACAAGAAAGGTTTTCTGAGCAATTTTGGAAGAAAATGGGTGTAGACACGAGTTTTGAGAAAATATTCGAGTTTTAAACCTCGAATTTGAGGAATACAACACGATGGATCCAAACGGATACCGGACGAATTGTTTGAGCTTTTCAAAAAGTTAGTTTGGAAATTTCAAGAATTTGATTTTAAATATTGGACAATGAAGCTCAGATTTGGATCTTTTATCTGGATCCGGATCCAAAATGAATTTAATTTCAGAAAACTTGAGAAATAAAATAAGATTTATATTTAAAAGTGACTCAATTACCCAGAAAATGAAGATAAAGGGCAAAAAGGGAATATTTAAAAGATTTTAAAAAATTTGGGGTGTTCACAGATGCCCCTCTTTGCTACTAAGCCGGTAAGAAGCCGAGCTTAGTGGCAAAGATAACACTCAAAATTTTGAAAATGCCCCAATCAGCAGATCTGAACTGGGTGTGGAAGAATTATGGCTTTTCAGGCTTAAAGCCTTGTCCTAAATGGCTTGGGGGGATGAAATCCTCGACAATAATATGACTGAATGATAGAGATGAGGAAATCGTGATGGGACTTTTGGGCGAAGATCCCGAAATGATAAAAGATAAGAATTTTGATCAGGTCTCATGGGTGAGGCAAGATCAATCTTTTGAAATGACTCAGGTTTAGCCCTCAACCTGGATGGGACGAAGATATATCAGGATGAGTTGAATGGGGCAAGGAATATATGATGACCTTGATGGGACATTTTTGGCAAATGTCTCATGTGATAAAGCTCGAGTAGGATCCTATCCTAGATGGATATACAAAGCATGAATTCCTCGATGGGAAGGACCATGATGGGACCAGAAGAAAACACCTCGTCCAAACGAGGGAAACTTGTTGGAACGAGTTTCAGGTTTAACCCAAACCTGAAAGAGGAAAATACCTCGAGGTACGAGGTTCAGGCTTAACCCTTAACCTGAAGGGGATGATCATACGGAATCCTCGAGTGAAGAAACCGTGATGGGACAACAAATGCATCGCCGAAGCGAGATTCAGGTTTAACCCTTGACCTGAGTGGGGGGAATCATACGAAGTTCTCAAATGAAGAAAGCGTGGTGGGACTAGAAAGGATATCTAGTCGAACGGGATTCAGGTTTTACCCTAACCTGAACGGAAGATACCTCGCAGAACGAGGCTCAAGCTTAACCCTTAACCTGAAAGGGGCGACCATACGGAATCCTCGGGTGAAGAAACCATAATGGGACCTTCAGAATTTGGACGAACAAATCCGAAAGGAGTTTTGCGAGAAGAGAAAAACAAGGGATTCCCTAAAGCTTGGAAAGGGGATGATCTGGGGCGTCTCATTGTTGAGACTAAATCAGCTTTCTAAAAACAGACGACCTCTCGCAGAAGGTTTAGGTGATACCTCGAGGAGCGAGGTAACAGGTTTAATCCTTAGCCTGAATGGATGCAGAATCCTCGAAGAGCGGGGAAACTGCGATGGGACCTCTAGATTTTGCACAATAAGTCCGAGAGGGGTTTTGCAAAAGGATGAAAATGGGGGTCCCTAAAGCTTGAAAAGGGGTTGATCTTGGGCGCCTCATTACTGAGACTGAAAAATAGCTTTTGACAATAAAAGACCTTTTGCAAAAAGTTCAGGTTTTATCCCTTATCCTGAGCGGGAACTGTCTAAGGCGGGACAGTGGGGAACACAGGGAAGTGTGCAAATCTGAGAGCGCTCAGATCATACGGAAGGAAAGGACTTTTCAGTCCTAAGGAGAGATGACGTCAGGATACGTCAAAACGAAAATCAAGTTTACACTTCATTTTGGGATAATGAGAAAGTATTGCCAATAAGATGCCAAAAATTGTAGTTGATCTAAAATGATTGAATTTTGCATATATGTGAAAATATCACCTCTTTCTGCCTAGAGTATTAGCTCCAATTGGGCTAACTTTGTAGAATCAAGAATCAAACTCAATTTTGTTACTGTTGAGCTTCTTTAAGGAAGATATCAGTTTCTTTGATATGAAAGGAAAGGAAACATTCTTAGCTTCATAAAAGCAAATTGAGTGAAAAGATATTAATAAAGAATTTCACATAGATAAAGATGATTCCTGGCAGTTTTTAGGCAGTTTGATATCTTGGGCATTTCCCATGATGATCTTTTTGCACTCTTTTGAGTCGTGGAGCTTTCTTGGGCTTTTACATCATCCTTCATTTTGGAGATGTTCTGACTTTTCTCTCTTTTTCGGGGAAGGGTACGTCACAAACTCCTTCATCTTAGAGATGTTCTGATCCTTCTTTTTCTTTCTCAGGAATTAGGCTTGATGATATAGGTTCACTGGTAAAATCTCTAGATGATAGCAGAAATCAAATATCTTTTAGGGTTTGTCGGTAGGTTCATCACACTCGCTTTCATCTCGACGGTGGTCTGAACTTTCCCTGGAAGGATCCTTCACAAACTCCTTCATCTCGGAGATGATCCAAATCTTCTTTGGCCCCGGGGGTCTGCTCGCATAATTCGTCTTCACCTTGACGACAATTGAGAGATCCCTTTTGCGGATACTTGATTGCAGCTCAAATGACTGAGGAGATATGAATTGGGTAGGTCCTTTTTTTTTACTGCCCAGGATATTTTCACTGTCTTACTGCCAAAAGAACGATCTTTAAAAATGTGCCATAGCTATGATCAATATCGATTCACTTATCGCTTTTCAACGTCATTGAAATTTTCCTTTGCCTGGTCATATCGAAGATTTTTCTTCATCCTCTTGGTTGACCAACAGAAAAGCTTGAATTCAGTTCTTATTTCGCAAAAGTCTTGCTCCTTTGGAAATAATACTAAAGGTAGTTTTGATGTAATCCTTTATATGATGAAAACTTTAAGATCAACAATGACTTTTGATAGCAAATTGGCAAAATATTCTTGAAATCCTTAACGAAAGAGATTACTTGATATCGAATTGACACGTCCGTGACAAAATTCTCCTCTCTTTTTCCCCAAAAAGAGAGACTCAGGCTTAAACCCTTACCTGAATGGGAAGTTGGAAATACTCCTCTCTTCCCCAAAGCGGAGGTGTTTGCAAAACGGAATTTTCGAAGAGAAATTAAGTTTTCGTCAAAACTCCCTATCTCTAGGCTTCTCTTATGGAAAGGCGGCCGAAAAATAAAGTTGAAAAGTATCACAGGAGAACGAGTCCATCACACTCTCCCTAGAAGAGGGTTCTCTGTGAAGGGGTTGGCCAAAGATAAGAAAAATAGGGGCCACAAAAAGAAACGAACTTCCGTCGAAGCTCTCCCTAAAAAAAAAAGGGTTCTTTTGTGTAAAGCTGGTTGTTGTTTTGCAAACTGTTCGTGAAGAAAATGAGTCCCTTCAAACTCTCCCTGGAAAAGGGTTCTTGCGAACGAAAGATGGTTGCATGCGAAAGGAACGGGCTCCCTCGAACTCTCCCTGAAGAGGGTCCTTCGCAAGAAAAAAATGATTGATTTTTTGATAAAATGATGACCCGAAGGTCGAAATTGAGAATTTAGAGCTTGAATGATGATGATTGGTTAGTACGAAGATTGAACCTGGAGGGCTAACTGATCAGTCAGCCAAACAACTAGCACGAGCGCTAGATGTACCAGCACAAGCACTGGATTTCGAAAAATGACACAGTACGAGTGCTGAGTTTTCGAAAATGCACACCAATACGAGCACTGGGTTTTTGAAATGCACACCAGCACGAGCACTGGGTTTTTCAAAAGGAGAGTTGAAAATGAGACCGACATTCGAAGACACTTGAGAATTAAGCGAAAATGATTGCCGGTGTTTCAGGATTATCCCTTATCCTGAAGGGGAAGTTCAGTTTTATCCCTTAACCTGAAAGGGAAGGTTCAAGGAGAACTCCAGTCCAAATACGAGCATTAGATCAACAGGGAAAACTCAAGCCGGAACTTTGAGAAAAAAAGGATATACAAAAGCGAAAATCCAAGTCGGAACTCGGTTTTTTCAAATATAAGAAATGAGTGAGAATCGAGTTTGAGAACTCAAATTCTCGACACCATGATTTGTCCAACACGAGCATTGGATTCAAAAGGAAGTTCAAGTCGGAACTTGAAGCTTCAAAAATAAGAATATACAACGAGGAAAATCCGAGTCGGAACCCGGTTTTCAAACATAAGAAATGAGTGAGAATTGAGCTTGAAAACTCGAATTCTCGACACAACGATTTGTCCAACACGAGCATTGGATTCAAAAGGAAGTTCAAGTCGGAACTTGAGACTTTAGAAATAAGAATATACAATGATTAAAATTCGAGTCGGAACCCGATTTCCAAACATAAGAAATGAGTGAGAATTGAGCTTGAAAACTCGAATTCTCGACACAACGATTTGTCCAACACGAGCATTGGATTCAAAAGGAAGTTCAAGTCGGAACTTGAGACTTTAGAAATAAGAATATACAACGATTAAAATTCGAGTCGGAACCCGATTTCCAAACATAAGAAATGAGTGAGAATTGAGCTTGAAAACTCGAATTCTCGACACAACGATTTGTCCAACACGAGCATTGGATTCAAAAGGAAGTTCAAGTCGGAACTTGAAGCTTCAAAAATAAGAATATACAACGAGGAAAATCCGAGTCGGAACCCGGTTTTCAAACATAAGAAATGAGTGAGAATTGAGCTTGAAAACTCGAATTCTCGACACAACGATTTGTCCAACACGAGCATTGGATTCAAAAGGAAGTTCAAGTCGTAACTTGAGACTTCAGAAATAAGGATATACAAAGAGAAAAAGTCTGAGTCGGAACCCGATTTTTAAACATAAGAAATGAGTGAGAATTGAGTTTGAAAACTCGAATTCTCAACACAACAATTTGTCCAACACGATGTAAACACCCCAAATTTTCACCCTCATCCAGTACTTACATTTCATGTGTCATTGCATATCATTGCATGCATTTTTGCATATCATTTCATCGCATTGCATAGCATTGCATGTCATCCCATCTCATTTTTGAGATCCAGCACTCCTGTTTTCAAAACATTCAATCCAGATTTGAGTTTTAAAGCTTTCTTTCAAAATCAATTTCAAAACCTGGGTTTTTATTCAACATTCTATCATTTTCCAACCCCAGGACCTCATATTTTGAAATATTTTCTCAGAAAACAATCTGGATTCATTTCAAACTCAATTTCAATTGATTTCAATTCTCAGATGAGACCCATTTAGGTGGTGTCGCTTCTGGATTCCTTTACTTGTCAAAAATCTCCAAAAACTTCAGAGTCCTAGTTGGATCAGGACTCTTTTTTCAGTCGGATCAAAACTCTATTTTTCACTACCTTTTTACGTGTTTTTGAAGAAAACCTTTCAAAATCTTCTTTTTTGGCCAAAATTTCAGAGTCCTAGTTGGATCAG
The DNA here is from genome assembly GCF_984573655.1 of Nuphar pumila. Taxonomy (NCBI): domain Eukaryota; kingdom Viridiplantae; phylum Streptophyta; class Magnoliopsida; order Nymphaeales; family Nymphaeaceae; genus Nuphar; species Nuphar pumila. The sequence continues at coordinate 63,348,823 of NC_143249.1, forward strand.
GACTCTTCTTCAAGAGTCCAGTCGGATCAGGACTCTTCTTTAGAGTTTCAATTGGATTGGGACTCTAATCTTTTACAACTATTTTTATCCATTTTCAATCAAATCTTTCAAAATCTTTCAAAATGAGTCAAAAATTCAGAGTTCTAGTTGAACCAGGACTCTGTTTGAAGAGTTCTAGTTGGATCAGGACTCTGATCCTGATTTCAATTTTGAGATAAATCTTTCAGAAATCTTTCAATCTACCAAAACTATTACACTTTTATCAAAGAATTTCAAAATTCTGAGGTTTTATCTCAGAGTCCTGATCAAATCAGGACTCTACCCCAGAGTCCTGATCGAAGTGGGATTCTATCCAAAATTGGTTTTTATACTTCATTTTCACTGGTTTTCAATGGCTTTGCCCAAATTTCATCATTTGTTTATTAGAAAACCAAAATTCTTATAGTTCTGATCGAATCAAAACTCTTTCTCAGAGTCCTAATCAGATCAGGACTCTGAACCGAAACTTTGATTTCATCATGTTTTTAACTATTTTCCAAAATTCTCTCATTTGTTTTCTAATAAAATCCAAAAATCTGAGAGTCCTAGTTCAATCAAGACTCTGTCCTCAGAGTTTCAGTTGAATCAGAACTCTGTTTTATTTCAATATTCGTTATTGTTTTCACTGTTTTGACAAGTTCTTTCATTTGTTTTTCAGAAAATACCAAAAAAAATCTAGAGTTTCAGTCCGATCAGGACTCTGTCCCAGAGTCCTAGTCCAGTCAGGAGTCTGTTTTGAAGTTTGTTTTTACTCCGTTTTTTATTTATTTCCATTTGTTTTCAAAAATTAGGTCATTTTGTAGAGTCCAGTTAATCCAGGACTCTATTTCAGAGTTCTGATTGAGTTAGGAGTCTGACCCTGACTAGTTTTCACCATTTCCTGATAAATTCTTTTAAAAATTCTTTCACTTGGTTTTTAAAATCCAAAATCATAGAGTCCTAAGAGTTCAGGACCCTAATTTGGAGTTCCAGTTCGCTTGAGACCCTATTTTCAAAGATCTTGAATTTCAAATACTGATTTTAACCCCTTTTCAAAACCATTTTCAGTGTTTATTTCAAAATTCTTCAAAACTCGATGTGGGCCCACTCAGTTGGCACCATATCCAGAGGAGTTATGACTCGGTTAGAACCCTATGCCATTTCAAAAATTCTAATTTTAAGTTTACTTTTGAAAATCTTTTGAAAACTCCTTCAATTTCAAGTTTTAAAATCGCTTTTTGAAAAACTCAAGTAGGGCCCACTCGGGGTGGCGCCATATTCGAGTAAGTCAGGGCTAGACTAGGGTTAGTTAGTGTCTTGGTTAGTGTTAGAAGTTTAGAAGAGTCAAAACCATTTTGAAAACTCATTTTGAAAATTAGTTTTTAAAACTAGTGTTTTTAAATGTTTTTAAAGGTGTTTTAAAAACCCAAATGTGAAAGATGCCAAGTGACATCACATTTGGGGGATTTCTAGGTTTAGTTAGGGGCTAATTAGGGATTAATTAGAGTCCCACCTAGGCTAGAAAACCACAAAAAATCGTTGCCTTTAGTGGATTTATTAGAAAGAGTCCAGAAAAAATGAAAAACCTCTTAATTAACCCTAATTAAGTGACTTTTTGAAAAACTATAAAAGGGGACCAAAAGGAGGGCTCTTTTCTCTCAAATTTTCGTGGCCTCTCTCTCCTCTCCAGCACCTCCACCTTCCTCCATTGCAGCTGCAAGCACCAAGGTAATATTTTTAATATTTTTTAGTTTTATTTAATACTTTTTCATGTTTTAAATCAATTTTAGCCATTGGTGTCATCCCCTTCATGGATTAAACCATGGATTCAACCTCAAGAACCTCAAGAACGGTTTAAGAAAGTGATCTAACTCTATTTCATGGTGTTTACAGGGATTCTAATCCATTAGAATCAATTTTAACATGGGTCTTTACATTATTAACCAATAAAACATGTGATTTACCCTTTTAATGGGTTAAATCCATGCTTTTAAAAGTAACATCAAATTCTAGCCATTGATTCCCTAATTTTTATTTATTTATCTGTTTATTCATGTTTATTTTACATTTTCAAGCATAGAAATAATTTTTATTTACTGTTTTATGGTTTATTTTATTATTTTTCATTAGTTAATGCATGTTTTCTCAAGTTTCTTAGATTTCTGTGTGTCTTTAGTTTAGAATAGAAAAGAGCATGCTGTTTCGGATGGAAATATTCACTGTAAATTTCTGATTTTTTTATATGTGATGCATGCATATGTGATTGAACTACTGTAAAAAAATCAGAGATTTTGGACTTCGGAAACCCTGTCAAAAAAATCAGACATCAGGTCGGGTTTTTAAAACTTTAAAATCAGTGTTAAAATCAGGAGGGTGACTTGCTGTGATGATATTTTTCTCATCCGATATTCGATTTGAAATCCATAAAACGCCATGGATTCATATTGATTAGATATATCTACTGCGAAATTTTGAGATTTTTTGATCTCTGTTTAGTATTTTTCCTCTGTCAGAGATTTTGATTTTCAATTTAAAACTCATTAGGATTTACCAAAACCCTAATCAGACTTGTATTGTTTATAAATCCCAAACCACAGATCCGATTCATGATCTGTAAAAAGTGAGTATTATTATTTTTCTGTCTAATATTTACTGCTAAAATATCAAATATTTTAGATCAGTATTTATATTTATCCCGAAATTATCAATTGAAAGTATCTGTTTTAACCCCTGTTAGATTTGTTAGATTTTAGTTCAGATTGCCGGAAGAGTTTCTCCCTAACCGAAGATGATTTTTCCGATATGTAAATTGGGAAATCTCTTTTTTTATTCCTAGTTTGTCTCTGTAAAATTTCATAGATTTTCATGAAAGATTGACCCCTGATTCGGGTCTAACTCTGAAACTGGTCGGTGAACTAGGTCAAAAATAGCATATTTTTAGGGTTTGATGCAGTTTTTGGGTTAATTTAATGTCAAAAAAATATTTTTATAATTCTAATTCAAAATTAGGGTTATAACAAGTGCAGGTACCAAATTTGATAAATTTTGGAATCCAATTGATGGCTGAATTAAGCAAATTGCAAAATAGGGTTCCTGAAAGATCCAAAAACACTGCCAAAATCACAGTCTTTGTGATATTCTTGGATTTTCGTGCATAAGCATATATTTTTAGGGTTTTATCATGTTCATAATCATATTAGGATGCTTTAGGTTTAATTTGATGATTATTTGACTTCATTTAGTGCATAAAACCTAAGTTTTACCAAAATTTATTTCAGAAAACCCTGATTTCAAGGCCATAGTCTTGCTATCGGGGGCAATTTGGTCATTTGACCTCAATTTCGAAATCCCTAACCCTAATTTTCATATTTTTAATTATGTCACATCATATTTAGCTTAGCTTATTCCATTCAAATTTCAAAACTTGCATTTTATCCAAATATCTTTCTAAAAAACCCTAATTTCAAGGCCATAGTCTTGTTATTAGGGGTATTTTGGTCATTTGGACCCCAATTTCGAAATTTCATATCTTATCTTCCTTATTTATTCCATTTTATTTCATACTTTATCAATTTTGATTTAAGGGAATCATGGAAAAGGCTTATATCTAGCAAAATCCAGTAATTTCTAGATATTACTGGATAAATCTAGAAAAGCCAACATATTTTCATTAACCAAGTTTTTTAGTTTTGCAGGTACATTGAAGACTTTATTTTTCATGTATTTAAATTTCAATAGTGATGTAATTTGTAATTAAACTTTGGAATAAGAATTTACATTTCCTGCTTAGCTTAGGTTGCATTGCATATAGTTTATTTTTATAATTTTAATGTGTGATGGATGATGATTCATGCATATTTTTACAAATTCACCATGGTCTACATGAATGGCACATACACTAGCTTCTATGAAGTTTATAAACTTGGTGGAATTTATATTTATGGCCATAGTCAGAATACGAATGATACTCAGATTTATAATCTTCACATTAGCCACATTCAGCCTACACTCTTAGGCTAACTTAAAAAATGCACTGCATTTATCAAAAATACAAAAAGTATTTCTCAATTCCTCAAATCCATATTCATTCATTTCATGCATTTGCCAATTCCAATTCAAATCTCAATTCAAAGAAGTTCATTTTCTCAAAATCTCCTAAGTCTTATAGCAAAATCGATTTTCCCAAAAGCATTGAATTTCAAAGAATATTTCAAGTGTTTTTTTCAAGTTCATAAACTCAATTTTCCAAAGTTATGCAGTCAATTTCAAAGTTTGAAGTTAGAATTTTTCTAAGTCTTATTCAAAAGAATATGGATTTGCCAATGATATTTCAAATATTTCCCAAGTTCCAAATTCAAATTTTCTAAGTTAGAATTTCAATTTCCAAGTTTGAATTCAGAGAAACCAAGTCTCTCAGAATCAATTTTCACCAAATGTCAAGGATTCCTCAAAATCGATTTTATTTCTCTCAGAAGTATATTTCAAATCCCAATTCACGATTTTCCATGTGATACCTATTCTAAATATTTCAATCATTCAAAGCAAACATCATGTTTTCAAATGTGCATTTTCTGAAAATTCATAGCACATGCTTGATTCTATGTGCATTTAGAAATTAGAATATGATTTAGACAAGTTGAATAGAGTAGAGCATAAGATTGATCCTTGGTTCAATTACCCCTGTTAAAGGTGGCAGGAACGGTTGAACCTCGTACCGACAGGCGAGTCCCATTCTTCGGAATAATCCCGCATTTTAAAAATGGAGGCGAGTTATTTTAAAAATCTTTTTCAAAGGTCAGTTTGAATCGCAAAAAGTAAAAATTTTGCGATGATAACACACGAGCATTGGATTCAAAAGGAAGTTCAAGTCGGAACTTGAGACTTCAAACGAAAATAAAAAGGAAAAACCCGAGCCGGAACCCGGATTTAAGAAAATAATGATAAAATGGAAAATGAAATCCTGAGTCGGAACTCAGATGGGAAGGAAACGATTCCAACCCGGGAGTCGGAACTTGAAGGATTGACAAATGCATGAATAGATTTCGACGATGAAGATAAGAGATTCATTCGAGATCCTTGACCCAGGATGACCTAAGATCCGAATCTATTTATGATGGCTTCAGGATATTCCCTTATCCCGAAGGAGTATAGAACGAAATTTGATGTGAATTGAAGAATTTATTAGAATTAATTCAGGTTTATCCCTTAACCTGAGAGGGAAAAGGAATAAAATTTATAAACATGGGGAAGAATTTAAAGAAATTTATTGAAAATTTACTTTGAAAAGAATTCTCACGGGTAGCACCAGTGCTCCTATGAGGGGTATCAGGATTATCCCTTGTCCTGAATGGGAACACCTCAGACAACGAGGGTCAGGTTTTCCCTTAACCTGAGGGGAAAATGAATAAAAGAATTCCTCATGGGAAAGATGCATCAGGTTTATCCCTTAACCTGAAAGGGTTAAAAAGGAAAAGATTAATAAAATAAAATTGATAAAACTTGATAAAATCTGACAAAATTGATAAACTTGACAATAAATTAATGAAAACTTGATTAAATTGGAGAATGAAGCGAATACAAGATAACAAGATTAATCGAAAATTCGATAAAATTTTTAGAAAAGATTCGTCTGATCCTGCCTGCATATGATGAAGGAAAATGAGTATAGATAAAAAAAATGCCCCAGTATCAGGGAGAAGAATGCGAGAATTTAATAGAAGATTATTGCTTTATTGAAAAAGACTTTTGAAGATTACAAAAGGCTATGATGAACAATTCAAGTGTAAAATCTTTTCAAATGTAAAGCATTAATAGGATTTGGCAGTTCCACTCCATCTGCGTTGATCAGGCGATAGGCATTTTGAGGCAATGCTTCTTTAACCACATAAGGGCCTTCCCAATTGGGTGACCACTTGCCCCGTGGCCGATGCTTGAGATGAGCTGTTGATCTGAGCACAAGATCATTAACTCGAAATCCTCTCTCAATAACTGATTTGGCATAGTGCCGAGCTATCCTTTGACGATAGGGCTGAGTGTGCTCCGCTGCCCTGAGCCTTTTCTCATCCAATAGATCAAGTTGTACCAACCTCTGCTGCTGATACTGATCAAGCGGAAGTTCGATAAGCGATGCGAACTTGAGGGCAGGCTTCTGAACATGGAGAGGTAGTACTACCTCGGTTCCGTAGACAAGCTCTAAAGGAGTAGCATTGGTTGGGGTCCGAATGGTGGTTCGGTATGCCCAAAGTGCGTCATGCATCTTCTCATGCCAATCGCGGCCTGTTTCCACAATTCTTTCTAGAATGCGGATTAAAATCTTGTTGGTGGCCTCTGCCTGGCCATTTCCTTGAGGATAGTAAGGAGCTGAGAAGTGATGATGAATCCTAAACTTTGAGCAGAAGGTCTTCATCCTCTCATTCTTGAAGTGGCTGCCATTATCTGACACGATATCATGCGGGACGCCAAAGCGACAAAGAAGATTTTTGTGAATAAAAGAAACCACATGTCGGCCTTCCACTGTCCACAGAGTGACAACTTCGACCCATTTGGTGAAGTATTCTGTGGCTGCGAGGAAATATCGGTGGCCATTAGAAGCCGAAGGAGTGATCGGGCCAACTACATCGAAAGCCCACATTGAAAAGGGCCAAGGAGAGACCACAGATTGTAAGTATGCGGCTGGCGCCTGAATGGAAGGTGCGTGCATTTGACATTTGATGCACTTCCTTACAAATTAATGGCAATCCTGCTGCGTGGTCTTCCAATAATACCCGGCCCGGATAATTTGCTTGACGAGTGTTTGGTAGCCGACGTGACCACCACAAATTCCCTCGTGTGCCTCTCGGACAATTTCCAGGGCTTCATCCTTATCTAAGCATCTCACGTTCTTAGAACTGAACCCACGACGATAGAGAGTATTGGCAAGGATGAAATAACGGGCTGACATGCGCTGAATCGCGTGCTGCTCCTTTCTTGGCATTTCCAACGGAAATTTACCATTTTCAATAAAGCTTTTGATGTCTTGGTACCAAGGCTTCTCTTTCCGAGTGGCTTGGTTCACTTACTCAGCTGAAATGTAGGCAGGTTGATCAAGTCTGCCGATCTCGAAAGAGCGACATGATTCACTGTCTTTAAACGACAGGATGGAGCCTAAACAGGCTAGGCCATCTGCTATATGATTGTACTCCCTCTTGACATGGTTGAGCCAAAATTCTTCAAAGTTGCCTATGAGAGCTAAGGCAATTTTCTGATAAGGGATCAACTTTGAATCCTTGACTTGCCATTCGGCATTAACTTGGCTTATAACAAGCAATGAGTCGCCAAAGACATGTACTCTCTTGACATCAAAGTCTTGCAAAATCTTGAGGCCTTGTATTAGAGCTTCATACTCGGCCATATTGTGAGTACATTAGAAGTCAAGCTTGAGGGAATATGGGAGCATCTCCTTTTCAGGAGTGATTAGCAAGATCCCAATCCCTATACCAAACATGTTTCTTGCTCCATCAAAGAAAAGGGTCCAAACTGGGGACTCCTGAACACTGTAGATGTGATCGTCAGGGAAATCATCTTCTGCTTTGATCTCTTCTGTCAATGGGAAATCTGTCAATTGATCTGCGATAGACTGACCCTTAACTGACTTCTGAGATACATATTCAAAATCGTATTGCATCAGGAGGACTTGCCATTTCGCAATTCATCCAGTAAGGAAAGGCTGCTCAAGGATGTACTTGAGAGGATTGAGTCTTGATAAAATTTTGATTTCTGATGCTAACAGATAATGTCTAAGCTTTTGACACATCCACACTAAGGCTAGACATGTCTTCTCCATCTGAGAGTATCTTTTCTCATAAGCGATGAAGGTCTTGCTGATGTAGTAGATGGCATGCTCTATCCGGCTGCCTTCCTCATATTGTGCAAGAAATCTGCCACAAGCATTATGGTTGACGGAAATATATAAAAGGAGTGGCTTTCCCAGTTCTGGTGGCTTCAGAACAGGCAGATTGAGAAGATACTGCTTGATGCGCTCAAATGAAAGCTGACATTCTGGTCCCCACTCAAATTTCACTTCTTTTCTCAACAAGTAATTGAAGGGCTCGCATCTCATGGCCAAATTTGAGATGAAACGTCGAATAGACTGAATGCGACCCTGAAGGCTTCGCAACTCTTTAAGATTAGTGGGTGGTGGCATGTTAATGATCGCCTATGCCTTGGCAGGATCCACTTCTATGCCTTTCTTGCTGATCATATAGCCAAGTAGTTTGCCTGACTCTACTCCAAAGACACATTTCTGTGGATTGAGTCTCAGCTTGTAGAGAATAAGTCTTTCAAAGACTTGGCCGAGAGCATCAAGATGATCCTCTTCTTCTTTTGAGTTGATCAGGATGTCATCCACATAGGCATCCATGTTCTTGTGCATCTGATCATGAAAGATAACTCCCATTGCTTTCTGATAGGTTGCCCCAGCGTTCTTGTGCCCAAACGGCATGATTGTATAGCAAAATTTCCCCCAAGGCATAGTGAAGGAAGTTTTGGATTGGTCACGAGCGGCCAATTTGATCTGATTATAGCTTGAGTATCCATCCATAAAGGAAAACATGGCATGGCCTGCCGTGCTATCGATCAAAAGATCGATGTTGGGGAGTGGATAGTCATCTTTCGGGGTTGCTTTGTTCAGATCCCTGAAATCAATACAGATTCGGACTTTGCCATTCTTTTTGGGAGCTACCACGATGTTCGCCAACCAGTCTGAGTATTCAATGGTCCGAATGAATCCTGCTTTTAACAGCTCTTCTAGTCCTTCTTTAACTTGCGGTGCTACTCGAGGATCCATTTTTCTTAGTTTCTGCTTGATTGGCTTGCAATCCAGCTTTAGCACAAGGCGATGCTCGACCAACTTGGGGTCTAAGTCTGGCATATCCTCATAAGTCCAAGCAAAAACTTCCTGATGTTGTTTGAGAAAATAGATGAGCCTTTCTTTCTCATATGAATTTAAGCCGGGACCAATTTTGAGGATTTTCAGATCATCTTCTGAACCGATGTTGACATCCTCTGTTGGATCTTGAACCAATGGCGATGGTTCATTCTGCTTCTGAATGCTGGCAAATTCTGAATCGCCAAATCGAATTCTGCTAACTCTTCGATCTGCGCTGTTACCTTGCCGATTTCTGCCCCTACCTTTGCGTTGCATATTCTGGCCGGTTTGGATTTATTTTGAAAAAGGTTGGTATTGATAATGAGCTTTTTGAGCGATTTAGGAGCCATAATGACGGCAATCCTGAAAGTGCAAAGAAGATTTTTAAGAAAGGATAAAAGTTTTTGAAAGTAGCCTTTTATACAGTAACAGAGAATGACAATCATAGCAAAGGATATAAACAAAGAATTTGTGTACACCAAGATGAATAGGGCAAACAAAATTTTCATTGATTTAAGTAAGTTTGATATTTATAGATGATTTCTGAAAGAAAGAAACTGGGGCGGATTTTTGACCCCTACAAGATGAAATTTAAAAAAGGAAACAGAAAAGCAGAAAACACTAACATTGTCTTCTTTACTGGGCTCCTTTAACGAAGGTGGTCCTCCTGCCGGACGATTGACCTGTGAAACCCAAGCCTGTACCTTCGACATGTCGGGTGGGGACGATCGGTTCTAGAATACCGTCTTCCTTGCTGCCCAGGCCCCTGAAGGGCTGATAAACGTGCATAATCAGAATATCAAACCCTCTTTTAGTTCTTGAGAATTGAGGGAAAAGAGGGTGATCCTGAAAAGAAATGCAGTCAAGGCGCCCACCTAACTTGAAGAAGTGAGGCCCCTGCCACTGGGTTACTGCCGTTACGCTTGCTTTTGGATGGACTTCTTTCAATTTTAACATGTCCAGGCTTTCACTTAGATTGATTTCATCGACTTCCCTGATGCTCGGGATGTCGGCAGTGAAAGTAGGACAAGAAATCATTGGCTGCGGGAGTCGCTCTTCCGGGTCCTCTCCTAGGATCGTGGTGATCATGCCTCCCTTCGACCATTTGATACACTGATGAAGGGTTGAAGGGACAGCGTTGGCATTGTGGATCCAAGTGCGCCCTAGGAGAAGGTTGTACATGGGAGACACATTGACCACGTGGAAGAGCACAGTATGCACTGAATAATTGATGAAGATTTCAAGAAATATCTTCCCCTTGGCTGTCTGCCCATGGTTGTCAAAACCATAGATTGTGATCGGATCTGGGGTATATTCCTCTTCCTTGAGTCCCAATGCCCTAGCCGTCATCTCTGGATAGATATTAAGGCTGCTGCCCCCGTCAACTAGCACATGAGGGACTGTCATGCCCCTAGTCCGCACCACTATATATAAGGCGTTATTGTGAAATGAGTGAGGTTTTGGCAAATCCTCATCTAAAAATGTGATTGGTGCGTTTGTCATGGCCTGATTGACGATCTGAGCCATATCTTGCGGAGTGGTGCTAGTCTTGACCTTGATCTTTCTGAGAAGATCTTCTAGCACTTGCTGATGCTCGGGCGAAGCATGGGTCAGATCCAGGATAGAAATATTGGATAGAGCAGTGATTGGCTTCTGAACTGACCCTGAAGCCTCTTCTTTCTTCGAAGCTGCCTTGACGAAGTGCTTCAGAATTCTGGTTACTATCTTGGCAATGTCTGCCGTTGCTTTTGCTGGTTCTTTGCTTGTTTTTTTGTAAAATGCAGTAATATCCACCCTCTTGGCGGAAGACTGCGCTTGGCAAAGGACCAGGACCTGATGCTGATCCTGAATGTCCTGCCTAGAACATGGTTGAATGCTATCTTGAAGAGTGAATGTCTGCTCCATGATGACTGAAGCTGAATGCTTGGAAAATGGCTTGGACAAGATTTCCGGCTGTTCTTCCTCATCCTCGATCAGTAAATTCTTGTTAATGCAGTCTTGGATGATGTTCTTAAGAACAAAGCAATGCTCGGTATCATTCCCAACAGTCCGGTGGAACTTGCAAAACTTGTCAGTCCATTTGCCCATAGTGACCGAAGGATCTGCCACCTTGGGGAGTTTGATCGTTCCCTTAGACAACATATACTCCAAGATGTCTTCGCGGGACTGCTCCAGAGCTATGAACTCTCGGTCATAACTCCAACCCTCGTGTTTTGGCTTTTCTGGTTGTTTCGCTTCTGGCTGTGGTGCGGACTGAACAGGCTGCGGCTTGATAAATTTTCCTTTCTGAGTTGTCGAGTTTGTCCTTTCGGCCCTGGAATGCCCGGCATTCATGCTACGATTTTTCTTGCTCTTCTTGCTGCTAGAACTGTCGCTGCCATGATCCGAAAACTCTGTAGAATAGGCGACGTGCGCCTTCTTCTTTTGATCAGGATTCCCTCTGACAAAAGGATATCCTTCATACAAACCATTGTCCAAGCCAGTCTCGAGCCATTCGGCTCTCTCAATTAGTTTGATGAATGATTTGGCGGGTGATGTAGAAATGAGGTTCCTTAGGGGCTGGGCAAAGTTATTCAAAATGATCTGTAGGGCGTGCTCCTCTGGGATGGGAACCTTCATTCTGTTACAGGTGCTTCTCCACCTGTGGATGAATTCGCTGGCTTTTTCATTCTCATTTTGTTTTAAATTATACAGATGATTGAGGGTTGGTGAGGCTTCAACATTGGACATGAAGCGCTCAATGAATAGGTTAACAACTTTATCGAACTCTCGTAGTTTGATGGGATTAATGTGGTCCGCATACCACTTGGCCGCTACACCCTCTAGGCTGCGAGGAAAGCAAATGAATAACGCCCGGTTGTCTTTTCTAAAACGGCCGCACTCAACATAGAAAGTGGCCAAATGAGCCTTAGGGTTGCTTGTTCTGTCGAACTTAAGGAACTTGCGAGGGAGATTCTCCAGATTGTCATCCCCGTCCAGGCCATGGTAAAAATCTTCATCGGAGTAGGTCTGCTTGCCTTTGCTTTTGGCCTGAATATCTTTGATGACCCGATTCATTTCTTTCATCTGTTCTTGCATCGGATCATTAGCCGGAATGAGCTTGTTTATTGATTCGGGCTCTGCAGCAGTCTTTACAGGCTGCAGCAGAGGATTCTGATGATAAACAAACTGTTCTTCCTTTTCTGATTCCTCTTCAACTGATTCTGTTTCTTCAGAAGTGGTGTTAGGCTATACTTTCTTTCTGATGATCCTGATTGGTTTTTTCACAGCCTTCTTCTTTGGTTTGCTTTTCGGAGCAACCTCCTTCTAACTAGCCTCAGCCTGCTCTGACATCATTCTGGTCATCATTCTTTTGAACAGGTTATACATGGCAGGGTCTATATCATCGGTTTGGTTCTGATTCTGCCCCCTGACCGATTTGGGAGAATCCATTGCTTCGATTTCGCTGTCACTGTGCTGAGGAGCAGTCTTCATTTCAGCTCTAGTCTGAACCATTTTGACAATGCCAAATGATTTCTGTAAAAATAGAGGAATGGTTGGAGATTGAAAAATGGAGCCCTTTTGAGAAAAGGAGAATTGATAGACAATTTAGACAAGTTATCCCATCACCAGAGATTGGGTCATCACAAATTTTGCGATAATTGTGTCACCATTTTGCGGCGACAAAAATGCGCCTTATGACCTAGGCGAGGTCATCCATCATGATGAGAGAAAGAATATAAGAGGTTTCATCACCGGGGATGAGGTCGTCACGAGGATCGTGACCATATAAAATAAATTAAAATTTTGGCCATAATGAGCTTTTTATCAGAACAAAAAGTTGCATTTTTATTGATGATAAAATTTAAATACAAAGAGAAGGTGGGCAGACAGTTTGCCATTATTCTCGATACTCCGACGATACATTAGGACCAAGAAACATAGACAAAGAAATGAAGGAGTCCCAAGTGTATTTAGTTACATGGTATGCCCCAGACCACTGATCCGACTGCAGATTAAACTCTGGCATGTGGCCCATCGGGAAGCGAGTGTTGACACGATCCTGCCGCTGCGAAAACTGTCTGAGACACCTCTCTAGCTGATAGTGGACGTAGAAGAAAGGGCCGAGTAATCTGTATCGCTTGCTACGAGCATAAGTGTAGCGAGGAACTGATTCTCGTCTGTCAAAATAGTCCTAGAGGATCTCTTCCTGGTGCAGACTTTCGATCAAGGCTCGATACTGATCAACAAATTTCAACTTCTTGCTACTGAATCTGAAGGAACTGGCCTTTGAGGGAACATGTCGCAGGAACCACGACTGCAAGGCATACGTACATCCTTCCACCAAGATGGTCTCTCCGAGGGCGAAACGAGCTAAGCCCCTGTAGAGAAAGGCTAGAGCTGCCATGGACACCGAAAGCTGACGGGTCTGCCTGCTTCCCCATCTTCGAAAGAGTTGGGCGACTCTGACATCGATGAAATTCTGACCATCCTGAAAAAATGCTAGTCCCACTGTGCATAGGACCATGGCATGCTGGATTCTTTCTTTCGTTGCTCGAGACAAGGTATCAACTTCTTCGTAGGCCCCATACTTGCGATAGAGTCCGAACAGGTCGATGAACTGACTCCCGTTGATCTCCGTGAGAGGCCAAGATCTGCTCCCTGTAGCTCTGGCCAATGCTTCTCGAACATCTATTCCCTTGACATTGATCAGGAACTGCTGCTCGACCGGATCGTTTGGTTGACCAGCTGGTTCTGGAAATCCCATGATATCACTGAACTCGTCCATTAGCAGAGTCATCTCTCCCCATGAAAACCAGAATGTGCAGGTACGTGGATTCCAATGTTCTGCCACAGCTTGAATCAGACTGCCGTTGATGGTTCGCTTGCCAACTGTCGATGCCATCTCCAATCCACAATCATTCAAGTGGTCTGGGAACATACGCGAGAAGGTGGAAAACCAGAAATAATACCACCGAGGAAAGAAGGAATGGGACTGGATAACCCGATGATCCGAGGTTCCATCCCTTATTTGATAGAAGACATGATCCCTGGGAAAGATAGCATCGGGAGATTCGGATGCCATCGGAATGATACTGAGGCAAGAGAGGAAGAGAATTAGATAGACTGCAGGACTTGCGGACAGACTTTTGATGAAAGAAGAGGACATACATAAATTCTGGAAATTTTGAGAGACTAAGGGACTTAGAAAAGTCTTTCTAGGGTTTTTAAGAAAATTTTGACAAAAAAGAGAAAAGAATGTAGGTAAAGGAAAAGTATATATCTGGGGTTTTTGAAAATAAAGGGGAATTTTGAATAATACACCCAGGGTTTTAAAGAAGGTTTTGATATATATATATATATAGGAGAATATAAGGAAATATTACACAATCATAGCTGCACAAACAAAAGATGCGCATACAACACTCCCTAAAGGCTGACTCTAAATGCAATATTTGAAATGGCTTGTAAGACCTTAATCCTAACTCTATGGTTCAGATCATCTGATTCCAATCAAGGTATGCCGATATACTCAAGCCGAAGCTCGAAGTACGTGGCATATAAGATATCTCTCTGGTTCTAAGGTAAGGTTTCCCAACATCCTTGAGCACCTACCGATATACCTCGGACTATGGCCCTTAGGTACGTGGTAGGGGGGCGCGAACCCAAATAAGTGGCCCAGTTGTGAGGCGCTCTCCCAAACTATGGTTCAGTGAGACAGCCCAGCAACATGAAGGCCGGGACAATATAGGTAGGGATATTTTCAAAACATGATCAACATGCAGATAAAACCAGAAAGCTCTAATGCAAGTCCTAAAGAGATAGATTTAAATGAAAAGAAGCATACACTTGCATACATTGTTTACATTCAATCCCTAAAAATTGAGGAGAGTTGTATTTAAAACATAAGTCTAATGTGAGCATGGAATAATCTCCTCAATATGGTCCTACCAAACCATACTTAGATCCTATATACAATGATGTCAGCTTTAGGACAGAGTCTAGGCTCCTAAGGTTTGCATGGAAATGAAGCTGACATAAAAGACTTAGAAAATATTAAAGCAAAGCAAAAGGCATAATTCGACCAGACGGAGACGCAGTCCCATCACGGTCGCCAAAATTGTGATCATCGCAAAATTTTTTCTCTCTCGTATCTTTCTCTCTCTTCCTTTTCTTTTCTTTTTTAGCCTCTATTTTCCTCCTTTTTGAAGGGAGAAAAATAAAAGACAGAAAAAGAAGAGAGAAGAGAAAAGAAAAAAGAAGAGGAACTCTTTTGCGGGGTCTCACTTGACCTTGATTTGAAAAGATTTAGAAAATTACTTGCCTCTGTTTTGAAAATTTGCGGGAAAAAAAATGGAGAGACGGGATTCGCTCGTCGGTACGAGGTTCGACCGTTCCTGGCGCATTTACCAGGGGTAATCGAACCAAGGATCGAATCTATGCCTTTTGCTTTGCCTAAATATCATCTAAGAATTTATCCTAAAGATCTAAATGCACAAATAATCATGCTTGTGCAATGCAAGGATGTATGCTCTTTTTGAAAGATGTTTTGAAAATTTCCAAGTATTCTGAGATGAACTTGATAAGGGATTGAAGAAATGATTGAATCTAACTTTAGAACTTGAGATATATCAGAGAAGTTCTAAGTCTTTGAAGTAAATCAGAGTTAGCAGAATAAATCTTGATTTTGAGAAAGAATGATTTGAAGCTTTGAAATGAAAAGAAATGAAGTTTCAAAGTCAGAAATGGACTTTGAAAACTTGGAATTAAGAGAAGGAAATGAGTATTTGAAGTGGAATTGAATCTCAAATTTGAAGTCAGGATGGACTTGATAAACCCAAATGGTATAAAAAAATGGAAACGGATTTAGAAGGTTCAGTTGAGATCTGAAACTGGAAATCTAGAATTGGGAATGGATTTTGGATTTTAAAAATGGGTTTAGGATTTGGAGATAGGTTTAGGATCTGAAATCTGAGATCCAAGATAGAGTTGGACTCTGGATCCTAAGATGAATTTTGGATCTGAAGTCTGAGAGCCAAATTAGAATTGGGTTCTGAATCCTAAAGGGATTGTGGATCTGAAGCCTGAGATCCAAAAGGTGGAATTGGGTTATGGACTCTAAGATGGATTTTGGATCTGAAGTTTGAGACCCAAGATGAGGTTGAATTCTGGATCTAGGATCCTAAATGGGGATTGGATCTGAAGCCTGAGATCCAAAAGTGAAGATGGTATTTGGAAATCTGGATCCAAGTTGGGATCAGGTTTTAACTTTGGATTTTGATTTTGAAAGTCCAAATAGGACTTTGAAGATGGATCTGGGTTTTTGAAAAACCCAGATTGAATTTAGGACTTAGAAAAAGACTTGAATTTTGAGATTCAGAATCAATCTCAAAATTTGGATTTTGAAGATAAGAAAATAAACTTGATTTTAAATTTGAAGTCAGAGGAATAAGAAACTTCAAAGTTTTAATTTGAAAATGGAAAATCGAATTTTGAATTTGAATTTGAATTTTGACAATGAATTTAGAATTGGATTTGAGAATTGAGTTTTGAATATACAAATGAATTTCAAAGTCAAATTGGACTTCGAATTTGGAGCTTGAATTTGGAATGAATCAAGCATATAAAGATGGAATTTTGAAATTTCAAAGTCAAATTGGACTTTAAATTGAAATTTAAATCTTTGAAATAGGGTAAAAGAATGAATTAAAATAGAGATTGAGGAAAGATATTTGAGATCACTTGGATTTTGGAAAAGAATTTTGAAGATATGATGCTGCTCTATCTTAAATGATGAATGAAAAAGAATTTGAATTTGAATTTTTGAAAAGCTATTCCATTCTTTAAATGAATTAGAATAAGATTGAAAATATAATGCATCCTTGACTATGGTCATTGAATGTATTATATGATAATCTATATTTAAATTCAGGTGAAGAATGAAAATACATTTTAGTGCTTTTATAGAGTTTAAAATGATATTAATTCTCAATATATCCTGACTATGGCCATTGATATATATATATATATATTGAATTAGTTTCAAATTAAACTCTGATAAAAGAAAGAAATATTTGAAAATATGATGATTTTTGAAGAAGACCCAGTGTGGATCCAATGTTATTTTATAAAAGATAAAAATCCTAAGTTTTGTTTACATCCTGACTATGGCCATTGATGCAAATCATCAACTTAGGATTAATTACCTTTTACGAAATGGTGCACGTGCCATTCGTGTTCCCATTCGTGAAATTTCGCAATAAAAGGAAAAGAAAGAATAGACAATTCATGATATTTACATGCTCAGACATTCTAATCTGGCGTAGGCAAGTGAATATTTTCACTAAGATCTAGCTATTACATTGTTGAATTTTTAAAATTTATAAGTCTTTAATTCTAGGGAAGAAAAGCAAATGTTTCCACGTATGTCCTGCAAATACTGATTTAGTGCAAGATAAAATTGCAAAATATAAAGAAAATGGAGCAGGCTATGCTAAAGACTAACCTATATACAACCCTATGTCTAAGTTAGTGATAAGATATAAATGAATTTGTTAACCACAAGTTTTATGGAAAATACCTGTATATATGCCTAAATGCCATACCTATGTATATATGAAATGCATAAGTAAGATGCTTATTATACTAATGAGGAGAAACTTGCAGAAAATTGCACATGGACTTAGTGAATATAGTGAGTGAGTAAGTGGTTGACAATGAAAGCTGGAGATAACTAATATTGAAGGTGAATTTGATACTGCTATGGGTTTAATGTTATACCAAACATGTTGCTTTTGTGATATCAGGTGACTGAAGGGATGTAATGTGCAAGATGTATGGTTAGGGTGATGACAAGGGATGAAGCCTGCTGATATGATGCAGTTGTATATTAAGAAGTGTGGCAATGAAGTGGCATTGTTACTGGGTAAAGATGTAATGGGCTAGGGGAGGTGAAGTTCACCTCTGTGTAGTGAGCTATTAGCCATAGCTGGGTTAGGCTAATGATGACCATCCATGACCATCCACACAGGGGCCTGGGTTGCATAGTCACGCTGAGAAAGTGGTATCCTATAACCCATTGTATATCCCCTTGCAGAAATTATCTACGAAAGCTCGCTACACCTTGTTCACCTATCATTAACATAGAGACCATAAACAAAAATAACTCTTAAATGATTTCTCTAACCAAAGCTGTGAATGAGAAACATGAAAAGTGATAAAAAATGTTTTAGCTAAGACGATGTTCAAGTTGTCAGGTTCTCCACACAAGCAACACTACTAGCAACCAATATTGATGTTAACCATATCGAAGGACAAGTCCTATGACTAGAGTTGGTTTTGAAGCTCCTCACTGTTGTTGAACAACATTAATTCCTAAGCACAATGCAGAAACCTAGACAATGTTATACAGGTAAGGACACTTCACTTATGGACACGGTTTGAAAGCAAAGAGATTGTGATAATACCTAAAAAAAATTTGTAAACCAAATGCATAAATATTTAAGGTTTCATTGTAATTACCTTCACACTCTTTCAACTGTTTCCAACAGCACACGCACTAACTAGCCAATATTACTAAAACGATGCAGTTACCAAACATAATATATAGTCAACAATATACCATGTTCTCAGCTGCACATTCAAAATGTGGGCAACATCCTTCCAACAATTCACATTCTGTATGATGCAGACTGCAACAACCATGCACAAAATAATTTTGCGAGTTCTGACGTACATTACTTTGGACTCAAATGGACGTCAGTGAACTCATGGACCCTATACAACCCAGTTCAGGTTAACGGAATACAAGCTTGAACTTTTCTCAGCAGTATATTCTAAGCAGGTTAACGAAAATACAAGCTTCAACTACCAGAAGTTTGGTCAAGAGCCTCAGTCCTGTTTAATCCAACTCAATAATAGAAGATATCACATGTGCTTCTCAAAAGTGAATAAGACCACCATGACACCAAAATGCAATTTGTGAATTGGAGAGCTAGGCAAATACATATAATTGGGCTAAAACACACATGTGAAGAATCATATACCACGCATGATAAATACAGGAGGTGAGAAAAGAAAAGAGAAGGAAAAAAGGAAAAGAGAAAGAAAAGAAAGGGGGAGGGGGGTGTACCTGCTGCTGCGCTGTTTATTCAAGTGATGAAAGAAGCGGAGAATATGCAATTGTAACACTATGTTGCGGGTAACAGAAGAGGTTGTTGTACCACAAGTGCAGAGAGATCATATACAGCAGGGTGCTGGTGGCATGGTAGGGAGATCAAATAATGCGGGACTCTGGAAGTAAGATGAGACAACGATACTTAAACCAACCCGTGCTATAGCACGTCTGTTTTTGGAAACTTGGATTAGCATTATGATATCTCATCTTTGACTCAAAACCAAAACAGTCGACAATCTTAGGCAAAATTGATCAAATGAACCATCATGATTAGATCCCATTCTGCTATCAAGGAGCCTAAACAACATATTCATAAACTGCGGACTAAATATCCACCATGAGTTAATATAAACAAGTGAAACTGTACATTGAGGCAGTTTATTGACTAAAGAATGGAATTCAAAGAAAGAAAAGGCAATTGCAGAGAATAAACTTCAAAGATGCAAAATCTTACCTGATATTAGGAATCAATAATACAAAACATTGGAAAAGATACTTAAACCAACACATGTTACAGCATATCCGCTTTTAGAACCTCGGATTAACGTCTCATCTTTGCATCAAAACCAGAACGTTGGGCAATGCTTAGACTAAAACAAATGATCAGACGAACCATCCTGATCGGACCCCACTATAGAACCGATTGTGAGAATTTACATGTCGCCTGGATCATTTCCTCAAATGGTAACAGGAGCTTGACAGTCAGGAAAACGAGGACATAATGATATAAAAAATGGTAACAGAGCAACATTATGAAGGAGGGATCCTAGATATTGAATGTTTTAACAAGATGGATATATAAATACAACAAACAGAATAAGATTGTTAATAAGGTAAAAAGGAAATGTGGAAACGAAATGGGAATGCTGAAACATATTCGACAAAGCTGGAAAAAAAAAATTGCAAAAACAAAGTAAAACCTACCATTAAAAAAAAAAGATTGAAATCATACAGGGGATTGAAAATTCAAAAAAGATCAAAAGACGAGGGCAAAGTTTAGTAGGAAATTTGGGTTGGGATTCGAATGAATCCTGCCGGATTATTAAATCCGACAGCCTGAGCCCAAAATCGTTGTACGAGTAAAATAAAAAAAAAGAAAACAAAAGAAAGAAAAGAAAAAAATGTCGGAACGTGACCATCCCATTTACTGTTTGCACAAGAGGGGGATTGGTGTTGCCATAAGCAACCCAACTCCCTTAAACATGCATTAATAGGGGCAAGACCAGGGAAAATATGGAAATCAGAAAATAGCGGGAAGAAGCGACAGAGGGTTCCTACCGGATCACATGGTGTTGTCGGATTCCTCTATTGATCGCAAGAAAAGCTGGGAGATGCGAATTCCCTTTTTTTTTTCTTATGCAGGGATCGGGAAGGCTGAAGCGAGGGAAAACCACGACCTCACTGCAGGACTCGACTCCTTTCTATCTGTTCGTTGGGGACTCCGAAAGAGCGGCTTCTGAGGAAAGCTGGCAGATAAGAATGGGAAAGATGGATGATTGAGAGGAGAAGGTCCTCTGGCAGATGGTGGCGCCGTGGTCCAAGAGGCTCTCCTTTTGCTTCCCAGGTGCAATCAACACCCGATGAGAGGAATCAAGATATGCTGAAGGCGGATTGTTCCCCCCTTTTCGTCCCTTGCTGGCCTCCCTTTATAGAGAAAAAAAAAAAACTTCGAGAGGGAGAAGTGCCATTCAAGATGGAAGGTGAAGATGAGAGGAAGCGGTTGATGATCGATGGTTGAGGGTTTCAGAGTCATTGCTATGGAGCGTGCGATGAGGGTTCTTGAGGAAGCTTCGTGAAAGAGGAGGTGATGAAGGGCAGCGAAGGCTGAGAATGGGGTTTCCGTTGCAGATGGACGGAGGCCATAGAGAGGCTCGTGGAGGAGGAGGAGCTCGGGAGATGGGCACATGCGAGTTCGTGGGTGATGAACGAAGGAGGAGGAGCTCCACTGGCGGGCGATGGAGGATCGACAGTGAGGGATCGATGGAGGCGGCTGAGGGAGTCGGCCAGAGAGAGAAAACTCGAGAGGGTCCCCCCCCCCCCAAAACCCTAACTCGACTTTTGAGTTTTGTAAGGTTTTTCCAAAGAGAGGTCTTCTATAAAAAGATTTTTCCAAAACGGGTTTCTTTTAAAAACCATTTTTTTTTGTTTTTTGTAATTTTCTTTCATTACTTTTTTTGATTTTTTTGTTCTTTTCTTGAATTTTAATATGAAATTCTAAAAACTAAGGATTTTAGAATAATTTTGCAAAATTTTCAAAAAGAATTTTGTAAACACCCCAAATTTTAACCCTCATCCAGTACTTACATTTCATGTGTCATTGCATATCATTGCATGCATTTTTGTATATCATTTCATCGCATTGCATAGCATTGCATGTCATCCCATCTCATTTTCGAGATCCAGCACTCCTGTTTTCAAAACATTCAATCTAGATTTGAGTTTTAAAGCTTTCTTTCAAAATCAATTTCAAAACCTGGGTTTTTATTCAACATTCTATCATTTTCCAACCCCAGGACCTCGTATTTTGAAATATTTTCTCAGAAAACAATCTGGATTCATTTCAAACTCAATTTTAATTGATTTTAATTCTCAGATGAGACCCATTTAGGTGGTGTCGCTTCTGGATTCCTTTACTTGTCAAAAATCTCCAAAAATTTTAGAGTCCTAGTTGGATCAGGACTCTTTTTCCAGAATCCTAGTCGGATCAAAACTCTAATTTTCACTACCTTTTTACCTGTTTTTGAAGAGAACCTTTCAAAATCTTCTGTTTTGGCCAAAATTTCAGAGTCCTAGTTGGATCAGGACTCTTCTTCAAGAGTCCAGTCGGATCAGGACTCTTCTTCAGAGTTTCAATTGGATTGGGACTCTAATCTTTTACAACTATTTTTATCCATTTTCAATCAAATCTTTCAAAATCTTTCAAAATGAGTCAGAAACTCAGATTTTCAGTCAAAACAGGACTCTGTTCAGAGAGTCCTAGTTGGATCAGGACTTTGATCCTGATTTCAATTTTGAGATAAATCTTTCAGAAATCTTTCAATCTACCAAAACTATTACACTTTTATCAAAGAATTTCAAAATTCTGAGATTTTATCTCAGAGTCCTGATCAAATCAGGACTCTACCCCAGAGTCCTGATCGAAGTAGGACTCTATCCAAAATTGATTTTCTCACTTCATTTTCACTGGTTTTCAAAAGCTTTGCCCAAATTTCATCATTTACTTATCAGAAAACCAAAATTCTTAGATTTCTGATCGAATCAGAACTCTTTCTCAGGGTCCTAATTAGATCAGGACTCTGAACCAAAAACTTCAATTTCATCCTGTTTTCACTTGTTTTTCAAAATCCTCTCATTTGATTTCTCAGAAAATCCAAAAATTGGAGAGTCCTAGTTCAATTAGGACTCTGTCCCCAGAGTCTTAGTTGAATCAGAACTCTGTTTTATTTCAATATTCGTTATTGTTTTCACTGTTTTGACAAGTTCTTTCATTTGTTTTTCAGAAAATACCAAAAAATCTAGAGTTTCAGTCCGATCAGGATTCTGTCCCAGAGTCCTAGTCCACTCAGGAGTCAGTTTTGAAGTTTGTTTTTACTTCCATTTTTATTTATTTCCATTTATTTTCAAAATTTAGGTCATTTTGTAGAGTCCAGTTAATCCAGGACTCTAATTTAGAGTTCTGATCGAGTTAGGAGTCTAACCCTGACTGTATTTTCTGACTTGTTTCACCATTTTCGATGAAATCTTTTCAAAAATTTCTTTATTTGGCTTTTAAAAACCAAAATCACAGAGTCCTAAGAGTTCAGGACTCTAATTCGGAGTTCCAGTTCGCTTGAGACCCTATTTTCAAAGATCTTGAAGTTCAAATATCGATTTTAACCCCTTTTCAAAGCCATTTTCAGTGTTTATTTCAAAATTCTTCAAAACTCGATGTGGGCCCACTCAGTTGGCACCATATCCAGAGGAGTTCTGACTAGGTTAGAACCCTATGCCATTTCAAAAATTCTAATTTTAAGTTTACTTTTGAAAATCTTTTGAAAACTCCTTCAATTTTAAGTTTTAAAATCGCTTTTTGAAAAACTCAAGTAGGGCCCACTCGGGGTGGCGCCATATTCGAGTAAGTCAGGGCTAGACTAGGGTTAGTTAGTGTCTTGGTTAGTGTTAGAAGTTTAGAAGAGTCAAAACCATTTTGAAAACTCATTTTGAAGTTTAGTTTTTAAAACTAGTGTTTTTAAATGTTTTTAAAGGTTTTTAAAAAACCAAATGTGGAAGATGCCAAGTGGCATCACATTTGGACTTTCTAGGGTTTAATTAGGGGTTAATTAGGGATTAATTAGAGTCCCACCTAGGCTATAATTCTCCAAAAAATCATTGCCTTTAGTGGATTTATTAAAAAGAGTCCTAAAAAAAATGAAAAACCTCTTAATTAACCCTAATTAAGTGACTTTTTGAAAAACTATAAAAAGGGACCTAAAGGGGGGCCAAGAGAGGCTCTTTTTCTCTAAAATTTTCGTGGCCTCTCTCTCCTCTCCAGAACCTCTACCTTCCTCCATTGCAGCTGCAGCCCCAAGGTGAGTTTATTTAATATTATTTTATTAGTTTTTATGATTTTTCAATAGATTTCACCATGGAAACTCTTGTGTTCATGGATTTAACCATGGATTTCATCCAAGAACCCAAAAATCAATTCAAGAAGATGATCTAACTCTATTACATGCTGTTTTTCATGATTCTAATCCATTAGAATCGTTTATTACATTATTTTTTATATTCTTAACCAATAAAACATGTGATTTACCCTTTTAATGGGTTAAATCCATGCTTTTAAAGGTAACATCAAATTCCAGCCATTGATTCCCTGTTTTTAATTTATTTTCATGGTTTATTCATGTTTGTTTTACGTTCTATAGCATAGAAATAATTTTTACTTACTGTTTTATGGTTTATTTTATTTATTTACATTAGTTAATGCATGGTTTTTCAAGTTTCTTAAATTTCTGTGTGTTCTAGGTTTAGAACAGTAAAGATGATGTTATTTCGGATTGAAGCACTCATTGTTTATTTCTGATTTTTTTATATGTGATGCATGAATGAGTTATTGAGTTACTGTAGAAAAATCAGAGGTTTTGGATCTCGGGAACCCTGTCAAAAAAATAAGACATCAAATCGGGTTTTTAAAGCTTTAAAATCGTGGTTAAAATCAAGAAGGTAACTTGCTGCTATGATATTTTTCTCATCTTATATCCGATTTTAGATCTGTAAAGTGATATGGATTCACATTGAGTAGATCTGTCTTCTGTGAAATTGTTGGATTTTTTTATCACTGTTTAGTATTTTTCCCCTTTTAGAGAATCTGTTTTTAAAGTTAAAACTCGTTAGGGTTTACCAAAACCCTAATCAGACTTGTGTTAGTCATAAATCCCAAACCATAGATTCGATTTTAGATCTGTAAAAAGTGAGTATTGTTATTTTTCTGTCTACTGTTCACCACTAAAATTTCAGAGATTTTTATTTATAATTGCTATTTATGTCTGTATTTTTAATCTGGAATAGCTGTTTTAATCCCTGTTAAGAGTGATATATTTTAGCTCAGATTGCCGGAAGGGTTTCTCCCTAACCGGAGATGATTTTTCCAATCTGTAAATTGGGAAATCTCTGTTTTTTTTTCTAGTTAGTCTCTGTAAAATTTCATAAATTTCCATGGAGATTTGACCCCTGGTTCAGGTCTTGGACTGAGACTGGTTGGTGAATTAGGTCAAAAATAGCATATTTTTAGGGTTTAATATAATTTTTGGATTAATTTAATGTCAAAAAATTATTTTTATAATTCTAATTCAAAATTAGGGTTATAACAAGTGCAGGTACCAAATTTGATAAATTTTGGAATCCAATTGATGGCTGAATTAAGCAAATTGCAAAACAGGGTTCCTGAAAGATCCAAAAACACTGCCAAAATCACATTTTTTTGTGATATTCTTGAATTTTCGTGTATAAGCATATATTTTTAGGGTTTAATCATGTTCATAATCATATTAGGATACTTTAGGTTAAATTTGATGTTCATTTGATTTCATTTAGTGGATAAAACCTAAGTTTTTACCAAAATCTATTTCAGAAAACCCTGATTTCAAGGCCATAGTCTTGCTATCAGGGGAAATTTGGTCATTTGACCTCAATTTAGAAATCCCTAACCCTAATTTTCATATTTTTAATCATGTCACATCATATTTAGCTTATCTTATTCGATTCAAATTTCAAAACTTGCATTTTATCCAAATATCTTTCTAAAAAAACCCTAATTTCAAGGCCATAGTCTTGTTATTAGGGGTATTTTGGTCATTTGGACCCCAATTTCGAAAATTTTATATCTTATCTTCCTTATTTATTCCATTTTATTTCATACTTTATCATTTTTATTTAAGAGAATCAAGGAAAAGGCTTATATCTAGCAAAATCCAGTCCTCGTGCTTTGAGCGTATGCCCCTACTATGGTCTCAGGGGGCATATTGAGATTAAGTATCAGCGTAAGTTGGGCAATAAACTCGCGATGGGTAACGCTGAGACCGAAGAGAACGAGGCTTCTGAGGGCGGTCAGGCACAGTCTGCGGTTGACCTAGTGGGAGATGCACAGGTTGCACCAGGTTCTCCCGAGTACACGCCACCTTCCTACTCATGCTCTGTTTCTCCCCGAGTACACGCCAGCTTCACCTCCGTGGTCTCAGGCAGTGAGTCCTGTTGAGTACACACCTTCTTCTCGTCCTTGTCTGATGTAGAGACGATACAGGAATCAGATCACCTACCGCAACTACTACACTCATAGGCAGCGGTGATCTTGGTTGTTCAGATATGAACATTGTGTGGTTGGAACACTGAGTCAGTGTTCATTTTGTAGACCCGCTTTGTTTTTGCTTTTGTTGCGAAGGTTTACACATTGCAACCCTATAGTAGAAAGGTAATTTTGGCTTGTACCGAATATATGTATGCTTCCTTTATTTAAGTAATGAAATTATATTTGACTTGTCTATTTGCTTATATGAGTCATGTTTTTGGGTCATGTGATATCCAGTGATGGTGTGTCAGTTGATCCAGCGAAGGTCGAAGCAGTGTTGGACTGAAAGCAACCTCAGTCTGTTACAGATATCCGCAGTTTTCTCGGTTTAGCTGGTTACTACAAGCGTTTCATTCAGGACTTCTCCAGGATTGCGCTTCCATTGACGAAGCTTTTACGTAAGGGAGTCAAGTTTGAGTGGACTGATTCTTGTGAAGAGAGTTTTCGGATCCTGAAGATGAAGCTGACTACCTCTCTAGTGTTAGCTTTACCTTCTGGCAAGGGTGGTTTTGTGGTGTACACAGATGCCTCAGGTACAGGATTGGGATGCGTGCTTATGCAGCACGGTCAAGTAATTGCGTATGCTTCACGACAACTGAAGATTCACGAAAGGAATTATCAGACTCATGACTTGGAGTTAGCAGCTGTGTTGTTCGCCTTGAAGTCCTGGCAACATTATCTATACATAGATACTTTCGAGGTCTTTTCTGACCATAAGAGTCTCAAGTATTTATTTTCCCAGAAGGAATTGAATATGAGACAGCGTCGTTGGCTCAAGTTTATCAAGGATTATGAGTTCACATTGTCTTACCACTCTGGTAAGGTAAACGTCATGGCAGATGCGCTTAGTCGCAAATCGAGCAGCGTTTTGGCTAGTCTTGTGTGGAGCCAGAAATTGATCGAAGATTTTGTGGCTTGGAAGCTATTCTTCGTTGGAGGCTGAACGATCAGATTATCGGGGTTGGCCATTCGATCAGAGTTCTTGCCTAAGGTTATCGAGGCGCAGAAGTGAAACGCTCAATATCAGAAGTTTGTCGATCGAGCTCGTGAAGAGGGCTCAGTCTTTCGCATTGATGATAGTGGTTGCATCCACATGAAAGATCAACTTTGGGTGCCAAATGAACCTGAGTTGAAGAAAGAGGTTCTTGATGAGGCACACCTGTCGAAGTACACCGCTCAGCCAGGTGGTACTAAGATGTTTAAGGATCTACAATGAAGGTATTGGTGGAACGGGATGAAGCGTGAAGTCGCAGCGTATGTTTTGAGGTGTTTGACTTGTCAGCAAATCAAGATCGAGCACCAACATCCCGGAGGTTCTATGTTGTTAATCATCGCAAAATTTTTACTTTTGCAAGTCAAACTGACCTTTGAAAAATATTTTGAAAATAACTCAGCTCCGTTTTAAAATGCGGGATAATTCCGAAGAATGGAGCTCGCCTGTCGGTATGAGGTTCAACCGTTCCTGGCGCCTTTACCAGGGGTAATTGAACCAATGATCAATTATGTGCTTAGCTTTGCTTAACTTGTCTAAATCATGTTCTATTTCCTAAATGCACAAAGAATCAGGCATGTGCTATGAATTTTCTGAAAAATACAGATTTGAAAACATGATGTTTGCTTCAAAGTTTGAAATACTTGAAAAATTCTTGGAAAAGATGTCACTTGGAAAATCATGAATCATGGTGAAAGAATATTTCTAAGGAAAATGAAAATTGATTTCTGAAGAATCCAAGTGTTTTGTAAAAATCGATTTCTAAGGAATTTCAAATAACTTTGGAAAACTTGATTTCTCTGAATTCAAACATTGAAATATAACTTGAAAATCAGGACTTTGAACTTGAAAAATGCTTGAAATATCATTGGAAAATCAATGTTTTGAGAAAATCAATTTCTCAATAAGACTTGGAAATTTTGAGAAAATTGATTTCTCTGAATTGAAATTGGAATTTGCAAATGAATGAATTTAATGAATATGGATTTGAAAGACTTAATTTTGAGGAATTGAGAAAATCCTTTTTGTATTTTTGAGAAATGCAGTGCATTTTGAAGTTAGCCTAAGAGTGTAGGCTGAATGTGGCTAATACAAAGATCACAAATCTGGGTATCATTCGTATTCTGACTATGGCAATAAATACAAATTCCACCGAGTTTGTCAACTCCATAAGAGCTAGTTCACGTTCCATTCGTTTAGACCATAGTGGATTTATAAAATATACATGAATAATGCATACATAGCAGTTATATATCAAAATTTAAAACTATATGCAATGCATCCTATTCTATGCAGGAATTGAAATTCTTATTCCAAAATTAATTACAATTTACATCACTAATTAAATTTAAATGACTGAAAATTAAAAGAAAGTAAAGTCTTCAATATCTATGCAAAACTAGAAAACTTGTTAGTGAAGATATGTTGGCTTTTCTAGATTTATCTAGTAATATCTAGAAATTACTGAATTTTGCTAGATATAAGCCATTTTTTATATGATTCCCTTATATAAACTTGATAAAATATGAAATAAGATGGAATAAATATGAAAATGGAATTTGGAATTTTGAAATTGGGGTCAAAATGACCAAAATACCCCTGATAGCAAGACTATGGCCTTGAAATCAGGGTTTTTAGAAAGATATTTTGTAAAATACAACTTTTGAAATACAAATAATGATAAATTAACTCAAATATGATATGACATGATTAAAAATGTGAAAATTAGGGTTTTGAATTTCGAAATTGAGGTCAAATGACCAAATTACCTCTGATAGCAAGACTATGGCCTTGAAATCAGGGTTTTCTGAAATAAATTTTGGCAAAAACTTTGGATTTATGATTGAAATAAACATAAAATCAAACATGAAACATCCTAATATGATTCTAAACATGAACAAACCCTAAAAACCTGAACTTGTTGTGATCATCGCAAAAAAATTTCCTCTCTTGTGGTTTCTCTCTCTTCCTTCTCTTTTTCCTTTTCCAACCTCTATTTTCCTCATTTTTGAAGGGAGAAGAATAAAAGACAGAAAAGAAAGAAGAGAAGAGAGAGAGGAATTCTTTTGCGGGGTCTCACTTGACCTTAATTTGAAAATATTTTAAAAAAATAACTCACCTCCGTTTTGAAATATTTGCGGGAAAACTGGGAGACGGGAGACGGGATCCGCTCATCGGTATGAGGTTCGACCATTCCTGACGCCTTTACCAGAGGTAATCGAACCAAGGGTCGAATTCATGCCTTTTTCTTTGCTAAGAAATTATCTAAGGATTTATCCTAAGTCTAAATGCACAAAGAATCATGCTTGTGCAATGCAGAGATGTATGCTCTTTTTCAAAAATTGATTTTGGAAATCTCCAAGTGTTTCTGATAAAAATAGAGTGAAGAGATGGTTTTTAACTCAGAACTTAAGATGTAAAGTTCTAAGTTTTTGGAATAATCAGAGCTTGGGAAAATAATCTAGACTTTTGAAAGGAAGGGTCTTGAAATTGAGATAAAATGAGAAGAAAGAAAATTTCAAAGTCATAAATGGACTTTTAATCAGAATAGAGATGAAATGGAATGGATTTCTAACTTTGAAGTTTAAAATCAGAAGGAGATTTGAAAAAAAATAGAATTGAGAAATAGAATTGGTTTTTGGAATTTTTGGGAGGCAAGATAAACTTGAATTTTGAAATCTGAAATGAAATGGAATTGGAATTGGGAATAGAAGTTGATTTGAAATTTAGAATTCAAGATGGAATTTGAAGCCAAGGTCTGGATTCTAAATAGAGTTGAGATTTAAAATTGAATTCTGGATTTAGAATCCTAAATGGGAATTGGATCTGAATTTTGGAATAGAATTCGGATCTGAAATCTGAGATCTAAGATGAAGTTGGATTCTGGATCCTAAAATGGATTTTGGATCTGAAGTCTGAGATCCAAAGTGGAATTGGGTTCTGGATCCTAAAATGGATTTTGGACCTGAGATCCAATATGGAACTGGATTCTGGATCCTAAAATGGATTTTGGATTTGAAGTTTGAGATCCAAGGTGAAGTTGGATTCTGGATCCTAGAATGGGTTTTGGATCTGAAATCTGAGATCCAAAAAGTGGAGATTGTACTTGAAAATCTGGATCCAAGTTGGATTTAGGATCTAACTCTGTATTTGGATTCTGAAAGTCCACATGGGACTTTTGAAGATGGATCAGGGTTTTGAAAAACCCAGATTGAATTTAAGAAGGGACAAGTTTTGAGATTCAGAGTTAATCTCAAACTTTGATTTTGATCTTGATTTTGAAATCAGGAGATAACTCAGAGGTTTCAAAGTTAAATTAAACTTTGAATTTGATTTCAAAGTTAAAATTTTGGACTTTGAAGATGAGATAGAATTGATGAATTGAAGTAGAAACTGAAGAAAAGATATTCACAATCACTTGGGTTTTTGAAAAGGGAATTTTTGAAAATATGATGCAACTCTATCCTAAATGATGAATGAAAATAACTTTGAAATTGGATTTTGAAAATCATATTTCATTCTTTAAATGAATGTAAATAAGATTAATGATATAATACACTCCTGACTATTGTCATTGAATGTATTATATAATGATCATATCAAAATTCAAATGAAGAATCAAACATATTTTGGTGCTTTTATAGAATTTAGAAAGAAACTAACTCTCAGCTTACCCTGACTATGGCCATTGGTATACGTATTGAATTAATTTTTAACTAAACTCCGATAAAAGAGGAAAATATTTAAAGAAAATATGATAAAAATACTAAGTTTTGTTTACATCCTGACTATGGCCATTGATGTAAATCATCAACTTAGGATTAATTACCTCTTACGAAATGGTGCATGTGCCATTCGTGTTTCACCATTGTGAGATTTTGAGAAATAAAGGCCAAAAGCATGGAAATAAGCAATTTATGATATTTACAATGCTCATTCATTCTATCTAAAACAGGAAATGTAAATTCTCATTTAAGATCTAACTATTACAATACAAGAAATTGAATTTACAACTCCAAATAATGACCTTTTCTACATATTCCCCTGCAAAACACTTTGATTAGTGTGAAGAAAAAATTGCACATATAGATGTTAATGGTAAAAGAGTGCTTACAGGCCAAGGTATTTAAGATCTAAAAGTATGAAAAAGAAAAAAAATAATATATGTTTATGTACATATATACATGCATATATATATGTATACTTATATACATATATGTATGTGGACATGAATGTATATATATATATATAGGTGGAATGGTGTGCAGTAGATGGGTGTATACTGCTATGGATGGAGGGTATGCAAAGTGTACATCAACACAACTGCTGTATAGGATAGTGTAGCAGTGGAAGAAGGGGGTTTCTAATTGTAGCTGACCAACATGAGCCAACACCCATGAGATGGGGACTTGTGTGAGCGAGATCACACAACGGTTGCGGACAAGTGATGCAATGATGTGATTGAAGGGTATAATAGGATGATATGCTGAAGGTAAGCTGTGGGTGCATTGGGACTGTGGTAGGTAGGGTACTTTAAATGGTTGCCACATAGTAGAGATAACTAAGGTATAGGATGATGGGCAGCTATAAGCATCACCCGGGATGTTACAACAGCCATGACCGTGGCTGGTAAGGGTATGTTGGAAAGAAACAATATTGTGCTCAGTGGATGGTGGGAATATTGTTATGATGATGCAAAGGCTGTAGCATGTGTATTGAAAGGTGATAGATGCTGTGTAATTATATGTGCAGGAGGGTGGCCAGTACCAGTGGGAGGTATAGGTAATATAGAGGGATAACACGATTGCTAATGATAGTGAGTTGTGATGAATACATACGAATGAACAAATGCACTGAAAGTGAGAAATATATATGCAGGTATTAAAAAGAAAAATGGAGATGAGCATGAAGGTAAACCGTAGGTGCCAGTATGAATGAAAAAAAAAAAGTATTGTTGTGATGAACAATTTTATTTGTAGAAAAGGTAGGTACAAAAACAAATGTGTGTTGTACAGTAGTGTTGAATGCCAAAATGTCAACTGTCCTATGTACCTTGAGCCATCAGCAAAGTGCTCCCTGGAATGATATATCAATGTTGTATGGATTTCTATAAGCATAAGTTAATTTTCTGCAAAATGACTGCATGGCATGGCAAAACACATAGTGTTCTTGGGATTCAATGTATAGGTGTTGTAGGGAATAGTAGGTGGGTGCTACTGATGTGTTTGAAGAATTATGATGGAAGTGTCGTATGTGTAGGGAGATGCAGAATGCAAAAGATGAAAATGAAGACATTACTGACAGACTTTCACAGAGTGAGTGATCAAGCCTACCAAAAAAAATTTATTAGCAGCCCCAAGGAAAGACTGCAGCTGATCCTTTGTTGCATCAGATGGCTCGGTTCCTGCATATAAATGATATCTCTATCCTATCGAGTATCATTTTTTCAACAAGTCTTTACAAGCGCCTAAGTGCAACGCATTGATGCAAGCATAACAAATCAACTTAAAGAGGAGGCTACATCATTTTGAATACCAACCAGATCCTTCAAATGTGATTTCGATAATCTCCTCCCTGTTTGCAATTACCCAGAGACTTTAAATGCATGGTGAAAGAGGTGTTTGAGGACAAAACATACTGAGGGGAGCCCCAGAAGATGATCAAGCACCACCGAGGTCCCCTGCCAATAATGGCCCTACCCAGGTGTGAATGCATCTTCAGCAAAGGACCCAAAGGGCGTCTTTCAATTCTAAGGAGACACGAAAAAAAAATATATGGTTCCTGTTACCCCACTGGACCTATACAGGACCTGCTCTTTGTATCAGCACTTGCTCTTTTTTTGTACTCAAATGTCTTCTGGTAGCACAGGGGAGCAAATGTCTAAATCTCAAGGTTCAGCATTGGCATAACGAATTATAGCCACAATTGACGTGATTTGTGATGGATACACAACCGTGAATGGTAGCAATGAATGTAACTCTACCCAGAACATTTTTGCAGGAAATGCTATTTGATGCAATATGATGAAAGAGTATTGATACATGAGATGTCATCAGGAATATGCAGATGTGTTGATGCTGCATGAAAGCCTTTTGTAATTGCATTCTGATTATTTGCAGAGAATGCCGATATTACAACTGTAATCAATAGAGTCCGATGGACCAAAACACAGAGGGTGTTGATAAGGATCCTGAAAACACACAATCATGCTTGAGATAAATGAGAAGAGGGCAAAATGGTAAGGAAAATCGTGAAGCTGTCATGAGGAATCGAGAGAACCACTGTAAATCAGATGGACCAACAGAATTTCCTAATTAAGATGGATCATCGATAATGAATAAATGGTATTTCTAAAACATAAATTACAGAAAACACAAAAAAAAAGGTATCTCTGGAACCTAAATTACAGAACACAAAATAAGAGAAGAAAGAAAAAAAAGTATCTCTGGAACCTAAATAAAAAAACGAAGAGAGTCAAAGAAGGAAGACAAAGAAACTTCTCGTTGTAAAAAGAAAAAAAAATGCAGGCCGATGATTCAAAATGGAACAGAAAATTAACCACACAAAACAAAAAACAAAAAAAAAAAGAAAAAAAAATGTCAGAACTAGAGAATTCCTTTGATGTCGCATAGAGATGTGTTGGAGTGGCTACAGGCAACCCCACATTCGTCTATGGTGCGTTGATAGGGACGAGGATCAGGAAATCAGAATAAAGTGAAGAAAATACAAGGGAAATGATAAGATGAATGGAGAGACAATCATCAAAATCTTGATGAATCAACGATGTCATTACGAGGCATCGTTGATTGTCTATCCATCAAGAAGGATATCCAATGAAATAAAAAATTCACGAAAACAGATTCTGGAAAGCAAAGATGCAAGATGAATAAAATGAATGGCAAATATGAAAGAAAAAAAACTGAAAATGTGGAGGGGCTTACCTTGATTTTGCAAACGTTCTGAAGGAGGAAAACGATACTCCTTTGGTGGGATCAGAGGGGGATATCTCTGGTTCTTCTGGCTTGCAGAGACTTCCGAGTTTGGAAGAGAGGGAGAGAACAGGGAAAAGGGATGAAGGTGGTCACTTACCGTGGCTTTGCAAGATTGGAGCCAGAGAGGACTTCTGCAGCAGGGATTTAGAAAGAGGGTGTAACACCCCAATTTTTATAACCCGAAATTGGTGGAATTTTTTTTTTTTTTGAAATACATTTAAATCTTTTAGCAGTTAACATCAGAAAAACACACTGGGCATAAAACTTGGCGTGCTACTTCAGATGAATGCTTGCAACCATATAATTTTGGAATTTAAACTTTAACAACTAATTAACCATGCATGAAATAAAATCAAGTTCCATAATATCCAAAATTTATCACATTTGTCATTGAATTGAATTAAAGTAAAATCAGAGTTCAGAATTCATGAAGCAGAGGAAAGGCAGGCTCAGTCCCCGTCGCAACCTTCTGCCTTCGCACGTAAGTACCTACTCATTACCTAAAATTTTTTAAACCATATAGGGTTAGACAACATGTCTCAGTAGAGTAATTATGCTAAACTTGTAAGACAGAATAACAAGACAAGGATTTCAATAGAAATTTCATGGTTTAACATTTAATTTAACTTAAACAATCATACAACAAATCATGCATGTTTGGAATTTTCATATTTAACAAAAAAACATAAATCCATACTTTCAAAATACAAAATGCAAGAACTATTTAAATGCATGACTTACCATATGCAGAAGCTCTTTCAATGCATGTATATTTTCTTATCTTTATTTACATTTTCTTAATTAGATGATGCATGCGATGCCAAATTAATGCACACACCATTTAAGTTATCACTTTTTAGCTCTGCTGATACGACACAGGCAAATATTCTCAGATCAGGACCATGACACAGGACGTGTTTTACATACAGAGGTGGCTTTAGCCTGGCCAGGTCCATTCACTAAGACGGGGTGAGGGACGTTAATACGAGAGAGATTCCCAACACCTTTCAACCCGATGCATCAGTTTTTCTTCATGAGTACTATAACCTCTACGCTGCAATCTAATGCAAAGGTTTTCCCCCTAAAATCGTGGGAGGGGAGGAGCAACCTTCCGTGCCCGTAACAAAACTTGCCCCACGAAGTTTTGTATCACCTGCTACTCTCCAAGCAAGTATCTTGAGTTTAATGTCAAATGATTACTTGATTACAGTCATACTTTTTATGCAACATCAAACTTAAACCACTTTATGGTCATGGATGCATTCTTATAAAGCATTAGACAAAGTCATATAATTAAACTTGTAACAGACATTTGAGCACATTCGTAGCATAAACATCTTATTCATTTTCACACATCATAATGATATGCATGTACATGGCCAATGCAACAAGGAAAATATATATGAACATCCATATCAATGAAACAATCATATCATCACGATATCATGGACATACATGTAGTCAACACATTTTTAGAATTTAAAACATAAACTTGTATTCATTGGACCTTTTGATCCTAAATCTTTAATGTGTAACCTTCCATTTACAATTCATGCCACAATCATATAAGATTGCATAAAATCAGACCTGCATAATCATTCACATAATGCATACTAATTCTATAAAGAAATTGAATAAAAACATATATACTATGCACCATTTGAGCCTTGATTTATGAATTTGCCCTAATTTTTCCAATTTCATAACTCTGTCTGACTGGTACAGAGCTCACAGAAACTTTTTGGCTTTATGAACAGAACTGAAATTTTTACAGTATATAGGAATTGTTGTCAGCTATCCATAGCCGCAAACCGTTTGTAAAAACTCCTTCGTATGAAGGAGTTATGCATGTTTTACTACAAACCTATTAATTTTTGTTTCGACTGCCACAGAGACGTGCTCGGTCCATGAACAGAGCCCAAATTTCTACAGTAGATGCATAATGGAGTTAGCTTTCCAACACAATAATCCGTTCATCAAAACTCTATTGGACAAGGGATAAACAACCATTTTACTGAATGGAGGTCAAGTGGAAAACCTGGAATTCCGAGATTTGCATTTGGGTGAATCAAACCGAGTCACCCGAATCCCAAGAAAAAGTAAAAGAAATAGGGAATATGCATGAAATAAAATTCCAAAAATTCTAAAATATTCACAGTAGATGGAACACTTCATAATCTATCAATCCAAACTAATATTTGCATAAAAATCATGGAATAAATCAAATACAAATATATTTTACGAATCTATTTCTAAGAAACCGATTTTTATGATAAACCCAATTTCAAAAATGATTTTCTTTAGAGGAAAACATGTTTTTGCCATGGATCATTAGATCTGAGTCGAACCCACGGTTAGGAGGGTTTGATCATGATCTAAACTAATGAAAAAGCATCAAAATCCATGCCAAGAACTCCGTTCTTGCAAGAAAAGCATAGAAACCCTACCTTTTGTTGAAAAACCATATTTCTTGATGGATGAACGGCTCTTTTTGCTCGATCCACCGATCAGCTCCTCCTTCCAGCAAGGTGAGGACCTTAGATATCCTCTCCACACCCTTTAAGGTCTGGATCTTGCACTCAAGAACCAAAAGAAACTCTAAAAAGAAGAGAGTAGGGAAGGGAAAGAGAGGAAAGAGAGAAGAGGGTTTTTAGGGAAGAGAGAAGCTCTCAATTTTTTTCCAGCACAAATGAGGGGGGCATGGGCTATGGGAGGGTTTTATAACCTTTCTTAAATTAAGTTATGGGTTGGAATTAATTCCAGCTCTTGATCACTTTAATGAAACTCCATTTGGAGCCCTTGATCTCCACCTTGATTTTCAAGTTTTAAATAAACTTAAAATTCACTAGACTTTTAAATTTCAAAATAAATTTAAAGTAAGATGCCACATAGGATGGGATGGCCCACCTATTGGCTCCTACTAAACTAATAAAATGGGTTTAATTTATAACAAAAATCTATTTTATTAAACTATAATTAAATAATCATAGAATTCCAACAAAAATCATTTTTGTTTTATACAACCACAAATCATATAAAATGTAAAGACATTAATTATCCACTAATTACAACTTATTAAGCATATTAATATGTATATGTTCACAACCTACTTTTGTTAATTCACATTATTTAATTAACTTTACTTAAAGAAAATTCAACATTTTCTTTTTAAAAGAGACATTTTCAATTAGGCATCACTTAGGGTTTTCTCAATTATTCAAACCATGTAGGGTTTATACTTACTACAATTCAACCTTATTAAACCCCCTAAGCCTTACAAATATACTCGAACATTAATTTTTAAAGAAATTAGGGTTCTATATTGGCACGAAATTCAAGACATTTCACAATGCTATAGAAAAGAACTTAGAAATTTTTGGATATTACATCCAATCCCCCTTAAAAAATTTCGTCCTCGAAATTTGGTTAACATTGCATACCGAACAAGTGTGGATATTTAGCTCTCATATTGGCCTCGGGCTCTCAAGAACACTCCTCAAGCCCATGGTGCTGCCATCGTACTTTAACAAGTGGAATTGACTTATGTCGCAGCACTTGTTCTCTTCAATCTACTATCTCTATCGGTCGTTCCTCAAACGTGAGATCTCTCTGAACCTTGACCTCGTCTTACTGAATAACATGAGTAGGATCTGGTACATATTTCCTCAACATTGACACATGAAAAATATTGTGGATGTTAGAAAACTGAAGGGGAAGTGCCAATCTATACGCGGTGCCTCCTATCCTCTCGAGGATGAGAAACGGTCCTATATACCTCAGACTCAATTTCCCTTTCTTGCCGAACCGAAATACGCTCTTCATTGGCGATACTTTGACAATCACATGATTACCAACCTCGAAAGAAACCTCTCGCCTCTTTGGATCTGCATAACTCTTCTGACGGATCTGCATTGTCAAAAGCCTCTTACGAATCAACTGTACTTGATTCTTATAATGCTGCAAAACTATAGGTGATTCAACAGTTCGATCACCTACCTCGCTCCAACAAACAGGGGACCTACAAGGTCGCCCGTACAATGCCTCATATGGAGCCATGCCGATACTCGAATGATAACTGTTATTGTAGGCAAACTCAGCTAACTTTAGGTGCTTACTCCAGTCACCTTTCCACTCCAATGCACACGCTTGCAACATATCCTCGAGTGTTTGAATAGTCCTCTCTGACTGACCATCCGTCTGGGGGTGAAAAGTTGTGCTAAACTTAAGCTTTGTCCCCAAAGCTTTCTGAAGTTGTCCCCAAAACTTTGACGTGAATCTAGGATCCCTGTCTGAGATAATCGAAACATGTATTCCATGTAATCTGACAATCTCGTCGACATATAAATCCGCCAAACTCTCCAAGGTTTGATTCGCCCTGGTTGGTAAGAAGTGTGCCGATTTTGTAAGGTGATCCACAATCACCCAAATGGTGTTATACTGCTGGCGTGTCTTGGGTAGACCTACCACAAAGTCCATGGTAATGTCTTCCCACTTCCACTGCGGAATCTCAATCGACTGCATCATACCGCCTGGTCTCTGGTGCTCTATCTTGACCTGCTGGCAGATTAAGCATCTCGACACGTACTCAGCGACGTCCTTCTTCATGTCGGGCCACCAGTAATTCCTCTGAAGATCCTTATACATCTTGGTGCTTCCAGGATGTATAGTAAATCTGGTATGATATGCCTCATCCAATAATTCTTTCCTCAACTGGGGATCTGCGGGCACCCAGAGCCTCTGGCCATACCAGATGCTTCCATCCTCCTCTAAGTGCAATGCTGACTGGTCTTGCTTGCATGCTGCAATCATCTTATTGAATTCAAGATTATCCTTTTGTTGGGTGATGATCCGATCCATGATTTCTGTCCGCACTGCCGTGCTAGCGATCTGAATCTAACCCAATTCTGCTTTAAAGCGCTTCCAATCTATCAGGTCTTCGAGTAATTTCCACTTACTGCTGATAAAACTCGCAAGGCTCCCAACCTTTCTACTCAAAGCATCAGCCACTACATTGGCTTTGCCTGGATGATAAGAAATAAAGAAGTCGTAATCTTTTAGAAATTCTAACCATCGTCTCTGCCTCATGTTCAAATCCTTCTGTGAGAAGATATATTTGAGGCTCTCATGATCTAAGAAGACCTCAAATTGCTCACCGTACAAATAATGTCGCCATACCTTTAGTGCAAAGATTACTGCAGCAAGCTCCAAGTCGTGAGTGGGGTAGTTTCGCTCATGCACCTTCAGCTGACGTGATGCATAGGCGATCACCTTACCGTGCTGCATCAAAACGCATCCCAAACCAGTACCTGATGCATCACTATAAATCACAAAGCCTCCTTGCCCAGAAGGCAATGTGAGTATAGGGGCTGTAGTAAGCCTCTTCTTCAGCTCTTGAAAGCTTTCTTTGCATTGCTGAGTCCAGACAAACTTAATTCCTTTACAAAGTAGTTTCGTCATAGGTGAAGCGATCTTCGAAAAATCCTGAATGAAACGACGATAATAGCCTGCAAGTCCAAGAAAACTGCGTATATCTGATACGCTCTTAGGTTGTCTCCAATCTATGACTGCTTTCACCTTGGCAGAGTCGACTGACACCCCATCTTTAGAGATCACGTGACCCAAGACCATAACTTGATTCAGCCGAAACTCGCACTTCAAGAACTTAATATATAGCTGATGTTGTCGAAGTGTCTCGAGGACAATCCTCAGATGCTCCCTATGATCTTCCTCGCTCTCGGAGTAAATTAAGATATCGTCTATAAATATGATCACGAAAAGATCTAGGTAAGGCCGAAAGACCTGATTCATCAGGTCCATAAATGTCGCAGGGGCATTTGTTAACCCGAAGGCATCACCAAAAACTCGTAATGGCCGTATCGCGTCCTGAATGTTGTCTTCTGCACGTCGGATTCTTTGATCTTCAGTTGATGGTACCCTGATCGAAGATCAATCTTGGAGAAGACCTTGGCCTCTTGAAGTTGATCAAACAAATCATCGATCCTGGGAAGAGGATATTTGTTCTTTATTGTTACCTGATTCAACATCCTATAGTCAATGCACATACGCATTGACCCATCCTTCTTTTTAACGAACAATACTGGAGCTCCCCAAGGTGAAACACTAGGCCGAATAAAGCCTTTATCTATCAATTCTTGCAGTTGCTTCTTTAGC
This sequence comes from Nuphar pumila, assembly GCF_984573655.1. NCBI lineage: Eukaryota > Viridiplantae > Streptophyta > Magnoliopsida > Nymphaeales > Nymphaeaceae > Nuphar > Nuphar pumila. The sequence continues at coordinate 63,388,882 of NC_143249.1, forward strand.
TCCTCTAACTCTGTTGGGCCATACGATAGGGTGCTTTAGATATCGGGGCCGTTCCAGGCACCAACTCTATCGCAAAATCCACCTCTCTGGTAGGCGATATGCCTGGCAGATCATCTGGAAAAACGTCTGAAAAATATCGAACTACGTCCAAGTCTTCCAGTGGTGTAAGTACTGAGGTCTATCAAGGAAACACTGGCCAAAAAGGCCTCACACCCCTTTTTTACACAACGATGCGCCTTTAATGCCGAGATAAGTCGTCCTTTGCTCTCCTTTTTACATGTCTTGTACTCAAGTACAGGCTGATCAGGGCAAGCAAATTGAATGCGTCGCTCACGACAAAGCATACAAGCGTAATGCTCATACATCCAATCTATGCCAAGAATTACATTATAACCGACCATATCCAACAGGATAAGATTGGCAGGGAGGTTCTGCCCTTCAATCATAACCTCTACTCTAGATAGATAGGTACGACCGATAGAGCTACCGCTCGAAGGTGTGATAACTTCCAGAGTATATCCCAAAGAAGTCGGCGTGACACCAATAAAATTCGCAAAACGTATGGATACGAAGGAATGCGTAGCGCCAGTGTCAAAAAGAACCTTAGCATCAAACCTTGCAATAGGGATTGTACCTTCAATGATGTTGGCATCTTCTTGCAACTCCTCTGCAGAAGTCGCATACACGCGTCCAGTAACCTTCTTCTGACCTTGCGGCTGGAAGTGCTGGGGTCGCTGCTGCTGTGGTCCTCTAGGAACAGGGGCAGTCCCCTCTTGAGCTGGCCTCATAGGGTAGTCTTTGATGAAGTGACCATGTTTTCCACATCTCAGACATGCACCTGAGACTCTGTAGCAGACTCCAGGGTGCCTCTTATTGCAGTTCTTACATACTGCATAAGACTGCGGTGATTGAGTGCCGCCATGTTGTCCCTTGGCCTTCTTTGGGGGTGGCGCTTTTGTAAACACCCCAAATTTTCACCCTCATCCAGTACTTACATTTCATGTGTCATTGCATATCATTGCATGCATTTTTGCATATCATTTCATCTCATTGCATAGCATTGCATGTCATCCCATCTCATTTTCGAGATCCAGCACTCCTGTTTTCAAAACATTCAATCCAGATTTGAGTTTTAAAGCTTTCTTTCAAAATCAATTTCAAAACCTGGGTTTTTATTCAACATTCTATCATTTTCCAACCCCAGGACCTCATATTTTGAAATATTTTCTCAGAAAACAATTTGGATTCATTTCAAACTCAATTTCAATTGATTTCAATTCTCAGATGAGACCCATTTAGGTGGTGTCGCTTCTGGATTCCTTTACTTGTCAAAAATCTCCAAAAACTTCAGAGTCCTAGTTGGATCAGGACTCTTTTTCCAGTCGGATCAAAACTCTATTTTTCACTACCTTTTTACCTGTTTTTGAAGAAAACCTTTCAAAATCTTCTGTTTTGGCCAAAATTTTAGAGTCCTAGTTGGATCAGGACTCTTCTTCAAGAGTCCAGTCAGATCAGGACTCTTCTTCGGAGATTCAATTGGATTGGGACTCTAAACTTTTACAACTATTTTATCTATTTTTCAATCAAATCTTTCAAAATGAGTCAGAAACTCAGAGTTTTAGTCAAAACAGGACTCTGTTCAGAGAGTCCTAGTTGGATCAGGACTCTGATCCTGATTTCAATTTTGAGAGAATCTTTTAGAAATCTTTCGATCTACCAAAACAATTACACTTTTATCAAAGAATTTCAAAATTCTGAGATTTTATCTCAGAGTCCTGATCAAATCAGGACTCTACCCCAGAGTCCTGATCGAAGTAGGACTCTATCCAAAATTGATTTTCTCACTTCATTTTCACTGGTTTTCAAAAGCTTTGCTTAAAATTCATCATTTGCCTACCAGAAAAACCAAAATTCTTAGAGTTCTGATCGAAATCAGGACTCTTTCTCAGAGTCCTAATCAGATCAGGACTCTGAACCGAAACTTCGATTTTATCCTGTTTTTAACTGTTTTTCAAAATTCTCTCATTTGTTTTCTCAGAAAATCCAAAAATCTGAAAGTCTTAGTTCAATCAAGACTCTGTCCTCAGAGTCTCAGTTGAATCATAACTCTGTTTTATTTCAATATTCGTTATTGTTTTCACTGTTTTGACAAGTTCTTTCATTTGTTTTTCAGAAAATACCAAAAAAATCTAGAGTTTCAGTCCGATCAGGACTCTGTCCCAGAGTCCTAGTCTAGCCAGGAGTCTGTTTTGAAGTTTGTTTTTACTCTGTTTTTTTTATTTATTTCCATTTGTTTTAAAAAATTAGGTCATTTTGTAGAGTCCAGTTAATCCAGGACTCTATTTCAGAGTCCTCATTGAGTTAGGAGTCTAACCCTGACAGTATTTTCTGACTTGTTTCACCATTTTAGATGAAATCTTTTCAAAAATTTCTTTATTTGGCTTTTAAAAACCAAAATCACAGAGTCCTAAAAATCCAGGACTCTAGTCCAGAGTCCAGTTCGCTTGAGACTCTATTTTCAAAAATCTTTGAATTTCAACTATTGATTTTAACCCCTTTTCAAAGCCATTTTCAGTATTTATTTCAAATTTTCAAAACTCTGATGTGGGGTCCACTCAGTTGGCGCCATATCCAGAGGAGTTCTGACCCAGTTGGAACTCTGTGCCATTTCAAAACTTTTAATTTCAAGTCTACTTTTGAATCTCTTTTGAAAACTCCTTCAATTTCAAGTTTTAAAATCACTTTTTAAAAAACTCAATTAGGGCCCACTCGGGGTGGCGCCATATTCGAGTAAGTCAGGGCTAGACTAGGGTTAGTTAGTGTCTTGGTTAGTGTTAGAAGTTTAGAAGAGTCAAAACCATTTTGAAAACTCATTTTGAAAATTAGTTTTTAAAACTAGTGTTTTTAAATGTTTTTAAAGGTGTTTTAAAAACCCAAATGTGAAAGATGCCAAGTGGCATCACATTTGGGGGATTTCTAGGTTTAGTTAGGGGCTAATTAGGGATTAATTAGAGTCCCACCTAGGCTAGAAAACCACAAAAAATCGTTGCCTTTAGTGGATTTATTAGAAAGAGTCCTGAAAAAATGAAAAACCTCTTAATTAACCCTAATTAAGTGACTTTTTGAAAAACTATAAAAGGGGACCTAAAGGGGGCCAAAAGGAGGGCTCTTTTCTCTCAAATTTTTGTGGCCTCTCTCTCCTCTCCAGCACCTCCACCTTACTCCATTGCAGCTGCAAGCACCAAGGTAATATTTTTAATATTTTTTAGTTTTATTTAATACTTTTTCATGTTTTAAATCAATTTTAGCCATTGGTGTCATCCCCTTCATGGATTAAACCATGGATTCAACCTCAAGAACCTCAAGAACGGTTCAAGAAAGTGATCTAACTCTATTTCATGGTGTTTACAGGGATTCTAATCCATTAGAATCAATTTTAACATGGGTCTTTACATTATTAACCAATAAAACATGTGATTTACCCTTTTAATGGGTTAAATCCATGCTTTTAAAGGTAACATCAAATTCCAGCCATTGATTCCCTAAGTTTTATTTATTTATCTGTTTATTCATGTTTATTTTACGTTTTTCAGCATAGAAATAATTTTTATTTACTGTTTTATGGTTTATTTTATTGTTTTTCATTAGTTAATGCATGTTTTCTCAAGTTTCTTAGATTTCTGTGTGTCTTTAGTTTAGAACAGAAAAAAGCATGCTGTTTCGGATAGAAATATTTATTGTAAATTTCTGATTTTTTTATATGTGATGCATGCATATGTGATTGAACTACTGTAGAAAAATCAGAGATTTTGGACTTCGGAAACCTTGTCAAAAAAATCAGACATCAGGTCGGGTTTTTAAAACTTTAAAATCGGTGTTAAAATCAGGAGGGTGACTTGCTGTGATGATATTTTTCTCATACGATATTCGATTTGAAATCCATAAAATGCCATGGATTCATATTGATTAGATATATCTACTGCGAAATTTTGAGATTTTTTGATCTCTGTTTAGTATTTTTCCTCTGTCAGAGATTCTGATTTTCAATTTAAAACTCGTTAGGGATTACCAAAACCCTAATCAGACTTGTGTTAGTCATAAATCCCAAACCACAGATCCGATTCATAATCTGTAAAAAGTGAGTATTCTTATTTTTCTGTCTACTGTTTACTTCTAAAATATCAGATATTTTAAATCAGCATTTCTATTTATCCCGAAATTATCAATTGAAAGTATCTGTTTTAACCCCTGTTAGGTTTGTTAGATTTTAATTCAGATTGCCGGAAGGGTTTCTCCCTAACTGAAGATGATTTTTCCGATCTGTAAATTGGAAAATCTCTATTTTTCTTCCTAATTTGTCTCTGTAAAATTTCATAAATTTTCATGAAAGATTGACCCCTAATTCGGGTCTAACTCTGAAACTGGTTGGTGAACTAGGTCAAAAATAGCATATTTTTAGGGTTTGATGCCATTTTCGGGTTAATTTAATGTCAAAAAAATACTTTTATAATTCTAATTCAAAATTAGGGTTATAACAAGTGTAGGTACCAAATTTTATGAATTTTGGAATCTGATTGATGGCTGAATTAAGCAAATTGCAAAACAGGGTTCCTGAAAGATCCAAAAACACTGCCAAAATCACAGTTTTTGTGATATTCTTGGATTTTCGTGCATAAGCAAATATTTTTAGGGTTTTATCATGTTCATAATCATATTAGGATGCTTTAGGTTTAATTTGATGATTATTTGACTTCATTTTGTGCATAAAACCTAAGTTTTACCAAAATTTATTTCAGAAAACCCTGATTTCAAGGCCATAGTCTTGCTATCAGGGGCAATTTGGTCATTTGACCTAAATTTCGAAATCCCTAACCCTAATTTTCATATTTTTAATCATGTCATATCATATTTAGTTTGATTTATCTTCATTTGAATTTCAAAACTTGCATTTTATAAAATATCTTTCTGAAAACCCTAATTTCAAGGCCATAGTCTTGTTATTAGGGGTATTTTGGTCATTTTGACCCCAATTTCGAAATTTCATATCTTATCTTCTTTATTTATTCAATTTTATTTCATACTTTATCATTTTGATTTAAGGGAATCATGGCGAAAAGGCTTATATCTAGCAAAATCCAGCAATTTCCTGATATTGCTGGATAAATCTAGAAAAGCCAACATATCATCACTAACAAAGTTTTCTAGTTTTGCAGGTACATTGAAGACTTTATTTTTCATGTATTTAAATTTCAATAGTGATGTAAACTAAATTAAACTTTGGAATAAGAATTTACATTTCCTGCTTAGATTAGGCAGCATTGCATATAGTTTATTTATTTTTAAATAATGTTAATGTGTGATGGATGATGATTCATGCATATTCAAACTCACTATGGTCTACACGAATGGCACATACACTAGATTTTATGAAGTTTATAAACTTGATGGAATTCATATTTATGGCCATAGTCAGAATATGAGGGATATCTAGATTTATGATCTTCACATTAGCCACATTCAGCCTACACTCTTAGGCTAACTTCAAAATGCACTGCATTTCTCAAAAATACAAAAAGTATTTCTCAATTCCTCAAATCCATATTCATTCATTTCATGCATTTGCCAATTCCAATTCAAATCTCAATTCAAAGAAGTTCATTTTCTCAAAATTTTCTAAGTCATATGGAGAAATCGATTTTCTCAGAATATGAAAATCTCAAAGTATGTTTTAAGTGTTTCTCAAGTTCAAAATTCGAAATTTCAAGTTGTACATTCAATTCCAAGTTTGAATTCAAAGAAACCAAGTTTTCTCAGAATCAATTTTCATAAAATTCCAAGATTTCCCCAGAAATCGATTTTTACTTTTCTCAGAAATATTTTCCAAGTCCTGATTCACGATTTTTCATGTGATATCTTTTCCAAGTATTTCAGTCATTCAAAGCAAACATCATGTTTTCAAATATGCATTTTCAGAAATTCATAGCACATGCCTGATTCTTTGTGCATTTAGGAAATAGAACATGATTTAGACAAGTTGAGCAAAGTTAAGCATACAATTGATCCTTGGTTTGATTACCCCTGGTAAAGGTGCCAGGAACGGTTGAACCTCGTACCGATAGGCGAGTCCCATTCTTCGGAATTTTCCCGCATTTTAAAACGGAGGCGAGTTATTTTCAAAAACTTTTTCAAAGGTCAGTTTGACTCACAAAAAGTAAAAATTTTGCGATGAAAACAGGTATGGTGACCGAGATGGGACCTGTCTTCGCCTGATCAATTGTGTGCTTAACCTAGTTCAAATTGTCAAAATCGTATTCCATGGAATGTCAGCTTTTGATTTATGCTATCATGTGAACCTAGGAGCCTAGGCTTGAACCCAGCTGACATGGACTGCATGTAGACTAGGTATGGTTTGGTAGGACCATATGGAGGAGGAAATTTTCATGCTCACATAGACTTAGGTCTAATACAACACTCCTCAATCTAGGAATTGTATGAAAACAATGTTTGCTTCTTCAAATTTTTCAAAATCTATCTCTTTAGGACTTAGAGCCTTCTATTTGCTTGCATGTGCTCATATTTTTTAAAAACCACCCCACCTATATTGTCCCGGTCTTCACGTTGCTGGGCTCTCTTCCAGAACCATAGTTCGGGACAGAGCCTCACAACTGGGCCACTTATTTGGGTGAAAACCCCCCTGCCACGTACCAAGGGCCATAGTCCAACGTATATCGGTAGGTGCTCAAGGATGTTGGAAAACTTGAACCTAGAACCAGAGAATTTGATTTTATGCCACGTACATCGAGCCTTGGCTTAAGTATATTGGCATAACTGGATTGGATACAGTTGATCTGAACCTTAGAGTTAGGATTAAGGTCCTACAGCTATTTCAAAATTTGTGCATCTAGAGTCAGCTTTTAGGGAATATTGTATGTGCATACTTGTTTATGCAGAATGTGATTGAATGTGTTATTTCCTTTTTATTTTCCATATTTTCCCAATTTTCTAAAAATACTGGACGATTTTTTCAAAAATCCCCAATCCATGCCCATGTATTGTCCATGTTTTAAACCCTGGACGATTTTTAAATACTTCATTTTATGAAATACTTCCTTATATTTCATTAAACCCTGAACGATTTTCATAAAAATTTTCTATTTTCTTCAAAACTCCAGGTGATTTCCCATCTTTGCTTTCTTCTGGATCTTGAATTTTCTGTTTCATTTTCATCCTGCCTGCATCTTTTCAAAATTCATGTATTTTCCCAAGTCTTATTCCAATTCTCCATGTCTTCCAGTCTGATGGCATCCATTCAACTTGATTCAGTCTTTTCTAAGGGTCACATCTCCTACGAGGTGCGACAAGGTCTTCCTGAACATCGAGTCCTCAGCACCGAATCCTTCTTTCCCCGGTGGTATTATTCCTGGCTCAAGAATTTCTCTCGTATGTTTCTGGACCACTTGGACGATTGTGGGTTAGAGTTGGCGTCCGCAGTGAGAAAGCAGACAGTCAACGGCAATTTGATCCATGCACTAGCAGAACGGTGGAATCCGAGCACTTCTACCTTCTGGTTCCCGTGGAGCGAGATGACAGTACTGATAGATGAATTTTCAGAGATTATGGGATTGCCCAAGCTAGCCGGTCAGCCTGAAGATCCATTGGAGAAACAGTTTTTTATCAATGTCAAGGGTCTGGATCCCCGAGACGCTTTAGCTCGCATGACAGGACGCAAGTCTTGGCCATTGATAGAGGAGGATGGAAACGAATATGTGGACCTGCTCGAAATCTACAGACAGTATGGGACATTTGCAGAAGTCAGCTCGTTGTCTCGAACAGCTCGAGAAAGAATTCAGCATGCGATGGTTCTGTGCATGGTGGGATTAGCTTTCTTTCCCGACGGACGGAATTATATGGATATCAGAATAGTTCAGCTCCTAAGGAGATGGGGAAGTCGACAGACCAGCCGCCTCTCCATTGCCATGGCCGCACTCGCCTTTCTATACCGAGGGTTGACTCGTTTCGCACTCAGAGAATCAATTCTAGTCGAAGGGTGCACCTACGCGTTGCAGTCTTGGTTCTTCCGGCATGTGCCAGCCCGAGCCAGTTCCTTTAGATACAATGGTAAAAAGAGCTTTTGCCAGTTGCGCGATACCGGTTCTTGATCGATAGCGTTCAGGAGGAAGAAGTCGTATGGGACTACTTTGATCGTTAGGAGTCACCTCCCAGATATACTTATGCATATGGCAAGCGATTCAGGCTACTTGGCCCGTTCTTCTGCGCATACTATCATCCAGAGCGGTGCGTCAGGCAGTTCTCTCAGAGGCAGAAGCGCGTAGAGATTCGTCCACTAGCAGGGGTTCTGCCAGAATTCTACCTCGCATCAGATCAGTGGTCCGGAGCATACCATTCTGCCAGACATGGCTGGAATTCCTTTGTCAATCTTACTATTTTTCCTGGTCCTCGTGTGTCTTCTGATTTTCCAGAGTGGTGGAAAATTGTCTGTCCCCCTCCCCTCTGTCAAGTGTATTATTAAAATCATATTTTCGATAAAGTTCCTTTAATCTTCATTTCACTTTGGTTTGATGACCTCGCCTAGGTAACAAGGCATATTCTCAGTTGTTTATTTTGCAAAGAATAGCAGCGCAATTGTCGTAAACTCCAGCGACAACTCAATCCCTATTAATGGGATATTATTTCAATTGTCTGCCAAAATTCTTAACAAATATTTTCCTCCAACCAAATTTCATTCAAAAGCCTAATCATCAGTTCTACCTTGCAGAGAGCATCAGCAACATTAAGGAGAACATTTGTGATACTCGATGGTTTATACAAGATCCGGAAAGAAAACCTCATCAATCGAAGGTGTGGCATACTCGATCGCTTCAGAAGAGGAAATGGACTCACCTCGATCAACTAGAAGTCAGGGTCAGCAAGCAAAGGATGATGTTGATCCCTAGATATATGCTATGTTCAAAGAGACGGTGACCAAAATGTCGACAGAACAAGCTGAAGCTAGTACAGAAAAGATCCAGGTCAAGCAGAAGGCAAAAGGCCGGTCAGCCAAGAAAGTTTTAAAACTATCCAAGAAACATATCCAACACGAGGATACATCTGATGAATCAGAATCAGTAGTTGGCACTGATGAAGAGTATGAAGTCTGGCAAGCACTTCAAAGATCCTCTCATAGACAAGGGACAGCCTATAAATTGAAAGATCAAGCAATGGATGATCCAGTCCAAATACAGCTGAAGGAAATGGCCAAGATGATTAAAGATTTGCAAGCTCATGACAAGGGAAAGAAGGTCTTCAGGAACAAAGATTTCCATGATGGCATCACCTCCGTCAGGAATAATCAAGATTCAGAAAAGAAGACAAAACACATCTTCTTCGTTGATGCCAATCGCAGTGATTGCAAAAATAACAAAGGCAATCATACAAGTCAGAAAGAGAAATCTTTAAAGCAGAGTGAAAAATTGAGTCAACAGAAAGAGAAGAAAAAGCATGACGGTTGGGGTTACGATCGCGAATTCACTTCTCTAGATCAGCCCCTTGAAGAGGTCCTTGAATACATGCTGAGCAAAGGAATGGTTAAGCTTCCAAGAATTGTTAATCCTCTGGTCGCCCTAGGGAAATGGAAAGACCGCTTCTGCAAATTTCACCAAACAACGGGGCACAATACTGAACATTGTTTCGTCTTTAAGAATATCGTCCAAGATTATATCGACAAGAATTTCTTTGTTAAGGGTGAGAAAGAATACCAGTCGACTGTCTTTGCTAAGTCTCAGTAGAAATCAAGCACTCGGCAAGAGGTACAACATGATTATCGAAATCAGGACCGCAAGATGGCCCCTTTGGATCAAATATTTGAAAGCTTTTTGGAATACATGCTCGCAAAAGATACAGTAAGATCTCTGAAGGCTCATTTCACTCTTTCTGCCAATGATAGCAAAAGCAATAAGAAGAATCATGATCACTATTCAGAGGGATCCAAGGGCCAAAAAGGAAAGTTCTCCAACAATGATAGGCCTCTTCAATCTAGTCCTCAGCATAAAAAGAAAGATCAAGAAAAGCCAAAGCGCAAGGATTGGAGTACGGATCGAAAGTTCACCCCTTTGGACCAGACACTAGAGAGTGTTTTGGAATACATGATCGCGAAAGATATGATCCGTTTACCTAAAGCAGCTGATCCCGCAACAATCATGGGCAGATTCAAAGGAAAATTTTGCAAATTTCATCGGGCAGTGGGACATGACACTGAGAATTGTTTCATCCTGAAGAATATCATTCAAGATTGCATCGACAAGAATATCCTTATTGAAGATGAGGAAAATACCAGTCGACCATCCTGAGCAAGTTTTCTAAAAATTGACAATGTCGAGACCAGGTCACTTTCATCATTTTGTCGTTTTGAAGGGACAATGTAGTCCCAGTTCTTCTATCAATTTGTTATTTCCTTCTTCAATGCATTAATAAATTTGTCAATCTTTCTTATGGCCTGGCGTCGTCTTTTATATTCCTCATTTGCAAATGTTTAAATGTCTTCTTATAAGGGGTAACCTTTTTTTTTTAAAAAGTGCCTCTCTGATTAACCAAGAAGCTCATTGTCAGTTTTTACCTCGTTATTCTCAGAGAATTCTCATCAAATATCAACTACTTATCCTTTCATCCAAACTCTCACTCCCCAGTTATACTGGGGCATTATTTTGAAAATTGGCTTCAAAACTTTCTGTATGCAGGCAGGATCAAACAAATCTCTCATTTTGCACACATGTGCACCCATCTACATTCATTTGCATTTGCATGCATTCATTCGCATTCATCTGCATTCATCTACATCAATTTGCATTGAACTCCCCATTCAGGATAAGGGATAAATCCTGAGGCCCCGACAGTTGCCCAAGTTGTCATAAGGGTGAAGACTGAAAATTTTCCATCAAAATCAATTAGTAATTCTTCAGAATCCAGTGTTTGTGCTGGTAATTTTTCAAAAATACAGTGCTCATACTGGTAATCTTTCAAAATCCAGTGCTCGTACTGGTACTCTTCCAAAATCTGATGCTCGTGCTAGTTGAACTAGTCCCAAATGTCATCTTTATACTTATCAACTTTTCTTTCCTTTCAATGTCTTGAATTGGTCTAGAAGAGTCGAGTTCCGATTCGAATCTTCTTCCAAATCCAATTCAGAATTGGTCTAGAAAATCTAAGTTCCGACTTGAATTTTCTTACAAATCCAATTCGTATATTTTCTTTCCTCTAGATTTTAGAATTGGTCTAGAAGAGTCGAGTTCCGATTCGAATCTTCTTCCAAATCTAATTCAGAATTGGTCTAGAAAATCCAAGTTCCGACTTGAATTTTCTTACAAATCCAATTTGTATAATTTCTTTCCTCCAGATTTTAGAATTGGTCTAGAAGAGTCGAGTTTCGATTCGAATCTTCTTCCAAATCCAATTCAGAATTGGTCTAGAAAATCCAAGTTCCGACTTGAATTTTCTTATAAATCCAATTCGTATAATTTCTTTCCTCCAGATTTTAGAATTTGTCTAGAAGAGTCGAGTTCCGATTCGAATCTTCTTCCAAATCCAATTCAGAATTGGTCTAGAAAATCCAAGTTCCGACTTGAATTTTCTTACAAATCCAATTCGTATAATTTCTTTCCTCCAGATTTTAGAATTGGTCTAGAAGAGTCGAGTTCCGATTCGAATCTTCTTCCAAATCCAATTCAGAATTGGTCTAGAAAATCCAAGTTCCGACTTGAATTTTCTTACAAATCCAATTCGTATAATTTTCTTTCCTCTAGATTCTAGAATTGGTCTAGAAGAGTCGAGTTCCGATTCGAATTTTCTTCCAAATCCAATTCAGAATTGGTCTAGAAAATCCAAGTTCCGACTTGAATTTTCTTACAAATCCAATTCGTATAATTTTCTTTCCTTTAGATTCTAGAATTGGTCTAGAAGAGTTGAGTTCCGATTCGAATCTTCTTTCAAATCCAATTCAGGATTGGTCTAGAAAATCAGAGTTCCGACTCGAATTTTCTTTCAAATCCAATTCGCCTAGCTTTCCTTTACAAGTTTGAACTTCTACTCAAACTATCCTGCGAGTTGGTATAGAAGATCTGAGTTCCGACTCGAATTTTCTTTCAAAATCCAATTCATGTAGTTTTCCTTGAAGAGTTGAATTCTGATTCGAATCTTCCCTCAAAAACCCAGTTTAGCACCTGGTCCATTCAAAGCTCACAAGTTGGAATCATTCCTTCTTAAGCTATGATCCTTAGGTTGAATTCCTATGGAATTGATAGTTCGTAGGTCGAACCCCTGCAGAACCAATGTCGTTCTTAGGCTGAATCCCTATAGAACCCATGTCATTCTCAGTAAACCAATTCACAATTTCGACCTTTGGGTCAATCAATTCACAATTTCCAATTATCAATTTCCAAATTTCCAATTTCCAATTTCCAATTTCCAATTTCAAATATCAAATTTCAAAAGTCCAATTTCCAAAATTTGACCCTTTTGAGTCACCCAATACCTAATTTCAATTATTTTCTCTTGCGAGAGACCCTTTTTATAGGGAGAGTTCGAGGGAGCTCGCTCTTTTCGCATGCTATCCAATTCGTTCACTTAGCCCCTTTTCAGGGACAGTTTGAAGGGACTCGTGTCTTTGTGAACCGTTTGCAAAACAAAATTCCAAATTTCACACAAGGAACCCTTTTTATAGGGAGAGACTCGACGGAGACTTGCTTTCCTTGTGGCCCCATAATTTCAGACTAGGCCATTTCATCATGAAGGACCCTCTTTTCAGGGAGAGTGTGATGAACTCGTTCCTTCATGACCAATTTACCAACCTCACCAATTCCGGCCCCCTTTCCATAAGAGAAGCCTAATGTTAGGAAGTTTTGACGAAAGCTTAATTTCTCTTAGAAAGTTCGTTTTGCAAACACCTCCTCTTCAGGGAAGAGAGGAGTAATTCCTAATTCCAATTTCTGAATCTTCTCCTTTGGGGAAAGGAGAAGAGAATTGTTGTCATGGATGTGTTGCGTTGTGCTTCAAATGCTCGCTTTCACAAAAGGATTTCAAGAAAATTTTGCCAATTTGTCGTCGAATATTTGTTGATTTCAAAAATCTTTATTGCACAAAATTATTACCTCAGAATACCTTCAGTATTACTTCCGAAAGGACAAAGGTCTCGCAAAAAAGGATTCAAAATTCAAAATCTTTCTATTGGCCAACCAAAAGGATGAAGAATAAATCCCCGATATGGTCAGCACAGAATACTCAAGGTTGTTGCAAAGCCATGAGTGATTGATATTGATCGCAGTCAATGGCACATTTTTAAAGACCATTCTTGAAAATAAAGCAGTCGAAATATCCTGGGTGATACAGAAAAATCCACTCAATCTCCATATCTCCTCCATCACCCAAGCTGCAATTAAATATCTGCAAAAGGGATCTCTCAATTGTCGTCAAGATGAAGGTGAATTAAGCGAGTCGACCCCCGGGGCCAAAGAAGATTTGGATCATCTCCAAGATGACGAATCCTTCCAGGGAAAGTTCAGATCACCGTCGAGATGAAGGCGAGTGTGATGAGCCTACCGACAAACCCTAAAGGATATTTAATTCCCGCTATCATCAAGAGATTCCCAACCAATGAGCCAATAATCGTCAATATAATCCCTGAGAGAAAAGAAGGATCAGAACATCTCTGAGATGAAGGAGTTTGTGACGTACCCTTCCAAAAAAAAAAGAGAGAGAGAAGTCAGGACATCTCCAAAATGAAGGATGATGTAATTCCCGAAAAATCCAAGAGAGCTCCAATTCTGTTAAAAAAGAGTGCAGAAAGATCATCATGAGAAAAGAATCCCAGGATATCAGACTGCCGGATCTACCAAGAATCTTCTTTAATTTTGTGAAATTCTTTTATCAATATTCTTTCACCAATAACTCTCGTAATATCAAGAATACTTTCTTTCCCGTCCATATCAAGGAAATTGATAGCTTCCTTGAAAGAAAGCCAATCACAAGCAGTTTGAATTAGAATCTTGATTCTACGGAGTTAAGCCCAGTCGGAGGTAATACTTCAGGTAGAAAAGAGGGAATACTTTCAAAACAATGTGCATCATTTTCAATTATTTTGAATCAACAACAATTTTCAACATTTTGACAATATTTTCTAGCTATCTTGGCATGAAGCGAGAGCTTGAGATTCATCTTTGGCACATCCTGACACCATCCCTTTTAGGACTTGATTACGGGAGTTTTCAAGATTCCTTCCCTTCTTTGGTATAATCTGAGCGCACGGGCTCTCAGATTCGCACACTTCCCTGTGTCCCCACTGTCCCACCATAGACAGTCCAATTTTGGCTTGAGGTTAAGCCACCAATTCCAGCAAAAGGCAATTTCAAAAGCTATTTAGTCTCAGCAATGAGACGCCCAAAATCAAACCCTTTTCAAGCTTTAGGGACCCCAATTTCCTTCCTTTTGCAAAACCCCTATCGGATTCATTGTGCGGAAATCCGAAGGTTCCATCACGGTCTCTTCTTTCGAGGATTCCGTTCATTTTCTGCCCGATCAGGTTAAGGGTACAAACCTGAGCCTTCTTTGATGAGGTATTTCATTGCCCGATCAGGTTAAGGGTATAAACCTGAGCCTCCTTTGATGAGGTATTTCATTTTCCGCCCAATCAGGATAAGGGTATAAACCTGGGCCTCATGTGATGAGGTATTCCATGTTCCTCCCGATCAGGTTAAGGGTATAAACCTGAGCCTCCTTTGATGAGGTATTCCATTTTCCACCCAATCAGGTCAAGGGTACAAACCTGAGCCTCCTTTGATGAGGTATTCCATTTTCCACCCAATCAGGTCAAGGGTACAAACCTGAGCCTCATTTTGATGAGGTATTCCATTTTCAACCCGGTCAGGTTAAGGGTTAAGCCTGAGCCTATTTCTATACGAGGTATTTCCCGTCCCATCCAGGTTAAGGGCAAAACCTGAATCTTACTTTCTTTTGAAATAAAATTTTATCCTTATTCTCCATTTCATATCTACCATCATCACTTGGATTAATTCTTTCATACCCAGTCAGATTCATCTAACTGGGGCATTTTTATAATCCAAATTTGGTGTGTTTTCTTTGCCACTAAGCTCGGCTTTCAACCGGCTTAGTAGCAAAGAGGGGCATCTGTAAACACCCCAAATTTTCACCCTCATCCAGTACTTACATTTCATGTGTCATTGCATATCATTGCATGCATTTTTGCATATCATTTCATCGCATTGCATAGCATTGCATGTCATCCCATCTCATTTTCGAGATCCAGCACTCCTGTTTTCAAAACATTCAATCCAGATTTGAGTTTTAAAGCTTTCTTTCAAAATCAATTTCAAAACCTGGGTTTTTATTCAACATTCTATCATTTTCCAACCCCAGGACCTCATATTTTAAAATATTTTCTCAGAAAACAATTTGGATTCATTTCAAACTCAATTTCAATTGATTTCAATTCTCAGATGAGACCCATTTAGGTGGTGTCGCTTCTGGATTCCTTTACTTGTCAAAAATCTCCAAAAACTTCAGAGTCCTAGTTGGATCAGGACTCTTTTTCCAGTCGGATCAAAACTCTATTTTTCACTACCTTTTTACCTGTTTTTGAAGAAAACCTTTCAAAATCTTCTGTTTTGGCCAAAATTTTAGAGTCCTAGTTGGATCAGGACTCTTCTTCAAGAGTCCAGTCAGATCAGGACTCTTCTTCGGAGATTCAATTGGATTGGGACTCTAAACTTTTACAACTATTTTATCTATTTTTCAATCAAATCTTTCAAAATGAGTCAGAAACTCAGAGTTTTAGTCAAAACAGGACTCTGTTCAGAGAGTCCTAGTTGGATCAGGACTCTGATCCTGATTTCAATTTTGAGAGAATCTTTTAGAAATCTTTCGATCTACCAAAACAATTACACTTTTATCAAAGAATTTCAAAATTCTGAGATTTTATCTCAGAGTCCTGATCAAATCAGGACTCTACCCCAGAGTCCTGATCGAAGTAGGACTCTATCCAAAATTGATTTTCTCACTTCATTTTCACTGGTTTTCAAAAGCTTTGCTTAAAATTCATCATTTGCCTACCAGAAAAACCAAAATTCTTAGAGTTCTGATCGAAATCAGGACTCTTTCTCAGAGTCCTAATCAGATCAGGACTCTGAACCGAAACTTCGATTTCATCCTGTTTTTAACTGTTTTTCAAAATTCTCTCATTTGTTTTCTCAGAAAATCCAAAAATCTGAAAGTCCTAGTTCAATCAAGACTCTGTCCTCAGAGTCTCAGTTGAATCATAACTCTGTTTTATTTCAATATTCGTTATTGTTTTCACTGTTTTGACAAGTTCTTTCATTTGTTTTTCAGAACATACCAAAAAAATCTAGAGTTTCAGTCCAATCAGGACTCTGTCCCAGAGTCCTAGTCCAGCCAGGAGTCTGTTTTGAAGTTTGTTTTTACTCTATTTTTTTTATTTATTTCCATTTGTTTTCAAAAATTAGGTCATTTTGTAGAGTCCAGTTAATCCAGGACTCTATTTCAGAGTCCTCATTGAGTTAGGAGTCTAACCCTGACAGTATTTTCTGACTTGTTTCACCATTTTAGATGAAATCTTTTCAAAAATTTCTTTATTTGGCTTTTAAAAACCAAAATCACAGAGTCCTAAAAATCCAGGACTTTAGCCCAGAGTCCAGTTCGCTTGAGACTCTATTTTAAAAAATCTTTGAATTTCAACTATTGATTTTAACCCCTTTTCAAAGCCATTTTCAGTATTTATTTCAAATTTTCAAAACTCTGATGTGGGGTCCACTCAGTTGGCGCCATATCCAGAGGAGTTCTGACCCAGTTGGAACTCTGTGCCATTTCAAAACTTTTAATTTCAAGTCTACTTTTGAATCTCTTTTGAAAACTCCTTCAATTTCAAGTTTTAAAATCGCTTTTTGAAAAACTCAAGTAGGGCCCACTCGGGGTGGCGCCATATTCGAGTAAGTCAGGGCTAGACTAGGGTTAGTTAGTGTCTTGGTTAGTGTTAGAAGTTTAGAAGAGTCAAAACCATTTTGAAAACTCATTTTGAAAATTAGTTTTTAAAACTAGTGTTTTTAAATGTTTTTAAAGGTGTTTTAAAAACCCAAATGTGAAAGATGCCAAGTGGCATCACATTTTGGGGATTTCTAGGTTTAGTTAGGGGCTAATTAGGGATTAATTAGAGTCCCACCTAGGCTAGAAAACCACAAAAAATCGTTGCCTTTAGTGGATTTATTAGAAAGAGTCCTGAAAAAATGAAAAACCTCTTAATTAACCCTAATTAAGTGACTTTTTGAAAAACTATAAAAGGGGACCTAAAGGGGGCCAAAAGGAGGGCTCTTTTCTCTCAAATTTTTGTGGCCTCTCTCTCCTCTCCAGCACCTCCACCTTACTCCATTGCAGCTGCAAGCACCAAGGTAATATTTTTAATATTTTTTAGTTTTATTTAATACTTTTTCATGTTTTAAATCAATTTTAGCCATTGGTGTCATCCCCTTCATGGATTAAACCATGGATTCAACCTCAAGAACCTCAAGAATGGTTCAAGAAAGTGATCTAACTCTATTTCATGGTGTTTACAGGGATTCTAATCCATTAGAATCAATTTTAACATGGGTCTTTACATTATTAACCAATAAAACATGTGATTTACCCTTTTAATGGGTTAAATCCATGCTTTTAAAGGTAACATCAAATTCCAGCCATTGATTCCCTAAGTTTTATTTATTTATCTGTTTATTCATGTTTATTTTACGTTTTTCAGCATAGAAATAATTTTTATTTACTGTTTTATGGTTTATTTTATTGTTTTTCATTAGTTAATGCATGTTTTCTCAAGTTTCTTAGATTTCTGTGTGTCTTTAGTTTAGAACAGAAAAGAGCATGCTGTTTCGGATGAAAATATTTATTGTAAATTTCTGATTTTTTTATATGTGATGCATGCATATGTGATTGAACTACTGTAAAAAAATCGGAGATTTTGGACTTCGGAAACTCTGTCAAAAAAATCAGACATCAGGTCGGGTTTTTAAAACTTTAAAATCGGTGTTAAAATCAGAAGGGTGACTTGCTGTGATGATATTTTTCTCATCCGATATTCAATTTGAAATCCATAAAGTGCCATGGATTCATATTGATTAGATATATCTATTGCGAAATTTTGAGATGTTTTGATCTCTGTTTAGTATTTTTCCTCTGTCAGAGATTCTGATTTTCAATTTAAAACTCGTTAGGGATTACCAAAACCCTAATCAGACTTGTGTTAGTCATAAATCCCAAACCACAGATCCGATTCATAATCTGTAAAAAGTGAGTATTCTTATTTTTCTGTCTACTGTTTACTTCTAAAATATCAGATATTTTAAATCAGCATTTCTATTTATCCCGAAATTATCAATTGAAAGTATCTGTTTTAACCCCTGTTAGGTTTGTTAGATTTTAATTCAGATTGCCGGAAGGGTTTCTCCCTAACTGAAGATGATTTTTCTGATCTGTAAATTGGAAAATCTCTATTTTTCTTCCTAATTTGTCTCTGTAAAATTTCATAAATTTTCATGAAAGATTGACCCCTAATTCGGGTCTAACTCTGAAACTGGTTGGTGAACTAGGTCAAAAATAGCATATTTTTAGGGTTTGATGCCATTTTCGGGTTAATTTAATGTCAAAAAAATACTTTTATAATTCTAATTCAAAATTAGGGTTATAACAAGTGTAGGTACCAAATTTGATGAATTTTGGAATCTGATTGATGGCTGAATTAAGCAAATTGCAAAACAGGGTTCCTGAAAGATCCAAAAACACTGCCAAAATCACAGTTTTTGTGATATTCCTGGATTTTCGTGCATAAGCAAATATTTTTAGGGTTTTATCATGTTCATAATCATATTAGGATGCTTTAGGTTTAATTTGATGATTATTTGACTTCATTTAGTGCATAAAACCTAAGTTTTACCAAAATTTATTTCAGAAAACCCTGATTTCAAGGCCATAGTCTTGCTATCAGGGGAAATTTGGTCATGTGACCTAAATTTCGAAATCCCTAACCCTAATTTTCATATTTTTAATCATTTCATATCATATTTAGTTTGATTTATCTTCATTTGAATTTCAAAACTTGCATTTTATAAAATATCTTTCTGAAAACCCTAATTTCAAGGCCATAGTCTTGTTATTAGGGGTATTTTGGTCATTTTGACCCCAATTTCTAAATTTCATATCTTATCTTCCTTATTTATTCCATTTTATTTCATACTTTATCATTTTTATTTAAGGGAATCAAGGAAAAGGCTTATATCTAGCAAAATCCAGCAATTTCCTGATATTGCTGGATAAATCTAGAAAAGCCAACATATTTTCATTAACCAAGTTTTCTAGTTTTGCAGGTACATTGAAGACTTTATTTTTCATGTATTTAAATTTCAATAGTGATGTAATTTGTAATTAAACTTTGGAATAAGAATTTACATTTCCTGCTTAGCTTAGGTTGCATTGCATATAGTTTATTTTTATAATTTTAATGTATGATGGATGATGATTCATGCATATTTTTACAAATTCACCATGGTCTACACGAATGGCACATACACTAGCTTCTATGAAGTTTATAAACTTGGTGAAATTTGTATTTATGGCCATAGTCAGAATACGAATGATACTCAGATTTATAATCTTCACAGTGGCCACATTCAGCCTACACTCTTAGGCTAACTTCAAAAATGCACTGCATTTCTCAAAAATACAAAAAGTATTTCTCAATTCCTCAAATCCATATTCATTCATTTCATGCATTTGCCAATTCCAATTCAAATCTCAATT
The DNA here is from genome assembly GCF_984573655.1 of Nuphar pumila. Classification (NCBI taxonomy): domain Eukaryota; kingdom Viridiplantae; phylum Streptophyta; class Magnoliopsida; order Nymphaeales; family Nymphaeaceae; genus Nuphar; species Nuphar pumila. Next base: position 63,408,742 of record NC_143249.1, read on the forward strand.
CAAAGAAGTTCATTTCCTCAAAATTTTCTAAGTCATATGGAGAAATCGATTTTCTCAGAATATGAAAATCTCAAAGTATGTTTTAAGTGTTTCTCAAGTTCAAAATTCGAAATTTCAAGTTGTACATTCAATTCCAAGTTTGAATTCAAAGAAACCAAGTTTTCTCAGAATCAATTTTCATAAAATTCCAAGATTTCCCCAGAAATCGATTTTTACTTTTCTCAGAAATATTTTCCAAGTCCTGATTCACGATTTTTCATGTGATATCTTTTCCAAGTATTTCAGTCATTCAAAGCAAACATCATGTTTTCAAATATGCATTTTCAGAAATTCATAGCACATGCCTGATTCTTTGTGCATTTAGGAAATAGAACATGATTTAGACAAGTTGAGCAAAGTTAAGCATACAATTGATCCTTGGTTTGATTACCCCTGGTAAAGGTGCCAGGAACGGTTGAACCTCGTACCGATAGGCGAGTCCCATTCTTCGGAATTTTCCCGCATTTTAAAACGGAGGCGAGTTATTTTCAAAAACTTTTTCAAAGGTCAGTTTGACTCACAAAAAGTAAAAATTTTGCGATGAAAACAGGTATGGCGACCGAGATGGGACCTGTCTTCGCCTGATCAATTGTGTGCTTAACCTAGTTCAAATTGTCAAAATCGTATTCCATGGAATGTCAGCTTTTGATTTATGCTATCATGTGAACCTAGGAGCCTAGGCTTGAACCCAGCTGACATGGACTGCATGTAGACTAGGTATGGTTTGGTAGGACCATATGGAGGAGGAAATTTTCATGCTCACATAGACTTAGGTCTAATACAACACTCCTCAATCTAGGAATTGTATGAAAACAATGTTTGCTTCTTCAAATTTTTCAAAATCTATCTCTTTAGGACTTAGAGCCTTCTATTTGCTTGCATGTGCTCATATTTTTTAAAAACCACCCCACCTATATTGTCCCGGTCTTCACGTTGCTGGGCTCTCTTCCAGAACCATAGTTCGGGACAGAGCCTCACAACTGGGCCACTTATTTGGGTGAAAACCCCCCTGCCACGTACCAAGGGCCATAGTCCAACGTATATCGGTAGGTGCTCAAGGATGTTGGAAAACTTGAACCTAGAACCAGAGAATTTGATTTTATGCCACGTACATCGAGCCTTGGCTTAAGTATATTGGCATAACTGGATTGGATACAGTTGATCTGAACCTTAGAGTTAGGATTAAGGTCCTACAGCTATTTCAAAATTTGTGCATCTAGAGTCAGCTTTTAGGGAATATTGTATGTGCATACTTGTTTATGCAGAATGTGATTGAATGTGTTATTTCCTTTTTATTTTCCATATTTTCCCAATTTTCTAAAAATACTGGACGATTTTTTCAAAAATCCCCAATCCATGCCCATGTATTGTCCATGTTTTAAACCCTGGACGATTTTTAAATACTTCATTTTATGAAATACTTCCTTATATTTCATTAAACCCTGAACGATTTTCATAAAAATTTTCTATTTTCTTCAAAACTCCAGGTGATTTCCCATCTTTGCTTTCTTCTGGATCTTGAATTTTCTGTTTCATTTTCATCCTGCCTGCATCTTTTCAAAATTCATGTATTTTCCCAAGTCTTATTCCAATTCTCCATGTCTTCCAGTCTGATGGCATCCATTCAACTTGATTCAGTCTTTTCTAAGGGTCACATCTCCTACGAGGTGCGACAAGGTCTTCCTGAACATCGAGTCCTCAGCACCGAATCCTTCTTTCCCCGGTGGTATTATTCCTGGCTCAAGAATTTCTCTCGTATGTTTCTGGACCACTTGGACGATTGTGGGTTAGAGTTGGCGTCCGCAGTGAGAAAGCAGACAGTCAACGGCAATTTGATCCATGCACTAGCAGAACGGTGGAATCCGAGCACTTCTACCTTCTGGTTCCCGTGGAGCGAGATGACAGTACTGATAGATGAATTTTCAGAGATTATGGGATTGCCCAAGCTAGCCGGTCAGCCTGAAGATCCATTGGAGAAACAGTTTTTTATCAATGTCAAGGGTCTGGATCCCCGAGACGCTTTAGCTCGCATGACAGGACGCAAGTCTTGGCCATTGATAGAGGAGGATGGAAACGAATATGTGGACCTGCTCGAAATCTACAGACAGTATGGGACATTTGCAGAAGTCAGCTCGTTGTCTCGAACAGCTCGAGAAAGAATTCAGCATGCGATGGTTCTGTGCATGGTGGGATTAGCTTTCTTTCCCGACGGACGGAATTATATGGATATCAGAATAGTTCAGCTCCTAAGGAGATGGGGAAGTCGACAGACCAGCCGCCTCTCCATTGCCATGGCCGCACTCGCCTTTCTATACCGAGGGTTGACTCGTTTCGCACTCAGAGAATCAATTCTAGTCGAAGGGTGCACCTACGCGTTGCAGTCTTGGTTCCTCCGGCATGTGCCAGCCCGAGCCAGTTCCTTTAGATACAATGGTAAAAAGAGCTTTTGCCAGTTGCGCGATACCGGTTCTTGATCGATAGCGTTCAGGAGGAAGAAGTCGTATGGGACTACTTTGATCGTTAGGAGTCACCTCCCAGATATACTTATGCATATGGCAAGCGATTCAGGCTACTTGGCCCGTTCTTCTGCGCATACTATCATCCAGAGCGGTGCGTCAGGCAGTTCTCTCAGAGGCAGAAGCGCGTAGAGATTCGTCCACTAGCAGGGGTTCTGCCAGAATTCTACCTCGCATCAGATCAGTGGTCCGGAGCATACCATTCTGCCAGACATGGCTGGAATTCCTTTGTCAATCTTACTATTTTTCCTGGTCCTCGTGTGTCTTCTGATTTTCCAGAGTGGTGGAAAATTGTCTGTCCCCCTCCCCTCTGTCAAGTGTATTATTAAAATCATATTTTCGATAAAGTTCCTTTAATCTTCATTTCACTTTGGTTTGATGACCTCGCCTAGGTAACAAGGCATATTCTCAGTTGTTTATTTTGCAAAGAATAGCAGCGCAATTGTCGTAAACTCCAGCGACAACTCAATCCCTATTAATGGGATATTATTTCAATTGTCTGCCAAAATTCTTAACAAATATTTTCCTCCAACCAAATTTCATTCAAAAGCCTAATCATCAGTTCTACCTTGCAGAGAGCATCAGCAACATTAAGGAGAACATTTGTGATACTCGATGGTTTATACAAGATCCGGAAAGAAAACCTCATCAATCGAAGGTGTGGCATACTCGATCGCTTCAGAAGAGGAAATGGACTCACCTCGATCAACTAGAAGTCAGGGTCAGCAAGCAAAGGATGATGTTGATCCCTAGATATATGCTATGTTCAAAGAGACGGTGACCAAAATGTCGACAGAACAAGCTGAAGCTAGTACAGAAAAGATCCAGGTCAAGCAGAAGGCAAAAGGCCGGTCAGCCAAGAAAGTTTTAAAACTATCCAAGAAACATATCCAACACGAGGATACATCTGATGAATCAGAATCAGTAGTTGGCACTGATGAAGAGTATGAAGTCTGGCAAGCACTTCAAAGATCCTCTCATAGACAAGGGACAGCCTATAAATTGAAAGATCAAGCAATGGATGATCCAGTCCAAATACAGCTGAAGGAAATGGCCAAGATGATTAAAGATTTGCAAGCTCATGACAAGGGAAAGAAGGTCTTCAGGAACAAAGATTTCCATGATGGCATCACCTCCGTCAGGAATAATCAAGATTCAGAAAAGAAGACAAAACACATCTTCTTCGTTGATGCCAATCGCAGTGATTGCAAAAATAACAAAGGCAATCATACAAGTCAGAAAGAGAAATCTTTAAAGCAGAGTGAAAAATTGAGTCAACAGAAAGAGAAGAAAAAGCATGACGGTTGGGGTTACGATCGCGAATTCACTTCTCTAGATCAGCCCCTTGAAGAGGTCCTTGAATACATGCTGAGCAAAGGAATGGTTAAGCTTCCAAGAATTGTTAATCCTCTGGTCGCCCTAGGGAAATGGAAAGACCGCTTCTGCAAATTTCACCAAACAACGGGGCACAATACTGAACATTGTTTCGTCTTTAAGAATATCGTCCAAGATTATATCGACAAGAATTTCTTTGTTAAGGGTGAGAAAGAATACCAGTCGACTGTCTTTGCTAAGTCTCAGTAGAAATCAAGCACTCGGCAAGAGGTACAACATGATTATCGAAATCAGGACCGCAAGATGGCCCCTTTGGATCAAATATTTGAAAGCTTTTTGGAATACATGCTCGCAAAAGATACAGTAAGATCTCTGAAGGCTCATTTCACTCTTTCTGCCAATGATAGCAAAAGCAATAAGAAGAATCATGATCACTATTCAGAGGGATCCAAGGGCCAAAAAGGAAAGTTCTCCAACAATGATAGGCCTCTTCAATCTAGTCCTCAGCATAAAAAGAAAGATCAAGAAAAGCCAAAGCGCAAGGATTGGAGTACGGATCGAAAGTTCACCCCTTTGGACCAGACACTAGAGAGTGTTTTGGAATACATGATCGCGAAAGATATGATCCGTTTACCTAAAGCAGCTGATCCCGCAACAATCATGGGCAGATTCAAAGGAAAATTTTGCAAATTTCATCGGGCAGTGGGACATGACACTGAGAATTGTTTCATCCTGAAGAATATCATTCAAGATTGCATCGACAAGAATATCCTTATTGAAGATGAGGAAAATACCAGTCGACCATCCTGAGCAAGTTTTCTAAAAATTGACAATGTCGAGACCAGGTCACTTTCATCATTTTGTCGTTTTGAAGGGACAATGTAGTCCCAGTTCTTCTATCAATTTGTTATTTCCTTCTTCAATGCATTAATAAATTTGTCAATCTTTCTTATGGCCTGGCGTCGTCTTTTATATTCCTCATTTGCAAATGTTTAAATGTCTTCTTATAAGGGGTAACCTTTTTTTTTTAAAAAGTGCCTCTCTGATTAACCAAGAAGCTCATTGTCAGTTTTTACCTCGTTATTCTCAGAGAATTCTCATCAAATATCAACTACTTATCCTTTCATCCAAACTCTCACTCCCCAGTTATACTGGGGCATTATTTTGAAAATTGGCTTCAAAACTTTCTGTATGCAGGCAGGATCAAACAAATCTCTCATTTTGCACACATGTGCACCCATCTACATTCATTTGCATTTGCATGCATTCATTCGCATTCATCTGCATTCATCTACATCAATTTGCATTGAACTCCCCATTCAGGATAAGGGATAAATCCTGAGGCCCCGACAGTTGCCCAAGTTGTCATAAGGGTGAAGACTGAAAATTTTCCATCAAAATCAATTAGTAATTCTTCAGAATCCAGTGTTTGTGCTGGTAATTTTTCAAAAATACAGTGCTCATACTGGTAATCTTTCAAAATCCAGTGCTCGTACTGGTACTCTTCCAAAATCTGATGCTCGTGCTAGTTGAACTAGTCCCAAATGTCATCTTTATACTTATCAACTTTTCTTTCCTTTCAATGTCTTGAATTGGTCTAGAAGAGTCGAGTTCCGATTCGAATCTTCTTCCAAATCCAATTCAGAATTGGTCTAGAAAATCTAAGTTCCGACTTGAATTTTCTTACAAATCCAATTCGTATATTTTCTTTCCTCTAGATTTTAGAATTGGTCTAGAAGAGTCGAGTTCCGATTCGAATCTTCTTCCAAATCTAATTCAGAATTGGTCTAGAAAATCCAAGTTCCGACTTGAATTTTCTTACAAATCCAATTTGTATAATTTCTTTCCTCCAGATTTTAGAATTGGTCTAGAAGAGTCGAGTTTCGATTCGAATCTTCTTCCAAATCCAATTCAGAATTGGTCTAGAAAATCCAAGTTCCGACTTGAATTTTCTTATAAATCCAATTCGTATAATTTCTTTCCTCCAGATTTTAGAATTTGTCTAGAAGAGTCGAGTTCCGATTCGAATCTTCTTCCAAATCCAATTCAGAATTGGTCTAGAAAATCCAAGTTCCGACTTGAATTTTCTTACAAATCCAATTCGTATAATTTCTTTCCTCCAGATTTTAGAATTGGTCTAGAAGAGTCGAGTTCCGATTCGAATCTTCTTCCAAATCCAATTCAGAATTGGTCTAGAAAATCCAAGTTCCGACTTGAATTTTCTTACAAATCCAATTCGTATAATTTTCTTTCCTCTAGATTCTAGAATTGGTCTAGAAGAGTCGAGTTCCGATTCGAATTTTCTTCCAAATCCAATTCAGAATTGGTCTAGAAAATCCAAGTTCCGACTTGAATTTTCTTACAAATCCAATTCGTATAATTTTCTTTCCTTTAGATTCTAGAATTGGTCTAGAAGAGTTGAGTTCCGATTCGAATCTTCTTTCAAATCCAATTCAGGATTGGTCTAGAAAATCAGAGTTCCGACTCGAATTTTCTTTCAAATCCAATTCGCCTAGCTTTCCTTTACAAGTTTGAACTTCTACTCAAACTATCCTGCGAGTTGGTATAGAAGATCTGAGTTCCGACTCGAATTTTCTTTCAAAATCCAATTCATGTAGTTTTCCTTGAAGAGTTGAATTCTGATTCGAATCTTCCCTCAAAAACCCAGTTTAGCACCTGGTCCATTCAAAGCTCACAAGTTGGAATCATTCCTTCTTAAGCTATGATCCTTAGGTTGAATTCCTATGGAATTGATAGTTCGTAGGTCGAACCCCTGCAGAACCAATGTCGTTCTTAGGCTGAATCCCTATAGAACCCATGTCATTCTCAGTAAACCAATTCACAATTTCGACCTTTGGGTCAATCAATTCACAATTTCCAATTATCAATTTCCAAATTTCCAATTTCCAATTTCCAATTTCCAATTTCAAATATCAAATTTCAAAAGTCCAATTTCCAAAATTTGACCCTTTTGAGTCACCCAATACCTAATTTCAATTATTTTCTCTTGCGAGAGACCCTTTTTATAGGGAGAGTTCGAGGGAGCTCGCTCTTTTCGCATGCTATCCAATTCGTTCACTTAGCCCCTTTTCAGGGACAGTTTGAAGGGACTCGTGTCTTTGTGAACCGTTTGCAAAACAAAATTCCAAATTTCACACAAGGAACCCTTTTTATAGGGAGAGACTCGACGGAGACTTGCTTTCCTTGTGGCCCCATAATTTCAGACTAGGCCATTTCATCATGAAGGACCCTCTTTTCAGGGAGAGTGTGATGAACTCGTTCCTTCATGACCAATTTACCAACCTCACCAATTCCGGCCCCCTTTCCATAAGAGAAGCCTAATGTTAGGAAGTTTTGACGAAAGCTTAATTTCTCTTAGAAAGTTCGTTTTGCAAACACCTCCTCTTCAGGGAAGAGAGGAGTAATTCCTAATTCCAATTTCTGAATCTTCTCCTTTGGGGAAAGGAGAAGAGAATTGTTGTCATGGATGTGTTGCGTTGTGCTTCAAATGCTCGCTTTCACAAAAGGATTTCAAGAAAATTTTGCCAATTTGTCGTCGAATATTTGTTGATTTCAAAAATCTTTATTGCACAAAATTATTACCTCAGAATACCTTCAGTATTACTTCCGAAAGGACAAAGGTCTCGCAAAAAAGGATTCAAAATTCAAAATCTTTCTATTGGCCAACCAAAAGGATGAAGAATAAATCCCCGATATGGTCAGCACAGAATACTCAAGGTTGTTGCAAAGCCATGAGTGATTGATATTGATCGCAGTCAATGGCACATTTTTAAAGACCATTCTTGAAAATAAAGCAGTCGAAATATCCTGGGTGATACAGAAAAATCCACTCAATCTCCATATCTCCTCCATCACCCAAGCTGCAATTAAATATCTGCAAAAGGGATCTCTCAATTGTCGTCAAGATGAAGGTGAATTAAGCGAGTCGACCCCCGGGGCCAAAGAAGATTTGGATCATCTCCAAGATGACGAATCCTTCCAGGGAAAGTTCAGATCACCGTCGAGATGAAGGCGAGTGTGATGAGCCTACCGACAAACCCTAAAGGATATTTAATTCCCGCTATCATCAAGAGATTCCCAACCAATGAGCCAATAATCGTCAATATAATCCCTGAGAGAAAAGAAGGATCAGAACATCTCTGAGATGAAGGAGTTTGTGACGTACCCTTCCAAAAAAAAAAGAGAGAGAGAAGTCAGGACATCTCCAAAATGAAGGATGATGTAATTCCCGAAAAATCCAAGAGAGCTCCAATTCTGTTAAAAAAGAGTGCAGAAAGATCATCATGAGAAAAGAATCCCAGGATATCAGACTGCCGGATCTACCAAGAATCTTCTTTAATTTTGTGAAATTCTTTTATCAATATTCTTTCACCAATAACTCTCGTAATATCAAGAATACTTTCTTTCCCGTCCATATCAAGGAAATTGATAGCTTCCTTGAAAGAAAGCCAATCACAAGCAGTTTGAATTAGAATCTTGATTCTACGGAGTTAAGCCCAGTCGGAGGTAATACTTCAGGTAGAAAAGAGGGAATACTTTCAAAACAATGTGCATCATTTTCAATTATTTTGAATCAACAACAATTTTCAACATTTTGACAATATTTTCTAGCTATCTTGGCATGAAGCGAGAGCTTGAGATTCATCTTTGGCACATCCTGACACCATCCCTTTTAGGACTTGATTACGGGAGTTTTCAAGATTCCTTCCCTTCTTTGGTATAATCTGAGCGCACGGGCTCTCAGATTCGCACACTTCCCTGTGTCCCCACTGTCCCACCATAGACAGTCCAATTTTGGCTTGAGGTTAAGCCACCAATTCCAGCAAAAGGCAATTTCAAAAGCTATTTAGTCTCAGCAATGAGACGCCCAAAATCAAACCCTTTTCAAGCTTTAGGGACCCCAATTTCCTTCCTTTTGCAAAACCCCTATCGGATTCATTGTGCGGAAATCCGAAGGTTCCATCACGGTCTCTTCTTTCGAGGATTCCGTTCATTTTCTGCCCGATCAGGTTAAGGGTACAAACCTGAGCCTTCTTTGATGAGGTATTTCATTGCCCGATCAGGTTAAGGGTATAAACCTGAGCCTCCTTTGATGAGGTATTTCATTTTCCGCCCAATCAGGATAAGGGTATAAACCTGGGCCTCATGTGATGAGGTATTCCATGTTCCTCCCGATCAGGTTAAGGGTATAAACCTGAGCCTCCTTTGATGAGGTATTCCATTTTCCACCCAATCAGGTCAAGGGTACAAACCTGAGCCTCCTTTGATGAGGTATTCCATTTTCCACCCAATCAGGTCAAGGGTACAAACCTGAGCCTCATTTTGATGAGGTATTCCATTTTCAACCCGGTCAGGTTAAGGGTTAAGCCTGAGCCTATTTCTATACGAGGTATTTCCCGTCCCATCCAGGTTAAGGGCAAAACCTGAATCTTACTTTCTTTTGAAATAAAATTTTATCCTTATTCTCCATTTCATATCTACCATCATCACTTGGATTAATTCTTTCATACCCAGTCAGATTCATCTAACTGGGGCATTTTTATAATCCAAATTTGGTGTGTTTTCTTTGCCACTAAGCTCGGCTTTCAACCGGCTTAGTAGCAAAGAGGGGCATCTGTAAACACCCCAAATTTTCACCCTCATCCAGTACTTACATTTCATGTGTCATTGCATATCATTGCATGCATTTTTGCATATCATTTCATCGCATTGCATAGCATTGCATGTCATCCCATCTCATTTTCGAGATCCAGCACTCCTGTTTTCAAAACATTCAATCCAGATTTGAGTTTTAAAGCTTTCTTTCAAAATCAATTTCAAAACCTGGGTTTTTATTCAACATTCTATCATTTTCCAACCCCAGGACCTCATATTTTAAAATATTTTCTCAGAAAACAATTTGGATTCATTTCAAACTCAATTTCAATTGATTTCAATTCTCAGATGAGACCCATTTAGGTGGTGTCGCTTCTGGATTCCTTTACTTGTCAAAAATCTCCAAAAACTTCAGAGTCCTAGTTGGATCAGGACTCTTTTTCCAGTCGGATCAAAACTCTATTTTTCACTACCTTTTTACCTGTTTTTGAAGAAAACCTTTCAAAATCTTCTGTTTTGGCCAAAATTTTAGAGTCCTAGTTGGATCAGGACTCTTCTTCAAGAGTCCAGTCAGATCAGGACTCTTCTTCGGAGATTCAATTGGATTGGGACTCTAAACTTTTACAACTATTTTATCTATTTTTCAATCAAATCTTTCAAAATGAGTCAGAAACTCAGAGTTTTAGTCAAAACAGGACTCTGTTCAGAGAGTCCTAGTTGGATCAGGACTCTGATCCTGATTTCAATTTTGAGAGAATCTTTTAGAAATCTTTCGATCTACCAAAACAATTACACTTTTATCAAAGAATTTCAAAATTCTGAGATTTTATCTCAGAGTCCTGATCAAATCAGGACTCTACCCCAGAGTCCTGATCGAAGTAGGACTCTATCCAAAATTGATTTTCTCACTTCATTTTCACTGGTTTTCAAAAGCTTTGCTTAAAATTCATCATTTGCCTACCAGAAAAACCAAAATTCTTAGAGTTCTGATCGAAATCAGGACTCTTTCTCAGAGTCCTAATCAGATCAGGACTCTGAACCGAAACTTCGATTTCATCCTGTTTTTAACTGTTTTTCAAAATTCTCTCATTTGTTTTCTCAGAAAATCCAAAAATCTGAAAGTCCTAGTTCAATCAAGACTCTGTCCTCAGAGTCTCAGTTGAATCATAACTCTGTTTTATTTCAATATTCGTTATTGTTTTCACTGTTTTGACAAGTTCTTTCATTTGTTTTTCAGAACATACCAAAAAAATCTAGAGTTTCAGTCCAATCAGGACTCTGTCCCAGAGTCCTAGTCCAGCCAGGAGTCTGTTTTGAAGTTTGTTTTTACTCTATTTTTTTTATTTATTTCCATTTGTTTTCAAAAATTAGGTCATTTTGTAGAGTCCAGTTAATCCAGGACTCTATTTCAGAGTCCTCATTGAGTTAGGAGTCTAACCCTGACAGTATTTTCTGACTTGTTTCACCATTTTAGATGAAATCTTTTCAAAAATTTCTTTATTTGGCTTTTAAAAACCAAAATCACAGAGTCCTAAAAATCCAGGACTTTAGCCCAGAGTCCAGTTCGCTTGAGACTCTATTTTAAAAAATCTTTGAATTTCAACTATTGATTTTAACCCCTTTTCAAAGCCATTTTCAGTATTTATTTCAAATTTTCAAAACTCTGATGTGGGGTCCACTCAGTTGGCGCCATATCCAGAGGAGTTCTGACCCAGTTGGAACTCTGTGCCATTTCAAAACTTTTAATTTCAAGTCTACTTTTGAATCTCTTTTGAAAACTCCTTCAATTTCAAGTTTTAAAATCGCTTTTTGAAAAACTCAAGTAGGGCCCACTCGGGGTGGCGCCATATTCGAGTAAGTCAGGGCTAGACTAGGGTTAGTTAGTGTCTTGGTTAGTGTTAGAAGTTTAGAAGAGTCAAAACCATTTTGAAAACTCATTTTGAAAATTAGTTTTTAAAACTAGTGTTTTTAAATGTTTTTAAAGGTGTTTTAAAAACCCAAATGTGAAAGATGCCAAGTGGCATCACATTTTGGGGATTTCTAGGTTTAGTTAGGGGCTAATTAGGGATTAATTAGAGTCCCACCTAGGCTAGAAAACCACAAAAAATCGTTGCCTTTAGTGGATTTATTAGAAAGAGTCCTGAAAAAATGAAAAACCTCTTAATTAACCCTAATTAAGTGACTTTTTGAAAAACTATAAAAGGGGACCTAAAGGGGGCCAAAAGGAGGGCTCTTTTCTCTCAAATTTTTGTGGCCTCTCTCTCCTCTCCAGCACCTCCACCTTACTCCATTGCAGCTGCAAGCACCAAGGTAATATTTTTAATATTTTTTAGTTTTATTTAATACTTTTTCATGTTTTAAATCAATTTTAGCCATTGGTGTCATCCCCTTCATGGATTAAACCATGGATTCAACCTCAAGAACCTCAAGAATGGTTCAAGAAAGTGATCTAACTCTATTTCATGGTGTTTACAGGGATTCTAATCCATTAGAATCAATTTTAACATGGGTCTTTACATTATTAACCAATAAAACATGTGATTTACCCTTTTAATGGGTTAAATCCATGCTTTTAAAGGTAACATCAAATTCCAGCCATTGATTCCCTAAGTTTTATTTATTTATCTGTTTATTCATGTTTATTTTACGTTTTTCAGCATAGAAATAATTTTTATTTACTGTTTTATGGTTTATTTTATTGTTTTTCATTAGTTAATGCATGTTTTCTCAAGTTTCTTAGATTTCTGTGTGTCTTTAGTTTAGAACAGAAAAGAGCATGCTGTTTCGGATGAAAATATTTATTGTAAATTTCTGATTTTTTTATATGTGATGCATGCATATGTGATTGAACTACTGTAAAAAAATCGGAGATTTTGGACTTCGGAAACTCTGTCAAAAAAATCAGACATCAGGTCGGGTTTTTAAAACTTTAAAATCGGTGTTAAAATCAGAAGGGTGACTTGCTGTGATGATATTTTTCTCATCCGATATTCAATTTGAAATCCATAAAGTGCCATGGATTCATATTGATTAGATATATCTATTGCGAAATTTTGAGATGTTTTGATCTCTGTTTAGTATTTTTCCTCTGTCAGAGATTCTGATTTTCAATTTAAAACTCGTTAGGGATTACCAAAACCCTAATCAGACTTGTGTTAGTCATAAATCCCAAACCACAGATCCGATTCATAATCTGTAAAAAGTGAGTATTCTTATTTTTCTGTCTACTGTTTACTTCTAAAATATCAGATATTTTAAATCAGCATTTCTATTTATCCCGAAATTATCAATTGAAAGTATCTGTTTTAACCCCTGTTAGGTTTGTTAGATTTTAATTCAGATTGCCGGAAGGGTTTCTCCCTAACTGAAGATGATTTTTCTGATCTGTAAATTGGAAAATCTCTATTTTTCTTCCTAATTTGTCTCTGTAAAATTTCATAAATTTTCATGAAAGATTGACCCCTAATTCGGGTCTAACTCTGAAACTGGTTGGTGAACTAGGTCAAAAATAGCATATTTTTAGGGTTTGATGCCATTTTCGGGTTAATTTAATGTCAAAAAAATACTTTTATAATTCTAATTCAAAATTAGGGTTATAACAAGTGTAGGTACCAAATTTGATGAATTTTGGAATCTGATTGATGGCTGAATTAAGCAAATTGCAAAACAGGGTTCCTGAAAGATCCAAAAACACTGCCAAAATCACAGTTTTTGTGATATTCCTGGATTTTCGTGCATAAGCAAATATTTTTAGGGTTTTATCATGTTCATAATCATATTAGGATGCTTTAGGTTTAATTTGATGATTATTTGACTTCATTTAGTGCATAAAACCTAAGTTTTACCAAAATTTATTTCAGAAAACCCTGATTTCAAGGCCATAGTCTTGCTATCAGGGGAAATTTGGTCATGTGACCTAAATTTCGAAATCCCTAACCCTAATTTTCATATTTTTAATCATTTCATATCATATTTAGTTTGATTTATCTTCATTTGAATTTCAAAACTTGCATTTTATAAAATATCTTTCTGAAAACCCTAATTTCAAGGCCATAGTCTTGTTATTAGGGGTATTTTGGTCATTTTGACCCCAATTTCTAAATTTCATATCTTATCTTCCTTATTTATTCCATTTTATTTCATACTTTATCATTTTTATTTAAGGGAATCAAGGAAAAGGCTTATATCTAGCAAAATCCAGCAATTTCCTGATATTGCTGGATAAATCTAGAAAAGCCAACATATTTTCATTAACCAAGTTTTCTAGTTTTGCAGGTACATTGAAGACTTTATTTTTCATGTATTTAAATTTCAATAGTGATGTAATTTGTAATTAAACTTTGGAATAAGAATTTACATTTCCTGCTTAGCTTAGGTTGCATTGCATATAGTTTATTTTTATAATTTTAATGTATGATGGATGATGATTCATGCATATTTTTACAAATTCACCATGGTCTACACGAATGGCACATACACTAGCTTCTATGAAGTTTATAAACTTGGTGAAATTTGTATTTATGGCCATAGTCAGAATACGAATGATACTCAGATTTATAATCTTCACAGTGGCCACATTCAGCCTACACTCTTAGGCTAACTTCAAAAATGCACTGCATTTCTCAAAAATACAAAAAGTATTTCTCAATTCCTCAAATCCATATTCATTCATTTCATGCATTTGCCAATTCCAATTCAAATCTCAATTCAAAGAAGTTCATTTCCTCAAAATTTTCTAAGTCATATGGAGAAATCGATTTTCTCAGAATATGAAAATCTCAAAGTATGTTTTAAGTGTTTCTCAAGTTCAAAATTCGAAATTTCAAGTTGTACATTCAATTCCAAGTTTGAATTCAAAGAAACCAAGTTTTCTCAGAATCAATTTTCATAAAATTCCAAGATTTCCCCAGAAATCGATTTTTACTTTTCTCAGAAATATTTTCCAAGTCCTGATTCACGATTTTTCATGTGATATCTTTTCCAAGTATTTCAGTCATTCAAAGCAAACATCATGTTTTCAAATATGCATTTTCAGAAATTCATAGCACATGCCTGATTCTTTGTGCATTTAGGAAATAGAACATGATTTAGACAAGTTGAGCAAAGTTAAGCATACAATTGATCCTTGGTTTGATTACCCCTGGTAAAGGTGCCAGGAACGGTTGAACCTCGTACCGATAGGCGAGTCCCATTCTTCGGAATTTTCCCGCATTTTAAAACGGAGGCGAGTTATTTTCAAAAACTTTTTCAAAGGTCAGTTTGACTCACAAAAAGTAAAAATTTTGCGATGAAAACAGGTATGGCGACCGAGATGGGACCTGTCTTCGCCTGATCAATTGTGTGCTTAACCTAGTTCAAATTGTCAAAATCGTATTCCATGGAATGTCAGCTTTTGATTTATGCTATCATGTGAACCTAGGAGCCTAGGCTTGAACCCAGCTGACATGGACTGCATGTAGACTAGGTATGGTTTGGTAGGACCATATGGAGGAGGAAATTTTCATGCTCACATAGACTTAGGTCTAATACAACACTCCTCAATCTAGGAATTGTATGAAAACAATGTTTGCTTCTTCAAATTTTTCAAAATCTATCTCTTTAGGACTTAGAGCCTTCTATTTGCTTGCATGTGCTCATATTTTTTAAAAACCACCCCACCTATATTGTCCCGGTCTTCACGTTGCTGGGCTCTCTTCCAGAACCATAGTTCGGGACAGAGCCTCACAACTGGGCCACTTATTTGGGTGAAAACCCCCCTGCCACGTACCAAGGGCCATAGTCCAACGTATATCGGTAGGTGCTCAAGGATGTTGGAAAACTTGAACCTAGAACCAGAGAATTTGATTTTATGCCACGTACATCGAGCCTTGGCTTAAGTATATTGGCATAACTGGATTGGATACAGTTGATCTGAACCTTAGAGTTAGGATTAAGGTCCTACAGCTATTTCAAAATTTGTGCATCTAGAGTCAGCTTTTAGGGAATATTGTATGTGCATACTTGTTTATGCAGAATGTGATTGAATGTGTTATTTCCTTTTTATTTTCCATATTTTCCCAATTTTCTAAAAATACTGGACGATTTTTTCAAAAATCCCCAATCCATGCCCATGTATTGTCCATGTTTTAAACCCTGGACGATTTTTAAATACTTCATTTTATGAAATACTTCCTTATATTTCATTAAACCCTGAACGATTTTCATAAAAATTTTCTATTTTCTTCAAAACTCCAGGTGATTTCCCATCTTTGCTTTCTTCTGGATCTTGAATTTTCTGTTTCATTTTCATCCTGCCTGCATCTTTTCAAAATTCATGTATTTTCCCAAGTCTTATTCCAATTCTCCATGTCTTCCAGTCTGATGGCATCCATTCAACTTGATTCAGTCTTTTCTAAGGGTCACATCTCCTACGAGGTGCGACAAGGTCTTCCTGAACATCGAGTCCTCAGCACCGAATCCTTCTTTCCCCGGTGGTATTATTCCTGGCTCAAGAATTTCTCTCGTATGTTTCTGGACCACTTGGACGATTGTGGGTTAGAGTTGGCGTCCGCAGTGAGAAAGCAGACAGTCAACGGCAATTTGATCCATGCACTAGCAGAACGGTGGAATCCGAGCACTTCTACCTTCTGGTTCCCGTGGAGCGAGATGACAGTACTGATAGATGAATTTTCAGAGATTATGGGATTGCCCAAGCTAGCCGGTCAGCCTGAAGATCCATTGGAGAAACAGTTTTTTATCAATGTCAAGGGTCTGGATCCCCGAGACGCTTTAGCTCGCATGACAGGACGCAAGTCTTGGCCATTGATAGAGGAGGATGGAAACGAATATGTGGACCTGCTCGAAATCTACAGACAGTATGGGACATTTGCAGAAGTCAGCTCGTTGTCTCGAACAGCTCGAGAAAGAATTCAGCATGCGATGGTTCTGTGCATGGTGGGATTAGCTTTCTTTCCCGACGGACGGAATTATATGGATATCAGAATAGTTCAGCTCCTAAGGAGATGGGGAAGTCGACAGACCAGCCGCCTCTCCATTGCCATGGCCGCACTCGCCTTTCTATACCGAGGGTTGACTCGTTTCGCACTCAGAGAATCAATTCTAGTCGAAGGGTGCACCTACGCGTTGCAGTCTTGGTTCCTCCGGCATGTGCCAGCCCGAGCCAGTTCCTTTAGATACAATGGTAAAAAGAGCTTTTGCCAGTTGCGCGATACCGGTTCTTGATCGATAGCGTTCAGGAGGAAGAAGTCGTATGGGACTACTTTGATCGTTAGGAGTCACCTCCCAGATATACTTATGCATATGGCAAGCGATTCAGGCTACTTGGCCCGTTCTTCTGCGCATACTATCATCCAGAGCGGTGCGTCAGGCAGTTCTCTCAGAGGCAGAAGCGCGTAGAGATTCGTCCACTAGCAGGGGTTCTGCCAGAATTCTACCTCGCATCAGATCAGTGGTCCGGAGCATACCATTCTGCCAGACATGGCTGGAATTCCTTTGTCAATCTTACTATTTTTCCTGGTCCTCGTGTGTCTTCTGATTTTCCAGAGTGGTGGAAAATTGTCTGTCCCCCTCCCCTCTGTCAAGTGTATTATTAAAATCATATTTTCGATAAAGTTCCTTTAATCTTCATTTCACTTTGGTTTGATGACCTCGCCTAGGTAACAAGGCATATTCTCAGTTGTTTATTTTGCAAAGAATAGCAGCGCAATTGTCGTAAACTCCAGCGACAACTCAATCCCTATTAATGGGATATTATTTCAATTGTCTGCCAAAATTCTTAACAAATATTTTCCTCCAACCAAATTTCATTCAAAAGCCTAATCATCAGTTCTACCTTGCAGAGAGCATCAGCAACATTAAGGAGAACATTTGTGATACTCGATGGTTTATACAAGATCCGGAAAGAAAACCTCATCAATCGAAGGTGTGGCATACTCGATCGCTTCAGAAGAGGAAATGGACTCACCTCGATCAACTAGAAGTCAGGGTCAGCAAGCAAAGGATGATGTTGATCCCTAGATATATGCTATGTTCAAAGAGACGGTGACCAAAATGTCGACAGAACAAGCTGAAGCTAGTACAGAAAAGATCCAGGTCAAGCAGAAGGCAAAAGGCCGGTCAGCCAAGAAAGTTTTAAAACTATCCAAGAAACATATCCAACACGAGGATACATCTGATGAATCAGAATCAGTAGTTGGCACTGATGAAGAGTATGAAGTCTGGCAAGCACTTCAAAGATCCTCTCATAGACAAGGGACAGCCTATAAATTGAAAGATCAAGCAATGGATGATCCAGTCCAAATACAGCTGAAGGAAATGGCCAAGATGATTAAAGATTTGCAAGCTCATGACAAGGGAAAGAAGGTCTTCAGGAACAAAGATTTCCATGATGGCATCACCTCCGTCAGGAATAATCAAGATTCAGAAAAGAAGACAAAACACATCTTCTTCGTTGATGCCAATCGCAGTGATTGCAAAAATAACAAAGGCAATCATACAAGTCAGAAAGAGAAATCTTTAAAGCAGAGTGAAAAATTGAGTCAACAGAAAGAGAAGAAAAAGCATGACGGTTGGGGTTACGATCGCGAATTCACTTCTCTAGATCAGCCCCTTGAAGAGGTCCTTGAATACATGCTGAGCAAAGGAATGGTTAAGCTTCCAAGAATTGTTAATCCTCTGGTCGCCCTAGGGAAATGGAAAGACCGCTTCTGCAAATTTCACCAAACAACGGGGCACAATACTGAACATTGTTTCGTCTTTAAGAATATCGTCCAAGATTATATCGACAAGAATTTCTTTGTTAAGGGTGAGAAAGAATACCAGTCGACTGTCTTTGCTAAGTCTCAGTAGAAATCAAGCACTCGGCAAGAGGTACAACATGATTATCGAAATCAGGACCGCAAGATGGCCCCTTTGGATCAAATATTTGAAAGCTTTTTGGAATACATGCTCGCAAAAGATACAGTAAGATCTCTGAAGGCTCATTTCACTCTTTCTGCCAATGATAGCAAAAGCAATAAGAAGAATCATGATCACTATTCAGAGGGATCCAAGGGCCAAAAAGGAAAGTTCTCCAACAATGATAGGCCTCTTCAATCTAGTCCTCAGCATAAAAAGAAAGATCAAGAAAAGCCAAAGCGCAAGGATTGGAGTACGGATCGAAAGTTCACCCCTTTGGACCAGACACTAGAGAGTGTTTTGGAATACATGATCGCGAAAGATATGATCCGTTTACCTAAAGCAGCTGATCCCGCAACAATCATGGGCAGATTCAAAGGAAAATTTTGCAAATTTCATCGGGCAGTGGGACATGACACTGAGAATTGTTTCATCCTGAAGAATATCATTCAAGATTGCATCGACAAGAATATCCTTATTGAAGATGAGGAAAATACCAGTCGACCATCCTGAGCAAGTTTTCTAAAAATTGACAATGTCGAGACCAGGTCACTTTCATCATTTTGTCGTTTTGAAGGGACAATGTAGTCCCAGTTCTTCTATCAATTTGTTATTTCCTTCTTCAATGCATTAATAAATTTGTCAATCTTTCTTATGGCCTGGCGTCGTCTTTTATATTCCTCATTTGCAAATGTTTAAATGTCTTCTTATAAGGGGTAACCTTTTTTTTTTAAAAAGTGCCTCTCTGATTAACCAAGAAGCTCATTGTCAGTTTTTACCTCGTTATTCTCAGAGAATTCTCATCAAATATCAACTACTTATCCTTTCATCCAAACTCTCACTCCCCAGTTATACTGGGGCATTATTTTGAAAATTGGCTTCAAAACTTTCTGTATGCAGGCAGGATCAAACAAATCTCTCATTTTGCACACATGTGCACCCATCTACATTCATTTGCATTTGCATGCATTCATTCGCATTCATCTGCATTCATCTACATCAATTTGCATTGAACTCCCCATTCAGGATAAGGGATAAATCCTGAGGCCCCGACAGTTGCCCAAGTTGTCATAAGGGTGAAGACTGAAAATTTTCCATCAAAATCAATTAGTAATTCTTCAGAATCCAGTGTTTGTGCTGGTAATTTTTCAAAAATACAGTGCTCATACTGGTAATCTTTCAAAATCCAGTGCTCGTACTGGTACTCTTCCAAAATCTGATGCTCGTGCTAGTTGAACTAGTCCCAAATGTCATCTTTATACTTATCAACTTTTCTTTCCTTTCAATGTCTTGAATTGGTCTAGAAGAGTCGAGTTCCGATTCGAATCTTCTTCCAAATCCAATTCAGAATTGGTCTAGAAAATCTAAGTTCCGACTTGAATTTTCTTACAAATCCAATTCGTATATTTTCTTTCCTCTAGATTTTAGAATTGGTCTAGAAGAGTCGAGTTCCGATTCGAATCTTCTTCCAAATCTAATTCAGAATTGGTCTAGAAAATCCAAGTTCCGACTTGAATTTTCTTACAAATCCAATTTGTATAATTTCTTTCCTCCAGATTTTAGAATTGGTCTAGAAGAGTCGAGTTTCGATTCGAATCTTCTTCCAAATCCAATTCAGAATTGGTCTAGAAAATCCAAGTTCCGACTTGAATTTTCTTATAAATCCAATTCGTATAATTTCTTTCCTCCAGATTTTAGAATTTGTCTAGAAGAGTCGAGTTCCGATTCGAATCTTCTTCCAAATCCAATTCAGAATTGGTCTAGAAAATCCAAGTTCCGACTTGAATTTTCTTACAAATCCAATTCGTATAATTTCTTTCCTCCAGATTTTAGAATTGGTCTAGAAGAGTCGAGTTCCGATTCGAATCTTCTTCCAAATCCAATTCAGAATTGGTCTAGAAAATCCAAGTTCCGACTTGAATTTTCTTACAAATCCAATTCGTATAATTTTCTTTCCTCTAGATTCTAGAATTGGTCTAGAAGAGTCGAGTTCCGATTCGAATTTTCTTCCAAATCCAATTCAGAATTGGTCTAGAAAATCCAAGTTCCGACTTGAATTTTCTTACAAATCCAATTCGTATAATTTTCTTTCCTTTAGATTCTAGAATTGGTCTAGAAGAGTTGAGTTCCGATTCGAATCTTCTTTCAAATCCAATTCAGGATTGGTCTAGAAAATCAGAGTTCCGACTCGAATTTTCTTTCAAATCCAATTCGCCTAGCTTTCCTTTACAAGTTTGAACTTCTACTCAAACTATCCTGCGAGTTGGTATAGAAGATCTGAGTTCCGACTCGAATTTTCTTTCAAAATCCAATTCATGTAGTTTTCCTTGAAGAGTTGAATTCTGATTCGAATCTTCCCTCAAAAACCCAGTTTAGCACCTGGTCCATTCAAAGCTCACAAGTTGGAATCATTCCTTCTTAAGCTATGATCCTTAGGTTGAATTCCTATGGAATTGATAGTTCGTAGGTCGAACCCCTGCAGAACCAATGTCGTTCTTAGGCTGAATCCCTATAGAACCCATGTCATTCTCAGTAAACCAATTCACAATTTCGACCTTTGGGTCAATCAATTCACAATTTCCAATTATCAATTTCCAAATTTCCAATTTCCAATTTCCAATTTCCAATTTCAAATATCAAATTTCAAAAGTCCAATTTCCAAAATTTGACCCTTTTGAGTCACCCAATACCTAATTTCAATTATTTTCTCTTGCGAGAGACCCTTTTTATAGGGAGAGTTCGAGGGAGCTCGCTCTTTTCGCATGCTATCCAATTCGTTCACTTAGCCCCTTTTCAGGGACAGTTTGAAGGGACTCGTGTCTTTGTGAACCGTTTGCAAAACAAAATTCCAAATTTCACACAAGGAACCCTTTTTATAGGGAGAGACTCGACGGAGACTTGCTTTCCTTGTGGCCCCATAATTTCAGACTAGGCCATTTCATCATGAAGGACCCTCTTTTCAGGGAGAGTGTGATGAACTCGTTCCTTCATGACCAATTTACCAACCTCACCAATTCCGGCCCCCTTTCCATAAGAGAAGCCTAATGTTAGGAAGTTTTGACGAAAGCTTAATTTCTCTTAGAAAGTTCGTTTTGCAAACACCTCCTCTTCAGGGAAGAGAGGAGTAATTCCTAATTCCAATTTCTGAATCTTCTCCTTTGGGGAAAGGAGAAGAGAATTGTTGTCATGGATGTGTTGCGTTGTGCTTCAAATGCTCGCTTTCACAAAAGGATTTCAAGAAAATTTTGCCAATTTGTCGTCGAATATTTGTTGATTTCAAAAATCTTTATTGCACAAAATTATTACCTCAGAATACCTTCAGTATTACTTCCGAAAGGACAAAGGTCTCGCAAAAAAGGATTCAAAATTCAAAATCTTTCTATTGGCCAACCAAAAGGATGAAGAATAAATCCCCGATATGGTCAGCACAGAATACTCAAGGTTGTTGCAAAGCCATGAGTGATTGATATTGATCGCAGTCAATGGCACATTTTTAAAGACCATTCTTGAAAATAAAGCAGTCGAAATATCCTGGGTGATACAGAAAAATCCACTCAATCTCCATATCTCCTCTATCACCCAAGCTGCAATTAAATATCTGCAAAAGGGATCTCTCAATTGTCGTCAAGATGAAGGTGAATTAAGCGAGTCGACCCCCGGGGCCAAAGAAGATTTGGATCATCTCCAAGATGACGAATCCTTCCAGGGAAAGTTCAGATCACCGTCGAGATGAAGGCGAGTGTGATGAGCCTACCGACAAACCCTAAAGGATATTTAATTCCCGCTATCATCAAGAGATTCCCAACCAATGAGCCAATAATCGTCAATATAATCCCTGAGAGAAAAGAAGGATCAGAACATCTCTGAGATGAAGGAGTTTGTGACGTACCCTTCCAAAAAAAAAAGAGAGAGAGAAGTCAGGACATCTCCAAAATGAAGGATGATGTAATTCCCGAAAAATCCAAGAGAGCTCCAATTCTGTTAAAAAAGAGTGCAGAAAGATCATCATGAGAAAAGAATCCCAGGATATCAGACTGCCGGATCTACCAAGAATCTTCTTTAATTTTGTGAAATTCTTTTATCAATATTCTTTCACCAATAACTCTCGTAATATCAAGAATACTTTCTTTCCCGTCCATATCAAGGAAATTGATAGCTTCCTTGAAAGAAAGCCAATCACAAGCAGTTTGAATTAGAATCTTGATTCTACGGAGTTAAGCCCAGTCGGAGGTAATACTTCAGGTAGAAAAGAGGGAATACTTTCAAAACAATGTGCATCATTTTCAATTATTTTGAATCAACAACAATTTTCAACATTTTGACAATATTTTCTAGCTATCTTGGCATGAAGCGAGAGCTTGAGATTCATCTTTGGCACATCCTGACACCATCCCTTTTAGGACTTGATTACGGGAGTTTTCAAGATTCCTTCCCTTCTTTGGTATAATCTGAGCGCACGGGCTCTCAGATTCGCACACTTCCCTGTGTCCCCACTGTCCCACCATAGACAGTCCAATTTTGGCTTGAGGTTAAGCCACCAATTCCAGCAAAAGGCAATTTCAAAAGCTATTTAGTCTCAGCAATGAGACGCCCAAAATCAAACCCTTTTCAAGCTTTAGGGACCCCAATTTCCTTCCTTTTGCAAAACCCCTATCGGATTCATTGTGCGGAAATCCGAAGGTTCCATCACGGTCTCTTCTTTCGAGGATTCCGTTCATTTTCTGCCCGATCAGGTTAAGGGTACAAACCTGAGCCTTCTTTGATGAGGTATTTCATTGCCCGATCAGGTTAAGGGTATAAACCTGAGCCTCCTTTGATGAGGTATTTCATTTTCCGCCCAATCAGGATAAGGGTATAAACCTGGGCCTCATGTGATGAGGTATTCCATGTTCCTCCCGATCAGGTTAAGGGTATAAACCTGAGCCTCCTTTGATGAGGTATTCCATTTTCCACCCAATCAGGTCAAGGGTACAAACCTGAGCCTCCTTTGATGAGGTATTCCATTTTCCACCCAATCAGGTCAAGGGTACAAACCTGAGCCTCATTTTGATGAGGTATTCCATTTTCAACCCGGTCAGGTTAAGGGTTAAGCCTGAGCCTATTTCTATACGAGGTATTTCCCGTCCCATCCAGGTTAAGGGCAAAACCTGAATCTTACTTTCTTTTGAAATAAAATTTTATCCTTATTCTCCATTTCATATCTACCATCATCACTTGGATTAATTCTTTCATACCCAGTCAGATTCATCTAACTGGGGCATTTTTATAATCCAAATTTGGTGTGTTTTCTTTGCCACTAAGCTCGGCTTTCAACCGGCTTAGTAGCAAAGAGGGGCATCTGTAAACACCCCAAATTTTCACCCTCATCCAGTACTTACATTTCATGTGTCATTGCATATCATTGCATGCATTTTTGCATATCATTTCATCGCATTGCATAGCATTGCATGTCATCCCATCTCATTTTCGAGATCCAGCACTCCTGTTTTCAAAACATTCAATCCAGATTTGAGTTTTAAAGCTTTCTTTCAAAATCAATTTCAAAACCTGGGTTTTTATTCAACATTCTATCATTTTCCAACCCCAGGACCTCATATTTTAAAATATTTTCTCAGAAAACAATTTGGATTCATTTCAAACTCAATTTCAATTGATTTCAATTCTCAGATGAGACCCATTTAGGTGGTGTCGCTTCTGGATTCCTTTACTTGTCAAAAATCTCCAAAAACTTCAGAGTCCTAGTTGGATCAGGACTCTTTTTCCAGTCGGATCAAAACTCTATTTTTCACTACCTTTTTACCTGTTTTTGAAGAAAACCTTTCAAAATCTTCTGTTTTGGCCAAAATTTTAGAGTCCTAGTTGGATCAGGACTCTTCTTCAAGAGTCCAGTCAGATCAGGACTCTTCTTCGGAGATTCAATTGGATTGGGACTCTAAACTTTTACAACTATTTTATCTATTTTTCAATCAAATCTTTCAAAATGAGTCAGAAACTCAGAGTTTTAGTCAAAACAGGACTCTGTTCAGAGAGTCCTAGTTGGATCAGGACTCTGATCCTGATTTCAATTTTGAGAGAATCTTTTAGAAATCTTTCGATCTACCAAAACAATTACACTTTTATCAAAGAATTTCAAAATTCTGAGATTTTATCTCAGAGTCCTGATCAAATCAGGACTCTACCCCAGAGTCCTGATCGAAGTAGGACTCTATCCAAAATTGATTTTCTCACTTCATTTTCACTGGTTTTCAAAAGCTTTGCTTAAAATTCATCATTTGCCTACCAGAAAAACCAAAATTCTTAGAGTTCTGATCGAAATCAGGACTCTTTCTCAGAGTCCTAATCAGATCAGGACTCTGAACCGAAACTTCGATTTCATCCTGTTTTTAACTGTTTTTCAAAATTCTCTCATTTGTTTTCTCAGAAAATCCAAAAATCTGAAAGTCCTAGTTCAATCAAGACTCTGTCCTCAGAGTCTCAGTTGAATCATAACTCTGTTTTATTTCAATATTCGTTATTGTTTTCACTGTTTTGACAAGTTCTTTCATTTGTTTTTCAGAACATACCAAAAAAATCTAGAGTTTCAGTCCAATCAGGACTCTGTCCCAGAGTCCTAGTCCAGCCAGGAGTCTGTTTTGAAGTTTGTTTTTACTCTATTTTTTTTATTTATTTCCATTTGTTTTCAAAAATTAGGTCATTTTGTAGAGTCCAGTTAATCCAGGACTCTATTTCAGAGTCCTCATTGAGTTAGGAGTCTAACCCTGACAGTATTTTCTGACTTGTTTCACCATTTTAGATGAAATCTTTTCAAAAATTTCTTTATTTGGCTTTTAAAAACCAAAATCACAGAGTCCTAAAAATCCAGGACTTTAGCCCAGAGTCCAGTTCGCTTGAGACTCTATTTTAAAAAATCTTTGAATTTCAACTATTGATTTTAACCCCTTTTCAAAGCCATTTTCAGTATTTATTTCAAATTTTCAAAACTCTGATGTGGGGTCCACTCAGTTGGCGCCATATCCAGAGGAGTTCTGACCCAGTTGGAACTCTGTGCCATTTCAAAACTTTTAATTTCAAGTCTACTTTTGAATCTCTTTTGAAAACTCCTTCAATTTCAAGTTTTAAAATCGCTTTTTGAAAAACTCAAGTAGGGCCCACTCGGGGTGGCGCCATATTCGAGTAAGTCAGGGCTAGACTAGGGTTAGTTAGTGTCTTGGTTAGTGTTAGAAGTTTAGAAGAGTCAAAACCATTTTGAAAACTCATTTTGAAAATTAGTTTTTAAAACTAGTGTTTTTAAATGTTTTTAAAGGTGTTTTAAAAACCCAAATGTGAAAGATGCCAAGTGGCATCACATTTTGGGGATTTCTAGGTTTAGTTAGGGGCTAATTAGGGATTAATTAGAGTCCCACCTAGGCTAGAAAACCACAAAAAATCGTTGCCTTTAGTGGATTTATTAGAAAGAGTCCTGAAAAAATGAAAAACCTCTTAATTAACCCTAATTAAGTGACTTTTTGAAAAACTATAAAAGGGGACCTAAAGGGGGCCAAAAGGAGGGCTCTTTTCTCTCAAATTTTTGTGGCCTCTCTCTCCTCTCCAGCACCTCCACCTTACTCCATTGCAGCTGCAAGCACCAAGGTAATATTTTTAATATTTTTTAGTTTTATTTAATACTTTTTCATGTTTTAAATCAATTTTAGCCATTGGTGTCATCCCCTTCATGGATTAAACCATGGATTCAACCTCAAGAACCTCAAGAATGGTTCAAGAAAGTGATCTAACTCTATTTCATGGTGTTTACAGGGATTCTAATCCATTAGAATCAATTTTAACATGGGTCTTTACATTATTAACCAATAAAACATGTGATTTACCCTTTTAATGGGTTAAATCCATGCTTTTAAAGGTAACATCAAATTCCAGCCATTGATTCCCTAAGTTTTATTTATTTATCTGTTTATTCATGTTTATTTTACGTTTTTCAGCATAGAAATAATTTTTATTTACTGTTTTATGGTTTATTTTATTGTTTTTCATTAGTTAATGCATGTTTTCTCAAGTTTCTTAGATTTCTGTGTGTCTTTAGTTTAGAACAGAAAAGAGCATGCTGTTTCGGATGAAAATATTTATTGTAAATTTCTGATTTTTTTATATGTGATGCATGCATATGTGATTGAACTACTGTAAAAAAATCGGAGATTTTGGACTTCGGAAACTCTGTCAAAAAAATCAGACATCAGGTCGGGTTTTTAAAACTTTAAAATCGGTGTTAAAATCAGAAGGGTGACTTGCTGTGATGATATTTTTCTCATCCGATATTCAATTTGAAATCCATAAAGTGCCATGGATTCATATTGATTAGATATATCTATTGCGAAATTTTGAGATGTTTTGATCTCTGTTTAGTATTTTTCCTCTGTCAGAGATTCTGATTTTCAATTTAAAACTCGTTAGGGATTACCAAAACCCTAATCAGACTTGTGTTAGTCATAAATCCCAAACCACAGATCCGATTCATAATCTGTAAAAAGTGAGTATTCTTATTTTTCTGTCTACTGTTTACTTCTAAAATATCAGATATTTTAAATCAGCATTTCTATTTATCCCGAAATTATCAATTGAAAGTATCTGTTTTAACCCCTGTTAGGTTTGTTAGATTTTAATTCAGATTGCCGGAAGGGTTTCTCCCTAACTGAAGATGATTTTTCTGATCTGTAAATTGGAAAATCTCTATTTTTCTTCCTAATTTGTCTCTGTAAAATTTCATAAATTTTCATGAAAGATTGACCCCTAATTCGGGTCTAACTCTGAAACTGGTTGGTGAACTAGGTCAAAAATAGCATATTTTTAGGGTTTGATGCCATTTTCGGGTTAATTTAATGTCAAAAAAATACTTTTATAATTCTAATTCAAAATTAGGGTTATAACAAGTGTAGGTACCAAATTTGATGAATTTTGGAATCTGATTGATGGCTGAATTAAGCAAATTGCAAAACAGGGTTCCTGAAAGATCCAAAAACACTGCCAAAATCACAGTTTTTGTGATATTCCTGGATTTTCGTGCATAAGCAAATATTTTTAGGGTTTTATCATGTTCATAATCATATTAGGATGCTTTAGGTTTAATTTGATGATTATTTGACTTCATTTAGTGCATAAAACCTAAGTTTTACCAAAATTTATTTCAGAAAACCCTGATTTCAAGGCCATAGTCTTGCTATCAGGGGAAATTTGGTCATTTGACCTAAATTTCGAAATCCCTAACCCTAATTTTCATATTTTTAATCATTTCATATCATATTTAGTTTGATTTATCTTCATTTGAATTTCAAAACTTGCATTTTATAAAATATCTTTCTGAAAACCCTAATTTCAAGGCCATAGTCTTGTTATTAGGGGTATTTTGGTCATTTTGACCCCAATTTCTAAATTTCATATCTTATCTTCCTTATTTATTCCATTTTATTTCATACTTTATCATTTTTATTTAAGGGAATCAAGGAAAAGGCTTATATCTAGCAAAATCCAGCAATTTCCTGATATTGCTGGATAAATCTAGAAAAGCCAACATATTTTCATTAACCAAGTTTTCTAGTTTTGCAGGTACATTGAAGACTTTATTTTTCATGTATTTAAATTTCAATAGTGATGTAATTTGTAATTAAACTTTGGAATAAGAATTTACATTTCCTGCTTAGCTTAGGTTGCATTGCATATAGTTTATTTTTATAATTTTAATGTATGATGGATGATGATTCATGCATATTTTTACAAATTCACCATGGTCTACACGAATGGCACATACACTAGCTTCTATGAAGTTTATAAACTTGGTGAAATTTGTATTTATGGCCATAGTCAGAATACGAATGATACTCAGATTTATAATCTTCACAGTGACCACATTCAGCCTACACTCTTAGGCTAACTTCAAAAATGCACTGCATTTCTCAAAAATACAAAAAGTATTTCTCAATTCCTCAAATCCATATTCATTCATTTCATGCATTTGCCAATTCCAATTCAAATCTCAATTCAAAGAAGTTCATTTCCTCAAAATTTTCTAAGTCATATGGAGAAATCGATTTTCTCAGAATATGAAAATCTCAAAGTATGTTTTAAGTGTTTCTCAAGTTCAAAATTCGAAATTTCAAGTTGTACATTCAATTCCAAGTTTGAATTCAAAGAAACCAAGTTTTCTCAGAATCAATTTTCATAAAATTCCAAGATTTCCCCAGAAATCGATTTTTACTTTTCTCAGAAATATTTTCCAAGTCCTGATTCACGATTTTTCATGTGATATCTTTTCCAAGTATTTCAGTCATTCAAAGCAAACATCATGTTTTCAAATATGCATTTTCAGAAATTCATAGCACATGCCTGATTCATTGTGCATTTAGGAAATAGAACATGATTTAGACAAGTTGAGCAAAGTTAAGCATACAATTGATCCTTGGTTTGATTACCCCTGGTAAAGGTGCCAGGAACGGTTGAACCTCGTACCGAGAGGCGAGTCCCATTCTTCGGAATTTTCCCGCATTTTAAAACGGAGGCGAGTTATTTTCAAAAACTTTTTCAAAGGTCAGTTTGATTCACAAAAAGTAAAAATTTTGCGGTGAAAACAGGTTTGGCGACCGAGATGGGACCTGTCTTCGCCTGATCAATTGTGTGCTTAACCTAGTTCAAATTGTCAAAATCGTATTCCATGGAATGTCAGCTTTTGATTTATGCTATCATGTGAACCTAGGAGCCTAGGCTTGAACCCAGCTGACATGGACTGCATGTAGACTAGGTATGGTTTGGTAGGACCATATGGAGGAGGAAATTTTCATGCTCACATAGACTTAGGTCTAATACAACACTCCTCAATCTAGGAATTGTATGAAAACAATGTTTGCTTCTTCAAATTTTTCAAAATCTATCTCTTTAGGACTTAGAGCCTTCTATTTGCTTGCATGTGCTCATATTTTTTAAAAACCACCCCACCTATATTGTCCCGGTCTTCACATTGCTGGGCTCTCTTCCAGAACCATAGTTCGGGACAGAGCCTCACAACTGGGCCACTTATTTGGGTGAAAACCCCCCTGCCACGTACCAAGGGCCATAGTCCAACGTATATCGGCAGGTGCTCAAGGATGTTGGAAAACTTGAACCTAGAACCTAGAACCGGAGAATTTGATTTTATGCCACGTACATCGAGCCTTGGCTTGAGTATATTGGCATAACTGGATTGGATACAGTTGATCTGAACCTTAGAGTTAGGATTAAGGTCCTACAACTATTTCAAAATTTGTGCATCTAGAGTCAGCTTTTAGGGAATGTTGTATGTGCATACTTGTTTATGCAGAATGTGATTGAATGTGTTATTTCCTTTTTATTTTCCATATTTTCCCAATTTTCTAAAAATACTGGACGATTTTTTCAAAAATCCCCAATCCATGCCCATGTATTGTCCATGTTTTAAACCCTGAACGATTTTTAAATACTTCATTTTATGAAATACTTCCTTATATTTCATTAAACCCTGAACGATTTTCATAAAAAAATTCTATTTTCTTCAAAACTCCAGGTGATTTCCCATCTTTGCTTTCTTCTGGATCTCGAATTTTCTGTTTCATTTTCATCCTGCCTGCATCTTTTCAAAATTCCTGTATTTTCCCAAGTCTTATTCCAATTCTCCATGTCTTCCAGTCTGATGGCATCCATTCAACTTGATTCAGTCTTTTCTAAGGGTCACATCTCCTACGAGGTGCGACAAGGTCTTCCTGAACATCGAGTCCTCAGCACCGAATCCTTCTTTCCCCGGTGGTATTATTCCTGGCTCAAGAATTTCTCTCGTATGTTTCTGGACCACTTGGACGATTGTGGGTTAGAGTTGGCGTCCGCAGTGAGAAAGTAGACAGTCAACGGCAATTTGATCCATGCACTAGCAGAACGGTGGAATCCGAGCACTTCTACCTTCTGGTTCCCGTGGAGCGAGATGACAGTACTGATAGATGAATTTTCAGAGATTATGGGATTGCCCAAGCTAGCCGGTCAGCCTGAAGATCCATTGGAGAAACAGTTTTTTATCAATGTCAAGGGTCTGGATCCCCGAGACGCTTTAGCTCGCATGACAGGACGCAAGTCTTGGTCATTGATAGAGGAGGATGGAAACGAATATGTGGACCTGCTCGAAATCTACAGACAGTATGGGACATTTGCAGAAGTCAGCTCGTTGTCTCGAACAGCTCGAGAAAGAATTCAGCATGCGATGGTTCTGTGCACGGTGGGATTAGCTTTCTTTCCCGACGGACGAAATTATATGGATATCAGAATAGTTCAGCTCCTAAGGAGATGGGGAAGTCGGCAGACCAGCCGCCTCTCCATTGCCATGGCCGCACTCGCCTTTCTATACCAAGGGTTGACTCGTTTCGCACTTGGAGAATCAATTCTAGTCGAAGGGTGCACCTACGCGTTGCAGTCTTGGTTCCTCCGGCATGTGCCAGCCCGAGCCAGTTCCTTCAGATACAATGGTAAAAAGAGCTTTTGCCAGTTGCGCGATACCGGTTCTTGATCGATAGCCTTCAGGAGGAAGAAGTCGTATGGGACTACTTTGATCGTTAGGAGTCACCTCCCAGATATACTTATGCATATGGCCAGCGATTCAGGCTACTTGGCTTGTTCTTCTGCGCATACTATCATCCAGAGCGGTGCGTCAGGCAGTTCTCTCAGAGGCAGAAGCGCGTAGAGATTCGTCCACTAGCAGGGGTTCTGCCAGAATTCGACCTCGCATCAGATCAATGGTCCGGAGCATACCATTCTGCCAGACATGGCTGGGATTCCTTTGTCAATCTTACTATTTTTTCTGGTCCTCGTGTGTCTTCTGATTTTCCAGAGTGGTGGAAAATTGTCTGTCCCCCTCACCTCTGTCAAGTGTATTATTAAAATCATATTTTCGATAAAGTTCCTTTAATCTTCATTTCACTTTGGTTTGACGACCTCTCCTAGGTAACAAGGCATATTCTCAGTTGTTTATTTTGCAAAGAATAGCAGCGCAATTGTCGTAAACTCCAGCGACAACTCAATCCCTAGTAATGGGATATTATTTCAATTGTCTGCCAAAATTCTTAACAAATATTTTCCTCCAACCAAATTTCATTCAAAAGCCTAATCATCAGTTCTACCTTGCAGAGAGCATCAGCAACATTCAGGAGAACATTTGTGATACTCGATGGTTTATACAAGATCCGGAAAGAAAACCTCATCAATCGAAGGTGTGGCATACTCGATCGCTTCAGAAGAGGAAATGGACTCACCTCGATCAGCTAGAAGTCAGGGTCAGCAAGCAAAGGATGATGTTGATCCCTAGATATATGCTATGTTCAAAGAGACGGTGACCAAAATGTCGACAGAACAAGCTGAAGCTAGTACAGAAAAGATCCAGGTCAAGCAGAAGGCAAAAGGCCGGTCAGCCAAGAAAGTTTTAAAACTATCCAAGAAACATATCCAACACGAGGATACATCTGATGAATCAGAATCAGTAGTTGGCACTGATGAAGAGTATGAAGTCTGGCAAGCACTTCAAAGATCCTCTCATAGACAAGGGACAGCCTATAAATTGAAAGATCAAGCAATGGATGATCCAGTCCAAATACAGCTGAAGGAAATGGCCAAGATGATTAAAGATTTGCAAGCTCATGACAAGGGAAAGAAGGTCTTCAGGAACAAAGATTTTCATGATGGCATCACCTCCGTCAGGAATAATCAAGATTCAGAAAAGAAGACAAAACACATCTTCTTCGTAGATGCCAATCGCAGTGATTGCAAAAATAACAAAGGCAATCATACAAGTCAGAAAGAGAAATCTTTAAAGCAGAGTGAAAAATTGAGTCAACAGAAAGAGAAGAAAAAGCATGACGGTTGGGGTTACGATCGCGAATTCACTTCTCTAGATCAGCCCCTTGAAGAGGTCCTTGAATACATGCTGAGCAAAGGAATGGTTAAGCTTCCAAGAATTGTTAATCCTCTGGTCGCCCTAGGGAAATGGAAAGACCGCTTCTGCAAATTCCACCAAACAACGGGGCACAATACTGAACATTGTTTCGTCTTTAAGAATATCGTCCAAGATTATATCGACAAGAATTTCTTTGTTAAGGGTGAGAAAGAATACCAGTCGACTGTCTTTGCTAAGTCTCAGCAGAAATCAAGCACTCGGCAAGAGGTACAACATGATTATCGAAATCAGGACCGCAAGATGGCCCCTTTGGATCAAATATTTGAAAGCTTTTTGGAATACATGCTCGCAAAAGATACAGTAAGATCTCTGAAGGCTCATTTCACTCTTTCTGCCAATGATAGCAAAAGCAATAAGAAGAATCATGATCACTATTCAGAGGGATCCAAGGGCCAAAAAGGAAAGTTCTCCAACAATGATAGGCCTCTTCAATCTAGTCCTCAGCATAAAAAGAAAGATCAAGAAAAGCCAAAGCGCAAGGATTGGAGTACGGATCGAAAGTTCACCCCTTTGGACCAGACACTAGAGAGTGTTTTGGAATACATGCTCGCGAAAGATATGATCCATTTACCTAAAGCAGCTGATCCCGCAACAATCATGGGCAGATTCAAAGGAAAATTTTGCAAATTTCATCGGGCAGTGGGACATGACACTGAGAATTGTTTCATCCTGAAGAATATCATTCAAGATTGCATCGACAAGAATATCCTTATTGAAGATGAGGAAAATACCAGTCGACCATCCTGAGCAAGTTTTCTAAAAATTGACAATGTCGAGACTAGGTCACTTTCATCATTTTGTCGTTTTGAAGGGACAATGTAGTCCCAGTTCTTCTATCAATTTGTTATTTCCTTCTTCAATGCATTAATAAATTTGTCAATCTTTCTTATGGCCTGGCGTCGTCTTTTATATTCCTCATTTGCAAATTTTTAAATGTCTTCTTATAAGGGGTAACCTTTTTTTTTTAAAAAGTGCCTCTCTGATTAACCAAGAAGCTCATTGTCAGTTTTTACCTCGTTATTCTCAGAGAATTCTCATCAAATATCAACTACTTATCCTTTCATCCAAACTCTCACTCCCCAGTTATACTGGGGCATTATTTTGAAAATTGGCTTCAAAACTTTCTGTATGCAGGCAGGATCAAACAAATCTCTCATTTTGCACACATGTGCACCCATCTACATTCATTTGCATTTGCATGCATTCATTCGCATTCATCTGCATTCATCTACATCAATTTGCATTGAACTCCCCATTCAGGATAAGGGATAAAATCTTGTTGGTGGCCTCAGCCTGGCCATTCCCTTGGGGATAGTAAGGAGCTGAGAAGTGGTGATGAATCCTGAACTTCTAGCAGAAGGACTTCATCTTCTCATTCTTGAAATGGCTGCCATTATCTGACACAATATCATGTGGGACGCCGAAGCGACAGAGAAGATTTTTATGAATAAATGAAACCACATGTCGGCCTTCTACTGTTAGTAGAGTTACCACCTCGACCCATTTGGTGAAGTATTCTGTAGCTGCGAGGAAGTATTTGTGGCCATTAGAAGCTAAAGGAGTGATTGGACCCACCACGTCGAAGGCCCACATTGAAAAGGGCCAAGGAGAGACCACTGACTGCAAGTATGTAGCTGGCGCATGAATGGAAGGTGCGTGCATTTGACACTTGACGCATTTCCTTACAAATTGATGGCAATCTTGCTGCATGGTTTTCCAATAATATCCTGCGCGGATAATCTGTTTGACGAGTGTTTGGTAGCTGACGTGGCCACCACAAATTCATTCGTGCGCCTCCTGGATAACTTCCATGGCTTCGTCTTTGTCTAAACATCTAGCATACTCAGAACTGAACCCACGACGGTAGAGAGTATTGGCAAGGATGAAATAGTGGACCGACATGCGTTGAATCGCGTGTTGCTCCTTTCTTGGCATATCTGGTGGGAATTCACCAGTTTCGATAAAGCTTTTGATCTCTTGGTACCAAGGCTTTTCCTTCTGAGCGGCCTGGTTCACTTGCTCAATTGGAATGTAGGCAGGTTGATCAAGTCTGCCGATCTCGAAGGAACAGCAGGATTCACTGTCTTTAAAAGACAAAATAGAACCTAAGGAGGCTAGGCCGTCTGCTATGTGATTGTATTCCCTCTTGACATGATTGAGCTGAAATTCTTCAAAGTTGCCTATGAGAGCCAAGGCGATTTTCTGATAGGGGATTAATTTCGAGTCTTTTACTTGCCATTCTATATTAACTTGGTTAACAACAAGCAAGGAATCGCCAAAGGCATGTACTCTCTTGACATCAAAGTCTTGCAGAATCTTAAGGCCTTGTATTAGAGCTTCGTACTCGGCCATGTTATGAGTACATTGGAAATTGAGCTTGAGGGAATAAGGGAGCATCTCTTTTTCAGGAGTGATCAACAAGATCCCAATCCCTATACCAGACATATTTCTGGCTCCATCAAAGAATAGAGTCCAAACTGGAGATTCCTGAATGCTGCAAATTCGATCGTCAGGAAAATCATCTTCCGCTTTGATTTCTTCTGTTAACGGGAAATCTGCCAACTGATTTGCGATGGACTGACCCTTGACTGACTTCTGAGAAACGTATTCTAAATCATACTGCATCAGGAGGACTTGCCATTTTGCAATCCGTCCAGTAAGGAAGGGCTGCTCAAGGATATACTTGAGAGGATTAAGCCTTGACAAAATTTTGATTTCTGATGCCATTAGATAATGTCTCAGCTTCTGACACATCCACACTAAGGCTAGGCATGTCTTTTCCATATGAGAATATCTCTTCTCATAATCGATGAAAGTCTTGCTGACGTAGTAGATGGCATGCTCTATCCGGCTGCCTTCCTCATACTGCGCAAGAAATCCGCCACAAGCATTGTGATTGACGGAAATATACAGGAGCAGCGGTTTTCCAAGTTCTGGCGGCTTTAGAACTGGTGGATTGAGAAGATATTGCATGATGCGCTCAAATGAGAGCTGACATTCTGATCCCCACTCGAATTTCACTTCTTTTCTTAATAAGTGATTGAAGGGTTCGCATCTCATGGCCAAATTGGAGATGAAGCGCCGGATAGACTGAATGCGACCCTGAAGGCTTCGTAGCTCTTTAAGGTTAGTGGGAGGCGGCATATCAATGATTGCCTTCGCTTTGGCAGGATCCACCTCTATGCCTTTCTTGCTGATCATGTAGCCAAGCAGCTTGCCTGACTCTACCCCGAAAACACATTTCTGCGGATTGACTCGTAATTGGTAGAGGATAAGTCTTTCAAAGACTTGTCCGAGAGCATCGAGATGATCCTCTCCTTCTTTAGATTTGACCAAGATGTCATCTACGTAGGCATCCATATTCTTGTGCATTTGGTCATGGAAGATGACTGCCATCGCCCTCTGATAGGTTGCCCCGGCATTCTTGAGTCCAAATGGCATGACTGTATAGCAAAATGTACCCCAAGGCGTAGTAAAAGAAGTTTTTGATTGGTCACGAGCGGCCAATTTGATTTGATTGTAGCCCGAGTATCCATCCATGAAAGAGAACATGGCATGTCCTGCCGTGCTATCGATCAGAAGATCGATGTTGGGGAGTGGATAATCATCCTTCGGGGTTGCTTTGTTCAGATCTCTAAAGTCAATACAAATCCGAACTTTGCCATTCTTTTTGGGGACTGCCACAATGTTCGCCAACCAATCTGGGTATTCGATGGTCCGAATGAACCCTGCTTTTAATAACTCTTCAAGCCCTTCTTTAACTTGTGGTGCCACTCGAGGATCCATTTTTCTGAGTTTCTGTTTGATTGGCTTGCAATCCAGTTTCAACACAAGGCGATGCTCGACTAACTTGGAGTCTAAACCTGGCATATCCTCATAAGTCCAGGCGAAGACTTCATGATGCTGTTTGAGGAAGTAGATGAGCCTTTCCTTCTCATCTAAATTCAGACTAGAATCAATTTTGAGGATTCTTGGATCGTCTTCTGAACCAATATTGACATCCTCTATTGGATCCTGAACCAACGGCGATGGTTCATCCTGCTTCTGAATGCTGGTAAATTCTGGCAAACCTTGAATTGTCGAGTCGAATTCTGCCAACTCCTCAATCCGCTCTGTCATTTTGCTGACTTCTGCCCCTGCCTTTGCTTTGCACGCTTTGGCTGGTTTATTTTGACAAAGGTTGGCATTGATAACGAGCTTTTTGAATGATTTAGGAGCCATGATCACGGCAATTCTGCGAGCGAAAAGGAGGCTTTTGAGAAAAAGGTAAAATATCCAAAAAATAGCCTTTTGTACAGAGATAGAGAATGACAACATAGACAAGGATATAAGTAGAGAATTTGTGTACACCAAGATGAATAGAGCAAACAAACTTTTCATTGATTAAGTAAACTTTGATATTTACAAGCGACTGTTTGAGAAAAGGAAAGAAATTGGGGCGGATCTTGCCCTTACAAGATGACAAAAAGGAAAGAGAACAGAAAACACTGGCATTGTCTTCATTACTGAGCTCCCTTGACGAAGATGGTTTTTTCTGCCGGATGACTGGCCTGTGAAACCCAAGCCTGTGCCGGTGACATGCTGAACAGGGATGATCGGCTCCAGAATGCCGTCTTCATTTTTGCCTAGGCCCCTGAAGGGCTGATACCCGTGCTTCATTAGGAGATCAAATCCTTTCCTTGATTTTGAGAATCGAGGAAACAGAGGGTGATCTTTAAATGAGGTATAATCGAGGCGTCCTCCTACTTTGAAGAAGCGAGGTCCCTGCCACTGAATAACTGCGGTGACATTTTCTGTAGGCTGGATTTCTTTCAATTTTAGCATATCCAGACTTTCACTCAGATCAATCTCTTCGGCTTCCCGGATGCTCGGGATGTCGGCAGCGAAAGTGGGACGGGGAATCATCGGCTGCGGGAGTCGTTCTTCCGGATCCTCTCCTAGGACCGTAGTGATCATGCCCCCCTTCGACCATTTGATACACTGGTGCAGGGTTGATGGGACCGCATTAGCATTGTGTATCCAAGTGCGCCCGAGGAGCAGATTGTACGTAGGTGGCACATTTACTACATGAAATAGGACTGTATGCACCGAATAGTTGATAAAATTTTTGAGAAATATCTTCCCCTTGGCTGTCTGCCCATGGTTATCAAAGCCGTAGATCGTGATCGGATCTGGGGTGTATTCCTCTTCTTTTAAACCCAACGCCTTGGCTGTCATCTCTGGACAGATATTCAGGCTGCTGCCTCCATCGATGAGCACATGAGGGACTGTCATGCCCCTGGTCCGCACTACTATGTATAGGGCGTTGTTATGAAACGAATGAGGCTTTGGCAAATCCTCATCAGAAAAGCTGATCGGTGCATTCGTCATGGCCTGATTGACGATCTGAGCCATATCTTGTGGAGTCGTGCTAGGCTTGACCTTGATCTTTCTGAGAAGATCTTCTAGCACTTGCTGGTGTTCAGATGAAGCGTGGGTCAGGTCCAAGATAGAGATGTTGGATAATGCAGTAATCGGCTTCTGAACTGATCCTGAAGCCTCTTCTTTCTTCGAAGCTGCCTTGATAAAGCGCTTCGGGATCCTGGGGACCACTTTGGTAATTTCTGTTGCTGCCTTTGTTGATTTATTGGAAGGTGGGATGACATCCGCCCTCTTGACGGATGATTGTGCCTGGCGAAGTACTAGGACCTGATGTTGATCCTGAATGTCTTGTTTAGAACATGGTTGGATACTGTCTTGCAAAGAGAATACTTGCTCTGAGATGACCGAAGCTGAATGCTTAGGGAATGGTTTGGACAAGACTTCTGGCTGCTGCTCATCCTCGTCCTCAATTAACATGTTCTTGTCAATACAATCTTGAATGATGTTTTTGAGGACAAAACAGTGCTCGGTGTCATGTCCGACAGTCCGATGGAACTTGCAAAATTTATCAGTCCATTTACCCATAGCGACGGGAGCATCGGCCACCTTGGGAAGTTTGATCATTCCTTTCGACATCATATATTCTAAGATGTCTTCGCGGGACTGCTCTAATGCTGAAAATTCCCGATCATAACTCCAACCTTCGTGCTTCGGCTTTTCTGGCTGCCTCGTTTCTGGCTGGGGTGCTGACTAAACAGGTTGCGGCTTAATAAATTTTCCCTTCTGGGCTGCCGAGTTCGTCCTTTCGGCGCTGGGATGCCCTGAGTTCTTGTTGCGGCCCTTCTTGCTTTTCTTTTTGCCGGAACCATTGCTGCCCTGATCTGTCAATCCTGTGGCATAGGCGACGTGCGCCTTTTTCTTTTGATCAGGGTTTCCTCTGACAAAAGGATATCCTTCGTATAGACCATTGTCGAGGCCGGTCTCGAGCCACTCGGCTCTCTCAATTAATTTGATGAATGACTTGGCAGGCGAAGTGGAAATGAGGTTCCTCAAAGGCTGAGCGAAATTATTCAGAATAATCTGCAGGGCGTGCTCCTCCGGGATGGGGACCTTCATTCTGTTACAGGTGCTCCTCCACCTGTGGATGAACTCACTGGCTTTCTCATTCTCCATCTGTTTTAAATTGTACAGATGATTGAGGGTTGGTGAGGCTTCAACATTGGACATGAAGCGCTCGATGAATAAGTTGACAACTTTATCGAACTCTCGTAGTTCGATAGGATTAATGTGGTCTGCATACCACCTGGCCGCTACCCCTTCAAGGCTGCGAGGAAAGCATATGAATAATGCCCGATTATCCTTTCTGAAGCGGCCGCACTCGGCATAAAAGGTGGCCAAATGAGTCTTGGGGTTACTGGTTCCATCGAATTTAAGGAACTTTCGAGGGAGATTCTCCAAATTGTCATCCCCGTCCAGACCATGATAGAAGTCTTCACCGGAGTAGGTCTGCTTGCCCTTGCTTTTAGCCTGGATATCTTTGATAGCCCGATTCATTTCTTTCATCTGTTCTTGCATTGGATCATTAACCGGAACGGGCTTGTTGATTGATTCGGGCTCCGCAGCGGTTTTTGCAAACTGCGGTGGGGCATTCTGATAAACAAGTTGCTCTTCCTCTTCCGATTCCTCAACTGATTATGTTTCTTCCGAAGTGGTGTCGGGCTGTACTTGCTTTCTAACAATCCTGACTGGCTTCTTTACAGCCTTCTTCTTTGGCTTGGTTTTTGGAACAGCTTCTTTCTGACTGGCCTCGGCCTACTCAGTCATCATTTTGGTCATCATTCTTTTGAACAGAT
The DNA here is from genome assembly GCF_984573655.1 of Nuphar pumila. Taxonomy (NCBI): domain Eukaryota; kingdom Viridiplantae; phylum Streptophyta; class Magnoliopsida; order Nymphaeales; family Nymphaeaceae; genus Nuphar; species Nuphar pumila. The sequence goes on from NC_143249.1 coordinate 63,448,344, forward strand.
TATACATGGCCGGATCTATGTCATCTGCTTGATTCTGTCCTCTGACCGATTTGGGAGAATCCATCCCTTCGGCCTCGCTGTCGCTGTGTTGAGGAACTGTTTCTTTTCCTGCCCTTGTTACGACCATTTCGCCAATGCCAGTGATTTCCTGATGAGGTGAAAAGAATGATTAGGGTTCGAAGGAAACTTTTGAAAATGTGATTTCTTTTTAGAAAAAGACATGAGGGAAGGAATTGACAAATTTTTGCAAATGATCGCATCACCCTTTTATGGTGACAAGAATGCGCCTTATGACCTAGGCGAGGTCGTCTGTCATGACGAGGGATAGAAGAAATAGACAGAATGGTTCTCATCACTGGGGATGAATCCGTAACTATATGAAACAAAATAAAATTTAGCCATAAAAAACTTGTATTTTCATTGATTGACAAAATTTAAATACAAAGAGAAAGTGGGCAGACAGTTTGCCACCATTCTCGATATTCTGATGATACATTAGGACCAGGAAAAATAGACAAAGGAATAAAGGAGTCCCAAGTGTATTTGGCGACGTGGTATGCTCCAGACCACTGATCTGACCGTAGATCGAACTCTGGCATGCGGCCTGTCGGGAAGCGAGTGTTGGCACGAACCTGCCGCTGCGAAAACTGTCTGAGACATCTCTCTGGCTGATAGTCTACGCAGAAGAAAGGGCCGAGCAGTTTGTAGCGCTTGTCACGAGCATAGGTGTAGCGAGGAATGGTCTTTCTTCTGTCGAAGAAGTCCCAAATGATTTCTTCCTGATGCAGTTTCTCGATCAAAGCTCGACATTGAATGGCTGACTTTGGCTGCTTGCTGCTGAATCTGAAAGAACTGGCTTTTGATGGTACATGTCGCAGGAACCATGACTGCAAGGCATACGTGCATCCTTTCACCAGAATGGTCTCTCTGAGGGCGAAACGTGCTAAACCTCTGTAGAGAAAAGCTAGAGCTGCCATGGAGACTGAAAGATGACGGGTCTGCTTGCTTCCCCATCTTCGAAAAAGTTGGGCGACTCTGATATCGATGAAATTCTGACCATCCTGAAAGAATGCTAATCCTACTGTGCATAGGACCATGGCATGCTGGATTCTTTCTTTCGCTGCTCGAGATAAGGTATCGACTTCTTCGTAGGCCCCATATTTGTTGTAGAGTTCGAACAGATCGATGAACTGACTTCCGCTAATCTCTGTGAGAGGCCAGGATCTGCTCCCTGTAGCTCTGGCTAATGCTTCTCGAACGTCTACCCCTTTGACATTGATCAAGAATTGCTGCTCGACCGGATCATCTGGCTGACTAGCTGGTTCCGGCAACCCCATGATGTCACTGAACTCGTCCATTAGCATAGTCATCTCTCCCCATGGAAACCAAAACGTGCAGGTACGCGGGTTCCATCGCTCTGCCATAGCTTGAATCAGACTGCCGTTGATGGTTCGCTTGCCAACTGCCGATGCCATCTCCAATCCACAATCATCCAAGTGGTCTGGAAACATACGTGAGAAGGCGGTGAACCAAGAATAGTACCACTGAGGGAAGAAGGTACGAGACTGAATGACCCGATGATCTGGGGTTCCATCCCTTATTTGATAGAAGACATGATCCCAAGGAAAGATAGCATCGGGAGATTCGGATGCCATCTAAGTGATATTACTGAGGCAAAAAGAGGAAGAGAGTCAGATAGAATGCAGGACTTACAGATAGACTTTTCGATGAAAGAAGGGGACAATCATTAATCCTGGAAATTTTGGAAAGAACAGGAGATTTGAAAAAGACTTTCCAGGGTTTTTGAAATACAAAAGGGAAAAAAAAGAAATATAGGCAAAGGGGAAAAATATGCACCTGGGGTTTTTGAAAATAGAGGAAGTTTTAAAGAGTACACCCAGGGTTTTAAAAGAGGTCGATATAGAAGAACACAAGGAAAACATCACATAATCATAGCTGCACAAACAAAAATGCGCATACAACACTCCCTAAAGTCTGACTCTATATGCAATGTTTGAAATAGCTTGTAGGACCCTAATCCTAACTCTATGGTTCAGATCATCTGATTCCAATCAAGGTATGCCGATATACTCAAGCCGAAGCTCGAAGTACGTGGCATATAAGATATTTCTCTGGTTCTAAGGTAAGGGCTTCCCAACATCCTTGAGCACCTACCGATATACCAAGGACTATGGCCCTTAGGTACGTGGTAGGGGGGCGCGAGCCCAAATAAGTGGTCCAGTTGTGAGGCTCTCTCCCGAACTATGGTTCAGTGAGACAGCCCAGCAACGTGAAGACCGGGACAATATAGGTAGGGATATTTTCAAAATATGATCAACATGCAAATAAAACCAGAAGGCTCTAATGCAAGTCCTAAAGAGATAGATTTAAATAAGAATAAGCATACACTTGCATACATTATTTTGCATTCAATCCCTAAAAATTGAGGAGAGTTGTATTTAAACCTAAATCTAATGTGAACATGGATATAATCTCCTCAATATGGTCCTACCAAACCATACTTAGATCCTATATGCAATGATGTCAGCTTAGAACAAAGTCTAGGCTCCTAAGGTTTGCATGGGAATGAAGCTGACATTTGAAGAATAAAGACTTAGATAATATCAAAGCAAAGAAGAAAAGGCATTAAATTTGACCGGACGAAGACGGGTCCCATCACGGTCGCCAAACCTGTGATCATCGCAAAATTTTTTCTCTCGTGATATTCTCTCTCTTCCTTCTCTTTTCCATTTCTGGCCTCTATTATCCTCCTTTTTGAAGGGAGAAAAATAAAAGTCAGAAAAGAAGAGAGAAGAGAAAGGAAAGGAGAGAAGAGAAGAGGAATTCTTTTGCGGGGTCTCACTTGACCTTAATTTTGAAAATATTTGAAATAACTCGCCTCCGTTTTTTGAAATATTTGCGGGAAAACTGGGAGACGGGATCCGCTCGTCGGTACGAGGTTCGACCGTTCCTGGCGCCTTTACCAGGGGTAATCGAACCAAGGGTCGAATCTATGCCTTTTTGCTTTGCCTCAATATAACCTAAGAATTTATTCTAAAGATCTAAATGCACAAAGAATCATGCTTGTGCGATGCAAGGATGAATGCTCTTTCGAAAATTAATTTAGAAATTTCCAAGTATTCTGAGATGAATCTTGGCAAAGGAGTGAAGAAATGATTTAATCTAACTTAGAATTTTGAGATAGATCAGAGAAGTTCTAAGTTTTTGAAGTAAATCAGAGTTGGAAGAATAAATGAAAAAGAATGGTTTAAACTTTTGAAAATGAAATTTTAAAGTCAGAAAGGGACTTTGAATTTGAACTTTGGATTTAGGAGGGGAAATGAATACTTGAGACGGAATTGAATTTAGATTTTGAAGTTTGGAATTGGAATGGACTGGGAAAATCAGATGACGCTTAAGAATAGAAAATGGATTTAGGGAGTCCAGATGAAATCTGGAAATTGACTTGGATTTGAAATCTAGATTTTGAAATTGAGTTGGATCTCAAAATGGACTTAAGGTCTGGAATCTGGGATCCGATGTAAAATTGGGTTCTAGATTCTAAGATAGATTTGGATCTGAAGTCTGAGATCCAAAATGTGATTGAATTCTGGATCCTAAAATGGAACCGGATCTGAAGTCTGAGATCCAATGTAGAGTTTGGATTCTGGATCCTAAAGAGGAATTGGATCTGAAGTCTGAGATCCGATATGAATGTTGAATCCTGGATCCTAGAATGGGTTTTGGATCTGAATTTGAGATCCAAAAAGTGGGGATTTATATTTGGAAATCTGGATCCAAATTAGGATTAAATTCAGAAGATGAATCAAGAACTTCCAAGTTTAAATTGAACTTTGGAAAATGAATTTTAGAATTTGAATCTTGAATGTACAAATGAATTTCAAAGTCAAATTAGACCTTGAATTTCAAACGTTTAGAATTTAGAAGATGAATCAAGAATCTCAAAATTAAATTAAACTTTGGATTTGATTTGGAGTATTTGGAAATGAATTTGAAATTTCAAAGTAAAATTGAACTTTGAAAATGAATTTGAATGGGAAATTTGAATATGAAATGAATTTGAAATCTCAAAGTCAAATTGGACTCTGAGACGGAAAATGAAATAGAATTGAATAGGATTGAAGATTTATTGAAGAAGATATTTACATCACTTGGAGTTTTGAAAAAAAGGAATTTTTGAAAACCTGATGCAGTTCTATCCTAAATGATGAATGAATTTAAAGAATTTTTAAATTGGATTTTGAAAAGCTATCTTATTCTTTAAACTGAATTAAAATAAGATTGAAGATATAATACATCCTTGACTATGGTCATTGGATGTATTATATAATAATCTATATTTAGATTCAAGTGAAGAATAAAATACATTTTGGTGCTTTTATAGAGTTTTAAAATGAAATTAACTCTCAATATACCCTGACTATGGTCATTGGTATATATATTGAATTAATTCTAAGTTAAACTCTAATAAAAGAAGGAAATATTTGAGAATATGATGATTTTTGGAAGAGGATCCAGTGTGGATCCAATGTTATTTTATAAAAGGTAAAAATCCTAAGTCTTGTTCATATCCCGACTATGGCCGTTGATGTAAATCATCAACTTAGGACTAGTTTACCTCTTATGAAATGGTGCACGTGCCATTCGTGTTTCACCATTGTGTGAATTTGAGAAATGAAGGAAAAATGTATGCATAACAAGTAATTCATGATATTTACAATGCTCATTCATTCTATCTAAGACCGGAAATGTAGAATTTTCATTAATATCTAGCTTATTACAATGTTGAACATTGAAAATTTTCAGCTTTTCTCATGTTGCAAGATAGAGTTCGCACAAAAATGAGATTTAAAGTGTGGGTGTAAATGACCATTCAAAATCTTGCACAATATTTTTTACTCATATCCGAATGGGAAAGGCATACGGCCTACCCTGCATTTATTAGAAGATACACGTATATATATATGGATACATACTTGTATATATATATATGTATATATATAGACAATATTGTAGTTAAATGAACACCTACGTGTAATGAGTGAAGGCAAGGGTCAGGATGGTCCAAGATGAACCATCGTGGGATGTAATAAACACAGCTATTCATGATGCAGATGACGGCTTACCAGATGAATTCTATGGCATTCAATGATACACCTAATCCTTGAACCTACCTGAGGATGGAGGCATTCATGGCTGAGCCTTCAATGTACTTGAAGTAATGATATACGACTCAGATCTGAACAGAGAGACATATGCTTAATACTTTATGACTAGAATGCTTATCGGACAGGGGAAGCAGAATGTTAAAACACATGATAGCATTTAAGCCACTATACTGTAGGTAACTAACAATGGTGGATGTACAGCCATATGACACACATAAAAGTGAATCTGGTAGTAAGTGATGGCTATTGGGTTGGTATTGGGTACTATTGTATACGCAGGAGAGTCACAGCAGGGTTTAAATACCGCTGAAGGTGCCAAGATAGAATTCATATCAATATTTAGCATAGCTGTGGACATACAAGAATTATAATCAGTGGTAGGCACTGTTATAGATACCTTGAAATAACAGCCACAGCAAGGCTGGGCCCTGTTATAGGCAACTGAGGGCTGTAGCAGTGCTTGTCACTGCTACAAGTGCTAAGGTGAAAGCCACAATAAGCACTGTTTGTAAGCCTATGAATGTTACATCGACTAGGACAACAAGAGAAAAGGAAAAAAAAAATGAAGATGCTTGTCAAATGTATAGGTACAGAAAATGAAAAGGTTTCACAATAAAATCAGGAAATTCTACCATGGAATCTGATTAAAAAGCTAACAATCATATACGTGAGAATATTTATTGAAGCAAAATCATCAATAACGTAGATGGAAGCAGTGATATAGCAGGCCCAAATATTATGACAGATATCAGTCTCCTTTTGCAGTAAAACCAACATCCCCTAGGCAAATCATGGGAAAATTTAAGCAAAGCTTTACAGCAATTTCACAACATAAATTTATATTAAGTCAAGCAATTGATAAAAGATGTATGTTGGAAGGGAAATTTCAAACCTGCTGTAGGCCGATATTGTTTGTAGGTTACCGATAACCTGCAACGAATAGACATTCACTCAATCAGAAATCGGTTCGCAGTGGTATTAACAAGATGAGCTCCAATGGTGTTAGCAGGTGGGTTTTGGTGGTGTAATGAAGTATATGAACGTGAAATTACAGTAGGGAGTACTTATGATAATGATAGTGCGTATGGTGGGTGCGGGAGGTGTTGTACCTGCTGAAGGCACAGCAAGATATACTGCAAAATGGTGTGACAGAGATGCCAGGATAGAGAGACTATACCGAATTCTCTCCCAGATTCTTACTACTTCTCAAGGCAGCCTTAGCAGCGGTCAAGACTCAAGAATCATCAGCAGGGCAAAGGTCTTCATGGAAATCGACACTATCAAACCAATGTCTCATATGACTGAACCGTGTACTACAAATCTCTCACCTGATCACAAGGTGGTGGAACTGGGATCGGGTTGCTGGGGCAGAGTGAATTCTGTGCGAGGTTTTAAAACCTCATGGAGCCTAACACAAGACATTTCTGCTAGAGATCGGAAATAACCTCCTTGCATAATTGGTGGGCTGGAGCATGATAGGGACACATACAGCAAAATAGTGTTGACATGGGCATGCTAATGACAGTACAACAAATGATTATTAACTATTAAAATACAGCAGGAAAGAGAGAAGAAGAAGAAAAAAAAAAATGCTAACAAGTAATCTTCTAAAATTTCCTGCATTGTGGATGCTTTTCTGAACAGAAGAATATGAGACCTGCATCATAGATTCTGAATAATAGTCAAAGGAGATTTTCTGACTTTTGAGAGTTAAACTCACCGATAATGCTGTATTGGATTTCTTCTTACTCGAAGACATGCGTGCATACATCATTATGATTCATGACGTCAAATGTCATTGATGTTTTACATATATATTTTTTTTTAGCAGAGACAAGAATGCCCAACCTCCGGTAGGAAATAACATTGTATTATTGACCTTATGCTTTTGTCTCCAATTGTGAATCACATCACCCCTTTCAACTGAAATTTTTGTTTTAGATCCTCGTGATTCTCTTGTTAAGCAACGTGCTTATATATATTACATCTGAAAGATGACGAATCAATAGTAATCTAGAGGGGAGCTAATCTTCTTCTTAAACTGAAATATCAGAACCAAGAGGGGGTTCTAATGAGAAAACATGGACGGTAATTTTCCCATGGCTGCATCTGAAGCTTTTCCAACCACCAACCAAAACATTCAGAACATTCCTACCCTTTCAGCTGTACAGGGGAAGAAAGAGATCGATGACACAGATGATATTTTAACATCACGTAAGGGTCCTGAGCTAGCATAGAACATGAGACAAGAGAACAACAATCCAAAAAAATAAATAAATAAATAAATGTGATGTTTAACATATAGCCAATAACTGAAATGAAAACAATATATCAACACATGGACTTTAGGCAGTAAACGAACCCAAACTAAATTTTTTTTTTTTTGATGGAATCAATTGATTTGTTTGATTCCAGTGGGTGGAGATTATTACAAAGAATATTTGAAATTCTACAATATTCTAGGAAAAGCGAACATTATATGATTAAAACAAATGCATCTAGTGCCCACTTACCCTGGAGCACCTTAGTATCTGAACGCATGTGGATTTTACTTATGAAATGGTGAAATGATCTTTTTATAATGAAGTAGTAAATGCAGTAAATAGAATTGCCAAGAAATGTAAGCGACTGTGATGAATCGGGACACGGATTGAGTAGATGTAATATACTGGCTGGCGTAAATCAAAGAATCAAATGCCTAACCAGATATCAAGATGGACACGAGAAATCTAAAAAAAAAAAAGGTAAAAATAAAAGGTAAATGAAGGTCAAAATACCGTGGATGGTTAAAATGAAAGCAAGGAAAATGGTTTATCAGCAAGAGTGATCGTGATGTCAAACAGGAAATCACGATTTAATATGAAAATCTCGATGTAAACAGGCAATTGAAAAACCAACAAGATCCAAATTAAAAGAAAAAAAAAAGATTAGAATGAAACGAGATATAGGAACAAAATGCAGAATGATGAAGCCTGATGCTGGATGGACTTTGAAACTAACAGAAAAAGGAAAATAACCTGAATAACAAGGAAGAGAAAAGAAAGAAAGAAAGGAAAAAAAAAAGAATCGAAAATCAGAATGCACGCTGATCTGCTAGAATTCCAATACTAATAGGGGATCGAAGCTACAAAAGGAGATACGCATAGAAAAAAAAAAGCTAACTATAAAAGGAAAAGAGTAAAATGAAATCAAAAAGGAAAAATCAGAGGAGAAATTCCAACGAAAACTACAATCAAGATGGAAAGAAGGAAACCACAGATCAGAATTAGAAAAAAAATTACAAAAAAAAATAAAAAAAAATGTTGGAATTAGGATATTCTGGTTGATGTTGCATGTACATACGTCGATCTTGTTGCAAACAGATCGATTCTATGCGTATGCTTTGAAGAAAAAAAAAAAAAAGAAGAAGAAAGAGAAAAAAAAAAATGAAATGAAAGAAGAAAACACACAAAAAAAAAAAAAAAAACGTTGCTTACTTTAGCCTTGGCGTCGTTGGCTGGTGGGCTTCCTTCAGCTGATAGGAAGAGGAAACTGATAGTCTTGCCTCGAAGGAACTGGAAGGAATTTTTGTTCCTTCTCTCCTTTCTTCAGACTTTTCGTGGTTAGCTTGGCTCCACTTTCAGAGAAAGACTGGATGGTGTGGGGGGGGAAGCGTGATGCTGATAGATGCTTCGTCAATATCCTTCCTCCCGTAGTTCTGCTATCAGGGCGATGGACTCCCTTTCATGGTTTAGGGGAAAAACCAGGAAAACAAGAAGAATAGCAATGGAAGAAAAGGAGGTGATCAGGATGCAATGGCGGGGTGAGATGCGGATCCCCCGGGCTTCCTCTGCGTTCCCCTTTTAAAGTGGAAGAGGAAGGCTCTGGAAGAAAGGGGGTTCTTGTTGGAGATTGACGGGCGAGGACGAGGCGAGGGCAATCGATGGCCATGGGATGGAGGACGCTGAAGGATAGTTCGAGAAGGGGATTCTGTTGGGAATCAAGGGTCATCCGTGGAAGGTGATGATCGAAGGGTAGATGAAGGCGAACGCATATGGGGTTGGCGGGGAGAGGAAGAAGGAGAGAAACAAACTCGAGAAACTTGAGAAAAACCCTAACTCGACTATTTAGCTTTGCATTTTCCAAAAGAGGTGTTCTTATAAAAAAAAAAAAAAATCAAAAACGGGTTTCTAAAAACCATTTTGCAATTTTCTTCATTTATTTTTGATTTATTTTTGTTCTTTTCTGAGTATTTTTATTTTTTTGTATTTTGGGAAATACAAAATCCTAAAACGTAAGGCAAAACAAGGATTTAAACTAATTTTTTGTATTTTTGAGAAATATTTACATAAAGAAGGTTTTCAAAGCTATTTTGAGGAAATTTCTTTAGAAAATGGGTTTGGACCCGAGTTTTGAGAAAATGTTTTGAGTTTTGACACTCGAATCGAGAAATACAACTCGATGGATCCAAACGGATACCGGACGAAGTGTCTGAGCTTTTCAAAAGATTATTTTGGTAATTTTGAGATTTTAATTTTAAAATTTGGATAATAAAGCTCAGATTTGGATTTTGATAATGGATCCGGATCCAAAATTGAGTCAGATATGGAAAACGAATTTAATTTCAACCAAATTTTGAGAAACAAAATGGAATTTTAGATTTAAAACTGACTCAATTACCCAGAAAATGGGGGCAAAGGGCAGAAAGGGGATATTTACAACATTTTGAAAAATTTGGGGTGTTCACAAAGTGGCGCCTGGCAAAATAATTTTTTTTAACCTTCTTTCTGAAAAATGTCAAAAGTATAAATACAATTTTTAGAGAAGCCCTAGACGTCTTTGGCTTGGAATTGACGCCCTGTGATCATCGCAAAATTTTTCCTCTCGTAATATTCTCTCTCTTCCTTCTCTTTTTCTTTCCCAACCTCTATTTTCCTCCTTTTTGAAGGGAGAAAAATAAAAGAGAGAGAAGAAATAGAGAAGAGAAGAGAAAAGAAGAGAGAAGAGAGAGGAACTCTTTTGCGCGGTCTCACTTGACCTTGATTTGAAAAATATTTAGAAATTTAACTCGCCTCCGTTTTGAAAATTTGCGGGAAAAATGGAGAGACGGGATTCGCTCGTCGGTACGAGGTTCGACCATTCCTGGCGCCTTTACCAGGGGTAATCGAACCAAGGATCGAATCTATGCCTTTTGCTTTGCCTAAATATAATTTAAGAATTTATTCTAAAGATGTAAATGCACAAAGAATCATGCTTGTGCAATGCAAGGATGTATGCTCTTTTGAAAGAATGTTTTTTGGAAATTTCCAAGTATTCTGAGATGAACTTGGTAAAGGAGTGAAGAAATGATTGAATCTAACTTAGGACTTGAGATAGATCAGAGAAGTTCCAAATTTTTTGAAGTAAATCAGAGTTTGGAATGATAGATCTTGACTTTGAGAAAGAATGATTTGAAGTTTTTGAAAGTGAAGTTTCAAAGTCAGAAATGGACTTTGGATTTAATCATGGATTTAAGAGAAGAAGATGAAGCTTTGAAGTGATATTGATTTTGAATCTTAGAATGGATTTGAGAAAATCAAGTGGTATTTAAGAATGGAAATGGATTTAAGAGATTCAGATTAGATCCGAAAATGGATTTGAAATCTAGAATTTAGAATTGGATTCCGGATCCTAAACAGAATGGGATCCGAGATTTGGAATCCAAGATGGACTTGGGTTCTGGATCCTAAAATGGAGTGGATCTGAAATCTGAGATCCAAAGTAGAATTGGATTCTGGATCTTAGAATGGATTTTGGATCTCAAGTCTGGGATCCAATGTAGAGTTGGACTCTGGATCCTAAGATGGATTTTGAGTTAAATTTAGGAGATGAATCAAGAACTTCCAAGTTTAAATTGAACTTGAAATTTAGAATTTGAATATACAAACGAATTTCAAAGTCGAATTAGACCTTGAATTTTTGAAGTTTTTAATTTGAAATTTAGAAGATGAATCAAGAATCTCAAAGTTAAATTAAACTTTGAGTTGGATTGGAGTTTTTGAATGAATTTGAAATTTCAAAGTCAAATTTGAATTTTGAAAACCTGATTTGAATTTAAAAATGAATTTGAAATCTCAAAGTTATATTGAACTTTTGAGATTGAAAATGAAATAGAATTTGAAAACTGAAGGGATGAATTGGATTTGATAAGGATTGAAGATAGATTGAAGAAGATATTTACATTACTTGGAGTTTTTGAAAAAGAAATTTTGAAAATATGATGCAGTTCTATCCTAAATGATGAATGAATTTAAAGAATTTAAAATTTGGAATTTTGAAAAGCTATTCCATTCTTTAAATGAATTAAAACAAGATTGAAGATATAATACATCCTTGACTATGGTCATTGAATGTATTATATAATAATCTGTATTTAGATTCAAGAGAAGAATGAAACCCATTTGGTGCTTTTATAGAATTTAAAATGAAACTAACTCTCAATATACCCTGGCTATGGTCATTGGTATATATATTGAATTAAATTTAAGTTAAATTCTGATAAAAGGAGAAAATATCTAAAGAAAATATGATGAATTTTGAAAATGGATCCAATGTAGATCCGGCGTTATTTCGTAAAAGATAAAATTCCTAAGTTTTGCTTACATCCTGACTATGGCCATTGATGTAACTTATCAACTTAGGATTAATTACCTCTTACGAAATGGTGCACGTGCCTTTCGTGTTTCACCATTGTGAGATTTTGAGAAATGAAGACAAAAATGCATGAAAGCAAGCAATTTATGACATTACTATGCTCATTCATTCTATCTAAAAGCTGGAAATGTAAAGTTTTTCATTGATACCTGCCTATTACAATTTTGAATTCTTACAAAATTCTAAACTAATGACATCTCTACCTGATTTCTGCAAAATTTTAAGTTAACACAAGTAAAATATAAAACATAAAAGAATATGATGAATATGTTATACTGTGATAAGCTAAATCATATGGACATGTCAAAATAGAGTAAAGCTACTGTAATAAGTGAGATGCTAATCATGATACTCAAATGTACAGGAGACATGTTGTTTGGTATTTATACTATGCAAAGGCCATTGTAGATATAGCAGGTGGAATGTGCGAGGGTGTAAAGAATGACATTGGTATGCAGGTATAATCGATGTGACTGTGCTGCTGAGTGTGATTTATAAAGGAGGCGGGTGTGTAAGGGAGTAGATACAGGGTACAACCATGTAAAGTAATAGGGATGGACAACTGTTCTGCCTAATATCCAGCTGTTAAAATGAATTCCGATCCTGTGATCAGAATTCTAGGAAACCATGAAAACTCTTCTCCTATTCTATAAACAAGATGGGAGTTGGACATAATATAGGTAGTACATGAATACAGATGGCAAGGGCCATCAATGCATTGGACCAGTTATAACAATCCAGTTATTCAAATAATTTCTGCATATAAAAGTAACAGGCGAATTTAACACGCGAATAATGGCAGCATATGATACGATATAAGGCAACATGATGTTCACAACAACAATTCATATTCAAACCTGAGAATGGAAATAGAATATAAGAATGATTAAACTGCAGGGGATTCTTACCTGTTAGCATTCCGATTCATGTGCTACCCTACCGGTGTATCTTGAGCAGGGCAAAAGCTGTGGAGATGAATAATTTTGAGATGAGGAGAATAACCACTCGGGCAAGGCTACCAACACCAACCCTGGCCGCAGGTTTGGGGACTGGATTCGGCACGAATTCAATTCCTGTTTCAATCACATCCTTGCCAACCCTCAGCGTAGTCGACAGACCTGTAAAATTAGGCATCTATGTATTGAGCTAGTCATGGATATTCTAGCTGAAAATAATGCAAACACACGAGTTTTTGAAATAAACATTTGCTTTTGAAAGAGTTCAGAATTCTGTCCTTTGATATTGTAGTGTTGATCGAAGCAGCTCCTGCTGTTGTATAGAAGGCTCCCACCAGCATTTTAATCTTTGTACTAATTATATCAGCACAACCTGGACTGTAATGATCTATCGAAACCAGTAGCACGTTTCCGAAACAACATAGCTCATAACAGATGTATACAAAAAAAAAATGGAACAGGGTGGGCTACCATATACAAATGACCTACAACCGATGGTATATACGTGATGTTGCAAGGTGAATCGTGACGAATATAGATATAAGAGAGGCTGATTAAGTAACAGGGGAATACAAGTGAAGCTATAGAGGCCTGAGTTAGAGATGAGGGTGAATATTGAGTGAGGTGCAAACTGGACCAGCGGTTGTTCTTCACTAAAAACAGAGAAATGGCATATGTAAAGATTTTGACAACAATCTGGAATCCTGACTATAGCAAATATGGAACAGCTGTTGATTCTTTTTAGGCAAAATTTGCCAAAACATTGATAAACACATGATTGGAATAATGAACTGATTCCTTATATGTTTAGATATTGATGCAAACAGATAGATGTATATTGAGTGTTGATCTGAGTTACTGAGATTTACCATGTAATAATACTTTAGCATGTCTAATGCACTGAACTATGGTAGCCAATGTTGTCTTGGTCACAATTGATATTTAATTCATAAAACAGGGAAACATTTCCGATATACAATCCACAGCATCAGGATTCTCCAGTTTTTATTGAGCCTGTGGATGGTGATAGAACACAGTGTCCAAATAATAGAGATAATGGTATCATAAACAAGCACTAACTTAGCACTGTTAACAATACTAACATAAAAGCCAATCAATCACCAAGATATAATCGGGAAAAGAAAAGAAATCACAAAAAAAATGCTAGCTGGAGCCACTAAAATCACTAGTCTCAGAAACATTATATAAATACATAAGATTCCTGAACATATGCAAATTGGAAAATGAAATTCAATTTTCACAAAGAAATGCGAAAGAGATTTCAAGAACCTCCAGTGCCAACTCACTGAACTCCACAAAAAAGTCCCTCTCTTCAGCTGAATAAAAGCCTAACTGGGATTCATTGAACCAACACTATTGGAAACGTGTTTGTTAAAAAGCAATCCCGAACCTGCACTCCATTAAAGCATGAATTGGTAATCACAGGGGAAGTTACGAAATCATATAAGATTAGACCTTCAGCACCTACTATTGAATTTAGAATCAACAGAATATATTACTACAAGTTGGAATTTCGCAAGAGGATAAATGTGACACAGCTGATGACAACCCTTGTGTTTGTTTCGCAGACTTTTAGGAACTTTTTTGCCTAACTTGTGACGATTGCTTCAACTATACTATTTCCTCTTTAATTGGGGGATCGGGCAACAGTAGAGCCTTGATCTAATTTCCAACTTTATTTATTTGATCCATCTTGCAAATTCTTCAGTTTAGCATTAGATACTCCATTGTTGTCCACTGGCAACTGACAAATATATATATATTTTTATCACATCCTACAACACCCCACTGCAGCTTGAACCTCACTTATGTAATTTCCTCCTTGCTGCTCATATTAGTGATTATTCCGTCATCCTTTGAAGTGACGATTCTTGTATTCCATTTCCACCTGCAATTTCAGCATCAACCTGTTGCCTAGTTTACGATGATCAGAATCTCAGGCCTCCATAAACTCTGAGCAAAGCATACATCTTGAAACAACAAAAGCTTTGGAATAATCAAACAGGCACGAATCTGAATGGTAAAGCTGCAGAGCAAGAGAAATAAGACATACCATGGGAGATGGAGTAAGACAACACATTCCAAATAGCTATTCCTATATGTGATAAAATTAATTGTCCATCTTACAGAAACACACAGTTTGCAGATCAAGCCCAGTCTTTGCGTCAATACCTGCCAAAAGAGTTAATGCAAAAAAAAAAAAAAAAAAATCATATTACAATCTTCATGCCAAAGACATCAGAGAACACAGAGGTCAATGAATCCAGAAGGAAGGCAATGATGCATAAGCGTTGGTAGTCTTTACAGCAGCAGCAAAGGAGAGACAATAACTAAATAAAACAAATGAATAAGAAAGCAGAGATTAAAATTAAGATAATCAAGAAGAGTTTTGAGACTGCGATTACCTCCAGATGGTGGGAACCAATGTCTGACATTCTGGCCTTCCTAAAATGGTTAGGCAACATATCTAATGCAAGCGAATTTTGCATGATAAAAAAAAAAATTTCAATACTGGGTTATAATGAGCAAACCTCAGATGATTGTTTCAATAGCAAGTACGGAAAAATTTAAAGAATCCAAACAGATAGGCTTCCACGATACTTCTTACCTAGTGATAAAATTACCCTAATAAAACAGGAAAAACAAGCAAGAAGAGGAAATATACTAATGTACAGAGGATATCATCAGTCGATTTAACAATGGGATCCACAAGAGAAGGGGGTTGACCTCTAACATTCGCGCCCTTCCAATATTTATAGGATCAAATGCTAATGGATAATATCAAAGGGTAACAGGGTTGGAATAAAAACAAATGCTAAAATATCACGAACGAGGGAAATGTCATAATAAAGTCAAAATACTGAGAACAGCGAGCACAAATTGAAATTAGGAACAAATCAGAATGTGAAAAGGAAACAGGAATTAAGACAAAAACACAAATTAACAAAAGTCGAAACTAAAATCGAAGTAATTAAGAGGAAGATAGGAATCAAGCCAAGAAGCAAGAACAGAAATCGAGCAAGGCAAAATCAGAAAGAAATTTAAAATCGAATTAGGTCAAAATATATATAAAGAAGAAGAAATATGTTGGGATCAGAGACCCCGTTACTGTAGCACGGGGATGGACCGAGATCGCACAAGCAATCGGGTACCACCATTAGTGCGTAAATGGGATTTCAAGATAGGAAAACGAAAGAGAAGTCAGAAAATAAAATGAGAATGACCACTTACCGTAGCTCACCTGGGGGAGGTTCTTTGAAGAGGGGTTGATGGCGATGATTCTGAAGGAAAGGGAAAAGGGGAAGGCCAGGGAAGATCGGATGGGGCGATGTTCCTTCCCGATTTGCTTGCTGAAGGTGCGGAGGTCTTCCCCGATCCGCCAGGGGAGGAAGGCTGGCTCCACAGAGGTTCTAAAGGAGAAAGGGGATTACGAGGTGTTTCGGCGATGGATGAGAGAGGGAAGAATCGGGGGTGAAACGATTGGAAGAAACCAAAGAAAAGAACATGCGGGGGTGAGGGCGGATCCTAGGGTTTTGCCTCTGCCGATTCTTAAAGAAGAGGAAGAAGGAGATAGAGAAGAAGCCGGGTGGAGGGGTGAAGAAGCGGTGACCTTGAGAGGGGAAGGAGAGGTTCTCTTAAACGGAAGGAGGAGGGTTCGGGAAGAAATTGGTTGAAGATGGGTGGAAGAGAGAGGGGTAGTTGAAGATGGACGATGATGGGGAGGCTTGCAGAGGCTTCGAGAGAGGCGAAGAAGGAGAGGGTTTGTAATGGCTGAGGCCGAAGGGCGATTTTCCCCTTTTCCTTCCTTACGAAGTTTCCTTTTCAAAACCCTAAAAGGAAGCTTTACAGAGCCCTCCCCTTAAATTCGATTTTTTTCAAAAAGCTGGCCCTTCACGTTTTTCAAATTTTCAAAACAGGGGTTCTCTCGCCCTCTTTTCCAAAAAAGGGGTGTTTAAAAGCCATTTATATATTTTTATTTTTATTATTATATATATATATATATATATATATATATATATATATATATATTATTTTTTTATTCTTTTCCTTTGCATTTTCTATATATATATATATATATATATATATATATATATATTTGGTATTTCTAAAAAAACGAGGATTTAAACTAACTTTTTTGTATTTTTGGGAAATATTTACAAAAGAAGGTTTTCAAGGCTATTTTGGGGAAATTTTCTTTAGAAAATGGGTTTGGACCCAGGTTTTGAGAAAATGTTCGAGTTTTAAACCTCGAATCGAGGAATATAACGCGATGGATCCAAACGGATACCGGACGAAGTGTCTGAGCCTTTTAAAAGGTTATTTTGGTAATTGTGATTAAAAATGGAACAAAGAAGCTCAGATTTGGATCTTTTATCTAGATCCGGATCCGAAATTGAGTCAAATATATAAAATGAATTTAACTTTAGTAAAACTTGAGAAATGAACTAGAATTTAAATTTAAAAGTGACTTAATTACTCAGAGAATGAAATCAGGGGCAAAAAGGGAATACTTATAATATTTTGAAAAATTTGGGGTGTTCACAGATGCCCCTCTTTGCTACTAAGCCGGTTGAAAGCCGAGCTTAGTGGCAAAGAAAACACTCCAAATTTTGAAAAATGCCCCAATTAGCCGACCTGAACTGGGTGTGGAAGAATTATGGCTTTTCAGGCTTAAAGCCTTGTCCCGAATGGCTTGGGGAGACGAAATCCTCGACAATGATATGACTGAATGATAGAAATGAGGAAATCGTGATGGGACTTTGGGTGAAGGTCCCGAAAATGGTGAAGGGTTTTGATCAAGTCACATGAGTGAGGCGAGATCAATCTTTTGGAATGAGTCAGGTTTAGCCCTTAACCTGGATGAGACGAAGATATATCAAGATAATCTGAATGGGGAAAGGAGTATGTGATGACCTTGATAGGACATTTATGAGAGATGGCCTTGTGAGATGGAGCTTAAATAGGATCTTATCCTAGACGGATATACAAAGCATGGATTCCTCGATGGGAAGAACCATGATGGGACTTGGAAGGAAACACCTCGTCGAAACGAGACTCAGGTTTAACCCAAACCTGAAAAAGGAAGATACCTCGAGGCACGAGGTTCAGGCTTAACCCTTAACCTGAAGGGGACGACCATACGGAATCCTTGAGTGAAGAGACCATGATGGGACCTTCGGAGTTTGGACGAACAAATCCGAAAGGGGTTTGCGAAAGGAAGACAATGGGGTTCCCTAAAGCTTGGAAAAGGGATGGTTGAGACTTGTGAACACCCCAAATTTTTTAAAGTTTTGTAAAAATGACCCTTTTGCCCCTAAACCCGTTTTCTGAGAAAATCAAGTCATTTCATCAGATTCTCTGAATTAAATTCTATAAAGCTATATTCAAAATTAATTCCGGATCCGAATCCAGCATTTTAAAACCACATTTTCTCCAAAAATCCGGATCAAAACCCATTTCTGAAGAAATTTTCTCAAAATAGTTTTTAATTCTCAGAAAATTTCTCTTTTGTAAATATTTTTGCAAAAACACAAGAAAATTGGTTTTTGTTTTCTCACAAATCTTAGGATTTTTACTTAAAAATACAAAAAATTGAAAAATAACATAAAATTCAAAAAAAAAAAATGGAAAATTTATGAGAAAAACAAATGATTTGGAGCCTTTTTGAAAAACAATTTTTGCTAAAAACCTCGGGAGTCCCCCCCCCCTCTTTATAAAATCTTGAAAATCAAAGGGGCTCCTCGGTAAATTTTTCTTTTAGGGTTTTGTAAAATCCTTCGTAAGAAAGGAAAAGGGGAGAAACCCGGCCGCATCCTTCTTCATCGCCCTTCTCTTTCTCTCTCCTCCATGGTCGATCGCACGAACCCTTCCTTCCTCCACCTTCGATCTCCAACAACCCCTTTCACGAACCTTCTTCATCCTCCTTAAAAGGGCACTCAGAAGAACCCTAAGGCCCATCGTTTTCACCCCTCCACAGCCTTCTCTCTCTTGCATACGATCCGTTCTCACCCCGCCATTTGCATTCTTCACTGCTTCTCTTTTCCCCTCTTCCTTCTAATCTCTTCTTCTTAATATTCTTCTTTTCCTCTCTGGTCCCTTTCTGGATAATCGAAAGGAAGCCGATCGATCATCACCTTCACCCCTCCACCCTTCTGACTCTGCCTTCTTCCTCTTTTCTTCGATTCCCCTTTCTCTTCTTCCGTTTTATCTTATTCTTCTCATTAATCTCTTCTTCGGATTTCTCCCAACCAGTTGAAAGCAGCTGGACCTCCCTACAACAATAGAAGAAGCAAACGCCATCGATCAAATTCCTCGGTCATCCATTCTCACCCTCCCATGTGCATTTCCTCTTCTTGACCCATCATCTACGCTCATACATCCATCGATTCCCTCCTCTTCACCATCGATCAATTGGAGAAAAAGCTCCGCAGCGTAGGGAAGCACCCTCTGCAGGAAACGGGAATTCCAAATAATTTGTCAAGGCCCAGTCCGATTATCTTCCGGCTGCAGATTTCCAACCAAACCGTAGGTGAGTACACTCTCTCCTTTCTGTAATTTCTATTTTTCTTTCTATTTGATGCCCCACTGAGGCACTCTGGATAGCATCAAGTTGCTCATAGCAACATCAATTTATCCATGTGTGATATTAATGGAAAATCCCTATTCCAACATTTGCTTTCCCCTGTTTATAATCTATTGTTGGATTCATTACGATTTATGGTGATGTTCTGACCCTTTTTTTTATATCTGCGAAATTATCATTCTTCTACTGATTTTAATTATCATATGAATTTACATTTTGTGCGGATCTTAAAGTTTTTTTTTTATTTTCTGTATGTTTCTACATATCTCATATGATTTTCTTATTTTCCTCTTGACGGCCTGTATCTGTTGATAACTGGGTTTTCCAACTCGTATTCTTCTTTTCGTTTGTTTACCTGCGATTTTGATGAATGTATTCAATATATTTTGTCCTTTACATTTTATCTATTTGATCATTGTAGCATCATTGTTTCATTTGGTTGTAAATCCTTATTCATATACTTGGTTTTGGAGAGCCATTCAATATTCTGCAAAAGGAGAAGAGATCGGTACAAGATCCTATTCGTTGTTGTATTCTGTTCATTTGCTTTCATATCCGTTAATGGATTTAATTAGTTATAGAGAGAAAACCACCTGATGGTATTGCCGTAATGCATCTTCACCTTGAAATACACATCGGATCTCTCTACTTTTTTTTTTTTCTTTCTCTCTCTACTGTTTATTTTCATTTGATTTCCACAATATACTTCATCCTTACTGTTTTGCTGTAAGTAAAGAAATGAATATTATGAGAATTGTGATTCATACTTATACCCCTCTGCTCCATTGGGTCATACTTTCATTTCTGTGGATTGTTGCACCTTCTGTAAATGCATCATTGGTCTGGCATTATGTTTCACCTACTTGCATCCCTGCCGCTAGAGGATATAAATGTGAAATGGCAAGAGCTTTTCTTATGGATTTTGATGACGAACTAAGAAGATGTCCATTCATACCTCCTGCTGACTTCCTTCGTGCTTCGGGTGCAACTATAGTAAATGGCGACCTTAACAAGCCAGGGACAATACCAATCACATTGGTAAGAATTCATTGTACAACCGGCATACCAGAAGAACCAAGTTGAACTGTATGCGTAGTTCAAATATTTTAATTTAATTCTGTTAATTTGCTTCAATAATTGGATCCATTGATATAACATTAAGAAAATCACATGTTGTGCATGATGGCTCGCTGTTGGCTACATTTACCTCCTGCAGGTCTGCCTCAGAGAACCTCTATCATAGTAATTCTTTCTTTTCTGCAATTTTGTTTTGACTAATCCGTGAGAACACAATTGGTCTTTGTTACCTTTTAAAAAATTTCATTCCAGAACAGCCGAACCTTTTGGATTGAACCATTTTTTTGAGAAACAACCACTTTTGATGAATAACAGAAGATGATCTTTCATGATGAAGTTATAGATTTTACCAGAATAAAAGATTCTAAGGGTGTTGTATATTCTGTTGTGTTATTGAAAACATCATCACGCTCATTTCAGAAAGAAGGCAAAAGGGTGAATTCTCTTGGAGCAGTCTCTGGGAAGGATGTTAAAGGATGCTTATTAAAAGCACCTATGTTGTTAGATGCTCTTGTTAACCCTTCTGGAAAAGCCCACCATGATTTAAGCCCTGCAAAGGTGAGACAAATAAAAATGTTATTCTGTAGCTTATCATTTTTTTTTAATAAGTAAATTGTTATTGAAAATATCTCAATCTCTAGAAGGCGATTTCTATTACAGATTTGCAGGTTATTTGCATTAAGGTTCATATCTTTATTTCTTTTTCGCTTGTTGTCTGTTTATGGTCCTAACAATTATTTTTTTTTAGAACAATCATTGTTATACCTTCCCTGCTACATCCTTAATTACAGCATCATCACTATCTTACATCATTTGTTGCTTCCATTACAGCAACTACCTCACCATATTCCATCTCATTACACTTCTTTCACATGCCACATCTTGCATTACTTCGTTATATCATTCCTGGTTTCAGGTGGCACAGAAGGCTTATTTTTAATTTCTGGAAAAATATATCAAGGGTGGACCTATTGGGAAGAGTCATTTGGCTCATACAGTCCCCTGTCGTGACGGATCAAACTCATTGTTGTGTGATTCCCCCTGTACTGAGCCACTTCATGTGACTCCCCTGTATATCCATTGCCTAGCCATATAATCTTTTACTCTAGATTTCTATGATTTTAGTCTAGGCTCCCTACATAGAATCCATTTATTATTGAAATTTGAATTTTGTTCTCTTTTTCGTTAGCTTCATCTAATTATTCCCTCTTATCTTGCATGCTCTATGTCATCAATATCTTTGGAACTTTGTTTTATTAGTCTTTGAGCATATAAATTTTCTGCATTATTATGATATATCTCTAGCTCAGCCCACAGTTGGGGTTGCGATTTCCCTACGTCCAGTAAAGCTTATGGAATACTAGTTCAAGGGCGTAAAGAAATAGGAGATTCTTGTATCAAGAGACCCTGCTGCTCTTACAGCTAAAGTTGATATGCTGGTAGCCGTGCAGATGTTTTGGAGTTCATAAGTCGGTTGAAACTGATTCGACAGTTTCTGTTTTGCATAATCTTTAGTCAGATTATGTAAACAAAGAAATATACTATAACATGCAAGTGAAAACCTGAGCTTTGTGCATATTGTACATTGTTACCAAGAACAATAAGAGAGAAAGTTGAACAAAAGCATAAATCGGGAAAAGGAAATTTAGTGGTATTGCTATTGTAAAGTCTTTTCGATCTGCTATCTGGATGTCAGGTAAGGCCTCCTTCACTGTCTTCATCTCTTCACCTATCAGCCCCCAACATGGTGTAGGGGTCGCCCATTATTCCTGCCATGTAACATCTATCTCAGCATTTGCCCACTTATGAGTATGTAGCAGGTATATACACTTTATGCAAACACTTCATCCACATCTAGCTATAAGGCTAGTGGAAGTTTTGCTGTAAAGCCAGGACCCATCGGTGTGTATGTTAGAAGCAGTTGGTATGATAATTCAAAACCGGTATTTGGTTTGCTGCAAAAGGTATAGTCTTAAACCAATATTTCACATAATATCATTGTCTATGCCTTCTCAGTTAGGCTTTCGTTAGTTTTAGTATGTATATATAGATTTTTCCATGTTATAATATTAATTCTCTCACTAAATTAGGATGTTTTGCATGCATTTTAGCATCCACTCCCTTCTTAGTATAAAGCATCCCTTATGCATTCAGATCTTTCATCAGCATGATGTATTGTATTTCCTTTACATGAGACATATGCATGAACATTTTATCATTTGATATTCACAATCTCTTTTATAGTTGTTTGTCTTAAGCTAACTCTTGTTTTGCAGGATTTCTTCTTTGATTTAGGAAACCTTGACATTTCCAGATTCAGTTCAAATAATGTAATAATTAGATCTTAACGAGAATTTACATTATTTGTTTTAGATAGAATGAATGAGCCTTGTAAAATACCATGAGTTGCTTATTTTCATGCATTTTGTTTGCCTTCATTTCTCAAATTTTCACAATGGTAAAACACGAATGACACGTGCACTATTTCGTAAGAGGTAAATTAATTCTAAGTTGATGATTTACATCAACGGCCATAGTCGGGGTGTAGACAAAACTTAGCATTTTTACCTTTTACAAAATAACACTGGATCCATTTTCAAAATTCATCATATTTTCCTAAAATATTTTCTTCTTTTATCAGAATTTAATCTAAAATTACTTCAAAATATATACCAATGGCCATAGTCAGGGTATATTGAGGGTTAATTTCACTTTAAATTCTATAAAAGCACCAAAAAGGTATTTTATCTTTCATTTGAATTTAGATATGACTATTATATAATACATTCAATGACCATAGTCAGGAGTGTATTATATCATTAATCTTATTTAAATTCATTTGAAGAATGAAATATGATTTTCAAATTCAATTTCAAACTTATTCAAATTCATTCATCATTTAGGATAGAGCAACATCATATTTTTCAAAATTCTTTTCCAAAAATCCAAGTGATCTCCAATATCTTTCTTCAAGTCTATAGTTTAATTCATTCTTCTATCTTATTTCAAAGATTTAAATTCCAAGTTCAAAGTCCAATTTGACTTTGAAATTTCAAATTTCAATCTTTATATTCTTGATTCATTCCAAATTGAAGCTCCAAATTCAAAGTCCAATGTGACCTTGAAATTCATTTATAGTTCAAATTCTCAAATCAATTTTGAAATTCCAAAATTCCAATTCAATTCAAAAATTCAACTTTGAAATTCTTGACTCATTCTCTAAAGTTCTTCTTATCTATTCAAAAACCAAAGTTTGAGATCGATTCTCAAAAGTTTAACCTTTCTTAAATTTTAAATTCAAATCTGGGTTTTCAAAACCCAGATCCATAATTCAAAAGTCCCAGTTGGACTTTCAAAAGCCCAAATCCAAAGATAAATCTAACTTGGATCCAGATTTCCAAGTATGAATTCAACTCCACTTCGGATCTTAGACTTCAGATCCACATTACATCTTGGATTCCAAATCTTGGATCCAATACATTCTAGAATCCAGAATTCCAATTCTATTTTAGATCTAAGACTTCATATCCAAATCCATCTTAGTATCCAGAACCCAATTCAAACATTGGATCTTAGATTTCAGATCCAATTCCATCTTAGGATCCAGAGTCCAACCCTATCTTGGATTTCAGATTTTGGATCCAAATACCATCTTGGATTCCAAATCTTGAATCCAATTCCATTCAAAATTCCAAATCCAAATTCCATCTTGATTCCAATTCTTAGAACCAACTCCATTTCATTTCCAGATTTCAAATCAAGTTCCCATTTCAGATCCTAAAATTCAAAATTCAAACTTTGAACTCTATTCAGAATCCAGATCTTGGATTCGGATTTCATCTTGAAAATTCCAACTTTCAAATCAATTCCATTTCTCAATTTTATTCAGATTTCCCAATTCCATCTTTCCTTCTGATTCAATTCCATTTTCATTTCTATTCTGATTCAAAGTCCATTTATGACTTTGAAAATTCCTTTCTTCTTCTTTTATCTCAAAACTTCAAAATCATTTTCCAAAATCCAGATTCATTTTCTCAGGCTCTTGATTATTCTAAAAACTTAGAACTTTAATCTTAAGTTCTAAGTTAGAAATCATTTCTTCACTTTATCAGATTCTTCTCAGAATACTTGGAAATTTTTAAAACATCTTTCAAAAAGAGCATACATTTTTGCATTTCGCACAAGCATGATTCTTTGTGCATCTAGACTTAGATAATTCTTAGCAAAACAAAAGGCATGAATTCGACCCTTGGTTCGATTACCCCTGGTAAAGGCGCCAGGAACGGTCGAACCTCGTACCGACGAGCGGATCCCGTCTCCCAGTTTTCCCGCAAATATTTCAAAAATAGAGGCGAGTTATTTCAAATATTTTCAAAATTAAGGTCAAGTGAGACCCGCAAAAGAGTTCCTCTTCTTCTTTTTCTCTTCTTTTCTCTTCTCTCTTTCTTTCCGTCTTTTATCTTTCTCCCTTCAAAAAGGAGGAAAATAGAGGTTGGAAAGGAAAAGAGAAGGAAGAGAGAGAAATATACAAGAGGAAAAATTTTGCGATGACCACAGGTTTGGCGACCGTGATGGGACTCGTCTCCGTCCGGTCGAATTTATGCCTTTTGCTTTTCTTTGATATTATCTAAGTCTTTATTCTTTAAATGTCAGCTTCATTTCCATGCAAAACCTTAGGAGCCTAGACTCTGTCCTAAGCTGACATCATTAGGATTTAAGTATGGTTTGATAGGACCATATTGAGGAGATTATTCCATGCTCACATTAGACTTAGGTCTGAAATACAACTCTCCTCAATTCTAGGGATTGAATGCAAACAATGTATGCAAGTGTATGCTTCTTATCATTTTAATCTATCTCTTTAGGATATGCATTAGAGCCATCTGATTTATTGCATGTTGAGCATGTTTTGAAAACCTCCCTACCTATATTGTCCCGGTCTTCACGTTGCTGGGCTGTCTCACTGAACCATAGTTCGGGAGAGAGCCTCATAACTGGACCACTTATTTGGGTTTGCGCCCCCCTACCACGTACCTAAGGGCCATAGTCCGAGGTATATCGGTAGATGCACAAGGATGTTGGGAAGCCATTACCTTAGAACCGGAGAAATATTTCTATGCCACGTACTTCGAGCTTCGACTTGGGTATATCGGCCTATCTTGATTGGAATCTGATGATCTGAACACTAGAGTTAGGATTAAGGTCCTACAAGCCATTTCAAGATATTGCATTTAGAGTCAGCCTCTAGGGAGTGCTGTTTATGCATCCTTGTTTGTATATATATGATTGTATGATATTTTATATTTCCTATATCTTTCAAAACCCTGGGTATATATTATTTAAAATTTCCTCTTTATTTTAAAACCCAGGTGTATTTTCCTTTTTCTTCTCTTAATTTCTTCTAATTCTTTTTTGATCTTGCCTGCAATTCTTCAAAACTTTAAATCTTTGAAATTCTTTTCTATATTCTATTCCTTACCCTCATTTACAATAAAAACATCTTTTGTCAGGAGATGTCCTTTTCAAAATTAATCTTTGTTCATATTTTACCTGTTTTTCAGAAAAACAATGCTGTTGTCGCATATTTTGGTGACAACCCGATCCCTCGTAATGGAATATTTTCATTTTCAGATTTTGATTTCTTCCTTTAAAAATCTCTTCCTAGATCTTTTCTAAAAACCCTACATTTATTCACCAGTGAAAACGTCAATGTTTCATCATGGTTCAAACGAGAGCGAGAAGGGCAGCTCAGCAGCACAATGACAGCGAAGTGGAAGAAGTAAACTCTTCCAGATTGTCTCGAAAACATAATTCAGAGGAAGATGATGTTGACCCGGCGATGTATAAGATCTTTCAAAAAATGATGGCAAAGATGATGTCTGAGCAAGGAGGGGCAAGTTCAAAGAAGACATCTTCTAAGAGCAAGACCAAGAGAAAGCCAGTGAAGAAGCATGCCAGGATCAGCAAAAAGAAGGTTCAACGGGACATCACATCTGAGGGCACAGAATCAGCAAAAGAGGATTCCGAAGAAGAACAGTTTGTGTTCATCCCAAAACATCTGCGACAGCCCAAGAAAGTGGCAGAAGAACCTGAATCAGTCAATAAACCTAAAGATGGGGTCCCAGCAGAAGACTCAGTTCAAGTATTGACTAAGATGGTCAAAGACCTACAGATCCGAGATAAGGGAAAGAGGGTATATACCAGACAAGACTTCTACCTTGGTTTAGATGGGGACAACAGCTTGGAAGATTTCCCTCGAAAATTTATTAAGTTCGATGGGTCCAGCAACCCAAAGGCTCATCTCGCAATGTTCTTCGCCGAATGTGCCAGGTTCAGTGAAGACAATCGGGCCCTCTTCTTGTGCTTTCCTCGCAGTTTGGAGGGTGTAGCAGCTAAGTGGTATGCGGAGCACATCAATCCCGTTGAGCTGCAAGATTTTGATAAAGTTGTCAACATGTTTGTAGAGAGGTTCATGTTCAATACTGAGGCACCGCCAACCCTCAATCACTTATGCAATTTGAGGCAGGATGACAACGAAAAGGCCATAGATTTCATCCGTAGGTGGAGAGATACCTGCAACAAGATGAGAACCCCCGTTTCAGAAGAACATGCCCTTCAACTCATCCTCAATAACTTCTCTCAACCCCTGAAAAGCCTCATTTTCCCATACCCTTCCAAGTCATTTATTGAGTTGACTGAGCGAGCTGAATGGCTCGAAAAGGGAATAGATAACGAAGTCTATGATGGCACTACCTTGGCAAGGGGCAATCAGGATGCAAAGAAGAAAGCTCATTTCACTCTTTCCGATGGTCCCTCATCCGACAACAAGGGTAACAAGGATGATCATATCAGTAATTCAGAAGGATTCAGAGGTCAAAAAGGAAGGTCTTGCAGCAACAATAAGCCTTCCCAACCTAATTCTCAGCAGCGAGAAAAGAATCAAGAAAAACCAAAGCGCAAGGATTGGGGTCCTGACCGCGAATTCACCCCTTTGGAGCAGACACTCGATGAGGTTCTGGAATATATGCTCGCAAAGAATATGATTCGTCTGCCAAAAGCTGGCAATCCTTCAGTAGTCTTGGGCAACTTCAAGGAACAGTTCTGCAAGTATCATCGAGCGGTGGCGCACGATACAGAGCACTGCTTCGTTCTGAAAAATATCGTCCAGGACTGCATCGATAAACACCTTCTGATAGAAGAGAAAACTGAAGAGCAGCCCACCGTCCTGGCATAACCTTTTTCAGATCATTCAAAAAACTGATAAATGCTGGAGTCTTTTCTTCCATTTTCCTTACCAACCATCCTGTAAGGGCAAGTCAGCCCGAGTCTTTTGCGACCTTTTTGGTCAAAGATACTTGTAAATATTTCAGTCTTTTCTATCAGTTTTGCTTATAAATGAAATGTCAATTTCCTTTCTTTAAGGTTCAATTCTTATTTCTTTTCGCAATATTGGGGCATCTTTTATTGTTTAAATTTTCATTTACACTTCAAAATATTCTTTTGTCATCAGATTCCTATTCTTTTCAAAAATACGGGACAATCCTGACATCATTCATGAGAGAAATGATATTACCTATGAGGGTCTTTCAAAAATCATGAAAATTTTAGTTCAAAATATTTTTATTACAATCTTTTTCAAAGATCAACCCTTGCGTTGATCATATTTTTCTGAAAAATTGATTTCAAATTATTACATTTCAAAGATCAACCCCTGTGTTGATCATATTTTTCCAAAAATTGACTTCAAATCATTACATTCGATCAATCCTTGTGTTGATCATATTTTCTAAAAATCGGTTTCAAACCATTACATTCAAAGATCAAACCTCGTGTTGATCTCATTTTCCAAAATTTGATTTCATTACATTCAAACATCAACCTTTGCGTTGATCATATTTTCTAAAAATTGATTTTGAATCATTGCATTCAAATATCAACCCTCGTGTTGGTCATATTTTCTACAAATTGGTTTTCAAATCATTGCTTCAAAAATTAACCCTCATGATGATCTCTCATGAATGATCCTCTTTCAAAGATTAGCTCTCGCGGTTAATCTTTCTTTCCAAAAATGATTTTCTCATCTTCCTCTCTCATTTTAAAGATCCCACATGCAGGCAGGATCAAACTCTTTTTCAAAAAATTTCACATCTTGTTTCAGTCTTTATTAGTTTTATTTACCTTGATCAAATTTATTAAATTTTATTCATTAATTTTTATTTCTTCTTGTCAAATCTTATTTCAAAAATCTTTCCCTTTCAGGTTAAGGGATAAAACCTGATGCCTCTTTCCCATGAGGTATTTCTTTTTCCTTCTTTTTCTTTCTTCCTTTCTCCCCCCCTTCAGGTTAAGGGATAAACCTGAAACCTCATCCTACGAGGTCCTTCTTTCTTCAGGATAAGGGATAGTCCTGAATGTCTTTCTCTTTTAAAGCTTCATTAATCTCTGCTAAATCTTTTTCTTTATCCAATTTTTATCAATTTTATTTCTTTATCAAATTTTGTCTTTTCTTTATCAAGTCTTTTATTAATTCTTGGCCAAAATTTATTCCTTTCCCATTCAGGATAAGGGATAATCCTGAAACCCCTCATAGGAGCAACAATGCTACCTGTGAGAATTCTTTTACAAAAATAAAATTCCATAAAATTTCCTTGATTCTTCTCTTTTGTCAAAACTTCCACCAATTTCTATCCTTCTCAGATTTTATTTCCTCCCCAGTCAAGATAAGGGGGCAATCATATCACATGCAAATAAATTCAGTCCTCTAAATGGTCATTCTTAATCCCAGGTCCGGTCCTCGCACTGGCAGAATTTTCAAAACTCGAATCTTTTGATTAAAAACTTTCTGTCAAAAACCCGAGTCTCCCCTCGGGCTTCTTCCCTTTATTCTTTTATTCGAAGTTCTAAGTTCCGACCAGGACTTCCTTGTGAATCCAATCCTCGCATTGGAAATCCATCATTTCTTTAGAAATCCGAGTTCCAACTCGGATTTTTCTTCTATTATTTTGCGTTCAAAGTTCTGAGTTCCGACCAGGACTTCCTTCTGAATCCAATCCTCGCATTGGAAATCCATCATTTCTTTAGAAATCCGAGTTCCAGCTCGGGTTTTTCTTCTATTACTTTTCGTTCGAAGTTCTGAGTTCCGACCAGGACTTCCTTCTGAATCCAATCCTCGCATTGGAAAAACAATCATTTCTATAGAAATTTAAGTTTTCAAAACTCGGGTTTCTCTTTATCTTTTCCTGAAGATTCGAGTCCCAACTCGGACTCTCTTGTTTTCCAAAAAAAAAAATCCCGACTGCCAGGCAGGACATTCGTCCAAAATCCAGCCTTCCGACTAATCCATTTCAAAGTTCAAAAATCCAGGTTTATTCTGTTTAAAAAGCCTTCTGTGCCCCATTCAGGATAAGGGGTTAATCCTGAAAACCAGGCCACATACAGCTTAACTATGATGGTCTATTTCAATCCACAAGTTGAATTCTTTCTTTAGGTTGAATTCCTATAGAATCAAAAACTCGTAGGATACACCCCTGTCAAAACCAATATGACTTGTAGGTTAAATCCCTTCTCAAACCAAAATTCCTTCTTAACCCGAACGATCTTTAGGCTGAACCCCTACTGATCAGCGAGCTTTAGGTTGAAATCCTACTGATTCGCAGTCCTTAGGTTGAAATCCTTTAGGACCTTTTCTTTCGATCTTTAGGCTGAACCCCTACTGATCAGCGAGCTTTAGGTTGAAGTCCTACTGATTTGCGGTCCTTAGGTTGAAATCCTTTAGGACCATTTGTTTCGATCTTTAGGCTGAACCCCTACTGATCAGCGAGCTTTAGGTCGAAGTCCTACTGATTCGCGGTCCTTAGGTTGAAATCCTTTAGGACCATTTCTTACGATCTTTAGGCTGAACCCCTACTGATCAGCAAGCTTTAGGTTGAAATCCTACTGATTCGCAGTCCTTAGGTTGAAATCCTTTAGGACCTTTTCTTTCGATCTTTAGGCTGAACCCTTACTGATCAGCGAGCTTTAGGTTGAAGTCGTACTGATTCGCGGTCCTTAGGTTGAAATCCTTTAGGACCATTTCTTTCGATCTTTAGGCTGAACCCCTATTGATCAGCGAGCTTTAGGTCGAAGTCCTACTGATTCGCGGTCCTTAGGTTGAAATCCTTTAGGACCATTTCTTACGATCTTTAGGCTGAACCCCTACTGATCAGCGAGCTTTAGGTTGAAATCCTACTGATTCGCAGTCCTTAGGTTGAAATCCT
This sequence comes from Nuphar pumila, assembly GCF_984573655.1. Taxonomy (NCBI): domain Eukaryota; kingdom Viridiplantae; phylum Streptophyta; class Magnoliopsida; order Nymphaeales; family Nymphaeaceae; genus Nuphar; species Nuphar pumila. The sequence continues at coordinate 63,479,098 of NC_143249.1, forward strand.
TTAGGACCTTTTCTTTCGATCTTTAGGCTGAACCCCTACTGATCAGCGAGCTTTAGGTTGAAGTCCTACTGATTCGCAGTCCTTAGGTTGAAATCCTTTAGGACCTTTTCTTTCGATCTTTAGGCTGAACCCCTACTGATCAGCGAGCGTTAGGTTGAAGTCCTACTGATTCGCAGTCCTTAGGTTGAAATCCTTTAGGACCATTTCTTTCGATCTTTAGGCTGAACCCCTACTGATCAGCGAGCTTTAGGTTGAAATCCTACTGATTCGCAGTCCTTAGGTTGAAATCCTTTAGGACCATTTCTTTCGATCTTTAGGCTGAACCGCTACTGATCAGCAAGCTTTAGGTTGAAGTCCTACTGATTCACAGTCCTTAGGTTGAAATCCTTGAGGACCATTTCTTTCGATCTTTAGGCTGAACCCCTACTGATCAGCGAGCTTTAGGTTGAAATCCTACTGATTCGCAGTCCTTAGGTTGAAATCCTTTAGGACCATTTCTTTCGATCTTTAGGCTGAACCCCTACTGATCAGCGAGCTTTAGGTTGAAATCCTACTGATTCGCAGCCCTTAGGTTGAAATCCTTTAGGACCATTTCTTTCGATCTTTAGGCTGAACCCCTATTGATCAGCGAGCTTTAGGTTGAAGTCCTACTGATTCGCAGTCCTTAGGTTGAAATCCTTTAGGATCATTTCTTTCGATCTTTAGGCTGAACCCCTACTGATCAGCGAGCTTTAGGTTGAAATCCTACTGATTCGCAGTCCTTAGGTTGAAATCCTTTAGGACCATTTCTTTCGATCTTTAGGCTGAACCGCTACTGATCAGCAAGCTTTAGGTTGAAGTCCTACTGATTCACAGTCCTTAGGTTGAAATCCTTGAGGACCATTTCTTTCGATCTTTAGGCTGAACCCCTACTGATCAGCGAGCTTTAGGTTGAAATCCTACTGATTCGCAGTCCTTAGGTTGAAATCCTTTAGGACCATTTCTTTCGATCTTTAGGCTGAACCCCTACTGATCAGCGAGCTTTAGGTTGAAATCCTACTGATTCGCAGCCCTTAGGTTGAAATCCTTTAGGACCATTTCTTTCGATCTTTAGGCTGAACCCCTATTGATCAGCGAGCTTTAGGTTGAAGTCCTACTGATTCGCAGTCCTTAGGTTGAAATCCTTTAGGATCATTTCTTTCGATCTTTAGGCTGAACCCCTACTGATCAGCGAGCTTTAGGTTGAAGTCCTACTGATCCGCAATCCTTAGGTTGAAATCCTTTAGTACCATTTCTTTCGATCTTTAGGCTGAACTCCTACCGATCAGGGAGCTTTAGGTTGAAATCCTACTGATTCGCAGTCCTTAGGTTGAAATCCTTTAGGACCCTTTTCTTCCATTGATCTTTAGGCTGAACTCCTACTGATCCGCGATCTTTAGGTCGAACTCCTAATTTGCAGTTCTCATTTTTTTGAATCCCCTTCAGACCATTCACAAGTCAATCTGTAGGCTGAATTCCTACTAATCTGTATTCTTCTGCGATTCTTAGGTTGAATTCCTATCGAACCAAATTCATTTTTCAAAAAGTAAATCTATAGGTTGAAATCCTACTGATCTATATTCTTTGGCGGTTCTTAGGTCGAATTCCTACTGAACCAAGATTCATTTCTTTCCAAAATTTCAGTCTGTAGGTTGAATTCCTACCGATCCATATTCTTTTACGGTTCTTAGGATGAATCCCTATCAGTAAATCTGTAGTTTGAATTCCTACTAATGTGTATTCTTTGACGATTCTTAGGTTGAATTCTTATTGAACCAAAATACATTTTTCAAAAGAATTAATCTGAAGGATGACGTCCTACTGACCTATATTCCTTTGCAGTTCTTAGGTTGAATTCCTATTGAACAAAATTCATTTTTTGTAGGCTGAATTCCTACTGATCTATATTCTTTTGTTGAATTCCTATTAAACCAAAATTCATTTTTCAAAAATCCAATTTGTACGTTGAATTCCTACTGATCCATGTTTCTTTTGCTGTTCTTAGGTTGAAATCCTATTGAACCAAATTCGTTCTTCGAAAATTCAGTCTATAGATAAATTCTTATTAGCCACAAATTCTTTTGCAAAATTCTTAGGTTGAATTCCTATTAAATTAAACTTCATTTTTCAAAATTTCAATCTGTAGGATGAATCCCTACGGATCCAATATTCTTTACGGCTCTTAGGTTGAGTCCCTGTTGAGTCAATGTTGTGTGATAAAACCAATATTTTCATGTTATTTCCTCCAAAATTTCAGCTAAAGGATGCATCAAAATCTATATTAAGTGATTATTTCACAAAGAATTCATAAAAACTTTGCCAATTTGCTAAAAGCAATTGTTGATTTTAAAAATCTGACTACACAAAAAGAATTTCCTCAGATTACCTCTAGTATTTCCTTTCAAAAAGATGAAACTTTTTGCGAAAAAGAGGTAAAATTCAAAATCTTTTCCTGTTGATCAACCAAAAGGATGTAAGAAATGTCCTCGATATGATTTGTGAAAGAAATATTCAATGATGTTGAAAAGCCAGAAGCAAATTGATATTGATCGTGGCTATGGCGCATGTTTTAAAAGGACTTTCTAACAATCAGGCAGTGGAAATATCTTGAGCTATAAAAAGAATCCACTCAACCCATATCTTCTCATTTAAAAAGTTGCAATCAAATATCCGCAAAAGGGATCTCTCAATTGTCGTCAAGATGAAGGCAAATTAAGCGAGTAGACCTCCGGGGCCAAAGAAGATTTGAAACATCTCCAAGATGACGGAGTTTGTGACGGATCCTTCCAGGGAAAGTTCAGATCACTGTCGAGATGAAGGCGAGTGTGATGAACCTACCGACAAACCCTAAAAGATATTTGATTTCTGCTATCACCTAAAGACCTTTTTAGCCAATATAATCCCTAAGAGAAAGAAGGATCGGAGCATCTCCAAGATGAAGGAGTTTGTGACGTACCCTTCGATGAAAAAAGAGAGAAAAGTCAGGACATCCAAATGAAGGATGATGTGAAAAACCGAAAAGCCCAATGACTCAAAAAGAGTGCAAAAAGATCATCATGGGAAAACACCCAGATATCAAACTGCCAAAGTTGCCAGAAGTCATCTTTTCTCATGCAAAATTCTTTTATCAATATCTCTTCATTTCTTGCTTTTATATTTCTTCTATTCTCATATCAGGGAAATGGATAGCTTCCTTGAAGAAAATCATCAGCACTAAAATTTTGAATCTGACTCTTAGAACTGAGGAGTTAACCTCATTTGGGGGAAATACTCTAGGTAAAAGAGAGAATATCTTTTGCACATACGTGAACATTTTCAAGCGTTTGAATCAACTATAATTTTATTTTATTGGCAAAATTTTTTAGCTATTCCAAGAATGAAATAAATATTCAATATCCATTTTGATGCAACCTAGCGTTGTTTATATTTCTCAAAAGAGTTGCCTCTGAAGGAAGTATCTCTTCCTGTCCCATCACGGTTTTCTCATTAAAGAATTCCGTATGGACGACCCACTCAGGATAAGGGTCAAACCTGGACCATCTGCGAAAGATCATTTGATTTCAAAAGCTATTTCAGTCTCAACAATGAGACGCCCAATTTCTTCCCCTTTTCAAAGCTTTAGGAACCCTATATTTTCTCCTTTCGCAAAAACCCCTTTCGGATTTGTTCGTCCAAATTCCGAAGGTCTCATTTTGGTTTCTCCATTTTGAGAAATCCATATGGTAGATTTCCCCACTCAAGTTAAGGGTCAAATCTGAATCATCTGCGAGAGGTCATTTACTTCAAAAGCTATTTCAGTCTCAGCAATGAGACGCCCCATTTCTTCCCTTTTTCAAAGCTTTAGGGAATCCTATATTTTCCTCATCTCGTAAAACCCCTTTCGGATTTGTTCGTCCAAGTTCCGAAGGTCCCATTATGGTTTCTCCATTTGAGAAATCCGTATGGTAGATTTCCTATTTAAACAAAGAGTTAACCCAGAACCTCGCTTCGAGAGGTATCTTCCTTTCAGGTTTGGGTTAAACCTGAGACTCGTTCCAACGAGATTCCTTGTTCTAACGAGATGTTTCCTTCTAATCCCATCATAGTTATTCCCATCAAGGAATTCATGCTTCATGTATCTATCCAGGATAGAATCCCACTTGAGCTTCATTTCACGAGACATTCTCCAAAAATGTCCCATCAAGGTTCTCAGGTATTCCCTTCCTCATTCAATACATTCTTGATATATCTTTGTCCCATCCAGGTTAAGGGCTAAACCTGAATCATTCCAAAAAGAGTATCTCGTCTCACCCATGAGACCTGATCAAAATTCTCATTTCCCACCATTTCAGAATTTCCATCTAAAGTCCCATCACGATTTTCTCATCTTTTACTCAATCACATCATTTTCGAGGATTTCATCCCCCCAAAACTATTCAGGGTAAGGTTTTAAGCCTGAGAAGCCATGTTTTTAAAATAATTCTTCCACACCCAGTTCAGATTTGCTGACTGGGGCATTTTTCAAAATTTGGAGTGTTATCTTTGCCACTAAACTCGGCTTTCAACCGGCTTAGTAGCAAAGAGGGGCATCTGTGAACACCCCAAATTTTTCAAAGTTTTGTAAAAATGACCCTTTTGCCCCTAAACCCGTTTTCTGAGAAAATCAAGTCATTTCTTCAGATTCTCTGAATTAAATTCCATAAAGCTATATTCAAAATTAATTCCGGATCCGAATCCAGCATTTTAAAACCGCATTTTCTCCAAAAATCCGGATCAAAACCCATTTCTGAAGAAATTTTCTCAAAATAGTTTTTAATTCTCAGAAAATTTCTCTTTTGTAAATATTTTTGCAAAAACACAAGAAAATTGGTTTTTGTTTTCTCACAAATCTTAGGATTTTTACTTAAAAATACAAAAAATTGAAAAATAACATAAAATTCAAAAAAAAAAAAATTGGAAAATTTATGAGAAAAACAAATGATTTGGAGCCTTTTTGAAAAACAATTTTTGCTAAAAACCTCGGCAGTCCCCCCCCTCTTTATAAAATCTTGAAAATCAAAGGGGCTCCTCGGTAAATTTTTCTTTTAGGGTTTTGTGAAATCCTTCGTAAGAAAGGAAAAGGGGAGAAACCCGGCCGCATCCTTCTTCATCGCCCTTCTCTTTCTCTCTCCTCCATGGTCGATCACACGAACCCTTCCTTCCTCCACCTTCGATCTCCAACGACCCCTTTCACGAACCTTCTTCATCCTCCTTAAAAGGGCACTCAGAAGAACCCTAAGGCACATCGTTTTCACCCCTCCACAGCCTTCTCTCTCTTGCATACGATCCGTTCTCACCCCGCCATTTGCATTCTTCACTGCTTCTCTTTTCCCCTCTTCCTTCTAATCTCTTCTTCTTAATATTCTCCTTTTCCTCTCTGGTCCCTTTCTGGATAATCGGAAGGAAGCCGATCGATCATCTCCTTCACCCCTCCACCCTTCTGACTCTGCCTTCTTCCTCTTTTCTTCGATTCCCCTTTCTCTTCTTCCGTTTTATCTTATTCTTCTCATTAATCTCTTCTTCGGATTTCTCCCAACCAGTTGAAAGCAGCTGGACCTCCCTACAGCAATAGAAAAAGCAAACACCATCGATCAAATTCCTCGGTCATCCATTCTCACCCTCCCATGTGCATTTCCTCTTCTTGACCCATCATCTACGCTCATACATCCATCGATTCCCTTCTCTTCACCATCGACCAACTGGAGAAAAAGCTCCGCAGCGTAGGGAAGCACCCTCTGCAGGAAACGGGAATTCCAAATAATTTGTCAAGGCCCGGTCCGATTATCTTCCGGCTGCAGATTTCCAACCAAACCGCAGGTGAGTACACTCTCTCCTTTTTGTAATTTCTATTTTTCTTTCTATTTGATGCCCCACTGAGGCACTCTGGATAGCATCGAGTTGCTCATAGCAACATCAATTTATCCATGTGCGATATTAATGGAAAATCCCTATTCCAACATTTGCTTTCCCCTGTTTATAATCTATTGTTGGATTCATTACGATTTATGGTGATGTTCTGACACTCTTTTAATTCTGCAAAATTATCATTCTTCTACTGATTTTAATTATCATATGAATTTACATTTTGTGCGGATCTTAAAGTTTTTTTTTATTTTCTGTATGTGTCTACATATCTCATATGATTTTCTTATTTTCCTCTTGACGGCCTGTATCTGTTGATAACTGGGTTTTCCAACTCGTATTCTTCTTTTCGTTTGTTTACCTGCGATTTTGATGAATGTATTCAATATATTTTGTCCTTTACATTTTATCTATTTGATCATTGTAGCATCATTGTTTCATTTGGTTGTAAATCCTTATTCATATACTTGGTTTTGGAGAGCCATTCAATATTCTGCAAAAGGAGAAGAGATCGGTACAAGATCCTATTCGTTGTTGTATTATGTTCATTTGCTTTCATATCCGTTAATGGATTTAATTAGTTATAGAGAGAAAACCACCTGATGGTATTGCCGTAATGCATCTTCACCTTGAAATACACATCGGATCTCTCTACTTTTTTTTTTCTTTCTCTCTCTACTGTTTATTTTCATTTGATTTCCACAATATACTTTATCCTTACTATTTTGCTGTAAGTAAAGAAATGAATATTATGAGAATTGTGATTCATACTTATACCCCTCTGCTCCATTGGGTCATACTTTCATTTCTGTGGATTGTTGCACCTTCTGTAAAAGCATCATTGGTCTGGCATTATGTTTCACCTACTTGCATCCCTGCCGCTAGAGGATATAAATGTGAAATGGCAAGAGTTTTTCTTATGGATTTTGATGACGAACTAAGAAGATGTCCATTCATACCTCTTGCTGACTTCCTTCGTGATTCGAGTGCAACTATAGTAAATGGCGACCTTAACAAGCCAGGGACAATACCAATCACATTGGTAAGAATTCATTGTACAACCGGCATACCAGAAGAACCAAGTTGAACTGTATGCGTAGTTCAAATATTTTAATTTAATTCTGTTAATTTGCTTCAATAATTGGATCCATTGATATAACATTAAGAAAATCGCATGTTGTGCATGATGGCTCGCTGTTGGCTACATTTACCTCCTGCAGGTCTGCCTCAGAGAACCTCTATCATAGTAATTCTTTCTTTTCTGCAATTTTGTTTTGACTAATCCGTGAGAACACAATTGGTCTTTGTTACCTTTTAAAAAAATTCATTCCAGAACAGCCGAACCTTTTGGATTGAACCATTTTTTTGAGAAACAACCACTTTTGATGAATAACAGAAGATGATCTTTCATGATGAAGTTATAGATTTTACCAGAATAAAAGATTCTAAGGGTGTTGTATATTCTGTTGTGTTATTGAAAACATCATCACGCTCATTTCAGAAAGAAGGCAAAAGGGTGAATTCTCTTGGAGCAGTCTCTGGGAAGGATGTTAAAGGATGCTTATTAAAAGCACCTATGTTGTTAGATGCTCTTGTTAACCCTTCTGGAAAAGCCCACCATGATTTAAGCCCTGCAAAGGTGAGACAAATAAAAATGTTATTCTGTAGCTTATCATTTTTTTTTAATAAGTAAATTGTTATTGAAAATATCTCAATCTCTAGAAGGCGATTTCTATTACAGATTTGCAGGTTATTTGCATTAAGGTTCATATCTTTATTTCTTTTTCGCTTGTTGTCTGTTTATGGTCCTAACAATTATTTTTTTTTTGAACAATCATTGTTATACCTTCCCTGCTACATCCTTAATTACAGCATCAACACTATCTTACATCATTTGTTGCTTCCATTACAGCAACTACCTCACCATATTCCATCTCATTACACTTCTTTCACATGCCACATCTTGCATTACTTCGTTATATCATTCTTGGTTTCAGGTGGCACAGAAGGCTTATTTTTAATTTCTGGAAAAATATATCAAGGGTGGACCTATTGGGAAGAGTCATTTGGCTCATACAGTCCCCTGTCGTGACGGATCAAACTCATTGTTGTGTGATTCCCCCTGTACTGAGCCACTTGTAAACACCCCAAATTTTTCTCCTAATTCAGTATTCATCCATTTCATGTGTCATTGCTTATCATTGCATGAATTCAGCATATCATTTCATTGCATTGCATAGCATTGCATGTCATTACATCTCATTTTCGAGATCCAACACTCCTGTTTTCAAAATATTTAATCCAGATTTGAGTTTTAAAGCTTTTCTTTCAAAAATCAATTTCAAAACCTGGGTTTTTAATCAACATTATGTCATTTGCCAATCCCCAGGACCTTATATTTTGAAATACTTTCTCAGAAAACAATCTGGATTCATTTCAAACTCAATTTCAATTGATTTCAATTCTCAGATGAGACCCATTTAGGTGGTGTCGCTTCTGGATTCCTTTACTTGTCAAAAATCTTCAAAAATTTTAGAGTCCTAGTTGGATCAGGACTCTTTTTCCAGAGTCCTAGTCGGATCAAAACTCTACTTTTCACTACCTCTTTACCTGTCTTTGAAGAAAACCTTTCAAAATCTTTTGTTTTGGCCAAAATTTTAGAGTCCTAGTTGGATCAGGACTCTTCTTCAAGAGTCCAGTCGGATCAGGACTCTTCTTCAGAGTTTCAATTAGATTGGGACTCTAATCTTTTACAACTATTTTTATCCATTTTCAATCAAATCTTTCAAAATCTTTCAAAATGAGTCAAAAATTCAGAGTTCTAGTTGAACCAGGACTCTGTTTGCAGAGTTTTAGTTGGATCAGGACTCTGATCCTGATTTCAATTTTGAAAGAATCTTTTAAAAATCTTTCCATCTATCAAAATTATAATACTTTTATCAAAGAATTTTAAAATTCTTAGGTTTTATCCCAAAGTCCTGATCAAATAAGGACTCTACCCCAGAGTCCTGATCGAAGTAGGACTCTATCCAAAATTGATTTTCTCACTTCATTTTCACTGGCTTTCAAAAGCTTTGCTTAAAATTCATCATTTTCTTATCAGAAAACCAAAATTCTTAGATTTTTGATCGAATCAGAACTCTTTCTCAGGGTCCTAATTAGATCAAGACTCTGAACCAAAAACTTCAATTTCATCGTGTTTTCACTTGTTTTTCAAAATCCTCTCATTTGATTTCTCAAAAAATCCAAAAATTGGAGAGTCTTAGTTCAATTAGGACTCTGTTCCCAGAGTCTTAGTTGAATCAGAACTCTATTTTATTTCAATATTCGTTATTGTTTTCATTGTTTTGACAAGTTCTTTCATTTGTTTTTCAGAAAATACCAAAAAATCTAGAGTTTCAGTCCGATCAGGACTCTGTCCCAGAGTTCTAATCCAGTCAGGAGTCTGTTTTTACTTTCATTTTTATTTATTTCCATTTGTTTTCAAAAATTAGGTCATTTTGCAGAGTCCAGTTGATTCAGGACTCTATTTTAGAGTTCGGTCGAGTTAGGAGTCTAACCCTGACTGTGTTTTCTGACTTATTTCATCAAATTTTGATAAAATCTTTCGAAAATTCTTCCATTTGAATTCTAAAAATCTAAAATCTCAGAGTCCTAAGAGTTCAGGACTCTAACCCGGAGTTCCAGTTCGATTAGAACTCTATTTTTAAAAATCTTGAATTTCAATTATTAATTTTAACCCCTTTTCAAAGCTGTTTTCAGTGTTTATTTCAAAATTCTTCAAAACTCGATGTGGGCCCACTCAGTTGGCACCATATCCAGAGGAGTTCTGACTCGGTTAGAATCCTATGCCATTTCAAAAATTCTAATTTTAAGTTTACTTTTGAAAATCTTTTGAAAACTCCTTCAATTTCAAGTTTTAAAATCGCTTTTTGAAAAACTCAAGTAGGGCCCACTTGGGGTGGCGCCAAATTCGAGTAAGTCAGGGCTAGACTAGGGTTAGTTAGTGTCTTGGTTAGTGTTAGAAGTTTAGAAGAGTCAAAACCATTTTGAAAACTCATTTTGAAAATTAGTTTTTAAAACTAGTGTTTTTAAATGTTTTTAAAGGTGTTTTAAAAACCCAAATGTGAAAGATGCCAAGTGGCATCACATTTGGGGGATTTCTAGGTTTAGTTAGGGGCTAATTAGGGATTAATTAGAGTCCCACCTAGGCTAGAAAACCACAAAAAATCATTGCCTTTAGTGGATTTATTAGAAAGAGTCCTAAAAAAATGAAAAACCTCATAATTAACCCTAATTAAGTGACTTTTTGAAAAACTATAAAAAGGGACCTAAAGGGGGCCAAAAGGGGAGCTCTTTTTCTCTAAAATTTTCGTGGCCTCTCTCTCCTCTCCAGCACCTCCACCTTCCTCCATTGTAGCTGCAGCCCCAAGGTGAGTTATTTAACATTATTTTATTATTTTTTATTAGTTTTTTATGATTTTTCAATAGATTTCACCATGGAAACTCTTGTGTTCATGGATTTCACCATGGATTTCATCCAAAAAGATATTTAATTTCAGCTATCTCCAACCAATGAGCCAGTATAATCCTTGAGGCAAAGAAGGATCAGAACATCTCCAAGTTGAAGGAGTGTGTAACGTACCCTTCCAAAAGAAAAAGAGAGAGAGGAAAAAGAAAGTGAGAAAAGTCAAGACATCTCCAAAATGAAGGATGATGTAACTGAAACCCAAGAGAGCCCAAAAGAGTGCAGAAAGATTATCATGAGAGAAACATCCCATGATATCAAACTGCCAAATCCATCAAGAATCTTCTTTAATTTTGTGAAATTCTATTATCAATATTCTTTCATCAATTACTTTCATAATATTAAATTCTCTCTTTCCTGTTCATATCAAGAAAATTGATAGCTTCCTTGAAGAAGGTCAATTGCAAGCAATTTGGATTCCAAATCTTGATTCTATGAAGTCAATCTCGTTTGGAGGTAATACTTCATGTAGAAAAAAAAAAGAATATTTTGCAACAATGTGCATCATTTTCAAATACTTTGAAGCAAGAACAAAATTCTCGATATTTTAACAATATTTTCTAGCTATCTTGACGTGGAGTGAGAGCTTGATGTTCATCTTTGATACATCCTGACACCATTTTCATCCCTATTAAGGACTTGATTACGGGCGTTTTCAAGATTCCTTCCCTTCTTCATGTATAATTTGAGCGCCTGGACTCTCAGATTCGCACACTTTCTTGTGTCCCCACTGTCCCGCCATAGACAGTCCCATTTCGGTTCAAGGTCAAACCACTAATCATTTTCTCGCAAAAGGCAAATTCAAAAGTTGATTTTAGTCTCAGAAATGAGATGCCCAAAATCAACCCCTTTTCAAGCATTAGGGACCCCATTTTCCTTCCTTTTGCAAAACCCCTGTCAGATTTATTGTGCAAAATCCGAAGGTTCCATCATGGTCTCTTCTTCTGAAGTTTCCATTCATTTTCGCCCGATCAGGTTAAGGGTACAAACCTGAGCCTCCTTTGATGAGGTATTTCATTTTCGCCCGATCAGGTTAAGGGTACAAATCTGAGCCTCCTTTGATGAGGTATTTCATTTCCGCTCGATCAGGTTAAGGGTACAAACCTGAGCCTCATTCTGATGAGGTATTTCATTTTCTGCCCGATCAGGATAAGGGCACAAACTTGAGCCTCATTTGATGAGGTATTTCGTTTTCTGCCCAATCAGGTTAAGGGTACAAACATGAGCCTCATTTGATGAGGTATTTCATTCCCCAATCAGGTCAAGGGTTAAAACCTGAGCTTCATTCCATACGAGGTATTTTCGCCACATCCAGGATAAGGGCAAAACCTAAACTTCGCTCTCACACAGTGAATCTTTCTTCCTCATTCTTCATTCCATAACTACCATCTTCATCAGGGCTCATTTCCTCCTACCCAGTCAGATCCTTCTAACTGGGGCATTTTATATAGCCCAAATTTGGTGTATTTTTCTTTGCCACTAAGCTCGGCCACAAGCTGACTTAGTAGAAAAGAGGGGCATCTGTAAACACCCCAAATTTTCATTCACCTCCCCGACATCTCCACCAACCATGGTGAACCATCCTTTAGGATCACCAGAGGCAAAATGGTCATTTTCTGAGCCTGGAACTTGCAAAAGTCCAAATTTCATCTGCAACTCTCAAAATTTCTCTATTTTAGCTCAGATTTTCAAAGTTTTACTCCCGACAGGAGACTGGAATCTCCAATTCCTGGCTCAGGATTGCATTTCATAAGACATGTCTTTGCATATCATTGCATGAGCGTTTCATATCATTTCACTGCACAGCATGTCATCTCGAGATCCAGAATTCCTGATTTTCAAAATTATCAATCCAGATTCGAATTTTAACTCTTTCAAAATTGATTTCAAATCCCTGGGTTTTTCAAAATTGTCAGTTTCTCTCATCTTAACCCCCAGAACTACGAATTACAAAAGTTTTCTCAGGAAAACAATCTGGATAGTTTTGATATTGATTTTTAAATTTCGTCAGTTGGAAAGAAGGGGATGCAACTTTAAATTTAGAAGATTTTATTTCAAACTTTTGCAAAAAGACTTTGAATTTCTTTACTTAATCTCTGCATTTTTTTAATTTTATTTTGCCTTGAAGGACCATCTTCCTTCTAAATTTTTGAAATCAAGCCAAATTTTACTTCGTATTTTCTAATTAGCCTATTATAAAAATCCCAAAAAGAATTTATTTATTTTGATTTTGCTTTTTATTTCAAATAACAAAATGACGTAGGACTCACCCTGAAGTGGCGTCACACTCAAATTCCCAGGTATTTCTCTTGTTTCAATCTTGATTTCAAGCGGGGCCCACCTTGAGGTGGCACAAATTTATAAATCCTTCTCTCTAATTTTCAGTCTTTATTTATTATACAAAATAACTAGTGGGCCCACGCATAGGTGGCGCCCCACTACAGCTTCTTGTAAAGAAAAAAAACAAATATTTTTTTTTTCTTTTTATTATTTCAAAAGGTTTTTCAAATCCGGCTGAGGTGGCACCACCTTAAAAAAAAAGGAGAAAACCTGTTTTACCCATTTTTTTATTTTCACTTTTTTAGCCCCCAAATGGCGCCACTGTGGAACCCTACCCCAAAAGGGGTTCACTTTACCTAAGTTGTATGTAAATGAACCGAGATTTCCGAGTAAATAAGTCGTCTCCTTCTCAAAGATTGACGAGTTTTCAAAATTTTTCAAAAAATTGTTTAAAAGATTTTCAAATACTTTCAAAAATCGGTTGGAAAGCTTCTAAAGTGCAGATTTTTCTGATAAATAGCTTCGAAAGTCTTTAAAGAGGGGGAGAGGATGGGGGATCTGGAGGATCATCGCCCTAGCTCTCGAAATCCTCTCCACTTCTGAGTTTTCTCTCCTTCCCTCCTCACGATTTCCAGTTTTCATCCCCTTCACGAGCCCTGTTATCATCCTTCTTCAACCGAATCTTCCAGGCAGGCCGATCAGACCTGTAAAGAGTCAAGGAAGTACACTATCTTCTTGTAATCTACCTTGAACATCGAATTTCTTGTGTTCAAGCCAGGCGTTTTAAAGTATCGGCATCCAGGAGGCGTCCAGCTCAAGTAACTAGGTGAGGAATCCTTCTTTATCTGCATTTATGCAAATTAGGCATCATATTCATGCCATACGCATTGTAGACCCGTTTCAGCGATTGATGTGGTTTACTTCTTGGTTTATCCAATGCGTCAAGAATTAATGATGCCTCTTAATGACATTATCGATTCAGTTTGAAGGTCATAATCTCATCAAGTCATCATTTCCCCCCAAGGCTTTATGTGGTTCATTCCAACATCATAAATGTTTCAAAATAACATTTTCATTACAATTTGCAATTTTCATGTTCATATTTAGATGATCCTATTATGTATCCAAGATTTCGTCCGTATTTAAGAAGATTGTTTTATAAGGGATTTCAGTTTTATCGATGTTTCCATCTTTTGCAAATACAATAAACAACATTTCAGGTTTTAGTTATGATAATATTCTCATTTTCACCTAACTTTCTGGCTTAACATTAACTTCAAATTTTCTGTATGTCATTTGTCTCTACATATCTATATGGTTTTCGATGAAAGTGTCTGCATATCATGGGGTAAAATGATGTCCAAAAGGGCCTATCGTATAGTGAACAATGCCATTAACAAAGGCATAACATCGTTATCGGTTATACGATCTCATTCATGATAGTGATTTGTTAACCCTGTATATCACCTGTCATCTTCTGTATCCATTGTAAGTCCAATTTTTTTTTTACTGCATATCTGTCTTGTTATTGTATGTCCATCACCATTTTGTTTCTATACCATCAGCCACGTTTACGTGTACATTATCTGTTATTATCAAGTTGATAAAGCAAGAGAATAGGCGTTCATCATATCCTACACTCTATATGTCAACAAGTATATTTACATTTGAACATCTTCTTGTTTCTCTTAATCGGAACTGGTGGTCATGATAAGAAAAACCATCATACTATGTGGTAATGTTACTTACCCCTTTGCCCCACGTCTTTCTTAAATTTTGCTATATGAATTGTATGTTAGTATTTCCATCCTCCTGTGCCGTTGGAGAATTACAACAGAACCTGAGGACAAGACTCACATTCTCTGAGGTGTCAAATTCATGTATTTGGCTACTCCCATACAGAATATTGAGTGGCATATTACTCTTGCAAAATTCCAGCGACTATGAACAAGTCACCCACTTACCTGTCCCTGTTATGAATGACGACACAACTTTCTGGGATCTAATTCTGTAATTGAATGACTATGACTGTGTGTAGCTTTTAGTCTTTTAAATTTGTATGTCATTTCTGCTATCTGACAACTGTCGTAGGAAGTCAAGCATTTGGTTCTATCTGGATGCAGTCATTTCCTCATAGTGACTTTTTATTCAAAATGCTTTCCACCTGTATTATATCAGTGAGATAGTGAAAAAGGGATTTAGGCACATTCAAAGTCTGAAAATGAATTAACAAATGTTGAAGGCTGGTTCGTAATAATGGGTCTAAAACCTATTTTTAGTTTAACAAACGCACAACAAGTTTCATGTGTGTTATCTGTGTACTATCTAGAACTCGACAGTTGGTCACTCTAGCCTGTTCTTATGGCGCCATAGTTATTGCATTTTGCCATTCTTCCCAGCCTATCGATATTATTATCTATGTATCCCCTGTACATTACCCCTGTTTCATATATATATGTCCGTGCATTTATATAATAGTCCTAACTTCAGATTTATATTCAGTATCTATAAAGTTCATTGAAAATCATGGCTGCCATATGAGTCATCCCTGTACATCAAATGTCTATAGCATATCGGCATTTATTATTTGTCAACTCCTGCAACTTGTGCATTCGTCCATACACATAGCATTGTATATATAGCGCATGCTCACTGGTCTTCCTGTGTCTTCTACAGCAATTAATATCTTCATTATGTATAACACCAGTCATATCCCATGCCCATTTTAGTTCGCAGTTTATTTCACTGTGCAAGCTTATTACAGCATATCTTTTTCTGCAAAATTATGTTACCCTCACCTCTACATTCATATTCAAAGCTTCTTTTCATCTTTTCTTTATATTAACACATTTGTCATACTTGTATTGACAAGCAGTCGTCTCCTGCATTTTGTTCCAATTTCAATAATCGAGTGTCATTTGTATACATGGTCTATTGTTATACCATTTTGATATGATTGTATATTCATATTTTGCCTCCAATCATCAATAATGTGTGCATATAGGACATTTGTGGCATAGCTACTATGCATATACATCAGTGTATTGCTAATTTTGCACTTATTTCATACTCTGTTATGTATTTGGCTATTATCATCGCAAAATTTTTCCTCCATCCCTCTGCGAGAGTAAGAAGAAACGATTCTGCGAGTCAAACTTGACCAAAGTTTTGAAAATTGATTTTTGAAAATTACTCGCCTCCGTTTTGAAAATTTGCGGGAAAATTCTGTGGAATGAGATCCGCCTGTCGGTACGAGGTTCAACCGTTCCTGGCGCCTTTACCAGGGCTAATCAAACCAAGGATCAAATGTGTGCTTTGACTAAGTTAAATTATCTAAATCATGCTCTATTTACCTAGAATGCACAGAGAATCAGGCTTATGCTATGAAATTTTAAAAACAATGCAAGTTTGAGAAATATGATGTTTGCTTTGGAAAATTGAAATGTGCTTGGAAAATGCTTGAGAAATACTTGGGAAAATCATTGAATTTCATTGGAAATCAGAAATTGGATTGGAAAATGAATTCTCAAGAAAACTTGAATCTTGGGAAAATCGATTTTTTTGAGATTTGGAATTGCTTTTCTGAGAAAATGGATTTGAGAGTCTTGAGAAAGTCAGGAAGTTCATTGGAAAATGATTTTTGAAATGGAAAATGGATTCTCAAGAAAATTAAATCTTTGAGAAAATCGATTTCTGAAAACTTGGGATTTTGACATTTGAGAATCTTAAAACATTGGAAAATCTTGATTTGAACTTGGGAAATACTTTGAAGTCTCATGTGAAAACTTAGGATTCTGAGAAAATCAAATCCTGAGAAAGACTTTGAAATTTTTTGCGAAAATTGATTTTTCTGAAATAGAATTGGGAAATGATTTTGAAAATAATGCAAATTGAATGAATGAATGAATTTGAAAGAGAATTTCATTGAGGAATTGGGAAATCCTTTTGAAACTTTGAGAAATGTAGTGCATTTTTTAAGTTAGACTAAGAGTATAGGCTGAATGTGGCTAATACGAAGATCATAAATCTAGGTTTCATTCGTATTCTGACTATGGCAAAAAATACAAACTCCACCAAGTTTATAAACTCCATAAGAGCTTGTGCATGTGTCATTCGTGTCAACCATAGTGGATTTGGAAAATGTACATATGCAGCATACATCAGATATCAAATTTTTCAGAAATCAAATTATATGCAATGCAATCCTATTCTAAGCTGAAAAGTAACTCTTATTCCAAATTATTACATCTTTACATTGAATTAAAATAAAATAATAAAAGCTAAGTCTTCTTCTTGACTGTTCCTGCAAAACTAGAAAACATGTTAGCACAGGAATGTAGGTTTTTCTGAATTTATCCGAAAATATTGGAAATTATCAGATATTATTCAGATATAAACCCAAATTCATACCTCCTTTGATATAAACATGATAAATAATGAATAAATTTCGAAAATAAACTTGGAAATTCGAAATTAGGGTCAAAATGACCAAAATGCCCCTTATGACTTTGAAATCAGGGTTTTTGAAAGAAATTTTGTAAAATTTAGAAATTTGAAAATCAAATGAAATAAATCAAACATAATATGATGAAATATGATGATATTCACGAAAATTTATGGAATTAGAAATTGGAATTTCGAAATTTAGGTCAAAATGACCAAAGTACCCCCCCTGATAACAAGACTATGGCCTTGAAACCAGGGTTTTCTGAAATAAATTTTGCAAAAATGAGAAATTGAAATGCAAATGAGATTGAAATTAACTCTAATATGGCATGGCATGCTTATTAATATAAATAAAACCCTAAAATGGCAAAAATATCATAAAATATCAAATTTAACTTGATTTTTGCCTGATTTTCGCTGCTGAATTTAAAAATAAACTAACATACAAAGCAAATGAACTTGGATTTGAGTCAAATTTGGCATGGATACATAGACTAACCCTAAAAACAGAATGGATCTCAAAAATATATTTTTTTGTTATTTTCTTAATATGGAAAATAGCTAAAAATCCTAAAAAAAATAGAATTTTGCCTAAAATGTTGATTCTAAATTGGATTTAGGATATCAAACTTCCATAAAAATTTCCCAAATTTCATGGGGTGATAGAGGACAGTAAGACAAGGATTTTTTTCTTTTACACATTCTGGTTTTGACCTATGTTCGGAGCTGTACAGCTCCGGCAAGTCGGATCAGAATTCAGCGACTCTAGGATTTAGGGCAAACAGACAGGTTTTGGAAGAAAATATAGGAAAAATAGCAGACAGGTTGGAAAATGGCTGAAATTATGAGAAAATGTTTCTGACAAATAGAGAAAGGTTTTATCTTTTTAAAGCATTGGGATTCGGGTTACGGTTTGGAAATGGGCACACTATTATCAGAGACCTAGATCTTTAAAAATTCTGGATATTGGAATCTGTCAGACAGAAAAGATAATTTTGGGAAAAATACTTGGACAATCTCAAAAATTCCCAAATTTTGGGAAATGACATAGGAATGGGTTAGAAACAACTTTTGTGTTTAAAGTTTTGACAGACGGGCGACGGGTTGAGCGGACACAGTACATTAGGGTCAGTCTATACCCTGACAAAGAAAAATCAAGGTTTTCCCAAAGGTCTGGAAAAATCGATTTTTGACAGAAGCAAATCTGCTTATAAAGATCTCAAAATTTTCTGAAAATTAGTATATTCTACCGTTAATCTACTGTAATTTTTAATAGAAGATTCGGATCTCCCATCTAGGGGATCTCAGGCCGACAAGTCTCCTAAAACAGAAATTGGAAATTCCAAAGTATCAAAATCTCAGTTTGGATTTGTTTGAGAGGGTTCCGAAACCCAAATCCATCCAGGTTTTTTTTAGGAAATCATGAACAAAAAATGTCGCCTGACATAAAATTTTTAGAATTTAATAATGAAAATTGATACATGTAATAATGGTTGGACCTTGCCTAAAATCAAAAACTTACAAACTAGTAAGAAAATATTAAAGAAGCTAACCAAAATACCTACAAAGCAGCAAAAATAATCTAAATGTAAGGCATATACTAAGGAATCTATATGAATTCAATAATGAAATCAAAATAATCAGAGTGGGTATGTTCAAAATTCATGTTGGCTATTGGGATGAATGATTCTACCCATAGATCGGGTGGATCATCTCACCCGAATAGCACTTTTATTGGAATATCCTACGTTCAAAACAAAAAAATATTGATAAAATGGGAGCCTTTCCTTGGATTCTACTTTGCAACATATGGGTTGGCTGCCGTCTTGAACCTCGCTGGAAGAAGGTAGTGTATAGATGGGCTACAAGTGCTGTTGAAGGTTGGAGATGGAAGGCCGGCTGAAGATGATGCTTCAAGGTGGGCTGCAATGGAAGTCCTTGGCTAGAAGAGAAGGGTGGTCTCTTTGCTGTTGTGTAAGGAGCTGTGATGGGGTGCCTTGATGCTGCCTTGGAGGTGGTTGGGTGTCTTGGAAGGAGCCATGGAGGCTGCAAGGAGAGAACCATATAATAGAGAGAGGGAGAGAGAGATAGGTATTCAACGTATGTGCTTCTTTTCAACCCAAAGAAAACTTAGGGTTTAATGAATGAATAGACTTAGGTATTTAGGGGCTAATGAAAAGAAGGAAAAAAAGTTTACGTGAATGGGCTGGAGTAAGTAGGGAAAGGAAGGAAGGGAAGAGAAGAAGGAAAGGGAAAAAGGAAAAGGGAAAGAAAGAAAAGAAAAAGGAGGAAAAAGAAAAGGGAAAGAAAAAGAAAGGAAAATTTGGAAATTTCTTTATTTTAATTTTTTTTTATTATTACATATGGTGCCACCTTGGAGTGGGGCCCACACGGTTTTTCAAAAGGGTTTCAGAGTGGGTGCCACATTGGAGTGGGCCCACATGATTTCTAAGAAAAGAAATATTGAAATAAAGACCAAAAGCTTCAGTGTGACACCACTCAGAGTGGGTCCCACTTGTGACAAAAGCAAAAAAAATGACTTTGTAAAATTTCTCAAAAAAACTTTTGGCTATTTTTGACAGCTTTTGAAACGAGCTCAGAATTTGAAGTTCAATACCCTGTTGTGAAGCAAATTCAGTATAGAATTTGAAAATTTGAGTTTGAAATAAATCCAGATTATTTTTCTTGAGAAAATATTTCCAAATTTAGACTCCCAAGGGTAAAATTATCAATTTTGGAAACCCGGGGTTTGAAATTGATTTCTGAAAACTTTTAAAACTCGATCTGGATTGAAATTTATAAAACTGGAGTTCTGGACTTCGAAAATGAAATGAAATGTGATGAAATGCTGAGAAATGATATGAAATGATGAGAAATGATATGAAATGCTGAGAAATGATATGAAATGATGAGAAATGATATGAAATGCTATGCAAAATGCAGACTCTGAATGAAGAATTTTGGATTTTACACCCCGATTGACAATTATACAAGTTCAAATTGATAAAATTTGCAAAATGGTTTAAGAAATGATTTTTAGACTCTACTGGGTTAGAGTGACACTGAAAATTAGGGTTTTAGCTAAATTGAACTAAAATGAACTGGATTGAGCTAGTTTTTAGAGTTTCAGAACTCAAATGAACTGACCAGACACTGACTCAACTGACCTTTCCCACTAAATTTTCAAGAAAAACTGCCATTTTTAGAGAAATGGTGCGGAATGGTCACTGGAGTGAAGTGAATTACGAATCTGAATTGGGTTTGATCTGAAACAAAGGTCAGTAATACTGACATGAACTAAAATTGAAGCTCGAACACTAGCTCAATTGACTGGATTCAACTCAATTTCAGCTGAATGGGCTAAAATGGGCTCCTAGACACTTGGAATTGGTTTTGAGCTGAAACTAGAGTACTTGAACTCTTGGTGAGCTCAAGCTAGACTCTAAAGAATATGACTTACTGTGAATGACTGACTCGGAGACAATTGGCTTGGATTTGAGTGAGAAACGAGCTCATTTCTAAAGAAATGATCCCATTTTGGCAGAAATTGTCAGAAATGAAAATGGTTTGTTCATCGTGAGCTCAGATGAGCTTGAAATGACTGATATTCTAAATGTTCTGAACTGACCAACGAGCTTGGTTGACTCCGACTGATTGGGGTCTGGGATGACCTAGGCGTAAAATGGTAATTTTCCTAATGAAAGTGGGTAAAATGGTGATTTTCTGAAACAAACATGGGGTTTGACTCCTACACTAATCTAACAGGGTTGACACTGCACAGGGGGTGTGTTCGAGAATGGATGAGGAAAATTTGGGGTGTTTACATTGGCCCATCAGGTCTGTATGATATCTATTGTAGCATTGCCCTTTTACATTCATCCTATATAGCCCATCATTTGTATATATATGACTAAAAAAAAATGTTTCTCTTCATTATATGCATAGAAACCATTGTCTAATGTTATCATTCCCTGTATGTGTGTTTCCTTATCAACAGAAACACTACATCTAGGTGTGTTGTACATACATTTCCATCGTTTAGCTTAGATACTATGTTTAGGTATATATACTATCTCATGCATTTAGATAGTTGTATTTTCTTAGATGCATTTCCATGTGCATATTTCATCTAATCTGAGCCTAAACATCAAGGTATACATACACTTTTGCATTTCTCATTCAACATGGGGTATTGCATCTAGACATTTTCATTTAGGCATATCCATACGTATATTCCTCATTCAGCTTAAATGTGGCATTTAGATTTTCTCATATAATCTCAGCATTACAATTCAAGCTTTATCGCTGGCACACTATCATTATTATAAAATTTTCAATCTCTCCTTTGTATATTGTACTTCCTGCGCCAATCCTCATTTGCAGGGAAAACCTGGAAGATGTTGATTCCTTGGCTCCATTTTTTTTTTTTTTGCTTTATGTCAGCAATGTAATAGCTAAGTGTAAATATGGAATAATATTTATTTTTCTGCTTAGATTAGGATGCATAGCATATAGTTTGAATTTCCACAATATCCTAATTACATGATTCATTCATTTTATATAAAAAAAAATCATTGTGTATGGACACGAATGGCACGTGCACTAACTCTTAGGGAGTTGGTGAACTCGGTGGAGTCCATATTTGCGGCCCTATTTGAAATATGGACGAGACCCAGATTCAGCATCTTCCTACTATTCACACCGAGCCTACACTCTTAGGCTATTTTTTAGAAGCACATCATATTTTCAATTTTACAAAATATTGTGAATTAAATCAATTAAATTCTAAACATGTTCACGGCCACAGTCGACATATGTGAAGAGCTTACTTTGGCTTAATACACATTTTTCCAACAAATTCCTCGGAAAATTTTTCTAGATATCTTTCTCAAAGTGCATTCATCCATTCAAATCATTTGCCTCATGAATTCACCTGCATTTCTCAAACTTTTTCTCAAGAAAATTTCATTCTATGAAATCGATTCCTCAAGAGACTCTGAAAATTTCCAAAGTTGGATTTTCCCAAGTTGAGTTTTCCATGATTTTTCCTGGAAAATGTTCTTTTCTTAGGATCCACTTTCAAAAGGAGTTTCTCATCATTCTCAAGAATCAAAATCAATTTTCAAATACTTCAAGGCTAAGATTCTCAGAATTTTAGTTTCCTGAGTTTTGATTTTCTTTCTCCAAAGAGTTTTCCTATGAATTTTCGATCATTTTCCAACTGAAATTTTTCAAAGCTGGAGTTTTCCTGACAAACATTTTCCCTTTCAATATTCATCTTTTCTCAAGCATTCTTTCCATTTTCCCAGGATTTTCTCACATCCTTAGAAATTTTCTTTAGATTTTTAAATCCTTTTATCAGAGTTTTTCTGAGAAATCGATTTCCATCTTTTGACTTAGAAATATTTCCAACTCCAAAGCATTTTCTAAGCATGCATCATATTTTCCAACTTAATTTTTACAAAATTTCATAGCACATGCCTGAATTCTTTGTGCATTTAGAATAGAACATGATTTTTGATGATTTAACTAAGTCAAGCACACATTTGATCCTTGGTTCGGTTACCTTTGTTAAAAGCGGCAGGAACAGTCGAACCTCGTACTGACAGGTCGAGTCCCATTCTTCGGAATTTTCCCGCTATTTTAAAAAACGGAGGCGAGTATTTCAAAACAACTTTTAAACTCTGGTCAAGTTTGACTCGCGGAAGGTTTCTTCTCTCTCCTGCAGGGAAGGGAAAAATTTTACGACGATAACAGCGGCACATTGACCACATGAAATAGAATTGTATGCACTGAATAGTTGATAAAGATTTCGAGGAAGATCTTCCCCTTGGCAGTCTGCCCATAATTGTCAAAGTCGTAGATCGTTATCGGATCTGGTACATATTCCTCTTCCTTTAGGCCCAAGGCCTTAGCTGTCATCTCTGGACAAATATTGAGGTTGCTGCCTCCATCTACGAGCACATGTGGGACAGTCATGCCCCTGGTCCGTACCACTATGTAGAGAGCATTATTATGGAATGTATGTGACTTTGGCAAGTCCTCATCTGAGAAGGTTATCGGTGCGTTTGTCATGGCTTGATTGACTATCTGAGCCATGTCATGCGGAGTCGTGCTTGGCTTTACCTTGATTTTTCTTAGCAAGTCATCCAGGACCTACTGATGATCGGGAGAAGCATGTGCCAATTCCAAGATGAAAATATTCGAGAGAGCTGTAATCGACCTCTGAACTGACTTATCATCTTCACCCCTCTTTGCATCTGACTTGATGAAATGCTTCGGGAATCTAGGAGTCTACCTGGCAACTTCTGTTGTCGTTTTTGTTGGTTCACTCACTGACTTTATTTTGCTAAGGACTGAAATGATGTCTACCCTCTTGGTGGAGGACTGAGCTTGGTGCAGTACTAGGACCTGATGTTGATCCTGAATGTCCTGGCTGGAGCATGGCCGAATACTGCCCTGGGGAAAGGATACTTGTTCTGAAACGACAAATACTGAATGCTTCAGGAATGACTTGGACAAGATCTCATGTTGTTCATCCTCCTCATCCTTGATCAACAGATTTTTGTCGATATAGTCCTGGATGATATTTTTGAGGACAAAACAGTTTTTTGTGTCATGTCCTACTGTACAGTGAAATTTTGAATTTCTCCTTCCACTTGCCCATGATTACTCGAGGATTAGCCACTTTAGGGAGTTTGACCATCTCTTTTGAAAGCATATATTCCAAAACATCTTCACGGGATTGTTCTAGTGCAGTAAACTCTCTGTCATAACCCCATCCATTGTGCTTTGGTTTCATCTGTTGCTTTACTTCCGGTTGTGGCACTGGCTGAGCAGGCTGCGGCTTGAAAAACTTTCCTTTCTGGGCTACAGAGTTTGTTCTTTCAGTTTTAGAGCTTCTTGAACTCTTGTTGCGGTTCTTTGACTGTTCTTATTATTTGCACCACTGCTGCTGCTTGAAATGTCTGCGGAGTAGGTAAAATGCGCCTTTTTCTTTTGTTCGGGGTTACCTCAAACAAGAGTAAAACCCACGTAAAGGCTATTTTCCATTTTTTTCTTGAGCCATTCTGCTCGCTCAATCAACTTAATAAAGGATTTTGCCAGATAAGTGGAGATGAGACTCCTCAAAGGTTGGAAAAAATTGTTGAGGATTATTTGCACCATGCTCCTCTGGAATGAGGATCTTCATCTTGTTACAGGTGCTTCTCCACCTGTGAATGAATTCTCCCGCTTTCTTATTCTCATTTTGTTTAAGGTTGTACAAGTGATTAAGAGTGGGCGAGGCCTCGACATTGAACATGAAGCGCTCGATGAATAGGTTTACTACCTTATCGAACTTTCGTAGTTTTTCTTTGAAGTTCACATAAATACTCACTTTTTTTAGCTTTGTTCAGAAAAAAATTTCCTCATGGGGCTTTTAAAAATTTCTAACATGTCACATTATGTCAAAAACATTCATATATGCTAAAAAAATTTCTGAAACGCCTAATTTATGAGTTTTAGTTAAATAAGACAAACAGAATAAAATAGTGTGTATCTACTGAACCACCCCATGCTTGAATGACATTGTCCCTAGTGGTAATGTAAAAATGCAATGTAGATGCACACTAAAAGACTTCGAATTCAAGACGGGAGAAAGGATAGATACAACCTGATATGCAGGGCCTCTTGAGTTGATTCTTGACTTGATCATGCTCCACCACTAAGCATACACGGATGCTTAGTTTTCAGCTGATCTTGCCAATCATCTGCTCTTAAAATCATGTTCTGAATCCAGTAACCTGTACTCATACATTAAACATCAAATAAGTTGTTATCGTCGCAAAATTTTTCCCGTCTTCCCTTCCTTGCGGAAGAGAGAGGAAAATGCTTTCGCGATTCAAACTTGACCGGATTTTGGAAATTGTTTTAAAATACTCACCTCCATTTTGAAAATTGTGGGAAAATCCATGGGATGGGGCTCGACCTGTCGGTACGAGGTTCAACCGTTCCTGCCGCCTTTAACAGGGGTAATCGAACCAAGGACCAAAATTGTGCTTGACTTAGTGAAATTACCGAAATCGTGTTCTATCGTAAATGCACAGAGAATTCAGGCATGTGCTATGAGATTTTTGGAAAATGTAAATTGGAAAATATGATGTATGCTTAGAAAACATTTGGAGTTGAAAAGCATTTCTTAGGAGATCAATCCCTTGGGAAACTCAGACGAAGAAGATTTGAAATCTTAGGAAAGTTTATAAAGATTTGGAAAACCATAAAGAAATGAGAATCTTGGGAAAACCTTGAGAAAATTTATAAAGACTTGGAAAACCATGAAGAAATGAGAATCTCGGGAAAACCTTGAGAAAATTTATAAAGACTTGGAAAACCATGAAGAAATGAGAATCTCGGGAAAACCTTTAGAAAATTTATAAAGACTTGGAAAACCAGGAAGAAATGAGAATCTCGGGAAAACCTTGAGAAAATTTATAAAGACTTGGAAAACCATGAAGAAATGAGAGTCTCGGGAAAACTAAAGGAATTCTTGAGAAAAGATGATCATTTGAAAAGAAAAGCACTTATTAGGAAAATTCGGATTTTGAGAATTTTCTTAGGAAAATGATAGAAAATTTTATAGGAAAACTCATTGGAGAAGGAAATTTAGAACTTAGGAAATTGGAATCCTGAGAATTTTATCTTTGAAATTTCTGAAAATCAGCTTTTTATTCTTGAGAAAGGTGAAAATTCCCTTTGAAAATGGATCTTAAGAAAATAACTTTTTAAGGAAAATCAAGGGAAAACTTTGATTTGGGAAATCCAACTCCGAATATCATCATAGTTTCTTGAGAAATCGATTCCATGAAGTGAAAACTTATTAAGAAAATCATGAGAAAACAAATGATGCAGATGATTTGAATGAATGAATGCACTTTGAAAAGATTTCTGAAAAATTGGTTGGAAAATGTGTATTAAGCCAAAGTAAATCCTTCACATATTCTGACTGTGGCCATGAATATGTTCAGAGTTTATTTGAATTAATTCACGAGATTTTGAAAATTTTGGAAATATGATGTGCATTTTTAAAATAGCCTAAGAGTGTAGGCTCAATGTGACTGGTAGAGAGATGATGGATCTGGATCTCGTCCATATTCCGACTAGGGCCGTAAATATGGACTCCACCGAGTTCATCAACTCTCTAAGAGTTGGTGCACGTGCCATTCGTGTTCATCCACGGTGAATTTTGAAAATTTAGATATATGCATCATAGAATCAGGATAATACAAAAATCAAACTATATGAGATGCAGCCTAATCTAAGCAGTAAAAGTAAATATTATTCCAAGGTTTACATTTGATTGTTACATTGCTAACATAATGTAAGAAAAAAAAAATGAAATGGAGCCAAGGAATCAACATCTTCTAGATTTTCCTGCAAAATGAGAATTAGTACAAGATAACCAAGAAAATGGGTATATATATCTAATATATACAACGAAGAGATGTATGTAGATATCAAAATTGCTAACATTGGTGCTAAATGATATATAACAATGGAGAGGTATTTATATGAGAAATTAGATACATAGATGCTCATATATGGAAATAAGTGCACATGAAGGGATATATATAGGTATATATATATATATGTATATATATATATATATACATATATACGTATACATATAGGTAGATATACATAGATATACATGTATATATAGATATATATATACCTATAATAAGAAAATATACACATTAATGGAAATTCCATATAATGGGTAAAGTCAGAAAAATACAGGTATATACAGTTTCTGTAGGTGTTTTACACAGCCATATGTCCCAAGTTATAATGTAATTTTCGGTAAAATTGGGTATGGAGCTTCCCCATATCCGTTCATGAATATAGCTAATTATCAAGACTGCACATTTGCAGAAGAATGAATGGGTTTTCTTTTTATACAGAATAAAAAGGATGATAGGTGGCAATAAAGGATGGCTACAACTATGAGATGCTGAGTTAATGAAAGAGAAGACGGCTATATTGTTATATGCAAAGAAAAAAAATTGACTATATATATACATAAAAGGGGCCTGCCATAATGCGATGTAAACTTTTACACAACCTGAGCCTATAAGTCATTCATATCTAACTTTGCTCATATCATGTATAATGGAAATCAGCTGACTATATAAACAGGTTTTCATAAATAATTTAGCAGAAAATATCATCTAGCTGAAGATATCCATGAGTTCACAAGAGAAAAGACAAGTATATTATGATAAAAGGGGTTCTAAAATGGATTTGCAGATTTACTTGCAGACATTGATCACTCAAACCCTGTGTAACAAATGGATCAATCAACAAATCAGTTCAAGTACTCCTACTGATGGCCAGGGTAAAGCCGTGATCTTGCAGCAAATTCAATCTAGCGCATCAACTTCCCTCATATACATGTGCAAAGTAGATCGAAAATGCTAAAGGGGCATTCCAGCTGCTACTTAGCTGGAAACATTTGCAGACTATGTGCAGAAAATTTGCAGGATAATGAATCAATACCAATCTGGAAAATGAATACAGAGTATAAAGAAAAAAAAGACAACAAGCTTAGGTAAAACGACTTCTTAATGTAACCTAGCAAAAGAGGAGTTTGGAAAACAGAGGAAATGGGTAATGAAATCTGATAGAAACACTATCCGCTGCAGGGTTTTACATCACTGGCTGCGAGAACAGTAGCTTCAGCAGCATATCCAGCACGGCAGGTCTCCCAACCTGGTGCCAGTTTCCCAATCTGATGAAAAGCTACCTTTATCATTTATCATATTCAAAAGCCACTTAATTTCGCATAAAGTGATTCTGCCAATGAGCACTCCAAGCTCAAAGGACAGACTCAGCAATGCATCTAATGGATAAAAACAGGAATTACGTAGAAATACATTTCAAGTATAACTTACAGTCATCTAAATTCTGGAACAATTTATCATATAAACATGAACATCCGTCTTATAACAAGTATATTAAACCAAGATTCTACTTGAAATCATACATCAACCGAGATCATCAATTCAAACTCCTGTAGATTCCCTGCACTAAGTGACTTGTGTAAACAGCAAATGAAAGGCCGTTCCTTGCTGCTGTGCTGAATGAAAGGGGTTGAGCAGCAACCGTTGGACCGCTCCTGGGTATCTCCTGTTGATAGGCTGAAGAGGTAGCAACCGTGTGGCTGGCTGCTGTATCTCTTGCTGGTAGAATGAAGAAGGATGAGGGACACGCTGGATGGTGTTTCCTGTTGGTGGGCTTTGAAGAAAAGTCAGCCTCCTGCTGGACCTTTGCTGCGGCTGGGTTGAAAGTGGATGGGTAGCAGCAAGATGGGTAGCAGCCTGCTGTATTTCCTCACGTTGTGGAGCTCTTCAATCTGGATGCTCACGACAACAATTCTCAATGGGGTCCCCTCCACGGCAGAGAAGCACTTGGTAGTTGGCAGGAAGAAATCGTTCCTTTGCTGCTGGGTTGCAAGAAAATGGGGAAAAACATTGGATTTCCTCTGCTGGTGGGGCTTCTGCTGGGCTGTGGCTGAAGGAAAAAGGTGGACAGCTGCTATAGGAGGTCCTGTTGGCTGGCTTGATCTTCTGCTGGTGGAGAAGGAAAGATGGTGTTGGTGGTGGAAGACCCTGAAAAACCGAAAATGCCTCTCCGATTCAATCGGCTCCCCCTTCTCCTTCGTGAATGCCCTCCCCCTTTTTAAAAACTTTCCCCTCTTTAAAAAAAAAAAAAACGCAGATTTCCCTTCCGTTACATTTTTTTTTTTGAAAACTTTTGAAAGTTTTGTAACCGGATTTTAAAAACTCGCCGTTTTAGTGATGGACGAAATCTTAGGTTTTTAAAACCATTTTGGGTTCATTGACCTAAGTTTTAGATAAATGAGCATTTTAAGCAAGTTCGGCCGTGGTGCTTTTGGTAAAACTGTTTCTAAAAAAAATGAATAGTGATATAATAAATAAATAAATAAAAAAATTAATGATAATAATAAATGGGAGATGCCACCTCAGCCATCTTTAAAATTCTTTTGAAAATAAAGCTTTATTTTGTGTTGGCAACTCTTTTATTTTCAATTAGGGTGCCACATGTGTGTGGGCCCACTAACTAAAATGAATAATATTGAGAAAAAAAAAAAAAAATTGCAAATTGGTATGAACTTCGGGTGGGTCCAGCTTGAGAATAAACAACTTACCTGAGAGTCTGAGTATGATGCTAGTTCAAAGGCGGGTCCCGCTCTATTTGTTTGAAAATACAAGATAAAACATTATTTTGACTCTTTTCAGGGCAAAATTATGGATAAATGTAAAAAATTTTGTAAAGAGATTTAAAATCTTTTGCAAAAGTTTTTAGATAAAATCTTTAAAATCAATATCCAAATATCCAGATTGTTTTTCTTGAGAAATTTTTTTTGTAATTCAAAGTCCTGGGGTTTTAAAAATCAATTTTGAAAAGTTTAAAAATCAAATCTGGATTGACAATTTTGAAAATCAAGAGTTCTGAATCTCAAACTAACATGCTATGCAGTGAAATGATGCAATGCTATGCAAAGACATGTTCTATGAAATGTCACTCTGAGCTCGGACTTGGAAATTTTAGCTTTTTGTCTAGAAAGAGGATTTTGAAATTTTGCAATTTGAAGATGTCTTTGAACCTAAATATAGAAATTTTGAGGCTCAAGAATGAAATTTAGGACTTTCTGCAAGGTTCAATTTCAAAAAATGACCATTTTGCCCTTTATTGCTTCCGGAGAACTGAAATGTGCCGATTAAGGGCGATGTCAGGAAGGTGAGTGAAAATTTGGGGTGTTTATAGATGCCCCTCTTTACTACTAAGCCGGCTTATGGCCGAGCTTAGTGGCAAAGAAAACACACCAAATTTGGGCTATATAAAAATGCCCCAGTTAGAAGGATCTGACTGGGTATGAAGAAAATTAGCCCAAGGAAGATGGTAGATATGAAGCGAAGAATGAAGAGAAAGGACTCACTATGTGAGAGTGAAATTCAGGTTTTATGCCCTTAACCTGGATGGGACAGAAAATGCTTCGTATGGAACGAGGCTCAGGTTTTAACCCTTGACCTGATTGGGGAATGGAGTATCTCATCGAAATGAGACTCAGGTTTGTACCCTTAACCTAATCGGGCGGAAAATGAAATACCTCTTTGATTGAGGCTCAGGTTTGTACCCTTATCCTGATCGGGCAGAAAATGAAATACCTCTTTGAGTGAGGCTCAGGTTTATGCCCTTATCCTGATCGGGCAGAAAATGAAATACCTCTCTGAATGAGGCTCAGGTTTGTACCCTTATCCTGATTGGGCGGAAAATGGATGGAATCCTCGAAAGAAGAGACCGCGATGGAACCTTCGGATTTTGCACAATAAATCCGACAGGTGTTTTGCAAAAGGAAGGAAAATGGGGTCCCTAAAGCTTGAAAAGGGATTGATCTTAGGCGTCTCATTGCTGAGACTAAAATCAGCTTTTGAAATTGCCTTTTTGTGGGAAATGATTGGTGGTTCGACCTCGAACCGAAATGGGACTGTCTATGGTGGGACAGTGGGGACACAGGGAAGTGTGCAAATCTGAGAGTTCATGCTCTCAAAGAAGGAAAGGAATCAAGTCCTTAAGAGGGATTTAAAATTGGTGTCAAGATGTATCAAAGACGGACATCAAGCTCTCACTTCACGTCAGGATAGCTAGAAAATATTGTCAAAATATTAGAAATTTTGTTATTGATTCAGAGTTTTTGAAAATGTTGCACATTGTTTCAAAGATATTCTTTCTCTTCTACCAAAAGTATTACCTCCAAACAAGGTTCACTTCGTAGAATTGAGATTGGAAATCTAAATTGCTTGCAATTGACTTCTTCAAGGAAGTTATCAATTTCCTTGATATGAACAGGAAAGAGAATTTGATATTATGAAAGCAATTGATGAAAGAATATTGATAATAGAATTTCACAAATTTAAAGAAGATTCTTGATAAATGTGGCAGTTTGATATCCTGGGAGCTTTTCTCATGATAATCTTTCTGCACTCTTTTGGCTCTCTGGTGTTTTGGCTACATTCTCCTTTATTTTGGAGATGTTCTTATTTTTTTTTCTCTCTTTCTTTTTCCTCTCTTTCTCTCTTTTGGGAAGGGTACGTCACAAACTCCTTCATCTTAGAGATGTTTCGATCCTTCTTGGGCGATGTTGGCTTGGAGATCTTTGGATGATAGCTGAAATTAAATATCTTTTAGGGATTGTCGAGAGGTTCATCGCATCTGCCTTCATCTCGAAAGTGCTTTGGACTTTCCCTGGAAGGATCCATCACAAACTCCGTCATCTTGGAGATGTTTCAAATCTTCTTTGGCCCCGGGGGTCTACTCGCTTAATTCGCCTTCATCTTGACGACAAGTGAGAGATCCCTTTTGCGGATATTTAATTGCAGTTTAGGTGATTTTGAGGAGACAGGGCTTGGATAAATGCTCTCTTTTCTAGCACTCTGGATATTTTCACTGCCTCATTTTCACAAGAATGGTCTTTTAGAGATGTGCCATAACTGTGATCAATATCAATCATTTATGGCTTTTCAATAACATTAAATCTTCTTTTCTAGCCATATCGAGGATTTATCCTTCATCCTTTTGGTTGGCCAATAGAAAGAATTTGAAATTTGAATCTCTTCTCGCAAAAGCTTCACTCTTGGGAGTAATGCTGAAGGTAGACTGAGGTAAAGATTTGCATAATAAAGTTTTTGAAATCAACAAATAATTGATTGACAAATTGACAGAATTTTCTTGAAATCGTTGGTAAAAGTGAGCATTTGAGGTCCGTCTCAACACATCCGTGACGAAAATTCTCCTCTCTTTTTCCCCAAAAAGAGAGACTCAGGTTTAACCCTTACCTGAATGGGAAATGGAAAATACTCCTCTCTTCCCTGAAGAGGAGGTGTTTGCAAAACGAACTTTCGAAGAGAAATTAAGCTTTCGTCAAAGCTCCCTAATATTAGGCTTCTCTTATGGAAAGGGGGCCGATAATATTGAGGTCTGAAAATTGGGTCATGGAAGGAACGAGTCCATCACACTCTCCTTAAAAATAGGGTCCTCCATGACAAAAATGGCCTAGTATGAAATTGGGGGGTTACAAGAAAAGCGAGTCTCCGTCGAGCCTCTCCCTTTAAAAGGGTTCCTTGTGCGAAATTGGAAATTGTTTTGCAAACGGTTCACGAAGACGCGAGTCCCTTCAAACTCTCCCTGAAAAGGGGCTAAGTGAACGAATTGGATAGCATGCGAAAAGAACAAGTTCCCTCGAATTCTCCCTTAAAAAGGGTCTCTCGCAAGAGAGAATGATTGAAATTGGATATTGAAATTGATTGACCCAAAGGTCGAAATTGAAAATTAGAAAATTGATTGTTGGAAATTTGAATGACCCAGAGGTCGAAATAGAATGACCTAACAGTCGAAATTGAGAATTGGTTGACCGAAAGGTCAAAATTGTGTGACCTGAAGGTCGAAATTGAGAATTGAGTGACCCGAAGGTCGAAAATTAGAAATTAAATGACCTGGAGATCAAAATTGAGAATTTGGAATTGAGAATTGAGAATTGAGAATTGGAATTGAAATTGGAAATTGGAAATTGGGCGACCCCGGGGTCGGAATTGGAGAATTGCATGATCCAAAGATTTAAATTGGAAATTAGTGGGCAAAATATCAAATTTGAGCAATTGACAGACCCTGATAATTGAAATGACTTGGATCAATCAAAGGAGAATGATGAATTCGAGTCAAAGCTCGAATAAAATACAGAGATCACGAGTCGAAACCCGGATCAACAGAAGAAAATGAAGAGCTCAAGTCAAGGCTCGAGTAAGGTAATGAGATCACGAGTCGGAACCCGGATCGACAAAAGGGAACGACAAGCTCGAATCTGAGCTCGAATGAATAAAGAGATCTCGAGTCGGAACCCAGATCAACAAAGAAAATGAAATGCTCGAGTCTGAGCTCGAATAAGATAAAGAGATCGCGAGTCGGAACTCGGATCAACAAAAGGAAATGAAGAGCTAGCATCTGAGCTCAAATGGATAAAGAGATCTTGAGTCGGAACCTGGATCAACAAAAGAAAATGACAAGCTCGAATATGAGCTTGAATGAATAAAGAGATCTCGAGTCGGAACCCGGATCAACAAAGAAAATGAAGAGATCGAGTTCGAGCTCAAATGAATAGAGAGATCACGAGTCGGAACCCGGATCAACAAAATAAGATAATTTGAATAAAAACCCGAGTCGGAACTCGGTTTTCCAAAAAGTTGGGATTTTGAAAATGTACCAGTTTGAACACTGGATTTTGAAATAATACCAGTTCGAGCACTGGGTTTTGGTTCAGTATTGGTGATTGTCTTTTGCTTTTGAATCATTAGGAATTGTGATGGGACTGTTTGTTGAAATCCCAATACTGACCGAATTGATGTTAATGCCATTGGATGCAAATGAATGCAAATTGATGGGTATGAATGCACAAGTGCGTGAAATGAGGAATTTGTTTATCCTGCCTGCATACAGGACGAAATTTTAAAAATGCCCTAGTGTAACTGGGAAAAAAAGTTTGATCATTATTTAAAGAAAATAGGAAGATTACAAAGAGAATAAATGTTTCAAGTATAAAACTTTTTCAAGTGTCGAGCATTGATAGGATCTGGCAATTCTATCCCATCGGCATTGATGAGCCGATATGAGTTGCGGGGTAATGCTTCTTTGACGACATATGGGCCTTCCCAATTTGGCGACCATTTCCCGCCGGTATGATGCTTGAGATAAGCTGTGGATCGAAGTACTAAATCATTGACTTTGAATCTTCTTTCGATGACAGACTTCGCATACTGCCTGGCTACTCTTTGGCGATAGGATTGAGCATGTTCTGCTGCTTTCAGCCTTCTCTCGTCGAGCAAGTCTAACTGTACCAGTCGTTGCTGCTGATATTGATCAAGAGGTAATTCTAGAAGCGACACAAATTTCAAAGCGGGCTTCTGAACATGTAGCGGTAACACTACTTCTATTCCATATACCAATTCTGATGGAGTAGCATTCGTTGGAGTGCGAATAGTGGTCTGATAGGCCCATAGTGCATCGTGGATCTTCTCATGCCAGTCGCGGCCTGTTTCCACAGTTTGCTCCAAGATGCGAATTAAGATTTTGTTGGTGGCCTCTGCCTGACCATTCCCTTGAGGATAGTATGGAGCGGAAAAATGATGATAAATCTTGAATTTTGAGCAAAATATCTTCATTCTTTCATTCTTAAAATGACTGCCATTATCTGACACGATGTCATGTGGGATGCCGAAACGACAAAGGATGCTCTTGTGGATAAAAGAGACCACATGTCGGCCTTCTACTGTGCAAAGAGTGATAGCTTCTACCCACTTGGTGAAATATTCTGTTGCAGCAAGGAAGTATTTGTGGCCATTTGAAGCAGAAGGAGTGATGGGACCTACAACATCGAAGGCCCACATGTAGAATGGCCATGGAGAGACAACAGATTGCAAATATGTTGCAGGAGCATGAATAGAAGGTGCATGTATTTGGCATTGCACACATTTCTTCACATAATGATAACAATCTTGTTGCATAGTCTTCCAGTAGTAACCTGCTCTGATGATCTGCTTGACGAGGGTTTGGTAGCCGACATGGCCACCACAGATGCCTTCGTGTGCTTCTCGCACGACTTCTTTGGGTTCGTCTTCGTCTAAGCATCTGGAATATTCTGAACTGAATCCTCGACGATAAAGGACATTGGCCAAAATGAAGTATCGAGTAGACATATGCTGGATTGCTCGCTGCTCTTTCTTTGAGAGTTCTGGAGGAAATTCACCGGTTTCTATGAAAGTTTTGATGTTGTAATACCAAGGCTTCTTCCTTTGCTCAGCCTGGTTTACTTGTTCCGCTGGAAGGAAAACAGGTTGGTCAAGTCTGCCAATTTCAAAAGAGCGACAGGATTCCCCATTTCTGAATGCTATAATGGAGCCTAAACTGGCTAGACTATCGGCCACTTGATTAAAATCTCTCTTGATATGGAAGAGCTGAAATTCTTCAAACTTGCTGACAAGAGCTGAAACAATTTTCTGATAGGGGAATAGCTTCTGATCTTTGACCTGCCATTCAGCTCGAACTTGATTGACAATGAGTAGAGAATCGCCATAAGCATGCACTCTCTTGACATTGAAGTCTAGTAGAATTTTTAGACCTTGAATCAGGGCTTCATATCCAGCCATGTTGTGGGTGCATTGAAAATCTAACTTAGAGAAAATGGAATCATCTCCTTCTCAGGAGTGATTAATAAGATTTCAATGCCTATTCCAGCCATATTCTTAGAACCATCGAAAGATAAATTCCAGACGGGAGATTGCTGGATATTGCAAATTTGCTCATCAGGGAAGTCATCTTCGGCTTTCACTTCTTTTGCCAAAGGAAAATCTGCCAATTGATCTGCAATTGCTTGGCCTTTGATTGATTGTTGCGAGACATATTCTAAGTCATACTGCATCAATAAGACTTGCCATTTTGCGACTCTTCCGCTGAGGAAAGGTTGCTCTAAGATGTACTTGAGAGGATTGAGTTTGGACAAGATTTTGACTTCAGATGCCAGTAGGTAGTGTCTTAGCTTTTGACACATCCATACCAGAGCTAGGCAGGTCTTCTCTATTTGAGAGTATTTCTTTTCATAATCTATGAAAGTCTTACTCACATAATAGATGGCATGCTCTATCAGGCTGCCTTCTTTGTATTGCGCTAAGAATCTGCCGCATGCGACTTGATTTACTGAGATGTATAACAGCAGAGGTTTTCCCAATTCTGGCGGCTTGAGGATGGGAGGATTGAGAAGATATTTCTTGATTCGATCGAACGATTGCTGACATTCTGGTCCCCATTCGAACTTAACTCCTTTCCTGAGTAAGTGGTTGAAGGGTTCGCATCTCATCGCCAAGTTGGAAATAAATCGCCGGATTGATTGCATATGTCCTTGAAGGCTACACAATTCTTTGAGGTTTGTTGGGGGTGGCATATCAATGATAGCCTTTGCTTTGGCTGGGTCAACTTCAATTCCCTTTTTGCTGACCAGAAAACCGAACAATTTGCCCGATTCGATTCCAAAAACACATTTTTGTGGGTTAAGCCTTAACTTATAAAGAATGAGTCGCTTAAAGACTTGGTCAAGAGCTTCGAGGTGATCTTCTTCCTCTTTAGATTTCATAAGGATATCATCAACATACGCATCCATGATTTTGTGCATCTGATCGTGAAATATAACGGCCATTGCCCGTTGATATGTTGCTCCAGCATTCTTGAGCCCAAAAGGCATAACTGTATAGCAGAAAGTGCCCCAAGGCATAGTGAAGGAAGTTTTGGATTGGTCGCGAGCGGCTAACTTAATCTGATTGTAGCCGGAATATCCATCCATGAAGGAGAACATGGCATGTCCTGCTGTGCTGTTAATCAGAAGATCAATGCTTGGAAGTGGATAATCATCTTTCGGAGTTACCTTATTGAGGTCTCTGAAGTCTATGCAAATCCTGACTTTGCCACTTTTCTTTGGGACAATGACGATATTGGCTAACCAATCTGGATAGTCAATAGGTCGGATAAATCCTGCTTCGAGCAGATCTTCAAGTCCTTCTTTAACTTGTTGTTCTATTCTGGGGTCCATTTTTCTCAGCTTTTGCTTAACTGGTTTTACATTTGGCTTCAAAACGAGGCGATGTTCGACCAATTTTGGATCTAAACCCGGCATATCTTCATATGTCCATGCGAACACTTCTTCATGTTGTTTGAGAAAATTGGTGAGCCTTTCTTTCTCTTCCGGACTTAGACTGGTACCAATCTTGAGAACCTTGGGATTGTCCTCTGAACCGATATTGACATCTTCAGTTGGGTCTTGTACTAGAGCGGCTGGTTCATCCTGTTTCTGAACTGAGGCGAATTCTGGTAATTCCTGAAGAGACTGATCAAATTCTGCATAATCATCTGACTGCTTTGCAACCTTGCTATATCCTGTGCTTGCTTTGACTTGGTGAATCGCTGCCGACTTCTGGAAAACCTTTGGATTGATAATGAGTTTCTTGATTGTTCGGGAAGACATTTCTGAAATTTTGGATAAGAAATTGGATTCAGGAAAAATCGTCCATCATACGACAAACCATCATTTAAAAGAATTATGCATAAAATGACATTGAGTTATAAAATGAGGATATAGAGATAAAAGAGACAGATGGCATCCAGATAGACAAAGAAACTTGACATTTTATTGATTTGACTTTGATAAAAGACATTGAGACATTTATTTTGAAAGGAATAGAAAGGAAATGCAACAACGATTCTCAATGTGCCCCTTTAACAAAAACAGTCTTCTTTGGTGAGCTCCCGTCGAAAAACCCTAATCCTGCCCTATGGGGACGATGCTTTTGGATCATTGGCTCGACACGACTATCTTCATTTTTGCCCAGTCCTTTAAAGGGTTGATAACCATGCTTCAGAAGTAAATCAAATCCCTTTCTTGCTTTCATGAATTATGGAAACAATGGATGATCTTTGACAGTGTCGTAGCTGACACGACCTCCAATCTTGAAGAACTTGGGACCTCTCCATCGGGTCATGGCTACAGTGTGCAGGGATAATTCTGACGTTGCCTGGAGTATTTCCTGACTTTCTCCGAGACTGATTTCTTCACTCTCTCTGATGCTAGGAATATCTGCAATGAATGATGGTCGAGGGATCATAGGCTGTGGGAGTCTTTCTTCCGGGTCCTCTCTGAGCACTGTTGTAATCATTCCACCTTTGGACCATTTTACGCATTGATGCAGGGTGGAAGGCACTACATTTGCATTATGAATCCATGTCCTTCCGAGCAACAAATTGTAGGTGGGTGGTACATTGACCACATGAAAAAGTACTGAATGTACCGAATAATTGATCAATACTTACAGGAATATCTTGCCTTTTGCCGTCTGACCATGGTTGTCAAACCCATAGATGGTAATAGGATCTGGAATGTATTCTTCTTCCTTAATGCCTAGCGCCTTTGCGGTCATTTCAGGGCATATATTGAGGCTGCTGCCTCCATCAACTAGCACATGGGGTACTGTCATTCCCCTTACCCGAACGACGATGTAGAGAGCATTATTGTGAAAGGAATGAGGCTTTGGAAGGTCCTCATCCGAGAAAGTGATTGGCGCGTTGGTCATGGCTGAATTCACTATTTGTGCCATGTCTTCAGGAGTGGTACTGGGCTTAACTTTGATCTTTCTGAGCAGATCATCCAGTACTTGCTGATGCTTGCAGGAATTCTTGGCCAAGTCAAGAATGAAAACATTGGACAGAGCGGTCAGAGGCTTCTGACTTGAATTCTCCGGCTTGGGCTTGATGATTTGATTGAAAAAATTAGGCAGTCCCTTTGACTTGGGGGATGACTTTACAGGTGCTTCAGAAATTTTCATCTTGCCGAATGCTGAGATTAGGTCCATCTTTTTAGAAGCTGGAGCTGCTTGTCGAAGCACTGACACCTGATGTTGAACTTGTAGATCTTGTGCAGAACACGGCTTGATGTGTTCGTGAGGCAGGAATGGTTGGGCAGACACCACTGCTGTGGTGTGTGAAGGAAAAGGCTGCTTAAGAATGTCCATTTTCTCTTCTTCTTCTCCTTCTACCAATAAATTCTTGTCAATAAGATCCTGCATAATGTTCTTGAGAACGAAACAGTTCTCAGTGCTGTGTCCCACTATTCTGTGAAACTTGCAGAATTGATCTTTCCATTTCCCCATAGGCACAGGGGGATCAGCCAATCTCGGCAACTTGACCATTTCCTTCGACAGCATATACTTGAGCACATCTTCGAGTGATTGATCGAGAGGAGTAAATTTTTGGTCATAGCTCCATCCTTCATGTTTAACTTTTTCACGCAGTTTCGGCCCTTGGTCTTGCTGAGAAGGCTTGCTGTATTGAGGAGCAGGCTTCATTTTCTGATCTCCTTTATTGTTGGAATTGCCTGCGCCGTAGCAGTAATCTTTCTTCTGCCCTTTGTACTGATTTCGGCTATTGTTGTTGTTATTGTTGACAGAGAAGGTGAAGTGAGCTTTCTTCTTCTGCTCACCTTGGGGGTTACTCTTGGAAAAAGTGAAGCCTTCATAGACTCCATTCTCTACGCTCAGCTCGAGCCATTTTGCTCGCTCAGTTAATTCAATGAAGGTCCTGGATGGTGCAGTAGAGATTAATCCTCTTAATGGTTGAGAAAAGTTATTGAGGATCAATGACAAAGCGTGCCTTTCAGATATGGGATCTCTCATTTTGTTGCAGGCTGACCTCCATCTGTGAATGAAATCTCGTGCTTTTTCATTCTCATTCTGCCTCAGACTGCAGAGATGACTTAATGTTGGGAGTGCTTCTGTGTTGAACAAGAAACGTTCAATAAATAAATTCACCACTTTATCGAACTCCTTGGGCTCGATGGGATTAATATGCTCAGCATACCATTTAGTTGCGACTCCTTCCAAGCTGCGAGGGAAACACAGGAATAGTGCTCTGTTATCTCTCTTGAATCTTGAGCATTCTGCAAAGAAAGTGGCGAGATGGGCTTTCGGGTCGCCAGAACCATCGAATTTGATGAATTTTCGGGGAAGGTTTTCAAGATCGTCATCCCCTTCGAGGCCGTCATAGAAGTCCTCACTGGTGAAGACTTTCTTGCCCTTGTCGCGGGCTTGGAGATCCTTAACAACTCTGGTCATTTTCCTGAATTGTGACTGAAGAGGTTCTTCTGTGACCTGATTCTTTGATTTGCGGCTCTTCCTTTGTTCTTGGCCACGTTTATGAAATGTCGGAGGCACCTCGTATTCCTCCTCAGTGTCTTCCGTTGATTCTGATTCATCTAAAATTTCTTCTAACTGAACCTGCTTCTTGGAAGTTTTCTTATTCTTATGCCCGTGGAACTTTTCTCTGAATTGATTTTTCTCTGTACTAGTCCCAGATTGTTCACTCATCATTTTATTCATCATCTTTCGGAACATGGCATACATTTGCGGGTCTATGCCATCATCCTCTTGTTGTTGATCTTGATTCACGGGATGATCCATTTCTCCTTCTGAGGCTGAGGAGTGCTGAGGTGATGTGGTTCTTCTTCCTGACCTTGTTCGAACCATCAAATGTTGCGGATGCTCTCTCTCTGCAGGGCAAAGACCTGATTAGATTATGAAGGAATTGGCTTTTGGAAGAAATATTTATTGAAAATATGGTAGACAATTTGAAGAAGATATCCCATTACTAGGGACTGTGTCGTCGCGAGAATCATGACAATTGTGTTGTCAATTCTTTTAGCACGAGAAACAAACAACGAAAATATGCCTTGTCACCTAGGCGAGGTCATCAAACCACAATAGAAAAAGAGAGAATTTTATTGAAATGAGGAAATATGATTTTATTGATCTTGACAAAGAGGTGGAGGACAAACAATTTGCCACCATTCACGATAATCAGCAGACACTCTAGGACCAGGAAAGATTTTAAGAGAGACAAAGGAATCTCAGCCGTGGCGGGCAGAATGATATGCCCCGGACCATTGTGCGGAAGTGAGATCGAATTCCGCCATAGCTCCTGATAACAGTCGGGCTTCGACGTACTGCTGTCTCTGGGAGAACTGTCGAACACATCTCTCTGGTTGGTAGTAGGTGCAAAAGAATGGTCCCAGTAACTTGAACCTCTTGCCATAAGCATATGTGTATCTGAGAGGAGATAGTTGTCGATCAAAATAATCCCAAACTATGTCATCTTCTTGAATGCTGTCGATCATGGTTCGGTACCGCGACACTGGGAGAAGTTCTTGACCATTGTATCTGAAAGAGCTTGCTCGGGCTGGAACATGCTGGAAGTACCAGGATTGAAGTGCGTAGATGCATCCTTCAACTAAGATGGATTCTCCAAGTGAGAATCGAGTCAAACCACGATATAGGAAGGCGAGCGCTGCCATGGCTATGGAGAGGCGATTGGTCTGTCGACTTCCCCATCTTCTCATAAGCTGGATTATTCTGATGTCTATGTAGTTTTGTCCATCTGGAAAGAGGGCCAATCCTACAGTGCACAGGACCATGGCATTTTGAATCCTTTATTTAGCTGTCCTTGATAGCGAGCTGACTTCGACGAAGGTCCCGTACTGGCGATACAACTCGAGCAGGTCAACATATTCATTTCCATCCAACTGGATTAGGGGCCAGGATCGGCGACCTGTCATACGGGCTAAAGAGTCTCGGGGGTCCAAACCCTTGACATTGATCAGGAATTGATGTTCTAATGGATCGCTTGGCTGACCGGCTGGTTCTGGTAACCCCATGATTTCTGAAAATTCATCCATTAAAACGGTCATTTCTCCCCAGGGGAACCAGAAGGTACATGTCCGTGGATTCCATCGCTCCGCCATTGCATGGATCAGGTTGCCGTTGATGGTCTGCTTTCCGACTGCTGACGCCAGTTCTAATCCGCACTCGCTCAAATGGTCGGGGAACATTCGAGAAAAGCTTTTTAGCCAGGAATAGTACCACCGGGGAATGAAAGTTCCGGTGCTGAGGGCTCGGTGTTCAGGACGACCTTGTCGCACCTCATAGGAGATATGACCTTCAGGAAAGATAGGATCGACTTGACTGGATGCCATCGGACTGAAAACAGGGAAAGACTCGGAATCAGACTTTAGGAAAACATATGAAATTTTGAAAAATTTGCAGGCAGGATATAAAATGTAGCTGTAAATTCGAGATCTAGTAGAGTGATAGAATGGAAAGCCACCTGGAGTTTTGAAAGAAATGGGATATTTGAGAAAATCATCCAGGGTTTGAGAAAATAAAGGGAAAAGATGAGAAATATGGGTATTTGAAAATATTTTTGGGAAAATGTAAGGAAATAGAGGTAACATACAAACAATCACATCCTACACAAAACATTCATGCACATACAGCACTCCCTAAAAAGGCTGACTCTAGATGCATTATTTTGAAAACAGCTGTAGGACCCTAATCCTAACTCTAAGTTCAGATCATCTTTGTCTAATCCAGTTATGCCGATATACCCAAACCGAAATTCGAGGTACGTGGCATATAATTCAACTCCGGTTCTAAGGTAAGGTTTTCCAACATCCTTGAGCGCCTACCGATATACTTCGGACTGTAGCCCGCGGTACGTGGTAGGGGGGTGTTAACCCAAATAGTTGGCCCAGTTGTGAGGCTCTGTCCCGAACTAGGGTTCTGGAAGAGAGCCCAGCAACGTGAAGACCGGGTAATGATAGGTAATGGAGGTTTGAAAAAATGATCACATGCAAGAAATAGAGGGCTCTAAGTCCTAGAGAGATAGAGTTTGAAAACTTTGAAAAAGCATACATTGTTTGCATTCAGATCCTAAATTGAGGAGAGTTGTGTTTAGACCTAAGTCTATGTGAGCATGAAAATATCTCCT
Source organism: Nuphar pumila (assembly GCF_984573655.1). Classification (NCBI taxonomy): domain Eukaryota; kingdom Viridiplantae; phylum Streptophyta; class Magnoliopsida; order Nymphaeales; family Nymphaeaceae; genus Nuphar; species Nuphar pumila. The sequence continues at coordinate 63,521,717 of NC_143249.1, forward strand.
CAATCTGGTCCTACCAAACCATGCCTAAGCTATATGCAGTCAATGTCAGCTAGGTCAGAATCTAGGCTCCTAGGTTCGCATGATATAAAAAGTAAAAGAGCTGACATTTTGTGAACATAATTTTGATAATTGAACTAAGTCAAACACAATTTAAGTCAGACAAGGACAGGTCCCATCACGGTCGCCAAACCTGTTATCGTCGCAAAAATTTTCCCGTCTTCCCTTCCTTGCGGAAGAGAGAGGAAAATGCTTTCGCGATTCAAACTTGACCGGATTTTGGAAATTGTTTTAAAATACTCGCCTCCGTTTTGAAAATTACGGGAAAATCCATGGGATGGGGCTCGACCTGTCGGTACGAGGTTCGACCGTTCTTGCCGCCTTTAACAGGGGTAATCGAACCAAGGACCAAAATTGTGCTTGACTTAGTGAAATTACCGAAATCGTGTTCTATCCTAAATGCACAGAGAATTCAGGCATGTGCTATGAGATTTTTGGAAAATGTAAATTGGAAAATATGATGTATGCTTAGAAAACATTTGGAGTTGAAAAGCATTTCTTAGGAGATCAATCCCTTGGGAAACTCAGACGAAGAAGATTTGAAATCTCAGGAAACTTTATAAAGATTTGGAAAACCATAAAGAAATGAGAATCTTGGGAAAACCTTGAGAAAATTTATAAAGACTTGGAAAACCGTGAAGAAATGAGAATCTCGGGAAAACCTTGAGAAAATTTATAAAGACTTGGAAAACCATGAAGAAATGAGAATCTCGGGAAAACCTTGAGAAAATTTATAAAGACTTGGAAAACCATGAAGAAATGAGAATCTCGGGAAAACTGAAGGAATTCTTGAGAAAAGATGATCATTTGAAAAGAAAAACACTTATCAGGAAAATTCGGATTTTGAGAATTTTCTTAGGAAAATGATAGAAAATTTTGTAGGAAAACTCATTGGAGAAGGAAATTTAGAACTTAGGAAATTGGAATCCTGAGAATTTTATCTTTGAAATTTCTGAAAATCAGCTTTTTATTCTTGAGAAAGGTGAAAATTCCCTTTCAAAATGGATCTTAAGAAAATAACTTTTTAAGGAAAATCACGGGAAAACTTTGATTTGGGAAATCCAACTCCGAATATCATCATAGTTTCTTGAGAAATCGATTCCATGAAGTGAAAACTTATTGAGAAAATCATGAGAAAACAAATGATGCAGATGATTTGAATGAATGAATGCACTTTGAAAAGATTTCTGAAAAATTGGTTGGAAAATGTGTATTAAGCCAAAGTAAATCCTTCACATATTCTGACTGTGGCCATGAATATGTTCAGAGTTTATTTGAATTAATTCACGAGATTTTGAAAAATTTGGAAATATGATGTGCATTTTTAAAATAGCCTAAGAGTGTAGGCTCAATGTGACTGGTAGAGAGATGATGGATCTGGATCTCGTCCATATTCCGACTAGGGCCGTAAATATGGACTCCACCGAGTTCATCAACTCTCTAAGAGTTGGTGCATGTGCCATTCGTGTTCATCCACGGTGAATTTTGAAAATTTAGATATATGCATCATAGAATCAGGATAATACAAAAATCAAACTATATGAGATGCAGCCTAATCTAAGCAGTAAAAGTAAATATTATTCCAAGGTTTACATTTGATTGTTACATTGCTAACATAATGTAAGAAAAAAAAAATGAAATGGAGCCAAGGAATCAACATCTTCTAGATTTTCCTGCAAAATGAGAATTAGTACAAGATAACCAAGAAAATGAGTATATATATCTAATATATACAACGAAGAGATGTATGTATATATCAAAATTGCTAACATTGGTGCTAAATGATATATAACAATGGAGAGGTATTTATATGAGAAATCAGATACATAGATGCTCATATATGGAAATAAGTGCACATGAAGGGATATATATAGGTATATATATATATATGTATATATATATATATATACATATATACGTATACATATAGGTAGATATACATAGATATACATGTATATATAGATATATATATACCTATAATAAGAAAATATACACATTAATGGAAATTCCATATAATGGGTAAAGTCAGAAAAATACAGGTATATACAGTTTCTGTAGGTGTTTTACACAGCCATATGTCCCAAGTTATAATGTAATTTTCGGTAAAATTGGGTATGGAGCTTCCCCATATACCAATAACAAAGCATGTCGAAGATGGTATATAGATCATGAACGGATATGAATATATCCGTTCATGAATATAGCTAATTATCAAGACTGCACATTTGCAGAAGAATGAATGGGTTTTCTTTTTATACAGAATAAAAAGGATGATAGGTGGCAATAAAGGATGGCTACAACTATGAGATGCTGAGTTAATGAAAGAGAAGACGGCTATATTGTTATATGCAAAGAAAAAAAATTGACTATATATATACATAAAAGGGGCCTGCCATAATGCGATGTAAACTTTTACACAACCTGAGCCTATAAGTCATTCATATCTAACTTTGCTCATATCATGTATAATGGAAATCAGCTGACTATATAAACAGGTTTTCATAAATAATTTAGCAGAAAATATCATCTAGCTGAAGATATCCATGAGTTCACAAGAGAAAAGACAAGTATATTATGATAAAATGGGTTCTAAAATGGATTTGCATATTTACTTGCAGACATTGATCACTCAAACCCTGTGTGACAAATGGATCAATCAACAAATCAGTTCAAGTACTCCTACTGATGGCCAGAGTAAAGCCGTGATCTTGCAGCAAATTCAATCTAGCGCATCAACTTCCCTCATATACATGTGCAAAGTAGATCGAAAATGCTAAAGGGGCATTCCAGCTACTACTTAGCTGGAAACATTTGCAGACTATGTGCAGAAAATTTGCAGGATAATGAATCAATACCAATCTGGAAAATGAATACAGAGTATAAAGAAAAAAAAGACAACAAGCTTAGGTAAAACGACTTCTCAATGTAACCTAGAAAAAGAGGAGTTTGGAAAACAAAGGAAATGGGTAATGAAATCTGATAGAAACACTATCCGCTGCAGGGTTTTACATCACTGGCTGCGAGAACAGTAGCTTCAGCAGCATATCCAGCACGGCAGGTCTCCCAACCTGGTGCCAGTTTCCCAATCTGATAAAAAGCTACCTTTATCATGGATCATATTCAAAAGCCACTTAATTTCGCATAAAGTGATTCTGCCAATGAGCACTCCAAGCTCAAAGGACAGACTCAGCAATGCATCCAATGGATAAAAACAGGAATTACGTAGAAATACATTTCAAGTATAACTTACAATCGTCTAAATTCTGGAACAATTTATCATATAAACATGAACATCCGTCTTATAACAAGTATATTAAACCAAGATTCTACCTGAAATCATACATCAACCGAGATCAACAATTCAAACTCCTGTAGATTCCCTGCACTGAGTGACTTGTGTAAACAGCAAATGAAAGGCCGTTCCTTGCTGCTGTGCTGAATGAAAGGGGTTGAGCAACAACCGTTGGACCGCTCCTGGGTATCTCCTGTTGATAGGCTGAAGAGGTAGCAACCGTGTGGCTGGCTGCTGTATCTCTTGCTGGTAGAATGAAGAAGGATGAGGGACACGCTGGATGGTGTTTCCTGTTGGTGGGCTTTGAAGAAAAGTCAGCCTCCTACTGGACCTTTGCTGCGGCTCGGTTGAAAGTGGATGGGTAGCAGCAAGATGGGTAGCAGCCTGCTGTATTTCCTCACGTTGTGGAGCTCTTCAATCTGGATGCTCACGACAACAATTCTCAATGGGGTCCCCTCCACGGCAGAGAAGCACTTGGTAGTTGGCAGGAAGAAATCGTTCCTTTGCTGCTGGGTTGCAAGAAAATGGGGAAAAACGTTGGATTTCCTCTGCTGGTGGGGCTTCTGCTGGGCTGTGGCTGAAGGAAAAAGGTGGACAGCTGCTGTAGGAGGTCCTGTTGGCTGGCTTGATCTTCTGCTGGTGGAGAAGGAAAGATGGTGTTGGTGGTGGAAGACCCTGAAAAACCAAAAATGCCTCTCCGATTCAATCGGCTCCCCCTTCTCCTTCGTGAATGCCCTCCCCCTTTTTAAAAACTTTCCCCTCTTTAAAAAAAAAAAAAACGCAGATTTCCCTTCCGTTACATTTTTTTTTTTGAAAACTTTTGAAAGTTTTGTAACCGAATTTTAAAAACTCGTCGTTTTAGTGATGGACGAAATCTTAGGTTTTTAAAACCATTTTGGGTTCATTGACCTAAGTTTTAGATAAATGAGCATTTTAAGCAAGTTCGGCTGTGGTGCTTTTGGTAAAACTGTTTCTAAAAAAAATGAATAGTGATATAATAAATAAATAAATAAATAAATTAATGATAATAATAAATGGGAGATGCCACCTCAGCCATCTTTAAAATTCTTTTGAAAATAAAGCTTTATTTTGTGTTGGCAACTCTTTTATTTTCAATTGGGGTGCCACATGTGTGTGGGCCCACTAACTAAAATGAATAATATTGAGAAAAAATAAAAAAGAAAATTTGCAATTGGTATGAACTTCGGGTGGGTCCCGCTTGAGAATAAACAACTTACCTGAGAGTCTGAGTATGATGCTAGTTCAAAGGCGGGTCCCACTCTATTTGTTTGAAAATACAAGATAAAACATTATTTTGACTCTTTTCAGGGCAAAATTATGGATAAATGTAAAAAATTTTGTAAAGAGATTTAAAATCTTTTGCAAAAGTTTTGAGATAAAATCTTTAAAATCAATATCCAAATATCCAGATTGTTTTTCTTGAGAAAATTTTTTTGTAATTCAAAGTCCTGGGGGTAAAATGGGAAAATTTGATAATTTTGAAAACCCAGGGTTTTAAAAATCAATTTTGAAAAGTTTAAAAATCAAATATGGATTGACAATTTTGAAAATCAAGAGTTCTGGATCTCAAACTGACATGCTATGCAGTGAAATGATGCAATGCTATGCAAAGACATGTTCTATGAAATGTCACTCTGAGCTCGGACTTGGAAATTTTAGCTTTTTGTCTAGAAAGAGGATTTTGAAATTTTGCAATTTGAAGATGTCTTTGAACCTAAATATAAAAATTTTGATGCTCAAGAATGAAATTTAGGACTTTCCGCAAGGTTCAATTTCAGAAAATGACCATTTTGCCCTTTATTGCTCCCGGAGAACTGAAATGTGCCGATTGAGGGCGATGTCAGGAAGGTGAGTGAAAATTTGGGGTGTTTACAATAAGCCTGCATGAATAAAGGCAAATGTAAGCTCATGTGAAGTCAAATAACTAAACAAAAATGCTAAAACTGCAAATTCTAATTCTACTATATACATATAATACATCTTTTCCGCTCAGACCCTATTCTTTGCTCTTCGGGTTCATAACAGCTTGACTCGGCAAGCTACCCTCAGGTCTCCTATTTAGCTCTTCCGCTAATTGTCCCATTTGTGATTCTAACTTCATGATGGACTACGTATGGGAACTCAACATTTGACTACACTTCTCAAAGGCATTCTGACTCGAGGTTTTCACTTCTTCGAATGCATAGAGAAGTCTCTGTAAACACCCCAAATTTTCACTCACGTCCCTGACACTTCCATCAGTCATTACAACAGGTTCTCTGAGATCACTGGAGGACAAAATGGTCATTTTCTGAGATTAGACCTTGAAAAAAGTCCAAAATTCATGCTCAATGCTTAAAATTTCTCTATTTAGGCTCAAAATCATCTTCAAAGCGCAAATTTTCAAAGCCTTACTCTTGACAGGAGACTAGAATCTCTAATTCCTGGTTCAGAACTGCATTTCATAAGACATGTCATTGCACATTATCGCATGAGTATTTTGTATCATTTCACGACATAACATGTCATTTCGAGATCCAGAACTCTTGATTTTCAAAAACTGTCAATCCAGATTCGAATTTTAACTCTTTCAAAATTGATTTCAAATCCATGGGTTTTTAGAAATGCCAATTCTTCCTATTTTAACCCCCAGGTCCCAGAATTACAAAAGTTTTCTCAAGAAAACAATCTGGATAGTTTTTAAATATTGATTTTAAAAATGTCGTCAGTTGAAAAGAAGGGGACGAAGCTTTAAATTTAGGGATTTTATTTCAACTTTTGCAAAGATACTTTGAATTTCCTTACAAAATTTCTACATTTTACTATTTTACCCTAAGGAGCCATATTTCCTCTAAAATTTTGCAATTAAGCCGAATTTTGCTTTCATATTTTCTAATTAGCTTATTCTTATAAATTTTCTAAAAAGAGTTTTTATTTATATTCTTACTTTGGTTTTGCTCGTATTCCGAATAAAGAAATGGTGTAGGACCCACCCTGAGGTGGCGTCACACTTGATTTCCCCTTTATTTCTCATATTTCAATCTTGATTTCATGCGGGGCCCACCCTAAGGTGGCACAAATTTATAAATTCCTCTTTAAGTTTCATTTTCTATCTATTTTTATAAAATAACCAGTGGGCCCACACATAGGTGGCGCTTCACTAGAGCTCTTTGCAAGGAAAACCAAATAAAAGTTTTTATTTAAAAAAAAATGAATTTTTTAAAATTAGGCTGAGGTGGCACCGCTTAAAACCCGTTTTCATTCGTTATACTTTCATTTTTTTTTATTTTATTAAAACATAGCCCCCAAGTGACGCCACAACCAAATCCCACTCCAAAAGGGGTTCACTTTACCTAAATTGTAGGTAAATAAACCACGATTTTCGAGCAGAGAAGCCGTCCCCCTCTCAAAATGTAGCGAGTTTTCGAAAGTTTTCAAAAGTTTGTTTGAAAATTTTTAAATACTTTCAAAAAATCAATTGAAAAGCTTCAAAAATTCTGATCTTTCGGAGACACCTCCTCCAAAATCTTCAAAAAGCCTCCTCGGTGGTAGCACAGGGAGGCTGGATTCGTTCTCCGATCCCCTTCCCGAATGTCTTTCATTATTTCCTCACGGTTTCTTACTTCCATTCTCCTTCAACAGAAAGAGGAGGCACTTCAACAATTTTGCCAAGGGAAATCTCCGAATTTCTCTCTTCCCCTAAAAGAACTTTCCTCCCCTCACGGTGGATTTCTTCCACCGTCGTTCATCAGAACATTCAAAAAGGGCAACCAGGGAGAGCGTGGTTCTCCTTTCCCTCTACCTTGGGAGGCTCGATCCACCCCTGAAAGAAGCACTCCTCTCAGCCTCTGCCGAGCCAAGGTAAAGATCCTATCTCTTGCCTCTACTTCATATCCCTTTTTTTCCTTTTCTTAAATCGTTGGGTTTTTGTTCGTTGATGCATCCTACGTAATATTGGTCTGTAGATAGCATTACCAATTTACGTTTTGCAATAAAAACTTGACCCTCTGCTGGTTACACCTTTTTCCTCTGATTGCTTTACATATTTCAGGTTTTTTTTTTGCATCCTCCTTTCCATTTCAGATCAGCAACCTCTCGCGCATATCACTGAGTCAGTCTCTGTCTGTATTTTTTTTTTACAGCGATTTCTAGCTTTATATTACCCATCTCTTCAGCATCGTGATAACACCTATACATTGTGTGTGTTTGATTTCATTTCACTATATGATGTTTGAATTCAGCATCGTGCATATGCCTTCATAATCTACAAACATCAATCAGTGCATTCGATGCACATGATTGATCTGGAATTACTCTGCGTCAATTACATCAGAGCAATGTCATTCCTGTTCTGCATATAATACAGCATCGTGTATGTGATTCTCTGTCTGTTTGTATTGCTTTATGTCATACCCTACTTTTGCAGATGGATCCAGCGCAAGGCCTTTCACAATCGATGCATTTGAAATGTAGCTTACTGATATTTTGTACATTTTTTTTTATCTAATAGCTGCAAGTGGTGTCACCTACAACCTCTTTACTGTAATATTTGTATTTACTGACCTCTTATCTGCTGTAGGTCTACTGTGCATTTGTTCGTCACTGCCCCCTTTGTGAATCTATATTCAACGTCTCATTATTGTAATTAATATTTTGTTGTTATATAGCCCCTATCTTAGTGATTATACATTGGCTTCTAAAGAAGGAAATCAGTTTCCCTTCACTATTTTTGAGTTTATCGGATGGGTTTTGTTGATATTATGATCACCAAATTGCTAAAATTTAACTGGACGACAGTAAGTCTAAAACCCAGTTTGATTCAATAAAATTTGTATATTACCTGTATGTGTAGGCCACAAGAGATAAGTGCAATCAGTTTGCGGGAATAAATCTATGGCTGGCAGTTCATTTGAGTGATGTTCATTAATCACACATGCATTCCACAATAATCAATGGTTTCATCATTGTATACCATCAGCCTGTCGCCATACTTGCATTTGTCTTATTTCTTGTTATTCATGCCCATTGGCATTTGTATCTAATGCTTTTCTCTTGCATACAGTTCATTTTATCACACAGTCTACTCTCTATATCCATTTTCTGAATTTGATTATTGATCCGTTCACCATAGCACATTGCAATCTGATATCACCTGCATCTGTTCTATTCTTTGTAAACATCCCCTTGAGTCTTGTCTATTATTTACTTATTAGAAATAATTTGATATAGCCCTATATAATATATATTTTCATTTTAGCCATTGATGACACACCATGTTATTATATACCTGTCCAACCCCATCATCATTCAATAGTTGAATTGCCCCTTTTTCAGGAAGGATCGTCATAGGCTATCTCATTGATAGTTAAAAGTGTAGGCCCTCAGTTACTGTATCGTCTGCATATTTATGGTTACACTTGTATATTGACACATTCATCATCGGTTGCACCTTCACCCATGGCACAGACATTCATTGCTACATTTGTATATCAGCCATTACTTCCTGCACCTCATAGCACATCTTGATTAACAAAAGACCTGTATGCTACAACTTCATTATAGCTTAGGTATATTCATAGCATTAATTCTGCATGTATTCATAGCATCTATTATACTTTAACATGGTTTTAAGCCTTTCACGGTCTATCCAATGAACCCTTTGCTAAATATATCTTCATGAGTTAATCCTCAAAACAATCTCATCTCATAAGTAATTCTATTATGCTGCATCATTTGCTACTGTGTCATGACAGGTTTTATTATGCATCTTCTTTGCATGCAAGGGTAAGTTCACTAACAAATCATTCACAAACACGTTTAGTGCTGCAATCTCATCCATGGCATCATAAGTATTATCCACCTATGTAGGCATTGCTTCCATAGGCTCGTCCATCAGTGTATTCATTACCCTCCTTAACATATTGTACATATACATCCCTAGGTCTCTTTCTGTATACATTTCATATACATTTCCACATGTATTTATGTAGATGCACTTTCATGCGTATTCAAGTAGATATATTTCTATATACATATTTCCTTTAGTATAAGTCTAAGCATTTAGGTATATATATGCATATGTCTCATTTAGCTTAAGCTTAGCATCTAGGCATTTTCATAAGCATTCCATATATACTTTAGACATTATATTTTCTATTGTAATCTAGGCATAATTGTTGGTGCATTGGCGTTAATGTGAGATTTTCAATTTCTCTTTGCATGTTGTATTTCTTGTGCTAACTCACACTTGCAGGAAAAGCCTGGAAGATGTCAATTCTTTTGATTCTCCCTTTTCCTATTTTTCTGTCATTTTGCTTTATGTCAGCAATGTAACAATCAAATGTAATCTTGGAATAAGATTTATTTTACTACCTAGATTAGGGTGCATATCATATAGTTTCTTTCTGTAATATCCTGATTATATGAATCATGCATTTTCTTTGAAAATCACTATGGATGAACACGAATGGCACGTACACCCGCTATTAAGGAGTTAGTAAACTCAGAGGATTCTGTATTTTTGGCCCTAGTCAGAATATGGATGAATCCCAGATTTACTATCTTCCTATTAGTCACACTGAGCCTACACTATTAGGCTATTTTCAAAATCATATCATATTCCCATTTTTTTTTTGTAAAATAGCATGAAATTAAATCAATTAAATTCTAAACATGTTCACAGCCATAGTCGGAATATGTAAAGAGCTTACTTTGATTTAATACACATTTTCCAATGAATTTCTCAGAAATTTTCTGAATATTTTTTTTATCAAGGTGCATTCATCCATTCAAATCATCTACATCATGAAATTATTTGCATTTTTCATGCTTTTCTCAGGAAAATTCCATTCTAAAGAAATCGATTCCTCAAGAGACTCTGAAAATTTTTAAAGTTGTATTTTCCCAAGCCAAGTTTTTCATGTTTTTCCTAGAAAACATTCCTTTCTTAGAACTCATTTTCAACTCTTCAAAAGAAATTTTCTAGCATTTTCAAAACTCAAAACCTATTTTCAAATATTTCAAGGCTAAGATTCTCATAATTTCAATTTCTTGAATTTTGATTTTCCTTCTCCAAAGAGTTTTCCCATGAAATTTCAATCATTTTCCAGAGAAAATTTTCAAAGTGAAGTTTCTTGACAAACAGTTTCTCTTTCAATATTCATCTTCTCTCAAGGATTCTTTCCATTTTCCCAGAATTTTATCACATCCTCGGAAACTTTCTTATGATTTTCAAATCCTTTTATCAAAGTTTTCCTGAAAAATTGATTTCCATCTCTTGCCTGAGAAAAACTTTTCCCACTCCAAAGCATACATCATGTTTTCCCAACTTACATTTTACAAAGTTTCATGGCACATGCCTGAATTCTCTATGCATTTAGGACGGAACACAACTTCGTTAATTTAGCTAAGTCAAGCACACATTTGGTCCTTGGTTCGATTATTCCTGGTAAAGGTGACAGGAATGGTCGAACCTCGTACCGACAGGTCGAGTCCCATTCTTCAGAATTTTCCCGCTATTTTCAAAATAGAGGCGAGTATTTCAAAACGATTTTCAAACTCCGGTCAAGTTTGACTCACTGAAGGTTCCCCTCTTTCTCGCAGGGAAGGGGAAATTTTTTCAACGATAACAGGTTTGGCGACCGTGATGGGACCTGTCCTTGTTTGATAAAAAATGTGCTTGACTTAGCTTAATTATCGAAATTGTGTTATCAAAATGTCAGCTCTTTTACTTTCTGATATCATGCAAACCTAGGAGCCTAGATTCTGACCTAGCTGACATTGATTGAATATAGCTTAGGCATGGTTTGGTAGGACTATATTGAGGAGATATTTTCATGCTCACATAGACTTAGGTTTAAACACAACTCTCCTCAATTTAGGATCTGAATGCAAACAATGTATGCCTCTTTAAAAGTTTTCAAAAATCTATCTCTCTTGGACTTAGAGCCCTCTATTTCTTGCATGTGATCATTTTTTCCAAACCACCCTACCTATCTTTACCCGGTCTTCACATTGCTGGGCTCTCTTCCAGAACCCTAGTTCGGGACAAAGCCTCACAACTGGGCCACTTATTTGGGTTGATGCCCCCCTACCACGTACTAAGGGCCACAGTCCGAAGTATATCAGTAGGCGCTCAAGGATGTTGGAAAACCTTACCTTAGAACCGAAGTTGAAATTCTATGCCATGTACTTTGGGTCTCAACTCGAGTATATTAGCATAACTGGATTGGACAAAGATGATCTGAACCTAGAGTTAGGATTAGGGTCCTACAACTGCTTTTCAAAATGATGCATCTAGAATCAGCCTTTTAGGGAGTGTTGTATGTGCATGAATGTATGTGCAGGATGTGATTGTATGTACTTTACCTTTCTCAATTCCTCATATTTCCCATTTTTCCAAAATATTAGACCATTTTTCAAATATCCTTTTTTTTTTCTTTTTACAAGATATTTCTCTTATTTTATCAAAACTCTGGACGGTTTTTAAAATTATCCCGTTTTACTTTCAAAACTCTAGATAATTTTCTATCCTTTCATTCTACTAGATCTTAACTTTTCCACCTTATTTTTTTATCCTGCCTGCAATTTTCAAAAATTCATGTATTTTTCCTAAGTTTGATTTCGAGTCTATCTTTTTTTTTCAATTCGATGGCATCCAGTCAAATCGATCCTATTTTTCCTGAAGGTCACATCTCCTACGAGGTGCAACAAGGTCGTCTTGAACATCGAGCTCTGAGCACCTAAACTTTCATTCCCCGGTGGTATTATTCATGGCTCAAAAGCTTTTCTTGAATGTTCCCAGACCATTTGAGCGAGTGTGGATTAGAATTGGTGTCAGCAGTAGGAAAGAAGACCATTAATGGCAATCTGATCCATGCAATGGCGGAACCATGGAACCCGCGTACATGCACTTTCTGATTCCCATGAGGAGAGATGACCCTTTTAATGGATGAATTTTCAGAGATTATGGGATTACCAGAACCAGTCGGTCAACCAGGAGATCCATTAGAGCATCAATTTCTAATCAATGTCAAGGGTTGTGATCATCGCAAAATTTTTCCTCTTGTTCCTCTTTTCCTTTCTCTTCGCCTTTCTAACCTCTGTTCCCCTTTTTTGGAAGGGGAATAAAAGATAAAAAAAAAGAGAGAATGAGAACAGGAAGAAGAGAGAGGAACTCTTTTGCAAAGTATCACTTGACCTTAATTTTGAAAATATTTAGGAAAATTACTCGCCTCCGTTTTGAAATATTTGCAGGAAAATTGAGAGACGGGATTCGCTCGTCGGTACGAGGTTCGACCGTTCCTGTCGCCTTTACTAGGGATAATCAAACCAAGGATTGAATTTATGCCTTTTTGCTTTGCTAAAATATTATCTAAGAATTTATTCTAAGTCTAAAATGCACAGAGAATCATGCTTGTGCAATGTAAATGCAGAAATGTATGCTTTTGAGAAAAATACTTATGGAAATCTGAGATTTTCCAAGTGATTCTGAAGTGAATGTGATAAGGGAAATGAAGAAATGATTTTTGAATAGTTGAATTTAACTTAGAACTTTGAGATAGATCTGAAAAGATGTTTTTGAAGTTCCAAGTCTTTGAAATAATCAGAGTTTGGGAAAATAAATCTTGACTTTGAAAAGAATGATTTGAAGCTGAGATAAAAGAAAAAGAAAGGAAGTTTCAAAGTCAGAAATGGATTTTGAATTTGAATTTTGAACCTGGATTTAGAAGAGGAAATAAAATTTGAAATGGAATTGAATTCCAGATTCGAAGTTTTAAATCAGAATGGGATTTGAGAAATCCAAATTGAGTTCGAAAAAAATATAATGGGGTTTAAGGGATCTAGATGGGATATGAGAAATAGACTTGGATTTGAAATCTGGAATCCTAAATGGGTTTAGATCCTAAGTCTGGAATTCTAGATGGAATCTGGATCTGAAGTCTGAGATAAAAAATGAAATTGAATTCTGGAATCCTAAATGGAATTGGATCCGAAGTCTGGGATCCAAAATGAAGTTGAATTCTGAAATTTGGATTCCTAAATGGAGTTGGATCTGAAGTCTGAGATCCAAAATGAAGATTAGATTTGGAAATCTGGATCCAAAGTGGAATTGGATTCTAATCAGAAAGCCCAAATGGGACTTTTGAAGATGGGTCCGGGTTTTTGAAAACCCAGATTGAATTTAAGACTTTAGAGAATAATCGAATTTTGAGATTCAAAATCAACCTCAAAACTTTGATTTTGAATTTTTGAGAGTCAATGCTCGATAAAGGATGAATTTGATTTAAAGCTTGAGTCTTTGAAATCAGGAGATGAATCAGAGATTTCAAAGTTAAATTGAACTTTGAAGTTAGAGATGTTTGATTTAAATTTTTTGAAATTGAATCTTGAAAATGAATTTGGAATTTCAAAAGTTGATTTGATCTTTGAAGTTTGATTGAAATTAGAAATTGAATTTTGAATATACAAATGAATTTCAAAGTCAAATTGGACTTTGAATTTAAAGTTTGAATTTGGAATCAGAAGATGAATCAGAAATTTCAAAGTTAAATTGAACTCTGAAATTGAATTTTTGAGATGTTGAATTGAATTTGAATTTGGTTTTGAATTGGAAATTGAATTTTGAATATAGAAATGAATTTGAAATTCTAAACTCAATTTGGACTTTGAATTTAAAGTCAGAATCTGAAGATAGTATTTGAATTTACAAGAGTTGAAAATTGATTTGAGAAGTGAAGAAGATATTTAAAGGAAATCACTTGGATTTCGAAAAAGGATTTTTGAAAACATGATGTAATTTTATCCTAAATTATGAATGAATTTAAAGAATTTGAAATTGGATTTGAAAAGCATATTTCATTCTTTAAATGAATTGAAATAAGATTGAAAATATAATACATCCCTGACTATGGTCATTGAATGTATTATATAACAATCATATTTGAATTCAGGTGAAGAATAAAACATATTTTGGTGCTTTTACAAAGTTTAAAATGAAATTAACTCTCAATATATCTTGACTATGGCCATTGATATATATTTTGAGTTAATTTTAATTTAAATCCTGATAAAAGAAAAAAATATCTAAAAATGTGATGATTTTTTAAGAGGAGTCCAGTGTGGATCCAGCGTTATTCCATAAAAGATGAAAATCATAAGTTTTGTTCACACCCTGACTATGTCCATTGGTACAAATCGTCAACTTAGGGTTTAATCACCTCTTATTAGAATGGTGCACGTGTCATTCATATTTCCATTTGTGAAATTATTGCAATAAAAGAGGAAAATGATATGAAAATAAGCACTTCTAGAAATATGCATGTTTATACATTCTAATCTAATGTAAGAAATGAAAATTTATTATCATCTAAGTATTGCAACTTGGAAAACGGAAATTAATTTACAATTTCTAAGATAAGAAAACAAAATGATAGTTTTCATATGTTTTCCTGCAAAAGATGAGTTAGTACATGATATATATATAGTAAGTATAATATTACTAAAATGCAATTGATGAAATACTCAGGTATGCCAATGAAAATCTGAGGTAAATGACAAAACCTAAGGTAAATGTTGTTGCAAAAAGATAGTGGAAGAGGCTGCAGATGAACATGACTATGGAAATGTACATGTAATCTTACAATAGAGAATTCAATGGCTAAAAATAACTCAGATTACCTTTTTATAGCATGCCAGGACCGTTTCAACAAGTCAGAGAATTTTCCCTTTTCCAAGCAAGAGCAGGCTAATGGATGTTTCACTGAACTCCTGCTTTTATCTCCACATGCTTCAGGTAATCTGGAACACCTGACTGTTGCATATATTTTACACCTTCAGTGGCATAAAACTCTGAAGTCCCCTCAAGAAATGGTTTCTCAAAGCTCTCAGTGTAGATTCCTAATGCTGTAAACATCCTCAATTGATGGTTAAGAAGACCCCTGTCGATAGCCTCACCTAATCTGGTGAGAAACAAAAACTTCAGGAAGGAAACAAAGATTTCGTATCCTCAGTAATTCACACTATTCGATACGACAAGATAGATACTAACAAGAACACAATTCACACTTTTAACACCCCACTGCAGCTTGAACCCACTTACGTAATTTTCTCCTTGCTGCTCATACTTGCAATAGAATAAAAACATTCACAACCCCACTGTTCACAGTTGCAGTCCTACAGTCACAGCCAGCCAAAAACAAAACTTGATAGATTAGCATGGAGCTTTGTTACTGATATTTATACAATGAAAATACCCTTCTTAAGTAAAAAATGTTGTTGATAATGATTAATATTACAAGCAAGAAATCACCAGAACTTCTACATATATGCAATATAAACAGGTCAAATGTATCCAAAATAGCTATGGAATTAGAGTAACATATATCTTACACAACTTATAAGACACATCTTCCTGATTGTTCTCATAAATGTACTTTTTAGTATTTTTCAAAAGTATGCCTTTACTAGTAGCTTTCTGCTAATATCTTGGCATTTGAACTTATTAACTATCTAAGAAAAGAATAGACAGCCTAAATTCTCAGAATAAAGAGCCATGCAGGAATTGAAGTTTATGTATCCCTCACAGCTGCAGTTACAGACATCACTGCCACCAACAAGAAGATGTCACCACTAAATGATTGCACATAAGAACTTACTTAGTGATTGTTCCATCAACATCTGAGATGACTATCCTTGTGTTCCATTTTGACAGATAAATTCTAGCATCAACCTGCTCAATAGAAAACTATATGCAGACATACCAGGACACATTAACTCAACAGACTAGTTAAAGAGATATTCTTAAGTAAAACAGAGACCTGCTGCCTCCCAAGCATCGCAGTTGAAAATGTAAAAGTTACTATGTTCTGTTCTTCTTTTAGATTCAGTGATGCCAACTGTTCAGACGTTGGAATAATTGTTTGGACCCTTTTAGTAGCTCTTACATGCATGTTTTTCTTCCCTAGTGTACCAAGCTTGATCTCAAGAGATTCGCTACCGTTATCACTCAAGCTACCACTTGGAAGTGATCGAGTAGTGTCAAGTGGTTTTGATTGTTTGAAACTAGATGGCCAGAATCTTCAGCTTCCACCAGAAGGAACAACCGCAGAAGATAGGTAATTTTCACGTGTCTTTTCAACTCGCTCCTGTGATCATCGCAAAATTTTTCCTCTCTTGTATATTTCTCTCTCTTCCTTTCTCTTTTCTCTTTCTAACCTCTATTTTCCCTTTTTGAAGGGGAAAATAAAAGACAGAAAAAGATGAGAGAAGAGAAAAGAAAGCAAAGAAGAGATAGAGGAACTCGTTTGCGTGGTCTCACTTGACCTTGATTTGAAAAATATTTAAAAAATTACTCACCTCCGTTTTGAAAATATTGCAGGAAAATTGAAGAGACAGGATTCGCTTGTCGGTACGAGGTTCGACCGTTCCTGGTGTCTTTACCAGGGGTAATCAAACCAAGGATCGAATTTATGCCTTTTTGCTTTGCCTAAATATTATCTAAGGATTTATTCTAAGTCTAAATGCACAAAGAATCATGCTTGTGCAATGCAAAGATGTATGCTCTTTTGAAAGATGTTTTTGAAAATTTCCAAGTGTTCTGATATGAACTTGATAATAAAGTGAAGAAATGGTTTCTGAAGGGTAAGGTCTAACTTAGAACTTGAGATAGATCAGAGAAGTTCTAAGTTTTTGGAATAATTAGAGTTGGGAAAATAAATTTTGATTTGAAAAGAGTGATTTTGAAGCTGAGATAAAAGGGAAAAGGAAGGAAATTTCAAAGTCAGAAAATGGACTTTGAACTTAGATTTAGGAGAAGAGATAAAATTTGAAATGGAATTGAACTTAAAATTTGAAATTAGGATGAAATTTGGATTTGAGAAATCCAAATGGAATTTTGACAATAGAATTTGATTTAAGAAGTCCAGATGAGATCTGAAGACAAAACTGGATTTGAAATCTGGAAATTAAGATAGATCTGGATTTGAAATCTAGAATTGGGAATGAAATTGGATTTGAAATCTGGGATCCAAGATGGAATTTGAATGAAGTTAAATTCTGAGATGGAATTGGATCCGAAGTCTAAGATCCATAAAAAAGTTGAATTCTGGGATCCTAAATGGATTTTGGATCTGAAGTCTGAGATCCAAGATGGAATTGGATTCTGGATCCTAAAATGGATTTTGGATCTGAAGTCTGAGATCCAAGTGAGGTAAAATTCTGGATCTAGGATCCTAAATGGGGATTGGATTTGAAATCTGAGATCCAAGATGGAATTGGATTCTGGATCCCAAAATGGATTTTGGATCTGAAGTCTGAGATCCAAGTGAGATTGAATTCTGGATCCAGGATCCTAAATGGGGATTGGATCTAAAATCTGAGATCCAAAAGTGGAGATTGTACTTGGAAATCTGGATCTAAGTTGGGATTTAGGATATAACTTTGGATTTGGATTCTGAAAGTCCAAATGGGACTTTTGGAGATTGATCTGGGTTTTTGAAAACCCATATTGAATTTAAAATTTAAGAAAAGGTCAAGTTGAGATTCAGAATCAATCTCAAACTTTGATTTTGAATTTTGAAGATAAGAAGATAAAACTTGATTTTGAATCAAAAGGTGAATCAGAAACTTCAAAGTTAAATTGAACTTTGAATTTTGGAATTTGAAATACAAGATGATTTTGAAGTTTCCAAGTCAAGTTGGACTTTGAAATTGAATTTTTGAATCCTGAGAAATAAAATTGAATTTGAATCTATAAATAAGATTTGATATGAGAAATGAAGAAAAAGAATCACTTGGAATTTTGAAAAGGGAATTTTAAAAATATGATGCAATTTTATCCTAAATGATGAATGAATTGAAATAATCTTGAAATTGGATTTTGAAAATCATATTTCATTCTTTAAATAAATGTAAATAAGATAATGATATAATACACTCCTGACTATGGACATTGAATGTATTATATAATAATCACATTTAAATTCAAATGAAGAATAAAATACATTTTGGTGCTTTTATAGAGTTTAAAATAAAATTAATTCTCAATATATCCTGACTATAGGTATTGATATATGTATTAAATCAATTTTAGACTAAACTCTGATAAAAGAGGAAAGTATTTAAAGAAAATATGATGAATTTTGAAAAGGATCCAGTGTTATTTTATAAAATATAAAAATCCTAAGTTTTGTTTACATCCTGACTATGGCCATTGATGTAAATCATCAACTTAGGATTAATTACCTCTTACGAAATGGTGCATGTGTCATTCGTGTCCCCATTTGTGAGACTTTGAAATGAAGGAAAATGATGCAACGAATGATATTTATATGCTCATTCATTCTAATCTAGAATAGGAAATGTAAATTTTCATTAAGATCTAACTTATTACAACATTTAAAATTGAAATTACAATTCTCAAGTAATAATATTTTCTACATGTTCTCTGCAAAATAGAGTTAGTATGGGCAATTCAAGAAAATGGCATATTGAAGGATTGGCATGTATATGTATGTACATATATGTATATATATATATATATATATATATATATATATATATATATATATATATATATAAGAGCTAAATGAGAGCATACATATTTACAATATAAGAATAACATCCTAATGTTTTTATGAAAATTGAATATGACCATGCTCAATGAATGTAGAGAGAATAAATGCATGTTTAAACCTGATATTGATATGTGGCATTAAGATGTTGAAATTTGTTGTTACACATGTTTGGCAAGGCCATATCAAGGAACGGTAAAATATGTTATTTAGGAAGATCAGCAATTGAAACGGTAATTTAAGAAAATCCCTTAGTAAGAGAGACACAACAATATTCAGTTAATCTTGGTTTGCAAAACTCAGGTATAAGGCCTAAAGGTAAAACAATGACTATAATGCACTACTTGGCACACTACATTATCCTAATGCTAACTATATGCACCCTCCCTACCTAACGTACTGCTAACATAGGCTAACTGTATGATATCCTGACCCAAATGAGTGATATATGTTGATCATCAAGCTAATTCTCATGAACTGTAAATGCATATGTAATATGACTCATCCGATCTTCATTGCTAATACCCATCCATTATCTAATACATTTGATCTAACAGACTAGTGATATAGACTGCTAACTCCCATAATGCTAATGCACAAGTGTCTATATGTTAATAATATATTAAAAGAGGAGAAAGATGTATACACAATCATTTTTATACACTAAGCATGATGAGTCATTGATGACAGCAAAAGGAAACTTGACTCATTAACGTTAACAGTCTGTATCATCTCATAAGCAAAGAGAGCTACCCATGTTCAAGCACCTAGCTCACCTACTTAAAACTCATGGTGGATGTTCAACTAAACACAAATTAGGAAGGAATGTAAGAATGCTTAACCATACAGATAATAAAGCATGCATTCTTACCTGTTTAATAGAATTTCTTTGGGTGACAGCACATAGTATATGAACTATTTAAGACTTAGAGAACCGTTTTCTGTCTAATCTACAAATTCGTGGTTGATGAAACCTCTTGCTCTACTGGAATAATTGTGAAGAACTGCCAGACTCTTCAGGTACTTGCTGCCAAACGATGAATACCCTGAAAACATACAAACTTTCTGTCATGAATGAGAAAAGTAGTAAAAAAAAATGCTCTTGCTTTAACCTGAAACACATATTTCATCGCGTAAAAGTCCCCTGAAGGCCTCTTGATTGCAATTTCTATATTATTTGAGGACTTGCTTTGCATACCAGATCAAACCTTTTATGCCCAATAATGTTGATGTGATCAAGATTGTTGATGGCCTTTAGGAGGTCATAGATGATCACCTCCCTTTCATCGTGATTTTGAAATAGAAAGACCAGCTTCACACTCAAGTTTATCAGTCCTTCTGTGAGATCTAGATCATCCTCCTCAAAAAAAAAAAAAAAAATTGCTTCGCAGGGCATGCATCAGTATTGAAGAGAAGGAACACATAAATGCAATGTGCTGAGTGGTGAGAACTGATTCAACCTACAGATTTTCTAAGGCCTCTATTGTTATCTTGGAATCATTATGGATGATGAGAGTAACATTAGGGACAAATGAAGTACTTCCCTTAAACGATGCAAGAGAATGACACAAGAAAATTTCATGAACAACATTATATTCACATAGACACCCTTAACAGACTTAGGCTATCCTTTACATAAAAAAAAAAAAAATTATTTTTCTTTTTTTTTGCAGAAACAGAAACAGGAAATTTTCCTTTGATATAAACTAAAACTTGTAACCATTGAGATACTTACCTGGAGCCCAGCATTTGATGAAGCAGTCGACAACTTTTACTGATCTTATGAGGGAATTTTCATTCACCTTATTGCTTGACATCTTCAAACCATCTGCTCATACATCATCACAAGCAATGGGATCTAATAAAGACCTTGTTGCTATCTCCCTTGATCCCATCTGTCACACTGACTTTCATAACCTTTACCTTTAAATCTGGTATTCGATCCTTGAGGAAATCAATAACACTGCTTAATGCTTCTTCAATGATATCCATGGTGTTTACTTTCTTCTCATCACATTCATTCAGCAATATATCTTTGGATGATTTTTGAAAATCAGACATTGATGCATCATCAAGTGCTTTTGATGATGAGACTGTAGAGACTTTCGCACTTCCTTTAGGTGCCTGCTGCAAGACTACTGCCTAAAGCAGGGGTTATTTGCACTACTCTTCCAAACGGATCATCAGGATCCTTCGACCAGCCAACCCATCAACCTAACTTTAGAGAAGCTTTATTCACACCCCAAAGTGCCTTGGCAACAGCAAGAGGCATGAGGTCTGAAGCTGCTTGAGCTGCAACTGCAGCGATTTTAACTTTAGGTGGTCCATTCACAACAATGTTCTCTGTAGTGATTCCACAAATATTTAGTAAGAAGGAATCTTTCTCCATATTTTCTTTATTTGCTGGAATTCGTATAGGAGCCTTAGAAACAGTCTCTTCTTTTTGGTTCTGAAGGACCCCACAGATTACAAGCTTTGCATTGATATCCTTCCCCTTCTTCCATTGTATCAGTATCACTCTCATCAGACATGCTTTCACTCTGATTATCACCGAAAATGTCAGCCTCATCCCTACCAGATTGCTCAAGAGATGTTACAATTCTAAAATACAAGCAGTAATAGATGCATATACATTGAGAACAAAAGAAACAAACAAAACATAGAGAAACTTCGTCCTTCATTGAGCAGAAACAATTTCATAGTAATTATGATGATGATAATGTGGGTTGTCCACCAGGAAAGTTGGCATTACCATGACTGACTGAGATCTGTAACTTAAGGCTTCTTCCTTGTGATTAGGAAATAAAGGTAAGAAATTAAACTATAGCACAACTGAGATACAACGAACCTTCCTTCAGCAGTTTGGAGTTATCTTTTCTACCTGAGGGACTTGATAGCTTTGCTGAGATAGTTGAACTGTACATTTCACTTTGCAGTAGCTGCAAGATCTCCGGCTTCCATGTTCATGGATGTCTGAATTATGTTGGCTCAAAACACAAGGGAAAGTTGTAGATGCAATGATATATATCTGTATATATATATATATATGTATGGGTATACATATATATACATATATGAGGAAAATATAGAGAGCAAGAGCTCGATTGATGAAATAGCATGGCTCATGGCACCCCTGCAACCTTTAGTAGCAGTGGTACTCAATGGTACCCTTGTTAGCAATATACACAATATAGATAAAACCACATCTATAAGATACAAAAAGGAAAAGAAAGTGTTTGATATAATCCTGATCTAAATATTTGTATCTGCATGTTTCGAACAGTGGCAAGATGGTCTGAAGGGGTTCCAATCTAATGTGCAAAAGAGACATACAACGATTACTGATATGGGGGACTGGATAACAGTCAATTCCCGATGAACATGAATAGCTAACTTTCAGTGGAGCATCTCACGGTAGAATGATTTTGGATTCTTCTGTAGATCATACAGTGATCTTATGGCAAAGCACACGTTGGTTCCTGTTTCCATCGTGAAATCACCAGAGATGTTCACACTAGCCGAACAAGAGTGTGATACCTTAGTGCATTTTTTTTATAGAATCTGATAAGGCCCAGCGTCATGTAAACAAGAAGGGAAACCAATATGAAAGAAATGCATCTAATACAAAATCTGTATCAATGTCATGATACGATTGATGACTATGTTCAGATCCTGATGATATAACCAGACCAAAGCATGCAAATGAATTGATAGAATCGACTAAAACAGATGATGCAACAGATCTCGTGAATACTACATATGGGAATGCTGATGATGCCGTTAAATCTAAATAGAAAATAAACTATGCTAAAACAGAGGACGAATGGTAAGTTATGCAAAGAGCCTACCAGAAGCCAAAAGGGAACGCCTAATTAAGTTGCAAAAGAGAGAGATATATGTGGAAACTTAGATGCTCTGTCAAATTTGCATTTGCGGGGATCGATCTTACCATAAGCAGATCGACCCTACACGGATGCCCCAATGAAGAGATTAAATAGGGAAATCAGAAATCAAAAAAAGTTAAAATCATAAGGGAATCAAAACTAAGAAAGAGAAAAGAAAAAAAGGTTAAATAAATTCAGATGCAATTTGAAATTAAAACCCAGGTGAATCGACGATGCCATTGCGAGGCATCGCCGATTACCCATATGTAGGAAAATACACCCTGAAGGGGAAACGTAAGTAAACATCAGATAATGCAACGCAGACGAGAAGATAGATGTGAGAAGACAATGATGATGATAAGAAAATGCTCTAAAAAAATCTATGCAAATCGAGAAATTCGTAAAAAAAAAAAATGAAGAGGATAAAACACCTACCACAGGCTGCCGTGAAGTTGATCTTTTTCAGGTGATGGTAGCAGAGGCACCAGAGGGAGGAGATTGGGATCTAAGGAATGGAGATTGGGATAAGAGCGAATGGAATGGGTTGTAATGGATGGAAAATGGATGGACTCCGGTGGATGAAGTGAATAATGGATGGTGAAGAAGGAAGAAGGAGGAAATGGGGAGATGAAACGCGATGCCCCAGCTTCCCCTTTGTGCCCCCTTTTAAGGATGGAGAAGAAAGATCGGGAAGCAGGGAAACTATTAGAGATGAACGGTGGTGAAGGGAGCGATGGTTGCGTGAGGAGCAGTGGAGGAGCTCAATGGGGAGGCTTCTGGAGGGTTCGGGCGGCTGAGGGAGAAGGCCAAAGAGAGAAGGTTTTTGAAACCCTAAAAAAAAGTGCGATTTCCTTTTTTTTTTTTGAAAATTTTCAAAATAGCGGCTCTTTTCAAAAGTTTTTGTCAAAAAATTGTTTTTAGTTAAAAGATTTGTTTTCTTCAAAAGGTCTTTTAAAAACTATATTTCTCTTTTCTATATATATATATATATTTTTTTTATTATTATTATTATTATTATTATGTTCTTTTCTTCATTTTCTATATATTTTTTTGTATTTTTTAAAACAAAACCCTAAAAACTAAGGAAATTAAACTAATTTTACAAAATTTCAAGATATTTTCAAGAGAAAGGTTTTTTCTAAAAATTCAAGGCTATTTTGGGGAAATTTCTTCAGAAAATGGGTTTGGACCCAAGTTTTGAGAAAATATTCAAGTTTTAAACCTCGAATCGAGGAATATAACACGATGGATCCAAACGGATACCGGATGAACTTGTTTGAGCTTTTCAAAAGTTATTTTGTTAATTTTGAGAATTTGGTTTAAAAACTGGATAACGAAGCTCAGATCTGGATTTTGATATCGAAACCGGATCCGAGATTGAGTCAGATATATAAAATGGATTTAATTTCAATAAAACCTGAGAAACAAACTGATATTTAGATTTAAAACTGATTCAATTACTCAAAAAATGGGGTCAGGGGCAATAAGGGAATTTTTACAAAATTTTGAAAAATTTGGGGTGTTCACAGCTCCACAGCAATCATGCCCTTAGATTCCAAAGTTTTTTCATTTCCAAATGAAACCATGCCCACAACAATAGGTGTTGCAGCATCCCATGGAAAATATTAACCATGGATCCGTACTATAAGCTTATCATTCTTCACAATTGACGGACCTAAAGCACTGAATTTCTCGAAAGATACTTTTTCAGCATCAACTGCCTTTGAAGCAGCCTCAACCACCATGCCTTCAGACAACAGATGTTTACAAAGCGATATTTCGACAGCTGAGACTCGTTTAGATTCCACTGCAGCTTGTGTTTCACAAACAGAACTATCAACCTTAGACATGCACTGCTCTGGCTCTGAAGATGAAGACGATTCATGGCGTATCCTGTCTGATTTGGTCTGCTGCACCTTAGCACCGTCGGTCGCTGCTGTCGCCGGAACGTCGCCGTCCGGATGCCGGAAGGCCGTCACCGGCTCGCTGCAGCTGCAGAGGAGGGTTCTCGAACCTTTCCCTCCCTCGTAAATTTTCCCTTCTTTGTTGAGCAGATGCCCAATGCACTGGTGTTGCCTACTCAGATAACGCAGATTTGAATTCCCTCATTACAATAAGATCACCCAATGGGGTTGATGTAGAATGGGCATATACACAGGATGAACAGAGGTTAGGGATGAATGCTTATATAATAAAAAAATGATCAACGCATGGTGAAACATATACAGAATCAAATTGATTCTGAGTGTTCTTGTGACAATCAATCAAATAGATAAAAAAAATAAGCAGAACGAAATGAAATGATCGAATCCCATGGGAAAACTCTAATAAACCAGATAAATCAGCAAAATCTGTCGATGAAGCAAATCAATGTTGACAAAACCAAAAGGAAAAGGCTGGATCATGTCAAGAGCACTGGATTGGATATGCCATCAACCAAACGCAAGAGAACATATACAAATGAAATGTAAAAAAAAAAGAAAAAAGAAAATCACCGGATCTAATACATAAACAGATATTTAAGAAAATCAGAAATAACTTGTAAAGAACAGATAAAATAGGAAACCAATAACCTCAACAGAAAATTAAGATCAAAATATACCAAAAAACAGGAAAAACGATAAATGAAGAAGAGGGGAAAATCAAGGAAAAGGAAAATCAAATATAGGAATATGCAGATTCCATCAATGTTGCAAGGTGTAGGTCAATATTGCTAGATGCAAATCGACACTACAGATATTGCTTCTTGGTGAACAGTAAAAGAAAGCATGGAAGAAATAGAAATATAACGGATATCAAATCATGACAGAGGTGTAACTGAATTTTTTTTTCTTACAGAAGAGAGAAAAGGGGCGATGAACAGGAAATTTAAGGAAAATTACAGTCAATAGAGAGAGAAAAGAATACTTACGGGATTGCCGACGCTTTGGAGGATCGTTCCTTCAATGGTTTAGAGGGGAGGAGGAAGCAAATGGAAAGAGGAAGAAGAGGAAAGCGTGGAGAAGATCACA
Organism: Nuphar pumila; assembly: GCF_984573655.1. Lineage (NCBI taxonomy): Eukaryota > Viridiplantae > Streptophyta > Magnoliopsida > Nymphaeales > Nymphaeaceae > Nuphar > Nuphar pumila. The sequence goes on from NC_143249.1 coordinate 63,547,533, forward strand.
TGGAGGGGTGAAAACGGGTGAGGAGAGCTTCTCCTACGTGCCTCTTTTAAGGAGGGGGAAGAAGGTTCGGGAGGGGGAATTGGTTGAAGATGAATGGAGGGAGAGGAGATCAAAAGGCAGATGGGTGGATGGTGAGAGACGAAGCACAGAGAAAGAGAGTTCAAGAATGGGAAAGGGCCGTTATGAATTTTTTTCTTTTTTCAAAAAGGAGGTCCCTTTAAAACAATTTTTCATAAAGTGGTTTTAAAAAGAGTTTTTTAGTAAAACAAACTTTAAAAGTTTAAAACTACTCGTTCTTCGCATAGTTTTTTCGATTTTTTGGTTTTTTTGTTGTTTTTTAGTATTTTTTTGTATTTTTGGAATAAAACCCTAAAATTTACGAGAAAACAAAGATTTAAAACTAATTTTTTTGTATTTTTGAGAAATATTTACAAAAGAGGGGTTTTCTGAGAATTCGAGGCTATTCTTTTGAAGAATTCTTCAGAAAGCGAGTTTGGATCTAGAATTTAAGGTGATATTCGAGTTTCGGACCATGAATCGAGAAAATATAAAATAGTGGATCCAAATGGAGATCAGATGAGCTGTTTGAGTCATTCAGAAAATGTTTTTCGCATTTTTATAATTTCAATTTGTGAATTGAATAACGAGGCTCAGATTTGGATTTTAAACACTGGGTCCGGATCCAAAATTGAGTCAGATATAGAAAATGAATTTGATTCCAGTACATTCTGTTACGACAATGAAGTCGTACATGATACTTCAAGTACAAGGTTTTGATGATGAACGAGTGAATCAACTGCATTTCAGCTAAAGCAATGAAGAAAGATGACAATCATTGAAGAATTCGATGAAGAATCTTTGAAGACTAGTGTGCAAATGTTAAATTCATTAAAAGTCTTAGATTCTTGTAAGAGCCTTACTTAGAGTGCATATTTTGGTTGCATTTCACCTAAAAAGTCTTTAGAAAAACTTTTCTAAAAGAACCCTTCATGAATATCTTTTTAGAAAACTCTTTATTTAATTTTTCGTGTTTATTAGTCGACCAATAGACTCACCAGTCGACTAATCCTTTCGCGCCAAATTTTTTAAACAAAATGTCATTTTTGTCAAACTAGTCGACCGAAGGTTTTATCAGTCGACCAGACAGAATGTCTGTTTTCTGGAAATTTAGCAGTAGTCGACTAATGATTTTATCAGTCGACCAGACAGAACATGTATTTTTAAAAAAATTTAGCAGGAGTCGATTGAAAGGTTTTTCAGTTTACTGATGATATTATCAGTCGACTAATTTTTTCTCTAGTCGACTAAGTTTCAAAACTTCAGATTTTCAAACGGCTTGATAAACACATTAGTCGACCGACGATAACTGTTAGTCTACTAATAGTTAATTATCAGTCGACTAACTACTGTTCCAGTCGACTAATTTTGCCGTTTTTCCTGAAACTTTTAAAAGGCGTGTCTTTTCATTTTTCAAATGTTTTGATCATTCAAAATAGACTATTTTGACACCCTTTCATACCCTCAACGTATCAAATCTTTCAACTATAAATATGAGTGCATTCCACACTCAAAAGCAATAAAATCCAATCCAATTATATTGAATTACTCTTTGCTTTTCACTCATATTCATTTTCTCACTCACTTGATATTTTTCACTTTAGTTTTTCACTCAAATTCCTTTGAGAGACAGTGAATTCGTGAGTAGAGTATTTCAACAACCTCAAAAGTCAATTGCATCTCATTTGCATTCATAAGAAGGGCTCATAGGTTGTTTTGTAAGTTGTTACTTATTTTTATTTTCTGTAAAAGGAAGGACTCCTTGGTTTAAAGGAGTTGTTTGCTTTCAGTAGGTGTGTTACTGAAAGTGGGACCAGTTTTGGTCTATATGATCTTGTAGTTACACAAGGTTGATAGTGAAAATCTCAAGCTGGTTTTGCTTGGGGACTGGATGTAGGTCGAGAAAGACCGAACCAGGATAAATTATTGTGTTCTTTGTGTGATTGCTTTGCGAATTGCAAAATCCATCAAAATTCTTAAGACGATATTTAAAAGCACTATTCACCCCCCTCTAGTGCTCGTTGCCTCGATCCTACTGCACTTTAATTTGGTATTAGAGCAGGTTTGCTATTATTTTGATTTGACCATCATCTAGCATAGCAACAACATCATCTCAACACAATAAAGGATGCTCCTCTGTTCGTCCTCCTCTCTTTGATGGAACAAACTATGGATACTGAAAAGTGAGAATGACAATATTCTTACAATCCATGGATCTCGAAATTTGGAGAGTTGTTTCAGAAAAGTATCAAATTTCATCAACTGATTTCAGTCGATGGACCGATGAAGAAAAGAAGACTGCTTCACTTAATGCCAAGGCTATGAATGCATTGTATTGTGCCGTTGACAAGGTAGAGTTCAATCGTATCTCTTAATGCTCTATAGCAAATGAAATCTGACATACTCTTCTCGTGACTCACGAAGGTACGTCAAAGGTAAAGGAATCTAAAATTGCTTCTTTAGTTCACAAATTTGAATTGTTTAAAATAAAGCAAAATGAATCTATATCGGACATGGTAACAAGAATGACCGATATCACTAACACTCTAAAATCCCTTGAAAAAGAATATTCATAAGTGGATTTAGTTAGAAAAATCCTAAGGTGTTTAACTCCTGAATGGGAGAGAAAAACCACAGCTATTGAGGAAGCAAATTATTTAAACACTCTCACTCTTGAAGATTTGGTTGGTAACTTAATGGCATATGAAGTCCAACTTCAAGACAGACAAGAAGAAGAACCCAAGAAGAAATCTCTTGCTTTTAAGGCTACTTCTGATTCTGAAAATTCAGAAGGAGATGAAGATGAAGATATTGCTCTCATCACAAGGCAATTCAAAAGATTCATCAAAAAGGGAAGATTTCAAAGAAAGGTAAAGAAAGCGGATTCTTCCAATCCAAATGAAGTCAAGTGCTTTAACTGCAAAAAGGCAGGACACATCAAGAAAGATTGTCCTCTTCTTAAAATCAAGCCCAAGGACCAATTCAAGAAGAAAAAGGCATTTCAAGCACGTTGGGATGATAGTGACTCATCTTCCGATGAAGAATCAAATAAAGAAGTCGCCAACATGTGCTTTGTAGCACAAGAAAACTCGGTAAGTCAATTTGAGTATGATGATTTATTAGAAGCATTTAATGATTTATATGCTAAATTTAAGAGTCTAAGTTCTAAAAACCAAGAGTTAAAAACTGAAAATTCAACTCTTGACTCTCAAAACAAAGTGTTACTTCAAGAGATAGAAGATCTCAAGAAGGAAAACTCTTGTCAAGCATTTGAGATAAAAGAAATTGGAATTAGAACCAATCTCTTACAAAAAGAAATAACTAGTCTAAAAGAAAAATCAAATGATCTTCTTTCTATAGTGACCAAATTCACAAATGGTCAAGATAATCTAGAAAGACTTCTTGGTTCTAAAAAATGCACGGTTAATAAAACCGGATTGGGATATAGCTTCTTTGATACTCAAAATAGACCAAACTATGTGGTGAAGAATCAAAGACAATATTCTCAACCATTTGTTCAAAGTTCTAAATTTTCTAGTTATAATAGAAATACATTTAATCATGGAACTTATAATGCTTATAAGCCTAGACATGATTACTCTATAAATGCTAAATCTTTTTATAGAAAGAATATTTATTATCAAAGGAAACCAAAATCCAAATGGATATGGGTTCCTAAGACTAACTCTCATTGACCCAAAAATAGAAAGGGGTCAAATGCTTTGTCTTCTAATTTTGTTGTAGGTACACAAAATAAGGAGCAAATGAATATTTGACAGCGGTTGTTCCAAACATATGACTGGAAGGCCGGAGTTATTTTCTACCCTCCAAAGTAAGGATGGAGGAACCGTCACCTTTGGTGACAATAACAAGGGAAAAGTAATCGGTATTGGTAACATTGGTAATCCAAAAATTTTCATGATAGAAAATGTTATATTAGTAGATGGTTTAATGCATAATTTAATATCCATTAGTCAATTATGTGATAAAGGTTTTATTGTTTCTTTTGAACATGATTTATGCTTAATTTCTGATTTTCAATATAAAAAGATCATTTTTAAAGGTAAAAGAAGGAACAATGTGTATGAACTTTATCTAGATGAGTTACCCACTTTTAATGAAAAATGTCTTATTGTTTCAAATGAAATTCAATGGTTATAGCACAAGAGACTTGGACATGTTAACTTTAAAATTATTTCCAAGTTATCCAAGAATGATCTTGTTAGAGGCCTACCTAGAATACCATATAAGAAGGATCACTTATGTGATGCTTGCCAAATGGGTAAACAAATCAAGAGTTCTTTTAAAGCAAAAAATATAGTTTCAACAAAACGTCCTCTTGAACTTTTACATTTAGATCTATTTGGACCATCTAGAATTCAAAGTTTGAATGGTAGCAAGTATGCTTTTGTTATAGTAGATGATTATTCTCGATTTACATGGGTAATTTTTCTAAAAAGCAAAAATGATGTTTTTTTCTAATTTTTCAAACTTTGTAGAAGAATTACAAATGAAAAATCTACATCTATTATTAAAATTTGTAGTGATCATGGTGGTGAATTTAAAAATGAATCTTTTCTAAAGTATTGTGATTTACATGGTATATCTCACAACTTTGCTTTTCCTGGAGCGGCTCCATAAAATGAAGTTGTTGAAAGAAAGAATAAAACTTTGCAAGAATGTGCTAGAACCATGCTTCAAGATAAAAATTTACCAAAATACTTTTGGGCTGAAGCAATAAATATAGCATGTTATGTCTTAAACTGTGTTCTTATTCGACCAATTTTACATAAAACATGTTTTGAATTGTATTATAATCGTATACCAAAGATCTCATATTTTAAAATTTTTGGTAGTAAATGCTTCTTGTTAAATACCAAAGATAATCTTGATAAATTTGATTCAAAATCAGATGAATCAATATTTCTTGGATATTCTTCTAGAAGTAAAGCTTATCGTGTTTTTAATAAAAGAACATCTTGCATTGAAGAATCTTTACATGTTTTATTTGATGAAAATTGTGAGCAGGTTATACCTTTAAGCGAAGGAGAAGAAGTAATACTTTAAGAAGAACCTTTGATAGAGAGTACTTTTCAAGAAAATGTTCCTCTTCAACCGGTTTGGAAAGAAGTTCCCAATCATCAACATGAACAAGTTATTGGAGAAATAAAAAGTGGTGTCCAAACTAAAAGGCAGTTGCAATATATTGCAAATATTGCTTTCATATCTAAAATAGAATCAAAGAATATCAATAAGGCTTGTGATGATGAATTTTGGCTTTTGACCATGTCTGAAGAACGTAACCAATTTACTAGGAATGATGTATGGGATCTAGTTGATAGACCAAAGGATAATCCAGTAATTGGAACAAGATGGGTCTTCCAAAATAAGCTGGATGAAAATGGTGAAGTCATTCGAAACAAAGCAAGACTAGTAGCACAAGGCTATAATCAAGAAGAAGGCATAGATTTTGATGAAACCTATACACCAGTGGCTCGATTGGAGTCAAATTGAATGATGCTTGCTTTTGCTAGCTACATGAATTTTAAGTTATATCAAATTGATGTTAAGAGTGCATTCTTAAATGGACATATCAATAAAGAATTTTATGTAGAGCGACCTCTAGGCTTTGAAAATGAGAAATATCCAGAAAAAGTCTACAAATTAAAAAGAGCTTTGTACGGACTTAAACAAGCACCAAGAGCGTGGTATGAAAGACTACGAAATTTTCTAGAACAATCTGGTTTTTTTATTGGTCGGGTAGACTCCACTTTATTTATTAAAAATGTTAATTCAGATATTCTTATTGTGCAAATTTATGTTGATGACATAATATTTGGTTCTACTAATGATTCTCTTTGTAAAGAATTTGCTAAAGATATACAGGAAGAGTTTGAAATGAGCTTAATGGGCGAATTAAACTACTTCCTTGGACTTCAAATAAAGCAAACTGAAGAAGGAATCTTCATCAACCAGGCTAAATATACAAAAGAACTTCTCAAGAGGTTTGGGATGGACCCATCAAAATCAAGAAGAAATCCTATGAGTACAACTACTTCTCTTGATAAATATGAAAATGGTAAAAATGTAGATACTAAGCTCTACAGAGGTATGATCGGATCTCTATTGTACTTAACAGCTAGTCGACCTGATATAATGTTTAGTGTTTGTATGTGTGCTAGATTTCAAGCTAATCCAAAGGAATCTCATTTAACTGTAGTAAAACAAATTCTTCGTTACTTGAAAGATACTTCAGATTTTGGTTTGTTTTATCAAAAATCATCTTCCTTTGATTTAGTTTCATATAGTGATGTAGATTTTATAGGAAGTAAATATGATCGCAAGAGTACTAGCGGAACTAGTCATTTCTTAGGAAATTCCTTAGTCTCTTGGTTTAGTAAAAAGCAAAATTCAGTGTCACTTGAAAGATACTTCAGATTTTGGTTTGTTTTATCAAAAATCATCTTCCTTTGATTTAGTTTCATATAGTGATGTAGATTTTGTAGGAAGTAAATATGATCGCAAGAGTACTAGCGGAACTTGTCATTTCTTAGGAAATTCCTTAGTCTCTTGGTTTAGTAAAAAGCAAAATTCAGTGTCACTCTCAACAACTGAAGCAGAATATATAGCAGCTAGTTTAGCGTGTTCACAAGAACTATGGATGAAACAGACCTTAAAAGATTTTGGTTTGAATTACTCCACAACAACTGTTTATTGTGATAACACTAGTGCTAAAAATCTTTCGAAAAAGCCTATTCAGCACTCAAGGACTAAGCATATTGAAGTTAGACATCATTTCTTAAGAGATCATGTGTTAAAAGGAGATATTTTGTTAAATTTTATATCCACTAATGAACAACATGCCGATATCTTCACTAAACCACTTAAAAATAAAGATTTTATGAGAATTAGGAGAGAACTAGGCATTTGCTCATTTTTAGATTTATAAAATGCTAATTTTTTGAACAAAATCTCAAAATCGCACCATATTAGTCGACCGATAAACTTTTAGTCGACTGATGATTTAAAAACTTTTTACTGAAGGAATCACACCTTATTAGTCGACCGATAAAATTCTAGTCGACTGATATTTTTTTAAAAATTCAATTGAAGGGACCCGATACCCTTTGGATTTTTTTTTAACACCCGTTTCTTTTTAACGCACCGTTTCATTTTTTTTCATGCCCGTATATGTTTTCCCCTTTTCATAAACGAAACTCTCTCTCTCTCTCTTCTGTCTCTTCCGAAAATCCCTCAGAGTGCCGGACGCACCCCTCCTCGCTAGAATCTTCTTGCCGTGACAAGGTGCCTCTTCAGTCTTCGCCAGAATCCTCTTGTGGTAGCCTCCTCTTATCTGCCGTCAGCCACTGCATCATCCTCTATTTTTGTAGCAGACGAACTCCTCCTCGCCTCTTCCCTCTTGCCTAAAATCTATGGAAACTCGACATCCCTTTTGGTGGGTTGTTACTCTCGATTGTTTTGGCCACTACCAACGACCTTGATCGTAAAAGGCATAGTGTCTGCATCACACAAAGTGTTTCTGTTGCATTGGTTCTCTGCCACGACATCAGACAACATCGCCGGATGCCATTTTTAAAGCATTTGGAAGCCGACATCAACACCATCTCCAATTGTTCCTCTCAACGACTGTGTTGATCAATCACTCTCTGCAACTGCGAATTTTTTTTTGACAGGTGAATCTGTTTCGTTCCTTATCAACCATGCCTCGTCATAAGACTGCATCCGCACAAGGTTCTTCTCCAACTACACCACAAGCACGTCATGGATTTTCTCTCAGACTACTAAGAAATCCTCTTTTATATGATACTTTTGGATCGATTTCTGCACTTCCTATTTTACCAGGCCGAAATGTCCTGTTTCACCTATTTTCTTGTTACAAAATCAGAGAATTATTCCTAGGCATTTCCCACCTTTTTGATGTCGGTGCAGACCCTCCTCATTATTCTTTACTGATCCACTTGTTTTACACAAATTTACAAATTGATCATGAAACTCGAATTCTTTCCTCTCTTGTTCGCGATGTTGAAATTGAGTTTGATTCTAAACTGCTTGGACAAATCCTAGATATACCACCTTCGGACACTATTTTCAATACTATTAAACTTAATGATGAAAGAATTTTTGAACAAATTCTTCTTCCTAGTGTACCTCATTGCCCTCCTTTCAACAATACCAATCTTCAAACTCGTGCACGCATTGCTGGACGAATTCTGGCTCACAATGTTCTACCTAAAACTGGATCTTTTGATTATTATTCCACAGATCTATCTACGGCTCTTTATGTCTTATTTGGAAATATTTCTGTAAATTGGGCCAACGTGAATTTTACTAATTTGTGGAAACAAAAACCTTTTCTTCTGTATGGATGTCTTCTTACTCGTATTTTCAGATATTTCAAAGTACCCTTAACCAATGAAAAATATATTGAACAAAAGGAGTTCTTTGATCAAACTATTTTTAAACGTATGAAATTTAAATATCTGCCTCCTTTAAACTGGTATATTGATCAAACTGAACCATCTGAACCATCAATCTATGAACCCTCAGCATCTTCTGTGACACCTTCATCTCAAGCAAAACGAAAGAAATTCTCTACTAGTCAAGACAATGATGAAGTTTTGCAGCGAATAGAAGCTTTGGAACTGCATCAACACACTTTTCGTGAAGATGTGACTCAACAACTTTCTTCAATTCAAAAAGATATTGCTGAACTCAAGGAAATGATCAAGCAACACTTCTCTTGATCTTTGATTAATGTCCTTACTGAACTTTGATACTTTATGGGTTGTAATATTTTGAACTTGAATTTGCATTTTGCTTATGCTATGTCTACCCTTACTCTTTTTTATTATGACAAAAGGAGAGAAAAAGACGGAAATTACATGAGAAATTGCATCACATAGAAATGAGAAAAAGATAGAACTTGCATGAGAAATTAGGAGAAAAAGATAGAACTTGCATGAGAAATTAAGAGAAAAAAACAGAAATTACATGAGAAATTGCATCACATGGAAATGAGAAAAAGATAGAACTTGCATGAGACAAAGACACATGCATGGAAATTGGAGAAAAGGACAAACATGGAAATTACATCATGTGAAAGCATTGAAAATTGCATTTATGAAAAAGTTTTAGAAATGCATGAAGTAATGATGGAAATGCAAACTAATCAATATGTGATATATGTGCTTTGAATGTACTAACTTTTAATGTTTTGCAGCATATTGATAGGGGGGAGTAAAATCTCCATCTATGCATCTAAATGCTCCATCTTTAATTAGTTTGTCATCATAAAAAAGTGGGAGATTGTTACGACAATGAAGTCGTACATGATACTTCAAGTACAAGGTTTTGATGATAAACAAGTGCATCAACTGCATTTCAGCTAAGGCAATGAAGAAAGATGACAATCATTGAAGAATTCGATGAAGAATCTTTGAAGACTAGTGTGCAAATGTTAAATTCATTAAAAGTCTTAGATTCTTGTAAGAGCCTTACTTAGAGTGCATATTTTGGTTGCATTTCACCTAAAAAGTCTTTAGAAAAACTTTTCTAAAAGAACCCTTCATGAATATCTTTTTAGAAAACTCTTTATTTAATTTTTCGTGTTTATTAGTCGACCAATAGACTCAGCAGTCGACTAATCCTTTCGTGCCAAATTTTCTAAACAAAATGTCATTTTTGTCAAATTAGTCGACCGAAGGTTTTATCAGTCGACCGGACAGAATGTCTATTTTCTGGAAATTTAGCAGCAGTCGACTAATGATTTTATCAGTCGACCGGACACAACATGTATTTTCAAAAAAATTTAGCAGCAGTCGACTGAAAGGTTTTTCAGTCTACTGATAATATTATCAGTCGACTAATTTTTTCTCTAGTCGACTAAGTTTCAAAACTTCAGATTTTCAAACGGCTTGAGAAACACATTAGTCGACCGACGATAACTGTCAGTCTACTAATAGTTAATTATTAGTCGACTAATTTTGTCGTTTTTCCTTAAACTTTTAAAAGGCGTGTTTTTTTATTTTTCAAATATTTTGATCATTCAAAATAGACTATTTTGACACCCTTTCGTACCCTCAACGTATGAAATCTTTCAACTATAAATATGAGTGCATTCCATACTCAAAAGCAATCAAATCCAATCCAATTATATTGAATTACTCTTTGCTTTTCACTCATATTCATTTTCTCACTCACTTGATATTTTTCACTTCAGTTTTTCACTCAAATTCCTATAAGAGAGTGAATTCATGAGTAGAGCATTTCAACAACCTCAAAAGCCAATTGCATCTCATTTGCATTCATAAGAAGGGCTCATAGGTTGTTTTGTAAGTTGTTACTTATTTTTATTTTCTGTAAAAGGAAGGACGCCTTGGTTTAAAGGAGTTGTTTGCTTTCAGTAGGTGTGTTACTGAAAGTGGGACCAGTTTTGGTCTGTATGATATTGTAGTTACACAAGGTTGATCGTGAAAATCTCAAGCTGGTTTTGCTTGGGGACTGGATGTAGGTCAGGAAATACCGAACCAGGATAAATTATTGTGTTCTTTGTGTGATTGCTTTGCGAATTGCAAAATCCGTCAAAATTTTTAAGACGATATTTAAAAGCACTATTCACCCCCCCCCCTCTAGTGCTTGTTGCCTCGATCTTACTGCACTTTCACATCCGAGAAATAAACTAGAATTTTGAGTGAAAATGACTCGATTTACTGAGAAAATGGGGGTTAGAGGCAAAAAGGAAATATTTATGAAATCTTGAAAAATTTGGGGTGTTCACAGATGCCCCTCTTTGCTACTAAGCCGATTGAAAGTCGAGCTTAGTGGCAATGAAAAACACTCCAAATTTTGAAAAATGCCTCAGTCAGCAGATCTAAACTGGGTGTGGAAGAATTTGTCTTTGAAAGGCATGGTTTCTCGGGCTTAACATCTTATCCTAAATGGCCTTGGAGAGACAAAATCCTCGAAAATGATATGATTGAGTAGAAAATGAGGAAATCATGATGGGACTTTGGATGAAGATCCCGAAATGGTGAGAAAATCAGAATTTTGATCCAGTCTTTTATGAGTGAGACAAGATCAACTTTTTGGAATGACTCAGGTATAGCCCTTAACCTGGATGGGACGAAGATATGAATTGAATGAGGAAGGGAATACATGAGGACCATGATGGAATATTTTTGGAAAATGCCTCGTGATATGAGCTCAAGTAGAATCCTATCCTGGATGGATAAACAAAACATGGATTCCTTAATGAAAAGAACCATGATGGGACTGGAAGAAAACACCTCGTCAAAACGAGGAACCTCGTCGGAACGAGACCGAGGTTTAACCCAAACCTGAGAAAGGAAGATACCTCGAAGGGCGAGGTTCAGGCTTAACCCTTAACCTGAAGGGGACGACCAAATGGAATCCTCGAACGAAGAAACTATGATGGGACCTTCAGAATTTGGATGAACAAATTCAAAAGGGGTTTGCGAAAGGATAAAGATGGAGTTCCCTAAAGCCTGAAAAATGGATGATCTTGGGTGTCTCGTTGCTGAGACTAAATCAGCTTTTGAAATTGATGACCTCTCGCAGAAGGTTCAGGTTTTGACCCTTAACCTGAGAGGGAACAACCATACGGATTTCTTGAATGAAGAAACCGTGATAGGACGGGAAGAGATACCTTTTCTGAATGAGGCAACTCTTTTGGAAGATATAAACAATGCTAGGTTGCATAAAAAATGGATGTTAAATATTTATTTCATTCTTGGAATAGCTAGAAAATTTTGCCAATAAGATAAAATTATAATTGACTCAAATGCTTGAAAATGTGTACATATGTGCAAAAGACATTCCCTCTTTTACCTAGAGCATTTCCTCCAGCAAGGTTAACTCCTCGGTCTTAAGAGTCAAAATTCAAAATTTTAGCGCTAATGATTTTCTTCAAGGAAGCTATCCATTTCCTTGATACGAGAAGAGAAGAAATATTCTTAATTTCATAAAAGCAAGTAGTGAAGAAATATTGATAAAAGGATTTCACATAAGAACATATGACTTCTGGCAATTTTGGTAGTTTGATATCTGGGAGTTTTTCCCATGGTGATCTTTTTGCACTCTTTTTGAGTCATTTAACTTTCTCGGGTTTTAACATCATCCTTTATTTTGGAGATGTTCTGGCTTTTCTCTCTTTTTCGGGGAAGGGTACGTCACAAACTCCTCCATCTTGGAGATGTTCTGATCCTTCTTTTATCTCAAGAATTCTATTGATGATATTGGCTCAAAGGGTCTTTAGATGATAGCAGAAATCATATATCTTTTAGGGTTTGTCGGTAGGTTCATCACATTCGCCTTCATCTCGATGGTGATCTGAACTTTCCATGGAAGGATCCATCACTAACTCCTTCATCTCGGAGATGATCCAAATCTTCTTTGGCCCCGGGGGTCTAGCTCGCATATTCGTCTTCATCTTGACGACAGTTGAGAGATCCCTTTTGCAGATATTTGATTGCAACTTTAAATGAATGTGAAGACATGGATTGAGTGGATTCTTTTTATAGCTCAAGATATTTCCACTGCCTTATTGCCAGATGGTCGTCTTTAAGCATGCGCCATAGCCATGATCAATATCAATTCGCTTATGGCTTTTCAACCTCATTGAATATTTCTTTTGCTAATCATATCGAGGACATTTCTTACATCCTTTTGGTTGGTCAACAGGAAAAAGATTTGAATGTTATCCCTTTTTCGCAAAAAGTTTCACCTTTTTGGAAAGAATACTAGAGGTAGTCTGAGGTAATTCTCTTATGTAGTTAGATAATTTGAATCAACAAATGTTTTTAGCAAATTGGCATAATGTTCCAGAATCCTTTTGTAAAATAATCACTCAATATAAATTTTGATGAGACCTTTAGCTGTAATTTAGAGGAATGGTGTAAGAATCAGACTTTGGAAAACTTGACTGATGAAAGACATTAGATTTTGGAAATCCCGACCAGTTATAAGAAACTGAATTTTGGTAATCCCGACCAGTTATGAGAAACTAGATTTGAAATCCCGACCAGTGAAAACACTGGATTTGAAATCCCGACCAGTGAAAACACTAGATTTTGAAATCCCGACCAGTTATAAGAAACTGTATTTGAAATCATCATCAGTGAAAAACACTGGATTTTGAAATCCCGACCAGTGAAAACACTGGATTTTGAAATCCCAACCAGTTATGAAAAACTGGATTTGAAATCTCGACCAGTGAAAACACTGGATTTTGAAATCCCGACCAGTTATAAGAAACTGGATTTTGAAAATCCCGACCAGTGATGAGAAACTAGATTTTGAAAATCCCGACAAGTGATGAGAAACTGAATTTTGAAATACCGATCAGTTATGAGAAACTGGATTTGAAATCCTGACCAGTTTATGAGAAACTGGATTTTGAAAATCCTGACCAGTTATGAGAAACTAGATTTTGAAATCTCGACCAGTTATAAGAAACTGGATTTTAAAAATCCCGACCAGAGAAAACTCTGAATTTTGAAATCCCGACCAGTTATAAGAAACTGGATTTGAAATCCCGACCAGTTATGAAAAACTGGATTTTGAAATCCCGACCAGTTATGAAAAACTAGATTTGAAATCCCGACCAGTTGTAAAAACTGGATTTGAAATCCCGACCAGAGATGAGAAACTGGATTTTTGAAATCCCGACCGGTTATGAGAAACTGGATTTGAAAATCCCGACCAGTGAAAACACTAGATTTTGAAATCCTGACCACTTTATAAAAAACTGGATTTTGAAAATCCCGACCAGTTATGAAAAACTGGATTTTGAAATCCCGACCAGTTATAAGAAACTCGATTTTGAAAATCCCAACCAGTGAAAACACTGGATTTTGAAATCCCGACCAGTTATAAGAAACTGGATTTTGAAAATCCCGACCAGTGATGAGAAACTGGATTTTGAAAATCCCGACCAGTGATGAGAAACTGGATTTTGAAATCCCGACCAGTTATGAGAATCTGGATTTGAAATCCTGACCAGTTTATGAGAAACTGGATTTTGAAAATCCCGACCAGTTATGAGAAACTGAATTTTGAAATCCCAACCAGTTATAAGAAACTGAATTTTGAAAATCCCGACCAGTGAAAACACTGGATTTTGAAATCCCGACGAGTTATAAGAAACTGGATTTTGAAATCCCGACCAATTATGAGAAACTGGATTTGAAATCCCAACCAGTTTATGAGAAACTGGATTTTGAAAATCCCGACCAGTTATGAGAAACTGGATTTTTAAATCCCTACCAGTGAAAACACTGGATTTGAAATCCCGACCAGTGAAAACACTGGATTTGAAACCCCGACCAGTGAAAACACTAGATTTTGAAATCCCGACCAGTTATGAGAAATTGGATTTTTGATTAAATAGGTTTTATCTGAAGGTTTTGAAAATGATTGAAATTTGAGAAATTATAACCCCAGGGTCGAGAAAATGATGAAATTTTGAAAATATTGCAACCTATAGGTTGGGAACTGATAGAATTGAGAGATTAAAGATCTGAATATTTGGAAATGATAGAATTGAGAAATTGCACCCTGAAGGTTTGATTTGTGGAACAGATTGATTTGGGAGCTCGACCATCGTGAGCTGGAGTCTTTGAAACACATGACCAGCGAGAGCTGGGTCTTTTTGGAATACACGACCAGCGAGAACTGGATCTTTTGGAATACATAACCAACGAGTGTTGGATCTTTTGAAATACATGACTAGCGAGCTGCTGGATCGTTTGAAAGACATGACCAACAAAAGCTGGATCTTTTGGGAATACATGACCAACGAGTGTTGGATCTTTTGAAATACATGACCAGTGAGCTGCTGGATCCTTTTTGGAATACATGACCAGCGAGCTACTAGATCCTTTGAAATACATGACCAGCGAGTTGTTGGATCCTTTTGAAATACATGACCAGCTGGCTGCTGGATCCTTTGAAATACATGACCAACGAGCTGCTGGATCCTTTTGAAATACATGACCAGCGAGTTGCTGGATCCTTTGAAATACATGACCAGCGAGCTGCTGGATCCTTTGAAATACATGACCAGCGAGCTGTTGGATCCTTTGAAATAAGTCAAATTTGGAAGTGCAAGTCAGAATTTGATTTGTAGAATAAAAACTTTGATCAAAAGGTTGAATTTAGAAAATTACCGGTGCGAGGACTGGATTTTTCAAATGAGCTCAACATATGATTGAAAAGTTTGAGAAATAACCAGTGCGAGGACCGGGTTTTTAAAGATGAGCTCGATTTTCAAAAAAAAGAATTTAGAAATCAAAGATTCTTGTTGAAAATTCTAAATTCAATGGACCATCATAGTTTAACTATATGCGGTCTGGTTTCAGGATTTATCCCCTTATCCTGAATGGAGAAAACAGTAAAAATAATAACTCATTGAAAGGAGGCATCAGGTTTATCCCTTAACCTGAAAGGGTAAAGAAGGATTTTTAAAGAGAATAAACATAAAGCTTGAAATTTGGAATGGATTAGCCGGAAGGTTGGATTTTGGAAGAACGTCCTACCTGGCAGTTGGGTTTTTTGGAAAAGAAGAGAGTCTAAGTCGGAACTCGGATATTAAAAAGATGGACGGACCAACCTGAGGGTTGGGTTTTTCGAAAAAGAGAGAAGCCCGAGTCGAAACTCTGGTATTTAAAAAGGAAGTTAGAATATATAAAGGGGAAAACCCGAGTCGAAACCCGGATCTTCAAGATAAAAGATAAAAGATAAAAGATAAAAGAGAAATTTGAGTTGAAAAACTCGAATTTTCGACGCAACGATTGGTTCCAACACGAACATTGGATCCAAAAGGAAGTCCGAGTCGGAACTTGGATCTTCAAACGAAAGAATAAAAGGAAAAGCCCGAGTCGGAACTCGGATCTTCAAAACAAAAGATAAAAGAGAAATTTGAGTTAAAAAACTTGAATTTTCGACGCAACGATTGGTTCCAACACGAACATTGGATCCAAAATGAAGTCTGAGTCGGAACTCGGATCTTCAAACGAAAGAATAAAGGGAAAAGCCCGAGTCGGAACTTGGATCTTCAAAACAAAAGATAAAAGAGAAATTTGAGTTAAAAAACTTGAATTTTCGACGCAACGATTGGTTCCAACACGAACATTGGATCCAAAAGGAAGTTCGAGTCGGAACTCGGATCTTTAAATAAAAGAATAAAGGGAAAATCCCGAGTGGGAACTCGGACCTTCAAAATAAAAGATAAAAGAGAAACCCGAGTTTGGAAACTCAAATTTTTGAAGAAATGATTGGTTCCAACACGAGCATTGGATCCAAAAAAGGAAGCCCGAGTCGGAACTTGGGTTTTTGACAGAAAGTTTTAATCAGAAGATTGAATTTTGAAAATTTGTCAGTGCGAGGACCGGATCTAGGATTGAGAATGACCAGTTCGAGGATTGAATTATTTGACTTGCAATGAAGAAGACCATCATAGTTAATTGTATGTGGTCTGATTTTCAGGATTAACCCCTTATCCTGAATGGGGAAAAGAATAGGATAGACAAATTTGACAAAATTGATAAGAGGTTGAAAAAGAATTTGATAACAAAAATGATAAAGAATCAATAAAATTGATAAAATTTAAAATAAGAACTAATAAAGAATTGACAAAGATCTGATAGAAATTGGTAAAATTTAGTGGAAAAACTGAGGATACTTGGAAGATGATGAGAGACTTCAGGACTATCCCTTATCCTGAAGGAAGAAGGACCTCGTAGGACGAAGTTCAGGTTTATCCCTTAACCTGAGCGGGAAAATTAAGAAGGAATACCTCATGGGAAAGAGGCATAAGGTTTATCTCTTAACCTGAAAGGGTAATTGAAATAAGAATTGACAAGAAGAATTAATAAGAATTGATGAAAAAAATCAATAAAATGGATAAAATTGAAAAAAAAATGATTAAAACTGATAAAGATTGATAAACGAAAAATTGATAAAATTTGAGAAAAAGAGTTTGTTTGATCCTGCATGCATGTGGGATCTTTAAAGTGAGAGAAGAATATGAAAAAATCATTTTTAGAAAGAGGATTAACCGTGAGAAGAATGATCAGCGCGAGAGCTGATCTTTGAAAGGGAATCAACACGAGAGATCATCATGAGGGTCAATTTTTTTGAAGGCAATGGTTTGAAAACCTAATTTTTTTGAAAAAGAAAATCAACACTAGGGTTGACTTTTTTGAAGACAATGGTTCGAGATAAATAATAAGATCAACATAAGGGTTGATTCTTGAATATAATGGTTTGAAACCCATTTTTGGAAAATATGATCAACACGAGGGTTTATTTTTGAATGCAATGGTTCGAAACCAACTTTTTGAAAAATAAGATCAACACGAGGGTTGATTCTTTACCCATTTTTTGGAAAATATGATCAACACGAGGGTTGATTTTTGAAAGGTTGGACCAAAATATTTGAACTTTTCGGTTATCATGACGAAGATTTTTGCAGAAACTTTCAAAATTTCATGATTTTTGAAAGACCCTCATAGGTAATATCATTTCTCCCATGAATGATGTCAGGATTGTCCCGCATTCTAAAAAAGAACAGGAATTTAATGCCCCAGTATGGCAAAAGAAGGGAGTATTAGATATCAAAGATATAAAGAAAATTGACATTTCATTGATAAGCAAAGGTTGATAACAAAACTGTATATTTACAAGTACTTTAACCAAAAAGTCACAAAAGACTGGGCTGACTTGCCCCTATAAAGTGACTGACAAAAAGGGATGAAAGCGAAAAACTTTTGGTATTCTCAATTCTTTGAGTGGTCTGGAAATGGTTTGGTTGGAACTGCAGGCTGCTCCTCTCCTTCCTCTGGTACCAAAAGCTCTTTGTCAATGTAGTCCTGTATAATATTTTTGAGGATGAAACATCATTTCGTATCATGCCCCCTTGCTCGATGAAACTTGCAGAAGCAATCTATCCATTTCCCCATGGTGATAGAAGGATCAACCTTTCTTGGGAGCTTGATCATGTCTTTCGCGAGCAGGTATCTGAGAACTTCTTCGATTGGCTGACCTAGAGGGGTAAGCTTGCGATCATAACCCCAACCATCATGCTTTATTTTCTTCGGCTTGCTTGACTTCTGCTGAGTGCTGACCCCTTTCTGAGAGCTGAACTGGGCTTGCATGGTTAGGAGATCTGGATGTTTTTCTTCTTTGTTTTTGATAAAGAGATTCTTATCAAGGCAGTCTTGAACGATATTCTTGAAGACAAAGCAATGATTAGTGTCATGCTCTGCTGCTCGATGGAACCTGCAGAATTGGTCTTTAAATTTTCCCATGATTGTGGAAAGGTTGGTGGCCTTTGGGAGCCTGACTAATCCGTTAGACAACATGTATTTGAGGACTTTGTCGAGCGGCTCATCTAAAGGAGTGAAATCTTGATTATTGCTCCAATCCTTGCGCTTTGGTCATTCTTGCTTCTTGCCCTTTTGCTGAGGACTGGATTGAAGAAGTCTATCATGGCTTTCACAACATTTCCCTCTCTGGTCTTTATACTCTCCTAGGTTGCTGCCCTGGTTGCCTTGGTTGCTGCCCCTGCTGGCTTTAGAATTTTCTGCACTGCTATTGCTGTGTTTATTCATGGAGAAGGTGACAGGTGCCTCTTCTTCGGTGGGAGCTTTTCTGCAACTGGCTTCAGCTTGCTTGGATAATATCTCAACCATCATCTTTTTGAATAACCGATATATAGCGGGATCAATCTCATTCTTGCTGTCTTGAACTCCTCTGACAAACTTTTGAGAATCCATTCCTTACTTTTCGCTTGTAACTGGGATGTTAGAACGGTGCAATCTTTGATCTTGCTTGAGTCAACCGATAATGCCAATGCTCTCTATAGAGTAAAATGGGGTTTTTCGAAAAGATCTTGGAAGAAATTTTAGCAAAGGAAGAAATCACAATCTGACAACAAAATATCTTATTAGGAGGGATAGGGTTGTCACCAAATTTGACAACCGCATTGTTTTTCTGTGAGAAAGAATAAACAATTAGAATATGAACAAATGTTAATTTTGAAAAGGACATTTCTTGACAAAAGATATTTTATTGCAAAAGAGGGTAAGGAATAGAATACATTAAAGAATAGAAAAAAAATTCAAAAGTAGATGGCAAAGATTTAAAATTTGAAGAATTTGCAGGAAGGATCAAAAGAATTATAAATAAATCAGAAGAAGAGAAAAAAAAATACACTTGGGTTTTAAAAACAAAGAAGAAATTTTGAAAAATATATACCCAGGATTTTGAAAAATATAAGGAATATAAAATATCACACAATCACAGATGAACAAACAAGGATGCACAAACAACACTCCCTAGAGGCTGACTCTAGATGCAATATTTGAAATGGCTTGTAGGACCTTAACCCTAACTCTATGGTTCAGATCACCTGATTCCAATCAAGGTATGCCGATATACTCAAGCCGAAACTTGAAGTACGTGGCATAGAAATATTCTTCCGGTTCTAAGGTAATGGTTTCACAACATCCTTGAGCACCTATCGATATACCTCAGACTATGGCCCTTAGGTACGTGGTAGGGGGCGTAAACCCAAATAAGTGGTCCAGTTGTGAGGCTCTCTCCCGAACTATGGTTTAGTGAGACAGCCTAGCAACGTGAAGACCGGGACAATATAGGTAGGGATGTTTTTAAAAACATGTTCAATATGCAAGAAATCAGATGGCTCTAATGCAAGTCCTAAAGAGATAGAATTTTAAATGAATAGAAGCATACACTTGCATACATTGTTTACATTCAATCCCTAGAATTGAGGAGAGTTGTATTTCAGACCTAAGTTTAAGTGAACATGGAATGATCTCCTTAATATGGTCCTACCAAACCATACTTAAATCCTATACGCATTATGTCAGCTGGGACAGAGTCTAGGCTTCTAAGGTTTGTATGAAAATGAAGCTGACATTTATAGAATAAAGACTTAGATAATATCAAAGCAAAGCGAAAGGCATAGATCCAACCGGACGAAGACGAGTCCCATCTCGGTCGCCAAACTTGTGATCATCGCAAAATTTTTCCTTTCGTTCCTCTTTTCCTTTCTCTTCGCCTTTCTAACCTTTGTTCCCCTTTTTTGGAAGGGGAATAAAAGATAAAAAAGAAGAGAGAATGAAAACAAGAAGAAGAGAGAGGAACTCTTTTGCAAGGTATCACTTGACCTTAATTTTGAAAATATTTAGGAAAATTACTCGCCTCCGTTATGAAATATTTGTGGGAAAATTGGGAAACGGGATTCGTTCATAGGTACGAGGTTCGACCGTTCCTAGCGCCTTTACCATGGATAATCGAACCTAGGATCAAATTTATGCCTTTTTGCTTTGCTAAAATATTATCTAAGAATTTATTCTAAGTCTAAAATGCACAGAGAATCATGCTTGTGCAATGTAAATGCAGAAATGTATGCTTATAAGAAAAACACTTTTGGAAATCTGAGATTTTCCAAGTGATTCTGAAGTGAATGTGATAAGGGAAATGAAGAAATGATTTTTGAATAGTTGAATTTAACTTAGAACTTTGAGATAGATCTGAAACGATGTTTTTGAAGTTCCAAGTCTTTGAAATAATCAGAGTTTGGAAAAATAAATCTTGACTTTGAAAAGAATGATTTGAAGCTTAGATAAAAGAAAAAGAAAGGAAGTTTCAAAGTCAGAAATGGATTTTGAATTTGAATTTTGAATCTGGATTTAGGAGAGGAAATGAAATTTGAAATGGAATTGAATTCCAGATTCGGAGTTTAAAATCAGAATGGGATTTGAGAAATCCAAATTGAGTTCGAAAAAAATAGAATGGGGTTTAAGAGATCTATATGGGATATGAGAAATAGACTTGGATTTGAAATCTGGAATCCTAAATGGGTTTAGATCCAAAGTCTGGAATTCTAGATGGAATCTGGATCTGAAGTCTGAGATAAAAAATGAAATTGAATTCTGGAATCCTAAATGGAATTGGATCCGAAGTCTGGGATCCAAAATGAAGTTGAGTTCTGAAATCTGGGTTCCTAAATGGAGTTGGATCTGAAGTCTGAGATCCAAAATGAAGATTAGATTTGGAAATCTGGATCCAAAGTGGAATTGGATTCTAATCAGAAAGCCCAAATGGGACTTTTAAAGATGGGTCCGGGTTTTGAAAACCCAGATTGAATTTAAGACTTAAGAGAATAATCGAATTTTGAGATTCAGAATCAACCTCAAAACTTTGATTTTGAATTTTTGAGAGTCAAGGCTCGATAAAGGATGAATTTGATTTAAAGCTTGAGTCTTTGAAATCAGGAGATGAATCAGAGATTTCAAAGTTAAATTGAACTTTGAAGTTTGAGATGTTTGATTTAAATTTTTTGAAATTGAATCCTGAAAATGAATTTGAAATTTCAAAAGTTGATTTGATCTTTTAAGTTTGATTGGAATTAGAAATTGAATTTTGAATATACAAATGAATTTCAAAGTCAAATTGGACTTTGAATTTGAAGTTTGAATTTGGAATCAGAAATTTCAAAGTTAAATTGAACTCTGAAATTGAATTTTTGAGATGTTGAATTGCATTTGAATTTGAAATTGAAATTGAATTTTGAATATAGAAATGAATTTGAAATTCTAAAGTCAATTTGGACTTTGAATTTAAAGTTAGAATATGAAGATAGTATTTGAATTTACAAGAGTTGAAAATTGATTTGAGAAGTGAAGAAGATATTTGAAGGAAATCACTTGGATTTCGAAAAAGGATTTTTGAAAACATGATGTAATTCTATCCTAAATGATGAATGAATTTAAAGAATTTGAAATTGGATTTGAAAAACATATTTCATTCTTTAAATGAATTGAAATAAGATTGAAAATATAATACATCCCTGACTATGGTCATTGAATGTATTATATAACAATCATATTTGAATTCAGGTGAAGAATAAAACATATTTTGGTGCTTTTACAGAGTTTAAAATGAAATTAACTCTTAATATATCCTGACTATGTCCATTGATATATATTTTGAGTTAATTTTAATTTAAACCCTGATAAAAGAAAAAATATCTAAAAATATGATGATTTTTGAAGAGGGGTCCAGTGTGGATCCAGTGTTACTCCATAAAAGATGAAAATCATAATTTTTTTTCACACCTTGACTATGGCCATTGGTGCAAATCGTCAACTTAGGGTTTAATCACCTCTTATTAGAATGGTGCACGTGCCATTCATGTTTCCATTTGTGAAATTATTGCAATAAAAGAGGAAAATGATATGAAAGTAAGCACTTCTAGAAATATGCATGTTTATACATTCTAATCTAATGCAAGAAATGGAAATTTATTATCATCTAAGTATTGCAACTTGGAAAACGGAATTTAATTTACAATTTCTAAGCTAAGAAAACAAAATGATATTTTTCATATGTTTTCCTGCAAAAGATGAGTTAGTACATGATATATATATATATATATAGTAAGTATAATATTACTAAAATGCAATTGATGAAATACTCAGGTATGCAAATGAAAATCTGAGGTAAATGACAAAACCTAAGGTAAATGTTGTTGCAAAAAGATAGTGGAAGAGGCTGCAGATGAACATGACTATGGAAATGTACATGTAATCTTACAATAGAGAATTCAATGGCTAAAAATAACTCAGCTTACCTTTTTATAGCATGCCAGGACCGTTTCAACAAGTCAGAGAATTTTCCTTTTTCCAAGCAGAAGCAGGCTAATGGATGTTCCACTGAACTCCTGCTTTTATCTCCACATGATTCAGGTAATCTGGAACACCTGACTGTTGCATATATTTTACACCTTCAGTGGCATAAAACTCTGAAGTCCCCTCAAGAAATGGTTTCTCAAAGCTCTCAGTGTAGATTCCTAATGCTGTAAACATCCTCAATAGATGGTTAAGAAGACCCTTGTCGATAGCCTCACCTAATTTGGTGAGAAACAAAAACTTCAGGAAGGAAACAAAGATTTCGTATCCTCAGTAATTCACACTATTCGATACGACAAGATAGATACTAACAAGAACACAATTCACACTTTTAACACCCCACTGCAGCTTGAACCCACTTACGTAATTTTCTCCTTGCTGCTCATACTTGCAATAGAATAAAAACATTCACAACCCCACTGTTCACAGTTGCAGTCCTACAGTCACAGCCAGCCAAAAACAAAACTTGATAGATTAGCATGGAGCTTTGTTACTGATATTTATACAATGAAAATACCCTTCTTAAGTAAAAAATGTTGTTGATAATGATTAATATTACAAGCAAGAAATCACCAGAACTTCTACATATATGCAATATAAACAGGTCAAATGTATCCAAAATAGCTATGGAATTAGAGTAACATATATCTTACACAACTTATAAGACACATCTTCCTGATTGTTCTCATAAATGTACTTTTTAGTATTTTTCAAAAGTATGCCTTTACTAGTAGCTTTCTGCTAATATCTTGGCATTTGAACTTATTAACTATCTAAGAAAAGAATAGACAGCCTAAATTCTCAGAATAAAGAGCCATGCAGGAATTGAAGTTTATGTATCCCTCACAGCTGCAGTTACAGACATCACTGCCACCAACAAGAAGATGTCACCACTAAATGATTGCACATAAGAACTTACTTAGTGATTGTTCCATCAACATCTGAGATGACTATCCTTGTGTTCCATTTCCACAGATAAATTCTAGCATCAACCTGCTCAATAGAAAACTATATGCAGACATACCAGGACACAGAAACTCAATAGACTAGTTAAAGAGATATTCTTAAGTTCAACAGAGACCTGCTGCCTCCCAAGCATCGCAGTTGAAAATGTAAAAGTTACTATGTTCTGTTCTTCTTTTAGATTCAGTGATGCCAACTGTTCAGACGTTGGAATAATTGTTTGGACCCTTTTAGTAGCTCTTACATGCATGTTTTTCTTCCCTAGTGTACCAAGCTTGATCTCAAGAGATTCGCTACCATTATCACTCAAGATACCACTTGGAAGCGATCAAGTAGTGTCAAGTGGTTTTGATTGTTTGAAACTAAATGGCCAGAATCTCCAGCTTCTACCTGAGAGAACAACTGCAGAAGATGGGTAATTTTTAAGTGTCTTTTCAACTCGCTCCACAGCAATCATGCCCTTAGATTCCAAAGTTTTTTCATTTCCAAATAAAACCATGCCCAGAACAATAGGTGTTACAGCATCCCATGGAAAATATTGACCATTGATCTGTACTATAAGCTTATCATTCTTCATAATTGACGGACCTAAAGCACTGAATTTCTCGAAAGATACTTTTTCAGCATCAACTGCCTTTGAAGCAGCCTCAACCACCATGCCTTCAGATAGCAGATGTTTACAAAGCGATATTTCGACAGTTGAGACTCGTTCAGATTCCACTACAGCTTGTGTTTCACAAACAGAACTATCAACCTCAGACATGCACTGCTCTGTCTCTGAGGACGAAGATGATTCATGGCGTATCTTGTCTGATTTGGTCTGTTGCACCTTAGCACCGCCGGCCGCTACTGTCGCCGGGACGTCTGTGAACACCCCAAAATTTTTAAAATGTTATAAATATTCCCTTTTTGCCCCTGACTCCATTTTCTGGGTAATTGAGTCAGTTTTCAATCTAAATACCAGTTTATTTCTCAGATCTTACTTAAATTAAATCCATTTTATATATCTGACTCGATTTCAGATCCGGATTCATTGTCAAAATCCAAATCTGAGCTTTGTCATTCGATTTATAAACCAAATTCTCAAAATTACCAAAATAACCTTTTGAAAGGCTCAGACAGTTCGTCCGGTATCCGTTTGGATCCATCATGTTATATTCCTCGATTCAAGGTTTAAAACTAGAATATTTTCTCAAAACTCGGGTCCAAACTCATTTTCTGAAGAAATCAAACCTAAATTTTCAGAAAAACCCTCTTTTTGTAAATATTTATCAAAAAATACAAAAAAAAATAGTCTCGTCTCTCGGGTTTTAGAGTTTTATTTCCAAAATAACAAAAAAATCAGAAAATACTGAGAAAAGAACAAAAAAAATAAAAAAATCAAAATAATAAAGAAAATTACAAAAAAAAAACGATTTTCTAAAAACCCATTTTTGAAAAAAACTTTTTAAAAGGCCCCTTTTTGAAAAATTTTACTTTCAGGTTTTTAAAGGTCGAGTTAGGGTTTCGAAACCCTCTCTCTCGTCTTCTACTCTTCTCTTTCGCCCTCCCCATCTTCCTCACGCCCCTTTTTCTCAACCCTTTATCGCCAAACCCTCTCCCTCCTCCACTCATCTTCAACGGCCTCACCCTTCTCGAGTCTTCCTCTCATTTCTACATAAGCAACTGCAGGCGGGACTCTTTCCCATCATTTTTTTCACCCCCGACACCCCTCTCCTCTTCGATCTACCACCTTCATCCTTTTTGGTTCACGCGCCTCCTCTTTGACTCTTCGTCCTCTCCTTCTTATTCCGCCGATTTTCCTCTAAATAACTGAAGGAAGCTGACGAATCCCATAGCGAAGTCATGGTAAGAGTTTCTTTCACTTTCCTCTTTCTCCCTGTTTTATGAATTTCTGAGTTATTTACCCTTTTTTTTTTTGCAAGCCTCTATGTAGCATCAATCTACGCATAGTAGAATCAGCTTACAAATGACAACATTAATAGGAATGTTTCATTCCAACATATTTTCATTTTTTTTCTTCTCTTTCCCATTCTGTTGTTTCGCTTACAATTCTAATCTATAGTTGATCTTATGATTTTGGATTTCCTTTCATTATTATGAATCTCTGTTTACATTCGATTTCTGACCCCATTCTCAATAATCGGTTTATATTTTGATTTTTCCTTTAGTTCGATCTTGTTTGCATCTATTTCCTACCTTATGATGTTCACAGCATTTCATTTATCATTCATACGGCCCCCTGCATCACCAGCGTAGTCAAGTATCATTGCTTCTGTGGCGCATGTGATCTTC
Organism: Nuphar pumila; assembly: GCF_984573655.1. Taxonomy (NCBI): domain Eukaryota; kingdom Viridiplantae; phylum Streptophyta; class Magnoliopsida; order Nymphaeales; family Nymphaeaceae; genus Nuphar; species Nuphar pumila. Next base: position 63,573,605 of record NC_143249.1, read on the forward strand.
ACCAGTTGCAGGCATCTCATTGAATCATCGATGATGTCATGATTTCAGCATCTACGTAGGTCTGATCCACTACAGTGCACCCAACACGGCAGTGAATTCGATATGGCATCCTTACCTCATCTAGCATTCTGTATTTTCCTGGGCATGCGCTTCATTTCGAGCATCACATTTGATTTCTACATGGTTCCTGTAACACATCTCATCTTACTTCAAGCCATTTGCATTAACTCTTTGTTTTAGCCCCATCCTGCATATGTCTTCACCATGGGTACATGATTTTGGGTCATAACATCAATCTTGCATCCATCATAACATGCTGGTCAACCCAGATTGAAAGAGAATTTAGGTTCAATCTGCTGAGAGCCAATTAAATTTTAATTTATCTCCCTGGAACAATACAATAGGAAGCAATTAGGATTTACTTAAAGTGTTTCGTTGGCCATGAAATTTGCTCATAACGAACTCATTCAACATCATGTCCTGTGTTTTTCACAGTCTCAGTTTACAACATCGGTCCCCAATGTGAACACCCACATAAGGATGGGATATTAGGATCAGTATGTTGTTGCTCAGACGTGCTAGACACGGTGGTGTGTTGTTGTGTACTGGCCATTCAAGCAAGGGCAACCTGTGATAATCGCAAAATTTTTCCTCTCTTTCGTGGTTTCTCTCTCTTCCTCCTCTTTTCCTTTTCTGACCTCTATTTTCCTCCTTTTCAAAGGGAGAAAAATAAAAGAGAGAAAAAGAAGAGAGAAGAGAAAAGAAAGAGAGAAGATGAACTCTTTTGTAGGGTCTCACTTGACCTTAATTTGAAAATATTTAGAATTTTAACTCGCCTCCGTTTTGAAAATATTGCGGGAAAAATGGAGAGACGGGATTCGCTCGTCGGTACGAGGTTCGACCGTTCCTGGTGCCTTTACCAGGGGTAATCGAACCAAGGATCGAATTCATGCCTTTTGCTTTGCCTAAATATTATCTAAGAATTTATCCTAAATCTAAATGCATAAAGAATCATGCTTGTGCAATGCAAAGATGTATGCTCTTTTGAAAAGATATTTTGAAAATTTTCCAAGTGTTCTGAGATGAACTTGGTAAGGAAGTGAAGAAATGATTGAATCTAACTTTAGAACTTGAGATAGATCAGAGAAGTTCTAAGTCTTTACAGTTTGGAAGAATAAATCTTGATTTTGGAAAGAGAATAATTTAAAGCTGAGATAAAGGGGAAGGAAAGGAAATTTTCAAGGTTTTAGAAGATGGACTTTGAACTTGGATTTAGGAAAACAGATAAAAGTGGAATTGAATTTAAGATTTGAAATCAGGATGGATTTGAGAAATCCAAAATGGTAAAAGATAGAAATGGATTTAGGAAGTTCAGATGAGGTCTGAAAGTTGATTTTGGATTTGAAATCTGGACTTGGGATTGTAATTGGATTCTGGATCCTAAAGTCGGATCGGATCTGAAGTCTGAGATCCAAAGTAGAATTGGATTCTGGATCCTAAAATAGATTTGGATCCGAAGTCTAAGATCCAAGGTAGAGATTTGGATTCTAGATTCTAAAGTGGATTTTGGATCTGGAGTCAGAGATCCAATGTGGAGTTGGAGTTCTGGATTCTAAAATGGAATTTGGATCTGAAGTCTAAGATCCAAGATGGAAGTTGAGTTCTGGATCCTAAAATGAAATTTGGATCTGAAGTCTAAGATCCAAGATGGAAGTTGAGTTCTGGATCCTAAAATGAAATTTTGATCTGAAGTCTAAGATCCAAAGTAGACTGGGATTCTGGATCCTAACATGGAATTGGATCTGAAGTCTGAGATCTAATGTAGAATTGGATTCTGGATCCTAGAATGGATTTTGGATTTTGAAAGTCCAAATGGGACTTTTTGAAAATGGATCTGGGTTTTGAAAAACCCAGACTGAATTTAAAATTTAGAAAAGGTCAAGCTTTGAGATTCAAAACCAATCTCAAACTTTGATTATTGAATTTGAAGATAAGAGATAAACTTGGCTTTGAAGATGAATCAGAAACTTCAAAGTTTGAACTTTGAAATTGATCTTTGAATATAAATTGGAAATTTAAAGTTTGAATACAAAAATGATTTTGGAATTTCAAAGTCAAATTGGACTTTGAATTTGAGATAGAATTGATGAGTTTGAAGTAGAAATCGGAGAAAAAGATGTTCAAAATCACTTGGGTTTTTGAAAAGAATTTTGAAGATATGATGCAATTCTGTCCTAAATGATGAATGAATTTAAAGAATTTTGAAATTGGATTTTGAAAATCATATTTCATTCTTTACATGAATTGAAATAAGATTGAAAATATAATACATTCTTGACTATGGTCATTGAATGTATTATATAATAATCCATATTTAAATTCAGGTGAAGAATAAAACATATTTTTGTGCTTTTATAGAATTTAAAATGAAAGATAACTCTCAATATACCCTGACTATGGCCATTGGTATATATATTGAGTTAATTTTAAGTTAAACCCTAATAAAAGAAGAAATATTTGAAAATATGATGATTTTTGAAAAGGATCCAATGTGAATCCAATGTTATTTTATAAAAGATAAAAATGCTAAGTCTTGTTTACATCCCGACTATGGCCGTTGATGTAAATCATCAACTTAGGATTAATTTACCTCTTACGAAATGGTGCACATGCCATTCGTGTTACCATTTGTGAGAATTTGAGAAATGAAGGAAAAATGCATGAAGAACAAGTAATTCATGATATTTACAATGCTCATTCATTCTATCTAAAACAAGAAATATAAATTCTCATTAAGTCTAACTTATTACAAGATTGAAAATATAACTCTCAAGTGATGATATTCCCCACAGATTCTCTGCAAAACACTTGATTAGTATGGTGAGAGAAGAAAAATTGCACATATCATATAGATGTCAATGGCAAAGTGCTCATGTGCCAAGATATTTTAAGACCTTAAAGTGTGGAAAGATGAAAATGATATATGTCTATATACATATATACATGCGTATATATATATATACGTATATATATATACATATAGGTATATATATATGAATATATATATATATATATATCTGTATATATATATATATAGACATCTGTATATGAATATATATATATGTATAGGTGGAATGATGATATAGATGACATTTACGAAACTAACACCTAAAGGGTGGATGTGATATTGTGCAACAGTGAAAACGCATACAGGAAATGCAAGAGGTGTGCACAGGTGGAGTGTGTGCATTGGATGTTTTGCTGTAGCACTATGCAGGAAAGGGTAAGTATAATGTTATAATGGAGCTTTGATGGAGTATTATGCCAAGCGTTCTGCATTTATGATAGCAGTGAATGAGAGAAGGGAAGTGCTTGTGAACATGTAATGAGAGGGTGTAACAGTGATGGTTGGGAATGCAACAGGGTGATATGCTGTAGGTAGCATGGGTGGGGTATGGCAGGCCGTAGGGTATGATGGAGGTTAAGTGATGAGAGTGAATAGGAGAATGATAAATGGGTTGAAGATGATCATCATACTTCAATATAGTAAAGGTAATAATGGTTCCTTACAATTGATGAACTCATCAATGAGTATGTAATATGGGTCAAGAGAATCACGATTTTCGCAATCAGAGAGGACCGGGCCCTCAAATGGACTGCCTTAAGCATAGTTCCAGGAAGCTAACATCCTTCATACTAGTAAGCCTGAGTGATTTCGTTGCATAACACTCCTCGAAATCCATGGCCTCTTTCAAAAATTGACTGGGCAAAATCAGTAATAGACGACAACTGTAATATACTGCTGGAAATTTTAAATGTTATAAGATGGAGCGGGCAGGTGGCTATGCTGTGAAAGGTGGCATCCAGCGAGGTGGTAATAAAGTGGCAGATGGAGTCATAGCTGGGAATATGAAGGGAAGTGAAGAATGTTGATGAAGTGTGGAAACACACAGGTGAGACTGTGGCATGGTAGGTATGAACATAGTGGAAGTGCAGTGGGCTGCTGTGAAGGAGATAGCTATGGTGAATGGTAGCACACAGCTACTGGGAGTTGTATATGTATTGGGAGTTGAGACACAACAGCAGCTAAGTGGGACTATATAGGACTTCAATGAAATAAAGGTGAAAAAAAGAGAGAAAAAAAAAAACTAAAGATTTCGTGGTTGCTGGCAACAGCCTGGGATATAGAAACAGAAACTGGTGTCCCTAGAGCAAAGGAGGCATAAGGTGCAGAGGAAGTTGTTTTTGCAAAATGTTGTTACAGCTGACAGGTGATGAAGTAATATGCATAGATGCCAAATGAAATACAAATAAAAAGGTGCATAAAATACAGGAGAATGAAATAGAATAGTTATTAAGTACAAACTAAAGGTAGTGGATGTACGATCTGCAATGAAAAGGATGTAAGAGGTGAGTTATAAATGGAGTATAATGGGGTCATGAAAATGAAACAGTGGCTATGAAGGTGTGTTGTAATTGTTTTCTAGAAGATCTAGTATGAAGAACTAGTCCCTGATAAAATGCTCAACCTTATTAAGTATGTAACAAGCCCTTTTCAGTTTTCCTCATCCAGCAGAACATCGGCTAATGTTTGGTGCAACCTGAGTTTTGATCAACGCAGAACTGCAGCTTGTCTTGATATCCTCAAAGGCACGAAGATCACCAGGAATAGTCAAGGTAAGCTCAGAACCAACAAGTTCCCGACTACCAAAATATGATTTCTTTTTACTACTGACAGATCAGTAATGAGGCATCCTCAAAAGTCCTGTGATAACTCTACCTTCCTGCGATATTCTGTCCCACCCTTTAGATACTGTTCGAACGCCATGATTTGGATTTTAAAACCAGTCGCCCATTGGGTTTCTTTCATTGACGAGAGTTTTTGCTAGATCATACGAGCTGATGAGCTAGTGCTGGAATCCACTTGAAAGAGGCACATATAATTTAAACAAGAAACAAAGTATAGTAAATCCATGTTACAGTTAGATCTAACAACTTACGAAGTGACTAACGTGATTTAGGCTATGGGGCCTGTCCTACAGGAAACTAACATCCAGTATGTGACAGATAATCACTGCAAGGAGCTGGAATTATAACGAAAGTGCAACCAAAGATCAAAGAGGGTTCAGAATGTAAAGCAATTATGCAGAACGAAATCAGCAGTTAGGTGTCTAACTGCAGATTACTTCCTTACCTTTTGCCGAAAGCCCGGAGCATTTGATGAAGTTTTTGATACTTATGATAAAACAAAACACCTATGAATGTCAAATTTAGATACATCGATTTTGATGCGATGTAGGGAAAAGAGAAGAAAGGATAATAATAATGCATAAAAAAATGTGGGGAATATAATATAGATGAATCCATGGGGAATATGCAGAGACAATTGTTCAGAACAGAAAAAAAAAATGGAATGTCTGAATCACAAAGTGTGATCTATGCCCTGGAATAACTCATCAATTAGAAATCCTTTGAAATGTGAGTGAAAATGAGATTTGATTTAGTGAAATAATACTTAAACCAAAATGATTAATCGTAAATTACTAAAACAGAAATCAAAGTGGAGACAGGGTAAAGATTAATAAATAAATAAAAAGGATAAGATGAAATTGGAAATAAAGACTGAAGTAAAAAAAAATGAATGAAGATAAAAAAAACTGGAGTCAAAATAAAACAGAGGAAAACGAGAATTTAAGACATGGAGATTCTTATTTCTCTGCACGAAGGGCAGCTGGATTTGCTCTGGGCAAATCGATGCTCCCATGGTGTCTTACTGAAACAATATGCAGAAAGGAAATAATAGTGAAAGAGAAAAGGACAAATAAAAAAAAAAAATAGGAATTGAAATAGGCAATTGGAAACAAAATTAAAATCAAGAACCAGCAGAAAATGAGATCATGCGATGGTTGAATTTGATGATATACGCAGAATAAAGCAAATCATAATTTGAAAAGAAGTAAATGAAATATATATATAAAAAAAAATACATTGGAATTCAGGAAATTCCATTTTTCTGTTGCACGAAAGCAGAGGTAATGTCGCTATAAGCAACCCTGCGTAGCTTACAGGTGCGTTCAATGGGAATTGAAGTTTAAAAATTAAGAGAAGAAGAGCTAGCAGGAGTTTCAAGGAAAAGGGAAACTCATCGAACGAGTAAACACTCAAATTGCCCAAGTTAAAGGAGTTTCATAAGAAAAGAGAATGTTGGAATTCTGCATATTCCATCATTGTAGCAAATGATAAATCGATCTACCATAGATAGGTCGACCTTATCACAGATGCCTCGAGAAAAAAAAAAGAAAACAAAGAAAAGAAAAGAGGAAAAAAAAAAAGGGTAAACAAAATATAGACTAATACTATAAACAGATTTTTACAGAGAATCAAAAGAGAGGAAGAAGGAAAGGGGCTACTTACCTCCTTTGTTGTTATGAGATTTTGGAAACTTGGAGAAGGGGAGAACCTAAAGATTCTCTATTTTCTGGGATGACCGACGAGTTTCCTTTCCTCGGGAGGGAGATGCTTGAGGGGAGGATTGGAAGAATGGATCAGAAGGTGTCGTGTAGAGCGGTAAGGGCTAGATTGTAATGGAGAAGGTGAGAGGGTGAAAATTGGATCCCTTCATCCTCCTGCGTGCTCCTCTTTTAAAGAAGAAGAGGAGGATTCGAGAGAGGGGATGTTGGTTGAAGATGAGTGGTTGTTGAAGATGGAGGGCTTCGGGAAGAGGAGATGGAGGTTGTTTAGGATGAGTGGAGGATGGGTGTTTCCAGAGGGTAGTGCGAGAGATGGCTGTTCGCCCTTTCTTAAATTTCCAAAAGAAGGATTCCCTCTTTTTTAAGTTTTTTGTAAAATGGCTCAAGATGAGGTTTTTGGCAAAATCTCTAAAACTACTTATTTTCCTCGTAGTTTTTCCGATTTTTTTGATTTTTTTTGCAGGATTTTTCCATTTTTTTGTACTTTTGGAACAAAAGTCTAAGTTTTTATACGAAAACAAAGATTAAACTCTAATTTTTTTTATTTTTCTAAAAAATATTTACAGAAGTATCTTTCTGAAAATTTCAGACCATTTCGGGAAATTTTTTTAGAATAATGGGTTTGGACCCGAGTTTTGAGAAAATGTTCGAGTTTTGACACTCGAATCAAGAAATACAACATGATGGATCCAAACGGATGTCGGATGGACTGTCCGAGCTATTTAAGGACTATTTTTGGTATTTTCTATAATTTTAATTTAAAATTGGATAATGAGACTCATATTTGAATATTTTATCTGGATCCAGATCCGAAATTAAGTCAGATATACAAAATGAATTTAATTTCAGAAAACTTGAGAAGTAAAATGGGATTTATATTTAAGAGTGACTCAATTACCCAGAAAATGAAGATAAAGGGCAAAAAAGGAAATATTTACAAACTTTTGAAAAATTTGGGGTGTTCACAGATGCCCCTCTTTGCTACTAAGCTGCTAAGAAGCCGAACTTAGTGGCAAAGATAACACTCCAAATTTTGAAAAATTGCCCAGTCGGCATATCTGAACTGAGTGTGGAAGAATTATGGCTTTTCAGGCTTAAAGCCTTGTCCTAAATGGCTTGGGGGAGACAAAATCCTCGAAAATGATATGACTGAATAGATAGAAATGAGGAAATCGTGATGGGACTTTGAGTGAAGGTCCCAAAAATGGTAAAGGATAAGGATTTTGATCAAGTCTCATGAGCGAGGCGAGATCAACTTTTCAGAATGACTCAGGTTTAGCCCTTAACCTGGATGGGACGAATATATCTCAAAATAACCTGAATGAGGAAGGGAATATATGATGACCTTGATGGGACATTTTTGAGAAAACACCTCATGAGATGAAGCTCAAGTAGGATTTTATTCTGGATGAATATACAAAGCATGGATTCCTCGATGGGAAGAACCATGATGGGACTGGATGAAAACACCTCGTCGAAATGAGGGAAAACTCGTTGGAACGAGATTCAGGTTTAACCAAAACCTGAAAAGGAAGATACCTCGAGTATCAAGGTTCAGGCTTAACCCTTAACCATACGGAATCCTCGAGCGAAGAGACCATGATGGGACCTTCGGAGTTTGGACGAACAAATTCGAAAGGGGTTTGTGAAAGGAGGAAGAAAATGGGATTCCCTAAAGCTTGGAAAAAGGGACGAACTTGGACGTCTCATTGCTGAGACTAGATCAGCTTTTTGAATTAAATGACCTCTCGCGGAAATTACAGGTTTTGACCCTTAACCTGAGTAGGAACAACCATACGGATTTCTCAAAACCGTGATGGGACAGGAGAGATACTTCAACTGAATGGGGTAACTCTTCTAGGAATGTGAGAGATGAAAAAAATGAGAAGATGTGAGGCAATGAACGATGAATAAGGTAACAGGAGGCGAATCTTTCGATGGGGTGAAAGATGAATAATGCGAACCTTTTATCAAGGAGACAAATCTCTTGACAAGGCGAAAGATGGAACAAGGCAAATCCTTTGGGCAGGAGAAGGTGAAAGCGAAATATGAAGATGGCGATGAAGATGGCAATCCTGTTAGCAAGGAGAAGGTAAAATATGAAGATATGAAGATGGCAATCCTTTTATCAAGGAGAAGGCAAAAGTGAAATATGAATAAGGCAATCCTTTTGGTAAGGAGAAGGCAAAATGTGAAATATGAAGAAGGCAATCCTTTTGGTAAGGAGAAGGCGAGTCTCTCGACAAAGCGAAATATGGAGAAGGCAATTCTTTAATCAAGGAGAAGGCAAATCTCTTGATTAAAGCGAAAGATGGAGAAGGTGATCCTTTTATCAAGGAGAAGGCGAGTCTCTCGACAAAGCGAAAGATGGAGAAGGCGATCTTTTTATCAAGGAGAAGGTGAGTCTCTTGACAAAGCGAAAGACGAGGAAGGCAATCCTTTAATCAAGGAGAAGGCAAGTCTCTCGATTAAAGCGAAAGATGGAGAAGGCGATCCTTTTATCAAGGAGAAGGCGAGTCTCTTGACAAAGCGAAAGACGAGAAAGGCAATCCTTTAATCAAGGAGAAGGCGAGTCTCTTGACAAAGCGAAAGACGAGGAAGGCAATCCTTTAATCAAGGAGAAGGCGAGTCTCTCGACAAAGCGAAAGATGGAGAAGGCGATCCTTTTATCAAGGAGAAGGCGAGTCTCTCGACAAAGCGAAAGACGATGAAGGCAATCCTTTAATCAAGGAGAAGGCGAGTCTCTCGACAAAGCGAAAGACGAGGAAGGCAATCCTTTAATCAAGTAGAAGGCGAGTCTCTCGACAAAGCAAAAGATGGAGAAGTTTTATCAAGGAGAAGGCGAGTCTCTCAACAAAGAGAAAGACGAAGAAGGCAATCCTTTCATCAAGGAGAAGACGAGTCTCTCGACAAAGCGAAAGACGAGGAAGGCAATCCTAAGATGTATCAAAATAGATGTCAAGTTCTTATTTCTTATCGGGAAAGCAGGAAGATTTTGCCAAAATGATAAAATTTATAGTTGTTTCAAGGTAATTTTAAGGTAAGCACTTTCGGAAGATGTTTCCTCTTCCACCTAGAGTATTACCCCCAACTAGGTTAACTCTATAGAATCCAGAATCAAAGTCAAATTTTGTTGTTGGTTTTCTTCAAGGATGCTATCAATTTCCTTGATATGAAAGGAGATGAAATATTCTTAGCTTCATAAAAGTAATTAAATGAGAAGATATTGATAGAAGAATTTCACATAGATAAAGAAGATTCTTTGCAGTTTGGGCAGTTTGATATCCTGGGCATCTTCCCATGATGATCTTTTGCACTCTTTTGAGTCATGGGGCTTTCTTGGGCTTTTACATCATCCTTCATTTTGGAGATGTCCTGACTTTTCTCTCTTTTAAGGGAAGGGTACGTCACAAACTCCTTCATCTTGGAGATGTTCCGATCCTTGTTTTTCTCAGGAGTTAGGCTTGATGATATAGGTTCATTGGTCAAAATTCTCTAGATGATAGCAGAAATTAAATATCTTTTAGGGTTTGTCGGTAGGTCCATCACACTCGCCTTCATCTCGACGGTGATCTGAACTTTCCCTGGAAGGATCCTTCACAAACTCTTTCATCTCGGAGATGATCCAAATCTTCTTTGGCCCCGGGGGTCTACTCGCTTAATTCGCCTTCATCTTGACGACAATTGAGAGATCCCTTTTGCGGATATTTGATTTGCAGCTTAGCTGACTTAAGAAGACATGAATTGGGTAGGTTCTTTTCTGACTGCCCAGGATATTTCCACTGTCTTACTGCCAAAGAATAATCTTTAAGAATGTGCCATAGCTATGATCAATATCAGCTCATTTATGGCTCTTCAGCATCATTGAATATTTCCTTTACCGGTCATATCAACGATTTTTCTTCATCCTCTTGGTTGACCAATAGAAAATTTGGAGTTTGAGCCTTTCTTCACAGAAGCTTCATCCTTTTGGAAGGAATACTTAAGGAGATTTGAGGAAATTTTGTATATAATTTTGAGATTAACAACTATTTTATGGCAAGTTGGCAAGATATCCCTGAAATCCTTGATGACGAAACCTTTGCTTAACATCGAACTTTGATATATCAGTGGGATTCTGGGGAGGAATCCAACATGAGGCTGAATTCCGAAGGTAAATGTAAATTTAAAGTTCTGAAGGTAAGCTTGGCATAAAACAAGATTTTGAAGGTAAGTCTTTGAAAGAATATCCGAATCAAGACTCGGATTCTTCAAGGAAAACAGGAAAATTCGAGATAAAACTCAAATTTTCGAAGGACAGCAGGAAGGTTCGAGTCAGGGCTCGAATCTCAAAGGAAAACTTGACAGTTCATTTATTGAAGGCAAGAAAACTTGAGACAAAACTCAAATTTTCGAAGGAAAGCAGGAAAGTTCGAGTCAGGGCTCGAATCTTTGAAGGTTCATTTATTAAAGGCAAGAAAACTCGAGATAAAACCTAAATTTTCAAAGGAAAGCAGGAAAAATTCGAGTTAGGGCTCGAATCTCGAGAGAAAACTTGAAAGTTTTGATTTTGAAGGAAAAGAAGACTCGAGCTAAAACCCAAATCTTCAAAGGAAAGCTGGAAAATTCGAGTCAAGGCTCGAACCTGAAAGGAAAGAGTTGGAAGTTCGAGTCAAAACTCGAATTTGAAAGGAGAACTGATGAGAAGGGATAGAAGAAGACTGGCAGAATTTTAAGGAAAATTGAGGGAAGATTGTGACCTGAAGGCTTGAAATTGAGATTTGAATAACCCGAAGGTCAACATTGGATTTAGAGCTTTGATTTTTTTGGTGAAGGGTCAGTGCAAAGACTGATCCTGAGAGGCTAACTGATCGGTCAGCCAGACACTAGCACGAGCGCTAGGTTTATCTGTATGAGTACTGGATTTTTCAAAAATGCCCCAGTATGAGCACTGGGTTTTCTGACGAAGAAAAAGGTACACCGATATTCTAATATACTTATTTTTAGTGAGAATGATTATCGGTGTTTTTCAGGATTTCCCCTTATCCTGAAGGGGAAAAGAATACTTGAGACTTGAATTTAGAAGGGATATGACAAGATTTAGAATTTAGGATCTATGATTTAAATGGACCAGCACCTTTAGCTGTACGCGGTCCAATTTTCAGGATTAACTCCTTATCCTGAAATGGGGAAAGGAAAGAATAAAATTTTTAAGAAGATAGAAGGTGATAGAACTTGGTGAAAGATTGACAAAAATGGGGAAAAATTTGAGGAAATTTGATGAAAATTTTGTTTTTGAAAAGATTTCCCATAGGTAGCTTTGTGGCTCCTATGAGGGGTTTCAGGATTTTCCCTTATCCTGAATGGGAAAGAAAATAGAATTTAAAGAGATTTAATGAAGGGAAATTGATATAAATCTAGAAAATCAACAAAGATTGAAAAAACTTGTATTTACAAAAGAATCCTCATAGGTAGCGTTATTGCTCCTACGAGGGGTTTCAGGATTATCCCTTATCCTGAATGGGAACACCTCATACAACGAGGGTCAGGTTTATTGTAACGCCCCGGATTTCAAAAACAAAGCTAAGTTAAAATTTTCATGAATTTCTTTTTTTTTTTCTTTGCAGCGGAACTTTAAAAAGCTTTTAGCAGCGGAATCAGACGATAATGAGTCGTCAGTTTTAGAAAACTCCGAGCACGTTGCAGGTATGTGGCCAAGCAACTCATTGACCACCGAAGTGTTCCATTTTATCGAAAACCACATGATTATTACAACATCACTGCTTGAAAAGCAGTATAGGTTCTATAAAAAGGAAGCAGTACAACTCTGTCTAGAGAAACCCTGGAACTTGATGCCGCCTTGTTCCGCATATCGCCACGCAGGTACAACACCTGAAATCCCCATAAAACGGGGTCAGAACCACTGATGGTCTGGTAAGCATGCAGTCATACATCCATTCAACTCAAGTACAAATAATGACCACTCAGGGTCGCAATGCGTAATAACGACGCTCAAGCCTCCAAGACTTAGCGTATATCGCAAGAGCCTCCTCAGGGCTGTGAGTTGAACATCCGCTCGAGTCTTCATGACTTAGAGCAAGCATTTTCAGGGCTGTGATTTGAATAGCCGCTTAAGTCTCCACGACTTAGCCATGACCTCTTCCGGGTCTCAAAGTGATGTCTAGCTCAAGTCTTCATACTTGGCACATCCGTATCCCACGCATCTAAGGACAGCTCCTCGAGCTTCGCTTAGTCGTGCAGATACAACACGGGTCTTTGCCCAGTCGGTCCAGTCGTATACCGAACATGACACCTTCACAAAGGTTATGCAGGACTGACTCAACACGTCATCCACTCATACATTCAAAGCATCGCTGTACCTAAGCTAATGCATTGTTTGATAATTAACCGCTCCCGCCTTTGGTACGCAGGTAGAGCTATTGTCCGGGCATCAACGCGACATTCTCGGGGTTGATTATTCTATGTATTTTAGATACCCCAGAGGTCTGTTGACCCTATCCATAGTAGGGCAGTGTGTTTCAACTGGGAGGACCCTACTAGGCCCATATTCGGATGCATCCTCTACTTGCAGTAGTTGGGTTCAATCCTTAGATCTTAAGGATAACCACGACCCCAAAACCCATGAGTGACTGAGGCCATCGTAGACTCTATCAGGTCCAAAGTAAAATACGTGTCACTCAAGGCTGTACCATCACTGCCATTCCACAGTGAGCATAATTCCTGAAGGGGTCTGCCAGTCTTACAATTACTTGGACAGAATCTGCATGCCATTTAGGCAGCCCGTGCTTTTAGCACTACGGGAGTATGTACCCGACCCCATTCAGTTCGCCCCAACACAGTCATTACTGAGGGGGGTACCCCTAACACGATTTTCAACAGCGGGGTATGTGCGACCTTAAGTCTTATTCATATGCATGCAGAGCACCGCTCTTGGCACTTCGGCCACCACGAGCATCACACCTCTTTGGGTGGAAACAACACACTCTGGCTCATCAGCCCTTACGAGTCTGGTTGTGTAACCGTTCTCAATGAGCATGCATATGACTCGATCTAAATAGATCGGCTACTCGGCATATTTTTATGCAGCGAGTCCAAACCTAGCTAAGGCGCAACCTCTACTCCGGCTCGACGGCCCTTACGAGCAAGGTGCCCTTGCAGGCACAGGGATACGAGCCGATCTGGCATCGTTCCATCAACGGACATCATTATGCCGTTCCATTGGTTCCGGCAGCTCTTCTGCCAACCATTTCGTCAGCACCTCCCCTGCTCTACCGGCAGTGGTGCGACGAACCCTTCTACGTTGTAGAAGGCATACCATGAACTGGGTAGCACTCTGCTATATGTCAGAGTATCCTGCTACATTCTTTCTGAGCTATCAATAGCTTCTTCAGAAATTTCAGCAGCACTTCCTCTCTTTTACGGAGAAAGCGTGCGTTTCTTTTATCCATTTCAGCGGCATCTCCCCTCTTTGGCGGGAAATCGCTACGCTTAACTCGGGAAATGGATGTGCACCGTTGTGCGTTCTTTGCATCCATCAAGGTTGCAGGAACCCTGGGCCATAGCCAGGCCATACGTAATTGATTTAGTCTTTACGTAAAGAGCATTTTGCCAAAAACCGAAGCCTTTCCAATAGGGGCTTCATTCGTCAAGCAGAATCTTGAACGAGGAGCGGTCATGGAATCACATTGGCGATTTGGAGTTAATCTCCATTTGAACGCTCATTTATGCGCAATATATGTAGTATAAGCAGAAGTCTGTGCTTTATACAGCGGCGGCGTAAAGAAAATGCATATACTATTGTTCAGGGTGTGAAACTGAATGAAATATTCTACATATATAACAAAACAGAAGCCTTGGTGTCATTCAACACGACGGCGTAAGTAAATACATTGCAGAAAGCAGGAGCCTTGGCATCGTTCGACGCGACGGCATAAGTAAATGCATAATCGGAAGTGCAGTAATCGGAAGTGCAGAAAACAGGGAGCCTTGGCATCATACGACGCGACGGCAAAGGTAAATCACATAGCCTGTGCGATATAGGACGCGTCGGCAGAATCAGCAAATATACACCTAGATCCGCATCCAACGATAGTTACGAGGCGAGCGGGTGAACACCGAAGCGTTCTGAAGGGCTCAACCAAGAATGAAAGCGAGATACCATTTTTAAAACGCATATACTGCGTATTTGAACATAAATATATCCGACGATAGTTATGAGACGAGCGGGTGAACACCGAAGTGTCCAAAAAGGGCTCAATCAAGAACTAAAGCAAGATACTACTTCAGAAAGTATATGCTATATACAAACAATCAAATACTTGAGAGAGATGGATCAACGAAGCGAACTTACTTCGAATCGTGGAAGAAACAGCTCCGGGGTGCTCCTTTGCTTCGAACGAGGCTTGGTTTCGAAAAGGATCAACTTCGAACTTTGGACGAAAAAGGACTTGGACTTTGACTTTGAACCAAACCAGGTTCAAGTCAAGTCAACTGGGTTTGGACTTAGTCAAGTAGGTTCAGACCTAGGTCAGGTGGGTTAGGACCAGGTCAGGCTGGCTAAGACCAGATCAAGCAGGCTCAAGCCAGGTCAAGTAGGCTCAGACCTACTGGGCTAGGTAGGGGAGGTTTTAGGAAGTAGGAGAGAGAAAGAGGAGGCTAGAAAGGGGGGGGACGATTTTTTCTAAAGGGGAGGGCCTTTATTTATAGGAAATGAGACTTGGGCCCCAAGTTTCCCCTTTACCAATTTGCCCTTGGCTTCTTTTTAATACCAAGAGGTTCCTTGGTGTGGGGCTCACTTGGATATTCCATGGGATATTTTTGTGGGTCCCACCAGATATTTTCTGAGGAATATTTCTGTGGGTCCCACAAATATTTTCGTGGGTCCCGCAAAAATTTCGGGTTTTCGGCGATTTTTGTCCGAAAAATTCTGAGTACGCCATTCTCTTCGTATTGACGTAACTAAGAAAGTTGGCTCGCAGGAATCCTTTGATTTCGTTCAGATAGGAAGTTATGGCTTCCAGAGTGTTTGAGCATATATTCGCGATTCGACGAATATCCTAAGTATAACTGGCTCGCAGGAATTGATTCATTTCGCATTCTGAGAAAAAATGTTATTTTTGCCGGTAAATGCCTCATGAATTTTATTCAGATTTTTTTTCTGAAAAATTGCGGGTCTTACATCATTACCCTCTTAAAGGAATTTCGTCCGCGATATCAGATTCGGGTAGAAAGTGAAGAGTTCAGGATATTTATCCCGCATATCAGATTCGGGCTCCCAAGTGCAATCATCTATTCCATGATGTTGCCATTTCACCTTCACAAGTGGAATGACCTTCGATCTTAGCACTTGCTCCCTGCGGTCCATGATCTCTACTGGCCTTTCTTCTACCGTCATATCTTCTCGAATGTCAATATCTTCATGTTGAATGATGTGAGAAGGATCGTGAACGTACTTTCTAAGCATTGATACGTGAAATACATCATGTATTTGTGCGTATTGTGGTGGCAATGCTACCCGGTAGGCAGTCTCTCCGATTCGACTCAACACTTCGAAAGGACCAACGAATCTAGGGCTGAGCTTCCCCTTCTTTCCAAAACAAAACACACTCTTGGTTGGAGAGACCTTGATAAAAACCTTATCTCCAACCGCAAAAGTGAGCTCCCTACGCCGCTGATCGGCGTAGCTCTTCTGTCGACTCTTAGCAGTCAGTAGCTTCTTTCTGATCATATGGACCTGCTCAGTGTAATGTTGCAACACAATGGGCGAGTCCAAGGTTCGCTCACCCACTTCACCCCAATGGATCGGTGATCGACAGGGTCGCCCGTACAAGGCTTCATACGGTGCCATCCCAATGCTAGCGTGGTAGCTATTATTATAAGCAAATTCAGCCAACGCTAGGTGGGAATCCCAATCACCTTTCCATTCCAGTATACAGGCTCTTAGCATATCCTCCAGAGTCTGTATGGTTCGTTCTGATTGCCCATCTGTTTGGGGATGGAATGCTGTACTGAACTTGAGTTTCGTCCCCAGGGCTCTCTGAAGCTGTTCCCAAAAGTGAGAGGTGAACTTCGGGTCACGGTCAGATATGATTGAAATCGGCACTCCATGGAGTCTAACAATTTCCCGAATGTAGATCTCTGCCAATCGTTCTGTTGAGTATCGAGTGTTGATTGGCAAAAAGTGAGCAGACTTGGTGAGTCTATCCACAATCACCCATATTGAGTCATGCTGTCTCTTGGATCGAGGCAATCCAACGATGAAATCCATCGTAATGCCTTTCCATTTCCATTCTGGAATCTCAATCCGTTGCATCTTTCCACCAGGGCGCTGATGTTCGATTTTTACTTGCTGGCAGATCAAACATTTTGAGACAAACGTAGCTACGTCTCTTTTCATTCGCCTCCACCAGTACTTTCTCTGCAAGTCCCGGAACATTTTTGTACCTCCAGGGTGGATAGTGTATTTGCTACCATGAGCTTCCTGGAGTACTTCCTGTCTTAGCTCAAGGTTATTTGGAACCCAAATCCTTTCTTCCATCCATATTCCTCCATCTTCTTTCAAATGGAAGAAAGTATCATCCCTTTCAGCACGAGTTTTCAATTCCAAGTACTGGGGATCCTTGAACTGCTCGACTACGATGCGATCGAGGATCTCGATGTGGATCGTCAAGCATGATAGTTGGATCTTTCCTGGATTAGCCAAGAATGGCTTCCAACTCACGAAATCCTCCATCAGCTTCCATTGTGCGGTGAGGCTGACCAAAGTGCCAACAGTCTTGCGACTAAGGGCATCTGCTACGACATTCGCCTTTCCAGGGTGATAGGAAAGCGTGAATTCATAGTCTTTGAGGAATTCCAGCCATCGCCGTTGCCGCATATTGAGTTCTTTTTGAGAAAAGAGGTATTTTAGGCTTTTATGGTCCGACATGACCTCAAATTTCTCTCCATACAGGTAGTGTCGCCAGATTTTAAGTGCGAACACCACCGCGGCAAGCTCAAGATCGTGGGTTGGATAATTTTTCTCATGGACTCTCAACTGTCGTGACGCATAGGCGATTACTTTGCCATGCTGCATCAATACACAACCCAGACCTGTTCCTGAGGCATCGGTATATGCCACGAAGCCTTCCTGACCAGAAGGTAAGGTAAGGACAGGGGCAGTGGTAAGCCTCTGTTTGAGAACCTCAAAGCACTCCTTACACTGGTCAGTCCATTCGAACTTGACTCCCTTTTTCAATAATTTTGTCATCTGTACGGCGATTCGGGAGAAGTCTTGTATGAATTTCCGATAATACCCGGCAAGTCCAAGGAAGCTACGGACCTCAGTGACATTTTCTGGCTACTTTCAGTCCATCACAGCTTCCACCTTCGCAGGATCCACTGCGATTCCATCTTTTGAGATCACATGGCCAAGGAACATCACTTTATCTAGCCAGAATTCACATTTTGAAAACTTAGCATAGAGTTGGTTATCCTGAAGGGTTTTCAGGATGATCCTCAAGTGCTCTACGTGTTGTTCCTTGTTCTCTGAATATACGAGAATGTCATCGATGAAGACAACGACAAAGCTATCCAAATATGGTCTAAATATCCGGTTCATTAGATCCATAAAGGCAGCAGGCGCATTAGTGAGTCCGAAGGGCATTACTACGAACTCATAATGGCCATATCTCGTTCTGAAGGCAGTCTTAGGTATATCTTCTTCTTTAACTCTAAGCTGATGATACCCAGACCTAAGGTCGATCTTAGAAAACACTCTTGCTGTTCTGAGCTGATCGAACAAGTCCTCAATTCGAGGCAACGGGTATTTATTTTTAACAGTTGTCTGGTTAAGCATCCGATAATCGATGCATAACCGAAGGGATCCATCCTTCTTCTTTACAAACAGCACCGGGGCTCCCCACGGTGACACACTCGGACGGATGAACCCTTGTTCCATCAGTTCTTCCAACTGACACTTCAACTCACTGAGTTCGGCAGGCGCCATTCGATACGGGGCTTTAGATATCGGCAATGTTCCAGGTAAGGATTGAATTCCAAATTCAACCTCACGAAGTGGAGGAAGTCCTGGCAATTCCTCAGGAAACACATCGGGAAACTCCCGCACAACTTCCAAACTCTCAAGGGGTTGGTCGTTGGATTTTTCCACCGAGAGACTCAACAGGAAGGCCACACAACCCTTCCTAAGGTATTTTTGTACCTTAAGTGCTGATATGAGTCGTTTCTGTGGAACTGGTTTGGATAACCGGTATTCCATCTTAGGCAATCCGGGTCGAGATAGAATTACTCTGCCTTCGCGGCACAGAATCTTGGCATTATTCTGAGCCAACCAATTCATTCCCAGAATGACATCGTATTGTATCATATCGATCAGGATGGCGTCAGTAGGCAAGTGTTGCCCTGCTATCTCAATATCCAAATTTTTCACACACCGGATACATTTGGTGCGTGATCCTAACGGGTTATATACTTCGATCATTTTATCAACTGGTTGCACCGAGGCGTGGAGTTGTTCGGTGAAATCGTCGGAGATAAACGTATGAGTAGCACCACAATCAAACAAGACGTAAGCTGCATGTCCATTAACAGGTACGGTGCCTTCAATCAGGTCACCATTTTCGACTTGTTCAGTCGTTACAGCATATACACGACCTGCAGCAAGCCTTTGTTCTACTCTAGGTGGAGGTCGTTGAAATTGAGAACGTTGTGGTGCTGGTCGAGAGGGTCCGGCAGATCCGGCATTACTCCTCCGCTCATCTGCAGCCTTCTTGGTGCAATCCCTTATAAAGTGGCCCATCTTGCCACAATACAAGCAACCACCAATGTCACGAGGACATGGCTTTCCAGGGTGGTTCATACGACACCTTGGGCAGCTGAAGTTGGACTGCTGACCATTCGGAGTTGTGTTCTGTCTTGGCCTCACGACTTGTTGAGTGTTGTTCCCTCCTTGGAACTTCTTCTTTTGAAAGGGTTGTCGTGAACCCTGGCCATTTGGGAACGTCCTTTTACGATTCCCACCATTCACTATGGGCTTCTTTGCTATGATCACTTTAGATCGTGCCCAATCCTCTTGGATTTTTGAAGCTGCTGTAACCGCAGCCTGAAAAGTCGAAGGCATGCTTGTTATCACTCGAGATCGCAGCCCTTCGCGCAGACCATTCACATATTTGTCGGCCCTTTCTTGGTCTGTTTCGAACAATCGAGAGCAGTAGCGCTCTAGATTTTGAAATTTGGTGGTATAGTCCATTAGACTCATACCGCCCTATTCCAACTCCAGAAACTCCATCTTTTTCTTGTTTCTGGAATGCAACGGGAAGTAGTTATCCATAAAAGTCCTCCGAAAGTCAGTCCAAGGAATGACTTCGACTTGTGAGAACTGGATAAGTTTAGTGGTATCCCACCACTTCCATGCATTGTCTTTCAACCGATACGTGCCAAAGTTGGTCTTTTTCTCTTCTGGTACTCCCAATACCGAGAAGGCACGTTCTGTCTCTTCGATCCAACTCTCTGCGAGCTCCGGATCGGCTCTGCCAATGAAAACTGGCGGGTCAAGCTTGAGGAACTTCTCATAAGTCACTCCTCCCAGGTGCTCGTTTCGTGGTGTGACTGGTTCTGGCCTCGTTTCACGGATGGCTGTAACCAGGTTGTTGAGCGTTTCCAGCAGGAATTCTTGCGTATGGGACTCCTCGCTTGGCATGGTTCTCCTCGTCGTAGGAGTCATTTATCTAATCACACACAAGCACTTGTTTTTAGTTTCTCGACGTATATATGGAAGTAAAAGCTTTATTTACTTAATATACATCACATTTACACAAGCATCGCCTTAAACAAAACGTCATGCCACACTGGCAGACTTTGGGCGTTGAGAAACTATATACATGAGTCTATTGACTCCAAAACATCACCAGTCTCTTTAAGACTTGGATTTCTTTGATGAAGACGAACTCCAAAAGGTCCATCTATTGCCACGTGACCTTGGTGCAGGCACAACTAGTTTCGGCTTGGGCGGTACTTCCGCGCTCTCAAGCGAGTCTTGTGGGTAGATTAGTGATGCCGGTCCACTTGCCCACTCAGTATCATTATGACTCGGGGAGTCCGAGATCATAACGGGATGATAGGGGTTGTATCCCTCTTCCTGGCTATTCAGGCTCGGCGCTGGTGAAGCCGATCTATTTCCCCATATAATGGCACTATGATTCGAGGAATCCGAAATCATAATGGGATTATAGAAGGAGTTGTTGCATCCCTCATCCCGATCATGCAAGCTAGGCGTACGTGATGCCTGTTGATAGCCTTGCGATTGACCGAATCCCTCAAGGAAGTTCAAGTCAAATCCTACCAGAGATGGTAGTTCATCAGAAGTTGCTGGGGTACGGCTACTCCCTCTACTCGAGTAATGTGGCCCACTAATACGCGAGGTCTCGTCCCTAAGACCAAGCGATCCCCGCCGACCCATATCGGCGGTATGTTTCATTTGGCATTCGTTGGCAGAATGCCCTTCTTCGCCACAAAACTGGCAGTCTTGTACCTCATGTGAGCACACCCACTCATCGTGCATAATCCCGCAACGATAGCAGTAGCCTTGTGAATCGTGAGTTGCCATCTATACAAAGATGCACCCAGATCAGAACAAGAAGTATAAAATATACTTACAGTGCGATATCGTGAACATGACGGATCTTGAACCAGGTTTCTCAGACACAGGCTCTGATACCAATTCTGTAACGCCCCGGATTTTCAAAACAAAGCTAAGTTAAAATTTTCATGAATTTCTTTTTTTTTTTCTTTGCAGCGGAACTTTAAAAAGCTTTTAGCAGCGGAATCAAACGATAATGAGTCGTCAGTTTTAGAAAACTCCGAGCACGTTGCAGGTATGTGGCCAAGCAACTCATTGACCACCGAAGTGTTCCATTTTATCGAAAACCACATGATTATTACAACATCACAGCTTGAAAAGCAGTATAGGTTCTATAAAAAGGAAGCAGTACAACTCTGTCTAGAGAAACCCTGGAACTTGATGCCGCCTTGTTCCGCATATCGCCACGCAGGTACAACACCTGAAATCCCCATAAAACGGGGTCAGAACCACTGATGGTCTGGTAAGCATGCAGTCATACATCCATTCAACTCAAGTACAAATAATGACCACTCAGGGTCGCAATGCGTAATAACGACGCTCAAGCCTCCAAGACTTAGCGTATATCGCAAGAGCCTCCTCAGGGCTGTGAGTTGAACATCCGCTCGAGTCTTCATGACTTAGAGCAAGCCTTTTTAGGGCTGTGATTTGAATAGCCGCTTAAGTCTCCACGACTTAGCCATGACCTCTTCCGGGTCTCAAAGTGATGTCTAGCTCAAGTCTTCATACTTGGCACATCCGTATCCCACGTATCTAAGGACAGCTCCTCGAGCTTCGCTTAGTCATGCAGATACAATACGGGTCTTTGCCCAGTCGGTCGAGTCGTATACCGAACATGACACCTTCACAAAGGTTATGCAGGACTGACTCAACACGTCATCCACAAATACATTCAAAGCATCGCTGTACCTAAGCTAATGCATTGTTTGATAATTAACCGCTCCCGCCTTTGGTACGCAGGTAGAGCTATTGTCCGGGCATCAACGCGACATTCTGGGGGTTGATTATTCTATGTATTTTAGATACCCCAGAGGCCTGTTGACCCTATCCATAGTAGGGTAGTGTGTTTCAACTGGGAGGACCCTACTAGGCCCATATTCGGATGCATCCTCTACTTGCAGTAGTTGGGTTCAATCCTTAGATCTTAAGGATAACCACGACCCCAAAACCCATGAGTGACTGAGGCCATCGTGGACTCTATGAGGTCCAAAGTAAAATACGTGTCACTCAAGGTTGTACCATCACTGCCATTCCAAAGTGAGCATAATTCCTGAAGGGGTCTGCCAGTCTTACAAGTACTTGGACAGAATCTGCATGCCATTTAGGCAGCCCGTGCTTTTAGCACTACGGGAGTATGTACCCGACCCCATTCAATTCGCCCCAACACAGTCATTACTGAGGGGGGTACCCCTAACACGATTTTCAACCGCGGGGTATGTGCGACCTTAAGTCTTATTCATATGCATGCAGAACACCGCTCTTGGCACTTCGGCCACCACGAGCATCACACCTCTTTGGGTGGAAACAACACACTCTGGCTCATCAGCCCTTACGAGTCTGGTTGTGTAACCGTTCTCAATGAGCATGCATATGACTCGATCTAAATAGATCGGCTACTCGGCATATTTTTATGCAGCGATTCCAAACCTAGCCAAGGCGCAACCTCTACTCCGGCTCGACGGCCCTTACGAGCAAGGTGCCCTTGCAGGCACAGGGATACGAGCCGATCTGGCATCGTTCCATCAACGGACATCATTATGCCGTTCCATTGGTTCCGGCAGCTCTTCTGCCAACCATTTCGTCAGCACCTCCCCTGCTCTACCAGCAGTGGTGCGACGAACCCTTCTACGTTGTAGAAGGCATACCATGAACTGGGTAGCACTCTGCTATATGTCAGAGTATCCTGCTACGTTCTTTCTGAGCTATCAATAGCTTCTTAAGAAATTTCAGCAGCACTTCCTCTCTTTTACGGAGAAAGCGTGCGTTTCTTTTATCCATTTCAGCGGCATCTCCTCTCTTTGGCGGAAAATCGCTACGGTTAACTCGGGAAATGGATGTGCACCGTTGTGCGTTCTTTGCATCCATCAAGGTTGCAGGAACCCTGGGCCATAGCCAGGCCATACGTAATTGATTTAGTCTTTACGTAAAGAGCATTTTGCCAAAAACCGAAGCCTTTCCAATAGGGGCTTCATTCGTCAAGCAGAATCTTGAACGAGGAGCGGTCATGGAATCGCATTGGCGATTTGGAGTTGATCTCCATTTGAACGCTCATTTATGTGCTATATATGTAGTATAAGCAGAAGCCTGTGCTTTATACAGCGGCGGCGTAAAGGAAATGCATATACTATTGTTCAGGGTGTGAAACTGAACGAAATATTCTACATATATAGCAAAATAGGAGCCTTGGTGTCATTCAACACGACGGCGTAAGTAAATATATTGCAGAAAGCAGGAGCCTTGGCATCGTTCGACGCGACGGCATAAGTAAATGCATAATCGGAAGTGCAGTAATCGGAAGTGCAGAAAACAGGGAGCCTTGGCATCATACGACGCGACGGCAAAGGTAAATTACATAGCCTGTGCGATATAGGACGCGTCGGCAGAATCAGCAGATATACACCTAGATCCGCATCCAACGATAGTTACGAGGCGAGTGGGTGAACACTGAAGCGTTCTGAAGGGCTCAACCAAGAACTAAAGCGAGATACCATTTTTAAAACGCATATACTGCGTATTTGAACATAAATATATCCGACGATAGTTACGAGACGAGCGGGTGAACACCGAAGTGTCCAAAAAGGGCTCAATCAAGAACTAAAGCAAGATACTACTTCAGAAAGTATATGCTATATACAAACAATCAAATACTTGAGAGAGATGGATCAACGAAGCGAACTTACTTCGAATCGTGGAAGAAACGGCTCCGGGGTGCTCCTTTGCTTCGAACGAGGCTTGGTTTCGAAAAGGATCAACTTCGAACTTTGGACGAAAAAGGACTTGGACTTTGACTTTGAACCAAACCAGGTTCAAGTCAAGTCAACTGGGTTTGGACTTGGGTCAAGTAGGTTCAGAGCTAGGTCAGGTGGGTTAGGACCAGGTCAGGCTGGCTAAGACCAGATCAAGCAGGCTCAAGCCAGGTCAAGTAGGCTCAGACCTACTGGGCTAGGTAGGGGAGGTTTTAGGAAGTAGGAGAGAGAAAGAGGAGACTAGAAAGGGGGGGGACGATTTTTTCTAAAGGGGAGGGCCTTTATTTATAGGAAATGAGACTTGGGCCCCAAGTTTCCCCTTTACCAATTTGCCCTTGGCTTCTTTTTAATACCAAGAGGTTCCTTGGTGTGGGGCCCACTTGGATATTCCATGGGATATTTTTGTGGGTCCCACCAGATATTTTCTGAGGAATATTTCTGCGGGTCCCACAAATATTTTTGTGGGTCCCGCAAAAATTTCGGGTTTTTGGCGATTTTTTTCCGAAAAATTCTGAGTACGCCATTCTCTTCGTATTGACGTAACGAAGAAAGTTGGCTCGCAGGAATCCTTTGATTTCGTTCAGATAGGAAGTTATGGCTTCCAGAGTGTTTGAGCATATATTCGCGATTCGACGAATATCCTAAGTATAACTGGCTCGCAGGAATTGATTCGTTTCGCATTCTGAGAAAAAATGTTATTTTTGCCGGTAAATGCCTCATGAATTTTATTCAGATTTTTTTCTGAAAAATTGCGGGTCTTACATTTATCCCTTAACCTGAGGGGGAAAAAGAATTTAAGGAAATACCTCATGGGAAAGAGGTATCAGGTTTATCCCTTAAACTGAAAGGGTTAAAGAATTGATAAAATTTAATGGAATTTTGAGGAAATATTGATAAACTTGATAAAATTGATGTAAACTTGATAAAATATGAATAAAATGAATGAAACTGATCGAATATCAAATTTAACCGAAAATTTATAAGATTTAAGAGAAAAAGGAGTTTTTCTGATCCTGCCTGCATATGGGATCCTGAAAATGTTTATTTAAAAGATAAGTGAGAAATCATTTTGGGAAAGAAAATCCACCGCAAGAAGAATGACCAGTGTGAGATCTGATCCTTTAAGTCAAACATGAGAGATCATCATGAGGGTTAATTTTTTGAAGGCAATGGTTTGAAATCTAATTTTTGAAAAAGAAGATCAACAACAGATATGATTTCTAAAAATGACAGTTCGAAATTGATAATAAGATCAATACAAGGGTTGATCTTTGAAGATAATGTTTAAAACCAATCTTGGAAGATAAGATCAACACAGGGGTTGATCTTTGAATATAATGATTTAAAACCCATTTTAGAAGATAAGATCAACACAAGGGTTGATCTTTAAATGTAATGATTTATAACCCATTTTGGAAGATAAGATCAACGCAAGGGTTGATCTTTAAATGTGACGGTTTGAAAAACCACTTTTGGAAAATATGATCAACACAAGATTTGAGACCTATTTTTGGAAGATAAGACCAACACAAGGGTTGATCCTTCAATGCAATGGTTCAAAAAACCTATTTTGGAAAACATGATCAACACGAGGGTCGAATTTTCAATGCAATGGTTCAAAAACCTATTTTTGAAAACATGATCAACACGAGGGTTGATTTTCCAATGCAATGGTTTGAAAACCTATTTTTAAAAACATGATCAACACGAGGGTTGATTTTTTGACAAAGGTTGGATCGAAGAATATTTGAACTCTTTGGTCATAATGAAGACTTTTTTTTAAAATTTCATGATTTTTGAAAAGCCCTCATAGGCAATATCATTTCTCTTGTGAATGATGTCAGGATTGGTCCCGCATTCTGAAAAGAACAGGAATTTAAGTGTGGTTTTAATATAAGTTGATGAAGAGATTTTTGAAATATAGATTTTCAAAAGCAAATGCCCCCATGTGGCAGAGGAAGAAAGTATTGTGATATTAGAGATATAAAGGAAAATTGACATTTCATTGACGAGCAAAACTGATAACAAGGAACTGAAATATTTACAAGTATTTTTGACCAAAAGGTCACAAAAGGATTGGGCTGACTGGCAAAAGGGGAGAAAGTAGGAGAATTCTGGCATCTTCAATCTTCTGAGTAGCCGGGGAGAGACTTGGTCATGACGGCTAGGTCATCTTCCTCTTTGTCTTCAATAAAGAGACTCTTGTCGACGCAATCCTGAACAATATTTTTGAAGACAAAACAGTGATTGGTGTCATGCCCCACTGCTCGATGGAACTTGCAGAATTGATTTGTGAACCTTCCCATGACCGTGGGAGGATCTACGACTTTAGGGAGTTTAACCAATCCTTTGGCCAGCATGAATTCAAGGGCTTCTTCGAGCGTTTGCTTTAGAGGAGTGAACTCACGATCATTACTCCAACCTTCACGCTTTATCTTTTCCTTTTGCGGAAAGTTAGACTGAGACGACTTGTTATTCTGCTTGGAAGACTTCGCCCTTTTAGTTGCGCCGTGGTTCTGACCATTCTTGCTATCATTTATGTTTCTTCTGCTGCTGTCAAGATCATTGCCAGGGGCATCTGCTGCATGAGTAAATTATGCTTTCTTTTTCTGGTCTTGGATATTTTTGGTCAGAGGCATGCCCTCGTAAAGCCCGCTTTCTATTCTTGCCTCGAGCCATTCGGCTCGCTCAATCAATTTGATAAAGGATTTTGTCGGAGAAGTGGCAATGAGGCTTGTCAAGGGCTGAGAGAAATTGCTGAGGATTATTTGCAATGCATGTTCCTTTGGAATGAGAACTTTCATCTTGTTGCAGGTGCTTCTCCACCTATGGATGAATTCTCCTGCTCTTTCAGTCTCATTCTGCTTTAAGTTGTAAAGGTGATTGAGCGTAGGTGAAACTTCAGTGTTGAATAAGAAGCGCTCAATGAACAGATTTACCACTTTATCGAACTCTCGTAGTTCGATAGGATTGATGTGATTAGCGTACCACCTGGCTGCTATACCCTCTAGACTATGGGGAAAACAGATGAACAGAGCCCTGTTATCTTTCCTGAAACGACAACATTCTGCATAGAAGGTGGCTAAGTGGGCTTTAGGGTTGCCAGTCCCGTCAAATTTGAGAAATTTTCGAGGAAGGTTCTCCAGGTTATCGTCCCCATCTAGACCATCGTAAAAATCTTCGCCAGTGTAGGTCTGTTTGCCCTTACCCTTGGCTTGAATGTCCTTGATTGCTCGATTCATCTCCTTCATCTGCTTGCTCATCAGGTCCTCTGCTGGAAGCCCAGACTTGGGCTTGTTGACGGATTCGGGCTCTTCTGCAGCTATTTTTACAGACTGCCTTGGAGGATTCTGTTTGTAGACAATCTGCTCTTCTTCTTCTGATTCTTCCTCGACTGACTCTGATTCCTCAGAAGTAGTGTCTGGCTGTACCTTCTTCCTGATGATTCTGATTTGCTTATTTACAGGCTTCTTCCTCAGCTTGCTTTTAGGAACTGCCTCTTTCAGCTTGGCCTCGGCTTGTTCCAACATCATCCTCGCCATCATCTTTTGGAACATATCATACATAGCGGGATCGATGTCATCTTTCTTGTTCTGACCCTGTCCCCTGACTGATTTAGGAGAGCTCATCCCTTCTGCCTCACTGTCGCTGTGCTGAGGAACTGTTTCTTTTCCCGCTTTTGTCTGAACCATTTTCAGATATCAGCTCTCTCTCTGTAGAGGAAAGAGGAGGTTTTTAGATTAAAGAAACCTTTTAGAGAAGTTTTGATAAGAGGAAGGATTTAGGTTGAAATCTATTAAAAAAATTATATCCCATTACTAGGGATTGAGTCGTCACAAAATTTGTGCCAATTGCACTGTTTACTCTACGAGGGAGAGTAACCAACTAAAAATATGAAAGAAAATACCATTTTGAAAAGGATATCTCTTGATGGAAAGAGATTTTTATGAAAATATAAACAAGAATACAATCAGAAAAAAAAAAAGAGTAAAAATGAAATTTGAGAATAAATGGTAAAGATTTTAAAATTTGAAGAACTTGCAGGCAGGATCAGAAGAATTTTTGAAGAAATTTAGAAGAAGGAAAGGGAAAATACACCTGGGTTTCAAAAACAAAAGGAAAATTTGAATAATATATACCCAGGGTTTTGGAAAATATAAGGAAGATATAAAATATCACACAATCACAAATATATAAGCAATAATGCACAAACAACATTCCCTAAAGCTGACTCTATATGCAATATTTTGAAATGGCTGATAGGACCTTAATCCTAACTCTAAGATTTTAGATCATCTAATTTCAATCAAGGTATGCCGATATACTCAAGCCGAAGCTCGAAGTACGTGGCATAAATATATTCTTCCGGTTCTAAGGTAAAGGCTTCCCGACATCCTTGAGCACCTACCGATATACCTCAGACTATGGCCCTTAGGTACGTGGTAGGGGGGCGCGAACCCAAATACGTGGCCCAGTTGTGAGGCTCTCTCCCGAACTATGGTTCAGTGAGACAGCCCAGCAACGTGAAGACCGGGACAATGTAGGTAGGGATGTTTTCAAAAACATGATCACATGCAGAGAAAAAAAAACCAGAAGGCTCTAATGCAAGTCCTAAAGAAATAGAATTTAAATGAAAAGATGCATACACTTGCATACATTATTTGCATTCAATCCCTAGAATTGAGGAGAGTTGTATTTAAGACCTAAGTCTAATGTGAACATAGATATAATCTCCTCAATATGGTCCTATCAAACCATACTTAGATCCTATATGCAATGATGTCAGCTTTAGGACAGAGTCTAGGCTCCTAAGGTTCCCATGGAAATGAAGCTGACATTGATAGAATAAAGACTTAGATTATATAAAAGCAAAGCAAAGGCATAGATTCAACCGGACGAAGACAAAGTCCCATCACGGTCGCCAAAACTATGATCATCGCAAAATTTTTCCTCTCTTTCGTGGTTTCTCTCTCTTCCTCCTCTTTTCCTTGTCTGACCTCTATTTTCCTCCTTTTTGAAGGGAGAAAAATAAAAGAGAGAAAAAGAAGAGAGAAGAGAAAAGAAAGAGAGAAGAGGAACTCTTTTGTGAGGTCTCACTTGACCTTAATTTGAAAATATTTAGAATTTTAACTCGCCTCCGTTTTGAAAATATTGCGGGAAAAATGGAGAGACGGGATTCGCTTGTCGGTACGAGGTTCGACCGTTCCTGGTGCCTTTACCAGGGGTAATCGAACCAAGGATCGAATTCATGCCTTTTGCTTTGCCTAAATATTATCTAAGAATTTATCCTAAATCTAAATGCACAAAGAATCATGCTTGTGCAATGCAAAGATGTATGCTCTTTTGAAAGGATATTTTGAAAATTTTCCAAGTGTTCTGAGATGAACTTGGTAAGGAAG
This sequence comes from Nuphar pumila, assembly GCF_984573655.1. Taxonomy (NCBI): domain Eukaryota; kingdom Viridiplantae; phylum Streptophyta; class Magnoliopsida; order Nymphaeales; family Nymphaeaceae; genus Nuphar; species Nuphar pumila. The sequence goes on from NC_143249.1 coordinate 63,603,075, forward strand.
TGAAGAAATGATTGAATCTAACTTTAGAACTTGAGATAGATCAGAGAAGTTCTAAGTCTTTACAGTTTGGAAGAATAAATCTTGATTTTGGAAAGAGAATAATTTAAAGCTGAGATAAAGGGGAAGGAAAGGAAATTTTCAAGGTTTTAGAAGATGGACTTTGAACTTGGATTTAGGAAAAGAGATAAAAGTGGAATTGAATTTAAGATTTGAAATCAGGATGGATTTGAGAAATCCAAAATGGTAAAAGATAGAAATGGATTTAGGAAGTTCAGATGAGGTCTGAAAGTTGATTTTGGATTTGAAATCTGGACTTGGGATTGTAATTGGATTCTGGATCCTAAAGTCGGATCGGATCTGAAGTCTGAGATCCAAAGTAGAATTAGATTCTGGATCCTAAAATAGATTTGGATCCGAAGTCTAAGATCCAAGGTAGAGATTTGGATTCTAGATTCTAAAGTGGATTTTGGATCTGGAGTCTGAGATCCAATGTGGAGTTGGAGTTCTAGATTCTAAAATGGAATTTGGATCTGAAGTCTAAGATCCAAGATGGAAGTTGAGTTCTGGATCCTAAAATGAAATTTGGATCTGAAGTCTAAGATCCAAGATGGAAGTTGAGTTCTGGATCCTAAAATGAAATTTGGATCTGAAGTCTAAGATCCAAAGTAGACTTGGATTCTGGATCCTAACATGGAATTGGATCTGAAATCTGAGATCTAATGTAGAATTGGATTCTGGATCCTAGAATGGATTTTGGATTTTGAAAGTCCAAATGGGACTTTTTGAAAATGGATCTGGGTTTTGAAAAACCCAGACTGAATTTAAAATTTAGAAAAGGTCAAGCTTTGAGATTCAGAACCAATCTCAAACTTTGATTATTGAATTTGAAGATAAGAGATAAACTTGGCTTTGAAGATGAATCAGAAACTTCAAAGTTTGAACTTTGAAATTGATCTTTGAATATAAATTGGAAATTTAAAGTTTGAATACAAAAATGATTTTGGAATTTCAAAGTCAAATTGGACTTTGAATTTGAGATAGAATTGATGAGTTTGAAGTAGAAATCGGAGAAAAAGATGTTCAAAATCACTTGGGTTTTTGAAAAGAATTTTGAAGATATGATGCAATTCTGTCCTAAATGATGAATGAATTTAAAGAATTTTGAAATTGGATTTTGAAAATCATATTTCATTCTTTACATGAATTGAAATAAGATTGAAAATATAATACATTCTTGACTATGGTCATTGAATGTATTATATAATAATCCATATTTAAATTCAGGTGAAGAATAAAACATATTTTTGTGTTTTTATATAATTTAAAATAAAAATTAACTCTCAATATACCCTGACTATGGCCATTGGTATATATATTGAGTTAATTTTAAGTTAAACCCTAATAAAAGAAGAAATATTTGAAAATATGATGATTTTTGAAAAGGATCCAGTGTGGATCCAATGTTATTTTATAAAAGATAAAAATGCTAAGTCTTGTTTACATCCCGACTATGGCCATTGATGTAAATCATCAACTTAGGATTAATTTACCTCTTACGAAATGGTGCACGTGCCATTCGTGTTACCATTTGTGAGAATTTGAGAAATGAAGGAAAAATGCATGAAGAACAAGTAATTCATGATATTTACAATGCTCATTCATTCTATCTAAAACAAGAAATATAAATTCTCATTAAGTCTAACTTATTACAAGATTGAAAATATAACTCTCAAGTGATGATATTCCCCACATATTCTCTGCAAAACACTTGATTAGTATGGTGAGAGAAGAAAAATTGCGCATATCATATAGATGTCAATGGCAAAGTGCTCATGTGCCAAGATATTTTAAGACCTTAAAGTGTGGAAAGATGAAAATGATATATGTCTATATACATATATACATGCATATATATATATATATATATATATATATATATGTATATCTATATACATATAGGTATATATATATATGAATATATATATATCTGTATATATATATATAGACATCTGTATATGAATATATATATGTATAGGTGGAATGATGATATAGATGACATTTACGAAACTAACACCTAAAGGGTGGATGTGATATTGTGCAACAGTGAAAACACATACAGGAAATGCAAGAGGTGTGCACAGATGGAGTGTGTGCATTGGATGTTTTGCTGTAGCACTATGCAGGAAAGGGTAAGTATAATGTTATAATGGAGCTTTGATGGAGTATTATGCCAAGCGTTCTGCATTTATGATAGCAGTGAATGAGAGAAGGGAAGTGCTTGTGAACATGTAATGAGAGGGTGTAACAGTGATGGTTGGGAATGCAACAGGGTGATATGCTGTAGGTAGCATGTGTGGGGTATGGCAGGCCGTAGGGTATGATGGAGGTTAAGTGATGAGAGTGAATAGGAGAATGATAAATGGGTTGAAGATGATCATCATACTTCTATATAGTAAAGGTAATAATGGTTCCTTACAATTGATGAACTCATCAATGAGTATGTAATATGGGTCAAGAGAATCACGATTTTCGCAATCAGAGAGGACCGGGCCCTCAAATGGACTGCCTTAAGCATAGTTCCAGGAAGCTAACATCCTTCATACTAGTAAGCCTGAGTGATTTTGTTGCATAACACTCCTCGAAATCCATGGCCTCTTTCAAAAATTGACTGGGCAAAATCAGTAATAGACGACAACTGTAATATACTGCTGGAAATTTTAAATGTTATAGGATGGAGTGGGCAGGTGGCTATGCTGTGAAAGGTGGCATCCAGCGAGGTGGTAATAAAGTGGCAGATGGAGTCATAGCTGGGAATATGCAGGGAAGTGAAGAATGTTGATGAAGTGTGGAAACACACAGGTGAGACTGTGGCATGGTAGGTATGAACATAGTGGAAGTGCAGTGGGCTGCTGTGAAGGAGATAGCTATGGTGAATGGTAGCACACAGCTACTGGGAGTTGTATATGTATTGGGAGATGAGACACAACAGCAGCTAAGTGGGACTATATAGGACTTCAATGAAATAAAGGTGAAAAAAAGAGAGAAAAACTAAAAATTTCATGGTTGCTGGCAACAACCTGGGATATAGAAACAGAAACTGGTGTCCCTAGAGCAAAGGAAGCATAAGGTGCAGAGGAAGTTGTTTTTGCAAAATGTTGTTACAGCTGACAGGTGATGAAGTAATATGCATAGATGCCAAATGAAATACAAATAAAAAGGTGCATAAAATACAGGAGAATGATCTGGAATAGTTATTAAGTACAAACTAAAGGTAGTGGATGTACGATCTGCAATGAAAAGGATGTAAGAGGTGAGTTATAAATGGAGTATAATGGGGTCGTGAAAATGAAACAGTGGCTATGAAGGTGTGTTGTAATTGTTTTCTAGAAGATCTAGTATCAAGAACTAGTCCCTGATAAAATGCTCAACCTTATTAGGTATGTAACAAGCCCTTTTCAGTTTTCCTCATCCAGCAGAACATCGGCTAATGTTTGGTGCAACCTGAGTTTTGATCAACGCAGAACTGCAGCTTGTCTTGATATCCTCAAATGCACGAAGATCACCAGGAATAGTCAAGGTAAGCTCAGAACCAACAAGTTCCCGACTACCAAAATATGATTTCTTTTTACTACTGACAGATCAGTAATGAGGCATCCTCAAAAGTCCTGTGATAACTCTACCTTCCTGCGATATTCTGTCCCACCCTTTAGATACTGTTCGAATGCCATGATTTGGATTTTAAAACCAGTCGCCCATTGGGTTTCTTTCATTGACGAGAGTTTTTGCTAGATCATACGAGCTGATGAGCTAGTGCTGGAATCCACTTGAAAGAGGCACATATAATTTAAACAAGAAACAAAGTATAGTAAATCCATGTTACAGTTAGATCTAACAACTTACGAAGTGACTAACGTGATTTAGGCTATGGGGCTTGTCCTACAGGAAACTAATGTCCAGTATGTGACAGATAATCACTGCAAGGAGCTGGAATTATAACGAAATTGCAACCAAAGATCAAAGAGGGTTCAGAATGTAAAGCGATTCTGCAGAACGAAATCAGCAATTAGGTGTCTAACTGCAGATTACTTCCTTACCTTTTGCCGAAAGCCCGGAGCATTTGATGAAGTATTTGATACTTATGATAAAACAAAACACCTATGAATGTCAAATTTAGATACATCGATTTTGATGCGATGTAGTGAAAAGAGAAGAAAGGATAATAATAATGCATAAAAAAATGTGGGGAATATAATATAGATGAATCCATGGGGAATATGCAGAGACAATTGTTCAGAACAGAAAAAAAAAATGGAATGTCTGAATCACAAAGTGTGATCTATGCCCTGGAATAACTCATCAATTAGAAAACCTTTGAAATGTGAGTGAAAATGAGAATTGATTTAGTGAAATAATACTTATACGAAAATGATTAATCGTAAATTACCAAAACAGAAATCAAAGTGGAGACAGGGTAAAGATTAATAAATAAATAAAAAGGATAAGATGAAATTGGAAATAAAGACTGAAGTAAAAAAAAATGAATGAAGATAAAAAAAACTGGAGTCAAAATAAAACAGAGGAAAACGAGAATTTAAGACATGGAGATTCTTATTTCTCTGCACGAAGGGCAGCTGGATTTGCTCTGGGCAAATCGATGCTCCCATGGTGTCTCACTGAAACAATATGCGGAAAGGAAATAATAGTGAAAGAGAAAAGGACAAATAAAAAAAAAATAGGAATTGAAATAGGCAATTGGAAACAAAATTAAAATCAAGAACCAGCAGAAAATGAGATCATGCGATGGTTGAATTTGATGATATACGCAGAATAAAGCAAATCATAATTTGAAAAGAAGTAAATGAAATATATATATAAAAAAAAATACATTGGAATTCAGGAAATTCCATTTTTCTGTTGCACGAAAGCAGAGGTAATGTCGCTATAAGCAACCCTGCGTAGATTACAGGTGCGTTCAATGGGAATTGAAGTTTAAAAATTAAGAGAAGAAGAGCTAGCAGGAGTTTCAAGGAAAAGGGAAACTCATCGAACGAGTAAACACTCAAATTGCCCAAGTTAAAGGAGTTTCATAAGAAAAGAGAATGTTGGAATTCTGCATATTCCATCATTGTAGCAAATGACAAATCGATCTACCATAGATAGGTCGACCTTATCACAGATGCCTCGAGAAAAAAAAAAGAAAACAAAGAAAAGAAAAGAGGAAAAAAAAAGGGTAAACAAAATATAGACTAATACTATAAACAGATTTTTACAGAGAATCAGAAAAGAGGAAGAAGGAAAGGGGCTACTTACCTCCTTTGCTGTTACGAGATTTTGGAAACTTGGAGAAGGGGAGAAGCTGAAGATTCTCTATTTTCTGGGATGACCGACGAGTTTCCTTTCCTCGGGAGGGAGATGCTTGAGGGGAGGATTGGAAGAATGGATCAGAAGGTGTCGTGTGGAGCGGTAAGGGCTAGATTGTAATGGAGAAGGTGAGAGGGTGAAAACTGGATCCCTTCATCCTCTTGCGTGCTCCTCTTTTAAAGAAGAAGAGGAGGATTCAAGAGAGGGGCTGTTGGTTGAAGATGAGAGGTTGTTGAAGATGGAGGGCTTCGGGAAGAAGAGATGGAGGTTGTTTAGGATGAGTGGAGGATGGGTGCTTCCACAGGGTAGTGCGAGAGATGGCTGTTCGCCCTTTCTCAAATTTTCAAAAGAAGGATTCCCTCTTTTTTAAGTTTTTTGTAAAATGGCTCAAGATGAGGTTTTTGGCAAAATCTCTAAAACTACTTATTTTCCTCGTAGTTTTTCCGATTTTTTTTTATTTTTTTTGCAGAATTTTTCCATTTTTTTGTACTTTTGGAACAAAAGTCTAAGTTTTTATACGAAAACAAAGATTAAACACTAATTTTTTGTATTTTTCTAAAAAATATTTACAGAAGTATCTTTCTGAAAATTTCAGACCATTTCGGGAAAATTTCTTCAGAAGAATGGGTTCGGACCTGAGTTTTGAGAAAATGTTCGAGTTTTGACGCTCGAATCGAGAAATACAACGTGATGGATCCAAACGAATGTCGGATGGACTGTCCAAGCTATTTAAAGACTATTTTTGGTATTTTCTATAATTTTAATTTAAAATTGGACAATGAGACTCATATTTGAATATTTTATCTGGATCCGGATCCGAAATTGAGTCAGATATACAAAATGAATTTAATTTCAGAAAACTTGAGAAGTAAAATGGGATTTATATTTAAGAGTGACTCAATTACCCAGAAAATGAAGATAAAGGGCAAAAAAGGGAATATTTACAAACTTTTGAAAAATTTGGGGTGTTCACACATCCGAAATTGCCTCATGGATGAATGGGGCTTACGGTCCTTCTTGTCGGCATTGCCATCAGGTCTCTGGCAGATTATCTGTGGTAAGTGGCAAACAAATCATGCTTAATCAAGGGATTTTGGTATTTCCTCTTTTCTTTTCTTTTTATTTATGAATAATATATCATGCTTCCATTACTTTGTGATTCCAGTAGGATATTTCATCACATCATTTTCCTGTGATGATTGATTTTCTATTCTATTTTGATTACGTTTCATAGCATTTGAAGGCCTTTATTCCATTTTGTTTAAGGTGTTTGGTTCATTTTGACATTCGATTGGTCATGGCACCCAAAGTCCTTCCAATTTTGATTGATTTGGATTATTCTAGTGTATGATCAGCACCATTTTATTTCACTGGTTATTTACCACAAATGTGGTTCATTGCATCTGTATAAGTTTTAAGGGCATGATCTGCCTTGTTTCTTATTTCGCTTCAGTTTACTTTCCTGCAAAATTTCCTTTTTTCTGAATTAAATTATTGAATCATTTCACTTGCTCCATTATCTATACCATTTGTCTCAGCATCACCCATCCAAGAGTGCAATCCCTCATTGCCAACAAGTTGTCTTTTGATGTCCCCACTGTCAAGGCCCTATCCCTTTTTCTTTTGGGTTGGTGGCGAACTAGCAGCATGCCTCATGTTAGCCACCAAACCCCACCAGAAAATTGATCATGTATGAGCCAGGAATGTGTACTTAAGGGTTGGCATGACATGTGTCACCAGCAGTATATACCTATTGACAATGACACTAAGTTCTGGTGGAGGTTTGTTGCTAAATACCATGCTTCATCTTAAATTGGGTCATCCAGATTTTCATTACAGAAGATGCAAAACACTCACCATATGTTTGCTGCAAGTACCTACCAAGCTCTTGCTGGAGTGAGGTTCTCCACACCCATCCACGATGTATTTAAATTAAAAACCAGATTCCTGGTATCGTCGAGAAGTATATCCAGACACTGCTTTTAAATCTGTCTTCATCATGCTAAGGCCCTGTCCAGCTTCACTCAGATTCGCAGCAGCAGTTTCAGTTCAAGTTAATGTGACATCGGCAGTTAGTGGCTGAAGCAAGCTGAATCACCAAATTGGGTCCCAGATCGAGGAGCTTGAGCTGTAGTCATAATCTCACATGATTTCAGAACCTGCAAACTTAAATCAGCCCGATCGCCATCATTCCTACAATCCTGAATGCTCTCAAAGCAGTTGGAGGAACGGATTTCATCATATCGGGCCTTGATGCTTCTGTGGAGTAGAACCAAGTTTTAACTTGCTATATGAATCTTGATCTGCTAAAGATAAAATCAGAGGTCTGATTCCAATCTCTAGTTGCAGATCGTGATGTGCTGAGCCAAAAGCCTAAGGACTGATTCCAATCGCTAGTTGAGGCAAGTGTCTGTCATCTTCAGCACCTCATTTGAACATACACTATCTCATATATCTGCTATAACTTTCTGCACCTATACACACACTATGCTGCAATCCTGTTGCCACTGTGTATACATCATCCCTCATGCACCTTCATTTTTTGCATTATGCTCCTACTTGATATCATTATACCCATCATGACCCACCTACAGCAAGCATGACAATGATTTTTTTTTTTTTTTTTTGAATATCAATTGGTGAACCTCATACTTGTGACATGAGTTTTTGTATTTGATTGAATACATTTCTGTGAAATAAAGAGTTAAGATGAGCTTTTGTGAATGATCATGCTTCAACCCCTTTTATGAGTTTCAAAGTATTTGAAGAAGTCTGGGTGAGAATGGCTATAAGCATGGTTGTTCTTGGGTGCTTCAAGGTAAATTAACAATTCAGATTTCACCATAGGACAGTGAATTTTTCATAGCGATTCCCAATGAACTACTATGGTCCTTCATCGCTATAGTAGTTCATCAAGGAACTACTATAGTTGTGGTCTTTCACAGTGGTTCACAATGAATCACTGTGGTCTTTCATTTCCATAGTGGTTCATCATGAGCTACTATGGCTATTGCCTTTCACGATGGCACATCTTGGACCACCCTGGCCCTTGCCTTCATCCATTGCATATAGATTTTCATTTTACCTATGGCATTGCCTATACACACACACACACACACACAGATATATATATATATATATATATATATATATATATATATATATATATATATATATATATATATATATATATATATATATGCACATTCTCTAACAAATGTAGGGTTTGCCATATGCCTTTCTCATTCAAAGTAAAGCATCTTGTATAAGAATTAGAAGTCATTTGCATTAACATTTTTTGTTTTTTAAATTTCCTTTTTGTGCTAATTCCATCTTGCAGGAATATGTGAAAAGCTTGAATTAGGAATTTTCGATATTTTCAATTCCAATGTTGTAATAAGCTAGATATTAATGAAAACTCTACATTTCCAGTCTTAGATTAGAATGGATGAGCATGTAAATAACATTTGTTTCATTATTTTCCTTTATTTCTGAAAATTCACAAATGGGAACACGAATGACAAGTGCACCATTTTATAAAAGGTGATTAATCCTAAGTTGATGATTTACATCAATGGCCATAGTCAGGATGTAAACAAAACTTAGGATTTTCATCTTTTATAGAATAACACTGGGTCCACACAGGATCCTTTTAAAAAATCATCATATTTTTCTAAATATTTTCCTCTTTTATCAGAGTTTAGTTTAAAATTAAGTCGATATATATATCAATGGTTATAGTCAGGATATATTGAGAATTAATTTCATTTTTAACTCTATAAAATCACCAAAATATGTTTTATTCTTCACTTGAATTTAAATATGATTGTTATATAATACATTCAATGACCATAGTCAGGGATGTATTATATCCTCAATCTTATTTTAAATCACTTAAAGAATGAAATATTCTTTTTCAAAATTCAATTTTCAAATTCCTTTTTCATTCATCATTTATGATAGAATTGCATCATATTTTCAAAATTCCTTTTCGAAACTCCAAATGATTTTTAGTATTTTCTTCATTTCTCAAATCAATTCTTATTTATAGATTCAAATTCAATTCTATCTCATTTCAAGATTCAAAATTCAATTTTAAAGTCCAATTTGACTCTGAAATTTCAACTTCATTTTTATATTCACAATTCAATTTCCAATTCAAATCTCAAAGTTCAAATTAACTTTGAAATTCCAAATTCATTTTCCATATTCAAATTCAAACTCAAATTTAAATCAAAATCAATTTCAAAGTTCAAATTAACATTGAAATTTTTGATTCACCTTCTGATTTCAAATTCAAACTTTAAAATCAAGTTTTTCTTTATCTTCAAAGTCTTGATTCTCAAATTCAAAATCAAAGTTTGAGATTGATTCTGAATCTTAAAAATTTGATTTTTCTCAGGTTTTAAATTCAATCTGGGTTTTCAAAACCCAGATCCATCTTCAAAAGTCCCATTTGGACTTTCCAAAATCCAATTCTAGACTTAGAATCCAAATCCACTTTGGATCCAGATTTCCAAATCCAAATTCTATTTTGGATCCCAGACTTTGGATCCAGTTCCCATTTAGGATTCCAGATTTCAGATTCAACTTTATCTTGGATCTTAGACTTTGGATGCAATTCCATTTAGGATCTAGAATTCAACTTCACCATTGGATCTCAAATTTCAGATCCAATTCCCATTTAGAATTCTAATTCTCTTGGATCTCAGACTTCAGATCCAAAAATCCATTTTAGGGTCCAGAGTTCAGATTTTAGATCCAACTTCATCTCAAATCTTAGACTTCAGATCCAATTCCACTTAGAATTCCAGAACCCGGATCCAACCGTATTTCGGATCTCAGATCTCAAGTCCAAATTTCATCCTGATATCAAACTTCAAATCTGAAATTCAATTTCATTTTTAAATCTCATCTCTTCTCCTAAATCCAGGTTCAAAGTCCATTTCTGACTTTGAAACTTTATCTCCTTTTATCTCAACTTCAAATCCCAATTTATTTTCCCAAAAACTTTGATTATTTCAAAGACTCAGAACTTTATATCTCAAGTTCTAAGTTAGAAACCATTTCTTCACTCTATTATCAAATTCATATGAGAAACACTTGGAGATTTCCAAAATCATTTTTTTTCAAAAAGAGCATACATCCTTGCATTGCACAAGCATGATTCTTTGTGCATTCAGACTTAGGATAAATTCTTAGATAATATTTTAGCAAAGCAAAAGGTATAAATTTGATCCTTGGTTCGATTACCCCTGGTAAAGGCACCAGGAACGGTCGAACCTCGTACTGATGAGCGAATCCCGTCTCTCCATTTTCCCGTAAATTTTCAAAACGGAAGTGAGTAATTTTCTAAATATTTTCAAATCAAGGTCAAGTGAGACCCCGCAAAAGAGTTTCTCTCTCTTCTTCCTTTTCTCATTCTCTCTTCTTCTTTTCCGATCTTTTATTCCCCTTCAAAAGGGGGATAGAGGATTAGAAAAGCGAAGAGAAAGGAGAAGAGGAACGAGAGGAAAAATTTTGCGATGATCACAGGTTTGGCGACCATGATGGGGACTCGTCTTCGTTCGGTCGAATTTATGCATTTTTCCTTTCGCTTTGATATTATCTAAGTCTTTATTCTATAAATGTCAGCTTCATTTCCATACAAACCTTAGGAGCCTAGACTCGGTCCCAAGCTGACATAATGCATATAGGATCTAAGTATGGTTTGGTAGGACCATATTGAGGAGATTATTCCATGCTCACATTAGACTTAGATCTGAAATACAACTCTCCTCAATTCTAGGGATTGAATGTAAACAATGTATGTAAGTGTATGCTTCTCTTCATTTTAATCCATCTCTTTTTGGACTTGCATTAGAGCTTTCTGGTTTTATCTGCATGTTGAACATGTTTTTTGAAAACATCCCTACCTATATTGTCCCGGTCTTCACGTTGCTGGGCTGTCTCACTGAACCATAGTTCGGGAGAGAGACTCATAACTGGACCACTTATTTGGGTTCGCGCCCCCCCTACCACGTACCTAAGAGCCATAGTCCGAGGTATATCGGTAGGTACTCAAGGATGTTGGGAAGCTATTACCTTAGAACCAGAGAGATATTTTATGCCACGTACTTCGAGCCTCGGCTTGAGCATATCAGCATACCTTGATTGGAATCAGATGATCTAAATCTTAGAGTTAGGATTAAGGTCCTATCAGCCATTTCAAAATATTGCATTTAGAGTCAGCTTTAGGGAATGCTGTTTGTGCATCCTTGTTTGTGTATCTGTGATCGTGTGATATTTTATATTTTCCTTATATTTTCCAAAACCCTGGGTATATATTATTCAAAATTTCCTCTTTGTTTTTAAAACCTAGGTGTATCTTTCCTTTCCTTCTTCTGATTTCTTCAATCTTTCTGATCCTGCCTGCAATTTTCAAAAATCGTAAATCCTTGCCATCTATTTTTAAATTATTTTTCCTCCTGTCTTCCCAATGTATCTCCTGATTCTATAAATCTCTTTTCATCAAGAGATATCCTTTTCAAAATAGCAATTTTCCTTCATATCCCAGTTGTTTTCCTCTCTACCAAGAAACAACGCGATTGTCATAAATTCCCGCGAAGACTCAATCCTTAGTAATAGGATATCTTTTGTCAAATTTTCTTTTGTCAAAATTTTCTCCAAAATTTGTCTAAATATCTCATTCTATCCTACAGAGGACATTGATACTCCATCATGGTTCAGACAAGAACTGGAAAGGAAACAGTTCCTCAGCACAGTGATAGAGAATTAGAAGGAATGGACTCTCCCCGCGCATCCAGAGGACAGGGTCAGAACAAAGGAGATGATATTGACCCCGCTATGTATGGTCTGTTCCAAAAGATGATGGCTAGGATGATGTCGGAGCAAGCAAAGGCCAATCTGAAAGAGGCAGTTCTTAAGAACAAACCAAAGAAGAAAGCTGTGAAAAGGCAAGTCCGGATTGTCAGAAAGAAGGTACAGCTTGACACCACTTCTAAGGAATCAGAATCAGCCGAGGAAGCATCAGAAGAGGAAGAGCAGTTTGTCTATAATCAGAATCCTTCGCAGCAGTTTGTGAAAATCACCGCAGAGCCTGAATCTGCGAACAAATCTATTCCAGTTGAGGATCCAATGTGCAAGCAAATGAAGGAGATGAATCGAGCAATCAAGGACATTCAAGCTAAGAGTAATGGCAAGCAGACCTACACTGGCGAGGATTTTTATGATGGCCTAGATGGGGATGATAACCTGGAGAATCTTCCTCGCAAGTTTCTCAAGTTTGACGGAACTGGCAACCCTAAAGCCCACTTGACTACATTTTATGCAGAGTGCAGCCGTTTCAGGAAAGATAACAGGGCCTTGTTCATTTGCTTTCCCCGCAGTCTGGAGGGTATAGCGGCCAGGTGGTATGCCGACCACATCAATCCTATCAAACTACGAGAGTTCGATAAAGTAGTGAACTTGTTCATTGAGCGCTTCTTATTCAACACTGAGGCCTCACCTACGCTCAATCATCTTTACAACCTGAAGCAAAATGAGAATGAGAGAGCTGGCGAATTCATCCACAGGTGGAAAAGCACCTGCAACAAGATGAAGGTTCCTATTCCAGAGGAGCATGCATTGCAAATAATCCTCAACAATTTCTCTCAGCTCCTGAGGAGCCTCATTGCCACTTCTCCGGCAAGATCCTTTATCAAGTTGATTGAGCGAGCCAAATGGCTCGAGTCAGGAATGGAAAATGGGCTCTACGAGGGCATGCCTTTGGTCAAAAACATCCAAGACCAGAAGAAGAAGGCGCAGTTCACTCATGCAGCTGATACCTTTGGCCATGATCATGACAGCAGCAGAAGAAACAAAAATGACAGTAAAAGAGACCAGAACCATAGTGCAGCTCAAGGGGAAAAGTCTTCCAAGCAGAATGACAAGTCGTCTTAGTCTAACTTTCTGCAAAAGGAAAAGGTAAAGCGCGAAGGTTGGAGTAATGACCGCGAGTTCACTCCTCTGAAGCAAACGCTCGAAGAAGCCCTTGAATTCATGCTTACCAAAGGATTGGTGAAACTTCCAAAAGTCACGAATTCTCCCACAGTTATGGGAAGGTTCATGAATCAGTTCTGCAAGTTCCATCGAGCAGTGGGGCATGACACCGATCACTGCTTCGTCTTCAAAAATATTGTTCAGTATTGCATAGACAAGAGTCTCCTTGTTGAAGACGAAGAGGAAGACAAGCTAGCCATCATGACCAAGCCTTTCCCAGACTACTCAGAAGATTGATCATGCTAGAATTCTCTGCTTTCCTCCCCTTTTGCCAGTCACCTTGTAGGGGCCAGTCTGCCCAGTCTTTTGTGACCTTTTGGTCAAAGTACTTGTAAATATTCCAGTCTTTTGTTATCAGTTTTGCTCATCAATGAAATGTCAATTTTTCTTCATATCTTTGATATCAAAATACTTCCTTCCTCTACCACACAGGGGCATTTGTTCTTGAAAAATTATATTTTCATTTCAAAAATCTTCTTTGTCATCGGCTTCTATTAAACTGCATGAAATTCTTATTCTTCTCAGAAGGAGGGACGATCCCGATGTCGTTCATGAGAGAAATGATATTACCTATGAGGATTTTTCAAAATCATGAAATTTTGAAAATTTCCTGCAAATTTTTCGTTACGATCGCCAAGGGTTCAATATTTTGGTCCAATCTTTTTAGAAAACCAACCCTTGTATTGATCTTCTATTCCAAAATTGGTTTCGAATCATTATCTTCAAAAATCAACCATTGTGTTGATTTTCTTTTCAAATTTGGTTTCGAATCATTATCTTTATCAACCCTTGTGTTGATTTTCTTTTCCAAAATTTGGTTTTGAATCATTATCTTCAAAAAATCAACCCTTATGTTGATTTTCTTTTCCAAAACTGGTTTTCGAGTCATCATCTCCAAAAGAATCAACTCTTATGTTGATTTTCTTTTCTAAAAATTGGTTTTAAACCATTGTCTTCAAGATCAACCCTCGTGTTGATCTTCTATTTTCAAAATTGGTTATTCGAACCATTATCTTCAAAAAGATCAACCCTTGCGTTGATCTCATTTTACAAAACTAGTTTCGGACCATTGTTTTCAAAAATCAACCCTACTATCGATCTCCTTCTTCAAAATAGGTTTGAACCATTTTCAAAAATTGACCCTCATGATGATCTCTCTTCAGAAATTGACCCTCGTGGTTCTTCTTCGAAGATAAGTTCCCACGTCAATCATTCTCCCAATTTCACCTTGCGGTTGATTTCCTTCCCAAAAATAATTTTTCACCTGTCTTTTCAAACATTCCCCTCTCACTTTAAAAAATCCCATATGCAAGCAGGATCAGACAAACTCGTTTTTCTCAAAACTTATAAATTTTCAGTTAATCTTGTTATTTTTTAATAATGTCATTCAGTTTATTCATATTTTTATCAAGTTTACATCAATTTTATCAATTTTTATCAAGTTTTATCAATTTTCCCTCAATTTTATTAAATTTTATTAACTTTTTACCCTTTCAAGTTAAGGGATAAACCTGATGCCTCTTTCCCATGAGGTATTCCTTTCTCCTTTTTCCCTTTCAGGATAAGGGATAAAACCTGAACCTCGGCCTTCGAGGTATTTTCTTCTCCCTTTCAGGTTAAGAGATAAACCTGAACCTCGGCCTTCGAGATATTTTTTCTTTCCCTTTCAGGTTAAGATAAACCTGAACCTTGTTCATCGAGGCATTTCTCCTTCTTCCTTCAGGATAAAGGATGATCCTGAAGTCTTTTATCATTAAATTTTCCACCAAATTTTCACCAGACTTTTGTCAGTCTTTATCAATTTTTATCCTTTGTCAATGTTTGTCAATTTTATTGATCTTTATCAATTTTTATCAATTTTATTTGATGCTTTGTCAATCTTTTCTTTATTAAATTTTTATCAATTTTATTCTTCAACAACCTTTATCACTTTTTATCAATTTATTTCCCTTTTCCTCTTCAAGATAAGAGATAATCCTGAAAACCCCGGCAATCATTCTCACTTTAATTTCCAAATGTCTTCAAGATGCCGGTCTCCTCTTTCGACTCTCGGTCAGAAAAGCCAGAGCTCGTGCGGGTACATTTTCAAAACCCAGTGCTCGTGCTGGTGCATCCAAAACCCAGTGCTCGTACTGGTGCAATTCCAAAACCTGGTGATCATACTGGGGCATTTTAGAAAATCAGTGCTCGTTCTATTGCAATTTCAAAACTCAGTGCTCATACTGGGGCATTTTTTTTCAAAAAAACTAGTACTCGTACTGATGCATTTTAAAAAATCCAGGGCTCGTACGGGTATATTTGCAAAATCCAGTACTTGCAATCTAGCACTCGTGCTAGCGTCTGACTGACCGATCAGTTAACCCCTCAGGTTCAGTCTTTGCACTAACCATTCATCAAAAATCAAAGCTCTAATTTCAATTTTGACCTTGGGGTTATTCAATTCCCAATTTCAAGCCTTCAAGCTACAATCTTCATCAATCTTTTCTCAATCTTCCTTAATTTTTGTCAATCTTTCATCAATTTTTATCCCTTTTTCATCAATTTGCCTCAATTTTATTCGTTCTCTGTTTAGGATAAGGGAATAATCCTGAAATCAGACCACATACAATCAACCATGATGGTCCTCTTCATTGCAAGTCAGATAATCCAGTCCTCGAACTGGTCATTCTCAAAACTTTCAATCTCAGTCCTCGTACTGGCGATTTTCAAAATTCAATCGTTTGATTAAAGATTTTTTTTTGAGATTCGAGTTTCGACTCGAACTTCCATTTCTCCTTTGAGATTCAAGTTTTTTACCCAAACTTTCGAGATTCGAGCCCCGACTCGAATTTTCCAGCTTTCCTTAGAAGATTTGACTGGTTACTCAGAACTTCCTTTCCTTAAAAAATCTGAACTTTCCAGTTTTCCTTTAAGATTTGAGCCCCGACTCGAATTTTTCAGCTTTCCTTTGAAGATTTGAGTTTTAACTCGAGTCTTCTTTTCCTTCAAAAAAATCTAAACCTCCCAGTTTTCCTTTGAAGATTTGAGTTTCGACTCGAATTTTCCTTTGAAGATTTGGGTTTCAACCCGAATTTTCTCTCCTTAGAAACCAAGCTTCCTAGATTTCCTTCGAAGGCTCGAGTTTTGACTCGAATTGTCCAGCTTTCCTTGTAGAATCTGAGTCCTAATTCGGATGTTCTTTAAAAAAAACCAACTTCTGAGTTGGGCTTACCTTCAAAATCTAGTTTTATGCCAAGCTTGCTTTTAGAACTCTAAATTGGTATTTACCTTCAGAATTTAGCTTCGTGCTGGATTCTTCTTCAGAATCCCACTGATGTGTCAAAAACTCGATGTTAAGCAAAGTTTTCATCATCAAGGATTTCAGGAACATCTTGCCAAATTGCCATAAAATAGTTGTTGATCTCAAACTTTTATTGCATAAAGAATTTTCTCAAATCTCCTTAGTATTCCTTCCAAAAGGGTGAAGCTTTTGTGAAGAAAGACTCAAACTTCAAATTTTCTGGTGGTCAACCAAAAGGATGAAGAAAAAATCTTCGATATGACAGGCGAAGGAAAATTCAATGATGTTGAAAAGCCATAAATGAACTGATATTGATCATAGCTATGACGCATTCTTAAAGATTATTCTTTTGACATTAAGGCAGTTGAAATATCCTGGGCAATAAAAAGAACCTACCCAATCCATATCTCCTCAGTCATTTGAGCTGCAATCAAATATCCGCAAAATGGATCTCTCAATTGTCATCGAGATGAAGACGAATATGCGAGTTAGATCTCCGGGGCCAAAGAAGATTTGGATCATCTCCGAGATGAAGGAGTTTGTGAAGGATCTTTTCAGGGAACATTTTGAGCACCGTCACGATGAAGGCGACTGTAATAAACCTCCCGACAAACCCTAAAAGATATTTGATTTCTGCTATCATCTAGAGATTTTGACCAATGAACCAATATCATCAAGCCTAATTCCTGAGAAAGAAAAAGAAGGATCGAAGCATCTCCAAGATGAAGGAGTTTGTGACGTACCCTTCCCCGAAAAAAGAGGAAAAAGTCAGGACATCTCCAAAATGAAGGATGATATAAAAGTCCAAGAAAGCTCCATAACTCAAAAGAGTGCAAAAAGATCATCATGGAAAAATGCCTAGGATATGAAACTGCCCAAACTGTCAAAACTCTTCTTTATCTATGTAAAATTCTTCTATCAATATCTTTTCATTCAAATGCTTTTATGAAGCTAAGAATATTTCCTCTCTTTTTATATCAAGGAAATTGATAGCATCCTTGAAGAAAACTAACAACAATAATTTGACTTTGATTCTGGATTCTATAGAGTTAACCCAGTTGGGGGTAATACTCTAGGTGGAAGAAGGAACATCTTTCAAAGTGCTTGCTTTCAATTACCTTGAAACAACTACAATTTTTTATCACTTTGGCAATATTCTCCAGCTTTCTTCATAAGAAATAATAACTTGATGTCTGTTTTGATACATCCTGGTGTTTCCTTCTCCGTCTTTCGCTTTGATTGAAAGATTCACCTTCTCCTTGCTAAAAGGATCGCCTTATCCATCTTTCGCTTTGATCGAAAGATTTGCCTTCTCCTTTTCTAAAAAAGGATTGCCCTTCTCATCTTTCACTTTGATCGAAAGATTCACCTTCTCCTGTCAAAAGGATTGCCCTCTTCATCTTTCGCTTTGATCGAAAGATTTGCCTTCTCCTTGCTAAAAGGATTGCCATCCTCATATTTCGCTTTGTCGAAAAGATTCACCTTCTCCTTGTTAAGTGGATTGCCTTATTCATCTTTCGCTTTGATCGAAAAATTTGCCTTCTCCTTGCTAAAAAGATCGCCTTATTCATCTTTCGCTTTGATCGAAAGATTTGCCTTCTCCTTTCTAAAAGGATTGCCTTATTCATCTTCCGCTTTGATTGAAAGATTTGCCTTCTCTGATTGCCCTCTTTCTCTTTCGACTTATCGAGAGATTCTCCTTCTCCTTGATTATAAGGTCGCCTTACTCATATTTCGCTTTGTCGAAAAATCACCTTGCTCTTGTTAAAAGGATCACCTTTATTATCTTTCACACCATCGAAATATTTGCCTCCTGTTACCTTATTCATCGTTCATTTTGTCGAAATAATTGCCTCACATCTCCTTATTTTTCATCTCTCACATTCCCAGAAGAGTTGCCTCGTTCGAGCGAGGTATCTCTCCCAGTTCCATCACAGTTTCTTCACTCAAGAAATCCGTATGGTCATTCCCGTTCAGGATAAGGGAAAAACCTGAACTTTCTGCAAAAGGTCTGTTATTGTCGAAAGCTATTTTCAGTCTCAGTAATGAGGCACCCAAGATCAAACCCCTTTTCAAGCTTTAGGGACCCTCATTTTCATCCTTTTGCAAACCCCTCTTAGACTTGTTGTGCGAAGTCTAGAGGTCCCATCACAGTTTTCTCGCTCTTCGAGGATGCTGTATCCGTTCAGGCTAATGATTAAACCTGTTACCTCGCTCCTCGAGGTATCACCAAAACCCTCTGCGAGAGGTCATCTATTTTTAGAAAGTTGATTTAGTCTCAGCAATGAGACACCCCAGATCATCCCCTTTCCAAGCTTTAGGGAATCCCTTGTTTTTCTCTTCTCGCAAACCCCTTTTGGATTTGTTAGTCCAAATTCCGAAGGTCCCATCATGGTTTCTTCACCCAAGGATTCCGTATGGTCGCCCCTTTCAGGTTAAGGGTTAAGCCTGAACCTCACTACGCGAGGTATCTTTCCATTCCGGTTAGGGTTAAACCTGAATCTCGTTCCGACTAGATATCCTTTCTAGTCCCACCACGGTTTCTTCATCCAAGGATTTCGTACGGTTCTCCCCACTCAGGTCAAGGGTTAAACCTGAATCTCGCTTTGGCGATGCATTTCGTTGTCCCATCACGGCTTCCTTGTTCAAGGATTCCGTATGGTCGTCCCTTTCAGAATAAGGGTTAAAGCCTAAACCTCATTCCACGAGGTATCTTCCGTTCAGGTTTGGGTTAAACCTAAGCCTCGTTTTGACGAGGTAATCCTCCCTGTTCCATCATGGTTTTTCCCCACAAAGGAATCCATGCTCTGTACATCCATCCAGGAAAGTATCATACTTGAAGTTTCATCTCACAAGGCATTTCTCTCAAAAATGTCCCACCGAGGTCCGCTTATATTCCTTTCCCCATCCAAATTATCTTGATCTATCTTTGTCCCATCCAGGTTAAGGGTTGAACCTGAGTCATTCAAAAGGCTGATCTTGTCTCACCCATGAGACTTGATCAAAATTCTTATCCTTCACCATCCTCGGTATCTTCACCCAAAGTCCCATCACGATTTCCTAATTTCTATTGTTCAGTCATATCATTTTCGAGGATTTCATCTCCCCAAAGGCCATTCAGGATAAGATTTTAAGCCTGAAAAGCCATGTTTTTGAAGTAATTCTTCCACACCCAGTTCAGGTTTGCTGACTGGGGCATTTTTCAAAAATTGGAGTATTTCTTTGCCACTAAGCTCGGCTTTCAACCGACTTAGTAGCAAAGAGGGGCATCTGTGAACACCCCAAAATTTTTAAAATGTTGTAAATATTTCCTTTTTGCCCCTGACTCTATTTACTGGGTAATTAAGTCAGTTTTTAATCTAAATACCAGTTTATTTCTTAAATCTTACTGAAATTATATCCATTTTATATATCTGACTCAATTTCGGATCTGGATCCATTGTCAAAATCCAAATCTGAGCTTTGTCATCCGATTTATAAAGCAAATTCTCAAAATTACTAAAATAACCTTTTGAAAGGCTCAGACAGTTCGTCTGGTATCAGTTTGGATCCATCATGTTATATTCCTCGATTCAAGGTTTAAAACTCGAATATTTTCTCAAAACTTGGGTCCAAACTCATTTTCTGAAGAAATCAAATCTAAATTTTCAGAAAAACCCTCTTTTTGTAAATATTTATCAAAAAATATAAAAAAAAATAGTCTCCTCTCTCGGGTTTTAGAGTTTTATTTCTAAAATAACAAAAAAATCAGAAAATACTGAGAAAAGAACAAAAAAAAGAAAAAAATCAAAATAATAAAGAAAAAAAAATGGTTTTCTAAAAACCCGTTTTTGAAAAAAACTTTTTAAAAGGCCCCTTTTTGAAAAATTTTACTTTCAGGTTTTTAAAAGTCGAGTTAGGGTTTTGAAACCCTCTCTCTCGTCTTCTCCCCTTCTCTTTCGCCCTTCCCATCTTCCTCACGCCCCTTTTTCTCAACCCTTCATCGCCTACCCTCTCCCTCCTCCGCTCATCTTCAACGGCCTCACCCTTCTCGAGTCTTCCTCTCATTTCTACATAAGCAACTGCAGGCGGGACTCTTTCCCATCATTTTTTTCACCCCCGACACCCGTCTCCTCTTCGATCTACCACCTTCATCCTTTTTGATTCACGCGCCTCCTCTTTGACTCTTCTTCCTCTCCTTCTTATTCCGCCGATTTTCCCCTAAATAACTGAAGGAAGCTGACGAATCCCATAGCGAAGTCATGGTAAGAGTTTCTTTCACTTTCCTCTTTCTCCTTGTTTTATGAATTTCTGAGTTATTTACCCATTTTTTTTTTGCAAGCCTCTATGTAGCACCAATCTACGCATAGTAGAATCAGCTTACAAATGGCAACATTAATAGGAATGTTTCATTCCAACATATTTTCATTTTTTTTTTCTTCTCTTTCCCATTCTGTTGTTTCACTTACAATTCTAATCTATAGTTGATCTTATGATTTTGGATTTCCTTTCATTATTATGAATCTCTGTTTACATTCGATTTCTGACCCCATTCTCAATAATCGGTTTATATTTTGATTTTTCCTTTTAGTTCGATCTTGTTTGCATCTATTTCCTACCTTATGATGTTCACAGCATTTCATTTATCATTCATACGGCCCCCTGCATCACCAGCGTAGTCAAGTATCATTGCTTCTGTGGCGCATGTGATCTTCACCAGTTGCAGGCATCTCATTGAATCATCGATGATGTCATGATTTCAGCATCTATGTAGGTCTGATCCACTACAGTGCACCCAACACGGCAGTGAATTCGATATGGCATCCTTACCTCATCTAGCATTCTGTATTTTCCTGGGCATGCACTTCATTTCGAGCATCACATTTGATTTCTACATGGTTCCTGTAACACATCTCATCTTACTTCAAGCCATTTGCATTAACTCTTTGTTTTAGCTCCATTCTGCATGTCTTCACCATGGGTACATGATTTTGCATCATAACATCAATCTTGCATCCATCATAACATGTTGGTCATCCCAGATTGAAAAAGGATTCAGGTTCAATCTGCTGAGAGCCAATCAAATTTTAATTTATCTCCCTAGAACAATACAACAGGAAGCAATTAGGATTTACTGAAAGTGTTTCGTTGGCCATGAAATTTGTTCATAACGAACTCATTCAACATCATGTCCTGTGTTTTTCACAGTCTCAGTTTACAACATCGGTCCCCAATGTGAACACCCACATAAGGATGGGATATTAGGATCAGTGTGTTGTTGCTCAGATGTGCATAGACACGGTGGTGTGTTGTTGTGTACTGGCCATTCAAGCAAGGGCAACCGAAATTGCCTCATGGATAGATGGGGCTTACGGTCCTTCTTGTCGGCATTGCCATCAGGTATCTGGCAGATTATCTGTGGTAAGTGGCAAACAAATCATGCTTAATCAAGGGATTTTGGTATTTCCTCTTTTCTTTTCTTTTTATTTATGAATAATATATCATGCTTCCATTACTTTGTGATTCATGTAGGATATTTCATCACATCATTTTCCTGTGCTGATTGATTTCCTATTCTATTTTGATTACGTTTCATAGCATTTGAAAGCCTTTATTCCATTTTGTTTAAGGTGTTTGGTTCATTTTGACTACATTTTGACATTCGATTGGTCATGGCACCCAAAGTCCTTCCAATTTTGATTGATTTGGATTATTCTAGTGTATGATCAGCACCATTTTATTTCATTGGTTATTTACCACAAATGTGGTTCATTGCATCTGTAAAAGTTTTAAGGGCATGATCTGCCTTGTTTCTTATTTCGCTTCAGTTTACTTTCCTACAAAATTTTTTTTTTTCTGAATTAAATTATAGAATCATTTCACCTGGTCCATTCCCTATACCATTTGTCTCGACATCACCCATCCAAGAGTGCAATCCCCCATTGCCAACAGGTTGTCTTTTGATGTCCCTAGTGTCAAGGCCTTGTCCCTTTTTCTTTTAGGTTGGTGGCGAACTAGCAGCATGCCTCATGTTAGCCACCAAGCCCCACCAGAAAATTGATCATGTATGAGCCAGGAATGTGTACTTAAGGGTTGGCATGACATATGTGTCACCAGCAGTATATACCTATTGACAATGACACTAAGTTCTAGTGGAGGTTTGTTGCTAAATACCATGCTTCATCTTAAATTGGGCCCTCCAGATTTTCATTACAGAAGATGCAAAACACTCACCATATGGTTGTTGCAAGTACCTACCAAGCTCTTGCTGGAGTGAGGTTCTCCACACCCATCCACGATGTATTTAAATTAAAAACCAGATTCCTGGTATCGTCGAGAAGTATATCCAGACACTGCTTTTAAATCTGTCTTCATCATGCTAAGGCCCTGTCCAGCTTCACTCAGATTCGCAGCAGCAGTTTCAGTTCAAGTTAATGTGACATCGGCAGTTAGTGGCTGAAGCAAGCTGAATCACCAAATTGGGTCCCAGATTGAGGAGCTTGAGCTGTAGTCATAATCTCACATGATTTCAGAACCTGCAAACTTAAATCAGCCCGATCGCCATCATTCTTACAATCCTGAATGCTCTCAAAGCAGTTGGAGGAACGGATTTCATCATATCGGGCCTTGATGCTTCTGTGGAGTAGAACCAAGTTTTAACTTGCTATATGAATCTTGATATGCTAAAGATAAAATCAGAGGTCTGATTCCAATCTCTAGTTGTAGATCGTGATGTGTTGAGCCAAAAGCCTAAGGACTGATTCCAATCGCTAGTTGAGGTAAGTGTCTGTCATCTTCAGCACCTCATTTGAACATACACTGTCTCATATATCTGCTATAACTTTCTGCACCTATACACACACTATGCTGCAATCCTGTTGCCACTGTGTATACACCATCCCTCATGCACCTTCATTTTTTGCATTATGCTCCTACTTGATATCATTATACCCATCACGACCCACCTACAACAAGCATGGCAATGATTTTTTTTTTTTTTTTTTGAATATCAATTGGTGAACCTCATACTTGTGACATGAGTTTTTTTATTTGATTGAATACATTTCTATGAAATAAAGAGTTAAGATGAGCTTTTGTGAATGATCATGCTTCAACCCCTTTTATGAGTTTCAAAGTATTTGAAGAAGTCTGGGCGAGAATGGCTATAAGCATGGTTTCTCTTGGGTGCTTCAAGGTAAATTAACAATTCAGATTTCACCATAGGACAGTGAATTTTTCAGAACGATTCCCAATGAGCTACTATGGTCCTTCATCCCTATAGTAGTTCATCAATGAACTACTATAGTTGTGGTCTTTCACAGTGGTTCACAATGAATCACTGTGGTCTTTCATTTCCATAGTGGTTCATCATGAGCTACTATGGCTATTGCCTTTCACGATGGCTCATCTTGGACCACTCTGGCCCTTGCCTTCATCCATTGCATATAGATTTTCATTTTACCTATGGCATTGCCTATACACACACACACACACACACACACACACACACATATATATATATATATAAATATATATATATATACCTGTATATATGCACATTTTCTAACAAATGCAGGGTGCCTTTCTCATTCAAAGTAAAGCATCCTGTATAATAATTAGAATAGTCATTTGCATTCATATGTTTTTTTTTTAATTTCCTTTTTGTGCTAATTCCATCTTGCAGGAATATGTGAAAAGCTTGAATTAGGAATTTTCGATATTTTCAATTCCAGTGTTGTAATAAGCTAGATATTAATGAAAACTCTACATTTCCAGTCTTAGATTAGAATGAATGAGCATGTAAATAACATTTGATTCATTATTTTCCTTTATTTCTGAAAATTCACAAATGGGAACATGAATGGCACGTGCACCATTTTATAAAAGGTGATTAATCCTAAGTTGATGATTTACATCAATGGCCATAGTTAGGATGTAAACAAAACTTAGGATTTTCATTTTTTATAGAATAACACTGGGTCCACACATGATCCTTTTCAAAATCATCATATTTTTCTAAATATTTTCCTCTTTTATCAGAGTTTAGTTTACAATTAATTCGATATATATATCAATGGTCATAGACTAGATATATTGAGAGTTAATTTCATTTTTAACTCTAGAAAAGCACCAAAATATGTTTTATTCTTCACTTGAATTTAAATATGATTGTTATATAATACATTTAATGACCATAGTCAGAGAAGTATTATATCCTCAATCTTATTTTAATTCACTTAAAGAATGAAATATTCTTTTTCAAAATTCAATTTTCAAATTCCTTTTTCATTCATCATTTAGGATAGAATTGCATCATATTTTCAAAATTCCTTTTCAAAACTCCAAGTGATTTTTAGTATTTTCTTCATTTCTCAAATCAATTCTTATTTATAGATTCAAATTCAATTCTATCTCATTTCAAGATTCAAGATTCAATTTCAAAGTCCAATTTGACTCTGAAATTTCAACTTCATTTTTATATTCATAATTTAATTTCCAATTCAAATCTCAAAGTTCAAATCAACTTTGAAATTCCAAATTCATTTTCAAGATTCAAATTCAAACTCAAATTTAAATCAAAATCAATTTCAAAGTTCAAATTAACTTTGAAATTTCTGATTCACCTTCTGATTTCAAATTCCAACTTTAAAATCAAGTTTGTTCTTTATCTTTAAAGTCTCAATTCTCAAATTCAAAATCAAAATTTGAGATTGATTCTGAATCTCAAAGTTCGATTTTTCTCAAGTTTTAAATTCAATCTGGGTTTTCAAAACCCAAATCTATCTTCAAAAGTCCCATTTGGACTTTCCAAAATTCAATTCTAGATTTAGAATCCAATTCCACTTAGCATCCAGATTTCCAAATCCAAATTCCATTTTGGATCCCGGACTTTAGATCCAGATCCCATTTAGGATTCCAGATTTCAGATTCAACTTTATCTTGGATCTTAGACTTCGGATCCAATTCCATCTAGGATCCAGAATTCAACTTTATCTTGGATCTTAGACTTCGGATCCAATCCCACTTAGAATTCCAGAATATGAATCCAACCCAACCTTGGATCTCAGACTTCAGATCCAAAATTCCATTCTAGGTTCCAGATTTCGGATCCAACCCAACCTTGGATCTCAGACTTCAGATCCAAAATTCCATTCTAGGTTCCAGATTCTGGATCCAATCTGATCTTGGATCTTAGACTTCAGATCCAAATTCTATCTTGGATTCCATATCTTGGATCCAATTCCATTTAGGATCCAGAGTTTAACTTCACCATTGGATCTCAGATTTCGGATCCAATTCCCATTTAGGATTCTAATTCTCTTGGATCTCAGACTTCAGATCCAAAAATCCATTTTAGGGTCCAGAGT
This sequence comes from Nuphar pumila, assembly GCF_984573655.1. Taxonomy (NCBI): domain Eukaryota; kingdom Viridiplantae; phylum Streptophyta; class Magnoliopsida; order Nymphaeales; family Nymphaeaceae; genus Nuphar; species Nuphar pumila. The sequence goes on from NC_143249.1 coordinate 63,629,103, forward strand.
CCAATTCTCCCTTAGGATCCAGATTTCAGATCCAACTTCATCTCGGATCTTAGACTTCAGATCCAATTCCACTTAGAATTTCAGAACCCGGATCCAACCCTATCTCGGATCTCAGATCTCAAGTCCAAATTCCATCTTGATATCAAACTTTAAATATGAAATTCAATTCCATTTTCAAATCTCATCTTTTCTCCTAAATCCAGGTTCAAAGTCCATTTCTGACTTTGAAACTTTATCTCCTTTTATCTCAACTTCAAATCCCAATTTATTTTCCCAAAAACTCTAATTATTTCAAAGACTCAGAACTTTATATCTCAAGTTCTAAGTTAGAAACCATTTCTTCACTCTATTATCAGATTCATCTGAGAAACACTTGGAGATTTCTAAAATCATTTTTTTCCAAAAAGAGCATACATCCTTGCATTGCACAAGCATGATTATTTGTGCATTCAGACTTAGGATAAATTCTTAGATAATATTTTAGCAAAGCAAAAGGTATAAGTTCGATCCTTGGTTCGATTACCCCTGGTAAAGGCGCCAGGAACGGTCGAACCTCGTACCGACGAGCGAATCCCGTCTCTCCATTTTCTCGCAAATTTTCAAAACGGAGGCAAGTAATTTTCTAAATATTTTCAAATCAAGGTCAAGTGAGACCCCGCAAAAGAGTTCCTCTCTCTTCTTCCTTTTCTCATTCTATCTTCGTCTTTTCCTATCTTTTATTCCTCTTCAAAAGGGGGATAGAGGATTAGAAAAGCGAAGAGAAAGGAGAAGAGGAACGAGAGAAAAAATTTTGCGATGATCACAACGTCGCCGTCCGGATGCCGGGAGGCCATCGCCGGGTCGCTGCAGCAGCAGAGGAGGGTTCTCGAACCTTTCCCTCCCTCGTATTCCCTCCTTTGTTGAGCAGACGGCCAATGCACTGGTGTTGCCTACTCAGATAACGCAGATTTTAATTCCCTCATTGCAATAAGATCACCCAATGGGGTCGATGTAGAATGGGCATATACACAGGATGAACACAGGTTAGGGATGAATGCTTATATAATAAAAAAAATGATCAACGCATGGTGAAACATATACAGAATCAAATTGATTATGAGTGTTCTTGTGACAATTAATCAAATAGATAAAAAAAATAAGCAGAACAAAATGAAATGATCGAATCCCATGGGAAAACTCTAATAAACCAGATAAATCAGCAAAATCTGTGGATGAAGCAAATCAATGTTGACAAAACCAAAAGGAAAAGGCCGGATCATGTCAAGAGCACTGGATTGGATATAATGCCATCAACCAAACGCAAAAGAACATATACAAATGAAATGTAAAAAAAAAAGAAAAAAGAAAATCACCTGATCTAATACATAAACAGATATTTAAGAAAATCAGAAATAACTTGTAAAGAACAGATAAAATAGGGAACCAATAACCTCAACAGAAAATTAAGATCAAAATATACCAAAAAACAGGAAAAATGATAAATGAAGAAGTGAGGAAAATTAAGGGAAAGGAAAATCAAATATAGGAACATGCAGATTCCATAAATGTCGCAAGGTGTAGGTCGATATTGCTAGAGGCAAATCCACACTACAGATATTGCTTCTTGGTGAACAGTAAAAGAAAGCATGGAAGAAACAGAAATATAACGGATATCAAATCATGACAGAGGTGTAACTGAAATTTTTTTCTTACAGAAGAGAGAAAAGGGGTGATAAACAGGAAATTTAAGGAAAATTACAGTCAATAGAGAGAGAAAAGAATACTTACGGGATTGCTAACCCTTTAGAGGATCGTTCCTTCAATGGTTTAGAGGGGAGGTGGAAGCAAATGGAAAGAGGAAGAAGAGGAAAGCGTGGAGAAGATCACATGGAGGGGTGAAAACGGGTGAGGAGAGCTTCTCCTGCGTGCCTCTTTTAAGGAGGGGGAAGAAGGTTCGGGAGGGGGAATTTGTTGAAGATGAACGGAGGGAGAGGAGATCAAAGGCAGATGGGTGGATGGTGAGAGACGAAGCAGAGAGAAAGAGAGTTCGAGAAGGGGAAAGGGCCGTTACGATTTTTTTTCTTTTTTCAAAAAGGAGGTCCCTTTAAAACAATTTTTCATAAAGTGGTTTTAAAAAGAGTTTTTTAGTAAAACAAACTTTAAAAGTTTAAAACTACTCGTTCTTTGCATAGTTTTTCCGATTTTTGGGTTTTTTTGTTTTTTTCCGTATTTTTGGAATAAAACCCTAAAATTTACGAGAAAACAAAAATTTAAAACTATTTTTTTTATATTTTGGAGAAATATTTACAAAAGAGGGGTTTTTTGAGAATTCGAGGCTATTCTTTTAAAGAATTCTTCAGAAAGCGAGTTTGGATCCAGAATTTGAGGTGATATTCGAGTTTTGGACCTCGAATCAAGAAAATATAAAATAGTGGATCCAAATGGATATCAAATGAGCTGTTTGAGCCATTCAGAAAATGTTTTTGGCATTTTTATAATTTCAATTTATGAACTAAATAACGAGGCTCAGATTTGGATTTTAAACACTGGGTCCGGATCCAAAATTGAGTCAGATATAGAAAATGGATTTGATTCCAGTACATCCGAGAAATAAACTGGAATTTTGAGTAAAAATGACTCAATTTACTTAGAAAATGGGGGTTAGAGGCAAAAAGGGAATATTTATGAAATTTTGAAAAATTTGGGGTGTTCATAAGGGTTTGGACCCTCGAGATGCCTTAGCTCATATGACAGGCCGCCGATCTTGGCCCCTGATTCAGATGGATGAGAATGAATATGTCAATCTATTTGAGTTGTACCATTAATACGGGACCTTCGTCGAAGTCAGTTCACTATCAAGAACATCCAAAGAAAGAATCGAGAATGCAATGGTTCTATGCACTGTAGGATTAGCCCTCTTCCCAGACAGACAAAACTACATGGATATCAGAATAATCCAACTCATGAGAAGATGAGGAAGTCGACAGACCAACCGTCTTTCCATAGCCATGGCAGCGCTCGCCTTCCTGTACCGAGGGTTGACCCATTTCACACTCGGAGAGTCCATCTTAGTTGAAGGATGCATTTACGCGCTTCAATCCAAGTTCTTCCAGCACATTCCAACCCAAGCAAATTCTTTCAGATACAATGGTCAAGAGCTCCTTCCAGTGGTGTAGTATCGGTCCATGATTGACAACATTCAAGAAGATGACATCATCTGGGACTACTTTGATCGACAATTATCTCCTCTGAGATTCACATATGCTTATGGCAAGCGATTCAAGTTGTTGGGACCATTCTTCTGCACTTACTATCAATCGGAGCAATGTGTTCTCCCAGAAGCAGCAGTACATCGAAGCTCGACTACTATCAGAAGTTACGCCTAAATTTGATCTCACCTCTGCACAATGGTCCGGGGCATATCATTCTGTCCGCTACGGCTGGGAATCTTTTGTTACACTTAAATTCTTTCCTGGTCCTAAAGTGTCTGCCGACTATCATGAATGGTGGCAAATTATTTGTCCTGCACCTTTTTGTCAAGATCAATAAAATCATATTTTTATCCTTCCAATAAAAATTTCTCTCTTTTATCATGGTTCAATGGCCTTGCTTAGGTAACAAGGCACATTTTCCGTTGTTTATTTCTCTTACAAAGAAGGACAACACAGTCTATCTTGATGCCATTTATCTCTTTAATCTATTTCCTCATTTCATTTTTATTGTCATTTTATTCATGATTCTTTTCAAATGCTATTTGTATTATGATAGGCGATTTTTCCTGAATCAACTTTTTGCTCCAAATTTCAGAATGCATTCCTGAGCAATCAAGAAGCTCGTTCTCAATCCAAAAGCTTTCCAGAAGTCGACAACAATTCACCGAGTTAAAGCCAACATGAAAAATGACCAAGTTACAAAGCAGTCAAATGAGTATGCAGAATTTGATCTGTCTCTTCAAGAATTGCCAGAGTTCTCCTCAGTTCAGAAGCAAGACGAACTATCTACTCTAGTACAAGATCCGACTGAGGATGTCAATATCGTTTCAGAAGACGATCCCAAGATTCTCAAAATTGGCACCAGTTTGAATTCAGAAGAGAAGAAAAGGCTTATCAACTTTCTCAAACAACATGAGGAAGTATTTGCATGGACATATGAAGATATGCCGAGCTTAGATCCTAAATTAGTCGAGCATCCCCTCATTTTGAAGCCAGGTGTTAAGCCAGTTAAGCAAAAGCTGAGGAAAATGGATCCCACAATAGAACAACAAGTCAAAGAAGGACTCAAAGATTTACTCAAAGTAGGGTTCATTCGAACTATTGACTACCCAGATTGGTTAGCCAATATTGTCGTTGTTCCAAAGAAAAATGGAAAAGTAAGGATCTGAATCGACTTTAGAGACCTCAACAAAGCAACTCCAAAGGATGATTATCCACTTTCAAATATTGATCTTTCGATCGACAGCACGGCAGGGCATGCCATGTTCTCTTTTATGGATGGATATTCTGGCTACAATCAGATTAAGTTGGCCACCCGTGACCAATCAAAGACTTTCTTCACTACGGCTTGGGGCACTTTCTGTTATACCATTATGCCATTTGGGCTCAAGAATGCTGGAGCAACATATCAATGAGCAATGGCCGTCATTTTTCACGACCAGATGCACAAAATAATGGATGCATATGTTGATGATATCCTCATGAAATCCAAAGAGGAAGAAGATCACATCGAAGCTCATGATCAAGTGTTTAAACATCTCATTCTTTACAAGTTAAGACTCAACCCTCAAAAATGTGTTTTTAGAGTCAAATCGGGTAAACTGTTAGGTTTCCTGGTCAGCAAAAAAGGGATAGAAGTAGACCCAACTAAAGCAAAGGCCATCATTGATATGCCACCCCCAACAAATCTCAAAGAATTGTGTAGCCTTCAGGGACACATGCAATCAATCCGACGATTTATATCCAATTTGGCAATGAGATGCGAGCCTTTCAATCATTTACTTAGAAAATGAGTGAAGTTTGAATGGGGACCAGAATGTCAGCAATCGTTTAATCAAATCAAAAAATATCTTCTCAACCCTCCTACCTTAAAGCTGCCAGAATTAGGAAAACCTCTTCTGTTATACATCTTAGTCAATAAAGTCGCATGTGGCGGATTCTTGGCGCAATATAAAGAAGGCAGCTTTATAGAGAACGCCATTTATTATGTGAGTAAGATGTGTCAGAAGTTAAGACACTACTTGCTGGCATCTGAAGTCAAAATCTTGTCCAAACTCAATCCTCTCAAATACATCCTAGAACAACCTTTTCTCAGTGGACGGATCGCCAAATGGCAAGTCTTACTAATGCAATATGACTTAGAATATGTCTCCCAGCAATCAATCAAAGGTCAAACAATTGCAGATCAATTGGCAGATTTTTCTTTGGCAGAAGAAGTGAAAGCCGAAGATGACTTCCTTGATGAGCAAATATGCAATATCCAGCAATCTTCAGTCTGGAATTTATTTTTTGATGGTTCCAAGAATATGGTTGGAAAAGGCATTGGGATCTTATTAATCACCCCTGAGAAGGAGATTATTCCCTTTTCTCTTAAGCTTGATTTCCCATGCACCCACAACATGGCCGAGTACGAAGCTCTAATTCAAGGTCTAAAGATTCTACTAGACTTCGATGTCAAAAGAGTGCATGCCTATGGCGACTCTCTTCTAGTCGTCAATCAAGTTGAGGCCGAAAGGCTAGTCAAGGATCAAAAGCTACTTCCTTATCAGAAGATCGTCTCAGCTCTTGCCAATAATTTTGAAGAATTTCAACTTTTTCACATCAAGAGAGATTTCAATCAAGTGGCTGATAGCCTAGCCAATCTGGGCTCCATTATGGCATTCAAAAATGGAGAATCTTGTCGCTCCTTTGAAATTGGCATACTTGGCCAACCTGCCTTCCTTTCAACAAAACAAGTAAACCAAGCTGAGCAAAAGAAGAAGCCTTGGTATTACAATATCAAGAACTTCATAGAAACCGACGAATTTTCTCCAGAACTCTCAAAGAAAGAGCAACGAGCAATCCAGCATATGTCTACCCGATATTTCATTCTGGCCAATGTCCTTTATCGTCGTGGATTCAGTTTTGAGTATTCCAGATGCTTAGACAAAGACGAAGCCAAAGAAGTCGTGCGAGAGGTACACAAAGGCATTTGTGGTGGCCACGTCGGCTACCAAACCCTTGTCAAACAAATCATCTGAGCAGGTTACTACTGGAAGACTATGCAGTAAGACTATTACCATTTTGTAAAAAAGTGTGTTCAATGCAAGATACATGCACTCTCTATTCATGCGCCGACAACATATTTGCAATCTGTTGTCTCTCCATGGCCGTTCTCTATGTGGGCCTTTGATGTCGTAGGTCTCATCACTCCTGCTTCAAATGGCCACAAATACTTTCTTGCCGCAACAGAATATTTCACCAAGTGGGTAGAGACTATCACTCTCCGCACAGTAGAAGGTCGACATGTGGTCTTGTTCATTCACAAGAGCATCCTTCATCGTTTTGGCATACCACATGACATCGTATCAGATAATGGCAGTCATTTCAAGAATGAAAGAATGAAGACATTCTGCTCAAAGTTCAAAATCCATCATCATTTTTCTGCTCCCTACTATCCTCAAGGGAATGGTCAGGCAGAAGCTACTAACAAAATCTTAATTCGTATCTTGGAGCGAACTGTAGAAACAAGCCGCGACTGGCACGAGAAGATCCATGATGCACTATGGGCCTACTTGACCACCATTCGCACTCCAACAAATGCTACTCCATCAGAACTGGTATATGGAACATAAGTAGTATTGCCTCTGCATGTTCAGAAGCCCGCTTTGAAATTCGCATCACTTCTAGAATTACCTCTTGATCAATACCAACAACAGCGATTGGTACAGCTAGACTTGCTCGACGAGAAAAGGCTAAAAGCAGCAAAACATGCTCAATCCTATCGCCAAAGAATAGCCAGACAATATGCAAAGTCTGTCATCGAAAGGAGATTCAAAGTTAATGATTTAGTACTTCGATCCACAACTTATCTCAAGCATCATCCTGGCGACAAATGGTCACCAAATTGGGAAGGCCCCTATGTCGTCAAAGAAGCATTACCCCACAACTCATATCGGCTCATCAATGCCGATGGGGTAGAATTACCAGATCTCATTAATGCTCAACACTTGAAGAAGTTCTATACTTGAAGCATCTATTCTTCCTTTGTAATCTTCCTATTTCCTCCAATAAGGATCAAACTTTCTTTTTCTAGTTACACTGAGGCATTTTAAAATTTTGTTTTGTATGCAAGCAGGATAAATAAATCTCTCATTTTACACACTTGTGCTCCTGTGTGCATCAATTTGCATTCATTTGCATTCAATTGCAATAATATCAATTGGGTTAGTATTGAGATTTCAGCAAATAGTCCCATCACAATTCCTAATTGTTATTCAAAATTAAAAGACAGTCATTAGCACTAAACCAAAATCCAGCGCTCGAACTGGTATATTTTGAAAATCCAGTGCTTCAACTGGTATATTTTCAAAAATCCAATGCCTGAACTGGTACATTTTCAAAATCCAGTGCTCAAACTGGTACATTTTCAAAATCCAGGGTTTGAACTGGTATTATTTCAAAATCCAGTGCCCATACTGGCACATTCCCAAAATCCAGTGCTCGTACTGGTACACTTTATAAAACCCAGTGCTTATACTGGTAGTCTTCCAAAATCTAACCCCGTGTTAGTATCCCATCAATCATATCAGTTGATCTTCTAGGTTTAGTCCTCGTACAAACCTCTCATCAAAATCCAATTTCCAATCTTGACCTTCGGGTCATCCAATTTTCGATTTTAACCTCCAGGTCATTCAAGTTCCAATTTTGACCTTCGGGTCATTCAATTCTAAAATTTTGACCTTCGGGTCATTCAATTCTTTAACTCTCACTTAGGGTCATTCAATCCTCAATTTTGGCCTTCGGGTCACCCAATTTTCAATTTCCAATTTTGACCTTCTGGTCATTCAATTTTGACCTCTGGATCACACCATTTTGACCTTTGGGTCAACCAATTCTCAATCCCGACCCTTGGGTCACTCAATTGCCAATTTTGACCTTCGGGTCACCCAATTCCCAATTTTCAATTCTCAATTTCGACCGTTAGGTCATCCAATTTCAAACCTTCAGGTTACCAAGTCTATTTCAATCATTTTCAACCTACAGGTTATATTTGCCAATCTAGGTTGTATTCATTCCGCCTATTGGCCCAATATCCAATTTCAATCATCTTCTCTTGCGAGAGACCCTTTTTATAGGGAGAGTTCGAGGGAGCTCGTTCTTTTCGCATGCTATCCAATTCGTTCACGTAGCCCCTTTTTAGTGAGAGTTTGAAGGGACTCGTGTCTTCGTGAACCGTTTGCAAAACAATTTCTAATTTCACACAAGGAACCTTTTTTTATAAGGAGAGGCTCGACGGAGACTCACTTTCCTTGTGCCCCCCCCCCAATTTTCATACTAGGCCATTTCATCAGGGCGGACCCTCTTTTTAGGGAGAGTGTGATGGACTCGTTCCTTCATGACCCAATTTACCGACCTCACTACTAGCGGCCTCCTTTCCATAAGAGAAGCCTAATGTAAGGAAGTTTTGACGAAAGCTTAATTTCTCTTCGAAAGTTCGTTTTGCAAACACCTCCTCTTTAGGGAAGTGTAAACACCCTAAATTTTCACCCTCATCCAGTGCTTGCATTTTATGTGTCACTACAGGTCATTACATGCATCTGACATGTCATTTCATTGCATTGCAAGTCATTACATCTCATTTTCGAGATCCAGCACTCCTGTTTTCAAAATATTTAATCCAAATTCGGGTTTTAAAACTTTTCTTTCAAAATCAATTTTAAAACCTGAGTTTTTAATCAGCATTCTGTCATTTGCCACCCCCCAGGACCTTATATTTTGAAGTATTTTCTTAGAAAACATTCTGGATTCATTTCAAACTCAATTTCAATTGATTTCAATTCTCAGATGAGGCCTATTTAGGTGGTGTCGCTTCTGGATTCCTTTATTTATCAAAATCTCAAAAATTTTAGAATCCTAGTTGGATCAGGACTCTGTATTTTCATCTTTTTGAATCTTTTTAAAACACCATTCTGAGTTTAAACCAGTTATGGTCATATCCCTTGTCCATTTCCTCTGTTTTGGCCAAAATTTTAGAGTCCTAGTTGGATCAGGACTCTTCTTCAAGAGTCCAGTCGGATCAGGACTCTTCTTCAGAGTTTTAATCGGATTAGGACTCTAATCTTTTACAGCTATTTTATCCATTTTCAATCAAATCTTTCAAAATCAGTCAGAAACTTAGAGTTTTAGTCAAAACAAGACTCTGTTCAGAGAGTCCTAGTTGGATCAGGACTCTGATCCTGATTTCAATTTTGAGAGAATCTTTCAAAATTCTTTCCATCTATCAAAACTATTACACTTTTATCAAAGAATTTCAAAATTCTGAGGTTTTATCCCAGAGTCCTGATCAAATCAGGACTCTACCCCAGAGTCCTGATCGAATCAGGACTCTATCTAAAATTGGTTTTCATACTTTATTTTCACTGGTTTTCAAAAGCTTTGCTTAAATTTCATCATTTACTTATCAGAAAACCAAAATTTCTTAGAGTTCTGATCGAATCAGGACTCTTTCTCATAGTCCTAATCAGATCAGGACTCTGAACCAAAACTTCAATTTTATCCTGTTTTTAACTATTTTTCAAAATTCTCTTATTTGTTTTCTCAGAAAATGCAAAAATTTGAGAGTCCTAGTTCAATTAGGACTCTATCCCTAGAGTCTCAATTGAATCGAAACTCTGTTTTATTTCAATATTTGTTATTGTTTTTAACTGTTTTCACAAGTTCTTTCATCTCTTTTTCAGAAAAATACAAAAAAAAATCTAGAGTTTCAGTCCGATCAGGACTCTGTCCTGGAGTCCTAGTCCAGTCAGGAGTTTGTTTTGAAGTCTGTTGTTACTTCTATTTTCATTTATTTCCATTTTTTTTCAAAAATTAGGTCATTTTGTAGAGTCCAGTTGATCCAAGACTCTATTTCAGAGTTCTGATTGAGTTAGGAGTCTAACCATGACTGTATTTTCTGACTCGTTTCACCATTTCTGATAAAATCTTTTCAAAAACTCCTTCATTTGGCCTTTAAAACCCAAAATCTCAGAGTCCTAAAAATCCAAGACTCTAACCGAGAGTTTCAGTTCGGTTGAGACTCTAGTTTCAAAATTCTGAATTTCAATTATTGATTTTAACCCCTTTTCAAAGCTATTTTTAAAGTTTATTTCAAATTTTTCAAAACCTGATGTTGGCCCACTCAGTTGGCGCCATATCCAGAGGAGTTATGACTCAGTTGGAACTCTATGCCATTTCAAAACTTTTAATTTCAAGTTTACTTTTGAAAATCTTTGAAAATTCTCTCAATTTCAAGTTTTAAAATCGTTTTTGAAAATTCAAGTGGGGCCCACTCAAGGTGGCGCCATATTTGAGAAAGTCAGTGCCAGACTAGGGTTAGTTAGTGTTTGTTTAGTTTTAGAAGTTTAAAAGAGCCAAAATCCATTTTGAGAGATCCATTTGAAAATTTAGTTTTAAATTGTTGTTTTTAAAGGTTTTAGTTAAAACTTTAAAAACCCAATGTGGGAAAACGCCAAGTGGCGCCACATTTGGGGATTTTTAAGGTTTAGCTAGGGGCTAATTAGGACTTAATTAGGATAATCTAGGCTAGGGGTAGTTAGGTAAAGTCACACCAAAATCACCCCCCTTTGGTAGAGTCCAAAATTTTCAAAAGTGTTAATTTAACCCTAAATTTTTTATTATAAAAAGCTCCTATAGGGGGTCGACCTCCCTATTCACCCTTTTTAGAGATTCTTGGAGCTTCTCTCTCCTCTCCAGCCCTTCCTCCATTGCTGCAACTCCAAGGTAATTATTTCTTCTAATTTCTTTAGTTTGTTTAATGCTTTTATTAATTTAAACATGAGATTTAGCCATTGGCGCCATCCCCTTCATGGATTAAACCATGGATTCAAGTTTAAGAACCTCAAGAGAGGTTCAAGAAGATGATCTAACTCTGTTTTGGTGATTTTCCAGGGATTCTAATCCGTTAGAATCGATTGTAGCATGGTTTTTCATGTTCTTAACCATTAAAACATGCGATTTACCTGTTAAATGGGTCAAATCCATGCTTTTTAAGGTAAAATCAAATTCCAGCCATGGATTCCCTGTATTTTATTTATTTCTTTGCTTATTTGTGTTTATTACACATTTTTCAGCATAGAAATCAATTTTATTTTACTGTTTTGGTATTTTCTTTATTGTTTTCATTGATTAATGCATGCTTTATTAGGTTTTATCAAATTTCTGTGTGTTTTAAGCTTGAATCAGCAAATAACATATTATTTCATATTAAAGTACTCACTGTAAATTTCTGTTTTTTTAATATGTGATACATGGATATGTTAAGGAATCACTGTAAAAATTTAGGATGTTTTGGGATTCAGGAACCCTGTCAAAAAAATAAAAGATTAAACCATGATTTTCAGTTGTTTAGAATCGATATTGAAATTCATAGATAACTTGTAGTTGTGATATTCTCTCATCTGATATTCGATTCGAGATCCATAAGGTGCAGTAGATTCCTATTGATGTGAACTATTTACTGTGAAATTTTGATAATTTTAGCCTTTGTTTAGTATTTTTCCTCTGTCAGAGAATCAGATTTGAGATTTAAAACTCGTTAAGGTTTACCAAAACTCTAATCTGACTTGTGTTGATCATAGATCTCAGACCGTAGATCCGATTCATGATCTGTAAAAAAGGAGTTTCATTATTTTTAGGTGTACTATTTACTTATGAAATTTTAGAAATATTTTATTAAGTTTACTATTTATTTCTGTATTTTCAACCCGAAGTATCTGTTTTAACCAATGCTAGATTCATTAAATTTTAGTCCAGATTGCTGGAAAGGTTTCTCCCTAACCAAAGATGTGTTTTCCAATCTGTAAAAAAGGAAGTTTTTGTTTTTCTGTCTAGTTTACCTCTGTAAAATTTTAGAAATTTCTATGATGATTTGACCCCTGATTCGGGTCTAGCATTGGAACTGGTCTGTGAACATGGGTGAAAATAGCTTATTTTAGGGTTTTAATTCAATTTTCAAATTGGAATAATGTCAAAAATATAATTTGATAATTCCAATCTGATTTTAGGGTTATAACAAGTGCAGGTGTCAATTTTTATCAAATTTAGAATTCATTTGATGCTTGAATAGATCAAATAGCAAAACAGGGTACCTGAAAGATCCAAAAACACTGCCAAAATTGTGATATTTGTGATATTTCTTGATTTTTGTGTACAAGTTCAGGTTTTTAGGGTTTGTTCATGTTTAGAATCATATTATGATATTTCATGTTTGATTTTATGTTTATTTCAATCATAAATCCAAAGTTTTTGCCAAAATTTATTTTAGAAAACCCTGATTTCAAGGCCATAGTCTTGCTATTAGGGGTAATTTTGTCATTTGACCTCAATTTCGAAATTCAAAACCCTAATTTTCACATTTTTAATCATGTCATATCATATTTGAGTTAATTTATCATTATTTGTATTTCAAAAGTTGTATTTTACAAAATATCTTTCTAAAAACCCTGATTTCAAGGCTATAGTCTTGCTATCAGGGGTATTTTGGTCATTTTGACCCCAATTTCGAAATTCCAAATTCCATTTTTATATTTATTCCATCTTATTTCATATTTTATTAAGTTTATATAAGGGAATCATATGGAAAATGGCTTATATCTAGCAAAATCCAGTAATTTCTAGATATTACTGGATAAATCTAGAAAAGCCAACATATCTTCACTAACAAGTTTTCTAGTTTTGCAGGGATATTGAAGACTTTACTTTCTTTTAATTTTCAGTCATTTAAATTCAATTAGTGATGTAAATTGTAATTAATTTTGGAATAAGAATTTCAATTCCTGCATAGAATAGGATGCATTGCATATAGTTTTAAACTTTGATATATAACTGCTATGTATGCCAATTCATGCACATTTTTTATAAATCCACTATGGTCTACACGAATGACACGTGTACAAGCTCTTATGGAGTTGACAAACTCGGTGGAATTTGTATTTATGGCCATAGTCAGAATACGAACGAGACCCAAATTTGTGATCTTCGTATTAGCCACATTCAGCCTACACTCTTAGGCTAACTTCAAAATGCACTGCATTTCTCAAAAATACAAAAAAGATTTTCTCAATTTCTCAAAATTAAGTCTTTCAAATCCATATTCATTCAATTCATTCATTTGCAAATTCCAATTTCAATTCAGAGAAATCGATTTTCTCAAAATTTCTAAGTCTTATTCAGAAATTGATTTTCTCAAAACATTGATTTTCCAATGATATTTCAAGCATTTTTCAAGTTCAAAATCTTGATTTTCAAGTTATATTTCAATGTTTGAATTCAGAGAAATCAAGTTTTCCAAAGTTATTTGAAATTCCTCAGAAATCGATTTTTACAAAACACTTGGATTCTTCAGAAACCGATTTTCATTTTCCTCAGAAATATTCTTTCACCATGATTCACGATTTTCCAAGTGACATCTTTTCCAAGATTTTTTCAAGTATTTCAAACTTTGAAGCAAACATCATGTTTTCAAATTTGCATTTTTCAGAAAATTCATAGCACATGCCTGATTCTTTGTGCATTTAGGAAATAGAACATGATTTAGACAAGTTGAGCAAAGCTAAGCACACAATTGATCCTTGGTTCAATTACCCCTGGTAAAGGCGTCAGGAACGGTTGAACCTCGTACCGACATGCATGCACCATTCTTCGGAATTATCCCGCATTTTAAAATGGAGGCGAGTTATTTTCAAAATCTTTTTCAAAGGTCAGTTTGACTTGCAAAAGTAAAAATTTTGTGATGATAACAGGTTTGGCGACCAAGATGGGACCTGTCTTCACCCGATCAATTATGTGCTTAACTTAGTTCAAATTGTCAAAATCGTATTCTATGGAATGTCAGCTTTTATTTCATGATATCATGTGAACCTAGGAGCCTAGACTTGAACCCAGCTGACATGGATTACATGTAGACTAGGCATGGTTTGGTAGGACCATATTGAGGAGAATTATTCATGCTCACATAGACTTAGGTCTAATACAACACTCCTCAATCTCGGTTTGTATAAAAACAATGTTTGCTTCTTCAAAATTTTCAAAAATCTATCTCTCTAGGTCTTAGAGCCTTCTGATTTTCTTGCATGTGCTCATGTTTTCAAAAACCACCCCGCCTATCTTTACCCGATCTTCACGTTGCTGGGCTTTCTTCCAGAACCATAGTTCGGGACAAAGCCTCACAACTGGGCCACCTATTTGGGTGAAAACCCCCTGCTACGTACCAAGGGTCATAGTCCAACGTATATCGGCAGGTGCTCAAGGATATTGGAAAACTTGAACCTAGAACCAGAGAAATTGATTTTATGCCACGTACATCGAGCCTCAGCTCGAGTATATAGGCATAGCATGATTGGACACAGATGATCTGAACTTTAGAGTTAGGATTAAGGTCCTACAACTATTTCAAAACTTGTGCATCTAGAGTCAGCTTTTAGGGAATGCTGTATGTGCATACTTGTTTGTACAGGATGTGATTGAATGTCAGTTTGTTTTATTATGTTTTCCCATAAGTTTTCTAAAATACTGGACGATTTTCAAAAATCTCCAATTTTTCCTTCTGTTTCCATATATACTATCTAAAAATCTTGTTTTATTCAAACCCTGGACGATTTTTCAAATTCTCCTTTATTTTCCTCAAAACTTCAGGTGATTTTTCATCCTTTCGTTCTTCTAGATCTCGAATTTTCTGCTTCATTTTTATCCTGCCTGCATTCTTTTCAAAATTCCTGTATTTTCCCAAGTCTTATTCTAATTTTCCATGTTTTCCAGTCTGATAGAATCTAGTCAACTTGATTTAGTCTTCCCTGATGGTCACATCTCCTACGAGGTGCGACAAGGTCTTCCTGAACATCGAGTCCTCACCACCGGATCCTTCCTTCCCCGGTGGCATTATTCATGGCTCAAGAACTTCTCTCGTATGTTTCTGGACCATTTGGACGATTATGGATTGGAACTGGCATCCGCAGTGGGAAAGCAGACGGTTAACGGCAATTTGATCCACGCACTGGCAGAGCGATGGAATACGAGATAGTACCTTCTGGTTCCCATGGGGGGAAATGACTTTATTGATGGATGAATTCTCAGAGATTATGGGATTACCTGAACCAGTTGGTCAGCCTGGAGACCCATTGGAGAAACAATTTTTGATCAATGTCAAGGGTCTGGACCCCCGAGACGTTTTAGCCTGCATGACGGACGCAAGTCTTGGCCCTTGATCGAGGAGAATGGAAACGAATATGTGGATCTGCTCGAAATTTACAGACAATATGGAGCATTTGTGGAAGTTAGTTCCTTATCTCGAACAGCTCGAGAGAGAATCCAGCATGCGATGGTCTTATGTACTGTGGGATTAGCTCTCTTTCCAGATGGACGGAATTACATGGATATCAGGATAGTTTAACTTCTGCGAAGATGGGGAAGTCGACAGACCAGCCAACCGCCTCTCCATAGCCATGGCTGCACTTGCTTTTCTATACCGAGGGTTGACCCGCTTCACACTCGGAGAATCAATTCTAATCGAAGGGTGCACCTTTGCATTGCAATCTTAGTTCCTCCGGCATGTGCCAGCCCGAGCCAGTTCATTCAGATACAATGGTGAAAAGCTCCTTCCATTTACACGATACCGGTTCTTGATTGACAACCTTCAGGAGGAAGAAGTTGTGTGGGACTACTTTGATCGTCAGGAATCACCTCCCAGATATACTTATGCATATGGCAAGCGATTCAGGCTACTTGGCCCATTCTTCTGCGCATACTACCATTCGGAGCGGTGTGTCAGGCAGTTCTCTCAGAGACAGAAGCGCATAGAAATTCGTCTATTATCAGGGATCTTGCCAGAGTTCGATCTCACATCAGATCAGTGGTCCGGAGCATACCATTCTGCCAGACATGGCTGAGATTTTTTTGTTACTCTCACTATTTTTCCTGGTCCTCGAGTGTCCTCTGATTATCAGGAGTGGTGGAAAATTGTTCGTCCCCCTCTCCTTTGTCAAGTGTACTATTAATAAAATCATGTTTTTTTTTTCTCCCTTCAATAAAATTTCTTTAAATTTCATCCTATCTTGGTTTGATGACCTCGCCTAGGTAACAAGGCATATTTTTTTAGTTGTCTATTTTTGCAAAGGAATGACAACACAATTGTCGTAATCCCAGCGACGACTCAATCCTTAGTAATGGGATACTCTTTCAATTGTCTACCAAAATTCTCAGTAAATATTTTCCTCCAATCAAATTTTTTTTTCAAAAGCCTAACCATCAATTCTGCCCTATAGAGAGCGTTAGCAACCTCCAGAGAGCTTTCGTGACATTCAATGGTTCAAATAAGGTCCGGAAAGAAAACCGCACCAGTTGAAGGCATGGCACACTCAACAGCTTCAGAAGAAGAGATGGGCTCCCCGCATTCCGGCAGAAATCAAGGGCAGCAGGATGAGGACGACATTGATCCTCAAATGTATGCCATGTTCAAGAAAATGATGACCAAAATGCTGGCAGAGCAAGCTGAAGCCAGTGCAGAGCAGATCCAAGTTAAGCAAAAGGCAAAAGGTCGGGCAATGAAGGAGGTCTCGAAGGCAGCCAAGAAGTCCATTCAGTATGTTGATTCGATCGATGAAGAAGAATCAGTGAAAGATTCAGATGAAGAGTTCGAGACTCACAGGCATTTCGGAAGTCAACTCAAGGGCAGAGGTCAACCCATAAATTCAAAGATCAGTCTATTAGTGAATCTGACAAGCCACAATTCAAAGATGTGGTCAGAATAGTTCAAGATCTGCAAGCCCGCGACAAGGGAAATGAGGTCTTCACCAGCGAAGACTTCTATAACGGTTTGGAGGGAGACGACAATCTGGATAATCTCCCTAAGAAGTTCATTAAATTTGATGGTTCTGATTATCCCAAGGCACACCTCGCCATGTTCTTCGCTAAATGCTCCAGATTCAAGCGAGACAATCGGGCGCTTTTTCTTTGTTTCACTCGCAGTCTGGAGGGAACAACAACTAAATGGTACTCGGAGCATGTTAACCCAATTGAACTGAAAGAATTTGACAAGCTGGTAAACATGTTCATTGAGCGTTTTCTCTTTAATGCTGAGGCGCTTCCCACCCTCAGTCATCTCTGTGGCCTCAAGCAGAGAGAAAATGAAAAGGCTAGAGATTTCATTCATCGCTGGAGGTCAGCTTGCAATAAGATGAGAGACCCCATATCAGAGGGGCATGCTTTGTCCTTGATTCTAAGTAATTTCTCACAGCCTTTGAAAGGCCTCATCTCCACCGCACCATCCAGAACATTTATTGAGTTAATAGAGCGAGCCGAATGACTCGAGTTAAGTATGAAAAATAGTTTCTACGAAGGCTTCACTTTTGCTAAGAACAACAGTCAGAATGAATCAAAGAAGAAGACTCATTTCACCCACTCTGCCAGAAATGATAAATGGAATCATCGCAAGGGGCAGAACGGAGATTTTTGTTATGGGGCTGGAATTTCAAACAAGAATGATCAGAAAGGGAAGTCGATCCCGCAATTCAACAAGCCACTTCAGTTAGAACAGGGACCAAAACCCCGGGAGAAAGTAAAACATGAAGGATGGAGCTATGACAGGAAGTTCACTCCACTGGACCAATCACTCGAGACTGTGCTCGAGTACATGTTGACCAAAGAAATGGTCAAATTGCCTAGACTGGTCGATCTCCTTGTGTCCATGGGAAAATTCAAGGATCAATTTTACAAATTTCACAGAATAGTGGGACATAATACTGAGAACTGCTTCGTTCTCAAAAATATTGTTCAGGATCTTATTGACAAGAATCTTCTGGTAGAAGGTGCCGAAGATGAAAATATGGATATTTTGAAGAGACCATTTCCCCATCATTCTACAACAGTCATCTCTGAACAGTCTTTTCAACCATAGAAGCATATTAGGCCATGCTCTAAAAAGGATATGCGAGCTCAGCATCAGGTTCTTGTACTGCAGCAGGCTCAGTCCAAAGCTCAGAAGATGGATCTTATCTCAGCCTTTGGAAAAATAAAAATATTTGTCAAGCCCGCTGGGGTATCTCCCGAGGTAACTAAAATAATGTTGCGGTTCCCTAAACACTTCATTAAGCCCGCCTCAGAGGAAAATGAGACATCTGCTCCAAAACCAATCACAGCATTATCCAATGTCTTAATTTTGGATTTAGCCCAAGCTTCCGCCAAACATTAGTAGGTGTTGGATGATCTATTGCGAAAAATCAAAGTGAAACCGAGCACAACTCCTGAGGACATGGCCCAGATAGTCAATCAGGCCATGACGAATGCTCCAATTACTTTTTTAGATGAGGATCTCCCAAAGCCTCATGTATTTCACAATAATGCTTTATATGTTGTGATTCAAACCAGAGGGATGATGGTTCCCCATGTGTTGATAGATGGAGGCAGCAACCTCAATATATGCCAGGAAATGACGGCCAAAGCCTTGGGCATCAAAGAAGAGGAATATATCCTAGGCCCGATCACCATCTACGAGTTTGATAATCATGGCCAAACAGCGAAAGGAAAAATCTTTCTAGAGATTTTCATTGATTACTCGGTCCATTCAGTTCTCTTTCATGTGGTGAATGTGCCGCCTACCTATAATCTGCTTCTCGGGAGACCGTGGATTCACAATACGAAAGTTGTGCCGTCTACTCCTCATCAGTGTGTCAAGTGGTTAAAAGGTGGAATGATCACAACCATCTTGGGTGAAGATCCAGAGCAGAGGCTAGCACAACCTATGGTTCCTAGACCCACTTTTACTACTGATATCCCTAGCATTAGTGGCATTGATGAGGTCAGCATCGAAGAAGATTTAGGAATACTGCAGACAGCGGAATATCCAGAGCATACAGTGGCTATGACTCGATGGAGAGGTCTAAAGTTCTTCAAAATTGGAGGGTGAATTGACTATAGTACATTCAAAGATCATCCTTTGTTCTCTCAGTTTATGAAGGCCAAAAGAGGATTTGATCTATTAATGAAGCATGGTTATCAGCCTTTTCAAGGCCTAGGCAAGAATGGAGATGGTCGTCTCGAGCCTGTAGTTCCTCAGCACTACCCTAAGGGAGCCGGATTGGGTTTCACTGGCAAAAGATCTTAGAAGGGCACTATTTTCGTCAAGGGGACACATTAAAAGAATCTGCTTATCTTTTTATTTCTATTCTTTTGTTGGGATGATATCCCATTTCATTTTCATCATTGTCACTTGATCAATTTAATCTTTCAATAAAGATGCAAATTTCCTTCATCTGTCTGGATGTCTTTTGTCTCTATACTTCTTATTATCAAATCTTTGCAAAATTACCATTATTTTGCTCTTTTATCTTTCTAATTATTTTCTCAATAAAAATAATTTGTTTTATGATAGGCGATTTCTCTGAATCAATTTATTCTCTAATTTTCAGAATGTCTTTTCGATCTATCAAGAAGCACGTTCTTAATCCAAATGCCTTTTCGAAGCCAGCAGTGATTCGTCAGATTAAAATAAGAGCAGAAAGCAGTCAGAAGAACCTGTAGAGTTCAATTCAGCTCTTCAAGAACTACCAGAATTTGCAGCAATTCAGAAACAAGATGAGCCATCATCCTTAGTTCAAGATCCGACTGAGGATATCAATATCGGATCAGAAGATGATCCTAAAATTCTCAAGATTGGTAGCAGCTTAAGTCTGGAAGAGAAAGAAAGACTCATCAATTTCCTCAAGCAACATAAAGAAGTGTTTGCATGGACATATGAAGATATGCCAGGTCTGGATACCAAATTGGTTGAACATCGCCTCGTTCTAAAACCAGATGTCAAGCCAATTAAGCAGAAGCTGAGAAAGATGGATCCCCGAGTGAAACAACAAGTTAAGGAAGGTCTGGAAGACCTACTCAAAGCAAGGTTCATTCGAACCATTGACTATCCAGATTGGCTAGCAAATATTATCGTTGTTCCCAAGAAGAATGGCAAAGTTCGAATTTGCATCGACTTTAGAGATCTCAATAAAGTGACTCCTAAGGATGATTATCCACTTCCTAATATTGATCTTTTGATTGATAGCATAGCGGGTCACGCTATGTTCTCTTTTATGAATGGATATTCCGGATATAATCAGATCAAGTTGGCCGCTCGTGATCAGTCCAAGACCTCTTTCACTACCCCTTGGGGCACTTTTTGTTATACAGTCATGCCATTTGGGCTCAAAAATGCCGGAGCAACCTATCAGCGTGCTATGGCTGTTATTTTCCATGATCAGATGCACAAAATCATGGACGCATATGTCGATGATATTCTGGTAAAGTCTAAAGAAGAGGAAGATCACATTGAAGCTCTCAATCAAGTTTTCAAGCGGCTCATTCTTTACAAGCTAAGACTCAATCCATAAAAATGTGTTTTTGGAGTCGAATCTGGCAAGTTGTTAGGCTTTCTAGTCAGCAAAAAGGGGATAGAAGTGGATCCCGCTAAGGCCAAGGCCATCATTGACATGTCGCCCCTGACTAATCTCAAAGAATTGCGTAGCCTTCAGGGACGTATGCAATCAATTCGGAGATTCATATCCAATCTCGCCATGAGATGTGATCCTTTTAATCATTTATTTAGAAAATGAGTGAAGTTTGAATGGGGACCAGAATGCCAGCAATCGTTTGATTGTATCAAGAAATATATTCTTAACCTACCTGTTCTGAAGCCACCAGAATTGGGAAAGCCTCTTTTGCTCTATGTTTCAATTAACTAGGTCGCTTGTGGCGGATTCTTGGCACAGTATGAGGAAGACAGTCTGATTGAGCATGCCATCTACTATGTAAGCAAGACTTTTATTGATTACGAGAAGAAGTACTCTCAGATAGAGAAGACATGTCTAGCACTGGTCTGGATGTGTCAGAAGTTGAGACACTATCTGCTGGCATCTGAAGTCAAGATTCTATCCAAATTAAATCATCTCAAATACATTCTTGAGCAACCATTCCTTAGTGGATGAATTGCCAAATGGCAAGTCCTATTAATGCAATACGACTTGGAAAATGTCTCTCAGCAATCTATCAAAGGCCAAGCAATTGCAAATCAATTGGCAGATTTTCCTCTAACAGAGGATGTTAAAGCCGAGGATGATTTCTCCGATGAGCGGATCTGCAATATTCAACAATCCCCAATTTGGAATTTATTCTTTGACGGTTCCAAGAATATGGCAGGCATAGGAATCGGGATTCTGCTAATCACACCAGAGAAGGAGATGATCCCCTTTTCTCTCAAACTGGATTTTCAGTGCACTTACAATATGGCTGAGTATGAAGCTTTGATATAAGGTCTGAGAATTCTACAGGACTTCAATGTCAAAAGAGTGCATGTTTATGGCGATTCTTTGCTCATCGTAAATCAAGTCCTAGCCGAATGGCAAGTGAAGGATCAGAAATTACTTCCTTATCAGAAGATCGTCTCAGCTCTTGCCGACAAATTCGAAGAATTCCAACTTTTCCATATCAAGAGAGACTTCAATCAAGTTGCAGACAGTTTAGCTAATCTGGGATCCATCATGTCTTTCAAGAGCGGAGAATCTTGTTGCTCCTTTGAAATTGGTAGACTTGATCATCCTGCCTTCGTCCCAGTAGAGCAGATAAACCAGGCTGAGCAAAAGAAGAAGCCTTGGTATCATGACATCAAAAATTTCATTAAAACTGGCGAATTTCCTCCAGAACTCTCAAAGAAAGAGCAACGATTAATTCAGCGCATGTCTGCTCAATATTTTATTCTTGCTAACGTCCTCTATCGTTGTGGATTTAGTTCTGAATATTCCAGATGTTTGGACGAAGAAGAAGCCAAAGAAGTTGTGCAGGAAGCACATGAAGGCATTTGCGGTGGTCATGTTGGCTACCAAACTCTTGTCAAACAAATCATCCGAGCAGGATATTACTGGAGGACCATGCAACAAGATTGCTATCGTTTTGTGAAGAAGTGTGTTCAATGCCAGATGCATGCACCTTCTATTCATGCGCCAGCGACATACTTGCAATATGTCGTCTCACCATGGCCATTTTCCATGTAGGCTTTTGATGTCGTAGGCCCCATTACTCCGTCTGCCTCAAATGGTCACAAATATTTTCTTGCCGCAACAAAATATTTTACTAAATGGGTAGAAGCAGTCACTCTATGCACAATAGAAGGTCGACATGTAGTCTCATTCATCCATAAGAATATCCTATGTCGTTTCGGCATACCGCATGATATTGTGTCAGACAATGGCAGTCATTTCAAGAATGAGAGGATGAAGATATTCTGCTCAAAGTTCAAAATTCATCATCATTTCTCCGCTCCTTATTATCCTCAAGGAAATGGTCAAGCAGAGGCCACCAATAAGATTCTGATCCGAATCCTGGAGCGAACTCTGGAGACAGGCCGTGACTGGCATGAAAAGATTCATGATGCGTTGTGGGTATATAGAACCACTATTCAAACTCCAACTAATACAACTCCGTCAGAACTTGTCTACGGAACCGAAGTAGTACTGCCTCTACATGTTCAGAAACCTGCTCTGAAATTTGTATCACTTCTAGAATTACCTCTTGATCATTATCAGCAACAGCGGCTAGTACAACTTGATTTGCTAGATGAAAGCAGACTCAGAGCAGCAAAGCACGCTCAATCATATCGTCAAAGAATAGCCAGACAATATACAAAATTTGTCATTGAAAGAAAGTTTCAAGTCAATGATCTAGTGCTCAGATCAACGGCTTATCTCAAACACCGCCCAGGTGGCAAGTGGTCACCCAATTGGGAAGGTCCCTATGTTGTCAAAGAGGCATTACCTCGTAACTCATATCGGCTCATCAATGCCGATGGAGTGGAATTACCAGATCCCATCAATGCCCGACATTTGAAAAAATTCTATACTTAAATCATGTCTTATCTTTTGTAATTCTTCCAAAATTTTCTTCGAATAATGATCAAATTCTCTTTTCCCAGTTATATTGGGGCATTTTAAAATTTTGTTTTATCTACAAATACCTTGTATGCAGGCAGGATAAACAAATCTCCTACTTCGCACGCATGTGCACTCATTTATATCATTTTTATATTTGCATACAGCCGCATTCACTGGCGTCGGTATTCATTGGCATACATCTTCATTAATTTCATTACCCATTCAGGATAAGGGATAATCCTGATACCTCGACCAGTATTCTCATTATAATTCCCAAATACTTTAAGAGCATAGGTCTCTTTCAAAATTTCAAGCATCAATTTAAAAACAAGGTATGTTTTCAAAATCCAGAGCTCGAGTTGGTATATCTTTCAAAACCCAGTGCTCGAACCAGTATATTTTCAAAATCCAATGTTTACACATTTTCAAAAAAAAAAACAGTATTCATACTGGTATTCTTTCAAAATTGAGCACTTGTGTTAATGTCTCACTAGTTGGCCGTGTCAGTCGACATCTTGGTTTCAGTTTTCGTACTGATCATCCATCAAAATTCAAAGTTCCAATTACCAATTTCGGCCTTTGGGCCATCCAATTTCCAATTGCGATCTTCAGGTCAATCAATTTCCAATTTCCAATTTCCAATTTCAAATTTCAAAATTCAGATTTCAAATTTCAAATTTCTAAATTCAAAATTCCAATTTCCAATTTTCCAATTTTCAATTTTCCAATTTCCAATTTCTAATTTCGACCCTTTTGGTCACTCAATACCCATTTCAATCATTTCTCTTGCGAGAGACCCTTTCCACAGGGAGAGTTCGAGGGAGCTCGTTCTTTTCGCATGCTATCCTTTGTTCACTTAGCCCCTTTTTAGGGAGAGTTTAAAGGGACTCGTGTCTTTGTGAACCGTTTGCAAAACAAAATTCCAATTTCATACAAGGAACCCTTAATTTAGGGAGAGCTTCGACGGAAGTTCGCTTTCCTTGTGATCACAATTTCATACTAGGCCATTTCATCATGAAGGACCCTCCTTTCAGGGAGAGTGTGATGGACTCGTTCCTTCATGACCAATTCACAGACCTCACCATTACCGGCCCCCTTTCCATAAGAGAAGCCTAATGTTAGGAAGTTTTGACGAAAGCTTAATTTTTCTTCGAAAGTTCGTTTTGCAAACACCTCCTCTTCAGGGAAGAGAGGAGTAATTCCTATTTCCAATTTCTGAATCTTCTCCTTTAGGGAAAGGAGAAGAAAATTTCTGTCATGGATGAGTTGCGTTGTGCTTCAAATGCTCGCTTTCACAAAAGATTTTAAGAATATTTTATCAATTTGTTGTTAAATATTTGTTGATTTCAAAATCTTTATTATAAAAAAATTATTACTTCGGAATACCTCCAGTATTACTTCCGAAAAGACAAAGCTTTCGCGAAAAAGGATTCAAAATTCAAAATCTTTCTATTGGCCAACCAAAAGGACGCAAAATAAATCCTCGATATGGCCAGCAAAGGAAATTCAATGTTGTCGCGAAGCCATAAGTGATCGATATTGATCACAGTCAATGACACATTTTTAAAGATCACTCTTGGAAAATAAAAGCAGTGGAAATATCCTGGGTGACACAAAAAAATCCATGCAATCTCCATATCTCCTCAATCACCTAAGCTGCAATTAAATATCTGCAAAAGGAATCTCTCAACTGTCGTCAAGATGAAGGCGAATTAGGCGAGTAGACCCCCGGGGCCAAAGAAGATTTGAATCATCTCGAAGATGACGGAGTTTGTGACGGATCCTTCCAGGGAAAGTTCAGAGCACCGTCAAGGTGAAGGCGAATGCGATGAGCCTCCCGACAAACCCTAAAAGATATTTAATTTCTGTTATCACCAAGAGATTTCCAACCCATGAGCCAATAATCATCAACATAATCTCTGAGTGAAAAGAAGGATCTGAACATCTCTGAGATGGAGGATTTTGTGATGTACCCTTCCCAAAAAAAGAGAGAAAAGTCAGGACATCTCCAAAATGAAGGATGATGTAATCCCCAAAAACCCAAAAGAGCTCTAATTCTGCCAATAAAAAAAAAAATGGGTAGAAAGATCATCATGAGAAAAGAATCCCAGGATATCAGACTGCCGAATTTGCCAAAGAATCCTCTTTAATTTTGTGAAATTCTTTTATCAATATCCTTTCACCAATTGTTTTCACAATATCAAGAATACTCTCTTTTCTGTTCATATCAAGGAAATTGATAGCTTCCTTGAAAGAAAGCCAACTGCAAGCAATTCGAATTCAAATCCTGATTCTACGAAGTTAAGCCCAGTCGGAGGTAATACTTCATGTAGAAAAGAGGAAATATCTTCAAATCAATGTGCATCACTTTCAATCATTTTAAATCAACAATAATTTTCAACATTTTGACAATATTTTCTAGTTGTCTTAGCGTGAAGCGAGAGCTTGAGGTTTATCTTTGGCGTATCCTGACATCAGTTGTTATCCCTTTTAGGACTTGATAACGGGAGTTTTCAAGATTCCTTCCCTTCTTTGGTATAATCTGAGCACCTGGGCTCTCAGATTCGCACACTTCCTTGTGTCCCTACTGTCCCACCATAGACAGTCCAATTTCGGCTTGAGGTTAATCCACAAATCATTTTCTTGCAAAGGGTCATCAATTTCAAAAGTTATTTAGTCTTAGCAATGAGGCGCCCAAAATCAAACCCCTTTTCAAGCTTTAGGGACCCTAATTTCATCCTTTTGCAAAACCCCTGTCGGATTTATTGTGCAAAATCCGAAGGTTCCATCACGGTCTCTTCTTTCGAGGATTCCGTTCCATTTCCGCCCGATCAGGATAAGGGTACAAATCTGAGCCTCCTTTGATGAGGTATTCCATTTTCCACCCAATCAGGATAAGGGTACAAACATGGGCCTCATTTGATGAGGTATTCCATTTCTGCCCGATCAGGATAAGGGTACGAACCTGGGCCTCATTTGATGAGGTATTCCATTTCCGCCCGATCAGGATAAGGGTACAAACCTGAGCCTTCTTTGATGAGGTATTCCATTTCCACCCGATCAGGATAAGGGTACAAACCTGAGCTTCCTTTGATGAGGTATTCCATTTTCCGCCTAATCAGGTTAAGGGTATAAACCTAGGCCTCATTTGATGAGGTATTTCATTCCCCAATCAGGTCAAGGGTTAAAACATGTGCTTCGTTTTATACGAGGTATTTCCATCCCATCCAGGATAAGGGCGAAACCTGAACTTCATTCTCACAGAGTGAATATTTCTTTTTAATCTCCATTCCATATCTACCACCATCATCTGAATTAATTCTTTCATACCCAGTCAGACTTATCTAACTGGGGCATTTTTTTATAGTCCAAATTTGGTGTGTATTCTTTGCCACTAAGCTCGGCCCCATACCGGCTTAGTAGCAAAGAGGGGCATCTGTAAACACCTCAAATTTTCACCCTCATCCAGTGCTTGCATTTTATGTGTCACTACAGGTCATTACATGCATCTGACATGCCATTTCATTGCATTGCATAGCATTGCATGTCATTACATCTCATTTTCGAGATCCAGCACTCCTGTTTTCAAAATATTTAATCCAGATTCGGGTTTTAAAACTTTTCTTTCAAAATCAATTTTAAAACCTAGGTTTTTAATCAGCATTCTGTCATTTGCCACCCCCGAGGACCTTATATTTTGAAGTATTTTCTCATAAAACAATCTGGATTCATTTCAAACTCAATTTCAATTGATTTCAATTCTGAGATGAGGCCCATTTAGGTGGTGTCGCTTCTGGATTCCTTTATTTATCAAAATCTCAAAAATTTTAGAGTCCTAGTTGGATCAGGACTCTGTATTTTCATCTTTTTGAATTTTTTTAAAACACCATTCTGATTTTAAACCAGTTATGGTCATATCCCTTGTCCATTTCCTCCGTTTTGGCCAAAATTTTAGAGTCCTAGTTGGATTAGGACTCTTCTTCAGAGTTTTAATCGGATTAGGACTCTAATCTTTTACAGCTATTTTATCTATTTTCAATCAAATCTTTCAAAATCTTTCAAAATGAGTTAGAAACTCACAGTTTTAGTCAAAACAGGACTCTGTTCAATGAGTCCTAGTTGGATCAGGACTCTGATCCTAATTTCAATTTTGAGAGAATCTTTCAAAATTCTTTCCATCTATCAAAACTGTTACACTTTTATCAAAGAATTTCAAAATTTTGAGGTTTTATCCCAGAGTCCTGATCAAATCAGGACTCTACCCCAGAGTCCTGATCGAATCAGGACTCTATCCAAAATTAGTTTTCATACTTCATTTTCACTGGTTTTTAAAAGCTTTGCTTAAATTTCATCATTTACTTATCAGAAAACCAAAATTTCTTAGAGTTCTGATCGAATCAGGACTCTTTCTCATAGTCCTAATCAGATCAGGACTCTGAACCAAAACTTCAATTTTATCCTGTTTTTAACTGTTTTTCAAAAATCTCTCATTTGGTTTCTCAGAAAATCCAAAAATTTGAGAGTCCAGAGTCTTAGTTGAATCAAAACTCTGTTTATTTAAATATTTGTTATTGTTTTTAACTGTTTTCACAAGTTCTTTCATCTGTTTTTCAGAAAAATACCAAAAAAAATCTAGAGTTTCAGTCCGATCAGGACTCTGTCCTGGAATCCTAATCCAGTCAGGAGTCTTTTTTGAAGTCCGTTGTTACTTCCATTTTCATTTATTTTCATTTGTTTTAAAAAATTAGGTCATTTTGTAGAGTCCAGTTGATCCAAGATTCTATTTCAGAGTTCTAATTGAGTTAGGAGTCTAACCCTGACTGTATTTTCTGACTCGTTTCACCATTTCTGATAAAATCTTTTCAAAAACTCCTTCATTTGGCCTTTAAAACCCAAAATCTCAGAGTCTTAAAAATCCAGGACTCTAACCCAGAGTTTCAGTTCGCTTGAGACTCTAGTTTCAAAATTCTGAATTTCAATTATTGATTTTAACCCCTTTTGAAAGCTATTTTCAAAGTTTATTTCAAAATTTTCAAAACGTGATGTGGGCCCACTCAGTTGGCGCCATATTCAGAGGAGTTCTGACCCAGTTGGAACTCTATGCCATTTCAAAACTTTTAATTTCAAGTTTACTTTTGAAAATCTTTGAAAATTCTCTCAATTTCAAGTTTTAAAATCGTTTTTGAAAATTCAAGTGGGGCCCACTCAAGGTGGCACCATATTTGAGAAAGTCAGTGCTAGACTAGGGTTAGTTAGTGTTTGTTTAGTTTTAGAAGTTTAAAAGAGTCAAAATCCATTTTGAGAAACCCATTTGAAAATTTAGTTTTAAATTGTTGTTTTTAAAGGTTTTAGTTAAAACTTTAAAAACCCAATGTGGGAAAACGTCAAGTGGCGCCACATTTGGGGATTTTTGAGGTTTAGCTAGGGGCTAATGAGGACTTAATTAGGATAATCTAGGCTAGGGGTAGTTAGGTAAAGTCACACCAAAATCACCCCCCTTTGGTAGAGTCCAAAATTTTCAAAAGTGTTAATTTAACCCTAAATTTTTTATTATAAAAAGCTCCTATAGGGGGTCGACCTCCCTATTCACCCTCTTTAGAGATTCTTGGAGCTTCTCTCTCCTCTCCAGCCCTTCCTCCATTGCTGCAACTCCAAGGTAATTATTTCTTCTAATTTCTTTAGTTTGTTTAATGCTTTTATTAATTTAAACATGAGATTTAGCCATTGGCGCCATCCCCTTCATGGATTAAACCATGGATTTAAGATTAAGAACCTCAAGAGAGGTTCAAGAAGATGATCTAACTCTGTTTTGGTGTTTTTCCAAGGATTCTAATCCGTTAGAATCGATTGTAGCATGGTTTTTCATGTTCTTAACCATTAAAACATGCGATTTACCCGTTAAATGGGTCAAATCCATGCTTTTTAAGGTAAAATCAAATTCCAGCCATGGATTCCCTATGTTTTATTTATTTCTTTGCTTATTTGTGTTTATTACACGTTTTCCAGCATAGAAATCAATTTTATTTTACTGTTTTGGTATTTTCTTTATTGTTTTCATTGATTAATGCATGCTTTATTAGGTTTTATCAAATTTCTGTGTGTTTTAAGCTTGAATCAGCAAATAACATATTATTTCATATTAAAGTACTCAC
The DNA here is from genome assembly GCF_984573655.1 of Nuphar pumila. Lineage (NCBI taxonomy): Eukaryota > Viridiplantae > Streptophyta > Magnoliopsida > Nymphaeales > Nymphaeaceae > Nuphar > Nuphar pumila. Next base: position 63,658,377 of record NC_143249.1, read on the forward strand.
TGTAAATTTCTGATTTTTTAATATGTGATACATGGATATGTTAATGAATCACTGTAAAAATTTAGGATGTTTTGGGATTCAGGAACCCTGTCAAAAAAATAAAAGATTAAACCATGATTTTCAGTCGTTTAGAATCGATATTGAAATTCATAGATAACTTGTAGTTGTGATATTTCTCTCATCTGATATTCGATTCGAGATCCATAAAATGCAGTAGATTCCTATTGATGTGAACTATTTACTGTGAAATTTTGATAATTTTAGCCTCTGTTTAGTATTTTTCCTCTGTCAGAGAATCAGATTTGAGATTTAAAACTCGTTAAGGTTTACCAAAACTCTAATCTGACTTGTGTTGATCATAGATCTCAGACCGTAGATCTGATTCATGATCTGTAAAAAAGGAGTTTCATTATTTTTAGGTGTACTATTTACTTATGAAATTTTAAAAATGTTTTATTAAGTTTACTATTTATTTCTGTATTTTCAACCCGAAGTATCTGTTTTAACCAATGCTAGATTCATTAAATTTTAGTCCAGATTGCTGGAAAGGTTTCTCCCTAACCGAAGATGTGTTTTCCAATCTGTAAAAAAGGAAGATTTTGTTTTTTTGTCTAGTTTACCTCTGTAAAATTTTAGAAATTTCTATGATGATTTGACCCCTGATTCGGGTCTAGCATTGGAACTGGTCTGTGAACATGGGTGAAAATAGCTTATTTTAGGGTTTTAATTCAATTTTCAAATTGGAATAATGTCAAAAATATAATTTTATAATTCCAATCTGATTTTAGGGTTATAACAAGTGCAGGTGTCAATTTTTATCAAATTTAGAATTCATTTGATGCTTGAATAGATCAAATAACAAAACAGGGTACCTGAAAGATCCAAAAACACTGCCAAAATTGTGATATTTGTAATATTTCTTGATTTTTGTGTACAAGTTCAGGTTTTTAGGGTTTGTTCATGTTTAGAATCATATTAGGATATTTCATGTTTGATTTTATGTTTATTTTAATCATAAATCTGAAGTTTTTGCCAAAATTTATTTTAGAAAACCCTGATTTCAAGGCCATAGTCTTGCTATTAGGGGTAATTTGGTCATTTGACCTCAATTTCGAAATTCAAAACCCTAATTTTCATATTTTTAATCATGTCATATCATATTTGAGTTAATTTATCATTATTTGTATTTCAAAAGTTGTATTTTACAAAATATCTTTCTAAAAACCCTGATTTCAAGGCCATAGTCTTGCTATCAGGGGTATTTTGGTCATTTTGACCCCAATTTCGAAATTCCAAATTCCATTTTTATATTTATTCCATCTTATTTCATATTTTATTAAGTTTATATAAGGGAATCATATGGAAAATGGCTTATATCTAGCAAAATCCAGTAATTTCTAGATATTACTGGATAAATCTAGAAAAGCCAACATATCTTCACTAACAAGTTTTCTAGTTTTGCAGGGATATTGAAGACTTTACTTTCTTTTAATTTTCAGCCATTTAAATTCAATTAGTGATGTAAATTGTAATTAATTTTCGAATAAGAATTTCAATTCCTGCATAGAATAGGATGCATTGCATATAGTTTTAAACTTTGATATATAACTGCTATGTATGCCAATTCATGCACATTTTTTATAAATCCACTATGGTCTACACGAATGACACGTGTACAAGCTCTTATGGAGTTGACAAACTCGGTGGAATTTGTATTTATGGCCATAGTCAGAATACGAACGAGACCCAAATTTGTGATCTTCGTATTAGCCACATTCAGCCTACACTCTTAGGCTAACTTCAAAATGCACTGCATTTCTCAAAAATACAAAAAAGATTTTCTCAATTTCTCAAAATTAAGTCTTTCAAATACATATTCATTCAATTCATTCATTTGCAAATTCCAATTTCAATTCAGAGAAATCGATTTTCTCAAAATTTCTAAGTCTTATTCAGAAATTGATTTTCTCAAAACATTGATTTTCCAATGATATTTCAAGTATTTTTCAAGTTCAAAATCCTGATTTTCAAGTTATATTTCAATGTTTGAATTCAAAGAAATCAAGTTTTCCAAAGTTATTTGAAATTCCTCAGAAATCGATTTTTACAAAACACTTGGATTCTTCAGAAATCGATTTTCATTTTCCTCAGAGATATTCTTTCACCATGATTCACAATTTTCCAAGTGACATCTTTTCCAAGAATTTTTCAAGTATTTCAAACTTTGAAGCAAACATCATGTTTTCAAATCTGCATTTTTCAGAAAATTCATAGCACATGCCTGATTCTTTGTGCATTTAGGAAATAGAACATGATTTAGACAAGTTGAGCAAAGCTAAGCACACAATTGATCCTTGGTTCAATTACCCCTGGTAAAGGTGCCAGGAACGGTTGAACCTCGTACCGACAGGCAAGCCGCATTCTTCAGAATTATCCCGCATTTTAAAACGGAGGCGTGTTATTTTCAAAATCTTTTTCAAAGGTCAGTTTGACTTGCAAAAGTAAAAATTTTGCGATGATAACAGGAAGAGAGGAGTAATTCCCATTTCCCATTCAGGTAAGGGCTAAGCCTCTACATTTTCTTCCTTTTTTTTTATTTTACTTTCTTCTCCCTTGTATCATCTATTATCCTGTGTTAGCATTCGCATTCCATCTTCAACTTTGCTAATATTTGACTTCATCTTTTTCTTACTTTGTTCAATATGTTTTGTGTTTTTACTCCTTGGCCCTTGATTAATCCAGCAACGTCATATGTGATAATCCTCGTTTACATTTATGTACAGTTTGATTTACCTCATTTATATTATGCTTCATATGCCCATATAAAAGCTTGGGATCCGAAACGATATGGCGTACACACCTTTGGAATGCATAACACAGGTAAGATTTTATGTAAAGGTAGTGAAGAAAGAACTCATTGTTGTGGGTTCACATTTCAAAACCGAGAATGGAAGCCCTTGATGGAAATATCTGATGTTCTTGTTCTAGGATGATTTTATTGGAGAATGAATCTTCTCTAGGTATGATTTTAAAATTACCAGATGTTCTTTTGTAGTTACCGCCATCTAGTGGGCTTACATATATGGCAGCACGTGGAAGGGTCCTCTAATGGTGTAGATCTGCAACCTGGAACTGAAATATTGTAATCATATATCAGTTTATAGGGTGGAATGTCTGTTTACATATAATATGATCTTCTATGTGTTGTAGTTGTTTCAATATCCTAATCAGTGTCACTAAAATAAAGAGCTGAACTGCAAATTATAAGTAGGATAATGAAAAGAATTCATCCTGGGATATGTCATTCATCTTCAGATAGCTACCATTCGAACATAGCCAGAGATTCTGAGATTCATCCACCTTCACATTTTCCTTCTCAAGATGACTAACACATGAGGGGATGCAGAACTGCAACAAAAATGAAGTGTGCTTGTGACATGGAACGTAAGAGGCCCTCGCTGGATCAAATGGCCATAGGGCAAAGCATTCCCTGTTCATTTCAACAAATCGGTTTGTGATGGAATCCAGGGAGGTGTTATGGCATCAACACGACATAGTTTGATGTCTGAATGCTTCCTTATTCCTGAAATCGGTTCCTTTGTCTCTGATATAGGGTAAATTCAGGTTCAGAGAAAGAGAGGTAAGCATTTGCGAACTTTTGTTATATGTGCCTTGATATGATTGCTTAATAGGTGTCCTGTGACATATAGGGGCAATAACCAAGGATCATTCCGTTTTTAGGATCAGTTTAAATTTCTGAAGATATAATGTCACCAATTACTGTGATATATTATACTGAGCATCACTTGTTCCACTGGTTGAAGGATTTTTCAATGAAGCGTCTTATTGAAACAACAACAGCAAAAGCACATGCCTTGATTGGGTTTCTCTAGACTTTCCTGTTTTAAATTAATGAATGCCATCATATGTTACATTTTGGGCTTCTGTTTATTCCTAAGCATCCATACCTGCGCACCCTGCTGAAACATCTTTCACAGTAGCTTCATGCTGCACTAACCACCTCTTTGCCTACAGTTCAGTCACCTGTGCTCTCACATTGCACCTTCATTGTGCCAATTGCCAACCCCAGCACCCATATTGCATGTCATAACCACAACATCTCCAGTGCTCCCCACTTCATATCTTCACGAGTCACCACGCCTCCCTTATACATACACACTTCAACAACCAGCCATCTACTAAATACATTATTCATTACCTATGCATGCCACTGTGTATATTTTTCATTCATAACAACCATTTTTTACCATCACTTACACTACCACCTTTTCCAACACATATCACTCATCCACTATTTTCGTCGCAAAATTTTTCCCGTCTTCCCTTCCTAGCGGAAGAGAGAGGGAAATGCTTTCGCGATTCAAACTTGACCGGATTTTGGAAAATGTTTTGAAATACTCGCCTCCGTTTTGAAAATTGCGGGAAAATCCATGGGATGGGGCTCGACCTGTCGGTACGAGGTTCGACCGTTCCTGCTGCCTTTAACAGGGGTAATCGAACTAAGGACCAAAATTGTGCTTGACTTAGTGAAATTATCAAAATTGTGTTCTATCCTAAATGCACAGAGAATTCAGGCATGTGCTATGAGATTTTGAAAAATGTAAGTTGGAAAAACATGATGTATGCTTGGAAAATGCTTTGGGTTGGAAAATATTTCTCAGGAAAAAGATGGAAGTCAATTTCTCAAGAAACTCAGATGAAAGGGGTTTTGAAATCACGAGAAAGTTTATAAAGTTGTGGGAAAATCATGAATAGTTGAAAATCCTGGGAAAATAGAAGTGATTCTTGAGAAAAAAGGTGAACATTTGAAAAGGAAAACACTTCTCAGGAAAACTCGGACTTTGAGAATTTTCTTTGGAAAATGACGGAAAATTTATAGGAAAGCTCGTTGGAGAAGGAAATTCATACTTAGGAAATCAAAATCCTGGGAATCTTACCCTTGAAATACTTGGAAATCGATTTTTGATTCTTGGGAAAGATTGGAAAACTCTTTTTGAAAATCTTAAGAAAATAACATTTTCCAAGGGAAATCGAGGGAAACTTTGATCTTGGAAATCCAACTTAGAAGTTTCTTGAGAGACTGGTTTCCATGGAAAACTGTGAAAACTTTTACTTGGGAAAACCGATTTTGGAAAATACTCAAAGTTTCTTGAGAAATCGATTTCTTTGGGGAGGAAGTTTTCTTGAGAAAATCATGGGAAAACCAATGTTTTCATGATGCAAATGATATGAATGTATGAATGCATTTTGGAAAGATTTTCTAAGAAATTTGTTGGAAAATGTGTATTAAGTCAAAATAAATCCTTCACATATTCTGACTGTGGCCATGAATATGTTCAGAGTTTAATTGATTTAATGCACGACACTTTGCAAAATTGGAAATATGGTGCATTTTTAAGATAGCCTAAGAGTGTAGGCTCAATGTGACTGGTAGAAAGATGATGGATCTGGGTCTCGTCCATATTCCGACTAGGGCCGTAAATATGGACTCCACCGAGTTCATCAACTCCCTAAGAGTTGGTGCACGTGCCATTCGTGTACATTCATAGTGCTTTTGAAATAAAATGCATGAATCATATAAACAGGATATTGCATAAATTTAAACTATATGATATGCATCCTAGTCTAAGCAGAAAATTAAATCTCGTATTCCAAAATTTACATTATTACATCACTAAATAAATGAAATAAAAGAAATTGCAGACTTCAGCTCCTTCTTTTGAATATCCCTGCCAAACTTGAAATAAGGTTAGCTCAAATATGTGGGTTTTTCGAAGATTTTCCAATAATATTATGAAATTATTGGACTTAATTGGATATAAACCCTATTCTCATGCTTCCTTGATATTTGAAATGATGAAAATGCAATAAATTCAGTAGAAGATAGTTTGAAATTTGAAATGGTGGTTAAAATGACCAAAATACCCCTAATTATAAAGTTATACCTTTAAAATCAGGGTTTTTTTGAAGGAAAACTTGGTAAAATTGAGATTTCGAAATTCAAATTGAATCAAATGATGATGAAATGCATAATGAGACATGATGACATGCTCCTAAACACCTTATGACTGTAAAATTAGAATTTGACATTTTGCAATTTATCCAAAATAACGAATTTCGCTTGTTTTTCGCTTGGATCCGGGTCCCGCGGGGCCCTGTTTTGATGATATGACTAAACCGAGCCTCAAATGAATTCCAAATTACACCAAATTCGGTATTAAGCATCTACCTACTCTGATAAACAGCCTAGAATGCTAAAAATCATGAAATGATATGATTTGAATGCTAAAATTTAAAGGAAGTCCTAAAAGGGTGGATTTCGCCTACGGCCCTGAACCAAATGCAATGCTTAATATGATAATGCAAAATTTACACCATTAAAACTTATGATATTTTGCAGACTGCTAAAGGACCCGAAATGGAACACTTTTAGTTTTTACAGCCTCGGGATTTGAACTATGGTGAGTTCGGTAACGGGGATTTGGTTCTGATGGAGGTAAAATCGACCTAATCTAATATAAAATGATAAAAAAATAGAAAACAGCCATGGAAATTTCTGATATTTAATAGAGCTATTCACAATACCTACAGAGACAACTTTCATGTTCATGACTTCAGCATTTGATCAACAGAAACATGGATACAAATATAACATTTTCATGCTTAAATCAACAAAACAGACAACTGTGACAAAACAGGAGACTGACAAAAACAATCCGAATCAGATATCACAACTGTTCTAAAAATCACAAGATTTCAGATGCAAACAGAGGACATCTCGAACATAACATTCACCTTTTACAAATTTAGATTTGGATCGATATCCAAAGAGAACCCATTGACTTAAGTCGATCCAAAGTCTCAGAGGCCCAAATCAGTCTCTGACACGTGTCCCGAACTCTAGGATTTTTGTAAGACATTAAGAAAATCATAAAAATCTGATAAAATCAGGTTATAAACTAGACATTCTCCCGAGTTCCGAACATCTTTCGGATTGAAAATCGGATCTATCATGAGGGAGATCTTGATTTTACAAGTCGGAAATGAAATTTTAAAATGCATCCTGGGTAATAAAACCCGACTTACCATTTTGAACGTTTACCACAGTAAACAAATTCAAATCCTTCCTAATTTTTGGCACATTTCTAGGGACACCTAAGGACGCATTCCATGATTTTTGTAGAATTTTAATAAAAAATAAATGCATGAAATGATGTGTGGACTGACTGACAAAAATAGAGAGCTACTAAAATTGAGCAGAATTGAAATAAATACCTAATTAACCTAAAAAAACATGCTAAATTAATGAAATAAAATACAAATTAAATTTAGCTAAATGCATGAATGCTAAAAATCATCAAGGAACCATAATTATGTATTTTTATATATGTCATTTTATGAGAATAGCTCCATTCATCCCTCGGATGAGCTCTTTCTTCAAATGACACATGAATCAAATCATGATATTATGAAATCAAGACGAAAAGAGGTACACCTTGCTTCGTTACGCAGCTTTGAAACTGTTAAAAGGGATGGCTACCAATGGCTCCGTTCGTCCTTCAATCCGGGCTTCGGATGATTCACAAAGATCGACCCACGCTTGAATCGAATTGGCCACTGCACGAGCAATGTAGGTACTTCACTGCACCTTCTCCACTGAGCCCAAGGAGGCGTGAATTCCAAGAAACACAATTGAGTTCTAAAATGGATCTAGGCTAGAGTTCAAAATCAAAATTGGAGTCTCAAAAAATGGAGTCCAAAAATTACAGTGGAAGTGTGTTGAATCAAGAGCAGACAACAAGCGCCTTTATTATGGTCGTTTCGTTTTATCCCCACTTATGAAGGGTCAAGCCGATACAATAGGTATCGCGATGCGAAGGGCTTTACTTGGAGAACTAGAAGGAACATGTATTACGCGCGCAAAATCTGATAAGGTACCATATGAATATTCTACAATAGTAGGTATTGAAGAATCAGTCCATGAAATTTTAATGAATTTGAAAAAGATTGTATTTAGAAGTGATCTGTACGGAACTCTCGACGCATCAAACCATGCAACAAGACTGCTATTGTTTCATGAAGAAGTGTGTTCAATGTCAGATGCACACACCTTCCATTCATGTGTCAGCCATATATTTAGAACCGATCGTATCTCCATGGCCATTTTCTATGTGGACCTTCGACGTCGTAGGCCCAATTACTCTGTCCCCTTCCAATGGGCACAAATATTTCCTTGCCGCAACAAAGTACTTCACCAAGTGGGTTGAGGCTGTCACGTTGCATACAGTGGAAGGCCGACATGTGGTCTTGTTCATCCACAAGAATATTATCTGTCATTTTGGCATGCCACATGACATTGTTTCAGATAATGACACTTATTTCAAGAAAGAGAGAATAAAGAACTTTTGTTCAAAATTTAGAATTCATCATCATTTTTCAGCTCCTTACTATCTCCAAGGGAATAGTCAGGCAGAAGCTACCAATAAAATCATGATTTGCATCTTGGAAAGAACCATTGAGATGGGTCGTGATTGGCACAAGAAAATCCATGATACACTCTAGGCGTATCGAACCACCATTTGGACCCCAACCAATACCACTCCTTCAAAGCTTGTTTATGGAACCGAGGTGGTATTGCCTCTTCATGTTCAGAAGCCCGCTCTTAAATTCACAGCATTACTAGAACTACCACTTGATCAGAATCAACAACAGAGGTTGGTACAGCTTAATCTACTTGATGAGAGAAGACTCAAGGCAGCAAAACACGCTCAATCTTATCGACAAAGGCTAGCTAGGCAATATGCCAAGCCAGTCATCGAAAGAAGCTTTCGAGTTAATGATTTGGTCCTTAGATCAACGACTCATCGCAAGCACCGCCTTCATGGCAAATGGTCACCAAATTGGGAAGGTCCATACGTGGTCAAAGAAGTATTACTACACAATTCATATCGTCTGATTAATGCAGACGAGGTAGAATTACCCGATCCTATCAATGCCCGACATCTGAATAAATTCTACACTTAGAAAACTTCTATTCTATCTTTTGTATTCTTCAATAAATTTCCTTCAAATAATGACCAATTATTCTTTTGTCTGAGCATCTTCTTCTAGGATTACACTGGGGCATTTTTTGTTATGAAACTTGCCTTTTATTCGGAATACCCTGTATGCAGGCACGTGTAAACACCCCAAATTTTCTCATCCATTCCCAGACAACCCCCCTCATGCAGTGCCAACCCTGGTAGGTCAGTATAGGAGTCCAACCCCAAGTCTGTGTTAGAAAATTACCATTTTACCCAATTTTAGTAGGAAATTACCATTTTACCCCTAGGTCATCCTAGACCCCAGTCAGTCGGAGTCAACCAAGCTCATTGGTCAGTTCAGAATAGTTAGATTGTCAGTCATTTCTTGCTCACCTGAGCTTATGAAGAACAAACCATTTTCATTTCTGACCATTCCTGCCAAAATGAGATCATTTCTTCAGAAATGAGCTCATTTCTCACTTAAATCCAAGTCAATTATTTCCGAGTCAGTCATTCCCAGTTAGTCTTATTCCCCTTAGTCTAGCTTGAGCTCATCAGGAGTTCAAGCACTTCAGTTTCAGTTCAAAACCACTTTCAAGTGTCCAGAAGCCCATTTTAGCCCATTTAAGCTCATTTAGTTGAAATTGAGCTGAGTCCAGTTAGTTGAGCTAGTGTTTGAGCTTCAATTTTAGTTTATCTCAGTATTACTGATCTTTGTTTCATCTCAAACCCAGCTCTTATTTGTAATTCACTTCACTCCAGTGACCATTTTCCACCATTTCTCTAAAAATGACAGCATTTCTTGACAAGTCAGTCTAGAAGTTCAGTTGAATCAGTGTCTTGTCAGTCCAGTTGAGTTTTGAAACCCTAAAACCTAGCTCGGTCTAGTTAATTTCAGTTCAATCCAGCTCAAACCCAAATTTTTAGTGTCACCCTGAGCCCGACAGAGACAAAAATCATTTCTTGAACCATTTTGCCCATTTTTATCAATTTTGTCACTTTCTGAACCAGTACAACTGTCAATCAGGGTCTAATGTCCAAAATTCTTCATTCAGGGTCTACATTTCGCATGGAATTTCATATCATTTCTCATTATTTCATAACATTTCATTTCATTTCATTTTCGAGATCCAGAACTCCAGTTTTATAAATTTCAATCCAGATTTGAATTTTAAAGTCTTCAAAAATCAATTTCAACCCCTGGGTTTCCAAAATTAACATTTTTACCCTCGAGATTCTAAATTTGGAAATATTTTCTCAAGAAAACAATATGGATTTCTTTCAAACTCAAATTTTTAAATTCTAAACTGGATTTGCTTCGCAACGGGGTATGAAACTTCAAATTCAAAGCTCATTTCAAAAACTGCCAAAAATAGCTCATTTTGTTTAGAAATTTTCTAAAAAGACCATTCTACCCCTATGATCTTCAAAATGAATTTCAAATATAAAAATGTGGGCCCACTCTGAGATGGCCTCTCCATTTGCATTTCCTTTCAATATTAATAATAAAAAAATCTTTTTCTTTGTAATTGTTTTTCCTTTTATTTTATCTTTTTCATCTTGTGGGACCCACCAAGGTGGTCGACCAGCCCCCTTCCTCCTTTCCTTTTCTTTCCTTCTCCTTCTTTCTCTTCTTTCCTTTCTTCTTCTTCTTCTTCTTCTTTCTTCTTTTCTTCTTTTTCTTCTTTCTTTCTTTCTTCTCTTCCCTTCCTTCCTTCCCTTTCTTTCCCTCTTTCTCATTCACGTACAACCCCTCCTCTTTTTCTTCTCTTCTTCCTCCTTTTTCTTTCCTTTTCTTTCTTTCTTCTTTGTTTCCTTTCTTTCTTCTCCTTTCTTTCCTTCTTCTTTTCCCTCCTTTCTTTCTTTCTCCTTTCCTTGGTCCAACAACCTTATTACCCTACTTCACTTTCCATTCCTCAAAGGACCATACGTTGGAACTCCTCTTGCTCTCCTTCTAGCCCTACCTCTCTCTCTCTCTCTCTCTCTCTCTCTCTCTCTCTCTCTCAACTGCAGCATCTTCAATCTCCTTTGCTCCAACATCTTCAAGTCTTGCAGCACCAAAGGAGGAGCTCCAGCCAGAGTAGCAGACTGCTCATCCTGGCAGCTTTCTCCCTTACAGCCACCATCACCGCCTCCTTCAGCACCTCTAGCCGGTACTCCACCTTGCTGCAGCTTTGCCACAACAACAGCCCTTGCACCCCCTTCAATCGGTGCCATCTCCAGCCTCTAGCCGGTGTCCTCTTTTCCAAAGATTCCACTGCAGCAAGCTTCACTTGGTATGAGCCTTTGCACCAACCTCCCTTTGTTGCAACTTCAGCCGTTGTAGCTAACTCCCAAGGTAAAGCTTTAGTTTTCTGGTTGGATCATGGTATAAGGCTCCATTGAAGAAGGGATCCCAGATCCCTCCTTCTAACAGCCAACATTAAACATGGATCATACACCCCCCTGATTATCTTTGATTTATTACTGTTTTCATATAGATGGCATGTTCTAGGCATGGTACTTAGTCTATTTTACTATTTCATATATGTGTTTCGTTAGTCTCATTAATGATTGTTTAGTGGTGTATAGGTTTTAGTTTGTGCGTGCAATACAATCTTTATTTTATGTAAAAAATTTTATTCATAAATCTTTAATTTTTTATGCTAAATATATCTATTTGTTAATGATTTCTTGCCAAAAATCTAGATCCATTTAGTTCCGGAACCCTCTCTAATAAATCGAATTCCAAACCGAGATTTTACTGTTCTGGAGATTCCAGATTCCATTTTAGCAGACTTGTCGACCAGAGATCTCCCAGATGAATGATTCGATTCATTCCCAAAAAAATACAGTGGATTTCTGTTAGAATCTATTGTTTTTCAATATTTTCCCAGATTTTTCCAAGAAGGTTTGACCTCTGTCAAAAATCAATTTTTCCAGATCTCTGTGAAAATCTTGATTTCTCCTTGTCAGGGTCTAGACAAACCTTAATATGCCGTGATGCTTCAATCTGTAGGTCGGTTGTCAAAACTTTCAACAGAGAAATTGTTACTCATTATTCCCTTTATCATTTCTCAAATTTTGAGAATTTTAGGAGCATTGTAGGTATTTTTCCCAGAATTAAACTCTCTGTCTGTCAAATTCCAGTGGCTGAAAATTACAGAGATTTAGATCTCTGATAATCCTCTACTCCTTTCCAAACCATAGCCTTAATCCCAATACAGTAAAAAGAAGACTTATTCATCTGTTTGTTAGGGACATTTTCCCAAAATTTCAGTAATTGTATCCACTGTTTACTATTTGTCCCATAATTTTTCCTGAAACCTATCAGTCTGCCCTAAGTCCTAGAGTCGCCGGATTCCGATCTGACTTGCCGAAACTGTCAAGCTCTGACCATAGGTCAAAACCAAAACTTATAAAAGGCAAAAATCTTTTTCTAACTGTCCTCTGTCACCCCATAAAATTTGAGGAATTTTTATGGTAGGTTAGTACCCGAAATTCAGTTTAGATTTAGAATTTTAGGTTAAATCTTGATTTTCATGGGTTTTTCTTAATTTTCATATTAAAAAAATATCAAAAAAATAGATTTTCAAGTTCCATTCTGTTTTTAGAGTCAGTCTAGGTGTCCATGCCAAATTTGGCTCAATTCCAAGTTCATTTGCCTTTTGTGTTAGTTCATTTTTAAATTCAAAGGCGAAAATCAAGCGAAAATCAAGTTAAATTTGATATTTGGTGATATTTTTGCCATTTTAGGGTTTTTATCATGTGAATAAGCATATAATATCATATCATATTAGGGTTAATTTCAATATCATTTGCATTTCATATTTCAACTTTTTGCTAAATTTATTTCAGAAAACCCTGATTTTAAGGCCATAGTCTTGCTATCAGGAGTATTTTGGTCATTTTGACCTCAATTTCGAAATTCCAATCCTTAATTCTCTAAATTTTTATGCATATCATCATATTGCATCATATTGTGTTTCATTTTATTTTATTTGATTTTCAAATTCCTAAATTTTATAAAAATTCTCTTTGAAAACCCTGATTTCAAGGTCATCAAAGGTATTTTGGTCATTTTACTCTAATTTCAAATTTTCAAGTTTATTTTTCGAATTTGATTACTTATTTCTCATGTTTATATCAAAGGGGGTATGAATTGAGTTTATATTTTTGGATAAATCCAGATAAACCTACATTTCTGTGCTAACATGTTTTCTAGTTTTGCAGGAACATTCAATAAGAAGATTTTTATTTATTTTCCCTTATTCAATTCAATGTAATATCAAAGTTATAATATTTGAAATAAGATTTACATTTTTTGCTTAGAATAGGACTGCATTTCATATAGTTTAATTCTGCAAATTTCAATATCTGATATATCATTCATGCACATTTTTCCAAATCCACCATGGTTGACACGAATGGCACGTGCACAAGCTCTTAGGGAGTTGACAAACTCGGTGAAATTCATATTTGTGTCCATAGTCAGAATACGAAGAAAACCCATATTTGTGATCTTCGTATTAGCCACATTCAACCTAAACTCTTAGGCTAACTTTAAAAATGCACTGCATTTCTCAAATTTTCAAAAGGATTTTTCCAATTCCTCAAAGAATTCTCTTTCAAATTCATATTCATTCATTCAATTTGCATCATTTTCAAACTCATTTCCCAATTCCATTTCAGAGAAATTGATTTTCTCAGAATTTTCTAAGTCTTTCTTAGGAAGTGATTTTCTCAAAACTCTAAGTTTTCAAATGACATTTCAAAATATTTTCCAAGTTCAAATCATGATTTTCCAATGTTTTAACATTCTCAATATTATTTTCAAAGTTCAAAAATTGATTTTCTCAAAGATCTAATTTTCGTGAGAATCCATTTTTCATTCAAGATTCATTTTCTAATGCAATTCCTGATTTTCAATGAAATTCAATAAATTTCCCAAGTATTTCTCAAGCATTTTCCAAGTACATCTCAAATTTCCAAAGCAAACATCATATTTCTTAAACTTGCATTTTTTTAAAAATTCCATAGCACATGCCGGATTCTCTGTGCATTTTAGAAAAATAGAGCATGATTTAGATAATTAAACTTAGTCAAAGCACACATTTGATCCTTGGTTCAATTACCCCTGGTAAAGGCATCAGGAATGGTTGAACCTTGTACCGACAGGTAGATCCCATTCCACGAAATTTTCCCACAAATTTTGAAAAACAGAGGTGAGTAATTTTTAAAAACCAATTTTCAAAACTTTGGTCGAGTTTGACTCAAAGAATCGTTTCTCTCTCTTGCAGAGGGAGGAGAAAAATTTTGCGATGATAACAGCAGGATCAAACAAAATCTTTCATCATCTATTTACATATATTTGCATTCATTTGTATCTATTTGCATATGTTTACATTCATCTACATTCTGCATTCATTTGCACTCATTCGCATTTGATTTATTACCCATTCAGGATAAGGGATAAATCCTGAGACCCCGACAGACATTTATGATAATCAATCATGAGGGCAAAGATTGGAAATCTCCCATCATAATCAATGAACACTTTTCAAAATCCAGTGTTCATGCTATTACTTTTTCAAAATCCAGTATTCGTGCTGGTACATTTTTAAAATCCAGTGTTCATGCTGGTATAGTTTTAAAATCCAATGTTCGTGCAGGTACATTTTTAAAACCTAGTGTTCGTGCTGGTACTTTTTCAAAATCTAGTGCTCGTGTTGATAATTTTTCAAAATCCAGTGCTCGTACTGGTATTTCTTCAAAGCCCAGTGTTCGCACTGGTACTTTCTCAAAATCCAGTGCTCATACTCTTTCAAAACCAGTTAATGGTACTTTGTTTTCAAAACCCAGTGTTCGTACTGGTACTTTTTCAAAACCCAGTGTTCATGCTGGTGTTTCTTCAAAATTCGGTTTTCATATTGGCCCCAATCCAAACACTAGTCTCGCATTAGGGTTCAAGCTTAATGCCAATCTTCAGATCTACGAGCCAAACAATCTTTATCAGACCTTCGGGTTACTCCAGTCTATCAATCAGACCTCTGGCCACCAATTTTGTCAAAATCAATCATTTTTAGACCCCTAGGTCAATCAATTTTTATGAACCAATTTTTTATCAATCAGACCTGCGGGTCGCCCATTTCATCAATTGTGTCAATCAGACCTCTGGTTATCAATTTTATCAAGCAAACCTTCGGGTTATCAATTCTATCAAAGTCAATCATTATTTTCCAACCTTCGGGTTGCATCCGCTAGTCATGGTCATCCAAGATTTGACCTTTGTGTCAAACTCGTCCGCCAATTGGCTCAAAATCGATTATCAATCATTTCTCTTGTGAAGGACCCTTTTTCCAAGGAGAGTTCGAGGGAGCTCATTCTTTTTGCATGCAATTATTGTTCGTTTGCTGAACCCCTTTTCTAGGGAGAGTTTGAAGGGACTCGTGTTCCGTGAACAGTTTACAAAGCAAATTTTTTGTTTATTATCACACAAGGAACTCCTTTTTCCGGGAAGAGCTTTAACGGAAGTGCGTTCTCCTTGTAACCCCTCAATATTTTTTGTTAGGCCATCTCGTCATTGAGGACCCTTTTTCCAGGGAGGGTGTGATGGACTCGCTCCTCTATGATATTTTTCTTGACCTTTTTTATCGGCCACCTTTTCATAAGAGAAGCCTAGAGATAGAGAGTTTTGATGAAAACTTTATTTCTCTTCAAAAGTTTATTTTGCAAACACCTCCTCTTCAGGGAAGAGAGGAGTATTTTCTTTATTACCCGTTCAGGTAAGGGTCAAGTTTGAGTCTCTCCTTTGGGAAAAGAAGATGAGAATTTAGCCACGGATGTGTCATTTAGACCTCAAACGATTTCTTTCACCAAGGATTTTAAGAATACTTTGCCAATTTGTCATAAAAAAATAGTCGTTGATTTCAACATCTTTATTGCACAAAATCTTACCTCGTATTACCTTCAGTATTTCTTTCAAAAGGATAGAGCTTTTACGAAGAAAAAATAAAATTCAAGTTTTTCTGTTGGTCAACCAAAAGGATGAAGAAAGATCATTGATATGACCGGCAAATGAAAAATTCAATGAAGTTGAAAAGCCATAAGTGAACTGATATTGATCATAGTTATGACACATTTTTAAAGACCATTCTTATGGTAATAAGGCAGTAAAAATATCCTGGGTGACGTAAAAAGAATTCACTCAATCTCAATATCTCTTCAATCAATCAAGCTACAATCAATTATCTGTAAAAGGGATCTCTCAATCATCGTCAAGTTGAAGACTGATGGATGAGTTAAACTCTCGGGGCCAAAGAAGACTCCGATCATCTCTAAGTTGAAGGAGTTTATGACGTGTCCTTCCATAAAAAGTTTAAATCATCGTCAAATTGAAGGCTGATGCAATGAACCTCTCGATAATCCCTAAAAGATATTTAATCACTGGTATCATAAAGAGTTTTTTTTTTAACCAAAGAGACCATTTTATTAATATAGCTCTTGGGATCCAAGAAGATGTGGAACATCTCCAAGTTGAAGGAGTTTGTGACGTGTCCTTCTAGGGAAAATCAGAACACAACTAAGTTGAAGGTTGATGTGATGAGATTCTCGCCCAATCCCAAGAAACTCATTTTTTATGTCTCAAAAGAGCACAAAAGATTATCAGGATACTTCAATTAAAAGAGACAACATCCTTAATATAATTTTCGAGACCAAAGAAGATGCGGATCATCTCCAAGTTGAAAGAGCATGTGACGTGTCCTTCCAAGGAAAATCAGAACACAGCTAAGTTGAAGGCTGATGTGATGAAATTCTCGCCAAACCCCAAGGAAGACTCACTTTTTTTTTAAGTCTCACAAGAGTGCAAAAAGATCATCCAAGATATCAAACTGCCAAATTGCCAAGAATCATCTTTATTTATATGAAATTCTTTTATCAATATCCTTTTCATCAATTGCTTTTAGGATACTAAGAATAAATTCTTTTCTTTTCATATCAGAGAAATGGATAGCTTCCTTGAAGAAACTCAACAAAAATAAATTTGATTTTGATTTTGGATTCTACAGAGTTAGCCCAGTTGGAGGTAATACTCTAGGTAGAAAAGGGAATATTTTTCACACAAATGTGCTTATATTTCAATTATTCTCAATCAACTACAATTTTTATCTTATTGGCAATAATTTTCAAGCTATCTCGACATGAAGTGAGAGCTTGATGTCTATTATGACATATCCTGACATTGTTATTATCCCTTTTTAAGACTTGATAATGGGAGTTTTCAAGATCCTTCCCTTCTTGTTTTGATCTGAGCGCCTGAGCTCTCAGATTCGCACACTTCTCTGTGTACCCCACTATCCTACCATAGACAGTTCCCGTTCAGGATAAGGGTTAAACCTGAATTGTTTTTGCAAAAGGTCATTTGTTTTAAAAGCCATTCAGTCTCAGCAATGAGACGCCCAAGATCAATCCCTTTTCAAGCTTTAGGGACCCTCATTTTCTTCCTTTTGCAAACCCCTATCGGATTTATTATGCAAAATTCGAAGGTTCCATCATGGTTTCTCCTTTCGAGAATTCCATCATCCCCTTCAAGTTAAGGGTTAAGCTTGAACCTCATTCTTCCACGAGGCATTATTCGTCCCCTTCAGGTTAAGGGTTAAGCCTGAACCTCGTTCTTCCACGAGGCATTCTTCATCCCCTTCAGGTTAAGGGTTAAGCCTGAAACCCATTCTTCCATGAGGAGTTTTTCGTCCCATCCAGGTTAAGGGCTAAGCCTGAGCCTCATTCCCATGAGGTGAATTTTCTTCTTCATTCTCCATCCCATATCTACCACTATCATCCGAGCTAGTTCTTTCATGTCCAATCAGATTCTTTTAGCTGGGGCACTTTTATAGTCCAAATTTGGTGTGTTTTTCTTTGCTACTAAGCTCGGCTTCCAAGCGGCTTAGTAGCAAAGAGGGGCATATGTAAACACCCCAAATTTTCCTCATCCATTCTCAAACACCTCCCCTCTTGCAGCTGCCAACCCTGGTAGGTCAGTATAGGAGTCCAACCCTGAGTTTGTCCCAGTTTAGGTGTCATTTCACTCCCTTTTACTAGGAAAATTACCATTTTACCCCTAGACCACCCTAGATTCCTACCAGTCAAAGTCACCCATGCTTATTTTAAAACTCAGAACAGTTAGAATGTCAGCCATTTCTAGCTCACCTAAGCTCACAATGAGCAAATCCTATTTATTTCTGACCATTTTGACTAAAATTGGTTCATTTCCTAAAAAATGCACTTATTTCTAGCTCGAATCCAAGCCAATTGTCTCTGAGTCAGTTATTCCTAGTCAACCTCATTCCTCTGACTCTAGCTTGAGCTCACCAGGAGTTCAAGTGCTCCAGTTTCAGTTCAAACCACTCTTCCATGGTGCCGGAGTCTATTTTAGCCCATTTCAGTTGAAATTAAGCTCAGTCCAGTCAGTTAAGCTAGTGTTTGAGTTTCAGATTTAGTTCATATAAGTATTTCTGACTTTTACTCCAGCTCAAACCCAGTATATTTTGTGGTCCACTTCACTCGAGTGATCATTTCTTGATCGTTCAGTCTAGGAGTTTAGTTAAGCCAGTGTCATTTTAGTTCTCTTAAGTTTTGGAACCCTAGAACTCAGTTCATTCCAGTTCAAACAAGTTAAAACCTCAGTTTTTAGTATCACTATTGACCTTGTAAGGACAAAAAAAAAACATTTCTTAAATCATTTTGTTCATTTTTATCAATTTTATCACTTTTTAAACTGGTATAACTGTCAATCGGGGTCCAATATCTGAAATCCTTTATCCAGAGTATTGCATTTCACATGACATTCCGTGTCATATCTCATCATTTCTTATCATTTTTTATCATTTCATATCATATCATTCCATTTCATCTCATTTTCGAGATCCAACACTCTGGTTTTTCTAAACATTCAATCTAGATCGATTTTAAAACCTTTCTTTCAAAATCAATTTCCATTACCTGGGTTTTAAATCAATATTTTGCCATTTGTTAACCCCCAGGATCTTATATTCTTTTATATTTTCTTTACAAAATGATCTAGATTCATTTTAAAATCAATTTTTAACTGATCTCAATTCTCAGATGAGACCCATCTAGGTGGTGTCACTTCTAGATTCCTTCAGTTCTTAATTTTCTCAAAATTTCAGAGTCCTAGTCGGATTAGGACTCTGTCTTTTCACCTTTTAAGCCCTTTTCAAAATTTCATTTTTGTTTTAAACCAAAAGTAGCCCTACCCCTTTGTCCATTCCTTTTATTTTGGCCAAAATCTTAGAGTTTCAGTCGAATTAAAACTCTTTCCTAGAGTCCTAATCGAACCAGGACTCTATCCTGATTTCCTACTTTACTCCTGTTCTTCACTTGTTTTCGAAGACCTTCTCATCTGACTTTCAAAAGAGCCAAAATATCAGAGTCCTAGTTGGATTAGGACTCTTTTCCAGAGTCCTAGTCGGATCAGGACTATATTTTAATGCTATTTCTACCTATTTTTGAGAAAACCTTTCAAAATCTTTCATTTTGGCCCAAAATTTTAGAGTTTCAGTCGAATTAGAACTCTTCTTCAGAGTTTCGATCGGATTAGAACTATCTTTTGTTGCTATTTTTACTTATTTTCAAACAAATCTTTCAAAATCTTTCGAAAGAAGTGAGAAACTCAGAGTTCTGGTTGAACCAGGACTCTATTCAAGAGTCCCAATTGGATCAGGACTCTGACTTCAATTTTGAGAGAATCTTTCAAAAATCTCGTGATTTATCTTTTCAAAAACTAAATTTCAAAATTATTACAATTCTATCACAGAGTTTTAAAATTTCAGGACTCTAACGTAGAGTCCTAATCGAATCAGGACTCTATCCTGATTTCATTTTCATATTTCATTTCTACTTTCTTTCAAAAGTTCTTTTTAAAATCTCGTAATTTGCTTCTTAGAAAACCAAAAATTCTCAGAGTTCTAGTCAAATTAGGACTCTTCCCCAGAGTCCTGGCCGGATCAGGTTTCAAAACCTGACTTCAATTTCTATCTTATTTTCACCTATTTTCTGAAGTCATCTCATTTGTTTTCTAGGAAACCCCAAAATTTTAAGAGTTTTAGTCGAATTAGGACTCTGTTTCAGAGTCCCAGTTGGATCAGGACTCTAGTTCCGATTTCAGTTTTCATCTTGTTTTCACAAAAAGTTCTCAAAATCTTCTTATGTATTTTTAGAAAAATCAAATTTTTTAGAGTTTTAGTCAAACTAGGACTCTGTCCCCAGAGTCCCAGTTGGATAAGAACTCTGTTCTGATTTCACTGCTTGTTGCTATTTTCACTGGTTTTCGAAAAAAAATTCAACTATTTTTCAGAAAATGCCAAAAATCTTGAGTTTCAGTCTGATTAGGACTGTGTCCCAGAGTCCTAATCCAATTAGGACTCTATTCCGAATCTTGTTTCTACTTTCGTTTTCATTTTCTTAACTTGTTTTTCAAAAATTAGTCCATTTTGTAGAATCCCAATTGATTCAGGACTCTCTTTCAGAGTTTCGGTGAGTTAGGACTCTAACCCTGACTGTTTTTTCTGACTTATTTTTACCAGTTTTGAGAAAATCTTTCAAAAACTTTTTCTTTTGGCTTTCAAAAACCTAAATCTCAGATATGAATTTCTATGGTGATTTGATCCCTTATTCGGGTCTGACACTGTGACAGGTACGTGCCCACGGGCAAAATTGTATATTTTAGGGTTTTATTCAATTTTTATATTAAAATAATATCAAAAATAGATTTTTCTGATTTTAGTTTAATTTTAGGGTTATCAGAAGTGCATGTGTTAATTTTTATTAATTTATGAAACCGTTTGAGGCTTGGTTTGATTAAATTGCAAAAACATGATGTTCGCGGAGTCCCGATTCAAGCAAAACATTAGCAAAATCATGATTTTTTGTGATATTTCTAATTTTTTCATAAAAGTTTATAAGGTTTTTTTATGTTTATAATCATGTTAGGATGCTTCATATTCAATTTGGCATTCATTTGAATCTTTTTAACCACTAAATCCAAAATTTTACCAAAATATTTTCTGAAAACCCTGATTTCAAGGCCATAGTCTTGTTTTCAGGGGTATTTTTGTCATTTCTTCCTAAAATCTGAATTATAAAGTTATTTATTTCTATTATTTCTTCAATTTTATAACATATTTTATTATGTTTATCTCAGGAAAATATGAAAAAAGGCTTATATCTGGATAAATCTCTCAATTTCTAGATATTGTTGGATAAATCCAGAAAAGCTGACATATCTTCACTAACAAGTTTTCTAATTTTGTAGGGATATTCAAGACTGTATTTCTTCTTATTTTTCTTTATTTAAATTCAATTAATGATGTAAATTAAATGTAAACTTGGAATAAGAATTTAAATTTCTGCTTAGATTAGGGTTTGCATATGCATATAGTTTATTTTTTTTAATAAATATTAATTGTGTGATGGATGATGATTCATGCATATTTCAATTCCACCATGGTCTACACGAATGACACATGCACTAGCTTCTAAGGAGTTAATAAACTTGATCGAGTTCGTATTTATGGCCATAGTCAGAATATGAACAAAATCCAAATTTATCATTTTCTTTTAAGCCACAGTCAACCTACACTCTTAGGCTATTTTAAAAAACCATTGCATATTTCAATCTTTTATAAATATTTTTCTCCTTTTAGAATTAAATGGATTAGATTCAATCCATATCTGTGGC
Organism: Nuphar pumila; assembly: GCF_984573655.1. Lineage (NCBI taxonomy): Eukaryota > Viridiplantae > Streptophyta > Magnoliopsida > Nymphaeales > Nymphaeaceae > Nuphar > Nuphar pumila. Next base: position 63,680,157 of record NC_143249.1, read on the forward strand.
CATAGTCAGGGATATGAGGAAAATCTATTTTATTGAAATTCTATAAGGCACATAAACTTCCTTTTTCAAACAATTTTCTCAAAAGCTCTTCAGAAAATATTTTCTTCAAAATTGCATTCATTCATCTAAGTTAGATTGCATCATGAAAGGATTTTCATAGGGCCACATGCCCCTTCTTTTGATTTATTTCTCAACTTCATTTCAGAAAATCGATTTCTCTTAAATTTGCCCTGGTTTTCCTCAAAATCGATTTTCTCAAAAACCCTTGATTTTTCAAGGATTTTTCAAGTACTTCCCAAACTCAATTCACGATTTTCCAAGTTATATTCTCAATTTCAAAGTTTAAATTCAGAGAAATCAACTTTCTCTAAGTCATTTTGAGTTTTTTCAGAAATCAATTTCCCTTTTCTTCATAAAAGTTTTCCAAAAAAAATTCACAATTTTCAAAGGTGTCTTTCTTCCAAGTATTTTTCAATTATTCTAAGCAAACATCATATTTTCAATATGTATTTTCAGAAATTCATAGCACATGCCTGATTCTTTGTGCATTTAGGAAATAGAACATCAATTTAGACAAGTAGAGCAAAGCAAAGCACATGATTGATCCTTGGTTCAATTACCCCTGGTTATGGTGCCAGAAATGGTTTAACCTCGTACCGACAAACAAGTCTCATTCTTCGAAACTATGCTGCATTTTAAAACGGAGGTGAGTTATTTTTAAAATCTTTTTCAAAGGTCAGTTTGACGTGCAAAAGTAAAATTTTGCAATGATAACAGCGTGACAATAACCGAGAAACCTATCGAGATCAAGTTTTGTGTGCCAAAACCATTCCATTGGTTAAAGTGCGTTGGCAACACCATGGCATCAAAAAATGCACATGGGAGCCTAAAGCGAGTATGAGAAAAATATTCTGATCTTTTTGTTGATTGATGTTTGTGATTTTGCAGACGAAATCCTTTTTAAGGAGGGTAGGATGTAAGACCCATAATTTTTTTAAGAAAAAATTCAATACAAGATGAAATTTCATAATGCAATTATCTATGTATATGTATATGCATGCGCACGTGTATATATATATATATATATATATATATATCGGAAGCCTTAAAATGAATATATGTATATATATACTTCATAATGATATTCCTAAGTTTTAATTAAAATGCATAAAATTATTTGAAATTTTCACCATCGAAGATTCTTATACGTGCAAAACTATTTCATCCTACGTAATTGGGCAAAGAATGTATTTTTAAAGAAATTATGGGTTTTACCAAAATTTGGATAAAGAATTTCAAAAATCCTAAGCAGATTTTTTAATAAAACATAATTTGAAATTTTTTTCGTGTTTGTGGCTAGACTCATAAAACTCGAACCTAGACCAAAGCGTGATTTCAAACGAAAAGAGATTTTTGGAAATGAGCCGAATTGGAATTTAATGAAGTAAAAAGGGGTTTTACAATTTTTTTGAGATGATGGCATAGGTCCAACGTCAGCCTAAGGGGCATGGGCGCACTCTAGAGTGCAGCCCATGCCATTTTAAAGTGACCATAAAAAAAATGATTTTAAAACTTGAAAATCACCCAAGGGAGGGGCGGTGCCTTAGTGGCATCTTTGAAAATTTTGCAAACCCCAATTGGGCGTGTTTAACTAGCTGGGTGGATTTGACCAGCTGGGTAGTGGCCCAATTGAAATTTCGGTGGGTTTTAAAAAAAGTAACATGCTCATTGGCCATAGGGCGGCTGTCCTGTGGCATTTTTGATTTTTTTTAAAGGATTTCAAACAAAAGAAAGCTATTGGGCGTGTGGGAGGTTGGATTGAAAAATCACTAATATGCCCTTGCCTAGAGGGGTGTGAGACACACCCCAGCCATTTCTTTTTAAGATTAAACCCCAGCCATTGGATTAAAACCCTACCTATTAAATAGCATTTTGAGAAAGGATGAGAGAGAAGCAAGGCGTGATTTTGCTCTCTCTCTCTCTCTCTCCCAATCGTGGGCTCCTTTGTAGCCTATTTGTACTATTGTGTAGGGTTTTGTACCAAAAAGGGACTCCCTTTTACACATTGAGCCAAAGGGATTTCCCCTTCTCCGAATCTACGAAATTGCATAATGAGTTTTCTCTACACTTCCATTCATTTGAAAATATGGATTTCAATGGCTGAACATGAAACTGAGTAGCCTTCAACACATTGAATGAAATGCTTGATGGATTCGGTGGATTAGATCTTTAATGGCTGCATTTTTTTTGTTGGATGCTAAGTACACGGTAATAACTCACACACGCACAAATCTTATTTTATTTGATGTGCCTTTTCTTTCTTTTGCTTTGACCTACACTGTGGTTGGGTGCCCCATGACCTCTCTGTGGTCGTTTGGACTCCAAGCATGGAGCAAGCTAGGTGGAGGGTGGTTGAAATGCACCCTTTTAGCTTTGAGTGCAAAGGTTGCCCTTTTCTAGCACCTTATCTTTCAAAAAAATATACAACGCATAAGGGGAGGGGGGGGAGGGGTTCTCCTTTTTGTTCCAGACCTTGGGCGTCGGCCTGGGAGACCTAGACCAGGGTCTGAACCACGTGGTTCAGACTTGGTCAGTCTGTCCAGACCGACATGCCTCTGGTTTGATTCCATTCGGATCAGACCCGAGCACATGTTTTGTGCCTTTGGGCGACTGCCGCATGGCAGGTGCACCACTCGGCTGGGCCGAGTTGGGTGGAACCCAGGCCGACCCCTAGAGCAACCCAGCACCCAGGGGTTTTCTCAGACCTAAGGTCTGTCATGTTACGTATTTGCATTTACAAAAAAAAAAGAGAGAAGTTTAAATTATGCAAATAAATTAGACCCTTATCTTGTGCGTGTTTGACCCAACCCGATTTCTCTTTTTATGCTTGGCTCGGTTTGGGTCTGACCAAAAAAGGGCATGGATACAAACCCAGCCAGTTGTTAGCCACAGCTGGATGCAGACTGGGCGCCCTTGGTCACCTTTAGGCTGGACCCGTGTTGGGGTCCAGGCTCAAGTGTCTTTCATCGAATGTAAAACCGATATAAATGGACATCTATATATATAAGTTGAACTCCATCGGGTTCATACACCTTTTTCAATTAGGCTGGTACCTTCAAAAATGAACTCATATAATACACGGTTGAGCCCCTTTCAAGTCAGTTTCACATCCAGATTTGCGTACATGTTGTATCTCAAGCACACTCCTTTCATTGAATGATGTCATCGAAATATATTTTTTTGGGTGTAGCATTGCATCCTTGGCAACACATGCTTTGTAACGCCCCGGATTTTCAAAACAAAGCTAAGTTAAAATTTTCATGGATTTCTTTTTTTTCTTTGCAGCGGAACTTAGAAAAGCTTTTAGCAGCGGAATAAGATGATAATGAGTCGTCGGTTTTAGAAAACTCCGAGCACGTTACAGGTATGTGGCCAAGCAACTCATTGACCACCAAAGTGTTCCATTTTATCGAAAGCACATGTTTATTACAACACTACTGCTTAGAAAAGCAGTGAAGGTTCAATAAAAAGGAAGCAGTACAACTCTGTCTAGAGAAACCCTGGAACTTGATGCCGCCTTGCTCCGCATATCGCCATGCAGGTTCAACACCTGAAATCCCCATTAAACGGGGTCAGAACCACTGATGGTCTGGTAAGTAGGCAAACACCTATCTATTCAACTCAAGTAAATGCATAGACCACTCAGGGTCGCAGTTCGTAATACGACGCTCAAGCCTCCATGACTTAGCGTATATCGCACAAGCCTCATCAGGGCTATGAGTTGAACATCCACGCAAGTCGTCATGACTTCGCATAAGCCTCTTCAGGGCTGTGAGTTAGAATAACCTCTCAAGTCTCTACGACTTAGCCTTGACTTCCTCAGAGTCACGAATGGATGTCTAGCTCAAGCCTTTATGCTTGGCACATCCGGATCCTACGAATCTAAGAACAGCTCTCCGAGCTTCACTTAGTCGTACGGATATCAATGGGGTTCTTTCCCAATCGGTCCAGTAGTATACCGACCATGACACCTTCACAAAGGTTATGCAGGACTGACTCAACAACGTCATCCACTCATACATTCAAAGTAGCGCTGTACCTAAGCTAATGCTTTGTTTCGATAATTGCACCTCCCCCTGGGCTTAGGGGACTCATATCTGGGCGACAACGCGACGATCTGGGGGTTGATTATTCTATGTATTTTAGATACCCCAGAGGCCTGTTGACCCCATCCCCCTAGTAGGACGGTACAGCATACCGGAAGAGATCTTTACTAGGTATCCGAATGCATTCTGCTACTGCAGTAGTGGGGTTCAATCCTTAGATATTTAAGGATAATCACGACCTCCATACCTCTGAGTGACGAAGGCCATCAATAAACTCTATCAGGTTCAGGTGAAATATATGTCACTCAAGGCTGCACCATCACCGTCTTCCTCGGTGAGAAATTCTGAAAGGGGCCTGCCGGTCTTACAATTACTTGACGAATATTGCATGCCTATAGGGCAGCCTTTGAGAAGTATGTACCCGACCCCAATCAACCACACGGTTTTCACCGTGGAACAAAGGTTTTATTCATATGCATGCTTAACTCTGCTCTCGGCACTTCGGCCTTGACGAGCACTTCACCTCTTTTGGTGGAAACAACACACTCCGGCTCAGCGGCCCTTACGAGTCTGGTTGTCTGATAATTCTCAATGAGCATGCACATGACTCGATCTCTACGGATCGGCTACTCGGCGTATTTTTACGCAACGAGCTCAGGACCTCGTCAAGGCGCTACCACTACTTTGGCGCAACGGCTCTTACAAGTATGATGCCCTTGCAGGTGTCAGGGAGACGAGTCATTCTGACATCGTTCCAACAAAGGACATCATTGTGCCACTTAACTGGTTTTGGCAGCTCTTCTGCCAACCATTCTGTCAACACCTTCTCTGCTCTACCGGCAGTGGTGCGACAAACCTTTCTACATTGTAGAAGGCGTTCCATAACTGGGTAGCACTTCTGCTACGTTCTTTCTGAGCCATTCTTAGCTCCTTTAGGAATTTCAGCAGCACTTCCTCTCTTTTACGGAGAAAGCGTGCGTTTCTTTTATCCGTTTCAGCGGCATCTCCCCTCTTTGGTGGGAAATCGCTACGCTTAACTCGGGAAATGGATGCGCACCGTTGTACGTACTTTGCATCCATCAAGGTTGCAGGAACCTTGGGCCATAGCCAGGCCATACGTAATTGATTTAGTCTTTACGTAAAGAGCATTTTGCCAAAAGGCGAAGCCTTTCCAATAGGGGCTTCATTCGTCAAGCAGAATCTTGTACGAGGAGTGGTAAGGGAATCGCATGGGCGATTTTGGAGTTGATCTCCGTTTGAACGCTCACTTACGCGCCATATATGTAATATAAGTAGAAGCCTGTGCTTTATACAGCGGCGGCGTAAAGGAAATGCATATACTATTGTTCAGGGTGTGTAACTGAACGAAATATTCTACATATATAACAAAACAGGAGCCTTGGCATCGTTCGACGCGACGGCGTAAGTAAATACATTGCAGAAAGCAGGAGCCTTGGCATCGTTCGACGCGACGGCGTAAGTAAATGCATAATCGGAAGTGCAGTAATCGGAAGTACAGAAAGCAGGGAGCCTTGGCATCATACGACGCGACGGCAAAGGTAAATTACATGGCCTGTGCGATATAAGATGCGTCGGCAATATCAGCAGATATACACCTAGATCTGTATCCAACGATAGTTACGAGGCGAGCGAGTGAACACCGAAGTGTCCTAGAGGGCTCAACCAAGAACTAGGGTGAGATACTATTTTGAAGAACGCATATACTGCGTATTCGAACATATATATCCGACGATAGTTACGAGGCGAGCCCGTGAACACCGAAGTGTCCTAGAGGGCTCAACCAAGAACTAAAGCAAGATACTACTTCAGAAAGTATATGCTATATACAAACAATCAAATACTTGAGAGAGATGGTTTAATGAAGCGAACTTACTTCAATTTGAGGAAGAAACGACTCCGATTGCTTCAAACGCTTCGAACGAGGCTCGACTTCGAAAAAGGATCAACTTCGAACTTCGGACGAAAAAGGACTTGGACTTTGACTTTGAACCAAACCAGGTTCAAGTCAAGTCAATTAGGTTCAGACTTAGGTCAAGTAGGTTCAGACCTAGGTCAGGTGGGTTAGGACCAGGTCAGGCAGACTCAGACCAGGTCAAGCAGGCTCAGGCTAAGTCAGGCAGGCTCAGACCAGGTCAGGTGGGCTAGGCTAGGTAGGGGAGGTTTGGAAAAGGAAGAGAGAGAGAGGGGTTGGCGATTTTCTAAAGGAGGGGGGGTCCTCTATTTATAGGTTCTGAAACTTGGGCCCCAAGTTTCAGAATCCCCTCTTTACCCTTGGGCTTTTCTGAGAATCCCTTCCATGGAAGGTGCTGGAAGGAGCTGGAGGCTCTGGAAGGTGCTGGAATATTCTAGAATCTTCTAGAATATTTTCTGAGAAATATTTTTGTGAGTCCCACCCATATTTCTGTGGGTCCTGCAAGAATTTCGGGTTTTCGGCGATTTTTTTCCGAAAAATTCTGAGTACGCCATTATCTTCGTATTGATGCCACTAAGAAAGTTGGCTCGCAGGAATCCTTTGATTTTGTTCAGATAGGAAGTTATGGCTTCCAGAGTGTTTGAGCATATATTCGCGATTCGACGAATATCCTAAGTGTAACTGGCTCGCAGGAATTGATTCGTTTCGCATTCTGAGAAAAATGCCATTTTTACCGGTAAATGCCTCATGAATTTTATTCAGATATTTTCTGAAAAATTGCGGGTCTTACATCATTACCCCCTTAAAGGAATTTCGTCCGCGAAATTCAGCTAAGAGTACAAGGTGAAGAGTTCAGGATATTTATCCCGCATATCCGATTCAGGCTCCCAAGTGCAATCATCGACTCCGTGATGTTGCTATCTTACTTTGACAAGTGGAATGACCTTTGTCTTTAGCACTTGCTCCCGTCGGTCCATGATCTCTACTGGCCTTTCTTCCACCGTCATATCCTCCTGGATGTCAATATCTTCATGTTGGATGACGTGGGAAGGGTCGTGAACGTATTTTCTAAGCATTGACACATGAAATACATTGTGTATCTGTGTATACTGCGGTGGCAATGCTACTCTGTAGGCGGTCTCTCCTATCCGGCTCAAAACCTCGAAGGGACCAACGAATCTGGGGCTGAGCTTCCCCTTCTTTCCGAAACGAAACACACTCTTGGTTGGGGAGACCTTAATAAAAACCTTATCTCCAACCGCAAAAGTGAGTTCCCTACGCCGCTGATCAGCGTAGCTCTTCTGTCGACTCTGAGCAGTCAGTAGCTTCTTCCTGATCATGTGGACCTGCTCAGTATAATGCTGCAACACTATGGGCGAGTCCAAGGTTCGCTCACCCACTTCACCCCAATGGATTGGTGATCTACAGGGTCGCCCGTACAAGGCTTCATACGGTGCCATCCCAATGCTAGCGTGGTGGCTATTATTATAAGCAAATTCAGCCAACGCTAGGTGGGAATCCCAATCACCTTTCCATTCTAGCATACAGGCTCTTAGCATATCTTCGAGAGTCTGTATGGTTCGTTCTGATTACCCATCTGTTTGGGGATGGAATGCTGTACTGAACTTGAGTTTCGTCCCCAGGGCTCTTTGAAGCTGCTCCCAAAAGTGAGAGGTAAATTTCGGGTCACGATCGGATATGATCGAAATCGGCACTCCATGGAGTCTAACGATTTCCCGAATGTAGATCTCCGCCAATCGTTCAGTTGAGTATCGAGTGTTGATTGGCAGGAAGTGAGCAGACTTGGTGAGTCTGTCTACGATCACCCATATTGAGTCATGTTGTCTCTTGGACCGAGGCAATCCAACGATGAAATCCATTGTAATGCCCTCCCATTTCCATTCTGGAATCTCGATCCGTTGCATTTTTCCACCAGGTCGTTGATGCTCAATTTTTACTTGCTGGCAGATTAAACACCTTGAGACAAATGTAGCCACATCTCGTTTCATACCCCTCCACCAGTACTTTCTCTGTAAGTCCCGAAACATTTTCGTACCTCCAGGGTGAATGGTGTATTTGCTGTTATGAGCCTCCTGGAGTACTTCCTGTCTTAGCTCAGGGTTATTTGGGACCCAAATCCTTTCTTCCACCCATATTCCTCCATCTTCTTTTAAATGGAAGAAAGTGTCATCTCTTTCGGCACGAGCTTTTAATTCCAAGTACTGGGGGTCCTTGAACTATTTGGCTACAATGCGATCGAGGATCTCGATATGGATTGTCAGGCATGACAATCGAATCTTTCCTGGGTCAGCCAGGAATGGCTTCCAACTGACAAAATCCTCCATCAGCTTCCATTGTCCGGTGAGGCTGGCCAGAGTGCCAACAGTCTTTCGACTAAGGGCATCTGCTACAACATTCGTCTTTCCAGGGTGATAGGAAAGCGTGAATTCATAGTCTTTGAGGAATTCCAGCCATCGCCGTTGCCGCATATTGAGTTCTTTTTGAGAAAAGAGGTATTTTAGGCTTTTATGGTCCGACATGACCTCAAATTTCTCTCCATACAGGTAGTGTCGCCAGATTTTAAGCGCGAACACTACCGCGGCAAGCTCCAGATCGTGGGTTGGATAGTTTTTCTCATGAATTCTTAACTGACGGGATGCATAGGCGATTACTTTGCCATGCTGCATCAATACACAACCCAGACCCGTTCCCGAGGCATCGGTATAAGCAATGAAGCCTCCCTGACCAGAAGGTAAGGTAAGGACAGGGGTAGTGGTAAGCCTCTGTTTGAGAACCTCAAAGCATTCCTTACACTGGTCAGTCCATTCAAACTTGACTCCCTTTTTCAGTAATTTCGTCATTGGTACGGCGATTCGGGAGAAGTCCTGTATGAACTTCCGATAATATCCGGCAAGTCCAAGGAAGCTGCGGACCTCAGTGATATTTTCTGGCTGCTTCCAGTCTATCACAGCTTCGACCTTCGCAGGATCTACTGCGATTCCATCTTTTGAGATCACATGGCCAAGGAACATTACTTTGTCTAGCCAGAATTCACATTTTGAAAACTTGGCATATAACTGATTATCTTGAAGGGTTTTCAAGACGATTCTCAAGTGCTCCTTGTGTTGTTCCTCATTCTCTGAATACACGAGAATGTCATCAATGAAGACGATGACAAAAGTGTCTAAGTATGGTTTGAACACTCGGTTCATCAGGTCCATAAAGACAGCAGGCGCATTTGTAAGTCCGAAGGACATTACTACGAACTCATAATGGCCATATCTCGTTCTGAAGGCAGTCTTAGGTATATCCTCCTCCTTAACTCTGAGCTGATGGTATCCAGACCTGAGGTCGATCTTGGAGAACACTCTCGCTGTTCTGAGCTGATCGAATAAGTCCTCAATCCGAGGCAACGGGTACTTATTTTTAATGGTTGCCTGGTTAAGCATCCGATAATCGATGCATAACCGAAGGGATCCATCCTTCTTCTTTACAAATAGTACCGGGGCTCCCCATGGTGACATACTTGGTCGGATGAACCCTTGTTCCATCAGTTCTTCCAACTGACACTTCAACTCACTGAGTTCAGCTGGTGCCATACGATAAGGGGCTTTGGATATTGGCGCTGTTCCAGGTAAGGATTGAATTCCAAATTCAACCTCACGAAGTGGCGGAAGTCCTGGCAATTCCTTAGGAAACAGATCAGGAAACTCCCGCACTACTTCCAAACTCTCAAGGGGTTGGTCGTTGGATTTTTCCGCCGAGAGACTTAACAGGAAGGCCACACAACCCTTCCTAAGGTATTTTTGTACCTTAAGTGCTGATATGAGCCTTTTTTGTGGAACTGGTTTGGATAACCGGTATTCCATCTTAGGTAATCCGGGTCGAGATAGAATCACTCTGCCCTCGCGGCACAGAATCTTGGCATTATTCTGAGCCAACCAATTCATTCCCAGAATGACATCGTACTGTATCATATCGATCAGGATGGCGTCAGTAGGCAAGTGTTGCCCTGCTATCTCAATATCCAAATTTTTCACACACCGGATACATTTGGTGCGTGAACCCAACGGGTTATATACTTCGATCATTTTATCAATCGGTTGCACCGAGGCGTGGAGTTGTTCGGTGAAATCGTCGGAGATAAACGTATGAGTAGCACCACAATCAAACAAGACGTAAGCTGCATGTCCATTAACAGGTACGGTGCCTTCAATGAGGTCACCGGTTTCGACTTGTTCAGTCGTTACAGCGTATACACGACCTGCAGCAGGCCTTTGTTCTACTCTAGGTGGGGGTCGTTGGACTTGTGTTCGTTGTGGTACTTGTTGAGAGGGTCCGGCAGATCCGGCATTCCTCCTCTGCTCATCAATAAGCTTCTTCCTGCATTGTCTTGCAATGTGGCCCACTTTGCCACAGTAGAAGCATCCACCTGTGTCACGTGGACATGGTCCTCTTGCGTGATTAACATGGCATTTTGGGCAGTTTGGGTTGGACTGCAGGTTGTTTGGAGCCATGTTCTGCCTTGGCCTTATAACTTGTTGAGTGTTGTTCCCACCTTGGAACCTTTTCTTCTGAAAGGGTTGTCGTGAACCCTGGCCACTTGGAAACATTCTCTTCTTGTTCCCACCATCAACTATGGGCCTTTTTGCTATGATCACTTTTGATCGCTCCCAATCCACTTGTATTTTTGAAGCTGCTGCCACAGCCGTTTGAAACGTTTGGGGCATGCTGGTGATAACCCGTGACCTTAGCGCTTCTCGCAATCCATTGATGTACTTGTCGGCCCTTTCTTGGTCGGTCTCAAATAACCGGGAGCAGTACCGTTCAAGATTTTGAAATTTGGTGGTATAGTCAATCAGATTCATGCCACCCTGCTCCAATTCCAGAAACTCCATCTTCTTCTTGTTTCTGGAGTGTAATGGAAAGTAATTATCCATGAAAGCTCTTCGGAAGTCAGTCCAAGGAATGACTTCAACTTCCGAGAACTGGATAACCTTAGTGGTATCCCACCACTTTCGTGCGTTGTCTTTCAGCCTGTACGTGCCAAAGTTGGTCTTCTTTTCTTCTGGTACTCCCAGCACCAGGAAGGCACATTCGGTCTCTTCGACCCAACTTTCTGCCAGTTCAGGATCGGCTCTACCAGCGAAGACTGGTGGATCGAGCTTGAGGAATTTTTCATAGGTTATTCCACCAAGGTTTTCGCTTCGAGGTGCGATTGGTTCTGGCCTTGTTTCTCGAATGGCAGTAACCAAATTGTTGAGTGTTTCCAGCAGAAATCCTTGAGTATGGGACTCCTCGCTTGGTATGGTTCTCCTCGTCGTAGGAGCCATTTATCTACCACATACAAACAACGTGTTTTAGTTTCACAATGTATATATTGAAGCAAAGTTTTATTTACTTAATATACATCACATTTACACAAGCATCGCCTTAAACAAAACGTCATGCCGCACTGGCAGACTTTTAGGCGTTGAGAAACTAGGTACATGAGTCTATTGACTCCAAAACACTACCAGTCTCTTCTAGGAACTGGATTTCTTTCTTGACCCAAAGAACCCGAAGTATCGTTTACTTCCACATTGCCTTGGTGCAGGCACAACTAGCTTTGGCTTGGGCGGCACTTCCGCACTCTCAAGCGACTCTTGTGGATAGATCAGTGATGCCGGTCCACTTGCCCATTCAGTGGCATCATGGCTCGGAGAATCCGAGACCATAACGGGATGATATAGGTTGTATCCCTCTTCCTGGCCATTCAGACTCGGCGTTGGTGTACCCGCTCTGTTCCCCCATATAATAGTACTTTGATTCGAGGAATCTGAAATCATAATGGGATTATAGAAGGAGTTTTTGCATCCCTCCTCCCAACTGTGCAAGCTAGGCGTACATGATGCCTGTTGATAGCCTTGCGATTGACCAAATCCCTCAAGGAAGTTCAAGTCAAATCCTACCAGAGATGGTAGTTCATCAGAAGTTGCTGGAGTACGGCTACTCTCTCTACTGGAGTAATGTGGCCCACTAACACGCGAGGTCTCATCCCTAAGACCAAGCGATCCCCGCCGACCCATATCGGCGGTATGCTTCATTTGGCATTCGTTGACGGAATGCCCTTCTTCGCCACAATATTGACAGTCTTGGACTTCATATGGGCATACCCACTCATCGTGCATGATCCCGCAATGATAGCAGTATCCTCGGGAGTCGTGAGTTGCCATCTATACAAAGATGCACCCAGATCAGAACAAGAAGTATAAAATATACTTACAGTGCGATATAGTGGACAAGTCGGATCTCGAACCAGGTTTCTCAGACTCTTGCTCTGATACCAATTCTGTAACGCCCCGGATTTTCAAAACAAAGCTAAGTTAAAATTTTCATGGATTTCTTTTTTTTTTCTTTGCAGCGGAACTTAGAAAAGCTTTTAGCAGCGGAATAAGACGATAATGAATCGTCGGTTTTAGAAAACTCCGAGCACGTTGCAGGTATGTGGCCAAGCAACTCATTGACCACCAAAGTGTTCCATTTTATCGAAAGCACATGTTTATTACAACACTACTGCTTAGAAAAGCAGTGAAGGTTCAATAAAAAGGAAGCAGTACAACTCTGTCTAGAGAAACCCTGGAACTTGATGCCGCCTTGCTCCGCATATCGCCACGCAGGTTCAACACCTGAAATCCTCATTAAACGGGGTCAGAACCACTGATGGTCTTGTAAGTAGGCAAACACCTATCTATTCAACTCAAGTAAATGCATAGACCACTCAGGGTCGCAGTTCGTAATACGACTCTCAAGCCTCCATGACTTAGCGTATATCGCACAAGCCTCATCAGGGCTATGAGTTGAACATCCACGCAAGTCGTCATGACTTCGCATAAGCCTCTTCAGGGCTGTGAGTTAGAATAACCTCTCAAGTCTCTACGACTTAGCCTTGACTTCCTCAGAGTCACGAATGGATGTCTAGCTCAAGCCTTTATGCTTGGCACATCCGTATCCTACGAATCTAAGAACAGCTCTCCGAGCTTCACTTAGTCGTACGGATATCAATGGGGTTCTTTCCCAATCGGTCCAGTAGTATACCGACCATGACACCTTCACAAAGGTTATGCAGGATTGACTCAACAACGTCATCCACTCATACATTCAAAGTAGCGTTGTACCTAAGCTAATGCTTTGTTTCGATAATTGCACCTCCCCCTGGGCTTAGGGGACCCATATCTGGGCGACAACGCGACGATCTGGGGGTTGATTATTCTATGTATTTTAGATACCCCAGAGGCTTGTTGACCCCATCCCCCTAGTAGGACGGTACAGCATACCGGAAGAGATCCTTACTAGGTATCCGAATGCATTCTGCTACTGCAGTAGTTGGGTTCAATCCTTAGATATTTAAGGATAACCACGACCTCCATACCTCTGAGTGACGAAGGCCATCAATGAACTCTATCAGGTTCGGGTGAAATATATGTCACTCAAGGCTGCGCCATCACCATCTTCCTCGGTGAGAAATTCTGAAAGGGGCCTGCCGGTCTTATAATTACTTGACGAACATTGCGTGCCTATAGGGCAGCCTTTGAGAAGTATGTACCCGACCCCAATCAACCACACGGTTTTCACCGTGGAACAAAGGTTTTATTCATATGCATGCTTAACTCTGCTCTCGGCACTTCGGCCTTGACGAGCACTTCACCTCTTTCGGTGGAAACAACACACTCCGGCTCAGCGGCCCTTACGAGTCTGGTTGTCTGATAATTCTCAATGAGCATGCACATGACTCGATCTCTACGGATCGGCTACTCGGCGTATTTTTACGCAACGAGCTCAGGACCTCGTCAAGGCGCTACCACTACTTTGGCGCAACGGCTCTTACAATTATGATGCCCTTGCAGGTGTCAGGGAGACGAGTCATTCTGACATCGTTCCAACAAAGGACATCATTGTGCCACATAACTGGTTTTGGCAGCTCTTCTGCCAACCATTCTGTCAACACCTTCTCTGCTCTACCGGCAGTGGTGCGACGAACCTTTCTACATTGTAGAAGGCGTTCCATAACTGGGTAGCACTTCTGCTACGTTCTTTCTGAGCCATTCTTAGTTCCTTCAGGAATTTCAGCAGTACTTCCTCTCTTTTACGGAGAAAGCGTGCGTTTCTTTTATCCGTTTCAGCGGCATCTCCCCTCTTTGGTGGGAAATCGCTACGCTTAACTCGGGAAATGGATGCGCACCGTTGTGCGTACTTTGCATCCATCAAGGTTGCAGGAACCTTGGGCCATAGCCAGGCCATACGTAATTGATTTAGTCTTTACGTAAAGAGCATTTTGCCAAAAGGCAAAGCCTTTCCAATAGGGGCTTCATTCGTCAAGCAGAATCTTGTACGAGGAGCGGTAAGGGAATCGCATGGGCGATTTTGGAGTTGATCTCCGTTTGAACGCTCACTTACGTGCCATATATGTAATATAAGCAGAAGCCTATGCTTTATACAGCGGCGGCGTAAAGGAAATGCATATACTATTGTTCAGGGTGTGTAACTGAACAAAATATTCTACATATATAACAAAACAGGAGCCTTGGCATCGTTCGACGCAACGACGTAAGTAAATACATTGCAGAAAGCAGGAGCCTTGGCATCGTTCGACGCGACGGTGTAAGTAAATGCATAATCGGAAGTGCAGTAATCGGAAGTACAGAAAGCAGGGAGCCTTGGCATCATACGACGCGACGGCAAAGGTAAATTACATGGCCTGTGCGATATAAGACGCGTCGGCAGTATCAGCAGATATACACCTAGATCTGTATCCAACGATAGTTACGAGGCGAGCGAGTGAACACCGAAGTGTCCTAGAGGGCTCAACCAAGAACTAGTGTGAGATACTATTTTGAAGAACGCATATATTGCGTATTCGAACATATATATCCGACGATAGTTACGAGGCGAGCGCGTGAACACCGAAGTGTCCTAGAGGGCTCAACCAAGAACTAAAGCAAGATACTACTTCAGAAAGTATATGCTATATACAAACAATCAAATACTTGAGAGAGATGGTTTAATGAAGCGAACTTACTTCAATTTGAGGAAAAAACGACTCCGATTGCTTCAAACGCTTCGAACGAGGCTCGACTTCGAAAAAGGATCAACTTCGAACTTCGGACGAAAAAGGACTTGGACTTTGACTTTGAACCAAACCAGGTTCAAGTCAAGTCAACTGGGTTCAGACTTAGGTCAAGTAGGTTCAGACCTAGGTCAGGTGGGTTAGGACCAGGTCAGGCAGGCTCAGACCAGGTCAAGCAGGCTCAGGCTAAGTCAGGCAGGCTCAGACCAGGTCAGGTGGGCTCAGGTGGGCTAGGCTAGGTAGGGGAGGTTTGGAAAAGGAGGAGAGAGAGAGGGGTTGGCGATTTTCTAAAGGAGGGGGGGTCATCTATTTATAGGTTCTGAAACTTGGGCCCCAAGTTTCAGAATCCCCTCTTTACCCTTGGGCTTTTCTGAGAATCCCTTCCATGGAAGGTGCTGGAAGGAGCTGGAAGGCTCTGGAAGGTGCTGGAAGGTGCTGGAATATTCTAGAATCTTTTAGAATATTTTCTGAGAAATATTTCTGTGGGTCCCACCCATATTTCTGTGGGTCCCGCAAGAATTTCGGGTTTTCGGCGATTTTTTTTCCGAAAAATTCTGAGTACGCCATTATCTTCGTATTGATGCCACTAAGAAAGTTGGCTCGCAGGAATCCTTTGATTTTGTTCAGATAGGAAGTTATGGCTTCCAGAGTGTTTGAGCATATATTCGCGATTCGACGAATATCCTAAGTGTAACTGGCTCGCAGGAATTGATTCGTTTCGCATTCTGAGAAAAATGCCATTTTTACTGGTAAATGCCTCATGAATTTTATTCAGATATTTTTTGAAAAATTGCGGGTCTTACATGCTTGCTGCCCCTCTGCTGCAGAATGTGTATGTGTGAACACCCCAATTTTTTCAAAAGTTTGTAAATATTCCCTTTTTGCCCTCTGCCCCCATTTTTTGGGTAATTGAGTCATTTTAAATATAAATACCAGTTTATTTCTCAGGTTTTACTGAAATTAATTCTATTTTATATATCTGACTCGATTTCAGATCCGGATCCATTGTCAAAATCCAAATCTGAGCTTTGTCATCCGATTTATAAACCAAATTCTCAAAATTACCAAAATAACCTTTTGAAAGGCTCAGACAGCCCATCCGATATCTGTTTGGATCCATCATATTATATTCCTCGATTCAAGGTTTAAAACTTGAATATTTTCTCAAAACTTGGGTCCAAACCCATTTTCTGAAGAAATCAAACCCAAATTTTCAGAAAAACCCCTCTTTTTGAAAATATTTCTCAAAAATTATAAAATGATTTTTAAATCCCTTATTTTTCTTAGTTTCATAGATCTATTTCAAAAATATCAAAAAAAATATAGAAAATAAAGAAGAGAGCAAAAAAAATATATTAAAAAAAATATATTTTGAAAAAAACCCTCTTTTAAAGCATCCCTTTAGTTAAAACAATTTTTTAGAAAAACTTTTTTTGAAAACAACCATTATTTTGAAAAATTTTCAAGAGGGACCAGTTTTGAAAAAAAAACAGATTTTTTTTTTGAAAAAGGGGAGCCGCAGTCCCTCTCTCTCTCTCTCCCTCTCGCTTTCTCTCGCACACTCTCCAGAAGTTTCCCCATCAAGCTCCCCCCACCATCTCGCTCGATCCCTCTCTTTCTCCGCCCTCCATCACCGACAACCTTCACCTTTCCTCCACCCTTGATCCCCAACAAACCTCCATTCTGGACTATTCCTCTTCCTTTTCTTTAAAATCGGCAAAGGGAAAACCCTTTCTCCCATCCGTTTTTCACCGTCCACATGATCTTCTCCACGCTTTCCTCTTCTTCCTCTTTCCATTTGCTTCCTCCTCCCCTCTAAACCATTGAAGGAACGATCCTCCAAAGCGTCAACAATCCCAGTAGAGGGTTTTCAAGGCAGAACAAAGGGAAAGTCCCCTTTCTCATTTCAGAATCCCTATAAAGAACAAGGTAAGAGTCTCTCTTGTTTACCCTCTCTAATTTATTTCTGATTTTCTCGTTTTGGCCCCATCAATACACCAGGGATGACGTTGAGTTGCATATAGCAACCCCAATGCGTCACCGTGTAATAGCAACAGAATGATTTCAACATTGTTTTTCAGTTTATCCATTTGATTTTACAAAGTTTCTCCAGTTTTAAAGTTTTGTTCATGCTATCAGATCTGGAATCGCTTACCATTTATTATGTTATTTCTCGTATTTTCGTTTACGCTCTGTATTTCTGTATGTTGTCTTTTCTCTTCCTTCATCCAGATAATTTTACCTATTTATTTTAGGTTAAGCTCATTTGTAATTCTTGCATTTTGAAATGCTATCCTCAAATGACGTCTGATCTGATCCAGTATCAGATCGGGTTCATTCTACAGGAAATTTTAATCGAACTTAGGCATCTTGTTTTCCTGTGATTCTGATTATCCAGCTTGTTAATTTTGTGTCTCCTCAATACAACATATTCTGCATTCTTTTAGTTCATCATCTCTTGTCTATGATAGCCTCATAGACACCCCGTTGACATCAGACGGAGAAAGGAAAATAACTTCACATAATCCACATTTTATCTGGCGATTCGCAGATCATGGGTTGTAAAGGGGCTTCTTCGAGCCCATTAAATTTGCATGGCTTGATCTGCTCATGATTATGCTGATTAGTATAGTCTCTGCCGGTGGAGAGGTCCGAAAGTTGGGTTATGATGCTGTTGGAAAGTTCTAAAAAGATAATAGCTTTGGTTGCGGTTGGCAAGCTGAGATTGGACAAGGTTATTTATCTCTGATTGAAGCTTTAATTCGGTGCAAACTGTGGAATAAACTCAAAGGGCAGAGATCAGCTGTGGTGTAGCTCCACCTTCAAGCTGTTTGTTGTGATCATCCTGAGATTCATGAATTGATGTTCTGCCATTATTTCATAACTTCGTTGTTTCTTTCCATCCTCCCCTCACACCGTGTCTTTTAATACTACTGATTACAGAAACCCAAGTCACTTGAATTATTTCATCGTTTGTTTGTAACCATTGGGTGCCATGGAATAGCCTAATTCGTGAAGGACCAATTATAATAAAAGATTTCAAAAGGTGGAGATGATAGAGAAGCATAAAACCAATTGCTGACCATTGGCTTAGTAAAATGCTGTATAATCCAAATAATTCTTGGCGCTCTTCAAAGGACTATCTTAGTGGGTTGCTGTTAAGTGATAATGTTGCTGGAATAACCTCCTTGAACGTGTCTAGAGAAGTTTCTTTTTTTTCTTTTAATCAGTTCTTTGACCCTTTGATGGCAGCTAAAGATAAACTGATAGCTATGGTTCTCTCAGAGAATGAAGAAAACTACTTATGTGAGTTGGCTCTTCTAGGCAGCAATCCTGAGCGTATGAAATGATGGGATCTTGACTCCCCATCTGTAGCTTATTATTTCTCTAGCTAATCCAATTGTTATCAGTTAACCCATCCATTGCCTTGCTATCCTAATTTTACTGACTTTCTATGCCAAGTTCTTGGTTGTTTGTTTGCAGAAGCTGAAGATGACCTGTGGTCACTGGTAATGCTGGCAGCAAAAGCTCACCTGCAATTCATGTCCAGTACCTGACAACCCTGGTTACGGGACGCTACCCTGTTACAGTGGTTATTAATTGTCTGCTGTATAACCAGTACATGGGTGGCAGCTAACAAATTTGCAGCCATTACATCTAGCAGGGCAACCATTTAGATGTGACATATGTTTGCTTCTTCCCCTCGTCAAGCTGGAGCATCTTTTGATCAGCAAATAAAGATGCAGTACGTGTAAAGCAAAAACTGGATGGGCATGAAGAAGGTGAAATGAGAAGTGTTCAAGGGCGGGTACAACAACTCATCTTTGTAAAATTCTAGAATTTTGCACTTGGAGCAAGCAGCCAACGGTGTAAGGTAACACATTTTACCTCTCTCCCAATTTGTATTCATACTTTCTGTGAAACTCTAGATCTTGGTCTCTTGACAGCTGTACACCTTTTTCGATCATCAATATACATAGCCCTGTATTTTCTCCTGTTGGTCAAGGCCATCAAATTCTATCAAGTTATTAAATAGTCACTGTCCATATAAGGATTAGTGAGACGGTCTTATGGATATATGCAATAATCTAAAGGAAAAGCTTGAAGATGCAATATTTGGATTGCTGTAGCATTTCAGCATTTCTGGAAATCTGATTCCTCATGGACTTGCAGGTAGCACTGTTGCGCCACCCACATTCCAGATGGATGCCGCCACATAGCCAGCGTCCCAGAAAAATTCTGGAACCCCATTCTTGGTTCACTATTCACTGGCTGCGTATTAATCCATTTCTATCTTCATATTTTGCATCATATGACCACCACTTACATTCTCATTTTTTTTTTGTTGCACAACATCCTACCTTCCATCTACAGCTACTCCACAACACTCCGCTATCACTTTGGACTTATATTCAATATCACTATTCATTTCCGCTGCAGTTTCGCTTCCTGTGCATTGCTTGCACACAACATTACATGCAGCACCCACTGTATTTTCAATTCCCTGCACTGATGTTGCTTTGATCCATGATGGTTAGTTGTCTTTTACATTAACTAATGTTGCACTGATGTATTTTCAATTCCCTGTGCACTGCTTGCACTGTATTTTACACGCAGCACCCACTGTATTTTTTTTTCTTTACTAATGTTGCATCCTAGTGCATAGCCATCATAACCTATATATGTCTCCACATTAACTCATGATTGTATCATGACCAAATGCGGAGCAGAAATCGAATCAGATCTCTGTCATCAGCTAGCTGTCATCAGTAATATTGATTTTTGCTGAAATTAATTTGAGTTGTGCTTTGTCAACTGCAGAGATTCTTTTTCCTTCTTTTACTTCTCTTCTACATATATTTGGAAAGGAGTTGTTACAAGCATCTGCAAGGTATCAACATGTAATAATTTAATTAGGATCTTACCAGTCCTTTGTGTTGATATGTAGAAATCACATTAACAATGCTTGTGTATGCCTTTGCCTACTGCAACCGAGGTCTTGCTGCACTAGAGCAGTCACTGTTTGCTCTGATTATTAGTGTTTGCCCAATTTCTTCATAACTCTTGCAGTAGATGGTCTACAAGTGTATGTTTTCCCTGGTGTCCATGCAAACAACTTGTTTCCATGATTTGAACACCTAGGAGTCAAATTGACTCATCTTAAGACCGTGGTTGAAGATGCATATCGTAAAGCAAGGAAAGTTTTAGAATTAGGCTAGAGATTTTCGATATTTTCAATTTCAATATTGTAAATAGTTAGAATTGTATATTTTCAGTCTTAGATTAAAACGTATGAGCATACAGGTTTAGAAATGCTTGTTCTCATTTTTTTTCTTTTATTTTCGAAAATTCACAAATGGAAAAACACGAATGGCACACGCACCATTCTAATAGAAGGTGATTAAATTCTAAGTTGATGATTCACATCAATGGCCATAGTTAGGATGTGAACAAGACTTAGGATTTTCATTTTTCATAGAATAACACTGGATCTACATTGGATCCTCTTCAAAAATCATCATATTTTCCTAAATATTTTCCTCTTTTATCAGGGTTTAAATTAAAATTAATTTAAAATATATATCAATAGCCATAATCAAGATATATTGAGGGTTAATTTCATTTTAAACTCTATAAAAGCACCAAAATATATTTTATTCTGCACTTGAATTTAAATATGATTATTATATGATACATTTGATGACCATAGTCAGGGATGTATTATATCTTTAATCTTATTTCTAATTCATGTAAAGAATGAAATATGCTTTTCAAATCCAATTTTAAATTCTTTTTCATTCATCATTTAGGATAGAATTGCATCATATTTTCAAAAAAACCCAAGTGATTTTGAATATCTTTCTTCAAGTTTCTATCCAAATTCTATCTCATTTTCAAGATTCAAAATTCGATTTCAAAATCCATATTGACTTTGAAATTTCCAATTCATGTTATATTCAAAACTTCAATTTCTAAATCAAAATTCAAACTTCAAATTCAAAGTCCAATTTGATTTTGAAATTTCAAAAACTCATTTTATATTCAAAATTCCAAATTCAAGCTTCAAAGTTCGATTTAACTTTGAAGTTTCTGATTCATCTTTTGATTCAAAATCAAATTTATTTTCTTATCTTCAAAACCAAAGTTTGAGATCGATTCTGAATCTCAGAATTTGACTCTTCCTAAATTTTAAATTCAATCTGGATTTTCAAAACCCCAACCCATCTTCAAAAGTCCCATTTGGACTTTCAAAATCCAAATCCAAAGTTAGAACCCAATCCCATCTTGGATCTCAGACTTCAGATCCAAAATCCATTTTAGGTTCCAGAATCCAACTCCATCTTGAATCTCAGACTTCAGATCCACATTCCATTTAGGATCTAGGATTCAATTCCATCTTGGATCCTAGACTTTGGATCCAATTCCATTCTCAAATTCCAGATTTCAGTTCCAAGTCTATCTTGATTTCCAAATTTCAAAAACCAATTTTCAGATCATATCTAGACTTCTTAAATCCAATTCTCTTTTCCAAACTCAATTCAGATTTCTCCAATCTTATTCTAGATTCAGACTTTGAATCTGGAATTCAAATTCCATTTCCAAAGCTTCATCCCCTAAATCCAGGTTCAAAATTTAAAATCAAAGTCCATTTATGACTTTAAAAATTTCATTTCTTTTTCTTCTATCTCAGCTTTAAATAATTCTTTCTCCAAGTCAAGATTTATTTTTCCAACTCTGATTAATTCAAAGACTTAGAACTTCACATATCTTTTCTGATCTATCTCAAGTTCTAAGTTAGAAATCATTTCTTCACTCCATTATCAAATTCATCTCAGAAACACTTGGGGATTTCAAAAAACATTTAAAAAAAAAAAAAGCATACATCCTTGCATTACACAAGCATGATTCTTTGTGCATTAAGATTTAGGATAAATTCTTAGATGATATTTTAGCAAAGCAAAGAGGCATAAATTCGATCCTTGGTTTGATTACCCCTGGTAAAGGCGCCAGGAACGGTCGAACCTCGTATCGACGAGCGAATCCCGTCTCTCCATTTTCCTACAAATATTTCAAAACGGAGGTGAGTGATTTTAAAACATTTTTTTTTAAATTTTTTTGGTCAAATGAGACCTTGCAAAAGAGTTCCTCTCTCTTCTTCCTTTTCTCATTTCTCTCTTCTTTGCTATCTTTTATTTCCCCTTTAAAAAAGGAATAGAGGTTAGAAAGGCAAAGAGAAGGAGAAGAGGAACGAGAGGAAATTTTTTGCGATGATCACAGTTTTGGCGACCGTGATGGGACTCGTCTTCGACCGGTCGAATTTTTGCCTTTTGCTTTGCTTTAATCTTATCTAAGTCTTTATTCTACAAATGTCAGCTTCATTTCCATGCAAACCTTAGGAGCCTAGACTCTGTCCTGAGCTGACATCATTGCATATAGGATTTAAGTATGGTTTGGTAGGACCATATTGAGGAGATTATTCCATGTTCACATTAGACTTAGGTTTGAAATACAACTCTCCTCAATTCTAGGGATTGAATGCAAAACAATGTATGCAAGTGTATGCTTCTCTTCATTTTAAAATTTATCTCTTTAGGACTTGCATTAGAGCCATCTGATTTCTTGCATTTGAACATGTTTTTTAAAACATCCCTACCTATATTGTCCCGGTCTTCACGTTGTTGGGCTGTCTCACTGAACCATAGTTTGGGGGAGAGCCTCACAACTGCACCACTTATTTGGGTTCGCGCCCTCCTACGACGTACCTAAGGGCCATAGTCCGAGGTATATCGGTAGATGCTCAAGGATGTTGGGAAGCCATTACCTTAGAACCAGAGATATTTTTATGCCACGTAGTTCGAGCTTCGGCTTGAGTATATCGGCATATCTTGATTGAAATCAGATTATCTATATCTTAGAGTTAGGATTAAGGTCCTATCAGCCATTTCAAATATTGCATTTAGAGTTAGCCTTTAGGGAGTGCTGCTTTTGCATCCTTGTTTGTATATCTATGATTGTATAATATTTTATATATATCTTCTCTATATTCTCCAAAACCCTGGGTATATATTATTCAAAATTTCCTCTTTGTTTTAAAACCCAGGTGTATTTTCCTTTTCTTCTGATTTCTTCAAAATTCTTTTGATCCTGCTTGCGATTCTTCAAAATATTTAAATCTTTTCCATCTATTTTCAAATTCTTTTTCCTCCTATCTTTCCAATGTATCTTCTGATTCTATTCCAAGAATTCTTTTTCATAATAAAGTCTCTTTTGTCAAGAGGTATCCTTTTCAAAATAGTAATTGTTCATGTTATTTATTCTTTCTCACAGAGAAACAATGCGATTGTCGCAATTTCCTGTGACGACCCAATCCCTAGTAATGGGATATCTTTTGTCAATTCAACTTCTTCCTTTATCATAATTTCCTCCAAAAATTTTCTAAATATCCCATTTTACCCTACAGAGTGAACATTAACATTTCATCATGGTTCGGACAAGGACCGGAAAGGAGACAGTTCCACAACAAAGCGACAGTGAAGGAGAGGAAATGAACTCCATCAGGTCATCCAAGCAGCAGGGCCAAGAAGCAGAAAATGATATTGATCGAGCTACATACAAGTTGTTTCAGAAGGTGATGGCCAAAATGATGTCTGAACAGGCTGAGGAAAACCCTGATAAAATATCTTCTAAAAGCAAAACCAAGGGAAAAGTCAACAAAAAGCAAGTTCAGTATGACAGGACTTCAGAGTCAGCGAAAGAGGACTCAGAGGAAGAGCCGCTAGCATATTTTCATAACCCCTTGTATCGCCCCAAGAAAATCAAAGAAGGGCACGAGTCAGCAAGCAAAGCCAAATGTCAGATCCCAGCAGAAGATCCGATGTATGAGAAGCTCAGAGAAGTAGCCCGTGCAATCAAAGACTTACAAGCCCAGGACAAAGGCAAAAGGATTTACACCAGTGTAGACTTTTATGACGGCTTAAAAGGGGATGACAACTGGGAAGATCTTCCTCGTAAGTTCATAAAATTCGATGGGACTGGCAACCCCAATGCTCATCTAGATACATTTTTCGCCGAGTGCAACCGATTCAGAAAGAACAACAGGGCTTTATTCCTATGCTTTCCACGCAGTTTGGAGGGAATTACAGCAAGATAGTATGCTGACCATATTAACCCAATTGAGCTGCGAGACTTTGACAAAGTCATCAACCTGTTCATCGAAAAGTTCCTTTTCAATACCGAAGCTCCGCCTACCCTCAATCATCTTTTCAATCTGAAGCAAGATCATAATGAGAAAGCAAAAGATTTCATTCATAGATATAGATCCACTTGCAACAGGATGAAAGACTCGATATCAGAAGGGCATGCACTGTCAATAATCCTGAACAATTTCTCTCAACCTCTGAAGGGCCTAATCTCCACTTCTCCATCCAAATCCTTTATCAAGTTAATAGAGCGAGTTGAATGACTTGAAATGGGATTAGAGAACAGGACCTACAATGGCATAACCTTGGCAAGCGGCAGTCAAGATATGAAAAAGAGAACCAACTTCGCCTTTACTACCAGTTCCTCCAACAACAACAATTGCAAGAACAAAAGTGGTGGCAGAAAGAACCACACCAGCGTATCAGGCAGAGATGATCGCTTCAGTCAAAAAATAGGATCAACAGGCAGAATGACATCCCTCCCTCGAGCATCCAATTAGAATTAAAGCCCCAAGGGAGACCAAAGCACGACGGTTGGGGATACGAGCATGAATTTACCCCCTTAGAGCAATCACTTGAGCAAGTTCTTGAGTATATGATAACAAAGGAGATGGTTAAGCTTCCCAAGGTAGCAGATCCTCCCGTGACTATGGGAAGGTTCAAGGATCAGTTCTGCAAATTCCACCGGGCGATGGGTCATGACACCGAGCACTGCTTTGTCTTCAAAAACAACGTCCAAGACTGCATTGATAAAAAGCTGCTGGTGGAAGATCAAGAAGAAGAATAGCTACCCGTCCTGGCTTAGCTTCCCAAACCATGCCAAAGTTTTTTGCTTTTTCTATCTTTTCAGTCACCTTGTAGGAACAACTCAGTCCCAGTCTTTTTTGTGACCTGTGGTCAACAACTCATAAATACTTCAGTCGTTGTTATCAATATTTCCTATCAATGAAATATCAATTTTCTTCATGTCTCTGATATTAAATACTACTCTTCTTTGCCACAATGGGGCATTTATTTTTGAAAATTTGTACTTTCATTTCAAAAAAATCTTCTTCATTGTCTTCTATTAAACCGCGTTAAAATCCTTTTTCAAAATCAGGGGCAATCCTGACAGCATTCATAAGAGAAATGATATTACCTATGAGGGTTTTTCAAAATCATAAAATCTTGAAAATTTCTGCAAAATCTTTATCATAAATTCCAAAAGTTCAAGTATTTTGGTCAAATCTTTTTCAACATCAACCATCATGTTGATTTTCCTTTTCCAAAAATGGGTTTTAAACCATTATCTTCAAATCAACCCTCATGATGATCTCTCATGTTGATTTCCTTTTCAAAGATCAGCTCTCGCGCTAATCACTAATCTCGTGATTGATTTTCTTCCCAAAATGATTTCTTAATTGTCTTTTAAAATTCTCCTCTCACTTTAAAGATCTCACATGCAGGCAGGATCAAATAAACTCTTTTCTTTTCTCAATTTTTATCAATTTTCATTTAATCTTTTATCCATCTTTGTCAATTTCTCAATTCTTTCAAATTTTGGATAATTCAAATTCTATTTTTTTACCCTTTCAGGTTAAGGGATAAACATGACCCTCGTTGTCCGAGGTGTTTTCCTCTTAGGTTAAGGGATAAACCTGACCCTCATTGTTCGAGGTGTACCCTTTCAGGTTAAGGGATAAACCTGACCCTCGTTCTTCGCGGTGTTCCCATTCAGGATAAGAGATAATCCAGAGACCCCTCATAGGAGCAATAATGCTACCTATGAGAATTCTTTTTGCAACACAAGTTTCATCAATCTTTATTGATTTTCTAAATTTATATCAATTTCTTAAAATCTATTCCTTTTCCCATTCAGGATAAGGGATAATCCTGAGACCCCTCTCAGAAGCAACAAGGCTACCTGTGAGAATTCTTTTCAAAAACAAAGTTTTCATAAATTTATTCAGCTTTTCTCCATTTTTGTAAATTTTATTCTTTTTCCCATTCAGGATAAGGGATGATCCTAAGACCCCTCACAGAAGCAACAAGCCTACCTGTGAGAATTCTTTTCAAAAACAAAGTTTTCATAAATTTATTCAGCTTTTCTCCATTTTTATAAATTTTATTCTTTTTCCCTCTCAGGTTAAGGGATAAACCTGACCCTCGTTGTCCGAGGTGTGCCCTTTCAGGTTATGGAATAAACCTGAACCTCGTTGTCCGAGGTGTTCCCATTCAGGATAAGGGATAATCCTGAGATCACTCATAGGAGTAACAATGCTACATGTGAGAATTCTTTTACAAAATAAATTTTTCATCAAATTCTTCAAACTTTCTCCATTTTTATCTCCTTCTATCTTCTCAAAATTTTATTCCTTCTTTTCCCCGTTCAGGATAAGGGGTTAATCCTGAAAATTGGACCACATACAGCTAAATATGCTGGTCCATCTAAATCATAAATCATAAATCTTATCATATCCCTTCAAAATTCAAGTCTCAAGTATATCCTCAAAAATCTCCCTCCTCCCTTTCGGGTTGAGGGACAAAACTGAACCTCGGCCTTCGAGGTATTCTTTTCCCTTTCAGGTTAAGGGATTAACCTGAATCATTGTTTATTATATCCTAAATTCTCATCAAATGTCTATCAATTTCATCAAATGTGTTTTATTTTCAAGCCTTCGGGTTACAATTTCATCAATGTCTACCATTGTCAAACCTTTGGGTTACAATTTCATCAATATCTCTCGTCTTTCAAGCCTTCGGGTTACAAGTTTAGCAAAATCTATCATTTTCAAGCCTTCGGGTTACAATTTCATTAAATATCCCTCATTTTCAAACCTTTGGGTCACAACTCTATCAATGTCAATCATTCTTACCATTCCAAAATTCTGCTTTCGAGCTGATCGGTCAAACAAATCCTGCTTTCGAGCTGGTCGGTCAAACAAAATCCTGCTTTCGAGCTGGTCGGTCAAACAAATCCTGCTTTCGAGCTGGTCGGTCAAACAAATCCTGCTTTCGAGCTGGTCGGTCAAACAAATCCTACTTTCGAGCTGGTCGGTCAAACAAAATCCTGCTTTCGAGCTGGTCGGTCAAAACAAAATCTAAATATTCCTTCCCAAGTTTCAAATTGAGGTCCTATCAAAATCTATATTGAGTGATTATTTCACAAAGAATTCTCGAAAACTTTGCCAATTTGCTAAAAGTATTTGTTGATTCCAAACATTTTACTGCACAAAAGAATTACTTTAAATTGCCTCTAGTATTCTTTCAAAAAAGGTGAAACTTTTTGTGAAAAAATGGATAAAATTCAAAACTTTTTCCTGTTGATCAATCGAAAGGACGAAAGAAATATCCTCGGTATGATTAGCGAAAGAAATATTCAATGATGTTGAAAAGCCAGGAGCGAATTGATATTGATCAGGGCTATGACGCATGTTTAAATACGACTATCTGGCAATCAGGCAGTGGAAATATCTTGAGCTATAAAAAGAATCCACTCAATCCATAGCTTTGCATTCATTTAAAGTTGAAATCAAATATCTGCAAAAGGGATCTCTCAATTGTCGTCAAGATGAAGATGAATAGGCGAGCTAGACTCCCGGGGCCAAAGAAGATTTGGATCATCTCCGAGATGAAGGAGTTTGTGAAGGATCTTTCCAGGGAAAGTTCAGATCACCGTCGAGATGAAGGCGAGTGTGATGAACCTACCGACAAACCCTAAAAGATATTTAATTTCTGCTATCATCTAAAGACCTTTTGAGCCAATATCATCAATAGAATTCCTGAGATAAAAAAAGGATCGGAACATCTCCAAGATGAAGAAGTTTGTGACGTACCCTTCCCCGAAAAAGAGAGAAAAGTCAGGACATCTCCAAAATGAAGGATGACGTAAAAGCCTAATGACTCAAAAGAGTGCAAAAAGATCATCATGGGAAAACACCCAGATATCAAACTACCAAAATTGCCAGAAGTCATCTTTTCTTATGCGAAATTGTTTTATCAATATCTTTTCACTACATGCTTTTATGAAATTAAGAATATTTCTTCTCTTCTCATATCAGGGAAATGGATAGCTTCCTTGAAGAAAATCATTAGTGATAAAAATTTGAATTTGACTCTTAAGACCAAGAAGTTAACCTTGTTGGAGGAAATACTCTAGGTAAAAGTGGGAATATCTTATCACATACGTGCACATTTTCAAGCATTTGAGTCAACTACGATTTTATCTAATTGGCAAAATTTTCTAGCTATTCCAAGAATGAAATAAATATTCAATATCCATTTTGATGCAACCTAGTGTTGTTTATATCTTCCAGAAGAGTTGCCTCATTCAGTTGAAGTATCTCTTCCTGTCCCATCACGGTTTCTTCATTCAAGGATTCCTTATGGTAGTTTCCACTCAGGTTAAGGGTCAAAATCTAAATTTTCCGTGAGAGGTCATTGGTTTCAAAAGCTATTTCAGTCTCAACAATGAGACACCCAAAATCATCCATTTTCCAAGCTTTAGGGAACCCCATCTTCCACCTTTCGCAAACCCCTTTTGGATTTGTTCGTCCAAACTCTGAAGGTCCCATCATGGTTTCTTCATTTGAGGATTCCATTTTGGTCGTCCCCTTCAGGTTAAGGGTTAAGCCTGAACCTCGCCCTCCAAGGTATCTTCTTTTTTCAGGTTTGGGTTAAACCTGAGTCTCGTTCTGACGAGGTTTCTCGTTTAACGAGGTGTTTTCTTCCAGTCCCATCATGGTTCTTCCCATCGAGGAATCCATGCTTTGTACATCTATCCAGGAAAGGATCATACTTGAGTTTTATCTCACGAGGCATTTCTCTTAAAAATGTCCCATCGAGGTCCGCTTATAGTCCTTTCCCCATCCAAATTATCTTGATCTATCGTTGTTCCATCCAGGTTAAGGGCTAAACTTGAGTCATTCCAAAAGTTGATCTTGTCTCGCCCATGTAACTTGATCAAAATTCTTACCTTTCATCATTTCGGGATGTTTGCCCAGAAGTCCCATAACGATTTTCTCATTTCTATTATTCAGTCATATCATTATCGAGGATTTCGTCCCCCCAAAACCATTCAGGATAAGGTTTTAAGCCTGAGAAGCCATGTCTTTCAAATAAATTCTTCCACACCCAGTTCAGATCTGCTGACCGGGGCATTTTCAAAATTTGGAGTGTTATCTTTGCCACTAATCTCGGCTTCCAACCGGCTTAGTAGCAAAGAGGAGCATCTGTGAACACCCTAATTTTTTCAAAAGTTTGTAAATATTCCCTTTTTGCCCTCTGCCCCCATTTTTTGGGTAATTGAGTCATTTTAAATATAAATACCAGTTTATTTCTCAGGTTTTACTGAAATTAAATCCATTTTATATATCTGACTCGATTTCGGATCCGAATCCATTGTCAAAATCCAAATCTGAGCTTTGTCATCCGATTTATAAACCAAATTCTTAAAATTACCAAAATAACCTTTTGAAAGGCTCAGACAGTCCATCCGATATCCGTTTGGATCCATCGTATTATATTCCTCGATTCAAGGTTTAAAACTCGAATATTTTCTCAAAACTTGGGTCCAAACCCATTTTCTGAAGAAATCAAACCCAAATTTTCTGAAAAACCCCTCTTTTTGTAAATATTTCTCAAAAATTATAAAATAACTTTTAAATCCCTTATTTTTCTTAGTTTCATAGCTCTATTTCAAAAATATCAAAAAAAATTATAGAAAATGAAGAAAAGAGCAAACAAAATATATTCAGAAAAAATATAGTTTGAAAAAAAAAACCTCATTTAAAGCATCCCTTCAGTTAAAACAATTTTTTAGAAAAACTTTTTTTGAAAACAACCATTATTTTGGAAATTTTTCATGAGGGACCAGTTTTGAAAAAAAACATATTTTTTTTTTTGTAAAAGGGGAGCCGCAGTCCCTCTCTCTCTCTCTCTCTCCCTCTCGCTTTCTCTCGCACACTCTCCAGAAGTTTCCCCATCAAGCTCCCCCCACCATCTCGCTCGATCCCTCTCTTTCTCCGCCCTCCATCACCGACAGCCTTCACCTTTCCTCCACCCTTGATCCCCAACAAACCTCCATTCTGGACTATTCCTCTTCCCCTTCTTTAAAATCGGCAAAGGGAAAACCCTTTCTCCCATCCGTTTTTCACCCTCCACATGATCTTCTCCACGCTTTCCTCTTCTTCCTCTTTCCATTTGCTTCCTCCTCCCCTCTAAACCATTGAAGGAACGATCCTCTAAAGCGTCAGCAATCCCAGTAGAGGGTTTTCAAGGCAGAACAAAGGGAAAGTCCCCTTTCTCGTTTCAGAATCCCTGTAAAGAACAAGGTAAGAGTCTCTCTTGTTTACCCTCTCTAATTTATTTCTGATTTTCTCGTTTTGGCCCCATCAATACACCAGCGATGACGTTGAGTTGCCTATAGCAACCCCAATGCGTCACCGTGTAATAGCAACAGAATGATTTCAACATTGTTTTTCAGTTTATCCATTTGATTTTACAAAGTTTCTCCAGTTTTAAAGTTTTGTTCATGCTATCAGATCTGGAATCGCTTACCATTTATTATGTTATTTCTCATATTTTTGTTTACGCTCTGTATTTCTGTATGTTGTCTTTTCTCTTCCTTCATCCAGATAATTTTACCTATTTATTTTAGGTTAAGCTCATTTGTAATTCTTGCATTTTGAAATGCTATCCTCAAATGACGTCTGATCTGATCCAGTATCAGATCGGGTTCATTCTACAGGAAATTTTAATCGATCTTAGGCATCTTGTTTTCCTGTGATTCTGATTATCTAGTTTGTCAATTTTGTGTCTCCTCAATACAACATATTCTGCATTCTTTTAGTTCATCATCTCTTGTCTATGATAGCCTCATAGACACCCCATTGACATCAGACAGAGAAAGGAGAATAACTTCACATAATCCACATTTCATCTGGCGATTCGCAGATCGTGGGTTGTAAAGGGGCTTCTTCGAGCCCATTAAATTTGCAGGGCTTGATCTGCTCATGGTTATGCTGATTAGTATAGTCTCTGCCGGTGGAGAGGTCTGAAAGTTGGGTTATGATGCTGTTGGAAAGTTCTAAAAAGATAATAGCTTTGGCTGCGGTTGGCAAGCTGAGCTTGGACAAGGTTATTTATCTCTGATTGAAGCTTTAATTCGGTGCAAACCGTGGAATAAACTCAAAGGGCAGAGATCAGCTGTGGTGTAGCTCCACCTTCAAGCTGTTTGTTGTGATCATCCTGAGATTCATGAATTGATGTTCTGCCATTATTTCACAACTTCGTTGTTTCTTTCCATCCTCCCCTCACACCGTGTCTTTTAATACTACTGATTATAGAAACCCAAGTCACTTGAATTATTTCATCGTTTGTCTGTAATCATTGGGTGCCATGGAATAGCCTAATTTGTGAAGGACCAATTATAATAAAAGATTTCAAAAGGTGGAGATGATAGAGAAGCATAAAACCAATTGCTGACCATTGGCTTAGTAAAATGCTGTATAATCCAAATAATTCTTGGCGCTCTTCAAAGGACTATCTTAGTGGGTTGTTGTTAAGTGATAATGTTGCTGAAATAACCTCCTTGAACGTGTCTAGAGAAGTTTCTTTTTTTTTCTTTTGATAAGTTCTTTGACCCTTTGATGGCAGCTAAAGATAAACCGATAGCTATGGGTCTCTCAGAGAATGCAGAAAACTACTTATGCGAGTTGGCTCTTCTAGGCAGCAATCCTGAGCGTATGAAATGATGGGATCTTGACTCCCCATCTGTAGCTTATTATTTCTCTAGCTAATCCATTTGTTATCACTATTCATTTCCGCTGCAGTTTCGCTTCCTGTGCACTGCTTGCACACAACATTACACGCAACACCCACTGTATTTTCAATTCCCTGCACTGATGTTGCTTTGATCCATGATGGTTAGTTGTCTTTTACATTAACTAATGTTGCACTGATGTATTTTCAATTCCCTGTGCACTGCTTGCACTGTATTTTACACGCAGCACCCACTGTATTTTTTTTTATTTACTAATGTTGCATCCTAGTGCATAGCCATCATAACCTATATATGTCTCCACATTAACTCATGATTGTATCATGACCAAATGCGGAGCAGAGATCGAATCAGATCTCTATCATCAGCTGGTTGTCATCAATAATTTTGATTTTTGCTGAAATTAATTTGAGTTGTGCTCTGTCAACTGCAGAGATTCTTTTTCCTTCTTTTACTTCTCTTCTACATATATTTGGAAAGGAGTTGTTACTAGCATATGCAGGGTATCAACATGTAATAATTTAATTAGGATCATACCAGTCCTTTGTGTTGATATGTCGAAATCACATTAACAATGCTTGTGTATGCCTTTGCCTACTGCAACCGAGGTCTTGCTGCACTAGAGCAGTCACTGTTTGCTCTGATTATTAGTGTTTGCCCAATTTCTTCATAACTCTTGCAGTAGATGGTCTACAAGTGTATGTTTTCCCTGGTGTCCATGCAAACAACTTGTTTCCATGATTTGAACACCTAGGAGTCAAATTGACTCATCTTAAGACTGTGGTTGAAGATGCATATCGTAAAGCAAGGAAAGTTTTAGACTTACTTAGGCTAAAGATTTTCGATATTTTCAATTTCAATATTGTAAATAGTTAGAATTGTATATTTTCAGTCTTAGATTAAAACGTATGAGCATACAGGTTTAGAAATGCTTGTTCTCATTTTTTTTCTTTTATTTTCGAAAATTCACAAATGGAAAAACACGAATGGCATGCGCACCATTCTAATAGAAGGTGATTAATTTCTAAGTTGATGATTCACATCAATGGCCATAGTCAGGATGTGAACAAGACTTAGGATTTTCACCTTTCATAGAATAACACTGGATCTACACTGGATCCTCTTCAAAAATCATCATATTTTCCTAAATATTTTCCTCTTTTATCAGGGTTTAAATTAAAATTAATTCAAAATATATATCAATAGCCATAGTCAGGATATATTGAGGGTTAATTTCATTTTAAACTCTATAAAAGCACCAAAATATATTTTATTCTTCACTTGAATTTAAATATGATTATTATATGATACATTTGATGACCATAGTGAGGGATGTATTATATCTTTAATCTTATTTCTAATTCATGTAAAGAATGAAATATGCTTTTCAAATACAATTTTAAATTCTTTTTCATTCATCATTTAGGATAGAATTGCATCATATTTTCAAAATTCTTTTTCAAAAAAACCCAAGTGATTTTGAATATCTTTCTTCAAGTTTCTATCCAAATTCTATCTCATTTTCAAGATTCAAAATTCGATTTCAAAGTCCAAATTGACTTTGAAATTTCCAATTCATGTTATATTCAAAACTTCAATTTCCAAATCAAAATTCAAACTTCAAATTCAAAGTCTAATTTGACTTTCAAATTTCAAAAACTGATTTTATATTCAAAATTCCCAATTCAAGCTTCAAAGTTCGATTTAACTTTGAAGTTTCTGATTCATCTTTTGATTCAAAATCAAGTTTGTTTTCTTATCTTCAAAATCAAAGTTTGAGATCGATTCTGAATCTCAGAATTTGACTCTTCCTAAATTTTAAATTCAATCTGGATTTTCAAAACCCCGACCCATCTTCAAAAGTCCCATTTGGACTTTCAAAATCCAAATCCAAAGTTAGAACCCAATCCCATCTTGGATCTCAGACTTCAGATCCAAAATCCATTTTAGGATCCAGAATCCAACTCCATCTTGAATCTCAGACTTCAGATCCACATTCCATTTAGGATCCAGGATTCAATTTCATCTTGGATACCAGACTTCGGATCCAATTCCATTCCCAAATTCCAAATTTCAAATCCAAGTCGATCTTGATTTCCAAATTTTAAAAACCAATTTTCAGATCATATCTAGACTTCTTAAATCCAATTCTCTTTTCCAAACTCAATTCAGATTTCTCCAATCTTATTCTAGATTCGGACTTTGAATCTGGAATTCAAATTCCATTTCCAAAGCTTCATCTCCTAAATCCAGGTTCAAAATTTAAAATCAATGTCCATTTATGACTTTAAAAGTTTCTTTTCTTTTTCTTCTATCTCAGCTTCAAATAATTCTTTCTCCAAGTCAAGATTTATTTTTTCAACTCTGATTAATTCAAAGACTTAGAACTTCACATATCTTTTCTGATCTATCTCAAGTTCTAAGTTAGAAATCATTTCTTCACTCCATTATCAAATTCATCTCAGAAACACTTGGGGATTTCAAAAAACATTTAAAAAAAAAAGAGCATATATCCTTGCATTGCAGAAGCATGATTCTTTGTGCATTAAGATTTAGGATAATTTCTTAGATGATATTTTAGCAAAGCAAAGAGGCATAAATTCGATCCTTGGTTCGATTACCCCTGGTAAAGGCGCCAGGAATGGTCGAACCTCGTATCGACGAGCGAATCCCGTCTCTCCATTTTCCTGCAAATATTTCAAAACGAAGGTGATTGATTTTAAAACATTTTTTTTTAAATTTTTTTGGTCAGATGAGACCTTGCAAAAGAGTTCCTCTCTCTTATTCCTTTTCTCATTTCTCTCTTCTTTGCTATCTTTTATTTCCCCTTTAAAAAAGGAAAAGAGGTTAGAAAGGCAAAGAGAAGGAGAAGAGGAACGAGAGGAAAATTTTTGCGATGATCACAGTTTTGGCGACTGTGATGGGACTCGTCTTCGACCTGTCGAATTTTTGCCTTTTGCTTTGCTTTAATCTTATCTAAGTCTTTATTCTACAAATGTCAGCTTCATTTTCATGCAAACCTTAGGAGCCTAGACTCTGTCCTGAGCTGACATCATTGCATATAGGATTTAAGTATGGTTTGGTAGGACCATATTGAGGAGATTATTCCATGTTCACATTAGACTTAGGTTTGAAATACAACTCTCCTCAATTCTAGGGATTGAATGCAAAACATTGTATGCAAGTGTATGCTTCTCTTCATTTTAAAATTTATCTCTTTAGGATTTGCATTAGAGCCATCTGATTTCTTGCATTTGAACATGTTTTTGAAAACATCCCTACCTATATTGTCCTGGTCTTCACGTTGCTGGGCTGTCTCACTGAACCATAGTTCGGGGGAGAGCCTCATAACTGGACCACTTATTTGGGTTCGCGCCCTCCTACCACGTACCTAAGGGCCATAGTCCGAGGTATATCAGTAGGTGCTCAAGGATGTTGGGAAGCCATTACCTTAGAACCAGAGATATTTTTATACCACATACTTCGAGCTTCGGCTTGAGTATATCGGCATATCTTGATTGAAATCAGATTATCTATATCTTAGAGTTAGGATTAAGGTCCTATCAGCCATTTCAAATATTGCATTTAGAGTTAGCCTTTAGGGAGTGCTGCTTGTGCATCCTTGTTTGTATATCTATGATTGTATAATATTTTATATATATCTTCTCTATATTCTCCAAAACCCTGGGTATATATTATTCAAAATTTCCTTTGTTTTAAAACCCAGGTGTATTTTCCTTTTCTTCTGATTTCTTTAAAATTCTTTTTATCCTGTCTGCAATTCTTCAAAAATTTTAAATCTTTTCCATCTATTTTCAAATTCTTTTTCCTCCTATCTTTCCAATGTATCTTCTGATTCTATTCCAAGAATTCTTTTTCGCAATAAAGTCTCTTTTGTCAAGAGGTATCCTTTTCAAAATAGTATTTGTTCATGTTATTTATTCTTTCTCACAGAGAAAAAATGCGATTGTCGCAATTTCCTGTGACGACCCAATCCCTAGTCATGTGATATCTTTTGTCAATTCGACTTCTTCCTTTATCATAATTTCCTTCAAAATTTTTCTAAACATCTCATTTTACTCTACAGAGTGAACATTAACATTTCATCATGGTTCGGACAAGGACCGAAAAGGAGACAGTTCCACAACAAAGCGACAGTGAAGGAGAGGAAGTGAACTCCATCAGGTCATCCAAGCAGCAGGGCCAAGAAGCAGAAAACGATATTGATCCAGCTACATACAAGTTGTTTCAGAAGGTGATGGCCAAAATGATGTCTGAACAGGCTGAGGAAAACCCTGATAAAATATCTTCTAAAAGCAAAACCAAGGGAACAGTCAACAAAAAGCAAGTTCAGTATGACAGGACTTCAGAGTCAGTGGAAGAGGACTCAGAGGAAGAGCCGCCAGCATATTTTCATAACCCCTTGTATCGCCCCAAGAAAATCAAAGAAGGGCACGAGTCAGCAAGCAAAGCCAAATGTCAGATCCCAGCAGAAGATCCGATGCATGAGCAGCTGAGAGAAGTAGCTCATGCAATCAAAGACTTACAAGCCCAGGACAAAGGCAAAAGGATTTACACTGGTGTATACTTTTATGACGGCTTAGAAGGGGATGACAACTGAGAAGATCTTCCTCGTAAGTTCATAAAATTCGATGGGACTGGCAAACCCCAAGGCTCATCTGGCTACATTTTTCACCGAGTGCAACCGATTCAGAAAGAACAACAGGGTTTTATTCCTATGCTTTCCACGCAGTTTGGAGGGAACTGCAGCAAGATGGTATGCTGACCATATTAACCCAATTGAGCTGCGAGACTTTGACAAAGTCATCAACCTGTTCATCGAAAAGTTCCTTTTCAATACTGAAGCTCCGCCTACCCTCAATCATCTTTTCAATCTGAAGCAAGTTCACAATCAGAAAGCAAAGGATTTCATTCATAGATGGAGATCCACTTGCAACAGGATGAAAGACTCGATATCAGAAGGGCATGCACTGTCAATAATCCTGAACAATTTCTCTCAACCTCTGAAGGGCCTAATCTCCACTTCTCCATCCAAATCCTTTATCAAGTTAATAGAGCGAGTTGAATGACTTGAAATGGGATTAGAGAACGGGACCTACAATGGAATCACCTTGGCAGGAGGCAGTCAAGATATGAAAAAGAGAACCAACTTCGCCTTTTCTACCAGTTCCTCCAACAACAACAATGGCAAGAACAAAAGGGGTGGCAGAAAGAACCACACCAACGTATCAGGCAGAGATGATCGCTTAAGTCAAAAAATGGGATCAACAGGCAGAATGACATCCCTCCCTCGAGCATCCAATTAGAATCAAAGCCTCAAGGGAGACCAAAGCACGACGGTTGGGGATACGAGCATGAATTTACCCCCTTAGAGCAAGTTCTTGAGTATATGATAACAAAGGAGATGGTTAAGCTTCCCAAGGTAGCAGATCCTCCCGTGACTATGGGAAGGTTCAAGGATCAATTCTGCAAATTCCACCGGGCGATGGGTCATGACACCGAGCACTGCTTTGTCTTTAAAAACATCGTCCAAGACTGCATTGATAAAAAGCTGCTGGTGGAAGATCAAGAAGAAGAATAGCTACCCGTCCTGGCTTAGCTTCCCAAACCATGCCAAAGTTTTTTTTTTTTCTCCCTTTTCAGTCACCTTGTAGGAACAACTCAGTCCCAGTCTTTTTTGTGATCTGTGGTCAACAACTTGTAAATACTTTAGTCGTTGTTATCAATATTTCCTATCAATGAAATATCAATTTTCTTCATGTCTCTGATATTAAATACTACTCTTCTTTGCCACAATGGGGCATTTATTTTTAAAAATTTGTATTTTCATTTCAAAAAAATCTTCTTCATTGGCTTCTATTAAACCGCGTTAAAATCCTTTTTCAAAATCAGGGGCAATCCTGACAGCATTCATAAGAGAAATGATATTACCTATGAGGGTTTTTCAAAATCATAAAATCTTGAAAATTTCTGCAAAGTCTTTATCATAAATTCCAAAAGTTTAAGTATTTTGGTCAAATCTTTTTCAAAATCAACCATCATGTTGATTTTCCTTTTCCAAAAATGGGTTTTAAACCATTATCTTCAAAATCAACCCTCATGATGATCTCTCATGTTGATTTCCCTTTCAAAGATCAGCTCTCGCGCTAATCACTAATCTCGTGATTGATTTTCTTTCCAAAATGATTTCTCAATTGTCTTTTAAAATTCTCCTCTCACTTTAAAGATCTCACATGCAGGCAGGATCAAATAAACTCTTTTCTTTTCTCAATTTTTATCAATTTTCATTTAATCTTTTATCCATCTTTGTCAATTTCTCAATTCTTTCAAATTTTGGATAATTCAAATTCTATTTTTTTACCCTTTCAGGTTAAGGGATAAACATGACCCTCGTTGTCCGAGGTGTTTTCCTCTTAGGTTAAGGGATAAACCTGACCCTCATTGTTCGAGGTGTACCCTTTCAGGTTAAGGGATAAACCTGACCCTCGTTCTTCGCGGTGTTCCCATTCAGGATAAGAGATAATCCAGAGACCCCTCATAGGAGCAATAATGCTACCTATGAGAATTCTTTTTGCAACACAAGTTTCATCAATCTTTATTGATTTTCTAAATTTATATCAATTTCTTAAAATCTATTCCTTTTCCCATTCAGGATAAGGGATAATCCTGAGACCCCTTTCAGAAGCAACAAGGCTACCTGTGAGAATTCTTTTCAAAAACAAAGTTTTCATAAATTTATTCAGCTTTTCTCCATTTTTGTAAATTTTATTCTTTTTCCCATTCAGGATAAGGGATGATCCTAAGACCCCTCACAGAAGCAACAAGGCTACCTGTGAGAATTCTTTTCAAAAACAAAGTTTTCATAAATTTATTCAGCTTTTCTCCATTTTTGTAAATTTTATTCTTTTTCCCTCTCAAGTTAAGGGATAAACCTGACCCTCGTTGTCCGAGGTGTGCCCTTTCAGGTTATGGAATAAACCTGAACCTCATTGTCCGAGGTGTTCCCATTCAGGATAAGGGATAATCCTGAGATCACTCATAGGAGTAACAATGCTACTTGTGAGAATTCTTTTACAAAATAAATTTTTCATCAAATTCTTCAAACTTTCTCCATTTTTATCTCCTTCTATCTTCTCAAAATTTTATTCCTTCTTTTCCCCGTTCAGGATAAGGGGTTAATCCTGAAAATTGGACCACATACAGCTAAATCTGCTGGTCCATCTAAACCATACATCATAAATCATAAATCTTATCATATCCCTTCAAAATTCAAGTCTCAAGTATATCCTCAAAAATCTCCCTCCTCCCTTTCGGGTTGAGGGACAAAACTGAACCTCGGCCTTCGAGGTATTCTTTTCCCTTTCAGGTTAAGGGATTAACCTGAATCATTGTTTATTATATCCTAAATTCTCATCAAATGTCTATCAATTTCATCAAATGTCTTTTATTTTCAAGCCTTCGGGTTACAATTTCATCAATGTCTACCATTGTTAAACCTTCGGGTTACAATTTCATCAATATCTCTCGTCTTTCAAGCCGTCGGGTTACAAGTTTATCAAAATCTATCATTTCCAAGCCTTCAGGTTACAATTTCATTAAATATCCCTCATTTTAAAACCTTCGGGTCACAACTCTATCAATGTCAATCATTCTTACCATTCCAAAATCCTGCTTTCGAGCTGATCGGTCAAACAAATCCTGCTTTCGAGCTGGTCGGTCAAACAAAATCCTGCTTTCGAGCTGGTCGGTCAAACAAATCCTGCTTTCGAGCTGGTCGGTCAAACAAATCCTGCTTTCAAGCTGGTCGGTCAAACAAATCCTACTTTCGAGCTGGTCGGTCAAACAAAATCCTGCTTTCGAGCTGGTCGGTCAAAACAAAATCTAAATATTCCTTCCCAAGTTTCAAATTGAGGTCCTATCAAAATCTATATTGAGTGATTATTTCACAAAGAATTCTTGAAAACTTTGCCAATTTGCTAAAAGCATTTGTTGATTCCAAACATTTTACTGCACAAAAGAATTACTTTAAATTGCCTCTAGTATTCTTTCAAAAAAGGTGAAACTTTTTGTGAAAAAATGGATAAAATTCAAAACTTTTTCCTGTTGATCAACCGAAAGGACGAAAGAAATATCCTCGGTATGATTAGCAAAAGAAATATTCAATGATGTTGAAAAGTCAGAAGCGAATTGATATTGATCAGGGCTATGACGCATGTTTAAAGACGACTATCTGGCAATCAGGCAGTGGAAATATCTTGAGCTATAAAAAGAATCCACTCAATCCATAGCTTTGCATTCATTTAAAGTTGAAATCAAATATCTGCAAAAGGGATCTCTCAATTGTCGTCAAGATGAAGACGAATAGGCGAGCTAGACTCCCGGGGCCAAAGAAGATTTGGATCATCTCCGAGATGAAGGAGTTTGTGAAGGATCTTTCCAGGGAAAGTTCAGATCACCGTCGAGATGAAGGTGAGTGTGATGAACCTACCGACAAACCCTAAAAGATATTTAATTTCTGCTATCATTTAAAGACCTTTTGAGCCAATATCATCAATAGAATTCCTGAGATAAAAGAAGGATCAGAACATCTCCAAGATGAAGGAGTTTATGACACACCCTTCCCCGAAAAAGAGGGAAAAGTCAGGACATCTCCAAAATGAAGGATGATGTAAAAGCCCGAGAAAGCCCAATGACTCAAAAGAGTGCAAAAAGATCATCATAGGAAAACTCCCAGATATCAAACTGCCAAAATTGCCAGAAGTCATCTTTTCTTATGCGAAATTCTTTTATCAATATCTTTTCACTACATGCTTTTATGAAATTAAGAATATTTCTTCTCTTCTCATATCAGGGAAATGGATAGCTTCCTTGAAGAAAATCATCAGTGATAAATATTTGAATTTGACTCTTAAGACCAAGAAGTTAACCTTGTTGGAGGAAATATTCTAGGTAAAAGAGGGAATGTCTTTGCACATACGTGCACATTTTCAAGCGTTAGAGTCAACTACGATTTTATCTAATTGGCAAAATTTTCTAGCTATTCCAAGAATAAAATAAATATTCAATATCCATTTTGATGCAACCTAGTGTTGTTTATATCTTCTAGAAGAGTTGCCTCATTCAGTTGAAGTATCTCTTCCTGTCCCATCATGGTTTCTTCATTCAAGGATTCCGTATGGTCGTTTCCACTCAGGTTAAGGGTCAAAACCTGAATTTTCCGCGAGAGGTCATTGGTTTCAAAAGGTATTTCAGTCTCAACAATGAGACGCCCAAAATCATCCCTTTTCCAAGCTTTAGGGAACCCCATATTCCACCTTTTGCAAATCCCTTTTGGATTTGTTCTTCCAAACTCTGAAGGTCCCATCATGGTTTCTTCATTCGAGGATTCCATTTTGGTCGTCCCTTTCAGGTTAAGGGTTAAGCCTGAAC
The DNA here is from genome assembly GCF_984573655.1 of Nuphar pumila. Classification (NCBI taxonomy): domain Eukaryota; kingdom Viridiplantae; phylum Streptophyta; class Magnoliopsida; order Nymphaeales; family Nymphaeaceae; genus Nuphar; species Nuphar pumila. Next base: position 63,721,711 of record NC_143249.1, read on the forward strand.
CTCGCCCTCCAAGGTATCTTCCTTTTTCAGGTTTGGGTTAAACCTGAGTCTCGTTCTGACGAGGTTTCTTGTTTTAACGAGGTGTTTTCTTCCAGTCCCATCATGGTTCTTCCCATCGAGGAATCCATGCTTTGTACATCTATCCAGGAAAGGATCATACTTGAGTTTTATCTCACGAGGCATTTCTCTCAAAAATGTCCCATCGAGGTCCGCTTATAGTCCTTTCCCCATCCAAATTATCTTGATCTATCGTCGTTCCATCCAGGTTAAGGGCTAAACCTGAGTCATTCCAAAAGTTGATCTTGTCTCGCCCATGTAACTTGATCAAAATTCTTACCTTTCATCATTTCGGGATGTTTGCCCAGAAGTCCCATAACGATTTTCTCATTTCTATTATTCAGTCATATCATTATCGAGGATTTCGTCCCCCCAAAACCATTCAGGATAAGGTTTTAAGCCTAAGAAGCCATGTCTTTCAAATAAATTCTTCCACACCCAGTTCAGATCTGCTGACCGGGGCATTTTCAAAATTTGGAGTGTTATCTTTGCCACTAATCTCGGCTTTCAATCGGCTTAGTAGCAAAGAGAGGCATTTGTGAACACCCCAAATTTTTCAAAAGTTGGTAAATATTCCGTTTTTGCCCTCTGCCCCGATTTTTTGGGTAATTGAGTCATTTTAAATATAAATACCAGTTTATTTCTCAGGTTTTACTGAAATTAAATCCATTTTATATATCTGACTCGATTTCGGATCCGGATCCATTGTCAAAATCCAAATCTGAGCTTTGTCATCCGATTTATAAACCAAATTCTTAAAGTTACCAAAATAACCTTTTAAAGGGCTCAAACAGCCCATCCGATATCCGTTTGGATCCATCATATTATATTCCTCGATCCGAGGTTTAAAACTCGAATATTTTCACAAAACTTGGGTCCAAACCCATTTTCTGAAGAAATCAAACCCAAATTTTCTGAAAAACCCCTCTTTTTGTAAATATTTCTCAAAAATTATAAAATGATTTTTAAATCCCTTATTTTTCTTAGTTTCATAGCTCTATTTCAAAAATATCAAAAAAAAATATAGAAAATGAAGAAAAGAGCAAAAAAAATATATTCAGAAAAAATATAGTTTGAAAAAAAAAACCTCTTTTAAAGCATCCCTTCAGTTAAAACAATTTTTTAGAAAAACTTTTTTTGAAAACAACCATTATTTTGGAAAATTTTCAAGAGGGACCAGTTTTGAAAAAAAAACATATTTTTTTTTGTAAAAGGGGAGCTACAGTCCCTCTCTCTCTCTCTCCGTCTCGCTTTCTCTCGCACACTCTCCAGAAGTTTCCCCATCAAGCTCCCCCCACCATCTCACTCGATCCCTCGCTTTCTCCGCCCTCCATCACCAACAACCTTCACCTTTCCTCCACCCTTGATCCCCAACAAACCTCCATTCTGGACTATTCCTCTTCCCCTTCTTCAAAATCGGCAAAGGGAAAACCCTTTCTCCCATCCGTTTTTCACCCTTCATATGATCTTCTCCACACTTCCATCTTCTTCCTCTTTCCATTTGCTTCCTCCTCCCCTCTAAACCATTGAAGGAACAATCCTCCAAAGCGTCAGCAATCCCAGTAGAGGGTTTTCAAGGCAGAACAAAGGGAAAGTCCCCTTTCTCGTTTCAGAATCCCTGTAAAGAACAAGGTAAGACTCTCTCTTGTTTACCCTCTCTAATTTATTTCTGATTTTCTCGTTTTGGCCCCATCAATACACCAGGGATGACGTTGAGTTGCATATAGCAACCCCAATGCATCACCGTGTAATAGCAACAGAATGATTTCAACATTGTTTTTCAGTTTGTCCATTTGATTTTACAAAGTTTCTCTAGTTTTAAAGTTTTGTTCATGCTATCAGATCTGGAATCGCTTACCATTTATTATGTTATTTCTCGTATTTTCGTTTACGCTCTGTATTTCTGTATGTTGTCTTTTCTCTTCCTTCATCCAGATAATTTTACCTATTTATTTTAGGTTAAGCTCATTTGTAATTCTTGCATTTTGAAATGCTATCCTCAAATGACGTCCGATCTGATCCAGTATCAGATCGAGTTCATTCTACAGGAAATTTTAATCGATCTTAGGCATCTTGTTTTCCTGTGATTGTGATTATCCAGTTTGTCAATTTTGTGTCTCCTCAATACAACATATTCTGCATTCTTCTAGTTCATCATCTCTTGTCTATGATAGCCTCATAGACACCCCATTGACATCAGACGTAGAAAGGAGAATAACTTCACATAATCCACATTTCATCTGGCGATTCATAGATCGTTGGCTGTAAAGGGGCTTCTTCGAGCCCATTAAATTTGCAGGGCTTGATTTGCTCATGATTATGCTGATTAGTATAGTCTCTGCCGGTGGAGAGGTCCGGAAGTTGGGTTATGATGCTGTTGGAAAGTTCTAAAAAGATAATAGCTTTGGCTGCGGTTGGCAAGCTGAGCTTGGACAAGGTTATTTATCTCTGATTGAAGCTTTAATTCGGTGCAAACTGTGGAATAAACTCAAAGGGCAGAGATCAGCTGTGGTGTAACTCCACCTTCAAGCTGTTTGTTGTGATCATCCTGAGATTCATGAATTGATGTTCTGCCATTATTTCATAACTTCGTTGTTTCTTTCCATCCTCCCCTCACACCGTGTCTTTTAATACTACTGATTACAGAAACCCAAGTCACTTGAATTATTTCATCGTTTGTTTGTAATCATTGGGTGCCATGGAGTAGCCTAATTTGTGAAGGACCAATTATAATAAAAGATTTCAAAAGGTGGAGATGATAGAGAAGCATAAAACCAATTGCTGACCATTGGCTTAGTAAAATGCTGTATAATCCAAATAATTCTTGGCGCTCTTCAAAGGACTATCTTAGTGGGTTGCTGTTAAGTGATAATGTTGCTGAAATAACCTCCTTGAACGTGTTGAGAGAAGTTTCTTTTTTTTTTCTTTTGATTAGTTCTTTGACCCTTTGATCGCAGCTAAAGATAAACCCATAGCTATGGGTCTCTCAGAGAATGCAGAAAACTACTTATGCGAGTTGGCTCTTCTAGGCAGCAATCCTGAGCGTATGAAATGATGGGATCTTGACTCCCCATCTGTAGCTTATCATTTCTCTAGCTAATCCATTTGTTATCAGTTAACCCATCCATTGCCTTGCTATCCTAATTCTACTGACTTTCTATGCCAAGTTCATGGTTGTTTGTTTGCAGAAGCTAAAGATGACCTGTGGTCACTGGTAATGCTGGCAGCAGAAGCTCACTTGCAATTCACGTCTAGTACCTGACCATCCTGGTTACGGGATGCTACCCTGTTATAGTGGTTATTAATTGTTTGTTGTATAACCAGTACATGGGTGGCAGCTAACAAATTTGCAGCCATTACATCTAGCAGGGCAACCATTTAGATGTGATATATGGTTGCTTCTTCCCCTCGTCAAGCTGGAGCATCTTTTGATCAGCAAATAAAGATGCAGTACGTGTAAAGCAAAAGCTGGATGGGCATGAAGAAGGTGAAATGAGAAGTGTTCAAGGGCGGGTACAACAGCTCATCTCTGCAAAATTCTAGAATTTTGCACTTGGAGCAAGCAGCCAATGGTGTAAGGTAACACATTTTACCACTCTCCCAATTTATGTTCATACTTTCTGTGAAACTCTAGATCTTGGTTTCCTGACACCTGTACACCTTTTTCCATCATCAATATACACAACCCTGTATTTTCTTCTGTTGGTCAAGGCCATCAAATTCTATCAGGTTATTAAATAGTCACTGTCCATATAAAGATTAGTGAGACGGTCTTATGGATATTTGCAATAATCTAAAGGAAAAGCTTGAAGATGCAATATTTGGATTGCTGTAGCATTTCAGCATTTCTGGAAATCTGATTCCTCATGGACCTGCAGGTAGCACTGTTGTGCCACCCATATTCCAGATGGATGCCGCCACATAGTCAGCGCCCTAGACAAATTCTGGAACCCCATTCTTGGTTCACTATTCACTGGCCGCGTATTAATCCATTTCTATCTTCACATTTTGCAGCATATAACCACCACTTACATTCTCATTTTTTTTTTGTTGCATAGCATCCTACCTTCCATCTACAGCTACTCCACTATCACTTTGCACTTATATTCAATATCACTATTCATTTCCGCTACAGTTTCGCTTCCTGTGCACTGCTTGCACACAACATTACACGCAGCACCCACTGTATTTTCAATTCCCTGCACTGATGTTGCTTTGATCCATGATGGTTAGTCGTCTTTTACATTAACTAATGTTGCACTGATGTATTTTCAATTCCCTGTGCACTGCTTGCACTGTATTTTACACGCAGCACCCACTGTATTTTTTTTTATTTACTAATGTTGCATCCTAGTGCATAGCCATCATAACCTATATATGTCTCCACATTAACTCATGATTGTATCATGACCAAATGCGGAGCAGAGATCGAATCAGATCTCTGTCATCAGCTGGTTGTCATCAGTAATATTGATTTTTGCTGAAATTAATTTGAGTTGTGCTCTGTCAACTGCAGAGATTCTTTTTCCTTCTTTTACTTCTCTTCTACATATATTTGGAAAGGAGTTGTTACTAGCATCTGCAGGGTATCAACATGTAATAATTTAATTAGGATCTTACCAGTCCTTTGTGTTGATATGTCAAAATCACATTAACAATTCTTGTGTATGCCTTTGCCTACTGCAACCGAGGTCTTGCTGCACTAGAGCAGTCACTGTTTGCTCTGATTATTAGTGTTTGCCCAATTTCTTCATAACTCTTGCAGTAGATGGTCTACAAGTGTATGTTTTCCCTGGTGTCCATGCAAACAACTTGTTTCCATGATTTGAACACCTAGGAGTCAAATTGACTCATCTTAAGACCGTGGTTGAAGATGCATATCGTAAAGCAAGGAAAGTTTTGGACTTACTTAGGCTAGAGATTTTCGATATTTTCAATTTCAATATTGTAAATAGTTAGAATTGTATATTTTCTGTCTTAGATTAAAACGTATGAGCATACAGGTTTAGAAATGCTTGTTCTCATTTTTTTTCTTTTATTTTCAAAAATTCACAAATGGAAAAACACGAATGGCACACGCACCATTCTAATAGAAGGTGATTAAATTCTAAGTTGATGATTCACATCAATGGCCATAGTCAGGATGTGAACAAGACTTAGGATTTTCATTTTTCATAGAATAACACTGGATCTACATTGGATCCTCTTCAAAAATCATCATATTTTCTTAAATATTTTCCTCTTTTATCAGGGTTTAAATTAAAATTAATTAAAAATATATATCAATAGCCATAGTCAGGATATATTGAGGGTTAATTTCATTTTAAACTCTATAAAAGCACCAAAATATATTTTATTCTTCACTTGAATTTAAATATGACTATTATATGATACATTTGATGACCATAGTCAGGGATGTATTATATCTTTAATCGTATTTCTAATTCATGTAAAGAATGAAATATGCTTTTCAAATCCAATTTTAAATTCTTTTTCATTCATCATTTAGGATAGAATTGCATCATATTTTCAAAAAAACCCAAGTGATTTTGAATATCTTTCTTCAAGTTTCTATCCAAATTCTATCTCATTTTCAAGATTCAAAATTCGATTTCAAAATCCAAATTGACTTTGAAATTTCCAATTCATGTTATATTCAAAACTTCAATTTCCAAATCAAAATTCAAACTTCAAATTCAAAGTCCAATTTGACTTTCAAATTTCAAAAACTCATTTTATATTCAAAATTCCAAATTCAAGCTTCAAAGTTCGATTTAACTTTGAAGTTTCTGATTCATCTTTTGATTCAAAATCAAGTTTATTTTCTTATCTTCAAAATCAAAGTTTGAGATCGATTCTGAATCTCAGAATTTGACTCTTCCTAAATTTTAAATTCAATCTGGATTTTCAAAACCCCGACCCATCTTCAAAAGTCTCATTTGGACTTTCAAAATCCAAATCCAAAGTTAGAACCCAATCCCATCTTGGATCTCAGACTTCAGATCCAAAATCCATTTTAGAATCCAGAATCCAACTCCATCTTGAATCTCAGACTTCAGATTCACATTCCATTTAGGATCCTGGATTCAATTTCATCTTGGATCCCAGACTTCGGATCCAATTCCAGATTTCAAATCCAAGTCGATCTTGATTTCCAAATTTCAAAAACCAATTTTCAGATCATATCTAGACTTCTTAAATCCAATTCTCTTTTCCAAACTCAATTCAGATTTCTCCAATCTTATTCTAGATTCGGACTTTGAATCTGGAATTTAAATTCCATTTCCAAAGCTTCATCTCCTAAATCCAGGTTCAAAATTTAAAATCAAAGTCCATTTCTGATTTTAAAAAATTCTTTTCTTTTTCTTCTATCTCAGCTTCAAATAACTCTTTCTCCAAGTCAAGATTTATTTTTCCAACTCTGATTAATTCAAAGACTTAGAACTTCACATATCTTTTCTAATCTATCTCAAGTTCTAAGTTAGAAATCATTTCTTCACTCCATTATCAAATTCATCTCAGAAACACTTGGGGATTTCAAAAAACATTTTTTTAAAAAAAAAAAGCATACATCCTTGCATTGCACAAACATGATTCTTTTTGCATTAAGATTTAGGATAAATTCTTAGATAATATTTTAGCAAAGCAAAGAGGCATAAATTCGATCCTTGGTTCGATTACCCCTGGTAAAGGCGCCAAGAACGGTCGAACCTCGTACCGACAAGCGAATCCCGTCTCTCCATTTTCTCACAAATATTTTAAAACGGAGGTGAGTGATTTTAAAACATTTTTTAAAAAAAAAAAATGGTCAGATGAGACCTTGCAAAAGAGTTCCTCTCTCTTCTTCCTTTTCTCATTTCTCTCTTCTTTTCTATCTTTTTTTTCCCATTTAAAAAGGGAATAGAGGTTAGAAAGGCAAAGAGAAGGAGAAGAGGAACGAGAGGGAAAATTTTGCGATGATCACAGTATGGCAATTGCACGTGCTTACTGCAAAGTGCATGTAGGAACTACGCAAGGTGACAACACCATCTTGCTGCATTCCTTCTGCAACATGTATGCTTTGCTACAACATTTTTGCAGCATGGGCCCTATGATGACCTTGCTGCAACTTTTCCACAACTTAGTGCCATAGGTTAGCATCCCTCCTAGCTGCATATTACTTCCCACATCTTCGTCATATGGCAGCACATTGTTGGCTGCAACCTCCCATAATGGTGACGCTACGTGGCAGCACCCTTATCGCTATAGATTTTTCTGCAGAAGTGGGCTTATTGACATCCCTTGGTTCACTGAAATAGTTTGTGAAACCCCGTGCTCTTGGGCAGTGCTTACATCGCTGCAAACTCACTCCATTCGTCATGATTTTGACAACACCACTAGTGCTACATTTCCCTGCAATAGGGTGCACTTGCTGGCAGCACCTTGTGCACATCATTTTGTTCCCCATGCCTTGGCGCATGTAGGGCAGCATGTTCTTGCTGCATCTTTCCTGCGTGTTACACCCATATGGCAGTGCTTCTCTCGCTGCGATAGTGATCTTCTCTTATGGGTTCAATACTTATGTCAGCTTGTGTAAAACAAGCTAGAAATATCGTGTGCTTGATAACTTCTAAAAAATATACCTATAGTTCTTGCATATACATGTCATTAAAATGATGTGCGCTATGGCACAGGTTGTCACTTGGGTGAATATGAACACCCCAAATTTTTCAAAATTTTATAAATATTCCCTCTTTGTCCATGGCCCCCATTTGTTGAGTAAATCGAGTCATTCTCGCACAAAATTCCAGTTTATTTCTCAAATTTACCCGAATCAAATCCATTTTATATATTTGACTCAATTTCGAATCCGGATCCAGTTTAAAATCCAAATCTGAGCCCCGTTGTCTAGTTTTCAAATTAAAATTACAAAATGCCAAAAATAGTTTTTGAATGGCTCAGACGGTCCATCTGGCATCCGTTTAGATTGACTGCTCTATATTTATCGATTCGAGGTAAAAAACTCGAATATTTTCTCAAAACCCGGGTCAAAAACTTATTTTCTGAAGAAATTTTAAAAGATAAAACCTGAATTCTCACAAAGCCTTCTTTTTGTAAATATTTTTAATTTTTACAAAAAAATAGTTTTTAAATCCCTCATTTTGCCTAGACTTCAGAATTTTACTCCAAAAATATAACAAAAAAATGTAGAAAAATAATAATAAAAATTTCCAGAGCATAAGGAGAATTTTTCAAAGGAAAGTTTTCAAAACCCCTTTTAATAAAAACTTTTTTTTAAGACCATGTTTTTGAAAATTTTAAAAACCCACAAAGGTCTCTCATTCTTCCCCATTCACGAACCACGCCCTCTCTCTCCCAGAAGCTCTCGGTCGATCCACCCTCCATCGACTGCCTCCTTCATGCCTCGTCCACCGATCTTCAACCGTTTCCGACTCCTCCTTTCCCGCCCTTCGATTGATGGCCACCCTCCTTCGCCCTTCATCTCCAACGTAATCCCCATCCTTCCTCAACCCTTTGATCCTCCTCATTCCTTCTTCACCCGTCGATCACCAACAACCCCTCTTCTCGATCCTTCCTCCATCTCCTATATAAGCAAACTGCAGGGAGGAGGGTGGATTATCCATCATCCTCGCATCGGTCCTCACCTCCCTTCACACATCTATTGTTAACCCATTCTCGTTCTTTTCCAATGCCAATAATCGCCTTCGCTCTCTCTCCCCTGTCTTCAATTTCCATCTTCTTGCTCCATCAGCCCCCCCCCTCCCCCTCTTTAAGCAACCGAAGGTTGACCCTCCATCAAGAAGAGTTACAGGTGAGTGACCGTGTCTCTTTTCTTTTTGAATTTTCTGCAAAATCTTGTTTCTCTGCCTCTACTTTACCTCGTCTCCTCTGTCCTTTGTTGATTTTATTTTATCTTATTTGTTTTTTTTTTTTACCATATTAAGGCATCCCTGTAGCATCGTTTTGCTCGTAGCAAAATTGATCTACAGACATGCGATAGCAAGGGGGATGATTCTATCATTCCGACACTTTTTTTCATTTCTTTTCTTTCATTCATGTAGTTTATCTTATGCTTGTATTCATATAATGTTGTTCCTGTATATTGCTTGTATGTCTTATTTTCTGTTTGGCCTTATCTCATCTATGTTAAAAAGAAAAAAGAAAAAAAGAAAAAAAGAAAAAAAGAAAAAAAGAAAAAGGAAAATCCCTTAAAATCCATTCATGCCTACATGAGGAAATGCCGTTGATATCCATTTGCCATCCTGTGATCTGTTCTCTCGGTTTTTCCCTTGCTAGTAAACTTGCCTTGGGAGAAATCCCAGTCTAGGATGGGATCTCCCATGAATGAGCTTCAAGGAGTCCGGCATTGGTTCAGGTGAACTCTCTTGACAGGTAGGTAAGGGTATATTCTACAGATCATGTGAAGAGTTGTGCTTGTTTCACCATTTCTGTGGCTGTTGAGGATAATCGTAGGTCTATGAGGAGAATTGATCAGTAAGCCATGTTCACTTATTGGGCATTTACGATCTGGTCGTCATTTAGAGAAAGTTGATTCAACAACATCATATGTGATGGTGCCCAACTATTTTTGTGCACAGATTTCATTAGCATTATTTTTCTGTTCCGATCATATTAAAGAAATCAATGGTTCATCGTGTGAGTCATTTACCATATATATGTTTGAATCGTAATGTGAAGTCAATTGTCCAGTGGGTTTCTATTACTGCATGATCTCATGATATCTTGCATCTCCTCCCCATTTTCCCTTTTTGTTTGAAGCAATTTGCCGATTGCCTGATGGTATTAATCTGCTTTGTTGTCTTATAAACATTTTTAAGATACAGGTATATGATGACTACTCATATAGATATTCCCATATCTCTGCTTCCAGACCTATCAGTAAAATCCTCTGTTAGCAGACCATTGTAGGTCATGGTGCTGGCAATAGGATCATTACAAATGTAGATTTGACTTATGAAGGGGGTGGTGTTTATCACAACAGTTCTCTGTTGATGGTTAAAACTGCCTTGAATGATCAACATAAGGTAGAGAATATGTGCATCATAATAAAATCTGGTGTCTTTTCTGATGGTGCAGCTCTGTTTGCTGCTAGAGTTTCCTTTGGCATAAAAAAAAAGAAGAAAACTTTGTGGCATCTTATCATGTATAAGGATGCTTTGCGTTTCACTGTCTCCATACCATCTATTGTTCATTGCTTATATCCATCTCAGAAACTATCTTTTGTGCATCATAAGGAAGACGATGAAGCATGTGAATTGATTTCAGCATTTGGGGTTGAGGTAAAAGCTCCCCTTTTCCAGAAAATCAGGGGCTGAATGTTTAAGTTGCAAAGACTGTACATTTTTTATCAGTTGTGTAATAGTTGCATTCAATGAATATTATCGTCACTTGCATTAGCAACAACATTAGCTTAGGTGTTTCATCTTCATTTGACTTCATTTGCTGTGTCACCTTTGCTTTTGTAGTGGCATACTTAGCATTCAACGTTAGTGTCAACCACACACTCTGCATCTACTTTATCACATCCATTCATTATCCTTACCACCTGTTTATGCACCTATGCGATGTATACTATTTTCATTTCACTGACAAGGTACCCACCATCAGCATATCATCTTGCAATACCTGTCGTCACCTCCTTTTGCTGACACAACCTCTTTGCATTCATTTTAGTCATTTACTAATCACTATCATCTGTGTAACTTGTAAATTTTCCCTTTCATCTGCACATTAATGTTATCTCTTGCATATGGGATTGCCATAAGCCATGTATATGCTACTGTAGCATCAGCTTAGTTGCGTCATCTACCTGTGTGACTTGTGTGCCATTTCTAAATACATATTGTGTTTTCGCATGTTACGCAGTATGTCATTACCTAGCAGTATCTCACGTCATATAGCATTCAATCTCCCACGACACTTCCATACATCATATAGCTGGTCATAAGCAAATTCTATCAATCATGAGTATGCTTCACTTGCATTGATAATAGTTCATGCATCATCTGGGTGTCGTCTCACACCCTAACTATGTAGTTTTTTTTTTAGTTTTAGGCATGATGGCTTTATATATTAGACATAATACCTAGGTTAGGCTACATCTACTGTATGTCACTCATCAGGTTCATTTCCCTATAGGCATCCTGTTGTCTTTTACTTCACCACAACATCATTTTCTTTTTTTTTTTTCTTTCTTACTGTAACCTCCCTTGCGGCTTTCCTAGCATCGCCTATCATCCTTCACTGTCCATCACTTGCAATTTTCACAGCCTTCCACCATATACCTCCAGTTCCTCCCATCGAACTGTTACCACCCCTGTCCCTGTAGTTTCTCACATGTTCATAGCAGTGCCAACGCACTGCTGTGTCTCACCCTTTTGAGGTTCATACAAGTACATGGGTACTTTTGTGGTTCTGTTTAGGCACCCATCAAGGTGCTGATTGCCTCCAGCATGTCTCACTGTGTTGTCACCAGCCCCTGTACACTCACATTTTTTTTTTCACTGCACTACCTACCACCTACTTGCTGCATATCACGGCCCACCTTTCCAGCCCATTACACATCTTCTATACTTGCTGCTTCACAGTAACATTCACTGCAATTCCGCCTTTTGCATAAAAAGCTATATAACCCATCCATTTGCATGTATTCCTTATACATGATATGCACTTATCTTCCCCACCCCATTTTTGTATATCTATCATCCATCACCTATCTACCCATCTATACCATTTTTCCTGCTATATTATTTGTTAATCATTTGCTTCAACTTGTACCAACACCTTCCCTGTGCATCTCTTCACTGATGTAGGCATAGCACAAGGCATAAGTGACTGCGTCTTTCCATTTTATAAGTAGGTCATATTTAAGCATGCATAGATATATTTTTCCCATTTATTATAAGCATAGCATTTGGGCCATACACATGCATTTTTTTTTTATTGGCCTATGCATCATTCACTTAGATGCTCAAGCTCATGCATTCTCCATCATATTTGGTTCATCTACCCTATGGTATCTCACGAGAGCACAAGGTATTATATAAACTTCACTCTTGTCATTAAAATAGGAACGGGTGCATATGTATAGTCTCTTCATCGGAATATCCCACACATGCATCAACACTTTCTACTACCTTTTAGGTCTTTACGCTAACTCTGTTTTGCAGGAGATGTGTGAAAATGCTACTTTTCTTCTTAGGTTAAGGATTTTCGATTGTCGATTCAATTTCAAACTTGTAATAGCTAGACATCAATGAGAATTTTTCTCTTTCAGTCTTAGATTAGAATGTATGAGCATACATGTTTTAGAAATGCTTATTTTCATATCATTCTTTCTCTTTTATTGCAAAATGTCACAAATGGGAACACGAATGGCACGTGCACCATTTTATAAAAGGTGACTAAATCCTAAGTTGATGATTTGCATCAATGGCCATAGTCAGGATGTGAACAAGACTTAGGATTTTCATCTTTTATGGAATAACATTGGATCCACACTCGATTCTTTTCAAAAAATTATCATATTTTTAAAATATTTTCTTCTTTTATTAGAGTTTAAATTAAAATTAACTCAAAATATGTATCAATGATCATAGTCAGGATATATTGAGAGTTAATTTCATTTTAAACTCTATAAAAGCACCCAAATATGTTTTATTCTTCACCTGAATTCAAATATGATTATTATATAATACATTCAATGACCATAGTCAGGAATGTATTATATCCTCTATCTTATTTCAATTCATTTAAAGAATGAAATATGATTTTCAAATCCAATTTCAAATTCTTTAATTCATTTCATCATTTAGGATAAAATTACATTATATTTTCAAATTTCTTTTTTTTTAAGATCCAAGTGATTCTTGAGATATATTTTCAAACATCTTCTTCATTTCTCAAACCAATCTTCAATTTCTATTTCAAAATTATCTTTCTATTCAATTTTAAAGTCCAATTTGACTTTGAAATTTCAAATTCATTTTCTTATTTAAAATTCAATTTCCAATTCAAATCCAATTTCAAAGTTCAAATTCAAACTTTGAAGTTCCAAATTCATTTCCAGGATTCAGAATCAATTTAACATTTCAAATCAAATTTCAAAGTTCAAATTAGACTTTGAAATTTCTGATTCATCTTCTGATTCCAAAATTCAAGCTTTAAAATCAAATTTATTCTTTAGTTTTCAAAGCTCTATCCCAAGATTGAGTCTTGATTCTCAATGCAAAATCAAAGTTTTGAGATTGATTCTGAATCTCAAAATTCGATTTTTCTTAAGTTTTAAATTCAAATTTGGATTTCTAAAAATCCAGATCCATCAACCAGTCTCATTTGGATCTTCAAAATTCAATCTCCATCTTGGATCTCAGACCTCGAATCCAAATTCTATTTAGGATTCCAGATTTCGGATCCAACTCCACCTTGGGTCTCAGACTTCGAATCCAATCCCATTTAGGATTTCAGACTTTGGATCCAATTCCATTTAGGATTCCAGGTTTCAGATCCAACTCCATTTTGGATCTCAGACTTCGGATCCAATTTCATTTAGGATTCCTGATTTCGGATCCAACTCCATTTTGGATCCCAGACTTTGGATCCAATTCCGTTTAGGATTCCAGATTTCAGATTCAACTTCATCTTGGATTCCAGACTTCAAATCCAATCCCATTTAGGATTTCATATTTCAGATTCAACTCCATCTTGGATCCCAAACTTCGGATCCAATTCCATTTAGGATTCAGTCTTCGGATTCAAATTCCATCTTGGATTCCAGAGTTCAAATCGAATTTTATTCCCAATTTCAGATTTCAAAACCAAATTCCATTTTCAGATCCTTTCTGGACTTCTTAAATCCAATTTTATTTTCAAATTCCATTTGGAATTCTTAAATCCAAAACTCCATACTGACTTCAAACTTTAAATCTGGAGTTCAATTCCATTTCAAATTCCATCTCTACTTTGAAATCCAGATTCAAAATTCAAATTCAAAATCTATTTTTGACTTTGGAACCTCATTTTTTTCTATCTCAGCTTCAAATCCCTTTTCTCTTCATTCTTTTCAATTCAAGATTTATTTTTCCAAACTCTGATTATTTCAAGACTTAGAAACTTCAAATATCTTTTCAAGATCTATCTCAAAGTTCTAAGTTAGATTTGACTTTCAAAAACCATTTCTTCACTCCATTATCAAGTTCATCTCAGAATCACTTGGAAAAATCCCAAATTTCCAAACTATTTTCTTAAAAGCATACATGTCTACATTTTCATTGCACAAGCCTGATTTTTTATGCATTTTAGACTTAGAATAAATTCTTAGATGATATTTTAGCAAAGTAAAGGGCATAAATTTGATCCTTGGTTCGATTACCCCTGGTAAAGGCGCCAGGAACGGTCGAACCTCGTACCGACGAGCGAATCCCGTCTCTCCATTTTCTCGCAAATTTTCAAAACGGAGGCGAGTAATTTTAAAACATTTTTTCAAAATTTTGGTCAGATGAGACCTTGCAAAAGAGTTCCTCTCTCTTCTTTCTTTTTCTCATTCTCTCTTCTTTCTTTGTCCTTTATTTCCCTCTCAAAAAGGGAATAGAGGCTAGAAAGGCGAAGAGAAAGGAAAAGAGGAATGAGAGGAAATTTTTTTGTATGATCACAGATTTGGCGACCATGATGGGACTTTGTCTTCGTCCGGTCGAATTTGTGCCTTTTTGCTTTGCTTTAATATTATCTAAGTCTTTATTCTTCAAATGTCAGCTTCATTCCCATGCAAACCTTAGGAGCCTAGACTCTGTCCTAGCTGACATCATTGCATATAGGATCTAAGTATGGTTTGGTAGGACCATATTGAGGAGATTATTCCATGTTCACATTAGACTTAGGTCTGAAATACAACTCTCCTCAATTCTAGGGATTAAATACAAACAATGTATGCAAGTGTATGCTTCTATTCATTTAAATTTTATCTCTTTTTAGGACTTGCATTAGAGCTTTCTGGTTTTATTGCATGTTGAACATATTTTTAAAAACATCCCTACCTATATTGTCCTGGTCTTCACGTTGCTGGGTTGTCTCACTGAACCATAGCTCGAGAGAGAGCCTCACAACTGGACCACTTATTTGGGTTCATGCCCCCCTACCACGTACCTAAGGGCCATAGTCCGAGGTGTATCGGTAGGTGCTCAAGGATGTTAGAAAGCCTTTACCTTAGAACCAGAGAAATATTTCTATGCTACGTACTTCGAGCTTCGGCTTGAGTATATCGGCGTACCTTGATTGGAATCAGATGATCTGAACCCTAGAGTTAGGATTAAGGTCATACAAGTTATTTCAAATATTGCATTTAGAGTCAGCCTTTAAGGAGTACTATGTGCGCATCTTTTTGTTTGTGCAGCTGTGATTATGCAATGTTTCCTTGTATTCTCCTATATATATCAAATCTTTTCAAAATCCTGGGTATATTATTCAAAATTTCTTCTTTTTTTCAGAAACCTAGGTGTATGCTTTTCCCCCATCTACACTCTTTTTCTCTTTTATATCAAAATTTTCTTTAAAAAACCTTGAAAATCCCTCTTTTAAAATTTCCTCAATCTTTCAAAAATTAGGATTTGTGTCTATCCTCTTTTCTTCAAGAGTCTATCCGTAAGTCCTGCAGTCTATCTAATTCTCGTCACTCTTCTTTGCCTCAGTATCATTTCAATGGCATCCGATTCCCTCGATGCTATCTTTCCCAGAGATCATGTCTTCTGTCAGATAAAAGATGGATCCCCGAATCATTGGGTCATCCAGTTTCATTCCTTTTTCCCGCGGTGGTATTATTCTTGGTTCGCCACCTTCTCGCGTATGTTTCTAGACCACTTGGATGACTGTGGATTGGAGATGGCGTCGACAGTAGGCTAGCGAACCATCAACAGAGGTCTTATTTAGGCTATGGCAGAATGGTGGAATCCACGAACCTGCACATTTTGGTTTCCATGGGGAGAGATGACTCTGCTGATGGATGAATTCAGCGACATCATGGGATTACCAGAGCCAGCTGGTCAGCCAAATGATCCAGTCGAGCAGCAGTTCCTGATCAACGTCAAGGGGATAGACGTTCGAGAAGCATCAGCCAGAGCAACAGGAAGCATGTCTTGGCCTCTCACTGAGATCAATGGAAGTCAGTTCATCGACCTATTTGAGATATATCGTAAGTACGGAGCTTACGAGGAAGTTGACACCTTGTCCCGAGCAGCAAAAGACAAAATTCAGCATGCCATGATCCTATGCACAGTGGGATTAACATTCTTCTAGGATGGTCAGAATTTCATCGATGTCAGAGTCGCCCAACTCTTTTGAAGATGGGGAAGCAAGCAGACTCGTCAACTTTCAGTGTCCATGGCAGCTTTAGCCTTTCTCTATCGAGGCTTAGCTCGTTTCGCCCTTGGAGAGACCATTCTGGTGGAAGGATGCACTTATGCCTTGCAGTCTTGGTTCCTGCGACACGTGCCGTCAAAAGCCAGTTCTTTCAAGTTCAACAGTAAGAAGCTGAAGTCTGCCATTCAGTATCGAGCTTCGATCGAGAGTCTGCATCAGGAGGAGATCCTTTGGGATTACTTTGATAGGCAAGAGTCAATTCCTCGCTACACTTATGCTCGTAACAAACGTTACAGATTGCTTGGTCCCTTCTTCTGTGTCGACTATCTGCCAGAGAGGTGTCTCAGACAGTTCTCGCAGTGGCAGGCTCGTGCCAACATTCACTTCCCGACAGGCAACATGCCAGAATTCGATCTACAGTCGGATTAATGGTCTGGGGCATACCATGTAACCAAATACACTTGGGATTCTTTCATTTCTCTGTCTGTATTTCCTGGACCCAATGTATCTTCTGAATATCGAGAATGGTGGCAAACTGTCTGCCCACCTTCTCTTTGTCTTTGAATTTGTCATCAATAAAGTTCAACTTTTTCTATTAAAAAGCTTTTTTGGGCCAAATTTTATTCTTTTATTTTTTTTTATGGCATAAATGGTCACAATTCTCGTGACGACCTCGTCCCTAGTGATGGGACATTCTTTCTATTTTTCTTCTTCAAATATCTCTTATCATGATTGACGACCTCGCCTAGGTAACAAGGCACATTTTTTTCGTTATCATAAAAAACGGTAACACAATTATCACAAGTTTTGTGGTGACCCGATGCCTGGTGATGGGCTAACCTGTTTAATTGTCTATCAAATTCCTCCATTCTCGCCTTTTTCTCAAAAGTTGTGTTTTAAAAAGCTTATTCCGCGCTCTAACCATTCCCTTATTCTACAGAAATCATTGGCATTGTCAGAATGGTTCAAACAAGAGCTGGGAAAGAAACAACGGCTCAACACAGTGATGTTATCATCGCAAAATTTTACTTTTGCAAATCAAACTGACCTTTGAAAAAGATTTTGAAAATAACTCGCCTCCGTTTTTAAAATGCGGGATAATTCCGAAGAATGGGACTCGCCTGTCGGTACGAGGTTCAACCGTTCCTGCCACCTTTAACAGGGGTAATTGAACCAAGGATCAATCTTATGCTCTACTCTATTCAACTTGTCTAAATCATATTCTAATTTCTAAATGCACATAGAATCAGGCATGTGCTATGAATTTTCAGAAAATGCACATTTGAAAACATGATGTTTGCTTTGAATGATTGAAATATTTAGAATAGGTATCACATGGAAAATCGTGAATTGGGATTTGAAATATACTTCTGAGAGAAATAAAATCGATTTTGAGGAATCCTTGACATTTGGTGAAAATCGATTTTGAGAGACTTGGTTTCTCTGAATTCAAACTTGGAAATTGAAATTCTAACTTAGAAAATTTGAATTTGGAACTTGGGAAATACTTGAAATATCATTGGCAAATCCATATTCTTTTGAATAAGACTTAGAAAAATTGTAACTTCAAACTTTGAAATTGACTGCATAACTTTGGAAAATTGAGTTTATGAACTTGAGAAACACTTGAAATATTCTTTGAAATTCAATGCTTTTGGGAAAATCGATTTTGCTATAAGACTTGGGAGATTTTGAGGAAATGAACTTCTTTGAATTGAGATTTGAATTGGAATTGGCAAATGCATGAAATGAATGAATATGGATTTGAGGAATTGAGAAATACTTTTTGTATTTTTGAGAAATGCAGTGCATTTTTGAAGTTAGCCTAAGAGTGTAGGCTGAATGTGGCTAATGTGAAGATTATAAATCTGAGTATCATTCGTATTCTGACTATGGCCATAAATACAAATTCCACCAAGTTTATAAACTTCATAGAAGCTAGTGTATGTGCCATTCGTGTAGACCATGGTGAATTTGTAAAAATATGCATGAATCATCATCCATCACACATTAAAATTATTTAAAAAAATAAACTATATGCAATGCTGCCTAAGCTAAGTAGGAAATGTAAATTCTTATTCCAAAGTTTAATTTAGTTTACATCATTATTGAAATTTAAATACATGAAAAATAAAGTCTTCAATGTACCTGCAAAACTAGAAAGTTAGGTTAATGAAAATATGTTGGCTTTTCTAGATTTATCCAGCAATATTTGGAAATTACTGGATTTTGCTAGATATAAGCCTTTTCCTTGATTCCCTTAAATCAAAATTGATAAAATATGAAATAAAATTGAATAAATAAGGAAGATAAGATATGAAATTTCGAAATTGGGGTCAAAATGATCAAAATACCTCTGATACAAGACTGTGGCCTTGAAATCAGGGTTTTTAGAAAGATATTTTGTAAAATGCAAGTTTTGAAATTCAAATGAAGATAAATCAAACTAAATATGATATGACATGATTAAAAATATGAAAATTAGGGTTAGGGATTTCGAAATTTAGGTCAAATGACCAAATTGCCCCTGATAGCAAGACTATGGCCTTGAAATCAGGGTTTTCTGAAATAGATTTTGGTAACAACTTGGGTTTTATGCACTAAATGAAGTCAAATAAGCATAAAATTAAACCTAAAGCATCTTAATATGATTATGAACATGATTAAACCCTAAAAATACATGTTTATGCACGAAAATCTAAGAATATCACAAAAACTGTGATTTTGGCAGTGTTTTTGGATCTTTCAGGAACCCTGTTTTGCAATTTGCTTAATTCAGCCATCAATCAGATTCCAAAATTCATCAAATTTGGTACCTACACTTTGTATAACCCTAATTTTGAATTATAATTATAAAAATATTTTTTTGACATTAAATTAACCCGAAAATTGCATCAAACCCTAAAAATATGCTATTTTTGACCTAGTTCACCAACCAGTTTCAGAGTTAGACCCAAATCAGGGGTCAATCTTTCATGAAAATTTATAAAATTTAACAGAGATAAACTAGGAAGAAAAACAGAGTTTTCGCAATTTACAGATTGGAAAAAGCATCTCCGGTTAGGGAGAAACCTTTCCGGCAATCTGGACTTGAATATTGCAAACCACACATGAGTTAAAACAGATACTGCAGATTAAAAATTTTGGGATAAATATTAATACTATTCCAAAATATTCGATATTTTAGCAGTAAATCGTAGACAAAAAAATAATAACACTCACTTTTTACAGATTATGAATCAAATCTGTGGTTTGGGATTTATAAACAACACAAGTCTGATTAGGGTTTTGGTAAACCCCAACGAGTTTTAAATTGAAAATCAGACTTTCTGTCAGAGGAAAAATACTAAACCGAGATCAAAAAATTTCAAAATTTCACAGTAGATATATCTAATCAATATGAATCCATGGCATTTTACGGATCTTGAATCGGATATCGGATGAGAAAAATATCATCATATCAAGTCACCCTCCTGATTTTAACACCGATTTTAAAGTTTTAAAAACCCGACCTGATGTCTGATTTTTTTGACAGGGTTCCCGAAGTCCAAAATCTCTGATTTTTTTTACAGTAGTTCAATCACATATGCATGCATCACATATAAAAAAATAAGAAATAAACAACAAGTATTTCAATCCGAAACAGCATGCTCTTTTCTGTTCTAAATTAAAAACACACAGAAATCTAATAAACTTGAGAAAATATGCATTAATTAAAGAAAAACAATAAAACAAACCATAAAACAGCAAATAAAAATTTTTTCTATGCTGGAAAATGTAAAATAAACATGAATAAACAGATAAATAAAATAAAATTAAGGAATCAATGGCTGGAATTTGATTTCACCCTTAAACACATGGATTTGACCCATTAAAAGGGTAAATCATGTATTTCATTGGTTAATAATACAAAAGACAATGCTAAAATTGATTCTAATGGATTAGAATCCCTGTAAACACCACAAAAAAGAGTTAGATCACTTTCTTGAACCGTTCTTGAGGTTGAATCCATGGTTTAATCCATGAAGGGGATGACACCAATGGCTAAAATTGATTTAAAACATGAAAAAGTATTAAATAAAACTAAAAAATATTAAAAATATTACCTTGGTGCTTGCAGCTGCAATGGAGGAAGGTGGAGGTGCTGGAGAGGAGAGAGAGGCCACGAAAATTTGAGAGAAAAGAGCCCCCCTTTTGGCCCCCATTAGGTCTCCTTTTATAGTTTTTCAAAAAGTCACTTAATTAGGGTTAATTAAGAGGTTTTTCATTTTTTCAGGACTCTTTCTAATAAATCCACTAAAGGCAACGATTTTTTGTTGTTTTCTAGCCTAGGTGGGACTCTAATTAATCCCTAATTAGCCCCTAACTAAACCTAGAAATCCCCCAAATGTGATGCCACTTGGCATCTTTCACATTTGGGTTTTTAAAACACCTTTAAAAACATTTAAAAACACTAGTTTTAAAAACTAATTTTCAAAATGAGTTTTCAAAATGGTTTTGACTCTTCTAAACTTCTAACACTAACCAAGACACTAACTAACCCTAGTCTAGCCCTGACTTACTCGAATATGGCGCCACCTCGAGTGGGCCCTACTTGAGTTTTTCAAAAAGCGATTTTAAAACTTGAAATTGAAGGAGTTTTCAAAAGATTTTCAAAAGTAAACTTAAAATTAGAATTTTTGAAAAGGGCATAGGGTTCTAACCGAGTCAGAACTCCTCTGAATATGGTGCCAACTGAGTGGGCCCACATCGAGTTTTGAAGAATTTTGAAATAAACACTGAAAATGGCTTTGAAAAGGGGTTAAAATCAGTATTTGAAATTCAAGATCTTTGAAAATAGGGTCTCAAGCGAACTGGAACTCCAAATTAGAGTCCTGAACTCTTAGGACTCTGTGATTTTGGATTTTAAAAACCAAGTGAAGGAATTTTTAAAAGAATTTATCAGGAAATGGTGAAAACTAGTCAGGGTCAGACTCCTAACTCAATCAGAACTCTGAAATAGAGTCCTGGATTAACTGGACTCTACAAAATGACCTACTTTTTGAAAACAAATGGAAATAAAAAAAAAAAACAGAGTAAAAACAATCTTCAAAGCAGACTCCTGACTGGACTAGGACTCTGGGACAGAGTCCTGATCGGATTGAAACTCTAGATTTTTTTTGGTATTTTCTGAAAAACAAATGAAAGAACTTGTCAAAACAGTGAAAACAATAACGAATATTGAAATAAAAGAGAGTTCTGATTCAACTGAGACTCTAAGGACAGAGTCTTGATTGAACTAGGACTCTCAGATTTTTGGATTTTCTGAGAAATCAAATGAGAGGATTTTGAAAAACAATTAAAAACAAGATGAAATTGAAGTTTTGGTTCAGAGTCCTGATCTGATTAGGACTCTGAGAAAGAGTCCTGATTCGATCAGAACTCTAAGAATTTTGGTTTTCTGATAAGAAAATGATGAAATTTGAGCAAAGCCTTTGAAAACCAGTGAAAATGAAGTGAGAAAATCAATTTTGGATAGAGTCCTACTTTGATCAGGACTCTAGGGTAGAGTCCTGATTTGATCAGGACTCTGAGATAAAATCTCAGAATTTTGAAATTCTTTGATAAAAGTGTAATTGTTTTGGTAGATCGAAAGATTTCTAAAAGATTCTCTCAAAATTGAAATCAGGATCAGAGTCCTGATCCAACTAGGACTCTCTGAACAGAGTCCTGTTTTGACTAAAACTCTGAGTTTCTGACTCATTTTGAAAGATTTGATTGAAAATAGATAAAATAGTTGTAAAAGATTAGAGTCCCAATCCAATTGAAACTCCAAAGAAGAGTCCTGATCTGACTGGACTCTTGAAGAAGAGTCCTGATCCAACTAGGACTCTGAAATTTTGGCCAAAACAGAAGATTTTGAAAGATTTTCTTCAAAAACAGGTAAAAAGGTAGTAAAAAATAGAGTTTTGATCCGACTGGAAAAAGAGTCCTGATCCAACTAGGACTCTGAAGTTTTTGGAGATTTTTGACAAGTAAAGGAATCCAGAAGCGACACCACCTAAATGGGTCTCATCTGAAAATTGAAATCAATTGAAATTGAGTTTGAAATGAATCCAGATTGTTTTTTGAGAAAATATTTCAAAATATAAAGTCCTGGGGGTTGGCAAAATGACAGGATGTTGAATAAAAACCCAGGTTTTGAAATTGATTTCGAAAGAAAAAGTTTTAAAACTCAAATCTGGATTAAATATTTTGAAAACACGAGTGCTGGATCTCGAAAATGAGATGTAATGACATGCAATGCAGTGAAATGACATGTCAAATGGATGCAATGATATGCAATGATCTGTAATAACATATGAAATGGACAAACACTGGATGAGGGTGAAAATTTGGGGTGTTTACAAGTGACAGTGAGATCGAAGGAATGGACTCTCCCAAGTCAGTTAGAGGACAGGGTCAGAACAAAGAAGATGATATTGATCCCACCATGTATGGTCTATTTCAAAAGATGATGGCCAGAATGATGTTGGAACAAGCTGAGGTCAGTCTGAAGAAGGCCGTTTCTAAGAGCAAATTAAAGAAAAAGGCTGTGAAAAAGCAAGTCAAGATTATCAGAAAAAGGTCTAGCCTAACATCACTTCTGAGGAATCAAAATCAGCAGAGGAAGAGCAGTTTGTCTACAGTCAGAATTCTCCGCGGCAGTTTGTAAAGATCACTGCAGAGCCCAAATCTGTGAACAAACCCACTCCAGCTGAGGATCCGATGCACGAGAAATTAAGAGAAATGACTCGAGCAATCAAAAACATTCAGGCCAAGAGCAAAGGCAAGCAAACCTATTCTGGTGAAGATTTCTATAACGGCCTAGACGGGGACGACAATCTAGAAAATCTCCCTCGAAAATTCCTCAAGTTTGATGGAACGGGCAATCCTAAAGCTCATTTGGCCACGTTCTATGCAGAGTGTGGCCGTTTCAAGAAGGACAACAGGGCTCTGTTCATTTGCTTTCCTCGTAGCCTAGAAGGTACAACGGCCAGGTGGTATGCGGACCACATTAACCCTATCGAACTACAAGAGTTCGATAGAGTAGTAAATCTTTTCATCCAGCGCTTCATGTTCAATGTTGAAGCCTCATCGACTCTCAACCATTTATACAATCTGAAGTAGAATGAGAATAAAAGAGATGGCGAATTCATCCACAGGTAAAGGAGCACCTGTAACAAAATGAAGGTTCCCATCCTAGAGGAACATGCACTGTAAATTATCCTAAATAACTTTGCCCAGCCTCTAAGGAATCTCATTTCCACATCTCCAGCAAAATCATTCATTAAGTTGATTGAGAGAGCTGAATGACTTGAAATAGGGCTGGACAACAACCTCTATGAAGGTTACCCTTTCGTCCAAGGTAATCCTAAGCAGAAGAAAAAACACATGTTGCTTATTTTACAAAATTTTCGAGCCACAACGGTAGTTCTAGCGGCAAGAAAAACAAGAAGAATCGCCGCAAAGACTCAGGAAGCTCTAAGATTGAAAGAGCAAATTCTGCAGCCCAAAAGGGGAAGTTCGTCAAGCAACAGCCAGCCCAGCCAATGCAGCAGCCTGAAGCAAGGTAGCAAGAGAAACCGAAGCATGATGGATGGAGTTATGATCGAGAATTCACTGCCCTCGAACAATCCCGGGAGGATATCCTCAAATATATGCTATCGAAAGGGATGTTCAAACTCCCCAAGGTGGCAGATCCTCCAGTTGCTTTGGGAAAATGGACGGATAAATTCTGCAAATTTCACTGGACTGTCGGACATGACACAGAGCATTGTTTTGTCCTCAAGAATATCATCCAGGACTGTATCGACAAGAATTTATTGATCGAGGATGAGAATGAAGAACAACCCGAGATTTTGTCCAAGCCTTTTTCCAAGCATTCAACTTCAGTGATTTCAGAACAAACAATCTTTCTTCAGAACAACATTCAATCGTGTTCCAGTTAGGACATCCAGGATCAGTATCAGGTCCTAGTCCTACGTCAAGCACAGTCTTCCGCCAAGAGGGTGGATATTACTTCATTTTTTAGCAACAAAAAGTTAGTAAATGAGCCAGCAGAGGTGACAGCAAAGGTTGCCAAGCAAACTCCCAGGATCCCGAAGCGCTTCATCAAAGCAGCTTCAAAGAAGGGCGAGGCATCAGAATCAGTTAAGAAACCGATCACGGCATTGTCAAACATCTCTATCCTGGATTTAACCCATGCTTCCCCGGAGCATCAACATGTTCTAGAAGATCTGTTGCGGAAAATCAAGGTCAAACCAAGCACGACTCCATGGGACATGGCTCAGATCGTCAACCAAGCAATGACGAATGCACCAATTACGTTTTCGGATGAGGACCTGCCTAAGCCTCATTCATTCCACAACAATGCTTTGTATATAGTGGTGTGGACCAGGGGCATGATTGTCCCACATGTGCTTGTGGATGGGGGCAGCAGCCTCAACATCTGTCCAGAGATAACAGCGAGGGCCTTGGGCTTGAAAGAAGAAAAATATACCCCAGATCCAATAACGATCTACGGTTTTGATAACCATGGGCAGACGGCCAAGGGAAAGATTTTTCTCGAAATTTTCATTAACTACTCAGTACATACCATTCTATTCCATGTAGTAAATGTGCCACCCACATACAACCTTCTACTAGGGTGCACCTGGATTCATAATGCCAACGTCGTTCCTTCAACCCTTCACCAATGCATCAAATGGTCGAAGGGAGGCATGATTACCATAGTTTTGGGAGAAGATCCGGAAGAGAGACTTCCGCATCCAATGATTCCCCGTCCTACTTTCACTGTCGACATCCCAAGCATTCGGGAAGTCAATGAGATCAATTTGAGTGATAGTTTGGACATGCTAAAGCTGAAAGAAGTCCAGCCAACAAAAAATGTCACGACAGTAATCCAGTGGCAGGGACCTCACTTCTTCAAGCTAGGTGGGCGCCTCAGTTGCACTTCTTTCAAGGATCACCCTCTTTTCCCTCAGTTCTCGAAAACCAAGAAGGGATTTGATCTGTTGATGAAACATGGCTACCAGCCTTTCAGAGGCCTTGGTAAAAATGAGGACGGCATGATGGAGCCAATCGTCCCCGCTCGGCATGTTACTGGTACAGGTTTGGGCTTCACCGGTCAGTCGTCAGGCAGAAGAACTACCTTCATAAAAGGAGCAAAGTGAAGACAATGCCATTGTTTTATGCTTTCTTTTCTCGTCATCTGTAGGGACAACTCAGTCCCAGTTTTTTGTCTTGGTCAAAGTCTTCTGTAAATATTGAGCTGATGTTCTCAACTTTTATAAAATCAATGAAATTTTGATCTTTCTTCATATCTTAGCATATATCATTCTCTCTTTATATTTTGTCTACGTCAACATTCTCTGTTTCTATACAAAAGGCTATTTCTGAATCTCTTACCTTTTTCTCAAAAACCTTCTTTGTGCTTTTTAGGAGAGCCGAAATCATGGCTCCTAAATCGCTCAAGAAACTTGTTATCAATCCCAATTTTTTCCAAAGTAATTTCAAACCAGCCAGAATCTGCAAGGCAAAGGCAAGGGCAGGAGTCAGCAAAATAGCAGAATAGATTAAAGAGCTAGCAGAGTTCAACTCAGTGATTCAAGAGTTGCCAGAATTTTCCAGTATTCAGAAGCAGGATGAACCGTCACCATTGGTTCAAGATCCGACGGAGGATGTCAATATTGGTTCAGAAGATGATCCGAAAATCCTCAAGATTGGCTCTAGCTTAAGTGCAGATGAGAAGGAAAGGCTCATCCATTTCCTCAAACAACACCAAGAAGTCTTTGCTTGGACTTATGAGGATATGCCAGGTTTAGATCTCAAGTTGGTCGAGCATCGTCTTGTGCTAAAACCAAATGTCAAATCAATCAAGCAGAAATTATAAAAGATGGATCCCCGAGTAGCACCGCAAGTTAAAGAAAGACTTGAGGAGTTGTTAAAAGCAGGATTCATCCGGACCATTGATTACCTGGACTGGTTGGCAAACATCGTGGCAGTCCCCAAAAAGAATGGCAAAGTCCGAATCTGTATCGATTTTAGAGATCTCAACAAGTCTACCCCAAAAGATGATTATCCATTCCCCCAATATCAATCTTTTGATCGACAACACGGTGGGCCATGCCATATTTTCCTTTATGGATGGATACTCAGGCTACAATCAGATCAAACTGGCCGCTCGTGACCAGTCAAAATCTTTTTTTACCACGCCTTGGGGTACATTTTGCTATACAGTCATGTTGTTTGGGCTCAAGAATGCTGAGGCAACCTATCAAAGAGCGATGGCGGTTATTTTTCATGACCAGATGCACAAGAACATGGATGCCTATGTAGATGACATCCTGGTCAAATCCAAAGAAGGAGAGGATCATCTTGATGCTCTCGGCCAAGTTTTTGAAAGACTTATCCTTTACAAGCTGAGACTCAATCCGCAAGAATGTGTCTTCAGAGTAGAGTCAGGCAAATTGTTTGGCTTTATGATCAGCAAGAAAGGCATAGAAGTGGATCCTGCCAAGGCAAAAGCAATCATTGATATGCCGCCTCCCACCAATCTAAGAGAGCTGCGAAGCCTTCAAGGTCGCATTCAATCGATTCAACGCTTCATCTCCAATTTGGCCATAAGATGCAAACCTTTCAACCACTTGTTAAGAAAAGAAGTGAAATTTGAGTGGGAAACAGAATGCCAACTCTCATTTGAGCGCATCAAGCAGTATCTCCTCAATCCACCTGTTCTGAAGCCACCAGAACTGGGAAAGTCAGTTCTCTTGTATATTTCTGTCAACCAGAATGCTTGTGGCAGATTTCTTGCACAGTATGAGGAAGGCAGCCGGGTAGAGCATGTCATCTACTACGTAAGCAAGACTTTCATCTACTATGAGAAAAGATATTCTTAGATGAAAAAGACATGTCTAGCCTTAGTATGGATGTGTCAAAAGCTGAGACATTATCTAATGGCCTCAGAATTCAAAATTTTGTCAAGACTCAATCCTCTCAAGTACATCCTTGAGCAGCCATTTCTTACTGGACGAATTGCCAAATGGCAAGTCCTCATGTATCTCGGAAGTCAGTCAAAGGCCAGTCTATCGCAGATCTGTTGGCAGATTTCCTGTTGACAGAAGAGATCAAGGCAGAGGACGATTTTTCCGATGATCGCATCTGTAGCATTCAAGAATCTCCAGTCTGGACCCTGTTCTTTGATGGAGCCAGAAATATGTCTGGTATAGGGATTGGGATCTTGTTAATCACTCCCGAAAAGGAGATGATCCCTTATTCCCTCAAGCTCAACTTTCAATGTACTCACAACATGGCCAAGTATGAAGCTCTAATACAAGGCATCAAGATTTTGCAAGATTTCAACGTCAAAAGAGTACATGCCTTTGGTGATTCTTTGCTTGTTGTCAGTCAAGTTAATGCAGAATGGCAAGTGAAGGATTCAAAATTGATCCCCTATTAGAAGATTGGTTTAGCTCTCATAGGTAGCTTCAAAGAATTTCAGCTCAATCATGTCAAGAGGGAATACAACCATATCGCAGATGGCCTAGCTTGTTTGGGCTCCATTTTGTCATTCAAAGATAGTGAGTCTTGTCACTCCTTCGAGATCGGCAGACTTGATCAACCTGCCTTCATTTTAGCTGAGCAGGTAAACCAAGCCACTCAGAAAGAGAAGCCTTGGTACCAAGACATCAAAAACTTTATTGAAACCGGTGAATTTCCATCGAAAATGCCAAGAAAGGAGCAACGTGCGATCCAACGCATGTCGGTCCGTTATTTCATCCTTGCCAATACTCTTTACCGGCGTGGGTTTAGTTCTGAGTATGCCAGATGCTTAGATAAGGATGAAGCCATGGAAATGGTCCAAGAGGCACACGAAGGAATTTGTGGTGGCCACGTCGGCTACCAAACACTCGTCAAGCAGATTATCCGAGCAGGATATTATTGGAAAACCATGCAGCAGGATTGCCATCGATTTGTGAGGAAGTGCATCAAATGTCAGATGCATGCACCTTCCATTCATGCGCCAGCCGCATATTTGGAGTCTGTGGTTTCTCCTTGGCCTTTTTTGATGTGGGCCTTCGACGTGGTGGGTCCAATCACTCCTTCGGCTTCTAATGGCCACAGATACTTTCTCGCAGCTATAGAATACTTCACCAAATGGGTCGAAGTTGTAACTCTGCTAACGGTAGAAGGCCGACATGTGGTTTCTTTTATTCATAAGAACCTCCTTTGTTGTTTCGGTGTGCCGCACGATATTGTGTCTAACAATGGCAGTCATTTCAAGAATGAGAGGATGAAGACCTTCTGCTCGAAGTTCAGGATTAATCACCACTTTTCAGCCCCTTATTATCCTCAAGGGAATGGCCAGGCAGAGGCCACCAACAAGATTTTAATCTGCATTCTGGAAAGAACTGTGAAAACAGACCGCGATTGGCACGAGAAAATGCACGATGTACTTTCGGAGTACCGAACCACCATTTGAACTCCAACCAATGCTACACCTTCGGAGCTTGTTTACGGAACTGAAGTAGTACTACCTCTTCATGTTCAAAAGTCCGCACTCAAGTTTGCATCACTCATCGAAATCCCGCTTGATCAGTATCAGCAGCAGAGGTTAGTACAACTAGATCTGCTAGACGAGAGAAGACTCAAAGAAGCTGAACACGCTCAAGCTTATCGTCAAAGGATAGTTAGGCACTATGCCAAGTCAATTATTGAGAGAAGATTTTGAATTAATGATCTTGTGCTCAGATCGACCGCTCATCTCAAGCATCGGCCACGGGGCAAATGGTCACCCAATTGGGAAGGCCCTTCTGTGGTTAAGGAAGCACTGCCTCGCAATTCATACTGTCTGATCAATGCAGATAGGGTGGAACTGTCGGATCCTATCAATGCTTTGCATCTGAAGAAGTTCTATGTTTAAAATGTCCATTCTAGCCTTTATACTCTTCAAAGAGCCTTTTTCAATAAAGCAATGATCTTCTATCAAATTCTCACATTCTTCTCCATGATAGTGGGGCATTTTATTTTGATCTATACTTGTCTTCCTTCATCATATGCAGGCAGGATCAGACAAACTCTTTTTCTAAAAATCTGATCAAATTTTTAGTTAGTCTTGTTATCTTTATTAATTTCATCCATTGTTATTCATTTTTCAATTTGATCAAGTTTACATCAATTTACTATCAATTTTTTCAATTTTTGTCAATTTTTATCAATTTTTCATCAATTTTATTCTTTATTTCTTATTAACCCTTTCAGGTTAAGGGATAAACCTGATGCCTCTGTTCAGTGAGGCACTCATTTATTCATTTTACCCTTTCAGGTTAAGGGATAAACCTGATGCCTCTTTTCAAAGAGGTATTCCTTTATTTGTTTTCCCGCTCAGGTTAAGGGAAAAACCTGACCCTCGTTCTTTGAGGTGTTCCCATTCAGGATAAGGGATAATCCTGAGACCCCTCACAGAAGCACTGACGCTACCTGTGAGAATTCTTTTCCAAAATAAATTTTCAATAAATTTCTTTAAATTCTTCTCCATTTTTATAAATTTTATTCTTTTTCCCCTTCAGGTTAAGGGTTAAACCTGAACCTCGTTCTTTGAGGTACGTCCCTTTTAGGTTAAGGGATAAACCTGAATTATTTCCCATAAACTCTTCAATCCACATCAATCTTTATTCATTCTCCTTCAGGATAAGGGAAAACTCTGAAGTCACCATAAATAATTCAAATTTTTGACCATCTTGGGTCAAGAATCTTGAATAAATCTTCATAACCGTCAGAATTTATTCATACCTTTTGTCAATCCTTCTAGAATCTGACTTCTGGGTTGGAATCACTTCCTTCCCATCTGAGTTCCGACTCAGGTTTTTGTTTTGTTTTCTTTTATCTTTTAAAGATCCGGGTTCCTACTCGGGTTTTTCCCTTTTACGTATCGTTTGAAGTTCCGAGTTCTGACTCGGACTTCCTATTAGTTTCAACGCTCGTGTTGGAACCGATCGTTCCTTTGAAGATTCGAGTTTTTAAACTCAGGTTTTCTATTTTATCATTATTTTAAAGACCTGGGTTCCGACTCAGGCTTTTTCCTTTTGACGTTTGAAGTTCTGAGTTCCAACTCGGACTTCCTATATGATTCAACGCTCGTGTTGGAACCAATCGTTCCTTTGAAGATTCGAGTTTTCAAACTCGGGTTTTCCATTTTATCATTATTTTAAAGATCCGGGTTCCGACTCGGGTTTTTCCCTTTTGTCATTTGAAGCTCCGAGTTCCGACTCGGACTTCCTATCGGATTCAATGCTCATGTTGGAACCGATCATTCCTTTGAAGATTCAAGTTTTCAAACTCGGGTTTTCCATTTTTATCATTATTTTAAAGATCCGGGTTCCGACTTGGGTTTTTCCTTTTTTATATATCGTTTGAAGTTTCAAGTTTCGACTCAGACTCCCTATCGGATTCAACGCTCATGTTGGAACCGATCGTTCCTTTGAAGATTCAAGTTTTCAAACTCGGGTTTTCCATTTTTATCATTATTTTAAAGATCCGGGTTCTGACTTGGGTTTTGCCTTTTTTATATATCGTTTGAAGTTTCGAGTTTCGACTCGGACTTTCTATCGGATTCAACGCTCATGTTGGAACCAATCATTCCTTTGAAGATTCGAGTTTTTTAAACTCGGATTTTCCATTTTATCTTTGTTTTTGAAGATCTGGGTTCTGACTCGGGTTTTCCCCTTTATCTTCCATTTTTGTGATTCCGAGTTCCGACTCAGATTTCCCCTTTTGATCCAATTATCGTATTGGACCAAAGTTTTTTCTTTCATCCCCTTTCAGGTTAAGGGACAAACATGAACTTCCCCTTCAGGATAAAAGGGATAATCTTGAAACACCGGCAATCATTCTCGCTTCAATTTCCAAATATCTTAGGAAGTGTTGGTCTCTTCTTCAAAAACCCAGTGCTTGTACTGGTGCATTCTTGAAAAACCAGTGCTCGTACTGGTGCATTTTTAAAACCCAGTACTCGTACTGGTGCCTTTTCAAAATCTAGTGCTCGTACTAGTGTGTTTTTCAAAAACCCAGTGCTCGTACTGGGGCATTTTCAAAATCCAGTGCTCCTACTAGTGCATTTTCAAAAACCCAATGCTCGTACTGGTACATCTTCAAAATCCAATGCTCGTACTGGTACATCTAGCGCTCGTGCTAGTGTCTGACTAACTGATCAGTTAGCCCTCCAGGTTCAGTCTTTGTACTAACCAACCATCAATAATTCAAGCTCTAAATTCTCAATTTCAACCTTCGGGTTACCATCCTATAAAAGTTCAACCTTGTTCTCTTGCGAAGGACCCTCTTCTAGGGAGAGTTCGAGGGAGCTCGTTCCTTTCGCATGCAACCATCTTTCGTTCGCAAGAACCCTTTTTCTAGGAAGAGTTTGAAGGGACTCATTTTCTTCGTGAACTGTTTGCAAAACAACAACCAACTTTACACAAAAGAACCCTTTTTCCAGGGAGAGCTTCGACGGAAGCTCGTTTCTTTTTGTAGCCCCCATTTTTTTCTCATCTTTGGACAACCCTTTCATAGAGGACCCTCTTCTAGGGAGAGTGCGATGGACTCGTTCCTCTGTGATACTTTTTCAACTTTGTTTTCGGCCGCCTTTCCATAAGAGAAGCCTAGAGATAGGGAGTTTTGATGAAAACTTAATTTCTCTTTGAAAGTTCTGTTTTGCAAACACCTCCTTTTTGGGGAAGAGCGAAATATTTCCAACTTTCCATTCAGGTAAGGGCTAAGCCTGAGTCTCTCTTTTTTAGGAAAAAGAGAGGAGAATTTTGTCACGGACATGTCGATTCGATATCAAGCAATTATTTTCATTAAAGATTTCAAGAATATTTTGCCAATTTGCTATCAAAAGTCATTGTTGATCTCAAAGCTTTCATCACGTAAAGAATTTCCTCAAACTACCTTTAGTATTATTTCCAAAAGAGCAAGACTTTTTGCGAAATAAGAACTGAATTCAAGCTTTTTTCTGTTGGTCAACCAAGAGGATGAAGAAAAATCTTCGATATGACTGGCAAAGGAAAAATTCGATGATGTTGAAAAGCCATAAGTGAATTGATATTGATCATAGCTATGGCACATTCTTAAAGATCGTTCTTCTGGCAGTAAGGCAGTGGAAATATCCTGGGCAGTAAAAGAACCTACCCAATCCATATCTCCTCAGTCATTTAAGCTGCAATCAAATATCTGCAAAAGGGATCTCTCAATTGTCATCAAGATGAAGGCGAATATGCGAGCTAGCCCCCCGGGGCCAAAGAAGATTTGGATCATCTTTGAGATGAAGGAGCTTGTGGAGGATCCTTCCAGAGAACGTTCAGATCATCGTCAAGATGAAGGCGAATGAGATGAACCTCCTGACAAACCCTAAAGGATATTTGATTTCTGTTGTCATCCAGAAATCTTGACCAGTGAGCCAATATCATCAGCATAATTCCTGAGAAAGAAAAAGAAAGATCAGAGCATCTCCAAGATGAAGGAGTTTGTGACGAACCCTTCTCTGAAAAAAAGAGAAAAGTCAGGACATCTCCAAAATGAAGGATGATGAAATAAACTCATCGCCAAAACCCAAGAAAGCTCCATGATTCAAAAGAGTGCAAAAAGATCATCATGGGAAAAGCCCCCAGGATATCAAACTGCCCGAAACTGTCAGGAATCATCTTTACCTATGTGAAATCCTTCTATCAATATCTTTCTCACTCAATTGCTTTTATGAAGCTAAGAATATTTCCTCTCTTTTCATATCAAGGAAATTGATATCTTTCTTGAAGAAACTCAATAGCAACAAATTTGAATTTGATTCTTGATTCTACGGAGTTAGCCCAATTGGAGTTAATACTCTAGGTAGAAAGAGGTGATATTTTCACACATAAGCACAATTCAATCATTCTGAATCAACTACAATTTTTGGCATCTTATTGGCAATATCTTCTCGTTATCCCAACATGAAGTAAGAACTTGACGTTTGTTTTGATGTATCCTGACATCATCCCTCCTTAGGACTGAAAAGTCCTTTCCTTCAGTCTGATTTGAGCGCTCTCAGATTTGCACGCTTCCCTGTGTTCCCCACTGTCCCACCATAGACAATTCTTGCTCAGGATAAGGGTTAAACCTGAACTTTCTCCAAAAGGTCTGTTATTGTCAAAAGCTATTTTAGTCTCAGCAATGAGGCGCCCAAGATCAACCCCTTTTCAAGCTTTAGGGACCCCCATTTTTCATCCTTTTGCAAACCCCTCTTGGACTTGTTGTGCGAAGTCTAGAGGTCCCATCATAGTTTCCTCGCTCTTCGAGGATTCTGTATCCATTCAGGCTAAGGATTAAACCTGTTACCTCGCTCCTCGAGGTATCACCCAAACCTTTTGTGAGAGGTTGTCTATTTTTAAAAGCTTATTTAGTCTCAGCAATGAGGCGCCCAAGATCATTCCTGTTCCAAGCTTTAGAGAACCCCATTTTTTTCTCTCTTCTCACAAACCCCTTCTAGATTTGTTCGTCCAAACTCCGAAGGTCCCATCATGGTTTCTTCATTCGAGGATTCCGTATGGTCATCCCTTTCAGGTTAAGGGTTAAGCCTGAACCTCGCTCCATGAAGTACTTTCCATTCAGGTTAGGGTTAAACCTGAGTCTCATTTCGACTAGATATCCTTTCTAGTCCCACCACAGTTTCTTCATCCGAGGATTCCGTACGGTTCCCCCCACTCAGGTCAAGGGTTAAACCAGAATCTTGTTTCGATGATGTATTTCTTTTGGTCCCATCACGGTTTCTTCGTTCAAGGATTCTGTATGGTCGTTCCTTTCAAGTTAAAGGTCAAGCCTGAACCTCGCCCTCTGAGGTATCATCCCTTTCAGGTTAAGGGTTAAGCCTGAACCTCACTCCACGAGGTATCTTCCGTTTAGGTTCGGGTTAAACCTGAGCCTCGTTCCAACGCGATAGTTCTCCCAGTCCCATCATGGTTTTTCCCCACAAAGGAATTCATGCTTTGTATATCCATCCAGGAAAGGATCATACTTGAGTTTCATCTCACGAGGCATTTTTCTCAAAAATGTCCCATTGAGGTCCACTTATATTCCTTTCCTCATCCAAATTATCTGGATATATCTTCGTCCCATCCAGGTTAAGGGTTAAACCTGACTCATTCCAAAAAGTTGATCTTATCTCACCCATAAGACTTGATCAAAATTCTGATTTTCCACCATTTCGAGACTTTCACCCAAAGTCCCATCACAATTTCCTCAATTCTATTATTCAGTCATATCATTTTCGAGGATTTCGTCCCCCCAGAACCATTCAGGATAAGGTTTTAAGCCTGAGAAGCCATGTTTTCAAAATAATTCTTCCACACCCAGTTCAAGCCTGCTAACTTGGGCAATTTTTTAAAATTTAAAGTGTTTTCTTTGCCACTAAGCTCGGCTTTCAACCGTCTTAGTAGCAAAGAGGGGCACCTGTGAACACCCCAAATTTTTCAAAATTTTATAAATATTCTCTCTTTGTCCCTGGCTCCCATTTGCTGAGTAAATCGAGTCATTCTCGCGCAAAATTCCAGTTTATTTCTCAAATTTACCGGAATCAAATCCATTTTATATATTTGACTCAATTTCGGATCCAAATCCAGTTTAAAATCCAAATCTGAGCCCCGTTGTCCAGTTTTCAAATTAAAATTACAAAAATGCCAAAAATAGTTTTTGAATGGCTCGAACGGTCCATCCGGCATTCGTTTAGATTCACTGCTTTATATTTATCGATTCGAGGTCAAAAACTTGAATATTTTCTCAAAACCTAGGTCAAAAACTCATTTTCTGAAGAAATTTTAAAAGATAAAACCTGAATTGTCAGAAAGCCTTCTTTTTGTAAATATTCTTAATTTTTATAAAAAAATAGTTCAAATCCCTCATTTTGCCTAGACTTCAGAATTTTACTCCAAAAATATAACAAAAAAAATGTAGAAAATATGAAGAAAAATAATAATAAAAATTTTCAGAGCATAAAGAGAATTTTTCAAATGAAAGTTTTCAAAACCCCTTTTAATAAAAAGTTTTTTTTTAAGACCCTGTTTTTGAAAATTTTAAAAACCCACAAAGGTCTCTCGTTCTTCTCCATTCACGAACCGTGCCCTCTCTCTCCCAGAAGCTCTCAGTCGATCCACCCTCCATCGACTGCCTCCTTCTTGCCTCGTCCACCGATCTTCAACCGTTTCTGACTCCTCCTCTCCCGACCTTCGATTGATGGCCACCCTCCTTCGCCCTTCATCTCCAACGGAATCCCCATCCTTCCTCAACCCTTCGATCCTCCTAATTCCTTCTTCACCCGTTGATCACCAACAACCCCTCTTCTCGATCCTTCCTCCATCTCCTATATAAGCAAACTGCAGGGAGGAGGGTGGATCATCCATTGTCCTCACATCGGTCCTCACCTCCCTTCACACATCGATTGTTAACCCATTCTCGTCCTTTTTCATTACCAATAATCGCCTTCGCTCCCTCTCACCTGTCTTCGATTTCCATCTTCCTGCTCCATTAAAACCCCTCCCCCCACCCCCCCTCTTTAAGCGACCGAAGGTCGACCCTCCATCAAGAAGAGTTACAGGTGAGTGACCGTGTCTCTTTTCTTTTTGAACTTTTTGCAAAAACTTGTTTCTCTGCCTCTACTTTACCTCGTCTCCTCTGTCCTCTATTGATTTTATTTTATCTTATTTGTTTTTTTTTTACCATATTAAGGCTTCCTTGTAGCATCGTTTTGCTCGTAGCAAAATTGATCTACAGACATGCAACAACAAGGGGGATGATTCTATCATTCCGACACTTTTTTTTCTTTTTCTTTTCTCTTTTCTTTTTTTTTATTCCTTGTTATCATCGTAAAATTTTACTTTTGCAAGTCAAACTGACCTTTGAAAAAGATTTTGAAAATAACTCGCCTCCGTTTTAAAATGCGGAATAATTTCGAAGAATGGGACTCGCCTGTCGGTACGAGGTTCAACCGTTCTTGGCGCCTTTACCAGGGGTAATTGAACCAAGGATCAACTGTGTGCTTAGCTTTCCTCAACTTGTCTAAATCATGTTCTATTTCCTAAATGCACAAAGAATCAGGCATGTGCTATGAATTTTCTGAAAAATGCAGATTTGAAAACATGATGTTTGATTTGAATATTTGAAATACTTGGAAAACTCTTGAAAAAGATGTCACTTTGAAAATCGTGAATCATGGTGAAAGAATATTTCTGGGGAAAATGAAAATCGATTTCTGAAGAATATAGAGTGTTTTGTGAAAATGGATTTATGAGGAATTTCAAGTAACTTTGGAAAACTTGATTTTTCTAAATTTAAACTTTGAAATTGAATATATAACTTGAAAGATCGAATTTTGAACTTTGAAAAATACTTGAAATACCATTTGAAAGCTCAGAGTTTTGAGAAAATCAATTTCTGAGTAAGACTTAGAAAATTTTAAGAAAATCGATTTCTCTGAGTTGGAATTGGAATTTGTAAATGAATGCAATGAATGGATATGGATTTGAAAGACTTGATTTTGAGAAATTGAGTAAATCCTTTTGTATTTTTGAGAAATGCAGTGCATTTTGAAGTTAGCCTAAGAGTGTAGGTTGAATGTGGCTAATACGAAGATCACAAATCTGAGTCTCATTTGTATTCTGACTATGGCCATAAATACAAATTCCACCAAGTTTGTCAACTCCCTAAGAGCTAGTGCATGTGCCATTCGTGTAGACCATAGTGAATTTGTAAAAATATGCATGAATTGGCATACATAGCAGTTATATATCAAAGTTTAAAACTATATGCAATGCAAATCCTAATCTAAGAAGAAATTGAAATTCTTATTCCAAATTTAATTACAATTTACATCACTAATTGAATTTAAATACAGAAAATCAAAGACTTCAATATCCCTGCAGAACTAGAAAACTTGTTAGTGAAGATATGTTGGCTTTTCTAGGTTTATCCAACAATATCTGGAAATTGCTGGATTTTGCTAGATATAAGCCTTTTTTCATGATTCCCTGATATAAACTTAATGAAATATGAAATAAAATTGAATAAATAATAAAGATGAGATTTGAAAAATCGAAATTGGGGTCAAAATAACCAAAATACCCCTGATAGCAAGACTATGGCCTTGAAATCAAGGTTTTTAGAAAGATATTTTGTAAAATGCAAGTTTTAAAATTCAAATAAGGATAAATTGAACCAAAAATGATATGGCATGATTAAAAATATGAAAACTAGGGTTTATAATTTCGAAATTAGGGTCAAATGGCCAAATTACCTTTGATAGCAAGACTATGGCCTTGAAATCAGGGTTTTCTGAAATAAATTTTGGTAAAAACTTTGGGTTTAGGGTTTAAATGAAGTCAAATAAGCACAAAATTGATCATGAAGCATCCTAATATGATTCTAAACATGAAAAAATCCTAAAAACATGAACTTATACACGAAAATCCAAAAATATCATGAAAATCACAATTTTTGCAGTGTTTCTGGATCCTACAGGTACCCTGTTTGGCAATTTGATCCATTCAAGCATCAAATGGATTTTAAAATTTACAAAAATCGGCACCTGCACTTATTATAACCCTAAAATCATATTGGAATTATAAAAATATATTTTTGACATTATTCCAACTCGAAAATTGCATTAAAACCCTAAAATAAGCTATTTTTACCCATGGTCACAGACCAGTTTTAGTGTTAGACCCAAATCAGGGATCAATTCACCATGAAAATTTCTGAAATTTTACAGAGATAAAATAGACAGGTAAGCAAAGATTTCCCTTTTTACAGATTGGAAAAATCATCTCCGGTTAGGGAGATGTCATTCCGGCAATTTGGACTTAAATATAACTTATCTAAAATGGGTTAAAACAGGGACTTCTGATTGAAAATATAGAAACAAATAGCAGACTTCATAAAAAATTCTTGAAATTTTAACAGTGAATAGTAGACATAAAAATAATGAACTTCTATTTTTATAGATTATGAATCGGATACACGTTTGAAGATCTATGATCAGTACAAGTCAGATTAGGGTTTTGGTAAACCCTAACGAGTTTTAAATTTTGAATCCGACTTTCTGTCAAAGGAAAAATACCAAAAAGAAGCAAAAAAATATAAACATTTCACAGTAAATAGTTTACATCAATATAAATCCACTGCACTTTACGGATCTCAAATCGGATATCGGATGAGAAAAATAACACAACTGCAAGTTATCTATGAATTTCCATAACGATTCTAAATGATTGAAAATCACAGTTTATTCTTTTATTTTTTTGACAAAGTTCTCGAATTTCAAAATATCTGATTTTTTTACAGTAATTCACTGACATATCCGTGTATCCAATATAAAAAAATCAAAATTTTATAGTGAATATTTCAATATGAACTAACATGCTCTTTGTTGATCTAAGCTTAAAACACACAGAAATTTAAGAAAACCTAATAAAACATGCTTTAATCAATGAAAACAATAAAAGAAATATCCAAACAGTAAAATAAAATTAATTTCTATGCTGGAACACATGTAATAAACATTAATATGTAAATAAATAAATAAAACACAGGGAATCCATGGCTAGAATTTGATTTTACCTTTGAAATCATGGATTTAACCCATTTAACGAGTAAATCTCATGTTTTCATGGTTAAGAACATGAAAATCAATGCAATAATCGATTCTAACGGATTAGAATCCCTGGTAAAACAATAAAACAGGGTTAGATCATCTTCTTGGACCGTTCTTGAGGTTGAATCCATGGTTTAATCCATGCAATAGAAGGTGCCAATGGCTAAACTTGGATTAAAACATGTAAAAGTATTAAATAAAACTCAAAAATTTTAAAAATTCATTACCTTGAAGTTGCAGCAATGGAGGAAGGGCTGGAGAGGAGAGAGAAGCTCCAAGAATCCAATAGGAGAGAGATGGGGAGGTCGACCCCCTATGGGCTTCTATTTATAATAATTTTTTTAGGTTAAAATCAAAAGTTAAAAAAAAATGGACTCTAAAAGGGGGGGGGCGATTTTGGTGTGGTGTTACCTAACTACCCCTAGCCTAATTAACCTAATCAACATCTAATCAAACTCCTAACTAAACCTAAAGACCCCCAAATGTGGTGCCACTTGGCGTTTTTCTACATTTGGTTTTTAAAGTTTTAACTAAAACCTTTAAAAACAATAGTTTAAAAGCCAAATTTTAAAATGGATTTTGACTTTTCTAAACTTCTAAAACTAACCAAGACACTGACTAACCCTAGTCTAACCTTGACTTTCTCAAATGTGGCGCCACCTTGAGTGGACCCCACTTGATTTTTCAAAAACGATTTTAAAACTTGAAATTGAGAGAATTTTCAAAAGTAAACTTGGAATTAAAAGTTTTGAAATGACATAGAGTTCCAACTGGGTCAGAACTCCTCTGGATATGGCGCCAACTGAGTGGGCCCACATCAGGTTTTAAAAATTTTGAATAAACACTGAAAATAACTTTGAAAAGGGGTTAGAATCAATGGTTGAAATTCAGAGTTTTTGAAAATAGAGTCTCAAGCGAATTGAAACTCCGGGTTAGAGTCCTGAAATTTTAGGACTCTAAGATTTTGGGTTTTAAAAGCCAAATGAAGGAGTTTTTGAAAAGATTTTATCAAAAATGGTGAAATGAGTCAGAAAATACAGCCAGGGTTAAACTCCTTAATCAGATCTCTGAAATAGAGTCCTGGATTAACTGCACTCTACAAAATGACCTAATTTTTTAAACCAAATAGAAAGGAACGAAAATGAAAGTAAAAAAAAATAGACTTCAAAACAGACTCCTGACTGGACTAGGACTCTAGGACAGAGTGCTGATCGGACTGAAACTCTAGATTTTTTGGTATTTTTCTGAAAAACAGATGAAAGAACTTGTGAAAACAGTGAAAACAGTGAAAACAATAACAAATATTGAAATAAAACAGAGTTCTGATTCAATTGAGACTCTGGGACAAAGTCCTAATTGAACTAAGACTCTCAGATTTTTGGATTGAAACTCTGAGTTTTTTACTCCTCTTTGATAGATTTTGAAAGATTTGATTAAAAACAGGTAAAAAATAGTGACAAAAGACAGCGTCCTAATCCGACTAAACTCTGAAGAAGAGTCCTAATCCGATTGGAATCTTGAAGAAGAGCCCTAATTCAACTAGGACTCTGGGATTTTGGCCAAAGCAGAAGATTTTGAAAGGTTTTCTCTAAAAACAGGTAGAAAAGGTAGTAAAAAGTAGAGTTCTGATCCGACTGGACTCTGAAAAAAGAATCCTGATCCGACTAGGACTCTAAGATTTTGGCCAAAATGGAGGAAATGGACAAGGGATATGACCATAACTGGTTTAAAATCAAAATGGAGTTTTGAAAATGTTTTAAAAGGATAAAAACAGATGAAAATACAGAGTCCTGATCCAACTAGGACTAAAATTTTTGAGAATTTTGATAAATGAAAGAATCCAGAAGTGACACCACCTAAATGGGTCTCATCTGAGAATTGAAATCAGTTGAGAATTGAGATTAAAATGAATCCAGATCATTTTCTGAGAAGACATTTCAAAATATAAGGTCCTGGGGGTTGGCAAATGACAGAATGTCGATTAAAAACCAAGGTTTTAAAATTGATTTTGAAATAAAAGTTTTAAAACCCGTATCTCGATTAAATATTTTAAAAACAGGAGTTCTGGATCTCGATAATGAGATGCAATGACATGCAATGCTATGCAATGCAATGAAATGACATGTTAGATGCATGCAATGACCTGCAGTGACACATGAAATATAAGTACTGGATGAGGGTGAAAATTTGGAGTGTTTACAGATGCCCCTCTTTGCTACTAAGCTGGTATAGGGCCGAGCTTAGTGGCAAAGAAAAACACACCAAATTTGGACTATATAAAAAAATGCCCCAGTTAGGAAAATCTGACTGGGTGTGAAAGAATTAATTCAGATGATGATGGTAGACATGGAATGGAGAATAAAGAAGAAGATTCACCTCATCGGAATGAGGCTCAGGCTTAGCCCTTAACCTGGATGGGGCGGGAAATGAAATACCTCATCAGAATGAGGCTCAGGTTTAACCCCTTGACCTGATCGGGGACGATAAACAGAATCTTCAGATGAAGAAACCTTGATGGGACCTTCGAATAAATTCGAGAGGGTTTGCAAAAGGAAGGAAAATGGGGTCCCTAAAGCTTGAAAAGGGATTGATCTTGGGCGCCTCATTGCTGAGACTAAATAACTTTTGAAATTAGTGACCTTTTGTGAGAAAATGATTGGTGGCTTAACCTCAAGCTGAAATTTGACTGTCTATGGTGAGACAGTTGGGAGACAAGAAAGTGTACGAATCTGAGAGCCCCGGCGCTCAGATTATACCAAAGAAGGGAAGGAATCTTGAAAAATCCCATTATCAAGTCCTAAAAGGGATAACAACTGATGTCAGGATGCGCCAAAGATGAACCCCAAGCTCTCGCTTCACGTCAAGATGGCTAGAAAATATTGTCAAAATGTTGAAAATTATTATTGATTCAAAATAATTGAAAACGATACACATTGTTTTGAAGATATTCCCTCTTTTCTACCTGAAGTATTACCTCTGATTGGGCTTAAACTCTGTAGAATTAAGATTCGAATTCAAATTGCTTTTAATTGACTTTCTTTCAAGGAAGCTATCAATTTCCTTGTTATGAATAGAAAAGAGATTATTCTTGATATTATGAAAGCAAATGGTGAAAGAATATTGATAAAAGAATTTCACAAAATTAAAGAAGATCCTTGGTAGATTTGGCAGTTTGATATCCTGGGATTCTTTTCTCAGAATGGTCTTTCTGCCTGTACTCTCTTTTTTTCGACAGAATTGGAGCTTTTTGGGTTTCTGGGAAATTCATTACATCATCCTTCATTTTGGAGATGTCCTAGCTTTTTCCCTCTTTTTAGAAAGGTACATCACAAACTCCTTCATCTTGGAGATGTTCGGATCCTTCTTTGCCTCAAAGATTATATTGACAATATTGGCTCATTGACTGGAAATCTCTTGGTGATAGCAGAAATTAAATATCTTTTAGGGTTTGTCGGGAGGCTCATCGCAGTCGCCTTTATCTTGACGGTGCTCTGAACTTTCCATGGAAGGATCCATCACAAACTCCGTCATCTTGGAGATGATTCAAATCTTCTTTGGCCCCAGGGGTCTACTCGCCTATATCGCCTTCATCTTGACGACAGTTGAGAGATCCCTTTTGCAGATATTTAATTGCAACTTAGATGATTGAGGAGATATGGAGATTGAGTGGATTTTTCTGTATCACTCAGGATATTTCGACTGCTTTAATTTCCAAGAATGATCTTCAAAAATGTGCCATTGACTGCGATCAATATCAATCACTTATGGCTTTGCAACAATATTGAATTTTCTTTGCTGGCCATATCACGGATTTATTCTGCATCCTTTTGGTTGGCCAATAGAAAGATTTTGAATTTTGAATCCTTTTTCGCGAAAGCTTTGTCCTTTCGGAAATAATACTGGAGGTATTCTGAAGTAATGTTTTTGTGAAATAAAAACTTTGAAATCAACAAGTATTTGACGTCAAATTGACAAAATATTCTTGAAATCCTTTGTGAAAGCGAGCATCTGAAGCACGACTCAACGCATTCCTGACAGAAATTTTCTTCTCCTTTCCCCAAAGGAGAAGATTTATAAATTGGAAATACAAATTACTCCTCTCTTCTCTGAAGAGGAGGTGTTTGCAAAACGAACTTTCGAAGAGAAATTAAGCTTTTGTCAAAACTTCCTAACATTAGGCTTCTCTTATGGAAAGTGGTCCGATAATGGTGAGGTCGGTGAATTGGTCATGAAGGAATGAGTCCATCACACTCTCCCTGAAAAGAGGGACCTTCATGATGGAATGGCCTAGTATGAAATTGTGGTCACAAGGAAGGCGAACTTCCGTTGAAGCTCTCTCTGAACTAAGAGTTCCTTGTATGAAATCAGAATTTTATTTTGCAAACGGTTCATATAGGCATGAGTCCCTTCAAACTCTCCCTGAAAAGGGGCTAGGTGAACAAAGGATAGCATGCGAAAAGAACGAGCTCCCTCGAACTCTCCCTGTAAAAAGGGTCTCTCTCAAGAGAAAATGATTGAAATTGGTATTGAGTGACCAAAAGGTCAAAATTAGAGGTTTGGAATTTGGAATTTGGAATTTAAAATTTAGAAATTGGAAATTGGAAATTGGAAACTGGAAATTGGAAATTGGAAATTGGAAATTGGAAATTGGAAATTGAAAATTAGAAATTTAGAATTTGGAAATTGAAAATTAGAAATTTAGAATTTGGAAATTGAAAATTAGAAATTGAAAATGGGAAATTGGTTGACCCGAAGGTCGAAATTAGAAATTTGGAAATTGGATGGCCCGAGGGCCGAAATTGGTAATGGGGTGGCCCGAGGGCCGAAATTTGGTAATTGGCTGGCCCAAGGGCCGAAATTTGGTAATTGGATCTTGAATTTTAATGAATGATCAACAAAAAGACTGAACCCAAGAGGTCGACTGACACGACCAACCAGTGAGACATTAACATTAGTGCTTAATTTTTTAAAGGAATACCAGTATGAATACCAAGTTTTGAAAATATGTCGATATATACATTGGATTTTGAGAATGTACCAGTTCGAGCACTGGGTTTTGAAAATATACCAGTTCAAGCACTGGGTTTTGAAAATGTATTTTATTTTTAAATTAGGTCTTTGAAATTTTTAAAAGAGACCGATGCTTCAAAAATATTTGGGAATTATGACAGGCATGATTGCTAGGTTTTCAGGATTATCCCTTATTCTGAATGGATAATGAACTTAATGCAGATGCCTGGCAATGAATATTGACGCCAATGAATGCAGATGTATGCAAATATGAAAATGATATAAATGAGTGCACATGCATGCAAAATAGAAGATTTGTTTATCCTGCCTGCATACAGGGTATTTGTAGATAAAAACAAGATTTTAAAATGCCCCAGTATAACTGGGAAAAGAGAATTTGATCATTATTTGAAGAAAATTTGGAGGAATTACAAAGAATAAGACATGATTTAAGTGTAGAATTTTTTCAAATGCCGAGCATTAATGGGATCTAGTAATTCCACTCCGTCAGCATTGATGAGCCGATATGAGTTACCAGGTAATGCCTCTTTGACAACATAGGGACCTTCCCAATTTGGTGA
Organism: Nuphar pumila; assembly: GCF_984573655.1. Taxonomy (NCBI): domain Eukaryota; kingdom Viridiplantae; phylum Streptophyta; class Magnoliopsida; order Nymphaeales; family Nymphaeaceae; genus Nuphar; species Nuphar pumila. The sequence continues at coordinate 63,766,420 of NC_143249.1, forward strand.
CCATTTGCCACTTGGGTGGTGCTTGAGATAAGTCATTGATCTGAGCACTAGATCATTAATTCAAAATTTCCTTTCAATGACGGATTTTGCATATTGTCTGGCTATCATCTGACGATATGATTGAGCATGCTCTGCTGCTCTGAGCCTTCTTTCATTGAGCAAATCAAGCTGTACTAGCCGCTGTTGCTGATACTGATCAAGAGGTAATTCTTGAAGTGATGCAAATTTCAGAGCAGGTTTCTGGACATGTAGAGGCAGTACTACTTCAGTTCCGTAGACAAGTTCTGATGGAGTAGCATTAGTTGGAGTTCGAATGGTGGTTCTGTATGCCCACAACGCATCATGAATCTTTTCATGCCAGTCACAACCTGTTTCTAAGGTTCGCTTCAAGATTCAAATCAAAATCTTATTGGTGGCCTCTGCTTGAGCATTCCCTTGAGGATAATAAGGAGCGAAAAAATGATGATGAATTTTGAACTTCGAACAGAAAGTCCTCACCCTCTCATTCTTGAAATGAGTGCCATTATCTGACACAATATCATGCGGTTTGCCGAAACAACATAAGATATTCTTGTGGATGAATGAGACCACATGTCGACCTTCTACTGTATGTAGAGTGACTGCTTTTACCCATTTAGTAAAATATTCTGTTGCGGCAAGAAAATATTTGTGACCATTTGAAGAAGAAGGAGTAATAGGGCCTACGACATCAAAAGCCCACATGGAAAATGGCCATGGCGAGACAACATATTGCAAGTATGTTGCTGGCGCATCAATGGAAGGTGCATGCATCTGGCATTGAACGCACTTCTTCACAAAACGATAGCAATCTTGTTGCATAGTTCTCCAGTAATATCCTGCTCGGATGATTTGCTTGATAAGAGTTTGGTAGCCAACATGACCACCGCAAATGCCTTCATGTGCCTCTTGCACAACTTCTTTGGCTTCTTCTTCGTCCTAACATTTGGAATATTCAGAACTGAATCCACGACGATAAAGGACGTCGGCAAAAATAAAATATCGAGCAGACATACACTGAATTGCTCGTTGCTCTTTCTTTGAAAGTTCTGGAAGAAATTCGCCAGTTTCAATGAAATTTTTGATGTCATGATACCAAGGCTTTTTCTTTTACTCAACCTGGTTTATCTGCTCTACTAGGACGAAAGCAGGTTGATCCAGTCTTCCAATTTCAAAAGAGCGACAAGATTCTCCGCTCTTGAAAGACATGATGGATCCCAGATTGGCTAAACTGTCTGCAACTTGATTGAAGTCTCTCTTGATATGGAAAAGTTGGAATTCTTCGAATTTGTGGGCAAGAGCTGAGACAATCTTATGGTAAGGGAGTAATTTCTGATCCTTCACTTGCCATTCAGCTAAGACTTGATTGACAACGAGCAAAGAGTCTCCATAAGCATGCACTCTTTTGACATTGAAGTCCTGTAGAATTTTCAGACCCTGTATTAAAGCTTCATACTTGGCCATATTGTGAGTGCACTGAAAATCCAGTTTGAGAGAAAAGGGGATCATCTCCTTCTCTGATGTGATTAGCAGAATCCCGATTCCTATGCCTGCCATATTCTTGAAACCATCGAAGAATAAATTTCAAATTGGGAATTGTTGAATATTGCAGATCCGCTCATCGAGGAAATCATCCTCGACTTTAACATCCTCTGCTAGAGGAAAATCTACCAATTGGTCTGCAATTGCTTGGCCTTTGATAGATTGCTAGGAGACATACTCCAGATCATATTGCATCAACAAAACTTCCATTTGGCAATTCGTCTGCTAAGAAATGGTTGCTCAAGAATGTACTTGAGAGGATTTAATTTGGATAGAATTTTAACTTCAGATGCCAACAAATAATGTCTCAATTTCTGACACATCCAAACCAGAGCTAGACATGTCTTCTCTATCTGAGAGTATTTCTTCTCATAATCAATAAAGGTTTTGCTCACGTAGTAAATGGCGTGCTCTATCAGACTGCCTTCTTCATATTGTGCCAAGAATCCGCCGCAAGCAACTTGATTAACTGAAATGTATAGCAGTAGGGGTTTCCTCAATTCTGGCGGCTTTAAAACAGGAGGATTGTGAAGATATTTCTTTATGCGTTCGAACGATTGCTGACACTCTGGTCCCTATTCAAACTTCACTCCTTTTCTGAGCAAATGATTGAAAGGCTCACATCTCATGGCCAAATTGGATATGAATCGTTGGATTGATTGCATGCGTCCTTGAAGGCTACGCAATTCTTTGAGATTAGTTGGGGACGGCATGCCAATGATAGACTTTGCCTTAGCGGGATCCACTTCTATCCCCTTTTTGCTGACTAGAAAGCCTAACAACTTGCCAGATTCGACTCCAAAAATACATTTTTGTGGATTGAGTCTTAGCTTGTAAAGAATGAGCCGCTTGAAAACCTGATTGAGAGCTTCGATGTGATCTTCCTCTTCTTTGGATTTTACCAGAATATCATCAACATACGCATCCATGATTTTGTGCATCTGATCATGAAAGATGACGGCCATAGCACGCTGATAAGTGGCTCCAGCATTCTTAAGCCCAAATGGCATGACCGTATAATAAAAAGTGCCCCAAGGGGTGGTGAAAGATGTCTTGGACTGTTCACGAGCGGCCAACTTGATTTGATTATATTCGGAATATTCATCCATAAAACAGAACATGGCGTGACCCGCCGTGCTGTCAATCAAAAGATCAATATTAGGAAGTGGATAATCGTCCTTAGGAGTCGCTTTATTGGGATCTCTGAAGTAGATGCATATTCAAACTTTACCATTCTTTTTAGGGACGACGACGATATTCACTAACTAGTCTAAGTAGTCAATGGTTCGAATGAACCCTGCTTTGAGTAGGTCTTTCAGACCTTCCTTAACTTGTTGTTCCACTCGGGGATCCATTTTTCTTAGCTTCTGCTTAACTGGCTTGACATCTGGTTTCAGAACGAGGCGATGCTCAACCAATTTGGTATCCAGACCTGGCATATCTTCATACGTCCATGCAAACACTTCTTCATGTTGCTTAAGAAAATTGGTAAGCCTTTCTTTCTCTTTCGGGCTCAAGCTGCTGCCAATCTTGAGAATTTTAGGATCATCTTCTGATCCAATATTGATATCCTCAGTCGGATCTTGAACTAAGGATGATGGTTCATCTTGTTTTTGAATTGCTGTAAATTCTGGTAATTCTTGAAGAGCTGAATCGAATTCTGCATGTTCTTCTGACTACTTTGTAGTCTGACTGCATTCTGCTCTTATTTTGACCTGATGAATCATTGCTGGCTTCGAAAAGGCATTTGGATTAAGAACAAGCTTCTTGATAGATCGGGAAGGCATTCTGAAAATTGGAGAGAATAATTCAGAGAAATCGCCTTTCACAAAATAAATTGCCTTCATTGGAGAAATAAAAGAGCAAAATAATAGCGATTTTGCAAAGGTTTGAGAAGTAAAGAGACAAATGGCATCCGTATAGACAAAGGAAACTCGCAACTTTATTGAAGATACAATTGACCAAAATGACAATGATGAAAGTGAAATGGGATATCATCCCAACAAAAGAATAGAAATAAAAAGACAAGTAGATTCTTTTAATGTGTCCCCTTGACGAAAATAGTGCCCTTCTGAGATCTTCTGCCAGTGAAACCCAATCCGGCTCCTTTAGGATAGTGCTGAGGAATTACAGGCTCGAGACAACCATCTCCATTTTTGCCTAGGCCTTGAAAAGGCTGATAGCCATGCTTCATTAACAGATCAAATCCCCTTTTGGCCTTCATAAATTGAGAGAACAAAGGATGATCCTTGAATGTACTATAGTCAATTCGTCCTCCAATTTTGAAGAACTGTGGGCCTCTCTATTGAGTCATAGCTACTGTATGCTCTGGTTGTTTTGTCATCTGCAGCATTCCTGAGTCTTCTTTGAAACTGACCTCTTCAATACCCCTAAAGCTAGGGATATTAGTAGTGAAAGTGGGCCTGGGGACCATGGGTTGTGCTAGCCTCTGCTTCGGATCTTCGCCCAAAATTGTTGTGATCATTCCACCTTTTGACCACTTAATATACTGATGAAGAGTAGATGGCACTGTGTTCGTGTTATGGATCCAAGGTCTCCCGAGAAGCAGATTATAGGTAGGCGGCACATTGATCACATGAAAGAGAACTGAATGGACCGAGTAGTCAATGAAAATCTCTAGGAAGATTTTTCCTTTTGTTGTCTGGCCATGATTATCGAACCCATAAATGGTGATTGGGTCCGGGATGTATTCCTCCTCTTTGATGCCCAAAGCTTTGGCTGTCATTTCTGGGCATATATTGAGGTTGCTGCCTCTATCTATCAACACATGAGGAACAGTCATTCCTCTGGTTCAAATCACAACATATAGAGCATTGTTGTGAAATACTGATTCAATTGAGACTCTGGGACAAAGTCCTAATTGAACTAGGACTCTCAGATTTTTGGATTTTCTCAGAAAACAAATGAGAAAATTTTGAAAAATAGTTAAAAACTGGATAAAATTGAAGTTTTGGTTCAGACTCCTGATCTGATTAGGACTCTGAGAAAGAGTTCTGATTCGATTAGAACTCTAAGAATTTTGGTTTTCTGATAAGCAATGATGAAATTTAAATAGAAATTTTGAAAATCAGTGAAAACGGAGTGAGAAAACAAACTTGGGATAGAGTCTTGATTCGATCAGGACTCTGGGATAGAGTCCTGATTTGATCAGGACTCTGGGATAAAACCTCAGAATTTTGAAATTCTTTGACAAAAGTGTAACAATTTTGATAGATGGAAAGATTTTTGAAAGATCTTCTTAGAATTGAAATCAGGATCAGAGTCCTGATCCAACTAGGACTCTCTGAACAGAGTCCTGTTTTGATTGAAACTCTGAGTTTTTGACTCCTCTTTGATAGATTTTGAAAGATTTGATTAAAAACAGGTAAAAAATAGTGACAAAAGACAGAGTCCTAATCCGACTAAACTCTGAAGAAGAGTCCTAATCCGATTGGAATCTTGAAGAAGAGCCCTAATTCAACTAGGACTCTGGGATTTTGGCCAAAGCAGAAGATTTTGAAAGGTTTTCTCCAAAAACAGGTAGAAAAGGTAATAAAAAGTAGAGTTCTGATCCGACTGGACTCTGGAAAAAGAGTCCTGATCCAACTAGGACTCTAAGATTTTTGCCAAAATGGAAGAAATGGATAAGGGATATGACCATAACTGGTTTAAAATCAAAATGGAGTTTTGAAAATGTTTTAAAAGGATAAAAACAGATAAAAGTACAGAGTCCTGATCTAACTAGGACTCTAAAATTTTTGAAAACTTTGATAAATGAAAGAATCCAGAAGCGACACCACCTAAATGGGTCTCATCTGAGAAATAAAATCAGTTGAGAATTGAGATTAAAATGAATCCAGATCATTTTCTGAGAAGACATTTCAAAATATAAGGTCCTGGGGGTTGGCAAATGACAAAATGTCGATTAAAAACCCAGGTTTGAAATTTGATTTTGAAAGAAAAGTTTTAAAACCTGTATCTGGATTAAATATTTTAAAAACAGGAGTTCTGGATATCGATAATGAGATGCAATGACATGCAATGTAATGAAATGACAAGTCAGATGCATGCAATGACCTGCAGTGACACATGAAATATAAGTACTGGATGAGGGTGAAAATTTGGGGTGTTTACATTTCTGTAGTTTATCTTATGCTTGTATTCATATAATGATGTTCTTGTATATTGCTCGTATGTCTTATTTTCTGTTTGGCCTTATCTCATCTATGTTAAAAAAAAAAAGAAAAAAAAAAGGAAAATCCCTTAAAATCCATTCATGCCAACATGAGGAAATGTCATTGATATCCATTTTCCATCCTGTGATCTGTCTCTTGGTTTTTCCCTTGCTAGTAAACTTGCCTTGGGAGAAATCCCAGTCTAGGATGGGATCTCCCATGAATGAGCTTCAAGGAGTCCGGCATTGGTTCAGGTGATCTCTCTTGACAGGTAGGTAAGGGTATATTCTGCAGATCATGTGAAGAGTTGTGTTTGTTTCACCATTTTTGTGGTTGTTGAGGATAATCGTAGGTCTATGAGGAGAATTGATCAGTAAACCATGTTCACTTATTGGGCATTCACGATTTGGTCGTCATTTAGAGAAAGTTGATTCAGCAACATCATATGTGATGGTGCCCTGCTATTTTTGTGCACAGATTTCATTAGCATTATTTTTCTGTTCCGATCACATTAAAGAAATCAATGGTTCATCGTGTGAGTCATTTACCATATATATGTCTGAATCGTAATGTGAAGTCAATTGTCCAGTGGGTTTCTATTACTGCATGATCTCATGATATCCTGCATCTCCTCCCCATTTTCCCTTTTTTTTTGAAGCAATTTGCCAATTGCTTGATGGTATTAATCTGCTTTGTTGTCTTATAAACATTTTTAAGATACAGGTATATGATGACTACTCATATAGACATTCCCATATCTCTGCTTCCAGACCTATCAGTAAAAGCCTCTGTTAGCAGGCCATTGTAGGTCATGGTGCTGGCAATAGGATCACTACAAACGTGGACTTGACTTATGAAGGGGGTGGTGTTTATCACAACAGTTCTCTGTTGACTGTTAAAACTGCCTTGAATGATCAGCATAGGGTCGAGAATATCTGCATCATAATAAAATCTGGTGTCTTTTCTGATGGTGCAACTCTGTCTGCTGCTAGTGTTTCCTTTGGCATAAAAAAAAAGAAAAAAGAAAACTCTGTGGCATCTTATCATGTATAAGCATGCCCTGCGTTTCACTATCTCCATACCATCTATTGTCCATTGCTTATATCCATCTCAGAAACTATCTTCTGTGCATCATAAGGAAAACGCTGAAGCATGTGAATTGATTTCAGCATTTGGGGTTGAGGTAAAAGCTCCCCTTTTCCAGAGAATCAGGGGCTGAATGTTTAAGTTGCAAAGATCGATTATTGTACATTTTTTTTATCAGTTGTGTAATAGTTGCATTCAATGAATATCATCGTCACTTGCATTAGCAGCAACATTAGCTTAGGTGTTTCATCTTTATTTGACTTCATTTGTTGCGTCACCTTTGCTTTTGTAGTGGCATACTTAGCATTCAACATTAGTGTCAGCCACACACTCTGCATCTACTTTATCACATCCGTTCATTATCCTTACCACCTGTTTATGCACCTATGCGGCGTATACTATTTTCATTTCACTAACAAGGTACCCACCATCAACATATCATCTTGCAATACATGTCGTCACCTCCTTTTGCTGACACAGCCTCTTTGTATTCATTTTAGTCATTTACTAAACACTATCATCTGTGTAACTTGTAAAATTTCCCTTTCATCTGCACATTAATGTTATCTCTTGCATATGGGATTGCCATAAGCCATGTATCTGCTACTGTAGCATCAGCTTAGTTGTGTCATCTACCTGTGTGACTTGTGTGCCATTTCTAAATACATATTGTGTTTTCGCATGTTACACAGTATGTCATTACCTAGCAGTATCTCACGTCATATAGCATCCCATCTCCCACGACACTTCCATACATCATATAGCTGGTCATAAGCATATTCTATCAATCATCAGTATGCTTCACTTGCATTGATAATAGTTCATGCATCATCTGGGTGTCGTCTGACACCCTAACTATGTAGTTTTTTTTTTTAGTTTTAGGCATGATGGCTTTATATATTAGACATAATACCTAGGTTAGGCTACTATGTCACTCAATAGGTTTATTTCCCTATAGGCATCCTGTTGTCTTTTACTTCACCACAACATCATTTTCTTTTTTTTTCTTTCTTACTGTAACCTCCCTTGCGGCTTCCCTAGCATCGTCTATCATCCTTCACTGTTCATCACTTGCCATTTTCATAACCTTCCACCATATACCTCCAGTTCCTCCCATCTAACTGTTACCAGCCTTGTCCCTGTAGCTTCTCACATGTTCACAGCAGTGCCAACACACTGCTGTGTCTCACCCTTTTGAGGTTCATAGCAGTAGATGGGTACTTTTGTGGTTCTGTTTAGGCACCCATCAAGGTGTTGATTGCCTCCAGCATGTCTCACTGTGTTGCCACCAGCCCCTGTACACTCACATTTTTTTTTTCACTGCACTACCTACCACCTACTTGCTTCATATCACGGCTCACCTTTCCAGCCCATTACACATCTTCTATACCTGCTGCTGCACAGTAACATTCACTGCAATTCCGCCCTTTGCATAAGCAGCTACATAACCCATCCATTTGCATGTATTCCTTATACATGATATGCACTTATCTTCCCCACCCCATTTCTGTATATCTATCATCCATCACCTATCTACCCATCTATACCATTTTTCCTGCTATATTATCTGTTAATCATTTGCTTCAACTTGTACCAACACCTTCCCTGTGCATCTCTTCACTGATGTAGGCATAGCACAAGGCATAAGTGACTGCGTCTTTCCATTTTATAAGTAGGTCATATTTAAGCATGCATAGATATATTTTTCCCATTTATTATAAGCATAGCATTTGGGCCATACACATGCATTTTTTTTTTTTATTGTCCTATGCATCATTCACTTAGCCTAAGCATTATGCTCAAGCTCATGCATTCTCCATCATATTTGGTTCATCTAACCTATAGTATCTCACGAGAGCACAAGGTATTATATAAACTTCACTCTTGTCATTAAAATAGGAATGGGTGCATATGTATAGTCTCTTCATTGGAATATCCCACGCATGCATCAACACTTTCTACTACCTTTTAGGTCTTTACACTAACTCTGTTTTGCAGGAGATGTGTGAAAATGCTACTTTTCTTAGAATGTATGAGCATACATGTTTTAGAAATGCTTGTTTTCATATCATTCTTCCTCTTTTATTACAAATTGTCACAAATGGGAACACGAATGGCACGTGCACCATTTTACAAAAGGTGACTAAATCCTAAGTTGATGATTTGCATCAATGGCCATAGTCAGGATGTGAACAAGACTTAGGATTTTCATCTTTTATGAAATAACATTGGATCCACACTCGATTCTTTTCAAAAAATCATCATATTTTTAAAATATTTTCTTCTTTTATTAGAGTTTAAGTTAAAATTAACTCAAAATATATATCAATGACCATAGTCAGGATATATTGAGAGTCAACTTCATTTTAAACTCTATAAAAGCACCAAAATATGTTTTATTCTTCACCTTAATTCAAATATGATTATTATATAATACATTCAATGACCATAGTCAGAAATGTATTATATCCTCGATCTTATTTCAATTCATTTAAAGAATGAAATATGATTTTCAAATCCAATTTCAAATTCTTTAATTCATTTCTTCATTTAGGATAGAATTACATCATATTTTCAAAATTCTTTTTTTTTTAAGATCCAAGTGATTCTTGAGATATATTTTCAAATATCTTCTTCATTTCTCAAACCAATTTTCAATTTCTATTTCAAAATCATCTTTCTATTCAATTTCAAAGTCCAATTTGACTTTGAAATTTCGAATTCATTTTCTTATTTAAAATTCAATTTCCAATTTCAAAGTTTAAATTCAAACTTTAAAGTTCCAAATTCATTTCCAGGATTCAGAATCAATTTAACATTTCAAATCAAATTTCAAAGTTCAAATTAGACTTTGAAATTTCTGATTCATCTTCTGATTCCAAAATTCAAGCTTTAAAATCAAATTTATTCTTTAGTTTTCAAAGCTCTATCCCAAGATTGAGTCTTGATTCTCAATGCAAAATCAAAGTTTTGAGATTGATTCTGAATCTCAAAATTCGATTTTTCTTAAGTTTTAAATTCAAATTTGGATTTCTAAAAATCCAGATCCATCAACCAGTCTCATTTAGATCTTCAAAATCCAATCTCTATATTGGATCTCAGACCTCGGATCCAAATTCCATTTAGAATTCCAGATTTCGAATCCAACTCCACCTTGGGTCTCAGACTTCAGATCCAATCCCATTTAGGATTTCAGACTTCAGATCCAATTCCATTTAGGATTCCAGGTTTCAGATCCAACTTCATTTTGGATCTTAGACTTCGGATCCAATTTCATTTGGGATTCCTGATTTCAGATCCAACTCCATTTTGGATCCCAGACTTCGGATCCAATTCCATTTAGGATTCCAGATTTCAGATTCAACTTCATCTTGGATTCCAGACTTCGAATCCAATCCCATTTAGGATTCCAGATTTTGGATTCAACTCTATCTTGGATCCCAGACTTTAGATCCAATTCCATTTAGGATTCAGACTTTGGATTCAAATTCCATCTTGGATTCCAGAGTTCAAATCCAATTCTATTCCCAATTTCAGATTTCAAAACCAAATTCCATTTTCAGATCCTATCTGGACTTCTTAAATCAAATTTTATTTTCAAATTCCATTTGGAATTCTTAAATCCAAAACTCCATACTGACTTCAAACTTTAAATCTGGAGTTCAATTCTATTTCAAATTCCATCTCAACTTCGAAATTCAGATTCAAAATTCAAATTCAAAATCCATTTTTGACTTTGGAACCTCATTTTTTTCTATCTCAGCTTCAAATCCCCTTTCTCTTCATTCTTTTCAATTCAAGATTTATTTTTCCAAACTCTGATTATTTCAAGACTTAGAAACTTCAAATATCTTTTCAAGATCTATCTCAAAGTTCTAAGTTAGATTCGACTTTCAAAAACCATTTCTTCACTTTATTATCAAGTTCATCTCAGAATCACTTGGAAAAATCCCAAATTTCCAAACTGTTTTCTCAAAAGCATACATGTCTGCATTTGCATTGCACAAGCCTGATTCTTTGTGCATTTTAGACTTAGAATAATTTCTTAGATGATATTTTAGCAAAGCAAAAGGCATAAATTCGATCCTTGGTTCAATTACCCCTGGTAAAGGCACCATGAATGGTCGAACCTCGTACCGACGAGCGAATCTCGTCTTTCCATTTTCCCATAAATTTTTAAAACGGAGGTGAGTAATTTTAAAACATTTTTTTCAAAATTTTGGTCAGATGAGACCTTGCAAAAGAGTTCCTCTCTCTTTTTTCTTTTTCTCATTCTTTCTTCTTTCTTTGTCCTTTATTCCCCCTCAAAAAGGGAATAGAGGCTAGAAAGGCGAAGAGAAAGGAAAAGAGGAACGAGAGGAAAATTTTTTGCATGATCACAGTGAATCATACGAATGAGGCTCACTTTATCGAAACAAATGCCGGATATTTCATAACTTGTAAGCTTGAAACAAATTATGAGCATGATGTGTGATGAATGGTAATTGTATCGACTATGATGCAAATTGTCTATAGAAGCATGTGTAGAACAATATGTCTTGCTTGAAATGATGTAGAGAGCATATTTTGAATCATGAAAATATTTGACTGAATGCTGGATGCTATTGATAGTTTCACAGCACCTTGGCTGCCGCTGTTGCGGTGGTTAAATCATACCTTGGTTAGCATATAGTTGCCACCAATTCACTGCACCTATGACATCATTTTGGCTGCAATTACATTTTCATGTAAATAGGGTAATTCAAACCCAAATGAAGGTTATTGCCACATGAATGTGATGTAACACACTCACTTCTAAGCATGACTGTGAATCTTTCATTTATAAACATGATATTCAAGTATTGTAGTTTTGCACAATATGCGTGATTAAATTTCTTATGTCACGTGCACTTGTCACACATCTTGACACGGTTGCAAGTATACAAATGAGCATGATATGACATAAAAACATCAATGCTATAACACAAATGAAAACTTGCCACTTGCACATCATGTCACTAAACTCAAATGGATTGATTAAATCATGCTTATAGTGAAGTGCCTTATGCTTATAGTTGAGCTATGAATATGCAATGTTACTGCTTGTATAAATGTCTCGAATGAACTCTTGTATGTTTCACATCATAAGAATGTATCTGCACATTTGACACTTGACTCATCCGAATGACAAGGGGACATGAACATCACAGTAGGGTTATGACACGTGTTTGCAAATCCGGGGGCACGTTGGAACTCCATGGTGAGTTGTGTTGGGCCCATTTTGTGAGTAGAGCTCACTTGTACGTGTTGCATCATAAACCCCTAAATAATAAATGTGTGATGGTCGCCTTCACAGGCGAAGTGCTCTTTGTAGCCATGTGAGGCTTGAGCACGTGAATGAGCGGGCTAGACCTTCGTGTGTTGTTCATGTTGCCTTGTGGGGAACACAGGGCCGGATGGGCCTAAGTACCTCGAAAGGAGGGAAGGTTGCTAGATAAGCCTAATTATGATAAACCGCCCGGTTGCCCATAGACAAAACGGTTCATGTTAGAGTGGTTGGTTTGAAATCCGTTACTTATGTGAGGTTCCTTTGCATACCTAAAGCAGTAATCAAGATAGAGCAATTAAACTAACATGTTAACTATTGACTTATAAGTTTGATGATTTCTGCCATAGTTAATTGCTTAAAATACTAAATTGTTGAATTACTTAATTCCTTAATTACGCTGAGTTATGAATCTAGATGCATATTTGTTACACGATGAGATCACTCACTACTTAGTATTAACTCTGTCATTAAAGTTGTATTTCCCTGCTCATAGTTATAATTGCTGAAATGTTTATTGTTGCAATAGAATGTTAATTATCAATCACGTGAGCATTTTAGTCGCTTGATAATGTTCTTACTGCTTAGCTTTAATCATGTTGCTAAAGTTGTATTTTCCTGCTTACTGTTTCTTGCTTATAGTTGCACTTGTTATTGTTGCAAATGTTTCTAACTGTTTCATCATGTTAGATTTACTTGTGATTAGCCATTGTTGATAGTTGTGTACCATGCTATTACTGTTTATGTTTTTCATAAAATGGTATGTTGTGGATATTATCTCACCAACTCGCAAGACTACTGACCCCATTTTATGGAGATACAGATGATGATTTCTAGTGATGAGATGACATCAGATGTGCGGTAGAGAATTGAACCCACACTTTGCACTGCTGCGATCTTGGCAATTGGTTTTGGGAAAATCCCTTGTTTTGGGAGACATTTTGTAAAGTAAATGATGTATAATTTCTTTCTGTCTCATTTTATAAACCAATGGTAATGAAATGTTTCTTCTTGTTGTTCACCCTGTAACTCACTCAAAACTTCCAACTATTTTTTCCCTTATGATTTTTCGGCTTGCGTAATGTTTAAAAAAAAAAATTCTCTAGAAATCTAAGGATTTTCCAAGTTTGGATTTTGGGGCGTTACATTTCTCTCCTTACTTGTATGGTTTCTGCATAGTTTAATTCTTTTTTGCTTTAAGCAATGAATTTTTTTTTCAATCTCTTATTTTTTTTTAATTGAGCTCTACATGCATCATCAGACTTCATAACCCTTGTAACGAGCATTGGGGCGATATCTCCCAGGCCAAACAACCTTAAGGTACCAAATACAAAGATTTCTTGGCCTTCATAACTTGAGTTACTAGGTCCTAGACTTTTGTAGTATATGTAGTGTAACACCCCAATTTTTATAACCCAAAAAATGGTGATTTTTTTTTTTGAAATGCTTTAACAAATACAACAAAAAAATATATCGAGTCAAAAATTGGGCATGCTACTTCACATGAACACTTGCAAACATATAATTATGGAATTCAGAATTTAACAATTAATTAACTATGCATAAAATAAAATTAAATATCCATAATATCCAAAATTTATTACAATTATCCTTGAATTGAATTAAAATAAAATCAGAGTCCAAAATTTTTGTGAATGCAAAGGAAAGGTAGGCTTAGTCTCCATCACAACCTTTCGCCTTTACATGTAAGCAGCTATTCATCACCTGAAAAACATTAAAATCAGAGGGGGTCAGTGTAAGATCTGAAATTTTATATGAAAAGCTCGAGTCGAATTATGGTCTCGACGGATCTGCGTTAGTCGCTAGGCTTTAAGAGCCTGGAAATCGGGAGGCTCACGAGAGTGATGCTCTAGTCATCTCTCAAATTAATCAAATTATCGAAGTGGCAAAATTAATTCTCGAGGAATTATAAATGAAGAAGTATCGAATTTTAGAAAATAAAATAGAATGTTCAAAAAAATTTCATCATAGGCGGATTTGGGCTTGACCAGAGGGTCAAACCCCACCATGGCCCGACCTCACTGGGCGTCACCCAGTGAGGGAGCCTAGCTGGTCAAGTTGACCAAGCTGGGTGGTGGCAAGGTGGTAAGAAAGGTAAGAATTTTAAAAGAAAGCATGTGGATTGGCCAAGTGGGCGGCAGCCCATGGCATCCATGTAATTTCAAGAAATGTAATGATTAAAGAAGAGAGCTTCTATTGGGTGCATGGAGTGACAGCCCCATGGCACTTTTGAAAGTTTTAAAAGTAGATTTAAAAAGGATAATGCTAATGGAGCATTTGGGCGGCCATGCAAGAGTCTTTCACTCTTGTCATTGCCTTGATGGGTGTGAAACACACCATGGCTGTCGGATCCTCCAAATCAATCCTAGCAATCCAATCTAGCCATGCATGATATAAAAACTTTTTAGAAAGAAAGAGAAGGCCCAAAAAGTGGTATTTTTCTTTGTCTCTCTCTCCTCTCCACCAATTTTTTTTGGCTTGTGTGCGTGTGAGTTCTTGCTGAGATTCATTTCAAGCTAGAGAAGAATATCATCTTCTCCGCCTCCATCTGAAAGCAAGGTGAGATGTTCCACTCCTTTTTCCGTTTTTGAGTTAGACAAAATGTTGAATGCATATTCGGTTTGAGCATGAAGCCAAAACCTTCTTTGCATTTGGTGCATGCAAGGGTTTTCGGCAGACTAGAGTGTGCATGTGTTAGAATAGTTGTTTCTTCATGTTTTTGAGCACCCACACAATCATTTGTTCACATAAATGCATTTCTCATCCGCGGTTTCTCGTTTCTTGCTGAAATGAGTTCATTTGATTTTTTTGTAATGCTTAGAACCCGAAACTCCCTTCTTTCATTCTGTGGAATTCAAGGGGTTCTAGGTAAATTTATGAAAGAATGTCTTTTTTTGTTCTTGTGCATAGTGGAAGTATGCTTTCTTCTTTCAAGCATATATGTCATTGTGTGTCTTTTTCTTTCTTTTATTTTTCTTCGTCTATCCCTCTTGAAGGGGTTCGGTTGGATGCATGCATAACCAGACTAGGCTCACTCGTAGTCAGCCCAGTCACTGTAATGCCCCAGATTTCTAAAACAAGGCTAAGTTGAAATTTTCATGAATTTCTCTTTTTTTTTTCTTTGCAGCGGAACTTAGAAAAGCTTTTAGTAGCAAAATCAGACGATAATGAGTCATCAGTTTTAGAAAACCCCAGGCACCTTACAGGTATGTAGCCAAGCAATTCATTGACCACCAAAGTGTTCCATTTTATCGAAAACCACATGTTTATTACATCACTGCTTGAAAAAGCAGTATAGGTTCAATAAAAGGAAGCAGTACAACTCTATCTAGAGAAACCCTGGAACTCGATGCCGCCTTGCTCAGCATATCGCAACGCAGGTCCAATACCTGAAATCCCCATTAAACGGGGTCATAACCACTGATGGTCTGGTAAGCAAGCAATCATACATCCATTTAACTCAAGTAAATGCGTAGACCACTCAGGGTCGCAGTTTGTAATAACGACGCTCAAGCCTCCGCGACTTAGCGTATATCGCAAGACTTGAGTGCAAGCATCTTCAGGGCTGTGATTTGAATAACCGCTTAAGTCTCCATGACTTAGCCTTGACCTCTTCCGGGTCTCAAAGGGATGTCTAGCTCAAGTCTTCATACTTGGCACATCCATATCCCACGCATCTAAAGATAGCTCCTCGAGTTTCGCTTAGTCGTGAGGATACAACATGGGTCGTTGCCAGTCAGTCCAATCGTATACTGATCATGACACCTTCACAAAGGTTATGCAGGATTGACTTAACAACGTCCATTCACTCATACATTCAAGCATCGCTGAACCTAAGTTAATGCTTTGTTTTGATAATTAACCCCTCCCCCTGGGCTTAAGGGAAGTATATCTGAGCACCAACGCGACGATCTGGGGGTTGATTATTCTATGTACTTTTAGATACCTTAGAGGTCAGTTGACCCCATCCCTCTAGTAGGATGGTACAATCATACCGGAAGAAGTCCCTACTAGGTATTCAAATGCATTCTACTACTGTAGTAGTTGGGTTCAATCCTTAGAATCTAAGGATAACCATGACCTCCATACCTCTGAGTGACGGAGGCCATCAATGAACTCTATCAGGTTCAGGTGTAACATATGACACTCAAGGTTGCTCCATCACCGTCTTCCTCGGTGAGAAATTCTAAAGGGGTTCGCCGGTCTGACAAGCTAATTAATGCATGCCTATAGGGCAACCGTTGAGGAGTATATACCCGACCCCGTTCAGTATGCCCCTAACACGGTTATCAACCATGAGGTCTTTTCATTTTATTCATATACATTCTTGACTCTGCTCTTGGCACTGCGGCCATCACGAGCATCACACGTCTTTCGGGTGGACAACATACCCTGGCTCTGCGGCCCTTACGAGTCTAGTTGTGTATCAGTCTCTCAATAAGCATGCATATGACACGAGCACAATGGATCAGTTGCTCGACATATTTTTACGTAACGAGCCCATAACCTAGTCAAGACGCAACCACTACTCTGGCGCAGCGGCCCTTACGAGCAAGGTGCCCTTACAGGTATCAAGGAGATGAGCCAATCTGGCATCCTTTCAACAATGAGAATCATTGTGCCATTTAATCGATTCTGGCATTTCTTCTGCCAACAATTTTGTCAGCACCTCCCCTGCTCTATCGGCAGTGGTGCGACGATCCTTTCTACGTTATAGAAAGTATTCCATGAACTGGGTATCACTCTGCTATATGACAGAGTATTCTGCTACGTTCTTTCTGAGCTACTTATAGCTTCTTCAGAATTTTCTGCAGCACTTCCTCTCTTTGACAGAGAAAGCATGTGTTTCTTTTTATTCATTTCAGTGGCATCTCCCCTCTTTGGCGGGAAATCGCTATGCTTAACTCGAGAAATGGATACGCACCGTTGTGCGTACCTTGCATCCATCAAGGTTGTTGAGAACCTTGGGCCATAGCCAGGCCATACGTAAATGACTTAGTCTTTACATAAAGAGCAGTTTTGCCAAAAAGTGAAGCCTTTCCAATAGGGGCTTTATTCGTCAAGCAAAATCTTGAACGAGGAGCGGTAAGGGAATCATAATGGCGATTTGGAGTTGATCTCCATTTGAACACTCATTTACGCACCATATATGTAATATAAGTAGAAGCTTGTGCTTTATATGGCGGCGGTGTAAGAAAATGTATATACTAGTGTTCAGGGTGTTTAACCGAACGAAATATTCTACATATATATTTGTAGAAAGCAGGAGCCTTGGCATCATTCAACGTGACAACGTAAGTAAATGCATAATCAGAAATTGCAGAAAGCAGGGAGCCTTGGCATCATACAACACGATGACAAAGGTAAATTACAAAGCCTTGGCGATATAAGACACGATGGCAGTCACCAGATGATATACACAAAGTTCGGCATCCAATGAGAGTTACGAGGCGAGCAGGTCAACACCAAAGTGTTTTGAAGGGCTCAACGAAGAACTAGGGTAAGATACTATTTTTAAGAACGCATATACTGCGTATTCAACATATATATCCGACGATAGTTACGAGGTGAGCGGTTGAACACTAAAGTGTCCCAAAGGGCTCAACCAAGAACTAGAATTAGATACTACTTCAGAAAGTATATGCTATATACAAACAAGCAAATACTTGAGAGAGATGGATCAACGAAGCAAACTTACTTCAAATTGCGGAAGAAATGACTCTGAAACGCTCTGACTGCTTCAAACGGGGTTGGAGCCTTCCTTCGAGAGGTCAGACTAGGTTAGATGAGGTCGACCTAATTGAGAAAGAGGAAGAGTAGGTCAAGCTACTCAACCTAAGTGGTTTGAACCAAACTGGGTTCGATCCAAGTCAACTGGGTTCGGCAGGTTCAGACTTAGCCTAAGCTGGCTAGGTCTAGGTTCAGAAAATCAAACCAGGGTTTAAGACCAAAAATGACTTTGACCTGAAACCCAACTATGTTCAAGTCAAGTCAACTAGGTTTGGACTAGGTCAAGTGGGTTCAGACTAGGTCAGGTGAGCTAGGACCAGGTCAGGCAGGCTCAAACCAGGTCAGGTGGGTTCAAGCCATGTCAGATGGGCTCAGACCCACTTGGGCTCACTAGGGGAGGTTTAGGAGAGAGAGAGAAGGCAAGAGAGAGAGGGGGGGTCCAAATTATGAGAAGAGAAAGAGTGGGGAGGGCTATTTATAGCCCAAGCCCACCTCCTTTATGGATTTTTCTGGAAAAACCTAGAAAAATCTCATTCCCTTTATGACTTTAGATTTATTTTAATTCCAAGAGGTTCCTTTTGAGGTGGGTCCCACAAGATATTTCCATAGGATATTTTGTGGGTCCCACAAGATATTTTCTGATAAATATTTCTGTAGGTCCCACCAACATTTTTGTGGGTCCCGCGAAAATTTTAGGTTTTTGGCAATTTTTTTTCGAAAAATTCTGAGTATGCCATTCTCTTCGTATTGACGTAACTAAGAAAGTTGGCTCATGAAAATCTCTTGATTTCGTTTAGGTAGGAAGTTATGACTTTCAGAGTGTTCAAGCATATATTCGCGAAGATATGAATATCTTAAGTATATCTGGCTCGTACAAATCGATTTGATGCGTATTTTGAATTCAGATGTTATTTTTACTTAGAAATGCCTCTTGAATTTCTTCAGAAAGATACAAAAAAATTACAGGTCTTATAGTCACCATCCTCTTTTCTCTATTTTGGGCTGCCATAGCCCTGTTTGTGGCAGCTGCATACGCTGCAGTCATGACCCAGGCCGACCGAGTGATGGTCAGCCAGGGCCACCCTTTCCCTTCCCTTTTCCCTATCCACAGTCGATCTACAACAACACCCCCAATCCGGGGCTTGTTGCAGCCCCTCTATCTTCGGTTTGGCTAGTCTGAACCTTCTCGGTTCAAACCTGCCAAGAGCGCCCTGGTCTGAGCAGGGGCTGGCAACCGGGAGCAGGCTGCACCCAGGTAGCTGGTTGCTGGCCGCAGACCTCCCAGCATGGGCCCACGGCCTGTACCATTTTCCTCGATCTGAACCTCTCTGGTTCAGACCAGGGACCTCCTTGTTCCAGTAGGGTCTGGTCCCTCATGGACCGGACCAGGCTGGAAGCCGTTTGGCCGTTGGAGTGCCCGGACTGTCCCAGTCTGGGGCTATCTGCGTGAACCGCACCTCACCTCCCTGGTTCAGACCAAGGCGTGGGTGTGTGTGAACACCCCAAATTTTTCAAAATGTTGTAAATATCCCCTCTTTTGCCCTTTATCTTCATTTTCTGGTTAATCGAGTCAGTTTTAAATCTAAATTCCATTTTATTTCTCAAGTTTTATTGAAATTAAATTCATTTTATATATCTGACTCAATTTCGGATCCGGATCCAGATAAAAGATCTAAATCTGAGCTTCGTTGTCCAATGTTTAAAATCAAATTCTCGAAATTTCCAAAATAACCTTTTTAAAAGCTCAGACAGTTCGTCCGGTATTCGTTTAGATTAGTCAAATGGTATTTCTCAATTCGAGGTTTAAAACCCCAATATTTTCTCAAAACTTGGGTCCAAACCCATTTTCTGAAGAAATTTTCCCAAAATAGCCTTGAAAACCTTCTTTTGTAAATATTTCCCAAAAATACAAAAAATTTAATTTAAATCCTTGTTTTCTCGTAAATTTTAAGGTTTTATTCCGAAAATACCAAAAAAAAAATGGAAAAATGTAAAGGAAAATATATATATATATATATATATATATATATATATATATATATATATATATATATATCTAACAAAAATCGGTTTTTTGAGAAAACCTCTCTCTGAAAATATCCCTTTTTAAGAAAAACCACCTTTTCAAAAAAAATCCCAAAAAGAGCCCCCCTTGTTATAAATATTTTAAATCAAAAGGGGCTCGTGGAAAAGCCTTTTTAGGGTTTTGAGAACCACTCGCGAGAGAAGGTCGGAGGCCCAGGGGCAGCGCCTCTCTTCCCCTTTCAGAAGGTTTCTTCCCATCGGACGGCCTCACGAGTCTTCCCCCTTTTTCTCAACCATGGATCTGCAACAACCTCTCTCAAAATACCCTCCTTCGTCCATCTCCAACGAACTTGCATGCCTCCACCTCCCGAGCTCCTCCTCCTTCACGAAGCTTCCACCAAACACCCCCATGTGCAATCTTCCTCCAAAACCCTCGCACGCCTCATCCTCAACGGCCTCACCCTTCTCGAGCCTTCGCTTGCTTTCCTATAAGAGCACACACAGGAGGGGAAGACGGGGATCAGATTTTCGGGAGCAACATCCATCATTCGCCACAAATCGCATCTCCACCATCGATCATCACCCATCTCTTCCCCCTTTTTACCTTCATCCTCTTCATCGTCTACGAGGCTCTCTGCCCCATTTTCCATCCCCAGGCTCCCTGAGACGTCCACCTTAAGCGATTGAAGATCGACTCTCCTTCGGCAGCCGGTTTCGGAAAATCAAGATTTGCAGCAATAGAAAAGGTTTTTGTGAACAGGGGTTGAAAAATTGTAAAGGCATCGATCGTTCTTGCATCGCCTTTCACCTCTCTTTTATCACCGAGCTCGATCCGATCCCCCCCCCCCTTAGCCGACTGAAGGTCAATCACCGTTCGAGAGAATCACGGTAAGTGATCGTAATCTCTCTTCTTCTTTGATATTCTGTGAAAAATTTCTCATACCTACATTATTTCTTTGTCTTGATTGTCGTTCTTCTTCATTTTTTTTTTATGCACCAGTGGTGGTATCGACCTGCATATAGCAGGATCGATCCACCCGTTGCAACATTGACGGAATCCGCTGATTCCAACATCTAAATCTCTTGTTTCTTTTCTTTTAGTTATCTTTTATACTTTGATTTCTGATCTTAGATAGCATCAGAGGGCCTTTTATTCATTCCAGTTTACCGTGTTCGTTCATTTTTCTCTATTTTCTCCTAATTTGTTTCTCTGCAATTTCACTTGGTATTCCTAAAATGTGTCATTCATTGCGCTCTGTCGTTGGTGTTCAGATGAGGCACCTCTGGGTATTGAATACCCAACTGCCAATGAATCATATAAACAACGATCCGTGGAAATCCTGCCCCCATCTACTTTTAATTGACCTCCAGTAAAACATCCTCTGGTAAGTTTGTCTGGAGGCCAAGATCAAACTTGAACGCCATTAACGGAGTCTTACTGAGTTTCACTAAGTTTGACTTGGAAGATTAATATGGCATTTTACTGATTTCATTTTCTTTTTGTTTTTTTCTCTTTCTTTTTTGTGTTTGATTTACTGTTTTTCCATTATCTGCTTGTGCTTAAATTCACTTTGATTTCCTCTACTTATTCCAATTTCCTGTCTATGTCTAGTTTCTCATTCCATTTTTTTTTAGTTGGTTTGCATTTTCCCCTTTTGTATTTTTCAATTTAGCTTACAGTGATCGTCCTCTGATTTTCATTCTCCGCTTTTCTTTCAATTATTTATTCGTACTCCAACCTCATGTTTCTCTCTAAGTTTTGATTTGCATTTGATTTCATCACGCTCCACAACATATATGCATTTACGCTCATTTCCTCCAGCATTCATATGCTTCGCTTCACTACGACATTAACCACATCAATAAGTTTTGTTAGCATCCAGGCATCTGTACTTGGATTGATCACCGGAGAAATATACATCATTTTCCTTTTCAAATGACAACTACCAAGATCTTGAGTTCTAGAGTGTGTGTTCAGTCTTTCGCTGCACATCTGTTATCATCACAAAATTTTTACTTTTTGCGATTCAAACTGACCTTTGAAAAAGATTTTGAAAATAACTCGCCTCCGTTTTAAAATGCAGGATAATTTCGAAGAATGGGACTCGCCTGTCGATACGAGATTCAACCGTTCCTGACGCCTTTACCAGGGGTAATTGAACCAAGGATCAATCAAATGTTTTGCTTTGTTCAACTTGTCTAAACCATATTCTAATTCCTAAATGCACAAAGAATCAGGCATGTGCTATGAATTTCTAAAAATGCACATTTGAAAACATGATGTTTGCTTCAAAGATTGGAAAATATTTGGAAGATTCTTGGAAAATAAACTCTTTGAAAATTGTGAACTATTTTTGAGATGCTGTATTTGAGAAAGTGAAAATCGATTTCTGATGAAATATAAGGATTTTGTGAAAATCGATTTTGAGAAATATAAAATAACTTTGAAAAACTCGATTTCTTTGAATTCAAACTTTGAGATTGAAAATCTAACTTAGAAAATCGAATTTGAAACTTGGGAAATACTTGAAATATCATTGGCAAATCCATATTTTGAGAAAATCAATTTTGAATAAGACTTAGGAAATTTTGAAGAATTTGATTCCTTTGACTTGGAATTTGAATTGGAAAATTCATGAAATGAATGAATATGATTTTGAGGAATTGGGAAAAACTCTTTGTATTTTTGAGAAATGCAGTGCATTTTTGAAGTTAGCCTAAGAGTGTAGGCTGAATGTGGCTAATGTGAAGATTATAAATCTGAGTATCATTCGTATTCTGACTATGGCCATAAATACAAATTCCACCAAGTTTATAAACTTCATAGAAGCTAGCGTATGTGCCATTCGTGTAGACCATGGTGAATTTGTTAAAATATGCATGAATCATCATCCATCACACATTAAAATTATAAAAATAAACTATATGCAATGCAACCTAAGCTAAGCAGGAAATGTAAATTCTTATTCCAAAGTTTAATTACAAATTACATCACTATTGAAATTTAAACACATGAAAAAAAAAGTCTTCAATGTACCTGCAAAACTAGAAAACTTTGTTAGTGATGATATGTTGGCTTTTCTAGATTTATCCAGCAATATCAGGAAATTGCTGGATTTTGCTAGATATAAGCCTTTTCGCCATGATTCTTTTAAATCAAAATGATAAAGTATGAAATAAAATTGAATAAATAAAGAAGATAAGATATGAAATTTCGAAATTGGGATCAAAATGACCAAAATACCCCTAATAACAAGACTATGGCCTTGAAATTAGGGTTTTCAGAAAGATATTTTATAAAATGCAAGTTTTGAAATTCAAATGAAGATAAATCAAACTAAATATGATATGACATGATTAAAAATATAAAAATTAGGGTTAGGGATTTCGAAATTTAGGTCAAATGACCAAATTGCCCCTGATAGCAAGACTATGGCCTTGAAATCAGGGTTTTTAAAAAATATTTTGGTAAAACTTAGGTTTTATGCACTAAATGAAATCAAATGAACATCAAATTTAACCTAAAGCATCCTAATATGATTATGAACAAGATAAAACCCTAAAAATATATGCTTATGCACGAAAATCCAAGAATATCATAAAAACTGTGATTTTGGCAGTGTTTTTGGATCTTTCAGGAACCCTGTTTTGCAATTTGCTTAATTCAGCCATGAATTGGATTCCAAAATTCATCAAATTTGGTACCTACACTTGTTATAACCCTAATTTTGAATTAGAATTATAAAAATATTTTTTTGACATTAAATTAACCCGAAAATTGCATCAAACCCTAAAAATATGCTATTTTTGACCTAGTTCACCAACCAGTTTCAGAGTTAGACCCGAATCAGGAGTCAATCTTTCATGAAAATTTATGAAATTTTACAGAGACAAACTAGGAAGAAAAACAGAGATTTCCCAATTTACAGATCATAAAAATCATCTCCAGTTAGGGAGAAACCCTTCCAGCAATCTGAACTAAAATCTAACAAACCTAACAGGGGTCAAAACAGATACTTTCAATTGATAATTTCGGGATAAATATAAATACTGATCTACAATATTTGATATTTTAGCAGTAAATATTAGACAGAAAAATAACAATACTCACTTTTTACAGATCATAAATCGGATCTGTGGTTTGGGATTTATAAACAACACAAGTCTGATTAGGGTTTTGGTAAACCCTAACGAGTTTTAAATTGAAAATCAGACTTTCTGTCAAAGGAAAAATACCAAACAGAGATCAAAAAATCTCAAAATTTCACAGTAGATAGATCTAATCAATATGAATCCATGGCACTTTACGTATTTTAAATCGGATATCGGATGAGAAAAATATCATCACAGCAAGTCACCCTCCTGATTTTAACACCGATTTTAAAGTTTTAAAAACCCGACCTGATGTCTGATTTTTTTGACAGGGTTCCCAAAGTCCAAAATCACTGATTTTTTTACAGTAGTTCAATCACATATGCATGCATCACATATAAAAAAATCAGAAATAAACAGCAAGTATTTCAATCCGAAACAGCATGCTCTTTTCTGTTCTAAATTAAAAACACACAGAAATTTAAGAAACTTGAGAAAATATGCATTAATTAATGAAAAACAATAAAACAAACCATAAAACAGCAAATAAAAATTATTTCTATGCTGGAAAACGTGTAATCAACATAAACAAACACATTAATAAATAAAACTTAGGGAATCAATGGCTGGAATTTGATGTTACCTTTAAAAGCATGGATTTAACCCATTAAAAGGGTAAATCACATGTTTTATTGGTTAATAATGTAAAGACCCATGTTAAAATTGATTCTAATGGATTAGAATCCCTGTAAACACCATGAAATAGAGTTAGATCACTTTCTTGAACCGTTCTTGAGGTTCTTGAGGTTGAATCCATGGTTTAATCCATGAAGGGGATGACACCAATGGCTAAAATTGATTTAAAACATGAAAAAGTATTAAATAAAACTAAAAAATATTAAAAATATTACCTTGGTGCTTGCATCTGCAATGGAGGAAGGTGGAGGTGCTGGAGAGGAGAGAGAGACCACGAAAATTTGAGAGAAAAGACCCCCTCCTTTTGGCCCCCTTTAGGTCCCCTTTTATAGTTTTTCAAAAAGTCACTTAATTAGGGTTAATTAAGAGGTTTTTCATTTTTTCAGGACTCTTTCTAATAAATCCACTAAAGGCAACGATTTGTTGTGGTTTTCTAGCCTAGGTGGGACTCTAATTAATCCCTAATTAGCCCCTAACTAAACCTAGAAATCCCCCAAATGTGATGCCACTTGGCATCTTTCACATTTGGGTTTTTAAAACACCTTTAAAAACATTTAAAAACACTAGTTTTAAAAACTAATTTTCAAAATGAGTTTTCAAAATGGTTTTGACTTTTCTAAACTTGTAACACTAACCAAGACACTAACTAACCCTAGTCTAGCCCTGACTTACTCGAATATGGCGCCACCCCGAGTGGGCTCTACTTGAGTTTTTCAAAAAAAAGCGATTTTAAAACTTGAAATTGAAGGATTTTTCAAAAGATTTTCAAAAGTAAACTTAAAATTAGAATTTTTGAAATGGCATAGGGTTCTAACCGAGTCAGAACTCCTCTGGATATGGTGCCAACTGAGTGGGCCCACATCGAGTTTTGAAGAATTTTGAAATAAACACTGAAAATGGCTTTGAAAAGGGGTTAAAATCAATATTTGAAATTCAAGATCTTTGAAAATAGGGTCTCAAGCGAACTGGAACTCCAAATTAGAGTCCTGAACTCTTAGGACTCTGTGATTTTGGATTTTAAAAACCAAGTGAAAGAATTTTTAAAAGAATTTATCAGGAAATGGTGAAAACTAGTCAGGGTCAGACTCCTAACTCAATCAGAACTCTGAAATAGAGTCCTGGATTAACTGGACTCTACAAAATGACCTAATTTTTGAAAACAAATGGAAATAAATAAAAAAACAGAGTAAAAACAATCTTCAAAACAGACTCCTGGTTGGACTAGGACTCTGGGACAGAGTCCGGATCGGACTGAAACTCTAGATTTTTTTGGTATTTTCTGAAAAACAAATGAAAGAACTTGTCAAAACAGTGAAAACAATAACGAATATTGAAATAAAACAGAGTTCTGATTCAACTGAGACTCTGAGGACAGAGTCTTGATTGAACTAGGACTTTCAGATTTTTGGATTTTCTGAGAAAACAAATGAGAGAATTTTGAAAAACAGTTAAAAACAGGATGAAATGGAAGTTTTGGTTCAGAGTCCTGATCTGATTAGGACTCTGAGAAAGAGTCATGATTCGATCAGAACTATAAGAATTTTTGTTTTCTGATAAGCAGATGATGAAACTTGGGCAATGCTTTTGAAAACCAGTGAAAATGAGGTGAGAAAATCAATTTTGGATAGAATCCTACTTCGATCAGGACTCTTGGGTAGAGTCCTGATTTGATCAGGACTCTGAGATAAAATCTCAGAATTTTGAAATTCTTTGATAAAAGTGTAATTGTTTTGGTAGATTGAAAGATTTCTAAAAGATTCTCTCAAAATTGAAATCAGGATCAGAGTCCTGATCCAACTAGAACTCTCTGAACAGAGTCCTGTTTTGACTAAAACTCTGAGTTTCTGACTCATTTTGAAAGATTTGATTGAAAATAGATAAAATAGTTATAAAAGATTAGAGTCCCAATCCAATTGAAACTCCGAAGAAGAGTCCTGATCTGACTGGACTCTTGAAGAAGAGTCCTGATCTGACTGGACTCTTGAAGAAGAGTCCTGATCCAACTAGGACTCTGAAATTTTGGCCAAAACAAAAGATTTTGAAAGGTTTTCTTCAAAAATAGGTAAAAAGGTAGTGAAAAATAGAGTTTTGATCCGACTGGAAAAAGAGTCCTGATCCAACTAGGACTCTGAAGTTTTTGGAGATTTTTGACAAGTAAAGAAATCTAGAAGCGACACCACCTAAATGGGTCTCATCTGAGAATTGAAATCAATTGAAATCAATTGAAATTGAGTTTGAAATGAATCCAGATTGTTTTCTGAGAAAATATTTCAAAATATGAGGTCCTGGGGTTGGAAAATGATAGAATGTTGAATAAAAACCCAGGTTTTGAAATTGATTTTGAAAGAAAGCTTTAAAACTCAAATCTGGATTGAATGTTTTGAAAACAGGAGTGCTGGATCTCGAAAATGAGATGGGATGCTATGCAATGCGATGAAATGATATGCAAAAATGCATGCAATGATATGCAATAACACATGAAATGTAAGTACTGGATGAGGGTGAAAATTTGGGGTGTTTACAGATGCCCCTCTTTGCTACTAAGCCGGTTGAAAGCCGAGCTTAGTGGCAAAGAAAACACACCAAATTTAGACTATAAAAATGCCCCAGTTAGATGAATCTGACTGGGTATGAAAGAATTAGTTCAAGTAATGATGATAGATATGAACTGGAGAATAAGGAGAAAATTTTATTTCAAAAGAAAGTAAGATTCAGGTTTTGCCCTTAACCTGGATGGGACGGGAAATACCTCGTATGGAACGAAGCTTAGGCTTAACCCTTAACCTGACCGGGTTGAAAATGGAATACCTCATGAAGGGAGGCTCAAGTTTGTACCCTTGACCTGATTGGGCAGAAAATGGAATACCTCATCAAATGAGGCTCAGGTTTATACCCTTAACCTGATTGGGCAGAAAATGGAATACCTCATCAAAGGAGGCTCAGGTTTATACCCTTATCCTGATTGGGCAGAAAATGGAATACCTCATCAAAGGGGGCTCAGGTTTATACCCTTAACCTGATCGGGCAGAAAATGGAATACCTCATCAAAGGAGGCTCAGGTTTATACCCTTATCCTGATTGGGCAGAAAATGGAATACCTCATCAAAGGAGGCTCAGGTTTATACCCTTAACCTGATTGGGCAGAAAATGGAATACCTCATCAAATGAGGCTCAGGTTTATACCCTTAACCTGATTGGGCGGAAAATGAAATACCTCATCAAATGAGGCCCAAGTTTGTACCCTTAACCTGATTGGGCAGAAAATGAACGGAATCCTCGAAAGAAGAGACCGTGATGGAACCTTCAGATTTCCGCACAATGAATCCGATAGGGGTTTTGCAAAAGGAAGGAAATTGGGGTCCCTAAAGCTTGAAAAGGGTTTGATTTTGGGCGTCTCATTGCTGAGAATAAATAGCTTTTGAAATTGCCTTTTGCTGGAATTGGTGGCTTAACCTCAAGCCAAAATTGGACTGTCTATGGTGGGACAGTGGGGACACAGGGAAGTGTGCGAATCTGAGAGCCCGTGCGCTCAAATTATACCAAAGAAGGGAAGGAATCTTGAAAACTCCCGTAATCAAGTCCTAAAAGGGATGGTGTCAGGATGCGCCAAAGATGAACCTCAAGCTCTCGCTTCATGCCAGGATAGCTAGAAAATATTGTCAAAATGTTGAAAATTGTTGTTGATTCAAAATAATTGAAAATGATGCACATTGTTTTGAAAGTATTCCCTCTTGTCTACCAGAAGTATTACCTCCAACTGGGCTTAACTCCGTAGAATCAAGATTCGAATTCAAATTGCTTGCAATTGGATTTCTTCCAAGGAAGCTATCAATTTCCTTGATATGGTCGGGAAAGAAAGTATTCTTGATATTGCGAAAGCTATTGGTGAAAGAATATTGATAAAAGAATTTCACAAAATTAAAGAAGATTCTTGGTAGATCCGGCAGTCTGATATCCTGGGATTCTTTTCTCATGATGATCTTTCTGCACTTTTTTTTAACAGAATTGGAGCTCTCTTGGATTTTTCGGGAATTACATCATCCTTCATTTTGGAGATGTCCTGACTTGTCTCTCTCTTTTTTTTTTTGGAAGGGTACGTCACAAACTCCTTCATCTCAGAGATGTTCCGATCCTTCTTTTCTCTCAGGGATTATCTTGATAGTTATTGGCTCTTTGGTAGGAAATCTCTTGATGATAGCAGAAATTAAATACCTTTTAGGGTTTGTCGGTAGGCTCATCACACTCGCCTTCATCTCGACGGTGATCTGAACTTTTCCTGGAAGGATCCGTCACAAACTCCGTCATCTTGGAGATGATCCAAATCTTCTTTGGCCTCGGGGGTCGACTCGCTTAATTCGCCTTCATCTTGACGACAATTGAGATATCCCTTTTGCAGATATTTAATTGCAGCTTAGGTGATTGAGGAGATATGGAGATTGAGTGGATTTTTCTGTATCACCCAGGATATTTCGACTGCTTTATTTTTCCAGAAAGGTCTTTAAAAATGTGCCATTGACTGCGATCAATATCAATCACTTATGGCTTTGCAACAACATTGAGTTTTCTTTACTGGCCATATCGCGGATTTATTCTTCATCCTTTTGGTTGGCCAATAGAAAGATTTTGAATTTTGAATCTTTTTTCGCGAAAGCTTTGTCCTTTCGGAAGTAATACTGAAGGTATTCTGAGGTAATAATTTTGTGCAATAAAGATTTTTGAAATCAACAAATATTTAATGACAAATTGGCAAAACTTTCTTGAAATCCTTTTGTGAAAGCAAGCATTTGAAGCACAACGCAACACATCCATGACAAAAATTCTCTTCTCCTTTCCCCAAAGGAGAAGATTCAGAAATTAGAATTGGGAATTACTCCTCTCTTCCCTTAAGAGGAGGTGTTTGCAAAACGAACTTTCGAAGAGAAATTAAGCTTTCGTCAAAACTTCCTAACATTAGGCTTCTCTTATGGAAAGGGGGCCGGAATTGGTGAGGTTGGTGAATTGGTCATGAAGGAACGAGTTCATCACACTCTCCCTGAAAAGAGGGTCCTTCATGATGAAATGACGTAGTCTGAAATTATGGGGCCACAAGGAAAGCAAGTCTCCGTCGAGTCTCTCCCTATAAAAAGGGTTCCTTGTGTGAAATCTGGAATTTTGTTTTGCAAACGGTTCACAAAGACACGAGTCCCTTCAAACTCTCCCTGAAAAGGGGCTAAGTGAACGAATTGGATAGCATGCGAAAAGAGCGAGCTCCCTCGAACTCTCCCTATAAAAAGGGTCTCTCGCAGGAAAAAATGATTGAAATTGGTATTGGATGACCAAAAGGGTCAAATTTTGGAAATTGGAATTTTGAAATTGGAAATTGGAAATTGGAAATTGGAAATTGGAAATTAGAAATTGGAAATTGGAAATTGGAAATTGGAAATTGGAAATTGGAAATTTGAAAATTGATAATTGGAAATTGATTGACCCGAAGGTCGAAATTGTGAATTGGTTTACTGAGAATGACATGGGTTCTATAGGGATTCATCCTAAGAACGACATTGGTTCAATTGATAATGACATTGGTTCACTGGAAACGACATGGGTTCTGATAGGTATTCAGCCTAAGAACGACATTGGTTCAATTGAGAACGACATTGGTTCCGCAGGGGTTCGACCTACGAACTATCAATTCCATAGGAATTCAACTTAAGGATCATAGCTTAAGAAGGAATGATTCCAACTTGTGAGCTTTGAATGGACCAGGTGCTAAACATGGTTTTTGAGGGAAGATTCGAATCGGAATTCAATTCTTCAAGGAAAACTAGATGAATTGGATTTTGAAAGACAATTCGAGTCGGAACTCGGATCTTCTAGACCAACTCGCAGGATAGTTTGAGTAGAAGTTCAAACTTTTAAAGGAAAACCAGGCGAATTGGATTTGAAAGAAAATTCGAGTCGGAACTCTGATTTTCTAGACCAATTCTGAATTGGATTTGGAAGAAGATTCGAATCGGAACTCGACTCTTCTAGACCAATTCTAGAATCTGGAGGAAAGAAAATTATACGAATTGGATTTGTAAGAAAATTCAAGTCGGAACATGGATTTTCTAGACCAATTCTGAATTGGATTTGGAACAAGATTCGAATCGGAACTCGAATCTTCTAGACCAATTCAAGACATTTAAAGGAAAGAAAATTATACGAATTGGATTTGTAAGAAAATTCTAGTCGGAACTTGGATTTTTTAGACCAATTCTGAATTGGATTTAGAAGAAGATTCGAATCGAAACTCGAATCTTCTAGACCAATTCAAGACATTTAAAGGAAAAAAAATTATACGAATTGGATTTGTAAGAAAATTCAAGTCGGAACTTGGATTTTCTAGACCAATTCTGAATTGGATTTGGAAGAAGATTCGAATCGGAACTCGAATCTTCTAGACCAATTCAAGACATTTAAAGGAAAGAAAAGTTTATAAGTATAAAGATGACATTTGGGACAAGTTCAACTAGTATGAGCATCAGATTTTGGAAGAGTACCAGTACGAGCACTGGATTTTGGAAGATTACCAGTACGAACACTGGGTTTTAAAAGGTTACCAGTACGAGCACTAAGTTTTAAAAGGTTACCAGTACGAGCACTGGGTTTTAAAAGGTTATCAGTACGAGCACTGGGTTTTAAAAGATTACCAGTACGAGCACTGGGTTTTAAAAGATTACCAGTACGAGCACTGGGTTTTAAAAGATTACCAGTACGAGCGCTGGGTTTTAAAAGATTACCAGTACGAGCACTGGGTTTTAAAAGATTACCAGTACGAGCACTGGGTTTTAAAAGATTACCAGTACGAGCACTGGGTTTTGAAGGGTCATCAATTGACGATGACTTGGACGACTTGCCGGGGTCTCAGGATTTATCCCTTATCCTGAATGGGAAGTTCAATTCAAATTGATGTAGATGAATGCAGATGAATGCGAATGAATGCATGCAAATGCAAATGAATGTAAATGGGTGCACATGCATGCAAAATGAGAGATTTATTTGATCCTGCCTGCATACAGAAAGTTTTGAAGCCAATTTTCAAAATAATGCCCCCGTATAACTGGGGAGTGAGAGTTTGGATGAAAGGATAAGTAGTTGATATTTGATGAGAATTCTCTGAGGATAACGAGGTAAAAACTGACAATGAGCTTCTTGGTTGATCAGAGAGGCACTTTGAAAAAGGTTACCCCTTATAAGAAGACATTTAAACATTTGCAAATGAGGAATATGAAAGATGACGCCAGGCCATAAGAAAGATTGACAAATTTATTAATGCATAACAAATTGATAGAAGAACTGGGACTACATTGTCCCTTCAAAATGACAAAATGATGAAAGTGACATAGTCTCGACATTGTCAATTTTTAGAAAACTTGCTCAGGATGGTCGACTGGTATTTTTCTCATCTTCAATAAGGATATTCTTGTTGATGCAATCTTGAATGATATTCTTCAGGATGAAACAATTCTCAGTGTTATGTCCCACCGCCCGATGAAATTTGCAAAATTTTTCTTTGAATCTGCCCATGATTGTTGCGGGATCAACTGCTTTAGGTAAACAGACCATATCTTTCGCGAGCATGTATTCTAAAAAACTTTCAAATATTTGATCCAAAGGGGCCATCTTGCGGTCCTGATTTCGATCATCATGTTGTACCTCTTGCCGAGTGCTTGATTTCTGCTGAGACTTGGCAAAGACAGTCGACTGGTATTCTTTCTCATCCTTAACAAAGAAATTCTTGTCGATATAATCTTGGACAATATTCTTAAAGATGAAACAATGTTCAATATCGTGCCCCGTTGTTTGGTGGAATTTGCAGAAGCGGTCTTTCCATTTCCCTAGGGCGACCAGAGGATTAGCAATTCTTGGAAGCTTAACCATTCCTTTGCTTAGCATGTATTCCAGGACCTCTTCGAGGGGCTGATCTAGAGGAGTGAATTCGCGATCGTAACCCCAACCGTCATGCTTTTTCTTCTCTTTCTGTTGACTCAATTTTTCACTCTGCTTTAAAGATTTCTCTTTCTGACTTGTATGATTGCCTTTGCTATCCTTGCACCCCTCGCGGTGGGCCTTGACAAAATTTGTCTTTTTTGAATCTTGATTATTCCTGACGGGAGTGATGCTCTTGTAGAAATCTTTGCTCGTGAAGACCTTCTTTCCCTTGTCGCGGGCTTGCAAATCTTTAATCTTCTTTGCCATTTCCTTCAGTTGTATTTGGACCGGATCGTCCATTGCTTGATTTTTCCATTTATAGGTTGTCCCTTGCCTATGAGGGGATCTTTAAAATGCTTGCCAGACTTCATACTCTTCATCAGTGCCACCTACTAATTCTGATTCATCTGATGTATCCTCGTGTTGGATATGTTTCTTAGATAGTTTCAAAACTTTCTTGGCTGACCGGCCTTTTGCCTTTTGCTTAAACCGAGTCTTTTTTGTACTAGTTTCAGTTTGTTCTGCCAGCATCTTGGTCATCATTTCTTTGAACATAACAGACACTCGAGGATCGATATCATCCTCTGCTTGCTGACCCTGACTTCTGACTGATCGAGGTGAGTCCATTTCCTCTTCTGAAGCGAGCAACGCCTTCAACTGATGAGGTTTTCTTTCCGAACCTTGTATGAACCATCGAGTATCATGAGTATTCTTTTAGATGTTGCTGATGCTCTTTGCAAGGTAGAACTGATGGTTAGGCTTTTGAAGGAAATTTGGTTTGGAGGAAAATATTTATTGAGAATTTTGGTAGACAATTGAAAGAGTATCCCATTACTAGGGATTGAGTCGTCGCTGGGATTACGACAATTGCGCTGCTATTCCTTTGCAAAAATAAACAACTGAAAAATATGCCTTGTTACCTAGGCGAGGTCGTCAAACCAAGATAGGATGAAATTTAAAGGAATTTTATTGAAGAAAAAGACATGATTTTATTAATAATAGACTTGACAGAGGGGAGGGGGACAGACAATTTTCCACCACTCCAGATAATTAGATGACACTTGAGGGCCAGAAAAAATGGTGAGAGTGACAAAAGAATCTCAGCCATGTCTGGCAGAATGATATGCTCCGGACCACTGATCTGATGTGAGATCGAACTCTGGCAAGACCCCCGATAGTGGACGAATCTCTACACGTTTTTGTCTCTGAGAGAACTGCCTGACACACCGCTCTGGATAGTAGTATGCGCAGAAGAATGGACCAAGTAGCCTGAACCGCTTGTCGTATGCATAAGTGTATCTAGGAGGTGATTCCTGACGATCAAAGTGGTCCCATACGACTTCTTTCTCCTGAAGGTTGTCGATCAAGAACCGGTATCGCGCAACTGGCAAAAGCTTTTTTCCATTATATCTGAATGAACTGGCTCGGACTGGCACATGCCGGAGGAACCAAGACTGCAAGGCATAAGTGCATCCTTCAACTAGGATCGACTCTCCAAGTGTGGAACGGGTCAACCCTCGGTATAGAAAGGCGAGTACGGCCATGGCTATCGAGAGGCGGCTGGTCTGTCGACTTCCCCACCTCCTTAAAAGCTGAACTATTCTGATATCCATATAATTCCGTCCATCGGGAAAGAAAGCCAATCCCACCGTGCACAGAACCATCGCATGCTGAATTCTTTCTCGAGTTGTCCTGGACAACGAGCTGACTTCTACGAATATCCCATACTGTCTGTAGATTTCGAGCAGGTCCACATATTCATTTCCATCTTCTTCAATCAAAGGCCAAGACTTGTGCCCTGTCATGCGAGCTAAAACATCTTTAGGGTCCAGACCCTTGACATTAATCAAAAACAATTTCTCCAATGGATCTCCAGGCTGACCGGCTGGCTCGGGCAATCCCATGATTTCTGAAAATTCATCCATCAGCAACGTCATTTCTCCCCACGGGAACCAGAAGGTAGAAGTGCTTGGATTCCATCGCTCGGCCAGTGCGTGGATCAAATTGCCGTTAACTGCCTGCTTTCCCACTGCGGACGCCAGTTCTAACCCACAATCATCCAAGTGGTCCGGAAACATACGAGAAAAATTCTTGAACCATAAATAGTACCACCGGGGAAAGAAGGATCCGGTGCTGAGGACTCGATGTTCTGGAAGACTTTGTCGCACCTCGTAGGAGATGTGACCCTCAGGGAAGACTGAATCAAGCTGACTGGATGCCATCAGACTGGAAAACATGGAAAATTGGAATAAGACTTGGAAAAATACAAGAAATTTGAGGAAAATGCAGGCAGGATAAAAATAAAGTAGGAAATTCGAGATCCAGAAGACAGGAAAGATGGGAAATCACCTGGAGTTTTGAAGGAAATTAAGGGAAATTTGGAAAATCGTCCAGGGTTTGATGAAATATGAAGAAATAAATGGAAAATGAAGTATTAGGAACATGGACAGTACATGGACATAGATTGGGGAATTTTGAAAAATCGTCCAGTATTTTTAGAAAATTGGGAAAATATGGAAAATAAAAAGAAATGACTATAACACATTATGCACAAACAAGTATGCACATACAGCATTCCCTAAAAGCTGACTTTAGATGCACAAATTTTGAAATAGCTGTAGGACCTTAATCCTAACTCTAAGGTTCAGATCAACTGTATCCGATCCAGTTATGCCTATATACTCAAGCCAAGGCTTGATGTACGTGGCATAAAATCAAATTCTCCGGTTCTATGTTCAAGTTTTCCAACATCCTTGAGCACCTGCCGATATACGTTGGACTATGGCCCTTGGTACGTGGCAGGGGGGTTTTCACCCAAATAAGTGGCCCAGTTGTGAGGCTCTGTCCCGAACTATGGTTCTGGAAAAGAGCCCAGCAACGTGAAGACCGGGACAATATAGGTGGGGGTGGTTTTTGAAATATGAGCACATGCAAGAAAACAGAGGGCTCTAAGTCCTAAAGAGATAGAATTTTGAAATATTTGAAGAAGCAAACATTGTTTTCATACAATTCCTAAATTGAGGAGTGTTGTATTAGACCTAAGTCTATGTGAGCATGAATAATTCTCCTCAATATGGTCCTACCAAACCATACCTAGTCTACATGCATTCCATGTCAGCTGGGTTCAAGTCTAGGCTCCTAGGTTCACATGATAGCATAAATCAAAAGCAGACATTCCATGGAATACAATTTTGACAATTTGAACTAAGTTGAGCATTAGATTGATCAAGCGAAGACAGGTCCCATCACGGTCGCCAAACCTGTTATCATCACAAAATTTTTACTTTTTGCGATTCAAACTGACCTTTGAAAAAGATTTTAAAAATAACTCGCCTCCGTTTTAAAATGCAGGATAATTTCGAAGAATGGGACTCGCCTGTCGGTACGAGATTCAACCGTTCCTGGCGCCTTTACCAGGGGTAATTGAACCAAGGATCAATCAAATACTTTGCTTTGTTCAACTTGTCTAAACCATATTCTAATTCCTAAATGCACAAAGAATCAGGCATGTGCTATGAATTTCTAAAAATGCACATTTGAAAACATGATGTTTGCTTCAAAGATTGGAAAATATTTGGAAGATTCTTGGAAAATAAACTCTTTGAAAATTGTGAACTATTTTTGAGATGCTGTATTTGAGAAAGTGAAAATCGATTTCTGAAGAAATATAAGGATTTTGTGAAAATCGATTTTGAGAAATATAAAATAACTTTGAAAAACTCGATTTCTTTGAATTCAAACTTTGAGATTGAAAATCTAACTTAGAAAATTGAATTTGAAACTTGGGAAATACTTGAAATATCATTGGCAAATCCATATTTTGAGAAAATCGATTTTGAATAAGACTTAGGAAATTTTGAAGAATTTGATTCCTTTGACTTGAAATTTGAATTGGAATTGGAATTGGAAAATTCATGAAATGAATGAATATGATTTTGAGGAATTGGGAAAAACTCTTTGTATTTTTGAGAAATGCAGTGCATTTTTGAAGTTAGCCTAAGAGTGTAGGCTGAATGTGGCTAATG
This sequence comes from Nuphar pumila, assembly GCF_984573655.1. NCBI lineage: Eukaryota > Viridiplantae > Streptophyta > Magnoliopsida > Nymphaeales > Nymphaeaceae > Nuphar > Nuphar pumila. The sequence goes on from NC_143249.1 coordinate 63,803,088, forward strand.
TGAAGATTATAAATCTGAGTATCATTCGTATTCTGACTATGGCCATAAATACAAATTCCACCAAGTTTATAAACTTCATAGAAGCTAGTGTATGTGCCATTCGTGTAGACCATGGTGAATTTGTGAAAATATGCATGAATCATCATCCATCACACATTAAAATTATAAAAATAAACTATATGCAATGCAACCTAAGCTAAGCAGGAAATGTAAATTCTTATTCCAAAGTTTAATTACAAATTACATCACTATTGAAATTTAAACACATGAAAAATAAAGTCTTCAATGTACCTTCAAAACTAGAAAACTTTGTTAGTGATGATATGTTGGCTTTTCTAGATTTATCCAGCAATATCAGGAAATTGCTGGATTTTGCTAGATATAAGCCTTTTCGCCATGATTCTCTTAAATCAAAATGATAAAGTATGAAATAAAATTGAATAAATAAAGAAGATAAGATATGAAATTTCGAAATTGGGGTCAAAATGACCAAAATACCCCTAATAACAAGACTATGGCCTTGAAATTAGGGTTTTCAGAAAGATATTTTATAAAATGCAAGTTTTGAAATTCAAATGAAGATAAATCAAACTAAATATGATATTACATGATTAAAAATATAAAAATTAGGGTTAGAGATTTCGAAATTTAGGTCAAATGACCAAATTGCCCCTGATAGCAAGACTATGGCCTTGAAATCAGGGTTTTTAGAAAATATTTTGGTAAAACTTAGGTTTTATGCACTAAATGAAATCAAATGAACATAAAATTTAACCTAAAGTATCCTAATATGATTATGAACATGATAAAACCCTAAAAATATATGCTTATGCACGAAAATCCAAGAATATCACAAAAACTGTAATTTTGGCAGTGTTTTTGGATCTTTCAGGAACCCTGTTTTGCAATTTGCTTAATTCAGCCATGAATTGGATTCCAAAATTCATCAAATTTGGTACCTACACTTGTTATAACCCTAATTTTGAATTAGAATTATAAAAATATTTTTTTGACATTAAATTAACCCGAAAATTGCATCAAACCCTAAAAATATGCTATTTTTGACCTAGTTCACCAACCAGTTTCAGAGTTAGACCCGAATCAGGGGTCAATCTTTTATGAAAATCTATGAAATTTTACAGAGACAAACTAAGAAAAATAACAGAGATTTCCCAATTTACATATCGGAAAAATCACCTCCAGTTAGGGAGAAACCCTTCCGGAAATCTGAACTAAAATCTAACAAACCTAACAGGGGTTAAAACAGATACTTTCAATTGATAATTTCGGGATAAATAGAAATACTTATCTAAAATATCTTATATTTTAGCAGTAAATAGTAGACAGAAAAATAACAATACTCACTTTTTACAGATCATGAATCGGATCTGTGGTTTGGGATTTATAAACAACACAAGTCTGATTAGGGTTTTGGTAAACCCTAACGAGTTTTAAATTGAAAATCAGACTTTCTGTCAGAGGAAAAATACCAAACAGAGATCAAAAAATCTCAAAATTTCACAGTAGATAGATCTAATCAATATGAATCCATGGCACTTTACGTATTTCAAATCGGATATCGGATGAGAAAAATGTCATCACAGCAAGTCACCCTCCTGATTTTAACACCGATTTTAAAGTTTTAAAAACCCGACCTGATGTCTGATTTTTTTGACAGGGTTCCCGAAATCCAAAATCTCTGATTGTTTTACAGTAGTACAATCACATATGCATGCATCACATATAAAAAAATCAGAAATAAACAGCAAGTATTTCAATCCGAAACAGCATGCTCTTTTCTGTTCTAAATTAAAAACACACAGAAATGTAAGAAACTTGAGAAAATATGCATTAATTAATGAAAAACAATAAAACAAACCATAAAACAGCAAATAAAAATTATTTCTATGCTGGAAAACGTGTAATCAACATAAACAAACACATTAATAAATAAAACTTAGGGAATCAATGGCTGGAATTTGATGTTACCTTTAAAAGCATGGATTTAACCCATTAAAAGGGTAAATCACATGTTTTATTGGTTAATAATGAAAAGACCCATGTTAAAATTGATTCTAATGGATTAGAATCCCTGTAAACACCATGAAATAGAGTTATATCACTTTCTTGAACCGTTCTTGAGGTTCTTGAGGTTGAATCCATGGTTTAATCCATGAAGGGGATGACACCAATGGCTAAAATTGATTTAAAACATGAAAAAGTATTAAATAAAACTAAAAAATATTAAAAATATTACCTTGGTGCTTGCAGCTGCAATGGAGGAAGGTGGAGGTGCTGGACAGGAGAGAGAGGCCACGAAAATTTGAGAGAAAAGAGCCCCTCCTTTTGGCCCCCTTTAGGTCCCCTTTTATAGTTTTTCAAAAAGTCACTTAATTAGGGTTAATTAAGAGGTTTTTCATTTTTTCAGGACTCTTTCTAATAAATCCACTAAAGGCAATGATTTTTTGTGGTTTTCTAGCCTAGATGGGACTCTAATTAATCCCTAATTAGCCCCTAACTAAACCTAGAAATCCCCCAAATGTGATGCCACTTGGCATCTTTCACATTTGGGTTTTTAAAACACCTTTAAAAACATTTAAAAACACTAGTTTTAAAAACTAATTTTCAAAATGAGTTTTCAAAATGGTTTTGACTCTTCTAAACTTCTAACACTAACCAAGACACTAACTAACCCTAGTCTAGCCCTGACTTACTCGAATATGGCGCAACCCCGAGTGGGCCCTACTTGAGTTTTTTTTCTTCAAAAAACGATTTTAAAACTTGAAATTGAAGGAGTTTTCAAAAGGATTTTCAAAAGCAATCTTAAAATTAGAATTTTTGAAATGGTATAGGGTTTTAACCAAGTCAGAACTCCTCTGGATATGGTGCCAACTGAGTGGGCCCACATCGAATTTTGAAGAATTTTGAAATAAACACTGAAAATGACTTTGAAAAGGGGTTAAAATCGATATTTGAAATTCAAGATCTTTGAAAATAGGGTCTCAAGCGAACTGGAACTCCAAATTAGAGTCCTGAACTCTTAGGACTCTGTGATTTTGGATTTTAAAAACCAAGTGAAAGAATGTTTTAAAAGAATTTATCAGGAAATGGTGAAAACTAGTCAGGGTCAGACTCCTAACTCAATCAGAACTCTGAAATAGAGTCCTGGATTAACTGGACTCTACAAAATGACCTAATTTTTGAAAACAAATGGAAATAAATAAAAAAATAGAGTAAAAACAATCTTCAAAATAGACTTCTGGCTGGACTAGGTCTCTGGGACAGAGTTCTGATCGGACTGAAACTCTAGATTTTTTTGGTATTTTCTGAAAAACAAATGAAAGAACTTGTCAAAACAGTGAAAACAATTACGAATATTGAAATAAAACAGAGTTCTGATTCAACTGAGACTCTGAGGACAGAGTCTTGATTGAACTAGGACTTTCAGATTTTTGGATTTTCTGAGAAAACAAATGAGAGAATTTTGAAAAACAGTTAAAAACAGGATGAAATCGAAGTTTCGGTTCAGAGTCCTGATCTGATTAGGACTCTGGGAAAGAGTCCTGATTCGATCAGAACTATAAGAATTTTGGTTTTCTGATAAGCAGATGATGAAATTTGGGCAAAGCTTTTGAAAACCAGTGAAAATGAGGTGAGAAAATCAATTTTGGATAGAATCCTACTTCGATCAGGACTCTCGGGTAGAGTCCTGATTTGATCAGGACTCTGAGATAAAATCTCAGAATTTTGAAATTCTTTGATAAAAGTGTAATTGTTTTGGTAGATCGAAAGATTTCTAAAAGATTCTTTCAAAATTGAAATCAGGATCAGAGTCCTGATCCAACTAGGACTCTCTGAACAGAGTCCTGTTTTGACTAAAACTCTGAGTTTCTGACTCATTTTGAAAGATTTGATTGAAAATAGATAAAATAGTTGTAAAAGATTAGAGTCCCAATCCAATTGAAACTCCGAAGAAGAGTCCTGATCTGACTGGACTCTTGAAGAAGAGTCCTGATCCAACTAGGACTCTGAAATTTTGGCCAAAACAGAAGATTTTGAAAGGTTTTCTTCAAAAACAGGTAAAAAGGTAGTGAAAAATAGAGTTTTGATCCGACTGGAAAAAGAGTCCTGATCCAACTAGGACTCTGAAGTTTTTGGAGATTTTTGAAAAGTAAAGGAATCCAGAAGCGACACCACCTAAATGGGTCTCATCTGAGAATTGAAATTGAGTTTGAAATGAATCCAGATTGTTTTCTGAGAAAATATTTCAAAATATGAGGTCCTGGGGTTGGAAAATCATAGAATGTTGAATAAAAACCTAGGTTTTGAAATTGATTTTGAAAGAAAGCTTTAAAACTCAAATCTGGATTGAATGTTTTGAAAACAGGAGTGCTGGATCTCGAAAATGAGATGGGATGACATGCAATGCTATGCAATGCGATGAAATGATATGCAAAAATCCATGCAATCATATGCAATGACACATGAAATGTAAGTACTGGATGAGGGTGAAAATTTGGGGTGTTTACAACATCGAGCTCCATCGCACCACGAGTGTAAGAACCAGAAAAAAAAATTTGTTTGGATCCGGGCCGGATCAGGACCCTGTGATCATCGCAAAATTTTTCCTCTCTCTCTTGTGGTTTCTCTCTCTTCCTTCTCTTTTCCTTTTCTAACCTCTATTTTCCTCCCTTTTGAAAGGAGAAAAATAAAAGAGAGAAAAAGAGAAAGAGAAGAGAAAAGAAAGAAATAAAGAGAGAAGAGGAACTATTTTGCGCGGTCTCACTTGACCTTAATTTGAAAAATATTTAGAAATTTAACTCGCCTCCGTTTTGAAAATATTGCGGGAAAATGGAGAGACGGGATTCGCTCGTCGGTACGAGGTTCGACCGTTCCTGGCGCCTTTACCAGGGGTAATCGAACCAAGGATCGAATCTATGCCTTTTGCTTTGCCTAAATATAATCTAAGAATTTATCCTAACTCTAAAATGCACAAAGAATCATGCTTGTGCAATGCAAGGATGTATGCTCTTTTGAAAGATGTTTTTGAAAATTTCCAAGTATTTCTGAGATAAACTTGATAAGGGAGTGAAGAAATGATTGAATCTAACTTAGAACTTGAGATAGATCAGAGAAGTTCTAAGTCTTTAAAGTAATTTAGAGTTTGGAAGAATAGATCTTGGCTTTGAGAAAGAATGATTTGAAGCTCTGAAATGAAAAGAAATGAAGTTTCAAAGTCAAAAATGGACTTTGAATTTGAATTTGAATTTAGGAAAGGAAATAAATACTTGAGATGGAATTGAATTTGGATTTTTTTGGAATGGATCTGAGATAATCAAATGGTATTTAGGAATAGAAATGGAATTAAGAGATTCAGATTAGATCCGAAAATGGAATTGGATTTGAAATCTAGAATTGGGAATGAAATTGGATCTAAAGATGGATTTAAGATCTGAGATCTGAGATCCGAGATAAAATTCGGTTCTAGATCCTAAGATGGATTTGGATCTGAAGTCTGAGATCCAAAAGTGGAATTGGATTCTGGATCCTAAGATGGATTTGGATCTGAAGTCTGAGATCCAAAAGTGGAATTGTATTCTGGATCCTAAAATGGATTTGGAGTTTGTTAAATTCAGAAGATGAATGAAGAATTTCCAAGTTTGATTTGAATTTGGGAAAAGGAATTTTAGAAATTGAATTTTGAATATACAGATGAATCCCAAAGTCAATTTAGACCTTGGATTTGAGGTTTGAATTTGAAAATTTTAAAAAAATGAAACAAGAATCTCAAAGTTAAATTGAACTTTGAGTTTGATTGGAGCTTTTGAAAATGAATTTGAAATTTCAAAGTCAAATTGAACTTTGAAATCTGATTCGAATTTGAATATATAAAAATGAATTTGAAATCTCAAAGTTGAATTGAACTTTGAGATTAAAAATAAAATTTCGAAAAATGAAAGGATGAATTGGTTTTTTATAAGAATTGAAGATAGATTGAAGAAGATATTTACATTACTTGGAGTTTTGAAAAAAAGGAATTTTGGAAAATATGATGTAGTTCTATCCTAAATGATGAATGAATTTAAAGAATTTGAAATTGGATTTTGAAAAGCTATTTCATTCTTTGGATGAATTAAAACAAGATTGAAAATATAATACATCCTTGACTATGGTCATTGAATGTATTACATAATAATCTATATTTAAATTCAAGAGAAGAATAAAATACATTTGGTGTTTTTATAGAATTTAAAATGAAATTAACTCTCAATATACCCTGACTATGTCCATTGGTATATATTTTGAGTCAATTTTAAGTTAAATTCTAATAAAAGGAGAAAATATTTAAGGAAATATGATGAATTTTGAAAATAGATCCAGTATGGATCCAGTGTTATTTTGTAAAAGATAAAAATACTAAGCTTTGTCCACACCCTGACTATGGCCATTGATGTGGATCATCAACTTAGGATTAATTTACCTTTTACGAAATGGTGCACGTGTCATTCGTGTTTCACCATTGTGAGGTTTTGAGAAATAAAGGGAAAAATGCATGAAGAACAAGTAACTCATGATATTTACAATGCTCATTCATTCTATCTAAAGCAGGAAATGTAAATTCTCATTGATATCTAACTATTTACAATACACAAAATTGAATTTACAATTCCCAATGATGATATTTTCCACATATTTCCTACAAAAGACTCGATTAGTAGAGGAAAATAGAAGGAAATTGTATATATCATATAGATGTCAAAAATGTTTATTCATGATGAAATGATGGGAAATGATGTATATATGTATATATCTATATACATACATATATATGTATATGGGTACATCAATAACTTGGGAAAACATATGGGCATGTATATATATATATATATATATATATATATATATATATATATATATATATATATATATATATATATATATATATATATATATATATATATATATATATATATATACACATTTGGGTATGGATGGTGGTGAAAATACAAAAGTATATGGAGGTGGCAAATGCGCATGAAAACACAGCAGGAGATTTCCCCTGCGCCTGTGTTAAGTGTTGGGGTTTATGAAAGACAAATCGCAGCAGTGCCTTGGCACTACTGCATAACAGTGCCAGGCACGGCTATGGATATATATATAAAAAAAAAACTTTGACAGCAGTGTATTGATACTGCTGTAAATCTCTATGAAAGGCTAACTGTTGTATGTGAAGACATATGCAGGATATAATGTAGGCAAAATGAGAAGCACGACAATGTGATGCAGGTGTTAGGAATTCACAGCCAACAAGGTGGATTGTTGATGGTCAATACCAACTCATGTCAATGCCTCCAGACCATCAGCAATGGTTTTGTAGTGCAACCATCTATGCACCCGATCACAAATGGCACCAAGTTTTATAGCATTATTTTCAATATTAGCAAGATGCACAAGAGGAACTTTATGACTATCAACACCACATTTATAAGAAACAGGATGCAAGGTACATTGATCAGGAGCAAGCCAATGAAGAGGATCAAAATGGAATATCTCTAATATAATTCCGCAATTTGCAATCAGTTACCAGTCTATGAAGGGTTGCATTACATGCAACCCATAATCTACTTAGCAGACAATTGTCCTCCATGCTTCTTTGGATATTTCAGAAAAAGATTGCAGCTGACAACATATTTTAAAACAGAATCTCCAAGCAATTTCAAATGCTCCATGGAGGAGTCTCCTGAACACCTTTTAGCTGTAAGGGCCTCAGAGATCAAATTAGTTGGAATCCAACAACCATTTGAAGGACCGCGAGCTTTCCTTTGGAGCTGAGTGGCCAAACTCATTGATTCCAACCAATGGATCAAAGAAGGCAGCAGATATAATCACCTTAATATATTTCTTGGCACATCAAGACTAATCAATAATTCAGGTGGCCTGTGAATGAGCCTTGGTTTTATCACAACATAGCAACTCAAAAGGGAAAGAAAATGAATAAAGAAAGAAGAGAGAAGGAAAGAAAAAAAAAAAACTTAGCAGTAAGTTAATCCACAACAGACAGACTTCTACAGATCGCTTTGATAGTTTTAATAAATTTCATTAAAATTGGAACTTACCGATTAAAAGCTTGGATGGATAACAGCCCTGCATTCAACAAGGAATAAAGAAAAGTCAGGACGAAAGACTCAGTGCCAATAAATCAGTGGTTGGAATCGCAAAATGTAAAGGGGCTCCAAAATGTAATGCTAGTAAATGGAAGCTGGAACTCAGAAAGTTTTTTTTTTTTTGATATCTGAACACCAATAGCTTAGTATTTAGGCAAATCAATGAGGATTTAAGATTCATGAGCGAAAAGAATATCAACTAATTGATTTCCAAAATAGTGCTTACCGAAATTCTCGATGAATGGTACCTGCTTGAACCGGAGAATTTAACAAGTCGATGATCGCTCCAGTCAGGGATCAGTGATCAAATGATCAAAACTCAAATTGCTATCAATCTACTAGGAGTAATCTTTACTCAAACTCTCAGATCGTGAGGATCTGATCATTGGAGATAATCAGGAAACCAATTATTTTGATAAAGGCACAGGGCATCATGTTATCATCGCAAAATTTTTACTTTTGCAAGTCAAACTGACCTTTGAAAAAGATTTTGAAAATAACTCGCCTCCATTTTTAAAATGCAGGATAATTCCGAAGAATGGGACTCGCCTGTCGGTACGAGGTTCAACCGTTCCTGCCACCTTTAACAGGGGTAATTGAACCAAGGATCAATCTTATGCTCTACTCTATTCAACTTGTCTAAATCATATTCTAATTTCTAAATGCACATAGAATCAGGCATGTGCTATGAATTTCTGAAAATGCATATTTGAAAACATGATGTTTGCTTTGAATGACTAAAATACTTGGAAAAGATATCACATGGAAAATCGTGAATCAGGACTTGGAAAATATTTCTGAGAAAAGTAAAAATCGATTTCTGGGGAAATCTTGGAATTTTATGAAAATTGATTCTGAGAAAACTTGGTTTCTTTGAATTCAAACTTGGAATTGAATGTGCAACTTGAAATTTCGAATTTTGAACTTGAGAAACACTTAAAACATACTTTGAGATTTTCATATTCTGAGAAAATCGATTTCTCCATATGACTTAGAAAATTTTGAGAAAATGAACTTCTTTGAATTGAGATTTGAATTGGAATTGGCAAATGCATGAAATGAATGAATATGGATTTGAGGAATTGAGAAATACTTTTTGTATTTTTGAGAAATGCAGTGCATTTTGAAGTTAGCCTAAGAGTGTAGGCTGAATGTGGCTAATGTGAAGATCATAAATCTAGATATCCTTCATATTCTGACTATGGCCATAAATACGAATTCCACCAAGTTTATAAACTTCATAAAAGCTAGTGTATGTGCCATTCGTGTAGACCATGGTGAATTTGAAATATGTGTATGAATAATGCATTCATCAGACATTTAACATTATTAAAAAAAAATAAATAAACTATATGCAATGCTGCCTAAGCTAAGCAGGAAATGTAAATTCTTATTCCAATGTTTAGTTTACATCACTATTGAAATTTAAATACATGAAATTAAAATCTTCAATGTACCTGCAAAACTAGAAAGTTAGGTTAGTGAATATATGTTGGCTTTTCTAGATTTATCCAGCAATATCTGGAAATTGCTGGATTTTACTAGATATAAGCCTTTTTCATGATTCCCTTAAATTAAAATTGATAAAATATGAAATAAGATTGAATAAATATGAAAGATAAAATATGAAATTTCGAAATTGGGGTCAAAATGACCAAAATACCCCTAATAACAAGACTATGGCCTTGAAATTAAGGTTTTTAGAAAGATATTTGGTAAAATGCAAGTTTTGAAATTCAAATGAAGATAAATCAAACTAAATATGGTATGACAAGGTTAAAAATATAAAAATTAGGGTTAGGGATTTCGAAATTGAGGTTAAATGACCAAATTCCCTCTGATAGCAAGACTATGGCCTTGAAATCAGGGTTCTTAGAAAATATTTTGGTAAAACTTAGGTTTTATGCACTAAATGAAATCAAATGAACATAAAATTTAACCTAAAGCATCCTAATAGGATTATGAACATGATAAAACCCTAAAAATATATGCTTATGCATGAAAATCCAAGAATATCACAAAAACTGTGATTTTGGCAGTGTTTTTGGATCTTTCAGGAACCCTGTTTTGCAATTTGCTTAATTCAGCCATCAATTGGATTCCAAAATTTATCAAATTTGGTACCTGCACTTTTTATAACCCTAATATCAAATTAGAATTATAAAAATATTTTTTTGGCATTAAATTAATCCGAAAATAGCATCAAACCCTAAAAATATGCTATTTTTGACCTAGTTCACCAACCAGTTTCAGAGTCAGACCCGAATCAGGAATCAATCTTTTATGAAAATCTATGAAATTTTACAGAGACAAACTAGGAAAAATAACAGAGATTTCCCAATTTACAGATCGGAAAAATCATCTCCAGTTAGGGAGAAACCCTTCCGGCAATCTGAACTAAAATCTAACAAACCTAACAGGGGTTAAAACAGATACTTTCAATTGATAATTTCGGAATAAATAGAAATGCTGATCTAAAATATCTTATATTTTATCAGTAAATAGTAGACAGAAAAATAATAATACTCACTTTTTACAGATCATGAATCGGATCTGTGGTTTGGGATTTATGACTAAAACAAGTCTGATTAGGGTTTTGGTAAACCCTAACGAGTTTTAAATTGAAAATCAGAATCTCTGACATAGGAAAAATACTAAACAGCCATAAAAAATTCCCAAAATTTCACAGTAGATAGATCTAATCAATATGAATCCATGGCACTTTACGGATCTCAAATCAGATATCGGATGAGAAAAATATCATCATATCAAGTCACCCTCTTGATTTTAACACCGATTTTAAAGTTGTAAAAACCCGACCTGATGTCTGATTTTTTTGACAAGGTTACCGAAATCCAAAATCTATGATTTTTTTACAGTAGTTCAATCACATATAAATGCATCACATATAAAAAAATCAGAAATAAACAGCAAGTATTTCAATCCAAAACAGCATTCTCTTTTCTGTTCTAAATTAAAAACACACAGAAATCTAAGAAACTTGAGAAAATATGCATTAATTAATGAAAACAATAAAATAAACCATAAAACAGTAAATAAAAATTACTTCTATGCTGGAAAACGTGTAATTAACATAAAAAAAACACATAAATAAATAAAACTTAGGGAATCAATGGCTGGAATTTGATTTTACCTTTAAAAGCATGGATTTAACCCATTAAAAGGGTAAATCACATGTTTTATTGGTTAATAATACAAAAGACAATGTTAAAATTGATTCTAATGGATTAGAATCCCTGTAAACACCACAAAAAAGAGTTAGATCACTTTCTTGAACTGTTCTTGAGGTTCTTGAGGTTGAATCCATGGTTTAATCCATGAAGGGGATGACACCAATGGCTAAAATTGATTTAAAACATGAAAAAATATTAAATAAAACTAAAAAATATTAAAAATATTACCTTGGTGCTTGCAGATGCAATGGAGGAAGGTGGAGGTGCTGGAGAGGAGAGAGAGGCCACGAAAATTTGAGAGAAAAGAGCCCTTTTTGGCCCCCCTTAGGTCCCTTTTTATAGTTTTTCAAAAAGTCACTTAATTAGGGTTAATTAAGAGGTTTTTCATTTTTTTAGGACTCTTTCTAATAAATCCACTAAAGGCAACGATTTTTTTGAGAATTATAGCCTAGGTGGGACTCTAATTAATCCCTAATTAGCCCCTAACTAAACCTAGAAAACCCCCAAATGTAATGCCACTTGGCATCTTTCATATTTGGGTTTTTAAAACACCTTTAAAAACATTTAAAAACACTAGTTTTAAAAACTAAATTTCAAAATGAGTTTTCAAAATGGTTTTGACTTTTCTAAACCTATAACACTAACCAAGATACCGACTAACCCTAGTCTAGCCCTGACTTACTCGAATATGGCTCCACCTCGAGTGGGCCCTACTTGAGTTTTTTTTTCAAAAAGCGATTTTAAAACTTGAAATTGAAGGAGTTTTCAAAAGGATTTTCAAAAGCAATCTTAAAATTAGAATTTTTGAAATGGCATAGGGTTCTAACCAAGTCAGAACTATTCTGGATATGGTGCCAACTGAGTTAGCCCACATCGAATTTTGAAGAATTTTGAAATAAACACTGAAAATGGCTTTGAAAAGGGGTTAAAATCGATATTTGAAATTCAAGATCCTTGAAAATAGGGTCTCAAGCGAACTGAAACTCCAAATTAGAGTCTTGAACTCTTAGGACTCAGTGATTTTGGATTTTAAAAACCAAGTGAAAGAATTTTTTAAAAGAATTTATCAGGAAATGGTGAAAACTAGTCAGGGTCAGACTCCTAACTCAATCAGAACTCTTAAATAGAGTCCTGGATTAACTGGACTCTACAAAATGACTTAATTTTTTAAAACAAATGGAAATAAATAAAAAAAACAGAGTAAAAACAATCTTCAAAGCAGACTCCTGGCTGGACTAGGACTCTGGGACAGAGTCCTGATCGGACTAAAACTCTAGATTTTTTGGGTATTTTCTGAAAAACAAATGAAAGAACTTGTCAAAACAGTGAAAACAATAACAAATATTGAAATAAAACAGAGTTCTGATTCAACTGAGACTCTGAGGATAGAGTCTTGATTGAACTAGGACTTTCAGATTTTTGGATTTTCTGAGAAAACAAATGAGAGAATTTTGAAAAACAGTTAAAAACAGGATGAAATCGAAGTTTCGGTTCATAGTCCTGATCTGATTAGGACTCTGAGAAAGAGTCCTGATTTCGATCAGAACTCTAAGAATTTTGGTTTTTCTGGTAGGCAAATGATGAATTTTAAGCAAAGCTTTTGAAAACCATTGAAAATGAAGTGAGAAAATCAATTTTGGATAGAGTCCTACTTCGATCAGGACTCTGGGGTAGAGTCCTGATTTGATCAAGACTCTGAGATAAAATCTCAGAATTTTGAAATTCTTTGATAAAAGTGTAATTGTTTTGGTAGATCGAAAGATTTCTAAAAGATTCTCTCAAAATTGAAATCAGGATCAGAGTCCTGATCCAACTAGGACTCTCTGAACAGAGTCCTGTTTTGACTAAAACTCTGAGTTTCTGACTCATTTTGAAAGATTTGATTGAAAATAGATAAAATAGTTGTAAAATATTAGTCCCAATCCAATTGAAACTCCGAAGAAGAGTCCTGATCTGACTGGACTCTTGAAGAAGAGTCCTGATCCAACTAGGACTCTGAAATTTTGGCCAAAACAAAAGATTTTGAAAGGTTTTCTTCAAAAACAGGTAAAAAGGTAGTGACAAATAGAGTTTTGATCCGACTGGAAAAAGAGTCCTGATCCAACTAGGACTCTGAAGTTTTTGGAGATTTTTGACAAGTAAAGGAATCTAGAAGCGACACCACCTAAATGGGTCTCATCTGAGAATTGAAATCAATTGAAATCAATTGAAATTGAGTTTGAAATGAATCCAGATTGTTTTCTGAGAAAATATTTCAAAATATGAGGTCCTGGGGTTGGAAAATGATAGAATGTTGAATAAAAACCCAGGTTTTGAAATTGATTTTGAAAAAAAAGCTTTAAAACTCAAATCTGGATTGAATGTTTTGAAAACAGGAGTGCTGGATCTCGAAAATGAGATGGGATGACTTGCAATGCGATGAAATGATATGCAAAAATGCATGCAATGATATGTAATGACACATGAAATGTAAGTACTGGATGAGGGTGAAAATTTGGGGTGTTTACAGATGCCCCTCTTTGCTACTAAGCCGGTTGAAAGCCGAGCTTAGTGGCAAAGAAAACACACCAAATTTGAACCATAAAAATGCCCCAGTTAGATAAATCTGACTGAGTATGAAAGAATTAATTCAAATGATGATGGTAGTTATAAAATGGAGAATTTTATTTCAAAAGAAGTGAGATTCAGGTTTTGCCCTTAACCTGGATGGGACGGGAAATACCTCGTATGGAACGAAGCTCAGGCTTAACCCTTAACCTGATTGGGAAATGAAATACCTCATCACGTGAGGCTCAGGTTTGTACCCTTAACCTGATTGGGCAGAAAATGAAATACCTCATCAAAGGAGGCTCAGGTTTATACCCTTATCCTGATTGGGCGGAAAATGGAATACCTCATCAAAGGAGGCTCAGGTTTATACCCTTAACCTGATCGGGCAGAAAATGGAATACCTCATCAAAGGAGGCTCAGGCTTATACCCTTAACCTGATTGGGCAGAAAATGGAATACCTCATCAAAGGAGGCCCAGGTTTATACCCTTAACCTGATCGGGCAAAAATGGAACACCTCATCAGAAGAGGCCCAGGTTTATACCCTTAACCTGATTGGGCAGAAAATGAAATACCTCATCAAAAGAGGCTCAGGTTTTTACCCTTAACCTGATCGGGCAGAAAATGAACGGAATCCGCGAAAGAAGAGACCGTGATGGAACCTTCGGATTTCCGCACAATGAATCCGATAGGGGTTTTGCAAAAGAAAGGAAATTGAGGTCCCTAAAGCTTGAAAAGGGTTTGATTTTGTGCGCCTCATTGCTGAGAATAATTAACTTTTGAAATTGCCTTTTGCTGGAATTGGTGGCTTAACCTCAAGCCGAAATTGGACTGTCTATGGTGGGACAGTGGGGACACAGGGAAGCGTGCGAATCTGAGAGCTCGTGCGCTCAGATTATACCAAAGAAGGGAAGGAATCTTGAAAACTCCCGTAATCAAGTCCTAAAAGGGATGGTGTCAGGATGCGCCAAAGATGAACCTCGAGCTCTCGCTTCATTCCAGGATAGCTAGAAAATATTGTCAAAATGTTGAAAATTGTTGTTGATTCAAAATAATTGAAAATGATGCACATTGTTTTGAAAGTATTCCCTCTTTTCTACCTAAAGTATTACCTCCAACTGGGCTTAACTCCGTAGAATCAAGATTCGAATTCAAATTGCTTGCCATTGGATTTCTTCCAAGGAAGCTATCAATTTCCTTCATATGGACGAGAAAGAAAGTATTCTTGATATTGCGAGAGCTATTGTTGAAGGAATATTGATAAAAGAATTTCACAAAATTAAAGAAGATTCTTGATAGATTCGGCAGTCTGATATCCTGGGATTCTTTTCTCATGATGATCTTTCTGCACTCTCTTTTTAGCAGATTGGAGCTCTCTTGGATTTTTCGGGAATTACATCATCCTTCATTTTGGAGATGTCCTGACTTGTCTCTCTCTTTTTTTTTTTGGAAGGGTACGTCACAAACTCCTTCATCTCAGAGATGTTCCGATCCTTCTTTTCTCTCAGGGATTATCTTGATAGTTATTGGCTCTTTGGTAGGAAATCTCTTGATGATAGCAGAAATTAAATACCTTTTAGGGTTTGTCGGTAGGCTCATCACACTCGCCTTCATCTCGACGGTGATCTGAACTTTTCCTGGAAGGATCCGTCACAAACTCCGTCATCTTAGAGATGATCCAAATCTTCTTTGGCCTCGGGGGTCGACTCGCTTAATTCGCCTTCATCTTGACGACAATTGAGATATCCCTTTTGCAGATATTTAATTGCAGCTTAGGTGATTGAGGAGATATGGAGATTGAGTGGATTTTTCTGTATCACCCAGGATATTTCGACTGCTTTATTTTTCCAGAAAGGTCTTTAAAAATGTGCCATTGACTGCGATCAATATCAATCACTTATGGCTTTGCAACAACATTGAGTTTTCTTTACTGGCCATATCGCGGATTTATTCTTCATCCTTTTGGTTGGCCAATAGAAAGATTTTGAACTTTGAATCCTTTTTCGCGAAAGCTTTGTCCTTTCAGAAGTAATACTGAGGGTATTCTGAGGTAATAATTTTGTGCAATAAAGATTTTTGAAATCAACAAATATTTAATGACAAATTGGCAAAACTTTCTTGAAATCCTTTTGTGAAAGCGAGCATTTGAAGCACAACGCAACACATCCATGACAAAAATTCTCTTCTCCTTTCCCCAAAGGAGAAGATTCAGAAATTGGAATTAGGAATTACTCCTCTCTTCCCTGAAGAGGAGGTGTTTGCAAAACGAACTTTCTAAGAGAAATTAAGCTTTCGTCAAAACTTCCTAACATTAGGCTTCTCTTATGGAAAGGGGGCCGGAATTGGTGAGGTTGGTAAATTGGTCATGAAGGAACGAGTTCATCACACTCTCCCTGAAAAGAGGGTCCTTCATGATGAAATGGCCTAGTCTGAAATTATGGGGCCACAAGGAAAGCAAGTCTCCGTCGAGTCTCTCCCTATAAAAAGGGTTCCTTGTGTGAAATTTGGAATTTTGTTTTGCAAATGGTTCACAAAGACACGAGTCCCTTCAAACTCTCCCTGAAAAGGGGCTAAGTGAATGAATTGGATAGCATGCGAAAAGAGCGAGCTCCCTCAAACTCTCCCTATAAAAAGGGTCTCTCGCAAGAGAAAATAATTGAAATTGGGTATTGGGTGACTCAAAAGGGTCAAATTTTGGAAATTGGAATTTTGAAATTTGATATTTGAAATTGGAAATTGGAAATTGGAAATTGGAAATTGGAAATTTGGAAATTGATAATTGGAAATTGGAAATTGATTGACCCGAAGGTTGAAATTGTGAATTGGTTTACTGAGAATGACATGGGTTCTATAGGGATTCAGCCTAAGAACGACATTGGTTCTGCAGGGGTTCGACCTACGAACTATCAATTCCATAGGAATTCAACCTAAGGATCATAGCTTAAGAAGGAATGATTCCAACTTGTGAGCTTTGAATGGACCAGGTGCTAAACTGGGTTTTTGAGGGAAGATTCGAATCAGAATTCAACTCTTCAAGGAAAACTAGATGAATTGGATTTTGAAAGACAATTCGAGTCGGAACTCGGATCTTCTATACCAACTCGCAGGATAGTTTGAGTAGAAGTTCAAACTTGTAAAGGAAAGCTAGGCGAATTGGATTTGAAAGAAAATTCGAGTCGGAACTCTGATTTTCTAGACCAATCCTGAATTGGATTTGGAAGAAGATTCGAATCGGAACTCAACTCTTCTAGACCAATTCTAGAATCTAGAGGAAAGAAAATTATACGAATTGGATTTGTAAGAAAATTCAAGTCGGAACTTGGATTTTCTAGACCAATTCTGAATTGGATTTGGAAGAAGATTCGAATCGGAACTCGAATCTTCTAGACCAATTCAAGACATTTAAAGGAAAGAAAATTATACGAATTGGATTTGTAAGAAAATTCAAGTCGGGACTTGGATTTTCTAGACCAATTCTGAATTGGATTTGGAAGAAGATTCGAATCGGAACTCGAATCTTCTAGACCAATTCAAGACATTTAAATGAAAGAAAAGTTTATAAGTATAAAGATGACATTTGGGACTAGTTCAACTAGTACGAGCATCAGATTTTGGAAGAGTACCAGTACGAGCACTGGATTTTGGAAGATTACCAGTACGAACACTGGGTTTTAAAAGGTTACCAGTACGAGCACTGGGTTTTAAAAGATTACCAGTACGAGCACTGGGTTTTGCAGGATTACCAGTACGAGCACTGGGTTTTAAAAGATTACCAGTACGAGCACTGGATTTTCAAAAAAGTCACCAGTACGGGCACTAGGTTTTAAATGGTTGCCAGTACGAGCACTGGGCTTTGAAAGATTACCAGTACGAGCACTGGATTTTAAATGGTTGCCAGTACGAGCACTGGGCTTTGAAAAAGTCTGATCAGTGAATACTGAATTTAGAGGGTTCAACCAGTAAAAACCGGATTCAGGAAGTTCGACCAGTGAAAACTGGATTCAGAAAGTTCGACCAGTGAAAACCGGATTTAGAAAGTTCGACCAGTGAAAACTGGATTCAGGAAGTTCGACCAGTAAAAACCGGATTTAGGAAGTTCGACCAGTAAAAACCGGATTTAGGAAGTTCGACCAGTAAAAACTGGATTCAGGAAGTTCGACCAGTGAAACTGGATTCAGAAAGTTCGACCAGTGAAAACCGGATTTAGAAAGTTCGACCAGTGAAAACTGGATTTAGAAAGTTCGACCAGTAAAAACTGGATTCAGAAAGTTCGACCAGTAAAAACTGGATTCAGAAAGTTCGACCAGTGAAAACCAGATTTAGGAAGTAGGCTTCACCCGAAGGTTGACTGGTAAAAATGGTTTTGATAAAAACTCGGCCCGAACTTGAAAAAGGTTGGTGTTTAGAAAGCGCTTGATGATTGCAATGTGAGATTTTCAATCTTCACCCTCACGCTAACCTAGACAAATGCCATGAGTCTCAGAATTCATCCCTTATCCTAAATGGGTATTGGATTGATGCAAGTTGATGTATGCAAAAAATGCAAATGAATGCATGCAAATGCAAAATGATGTAAATGAGTACACATGTGTGCAAAATGAGAGATTTGCTTGATCCTGCCTGCATACAGAAAGTTTTGAAGCCAATTTTCAAAATAATGCCCCAGTATAACTAGGGAGTGAGAGTTTGGATGAAAGGATAAATAGTTGATATTTGATGAGAATTCTCTAAGGATAACGAGGTAAAAACTGACGATGAGCTTCTTGGTTGATCAGAGAGGCACTTTGAAAAAGGTTACCCCTTATAAGAAGACATTTAAACATTTACAAATGAGGAATAAAAAAGATGACGCCAGGCCATAAGAAAGATTGACAAATTTATCAATGCATTGAAGAAGGAAATAACAAATTGATAGAAGAACTGGGACTACATTGTCCCTTCAAAATGACAAAATGATGAAAGTGACATAGTCTCGACATTGTCAATTTTTAGAAAACTTGCTCAGGATGGTCGACTGGTATCTTCCTCATCTTCAATAAGGATATTCTTGTCGATGCAATCTTGAATGATATTCTTCAGGACGAAACAATTTTCAGTGTCATGTCCCACTGCCCGATGAAATTTACAAAATTTTCCTTTGAATCTGCCCATGATTGTTGCGGGATCAACTGCTTTAGGTAAACGGATCATATCTTTTGCAAGCATGTATTCCAAAACACTCTCTAGTGTCTGGTTCAGAGGGGTGAACTTTCGATCCGTACCCCAATCCTTGCGCTTTGGCTTTTCTTGATCTTTTTCTTTATGCTGAGGACTAGATTGAAGAGGCTTATCATTGTTGGAGAACTTTCCTTTTTGGCCCTTGGATCCCTCTGAATAGTGATCATGATTTTTCTTGTTGCTTTTGCTATCATTGGCAGAAAGAGTGAAGTGAGCCTTTGGAGATCTTACTGTATCTTTCGCGAGCATGTATTCCAAAAAACTTTCAAATATTTGATCCAAAGGGGCCATCTTGCGGTCCTGATTTCGATCATCATGTTGTACCTCTTGCCGAGTGCTCGATTTCTGTTGAGACTTGGCAAAGACAGTCGACTGGTATTCTTTCTCATCCTTAACAAAGAAATTCTTGTCGAAATAATCTTGGACGATATTCTTAAAGACGAAACAATGTTCAATATCGTGCCCCGTTGTTTGGTGGAATTTGCAGAAGCGGTCTTTCCATTTCCCTAGGGCGACCAGAGGATTAACAATTCTTGGAAGCTTAACCATTCCTTTGCTCAGCATGTATTCAAGGACCTCTTCGAGGGGCTGATCTAGAGGAGTGAATTCGCGATCGTAACCCCAACCGTCATGCTTTTTCTTCTCTTTCTGTTGACTCAATTTTTCACTCTGCTTTAAAGATTTCTCTTTCTGACTTGTATGATTGCCTTTGTTATTTTTGCAATCACTGCGATTGGCATCAACGAAGAAGGTGAGTTTTGTCTTCTTTTCTGAATCTTGATTATTCCTGACGGAGGTGATGCCATCATGGAAATCTTTGTTCCTGAAGACCTTCTTTCCCTTGTCATGAGCTTGCAAATCTTTAATCATCTTGGCCATTTCCTTCAGCTGTATTTGAACTGGATCATCCATTGCTTGATCTTTCAATTTATAGGTTGTCCCTTGTCTATGAGAGGATCTTTGAAGTGCTTGCCAGACTTCATACTCTTCATCAGTGCCAACTACTGATTCTGATTCAGCAGATGTATCCTCGTGTTGGATATGTTTCTTGGATAGTTTTAAAACTTTCTTGGCTGACCGGCCTTTTGCCCTCTGCTTGACCTGGATCTTTTCTGTACTAGCTTCAGCTTGTTCTGTCAACATTTTGGTCATCATCTCTTTGAACATAGCATATATCTGAGGGTCAACATCATCCTCTGCTTGCTGACCCTGGCTTCTGACTGATCGGGGTGAGTCCATTTCCTCTTCTAAAGTGACTGAGTATGCAACGCCTTCAACTGATGAGGTTTTCTTTTCGGACCTTGTATAAACCATCGAGTATCACGAGTATTCTTTTAGATGTTGTTGATGCTCTCTGCAAGGTAGAACTGATGGTTAGGCTTTTGAAGGAAATTTGGTTGGAGAAGAATATTTGTTGAGAATTTTGGTAGACAATTGAAATAATATCCCATTACTAGGGATTGAGTCGTCGCTGGAGTTTACGACAATTGCGCTGCTATTCTTTGCAAAATAAACAACTGAGAATATGCCTTGTTACCTAGGCGAGGTCGTCAAACCAAAGTGAAATGAAGATTAAAGGAACTTTATCGAAAATATGATGTTAATAATACACTTGACAGAGGAGAGGGGGACAGACAATTTTCCACCACTCCGGATAATCAGAAGACACACGAGGACCAGGAAAAATAGTAAGACTGACAAAGGAATCCCAGCCATGCCTGGCAGAATGGTATGCTCTGGACCACTGATCTGATGTGAGATCGAATTCTGGCAGAACCCCTGATAGTGGACGAATCTCTACGCGCTTCTGCCTCTGAGAGAACTGCCTGACGCACCGCTCTGGATGATAGTATGCGCAGAAGAAGGGGCCAAGTAGCATGAACCGCTTGCCATAAGCGTATGTGTATCTGGGAGGTGATTCCTGACGATCAAAGTAGTCTCATACGACTTCTTCCTCCTGAAGGTTATCGATCAAGAATCGGTATCGCGCAACTGGTAGAAGCTTTTTACCATTGTATCTGAATGAACTGGCTCGGACTGGCACATGCCGGAGGAACCAAGACTGCAAGGCATAGGTGCATCCTTCGACTAGGATCGACTCTCCGAGTGTGAAACGGGTCAACCCTCGATATAGAAAGGAGAGTGCGGCCATGGCTATCGAGAGGCGGCTAGTCTGTCGACTTCCCCATCTCCTTAGAAGCTGAACTATTCTGATATCCATATAATTCCGTCCGTCAGGAAAAAAAAGCTAATCCCACTGTGCACAAAACCATCACATGCTGAATTCTTTCTCGAGCTGTTCGAGACAACGAGCTGACTTCTGCAAATGTCCCATACTGTCTGTAGATTTCGAGCAGGTCCACATATTCGTTCCCATCTTCTTCGATCAACGACCAAGACTTGCGTCCTGTCATGCGAGCTAAAGCGTCTCGGGGATCCGAACCCTTGACATTGATCAAAAATTGTTTCTCCAATGGATCTCCAGGCTGACCGGCTGGCTCGGGCAATCCCATAATCTCTGAAAATTCATCTATCAATACTGTCATCTCTCCCTATGGGAACCAGAAGGTAGAGGTGCTTGGATTCCACCGTTCTGCTAGTGCATGGATCAAGTTGTCGTTGACTGTCTGCTTTCCCACTGCGGACGCCAGTTCCAATCCACACTCGTCCAGATGGTCCGGAAACATACGAGAGAAGTTCCTGAACCATGAATAGTACCACTGGGGAAAGAAGGATCCGATGCTGAGGACTCGATGTTCGGGAAGACTTTATCGCACCTCGTAGGAGATGTGACCCTCAGGGAATACTGAATCAAGCTGACTGGATGACATCGGACTGGAAGACATGGAAATTGGAATAAGATTTGGGAAAATACAGGAATTTTGAAAGAGAATTGCAGGCAGGATAAAATGAAGCAGAAATTCGAGATCCAGAAGAAAGTGAGGATGGAAAATCACCTGGAGTTTTGAAGGAAATTAAGGGAAATTTGGAAAATCGTCCAGGGTTTGATGAAAAATGGAAAATGAAGTATTTGAAAAATCGTCCAAGGTTTAAAACATGGACAGTACATGGACATAGATTGGTGAATTTTGAGAAAATCATCCAGTATTTTAGAAAATTGGGGAAAATATGGAAAATAAAAAGGAAATAACACATTCAATCACATTCTGCATAAACAAGTATGCACATACAGCATTCCCTAAAAGCTGACTCTAGATGTACAAATTTTGAAATGGTTGTAGGATCTTAATCCTAACTCTAAGGTTCAGATCAACTGTATCCAATCCAGTTACGCCTATATACTCGAGCCAAGGCCCGATGTACGTGGCATAAAATCAAATTCTCCAGTTCTAGGTTCAAGTTTTCCAACATCCTTAAGCACCTGCCGATATACGTTGGACTATGGCCCTTGGTACGTGGCAGGGGGGTTTTCACCCAAATAAGTGGCCCAGTTGTGAGGCTCTGTCCCGAACTATGGTTCTGGGAGAGAGCCCAGCAACGTGAAGACCGGGACAATATAGGTGGGGTGGTTTTTGAAAAATATGAGCACATGCAAGCAAATAGAAGGCTCTAAGTCCTAAAGAGATAGATTTTGAAAAATTTGAAGAAGCAAACATTGTTTTCATACAATTCCTAAATTGAGGAGTGTTGTATTAGACCTAAGTCTATGTGAGCATGAATAATTCTCCTCAATATGGTCCTACCAAACCATACCTAGTCTACATGCATTCCATGTCAGCTGGGTTCAAGTCTAGGCTCCTAGGTTCACATGATATCATAAAGCAAAGCTGACATTCCATGGAAATCGATTTTGACAATTTGAACTAAGTAGAGCATTAGATTGATCAGGCGAAGACAGGTCCCATCACGGTCGCCAAACCTGTTATCATCGCAAAATTTTTACTTTTGCAAGTCAAACTGACCTTTGAAAAAGATTTTGAAAATAACTCGCCTCCGTTTTTAAAATGCAGGATAATTCCGAAGAATGGGACTCGCCTGTCGGTACGAGGTTCAACCGTTCCTGCCACCTTTAACAGGGGTAATTGAACCAAGGATCAATCTTATGCTCTACTCTATTCAACTTGTCTAAATCATATTCTAATTTCTAAATGCACATAGAATCAGGCATGTGCTATGAATTTCTGAAAATGCATATTTGAAAACATGATGTTTGCTTTGAATGACTAAAATACTTGGAAAAGATATCACATGGAAAATCGTGAATCAGGACATGGAAAATATTTCTGAGAAAAGTAAAAATCGATTTCTGGGGAAATCTTGGAATTTTATGAAAATTGATTTTGAGAAAACTTGGTTTCTTTGAATTCAAACTTGGAATTGAATGTACAACTTGAAATTTCGAATTTTGAACTTGAGAAACACTTAAAACATACTTTGAGATTTTCATATTCTGAGAAAATCGATTTCTCCATATGACTTAGAAAATTTTGAGAAAATGAACTTCTTTGAATTGAGATTTGAATTGGAATTGGCAAATGCATGAAATGAATGAATATGGATTTGAGGAATTGAGAAATACTTTTTGTATTTTTGAGAAATGCAGTGCATTTTGAAGTTAGCCTAAGAGTGTAGGCTGAATGTGGCTAATGGGAAGATCATAAATCTAGATATCCTTCATATTCTGACTATGGCCATAAATACGAATTCCACCAAGTTTATAAACTTCATAAAAGCTAGTGTATGTGCCATTCATGTAGACCATGGTGAATTTGAAATATGTGTATGAATAATGCATTCATCAGACATTTAACATTATTACAAAAAAATAAATAAACTATATGCAAT
This sequence comes from Nuphar pumila, assembly GCF_984573655.1. Classification (NCBI taxonomy): domain Eukaryota; kingdom Viridiplantae; phylum Streptophyta; class Magnoliopsida; order Nymphaeales; family Nymphaeaceae; genus Nuphar; species Nuphar pumila. The sequence goes on from NC_143249.1 coordinate 63,827,019, forward strand.
GCTGCCTAAGCTAAGCAGGAAATGTAAATTCTTATTCCAAAGTTTAGTTTACATCACTATTGAAATTTAAATACATGAAATTAAAATCTTCAATGTACCTGCAAAACTAGAAAGTTAGGTTAGTGAATATATGTTGGCTTTTCTAGATTTATCCAGCAATATCTGAAAATTGCTGGATTTTACTAGATATAAGCCTTTTTCATGATTCCCTTAAATTAAAATTGATAAAATATGAAATAAGATTGAATAAATATGAAAGATAAAATATGAAATTTCGAAATTGGGGTCAAAATGACCAAAATACCCCTAATAACAAGACTATGGCCTTGAAATTAAGGTTTTTAGAAAGATATTTGGTAAAATGCAAGTTTTGAAATTCAAATGAAGATAAATCAAACTAAATATGGTATGACATGGTTAAAAATATGAAAATTAGGGTTAGGGATTTTGAAATTGAGGTCAAATGACCAAATTACCCCTGATAGCAAGACTATGGCCTTGAAATCAGGGTTTTTAGAAAATATTTTGGTAAAACTTAGGTTTTATGCACTAAATGAAATCAAATGAACATAAAATTTAACCTAAAGCATCCTAATATGATTATGAACAAGATAAAACCCTAAAAATATATGCTTATGCACGAAAATCCAAGAATATCATAAAAACTGTGATTTTGGCAGTGTTTTTGGATCTTTCAGGAACCCTGTTTTGTAATTTGCTTAATTCAGCCATCAATTGGATTCCAAAATTTATCAAATTTGGTACCTGCACTTGTTATAACCCTAATATCAAATTAGAATCATAAAAATATTTTTTTGGCATTAAATTAATCCGAAAATAGCATCAAACCCTAAAAATATGCTATTTTTGACCTAGTTCACCAACCAGTTTCAGAGTTAGACCCGAATCAGGGGTCAATCTTTTATGAAAATCTATGAAATTTTACAGAGACAAACTAGGAAAAATAACATAGATTTCCCAATTTACATATTGGAAAAATCATCTCCAGTTAGGGAGAAACCCTTCCGGAAATCTGAACTAAAATCTAACAAACCTAACAGGGGTTAAAACAGATACTTTCAATTGATAATTTCGGGATAAATCGAAATACTGATCTAAAATATCTTATATTTTAGCAGTAAATAGTAGACATAAAAATAACAATACACACTTTTTACAGATCATGAATCGGATCTGTGGTTTGGGATTTATGACTAAAACAAGTCTGATTAGGGTTTTGGTAAACCCTAACGAGTTTTAAATTGAAAATCAGAATCTCTGACATAGGAAAAATACTAAACAGCAATCAAAAATTCCCAAAATTTCACAGTAGATATAGCTAATCAATATGAATCCATGGCACTTTACGGATCTCAAATCAGATATCGGATGAGAAAAATATCATCATATCAAGTCACCCTCTTGATTTTAACACCGATTTTAAAGTTGTAAAAACCCGACCTGATGTCTGATTTTTTTGACAGGGTTACCGAAATCCAAAATCTATGATTTTTTTACAGTAGTTCAATCACATATGAATGCATCACATATAAAAAAATCAGAAATAAACAGCAAGTATTTCAATCCAAAACAGCATTCTCTTTTCTGTTCTAAATTAAAAACACACAAAAATCTCAGAAACTTGAGAAAATATGCATTAATTAATGAAAACAATAAAATAAACCATAAAACAGTAAATAAAAATTACTTCTATGCTGGAAAACGTGTAATCAACATAAACAAACACATAAATAAATAAAACTTAGGGAATCAATGGCTGGAATTTGATTTTACCTTTAAAAGCATGGATTTAACCCATTAAAAGGGTAAATCACATGTTTTATTGGTTAATAATACAAAAGACAATGCTAAAATTGATTCTAATGGATTAGAATCCCTGTAAACACCACAAAAAAGATTTAGATCACTTTCTTGAACTGTTCTTGAGGTTCTTGAGGTTGAATCCATGGTTTAATCCATGAAGGGGATGACACCAATGGCTAAAATTGATTTAAAACATGAAAAAGTATTAAATAAAACTAAAAAATATTAAAAATATTACCTTGGTGCTTGCAGCTGCAATGAAGGAAGGTGGAGGTGCTGGAGAGGAGAAAGAGGCCACGAAAATTTGAGAGAAAAGAGCCCTTTTTGGCCCCCCATTAGGTCCCTTTTTATAGTTTTTCAAAAAGTCACTTAATTAAGGTTAATTAAGAGGTTTTTCATTTTTTAGGACTCTTTCTAATAAATCCACTAAAGGCAATGATTTTTTTGAGAATTATAGCCTAGGTGGGACTCTAATTAATCCCTAATTAGCCCCTAACTAAACCTAGAAAACCCCCAAATGTGATGCCACTTGGCATCTTTCATATTTGGGTTTTTAAAACACCTTTAAAAACATTTAAAAACACTTAAAAACACTAGTTTTAAAAACTAATTTTCAAAATGAGTTTTCAAAATGGTTTTGACTTTTCTAAACCTCTAACACTAACCAAGATACCGACTAACCCTAGTCTAGCCATGACTCACTCGAATATGGCGCCACCTCGAGTGGGCCCTACTTGAGTTTTTTTTCTTCAAAAAACGATTTTAAAACTTGAAATTGAAGGAGTTTTCAAAAGGATTTTCAAAAGCAATCTTAAAATTAGAATTTTTGAAATGGTATAGGGTTTTAACCAAGTCAGAACTCCTCTGGATATGGTGCCAACTGAGTGGGCCCACATCGAATTTTGAAGAATTTTGAAATAAACACTGAAAATGACTTTGAAAAGGGGTTAAAATCGATATTTGAAATTCAAGATCTTTGAAAATAGGGTCTCAAGCGAACTGGAACTCCAAATTAGAGTCCTGAACTCTTAGGACTCTGTGATTTTGGATTTTAAAAACCAAGTGAAAGAATGTTTTAAAAGAATTTATCAGGAAATGGTGAAAACTAGTCAGGGTCAGACTCCTAACTCAATCAGAACTCTGAAATAGAGTCCTGGATTAACTGGACTCTACAAAATGACCTAATTTTTGAAAACAAATGGAAATAAATAAAAAAACAGAGTAAAAACAATCTTCAAAGCAGACTCCTGGCTGGACTAGGACTCTGGGACAGAGTCCTGATCGGACTAAAACTCTAGATTTTTTGGGTATTTTCCGAAAAACAAATGAAAGAACTTGTCAAAACAGTGAAAACAATAACAAATATTGAAATAAAACAGAGTTCTGATTCAACTGAGACTCTGAGGACAGAGTCTTGATTGAACTAGGACTTTCAGATTTTTGGATTTTCTGAGAAAACAAATGAGAGAATTTTGAAAAACAGTTAAAAACAGGATGAAATCGAAGTTTCGGTTCAGAGTCCTGATCTGATTAGGACTTTGAGAAAGAGTCCTGATTTCGATCAGAACTCTAAGAATTTTGGTTTTTCTGGTAGACAAATGATGAATTTTAAGCAAAGCTTTTGAAAACCAGTGAAAATGAAGTGAGAAAATCAATTTTGGATAGAGTCCTACTTCGATCAGGACTCTGGGGTAGAGTCCTGATTTGATCAGGACTCTGAGATAAAATCTCAGAATTTTGAAATTCTTTGATAAAAGTGTAATTGTTTTGGTAGATCGAAAGATTTCTAAAAGATTCTCTCAAAATTGAAATCAGGATCAGAGTCCTGATCCAACTAGGACTCTCTGAACAGAGTCCTGTTTTGACTAAAACTCTGAGTTTCTGACTCATTTTGAAAGATTTGATTGAAAATAGATAAAATAGTTGTAAAAGATTAGAGTCCCAATCCAATTGAAACTCCGAAGAAGAGTCCTGATCTGACTGGACTCTTGAAGAAGAGTCCTGATCCAACTAGGACTCTGAAATTTTGGCCAAAACAGAAGATTTTGAAAGGTTTTCTTCAAAAACAGGTAAAAAGGTAGTGAAAAATAGAGTTTTGATCCGACTGGAAAAAGAGTCCTGATCCAACTAGGACTCTGAAGTTTTTGGAGATTTTTGAAAAGTAAAGGAATCCAGAAGCGACACCACCTAAATGGGTCTCATCTGAGAATTGAAATCAATTGAAATTGAGTTTGAAATGAATCCAGATTGTTTTCTGAGAAAATATTTCAAAATATGAGGTCCTGGGGTTGGAAAATGATAGAATGTTGAATAAAAACCCAGGTTTTGAAATTGATTTTGAAAAAAAAGCTTTAAAACTCAAATCTGGATTGAATGTTTTGAAAACAGGAGTGCTGGATCTCGAAAATGAGATGGGATGACATGCAATGCTATGCAATGCGATGAAATGTTATGCAAAAATGCATGCAATGATATGCAATGACACATGAAATGTAAGTACTGGATGAGGGTGAAAATTTGGGGTGTTTACAAATCATCCCTCACAGACGCCTCGACAACACAGTCCAAGTTGTTTTGAAGAAAAATTCGAACCAGAATTCATATGTCAAACAATCCAATATATAAGAGGTCAAATAATGGCTTCAGGTACTTAAATTTTCGCAGGATTGAAAACGATCAGTCAACTGATATTGGAGATGGATCGCTCAATCTTTAGATTTACTAGAACTTGAATGAGTGAACATTTAATTCAAAAGCTCACGCAAACCTGGCTTTAAATATAGAGCTGGGATTCGTAATCAAATTCGCAGCTACGTTCATCAAGGTGATGATGAACTATATCAAACATGTCCCTGTACCTGTATCTCAAACCAATCAAACCAACCCTTTTATTGCAGGGACTGCCGTGACTGTGTATAGCAAGACGAACTCTCTCATATGCACCATACCCAATAAGCTATTCCCTTCTGCCCCGCCCTTGATGAGGGATTGTAGGACTGGGGTTATGAATCTTATAAGTTCAATAGGGGATTCCTGGCCCATTGGATGTAAATTGAAAAGACTGATTTATGATAAGATCCAATGACTTACCAACATAGCATAGAATCTCACTGAAGCTACTAAGCATTCAGACCAGACCTGGATCTCCCTGGTAGGTCAGATGCAAATCTGAGAATAAATCGCCAGAACATGACATGAACGCAGGGAGCCATGAAATGCTAACATTCGATTATTTCTAAATTGATTGAAACAAACGACAAAAGAAAAAAAAATGATGAAGGTCAGAAGAACGATAACCGAAAGAAAATGAAAGCCGAAAGTAAAGAATTACATTCTAACAAAATTTGCGATGGATTAAAACAAATGGCTCGATCATGAGAACATCAACAGAATTTGAATATAAACTAGCAAAACTCGATGTTAGATCGCAAATAAAGAAAGAAATCAATGTAGGAGTCAGGGACTCCGTCAGTTTTGCACTGCTATGGACCGATTTGCTATAGACAAATCGGTGGCATAGGGGGTGCTTGGGTGAACCGAAATAAAATCAAAAGTAAACAGGAGAAATTAACAAAAATCCATGAGAAGGAGGAGGGTTCACTGTTTATTCAATGGAGAATTCAGAGGAAAAAAAAAGTGGTAGACACTTACCAAAATGGGGCTTCCTTTCAGAACCGGAATAAAGAGGAAGGAGGAAAGAGGCACAGTGGTCCAAGAAGCTCTCCTTTTGCTTCCCAGGAGTAATGAACGCCCGATGAGAGGAATCGAGATATGCTGAAGGTGGATTGTTTGTCTTCCTTCCTCTCCTTCCCCCCCTTCCCCCCCCTTTTCGTCTCTTGTTGGCCTCCCTTTATAGGGGAAAAGAGAAACTTCGAGAAGGAGACATGCCGTTCAAGATGGGAGGTGAAGATAATGGGAAGTGGTTGATGAAGGGTTGTTGGTGATGAGGGGTCAATGGAGGCCATGGAAGCTGGAAGCTTCGTGAAGGGCGGAGGTTAGCGATCGAAGGTGGAGGATGAAGGTTCGGAGATGGGTGGCTTGCGGAGGAAGAGATGAGAGAGCGGCCGCTGGGGGAGGAAGGCGAGTTAGGGTTTTCAAAACCCTAACTCGACCCTTAAACCTCGAAAATTAGTTTTTCCAAAAAAAGTCCTCCTTTTCAGGTTTTTCTAAAAAGGATGGTTAAAGGTGAGTTTTTCTGCAAAAATCTTCAAAAACCACGTAGTTTTTCCTAATTTCTTTGGTTTTTTGCATGATTTTTTCATTTTTTTGTATTTTTGGAACAGAATCTAAGTTTTTTATACGAAAACAAAGATTAAACACTAATTTTTTGTATTTTTCTGAGAAATATTTACAAGAGTATTTTTCTGAGAATTTCAGACCATTTTGGGGAAATTTCTTCAGATGAATGGGTTTGGACCCAAGTTTTGAGAAAATATTCGAGTTTTAAACCTCGATTTGAGGACTATAACACGATGGATCCAAACGGATACCGGACGAAGTGTCTGAGTTTTTTTCAAAAGGTTATTTTTGATAATTTTGAGAATTTGATTTAAAATTGGATAATGAAGCTCAGATTTTGATGTAGATGTAGATCCGGATCCGAAATTGAGTCAGATATGTAAAATGAATTTAATTTCAACAAAATTTGAGAAACAAAATGGAATTTAGATTTAAAACCGACTCAATTACCCAAAAAAAAATGGGAGAAAAGGGCAAAAAAAAGGGATATTTACAACATTTTGAAAATTTTGGGGTGTTCACAGATGCCCCTCTTTGCTACTAAGCTGGTTGAAAGCCGAGCTTAGTGGCAAAGAAACACTCCAAATTTTGAAAAATGCCTCAGTCAGCCGATTTGAACTGGGTGTGGAAGAATTTATTTTGAAAACACGGCTTTTCGGGCTTAAAACCTTATCCTGAATGGTCCTCGGGGGATGAAATCCTCGACAATGATACGACTGAATGATAGAAATGAGGAAATCGTGATGGGACTTTTGGGTGAAAATCCCAGGGATGGTGAAAGATAAGAATTTTGATCAAGTCTCATGGGTGAGACAAGATCAGCCCTTTGGAATGACTCAGGTTTAGCCCTTAACCTGGATGGGACGAAGATAGATCAAGATAATTTGGATGGGGGAAAGGAAATATAAACGGACCTCGATGGGACATTTTGAGAGAAATGCCTCGTGAGATGAAACTCAAGGACGATCCTTTCCTGGATGGATGTGCAAAGAGCACGGATTCCTTTATGGGGAAAACCATGATGGGACGGGAAGGATTACCTCGTTTGAAACGAGACTCAGGTTTAACCCAAACCTGAAAAAGGAAGATACCTCGAGGTACGAGGTTCAGGCTTAACCCTTAACCTGAAAGGGATGACCACATGGAATCCTTGAGTGAAGAGACCATGATGGGACCTTCGGAGTTTGGATGAACAAATCCGAAAGGGGTTTGCGAAAGGAGGAAGGAAATGGGGTTCCCTAAAGCTTTGAAAAAGGGATGAACTTGGACGTCTCATTGCTGAGACTAAATCAGCTTTTGAATTTAATGACCTCTCGCAGGAAGTACAGGTTTTGTCCCTTAACCTGAGTGGGAACAACCATACGGATTTCTCAAAACCGTGATGGGACATGAGAGATACTTCAACTGAATGAGGCAACTCTTCTGGGAAAGTGAGAGATGGAAAGTAAGGAGTTGTGAGACAACATGAACGATGAATAAGGTAATAGGAGGCGAATCTTTTGACAAAGTGAAAGATGAAGGAGGGCAAATCCTTTTGACAGGAGAAGGCAAATGTGAAATATGAAGAAGGCGATCCTTTTGGTAAGGAGAAGGCAAAAATGTAAGATATGAAGAGGGCAATCCTTTTAACAAGGAGAAGGCAAAATATAAAATATGAAGAAGGCAATCCTTTTAACAAGGAGAAGGCAAGTCTCTCGACAAAGCGAAAGACGAGGAAGGCGATCGTTTAATCAAGGAGAAAGGCAAATCTTTTGACAACGCAAAAAGACGGGAAGGCGATCTTTTTATCAAGGAGAAGGCGAGTCTTTTGACAAAGCGAAAGACGGACAAGGCAAACCTTTCATCAAGGAGAAGGCGAGTCTTTTGACAGAGCAAAAGACGAAGAAGGCAATCCTTTTATCAAGGAGAGGGCGAGTCTCTCGACAGAGCGAAAGACGGAGAAGGCAATCCTTTTATCAAGGAGAAGGCGAGTCTCTCGACGGAGCGAAAGACGAAGAAGGCAATCATTTAATCAAGGAGAAAGGCAAATCTTTTGACAACGCAAAAGACGGGAAAAGGCAATCCTTTTATCAAGGAGAAGGCGAGTCTCTCGACAAAGCGAAAAACGGAGAAGGCAATCCTTTTATCAAGGAGAAGGCAAGTCTCTCGACAGAGCGAAAGACGAAGAAGGCAATCCTTTTATCAAGGAGAAGGTGAGTCTCTCGACAAAGCGAAAAACGAGGAAGGCAACACCAAAATGTATCAAAACGGATGTCAAGTTATTATTTCTTATCAGGAAAGCAGGAAAAATATTGCCAAAGTGATAAAATTGTAGTTGTTTCAAGGTAATTGAAGGTAAGTACTTTCGAAAGATGTTCTTTCTTCCACCTAGAGTATTACCCCCAACTAGGTTAACTCTATAGAATTCAGAATCAAAGCCAAATTTTTGTTGGTTTTCTTCAAGGATGCTATCAATTTTCGTGATATGAAAGGAGAGGAGATATTCTTAGCTTCATAAAAGCAATTAAATAGAAAGATATTGATGGAAGAATTTCACATAGGTAAAGAAGATTCTTTGCAGTTTGGGCAGTTTGATATCCTGGGCATTTTCCCATGATGATATTTTTGCACTCTTTTGAGTCGAGGGGCTTTCTTGGGCTTTTACATCATCCTTCATTTTGGAGATGTCCTGACTTTTTTCTCTTTTTCAGGGAAGGGTACGTCACAAACTCCTTCATCTTGGAGATGTTCTGATCCTTCATTTATCTCAGAGATTATATATGATGGTATTGACTCAAAGGTATTTAGATGATAGCTGGAATCAAATATCTTTTAGGGTTTATCGGTAGGTCCATCACATCCGCCTTCATCTCGACGGTGATCCGAACTTTCCCTGGAAGGATCTGTCGCAAACTCCATCATCTTGGAGATGTTTCAAACCTTCTTTGGCCCCAGGGGTCTACTCGCTTAATTTGCCTTCATCTTGACGACAATTGAGAGATCCCTTTTGCGGATATTTGATTTGCAGCTTAGCTGACTTGAGGAGACATGGATTGGGTAGGTTCTCTTTTTTTTTTACTGCCCAGGATATTTCCACTGTCTTACTGTCAAAGAATAATCTTTAAGAATGTGCCATAGTTATGATCAATATCAGCTCATTTATGGCTCTTCAGCATCATTGAATGTTTCCTTCACCGGTCATGTCGAAGATTTTTCTTCATCCTCTTGGTTGACCAACAGAAAATTTAAAGTTTGAGCCTTTCTTCACAGAAGCTTCACCCTTTTGGAAGAAATACTAAAGGAGATCTGGGGAAATTCTTTATGAAATAAAAGCTTTGAGATCAACAACTATTTTATGGCAATTTGGCAAGATATTCCTGAAATCCTTGATGACAAAACCTTTGCTTAACATCGAATTTTGACATATCAGTGGAATTCTGGGGAAGAATCCAACATGAGGCTGAATTCTGAAGTTAAATGTAAATTTAAAGTTCTGAAGGTAAATGTGAATTTAAAGTTCTGAAGGTAGGCTTGGCATCAAACAAGATTTTGAAGGTAAGCTTTTAAAAGGGTATCCGAATCAGGACTCGGATTATACAAGGAAAACAGGGAAATTTTAAAATTCGAGTTTTCAAGGGAACTGGGAGGTTCGAGTCGGGGCTCGAATCTCAAGGAAAAAAACTTGAACATTTGTTATCATCGCAAAATTTTTACTTTTGCAAGTCAAACTGACCTTTGAAATAGTTTTTGAAAATAACTCGCCTCCGTTTTAAAATGCGGGATTATTCCGAAGAATGGGACTCGCCTGTCGGTACGAGATTCAACCGTTCCTGCCACCTTTAACAGGGGTAATTGAACCAAGGATCAATCTTATGCTCTACTCTATTCAACTTGTCTAAATCATATTCTAATTTCTAAATGCACATAGAATCAGGCATGTGCTATGAATTTTCAGAAAATGCACATTTTGAAAACATGATGTTTGCTTTGAATGATTGAAATATAAAATGTAAATCTTGGAAATGATATCACATGAGAAATCGTGAAATGGGATTTGAAATGTACTTCTGAGAGAAGTAAAAATCGATTTTGAGAAATCCTTGACATTTAGTGAAAATCGATTCTGAGAGACTTGGTTTCTCTGACTTCAAACTTTGAAATTGAAATTCTAACTTAGAAAATTTGAATTTGGAACTTGGGAAACACTTGAAATATTCTTTGAAATTCAATGCTTTTGGGAAAATCGATTTTGAATAAGACTTAGGAAATTTTGAAGGATTTGATTCCTTTGACTTGGAATTTGAATTGGAATTGGAATTGGAAAATTCATGAAATGAATGAATATGATTTTGAGGAATTGAGAAATACTTTTTGTATTTTTGAGAAATGCAGTGCATTTTGAAGTTAGCCTAAGAGTGTAGGCTGAATGTAGCTAATATGAAGATCATAAATCTAGATATCCTTCATATTCTGACTATGGCCATAAATACAAATTCCACCAAGTTTATAAACTTCATAGAAGCTAGTGCATGTGTCATTCGTGTAAACCATAGTGAGTTTGAATATGCATGAATCATCATCCATCACACATTAACATTATTTAAAAAAATAAACTATATGCAATGCTGCCTAAGCTAAGCAGGAAATGTAAATTCTTATTCCAAAGTTTAATTTAATTTACATCACTATTGAAATTTAAATACATGAAAAAAATAAAGTCTTCAATGTACCTGCAAAACTAGAAAACTTTGTTAGTGATGATATGTTGGCTTTTCTAGATTTATCCAGCAATATCAGGAAATTACTGGATTTTGCTAGATATAAGCCTTTTCGCCATGATTTCCTTAAATCAAAATGATAAAGTATGAAATAAAATTGAATAAATAAGGAAGATAAGATATGAAATTTCGAAATTGGGGTCAAAATGACCAAAATACCCCTAATAACAAGACTATGGCCTTGAAATTAGGGTTTTCAGAAAGATATTTGGTAAAATGCAAGTTTTGAAATTCAAATGCAAATAAACTAGGCTAAATATGATATGACATGATTAAAAATATGAAAATTAGGGTTAGGGATTTCGAAATTTAGGTCAAATGACCAAATTGCCCCCGATAGCAAGACTATGCCCATGAAATCAGGGTTTTCTGAAATAGATTTTGGTAAAAACTTAGGTTTTATGCACTAAATGAAATCAAATGAGCATCAAATTAAATATAAAGCATCCTAATATGATTATGAACATGATTAAACCCTAAAAATATATGCTTATGCACGAAAATCCAAGAATATCACAAAAACTGTGATTTTAGCAGTGTTTTTGGATCTTTCAAGAACCCGGTTTTGCAATTTTATTTATTCAGAGATCAAATGGATTCCAAAATCCATAAAAATTGGTACCTGCACTTGTTATAACCCTAATGTCGAATTGGAATTATAAAAATAATTTTTTGACATTGAATTAATCCGAAAATTGCATTAAACCCTAAAAATATGCTATTTTTGACCTAATTCACCAACCAGTCTCAGTCCAAGACCTGAACCAGGGGTCAAATCTCCATGAAAATCCATGAAATTTTACAGAGACTAACTAAGAATAAAAACAAAGATTTTCCAATTTACATATCGGAAAAAGCATCTCCGGTTAGGGAAAAACCCTTCCGGCAATCTGAGCTAAAATATATCACTTTTAACAGGGATAAAAACAGCTGTTTCAGATTGAAAATACAAACATAAATAGAAATCCTAAACAAAAATCTCTTTAATTTTAGTGGTGAACAGTAGACAGAAAAATAACAATACTCACTTTTTACAGATCTAAAATCGGATCTATGGTTTGGGATTTATGACTAACACAAGTCTGATTAGGGTTTTGGTAAACCCTAACGAGTTTTAAATTTAAAAACAGATTCTCTAAAAGGGGAAAAATACTAAACAGTGATCAAAAAATCCTAAAATTTCACAGCAGACAGATCTACTCAATGTGAATCCATAGCACTTTACATATCTAAAATCGGATATTGGATGAGAAAAATATCATCATATCAAGTCACCCTCTTGATTTTAACACCGATTTTAAAGTTTTAAAAACCCGATTTGATGTCTGATTTTTTTGACAGGGTTCTCGAGATCCAAAACCTCTGATTTTTCTACAGTAACTCAACAACTCATTCATGCATCACATATAAAAAAATCAGAAATAAACAATGAGTGCTTCAATCCAAAATAGCATCATTTTTACTGTTCTAAACCTAGAACACACAGAAATTTAAGAAACTTGAAAAACCATGCATTAACTAATGTAAATAAATAAGATAAATCATAAAACAGTAAATAAAAATTATTTCTATGCTATAGAACGTAAAACAAACATGAATAAACCATGAAAATAAATTAAAAACAGGGAATCAATGGCTGGAATTTGATATCACCTGTAAAACATAGATTTAACCCATTAAAAAGGGTAAATCATATATTTTATTGGTTAATAATGCAAAGAATCATGTTAAAATCCATTCTAATGGATTAAAATCCCTGTAAATCATCCAAAACAGGGTTAGATCACCTTCTTGGATTGTTCTTGTTGGTTCTTGATGGTTCTTGAGGTGAAACCATGGTTGATCTTCCATAAGGAGAGGTGTCCAAGCCTAAATCTATGTTTAAAGCATTAAAAAGCATTAAATAAAATAAGAAAAGTGAAGAAGTTCATACCTTGGAGTTGCAGCAATGAAGGAAGGGCTGGAGAGGAGAGAGAAACTCCAAGATTTGCTCCTAAGGTGGCTGGAAAAATCGTCCCTCCTATGGGGGCCTTTTATAACAATTTTTTAGGTTTTAAAAATTAGCAATTTTGAAATTATTGGACTTCTAAAAGGGGGGCGATTTTGGGGTGGAGTTACCTAACTACCCCTAGTCTAAATTATCCTAAATAGTTCCTAATTAACCCCTAGCTAAACCTAAGAATCTCCCAAATGTGGTGCCACTTGGCATTCTCTCACATTGGGTTTTTAAAACACTTTTAAAAACCTTTAAAAACACTAGTTTTAAAAACTAACTTTCAAAAATGAGTTTTTCAAAATGGTTTTGACTCTTCTAAACCTTCAACACTTACCGGGACATCAACTAACCCTAGTCTAGCCCTGACTTACTCGAATATGGCGCCACCCCGAGTGGGCCCTACTTGAGTTTTTCAAAAAGTGATTTTAAAACTTGAAATTGAAGGAGTTTTCAAAAGATTTTCAAAAGTAAACTTAAAATTAGAATTTTTGAAATGACATAGGGTTCTAACTGAGTTAGAATTCTTCTGGATATGGTGCCAACTAAGTGGGCCCACATCGAGTTTTGAAGAATTTTGAAATAAACACTGAAAACAGCTTTGAAAAGGGGTTAAAATTAATAATTAAAATTCAAGATTTTTAAAAATAGAGTTCAAGCAAACTGGAACTCCGAGTTAGAGTCCTGAGCTCTTAGGACTCTGAGATTTTGGATTTTAAAAGCCAAATGAAGGAATTTTTGAAAAGATTTCATCTAAAATGGTGAAACAAGTCAGAAAATACTGTCAGGGTTAGACTCCTAACTCGATCAGGACTCTGAAATAGAGTCTTGGATTAATTGGACTCTACCAAATGACCTAATTTTTGAAAACAAACGGAGAAGATTTAAAATGGAAATTAAACAGATTTCAAAACAGACTCCTGACTGGACTAGGACTCCGGGACAGAGTCCTGATCGGACTGAAACTCTAGATTTTTTGGTATTTTCTGAAAAACAAATGAAAGAACTTGTCAAAACAGTGAAAACCATAACGAATATTGAAATAAAACAGAGTTCTGATTCAACTGAGACTCTGGGGACAGAGTCCTAATTAAACTAGGACTCTCCAATTTTTGGATTTTCTGAGAAATCAAATAAGAGGATTTTGAAAAACAAGTGAAAACAGGATGAAATTGAAGTTTTGGTTCAGAGTCCTGATCTGATTATGACTCTAAGAAAGAGTTTTGATTCGATCAGAACTATAAGAATTTTGGTTTTCTAATAAACAAATGATGAAATTTGGGCAAAGCCATTGAAAACCAGTGAAAATGAAGTATAAAAACCAATTTTGGATAGAATCCCACTTCGATCAGGACTCTGGGGTAGAGTCCTGATTTGATCAGGACTCTGAGATAAAACCTCAGAATTTTGAAATTCTTTGATAAAAGTGTAATAGTTTTGGTAGATTGAAAGATTTCTGAAAGATTCTCTCAAAATTGAAATCAGGATCAGAGTCCTGATCCAACTAGGACTCTCTGAACAGAGTCCTGTTTTGACTAAAACTCTGAGTTTCTGACTCATTTTGAAAGATTTGATTGAAAATAGATAAAATAGTTGTAAAAGATTAGAGTCCCAATCCAATTGAAACTCTGAAGAAGAGTCCTGATCTGACTGGACTCTTGAAGAAGAATCCTGATTCAACTAGGACTCTGAAATTTTGGCCAAAACAGAAGATTTTGAAAGGTTTTCTCTGAAAATAGGTAAAAAGGTAGTGAAAAGTAGAGTTCTGATCCGACTGGACCCTGGAAAAAGAGTCCTGATCCAACTAGGACTCTGAAATTTTTGAAGAATTTTGATAAGTAAAGGAATCCAGAAGCGACACCACCTAAATGGGTCTCACCTGAGAATTGAAATCAATTGAAATTGAGTTTCAAATGGATCCAGATTGTTTTCTGAGAAAATATTTCGAAATATACAGTCCTGGGGTTTGCAAGTGACAGAATATTGAATAAAAACCCAGGTTTTGAAATTGATTTTGGAAGAAAAAGTTTTAAAACTCAAATCTGGATTGAATATTTTGAAAACACGAGTGCTGGATCTCGAAAATGAGATGGGATGACATGCAATGACATGCAATGCTATGCAATGCGATGAAATGATATGCCAAATGCATGCAATTATATGCAAAATGTGTGCAGTGATATGAAATTACATATGAAATGGACAAAGACTGGATAAGGGTGAAAATTTGGGGTGTTTACAGATGCCCCTCTTTGCTACTAAGCTGGTTGTAAGCCGAGCTTAGTGGCAAAGAAAACACACCAAATTTGGATTATAAAAATGCCCCAGTTAGATGAATCTGACTGGGTATGAAGGAATTAATCCAAGTGATGATGGTAGATATGAAATGGAGTATAAGGATAAAATTTTATTTCAAAAGAAAGTAAGATTCAGGTTTTGCCCTTAACCTGGATGGGACCGGAAATACCTCGTATGGAACGAAGCTCAGGCTTAACCCTTAACCTGACCGGGTTGAAAATGGAATACCTCATCAAAGGAGGCTCAGGTTTGTACCCTTGACCTGATTGGGTGGGAAATGGAATACCTCATCAAAGGAGGCTCAGGTTTATACCCTTAACCTGATCGGGCAAAAAATGAAATACCTCATCAAAGGAGGCTCAGGTTTAATACCCTTAACCTGATTGGGCGGGAAATGAAATACCTCATCAAAGGAGGCTCAGGTTTATACCCTTAACCTGATTGGGTGGAAAATGGAATACCGCATCAAAGGAGACTCAGGTTTGTACCCTTAACCTGATCGGGCAGAAAAATGGATGGAATCCTCGAAAGAAGAGACCGTGATGAAACCTCTGGATTTCTGCACAATGAATCCGATAGGGGTTTTGCAAAAGGAAGGAAATTGGGGTCCCTAAAGTTTGAAAAGGGATTGATTTTGGGCGCCTCATTGCTGAGACTAATTAACTTTTGAAATTGCCTTTTGCTGAAATTGGTGGCTTAACCTCAAGCCGAAATTGGACTGTCTATGGTGGGACAGTGGGGACACAGGGAAGTGTGCGAATCTGAGAGCCCGTGCGCTCAGATTATACCAAAGAAGGGAAGGAATCTTGAAAACTCCCGTAATCAAGTCCTAAAAGGGATAACAACTGATGTCAGGATGCGCCAAAGATGAACCTCAAGCTCTCGCTTCACGTCAGGATAGCTAGAAAATATTGTCAAAATGTTGAAAATTATTGTTGATTCAAAATAATTGAAAGTGATGCACATTATTTTGAAAGTATTCCCTCTTTTCTACCTAAAGTATTACCTCCAACTGGGCTTAACTCCGTAGAATCAAAATTCGAATTCAAATTGCTTGCGATTGACTTTCTTTCAAGGAAGCTATCAATTTCCTTGATATGGACGGAAAAGAAAGTATTCTTGATATTGCGAGCTCTATTAGTGAAAGAATATTGATAAAAGAATTTCACAAAATTAAAGAAGATTCTTGATAGATTTGGCAGTCTGATATCCTGGGATTTTTTTCTCATGATGATCTTTCTGCACTTTTTTTTTTTAGCAGATTGGAGCTCTCTTGGATTTTTGGGGAATTACATCATCCTTCATTTTGGAGATGTCCTGACTTTTCTCTCTCTTTTTTTTTTTTGGAAGGGTACGTCACAAACTCCTTCATCTCAGAGATGTTCTGATCCTTCTTTTCTCTCAGGGATTATATTGACGATTATTGGCTCTTTGGTTGGGAATCTCTTGATGATAGCGGGAATTAAATATCCTTTAGGGTTTGTCGGTAGGCTCATCACACTCGCCTTCATCTCGACGGTGATCTGAACTTTCCCTAGAAGGATCCGTCACAAACTCCGTCATCTTGGAGATGATCCAAATCTTCTTTGGCCCCGGGGGTCTACTCGCCTAATTCGCCTTCATCTTGACGACAGTTGAGAGATCCCTTTTGCAGATATTTAATTGCAGCTTAGGTGATTGAGGAGATATAGAGATTGAGTGGATTTTTCTGTATTGCCCAGGATATTTCGACTGCTTTATTTTTCAAGAATGGTCTTTAGAAATGTGCCATTGACTGCGATCAATATCAATCACTCATGGCTTTGCAACGACATTGAATATTCTTTGCTGGCCATATCGTGGATTTATCCTTCATCCTTTTGGTTGGCCAATAGAAAGATTTTGAACTTTGAATCCTTTTTCGCGAAAGCTTTGTCCTTTCAGGAGTAATACTGAAGGTATTCTGAAGTAATAATTTTGTGCAATAAAGATTTTTGAAATCAACAAATATTTAATGACAAATTGGCAAAATTTTCTTGAAATCCTTTTGCGAAAGCGAGCATTTGAAGCACAACGTAACACATCCATGACAGAAATTCTCTTCTCCTTTCCCCAAAAGAGAAGATTCAGAAATGGGAATTAGAAATTACTCCTCTCTTCCCTGAAGAGGAGGTGTTTGCAAAACGAACTTTCGAAGAGAAATTAAGCTTTCGTCAAAACTTCCTAACATTAGGCTTCTCTTATGGAAAGGGGGCCGGAATTGGTGAGGTTGGTAAATTGGTCACGAAGGAACGAGTTCATCACACTCTCCCTGAAAAGAGGGTCCTTCATGATGAAATGGCCTAGTCTGAAATTATGGGCACAAGAAAAGCGAACTTCCGTCGAAGCTCTCCCTGAACTAAGGGTTCCTTGTATGAAATTAGAATTTTGTTTTGCAAACGGTTCACAAAGGCACGAGTCCCTTCAAACTCTCCCTAAAAAGGAGCTAAGTGAACGAATTGGATAGCAAGCGAAAAGAGCGAGCTCCCTCGAACTCTCCCTATACAAAGGGTCTCTCGCAAGAGAAATTTTTGGAATTGGTATTGAGTGACCAAAAGGTCGAAATTTGGAATTTTGAATTTTGAATTTTTGAAATTGGAATTTTGATATTTGAAATTAGAAATTGGAAGTTTGGAATTTGGAATTTGATATTCGGAAATTGGAAATTAGAAATTGGGAATTTTGGAATTTGGAAATTGATATTTGGAAATTGGAAATTGGAAATTGGAAATTTGGGAATTTTGGAAATTGATATTCGGAAATTGTGAATTGCCCTAAAGGTCGAAATTGGAAATTTGAAATTTGGATTCTGAAATTTGGTATTTGAAATTGGAAGTTGGACATTTGGAAATTGGAAATTTTGAAAGTTTGAAATTTGAAATTCGAAATTGGAAATTAATTGACCCGAAGGTCGAAATTGAAATTGATTGACCCTGAGGTCGAAATTGGCAAATTTAAAAATTGGAATTTTGGAATTTGATAAATGATCATTGTGAAGGCTGAACCCAAGAGGTTGACTGACATGACCATTCAGTGGAACACTAATACGAGTGCTCAATTTTGAAAGAATACCGGTATGAATACCGGGTTTTGAAAATGTGTCAATATAGACATTGGATTTTGAGAACGTACCAGTTCGAGCACTGGGTTTTGAAAATGCACCAGTTAGAATATTGGATTTTGGTTCAATACTGGTGATTGTCTTTCAATCTTGAATCGTTAGGAATTGTGATGGGATTGATAGTTGAAATCTCAATACTGACCAGATCGTTATTAATGCGATTGAATGCAAATGAATGCAAATTGATGCACATGAATGCACAAGTGTGTGGAATGAGAGATTTGTTTATCCTGCCTGCATACAAGATATTTGTAGATAAAAACAAAATTTTAAAATGCCCCAGTGTAACTGAGAAAAAGAATTTTGATTATTATTGAAGAAAATTTGGAAGAATTACAAAGAATAGGGAATTGTTCAAGTATAGAATTTTTTCAAATGTCGGGCATTGATGGGATCTGGTAATTCTATTCCATCAGCATTGATGAGCCGATATGAATTGCGAGGTAGTGCCTCTTTGACAACATAAGGACCTTCCCAATTTGGCGACCATTTGCCACCCAGGCGGTGCCTGAGATAAGCTGTTGATCTGAGCACTAGATCATTGACCCGAAATTTTCTCTCAATGACAGATTTTGCATATTGTTGGGCTATCCTCTGGCGATAGGATTGAGCATGCTCTGCTGCTCTGAGCCTTCTTTCATCGAGCAAATCAAGTTGTACCAGTCGCTGCTGTTGATACTGATCAAGAGGTAATTCTAGAAGTGATGCAAATTTCAGAGCAGGTTTCTGAACATGTAGAGGCAGTACTACTTCAGTTCCGTAGACAAGTTCTGACGGAGTAGCATTAGTTGGAGTTCGAATGGTGGTTCTGTATGCCCATAATACATCATGAATCTTTTCATGCCAGTCACGGCCCGTTTCTAAAGTTCGCTCCAGGATTCGAATCAGAATCTTGTTGGTGGCCTCTGCTTGACCATTCCCTTGAGGATAATAAGGAGCGGAAAAATGATGATGAATTTTGAACTTTGAGCTGAATGTCCTCATTCTCTCATTCTTGAAATGACTGCCATTATCCGACACAATATCATGCGGTATACCGAAACGACAAAGGATATTCTTATAGATGAAAGAAACCACGTGTCGACCTTCTACTGTGCGTAGAGTGACTGCTTCTACCCATTTAGTAAAATATTCTGTTGCGGCAAGGAAATATTTATGACCATTAGAAGCTGAAGGAGTGATGGGGCCTACAACATCGAAAGCCCACATGGAAAATGGCCATGGCGAGACGACAAATTGCAAGTATGTTGCTGGCGCATGAATAGAAGGCGCATGCATCTGACATTGAACACACTTCTTCACAAAACGATAGCAATCTTGTTGCATAGTTCTCCAATAATATCCTGCTCGGATGATTTGTTTAACGAGAGTCTGATAGCCAACATGACCACCGCAAATGCCTTCATGTGCTTCTTGCACAACTTCTTTGGCTTCTTCTTCGTCCAAACATCTGGAATACTCAGAACTGAATCCACGACGATAAAGGACGTCGGCAAGAATAAAATATCGAGCAGACATGCGTTGAATTGCTCGTTGCTCTCTCTTTGATAATTTTGGAGGAAATTCGCCAGTTTTAATGAAATTCTTGATATCATGATACCAGGGCTTCTTCTTTTGCTCAGCCTGGTTTATCTGCTCTACTGGGACGAAAGCGGGTTGGTCAAGTCTGCCAATTTCAAATGAGCGACAAGATTCTCCACTCCTGAAAGACATGATGGATCCCAGATTAGCTAAACTATCTGCAACTTGATTGAAATCTCTCTTGATATGAAAAAGTTGGAATTCTTCGAATTTGTTGGCAAGAGCTGAGACAATCTTCTGGTAAGGAAGTAATTTCTGATCTTTCACTTGCCATTCGGCTAGGACTTGATTGACGATTAACAAAGAATCGCCATAAGCATGCACTCTTCTGACATTAAAGTCCTGTAGAATTTTCAGACCTTGTATCAAAGCTTCATACTTGGCCATATTGTGAGTGCACTGAAAATCCAGTTTGAGAGAAAAGAGAATCATCTCTTTCTCTGGTGTGATTAGCAGAATTCCGATTCCTATGCCTGCCATATTCTTGGAACCGTCGAAGAATAAATTCCAAATTGGGGATTGTTTAATATTGCAGATCCGCTCATCGGGGAAATCATCCTCAGTTTTAACATCCTCTGCTAGAGGAAAATCTGCTAATTGGTCTGCAATTGCTTGGCCTTTGATAGATTGCTGAGAGACATATTCCAAGTCGTATTGCATTAATAGGACTTGCCATTTGGCGATTCGTCCGCTGAGAAATGGTTGTTCAAGAACGTACTTGAGAGGATTTAATTTAGATAGAATCTTGACTTCAGACGCCAATAGATAATGTCTCAATTTCTGACACATCCATACCAGAGCTAAACACGTCTTCTCTATCTGAGAGTATTTCTTCTCGTAATCAATAAAGGTCTTGCTCACATAGTAAATGGCATGTTCTATCAAGCTGCCTTCTTCGTATTGCGCCAAGAATCCGCCGCAAGCAACTTGATTAACTGAAATGTATAGCAATAGGGGTTTCCCTAATTCTGGCGGCTTTAAAATAGGAGGATTGAGAAGATATTTCTTGATGCGTTCGAACGACTGCTGACACTCTGGTCCCCATTCGAACCTCACTCCTTTTCTGAGCAAATGATTGAAAGGCTCACATCTCATGGCCAAATTAGAAATGAATCGCCGAATTGATTGCATGCGTCCTTGAAGGCTACGCAATTCTTTGAGATTAGTCGGGGGCGACATGCCAATGATAGCTTTGGCCTTAGCGGGATCCATTTCTATCCCCTTCTTGCTGACCAAGAAGCCTAGCAACTTGCCTGATTCGACTCCAAAGACACATTTTTGTGGATTGAGTCTTAGCTTGTAAAGAATGAGTCGCTTGAAGACTTGATTAAGAGCTTCGATGTGATCTTCCTCTTCTTTGGATTTCACCAGAATATCATCAACATATGCATCCATAGTCTTGTGCATCTGATCATGGAAAATAACGGCCATAGCGCGCTGATAAGTGGCTCCAGCATTCTTAAGCCCAAAAGGCATAACCGTGTAACAGAAAGTGCCCCATGGCATGGTAAAGGATGTTTTGGATTGGTCACGAGCGGCCAACTTGATTTGATTATATCCGAAGCATCCGTCCATAAAGGAGAACATAGCATGCCCGGCTGTGCTATCGACTAGGAGATCAATGTTTGGGAGCGGATAGTCATCCTTTGGAGTGGCTTTATTGAGATCACGGAAGTCGATACAGATTCAAACTTTACCATTCTTCTTAGGAACTGCTACGATATTTGCCAACCAATCCGGGTAATCAATTGCTCGAATGAATCCTGCTTTAAGCAGATCTTCAAGTCCTTCTTTGACCTGTTGCTCGATTCGAGGATCCATTTTTCTCAACTTCTGCTTAACTGGTTTCACCTCAGGCTTCAGAACGAGGCGATGTTCCACCAATTTCGGATCTAAACCTGGCATATCCTCATAAGTCCATGCGAATACTTCTTCATGCTGCTTGAGGAAATTAGTGAGCCTTTCTTTCTCTCCTGGGCTCAAACCACTGCCAATCTTGAGAATTCTAGGATCGTCTTCTGATCCGATATTGATATCCTCAGTCGGGTCTTGAACTAAGGATGACGGCTCATCTTGCTTCTGAACCGATGCAAATTCTGGCAGTTCTTGAAGAGCTGAATCGAACTCTGCGGATTCTTCCGGCTGTTTTGCGGTCTGACTGCATTCTGTTCTTATTCTGACCTGATGAATTATTGCTGATTTCGAACAAGCTTTTGGATTAAAGACGAGCTTCTTGATAGATCGGGAAGACATTCTGAAAATTGGAGGATAAATTGATTTAGGGAAATTGCTCATCATGAAATAAATTGCTTTTATTGAAAATAATTGGAAAGATAAAAGAGCAAAATGATTTCAATTTTATGAAGATTTAATACTGAGGAGTAAAGAGACAAATGGCACCAAGATAGACAAAAGGAAACTGGCAAACTTTATTGAAAGATAGAATTAATCAAAATGACAATGATGAAAATGAAATGGGATATCATCCCGACAAAAGAATAAAAAAGGAAAGACAAAGGAATTCTTCTAATGCACTCCCTTAATGAAAACAGTGCCCTTCCGAGATCTTCGGCCATTAAAGCCCAATCCGGCCCTTTTAGGGCAGTGCTGAGGAATCACTGGTTCAAGACGACCATCTTCATTTTTTCCCAAGCCTTGGAAAGGCTGGTAGCCATGCTTCACTAGTAAATCAAATCCCTTTTTAGCTTTCATAAATTGGGAGAATAGAGGATGATCCTTAAGTGTGCTGTAATCAATTCGTCCTCCAATCTTGAAGAACTGTGGACCTCCCCATCGGGTCGTAGCCACCGTATGCTCGGGTTGCTCTGCCGTCTGCATTATTCCTGAATCCTCTTCGAAGCTGACCTCTTCAATACCCCTAATGCTAGGGATATCAGTAGTGAAAGAGGGCCTAGGAACCATGGGCTGTGCTAGCCTCTGCTCCGGATCTTCGCCTAAGACTGTCGTGATCATACCACCTTTTGACCACTTGATGCACTGATGCAGAGTAGACGGTACTGCGTTTGTGTTGTGGATCCATGGTCTCCCGAGAAGTAGATTATAAGTGGGCGGCACATTGACCACGTGAAAGAGAATTGAATGGACCGAGTAGTCAATGAAGATCTCCAGGAAGATTTTTCCTTTCGCTGTTTGGCCATGATTGTCGAATCCATAAATGGTGATCGGATCCGGGATGTACTCTTCTTCTTTTATGCCCAGAGCTTTGGCGGTCATTTCCGGACATATATTGAGGCTGCTGCCTCCATCGATCAGCACATGAGGAACTGTCATCCCTCTGGTTCGAACCACAACATACAAGGCATTGTTGTGAAATACATGAGGTTTAGGGAGATCCTCATCGGAGAAAGTAACTGGAGCATTAGTCATGGCCTGATTGACTATGTGGGCCATGTCTTCCGGAGTTATGCTTGGTTTCACCTTGATTTTCTGCAACAGATTATTTAATACTTGCTGATGTTTAGCGGAAGCTTGGGTTAAGTCCAAAATTGAGACATTGGATAATGCTGTAATAGGCTTTAGAGTGGATGTCTCGCTTTTCTTTGGGGCGGACTTAATGAGATGCTTAGGGAGCCATGGCATACTTCTGGCTACCTCGGGAGATATCCCAGCGGGCTTGTCAGATACTTTAAATTTGCCGAAAGCTGAAATAAGGTCCATCTTCTGGGCCTTGGACCGAGCCTGCTGCAATACTAGGACTTGATGCTGAGCTTGCATGTCATTTTCAGAGCACGGCCTGATATGCACCTGTGGTCGAAACAACTATTCGGTAATGACTACTGTAGAATGACGAGGAAATGGCTCTTTTAGAATATCTATATTTTCATCTTCCGCACCTTCTACCAGAAGATTTTTATCAATAAGGTCCTGAACAATGTTCTTCAGAACGAAGCAATTCTCAGTGTTGTGCCCCACTGTTCGATGAAATTTGCAGAATTGGTCTTTGAATTTTCCCATAGGAGCGGAAGGATCGACCAGCCTGGGCAATTTGACCATCTCCTTGGTCAACAGGTACTCGAGCACAGTCTTGAGTGATTAATCTAATGGAGTGAACTTCCTCTCATAGCTCCATCCTTCGTGCTTCACTTTCTCTCAGGGTTTTGGTCCCTGCTCCAGCTGAAGCGGCTTGTTGAATTGCGGGATCGACTTTCCTTTCTGGTCATTCTTGTTTGAACCTCCTGCCCCATAACAGAAGTCTCTATTCTGCCCCTTGCGATGATTCCATTTATTATTACTGACAGAATTAGTGAAGTGAGTCTTCTCTTTTGACTCGTTCTGGCCGCTGTTCTTGGTGAAAGTGAAACCTTCGTAGAAACCATTCTCCATACTCAATTCGAGCCATTCGGCTCGCTCTGTTAACTCTATAAAGGTTCTGGATGGCGCGGTGGAGATGAGGCCTTTTAGAGGCTGCGAGAAATTGCTTAGAATCAAGGACAAAACATGCCCTTCTGATATGGGGTCTCTCATCTTGTTGCAAGCTGACCTCCAGCGGTGGATAAAATCTCGGGCCTTTTCATTTTCTCTCTGTTTCAGGCCACAGAGGTGGCTGAGGGTCGGGAGCGCCTCAGCATTGAATAGAAAGCGCTCAATGAACATATTCACCACTGTATCAAATTCTTTCAGCTCTATGGGGTTGATGTGCTCCGAGTACCATTTAGCTGCCGTTCCCTCCAGACTGCGAGGGAAGCAAAGGAAGAGTGCCCGATTGTCACGCTTGAATCATGAACATTCAGCGAAAAACATGGCGAGGTGAGCCTTAGGATCGCCAGAACCATCAAACTTGATAAATTTTCTGGGGAGATTATCCAGATGGTCATCCCCATCTAAACCATCATAGAAGTCTTTGCTGGTGAAGACTTTCTTGCCCTTGTCGCGGGCCTGCAGATCTTTGACCATTTTCATCATGTCTTTTAGCTGTGACTGAGTAGGGTCATCAACAGACTGATTTTTGGATTTGTAAGCCGACCCCTGGCCCTGAGTCGACCTTTTGAATTCGTGTTTATTTTCACATTCCTTGTCAGTATCATCTGCTGATTCTGATTCATCAGATACGTCCTCATGACGACTCTGCTTTTTGATACTTTTCACATTCTTGGCGGCATGACCCTTATCTTTCTGTTTGGTCTGAATTTGCTCAGTACTGGCCTCAGCTTGCTCTGCCAGCATCCTGGTCATCATTTTCTTGAACATGACGTACATTTGAGGATCAATGTCATCCTCAACCTGCTGTCCCTGATTTTTAGCTGATCGAGGGGAGTCCATTTCCTCTTCCGAAGCGGCTGAATATGCGACGCCTTCAACTGATAGGGTTTTCTTTCCGGACCTTGTATGAACCATCCGGTATCACAAATGTTCTCTTGAATATTGTTGATGCTCTCTGCAAGGTAGGATTGATGGTTAGGTTTCTGAAGGAAGTTTGGTTGGAGGAAAATATTTATTGAGAATTTTGGTAGACAATTGAAATAATATCCCATTACTAGGGATTGAGTCGTCGCTGGAGTTACGACAATTGTGCTGCTATTCTTTGCAAAATAAACAACTGGAAATATGCCTTGTTACCTAGGCGAGGTCGTCAAACCAAAGTGAAATGTAAAATAAAGGAATTTTATTGAGGGGAAAAACATGATTTTATCAATAATACACTTGACAGAGGGGAGGGGGACAAACAATTTTCCACCACTCTGGATAATCAGAAGATACACGAGGACCAGGAAAAATAGTAAGACTGACAAAGGAATCCCAGCCATGTCTGGCAGAATGGTATGCTCCGGACCACTGATCTGATGAGAGGTCGAATTCTGGCAGAACCCCGGATAGTGGACGAATCTCTACGCGCTTCTGCCTCTGAGAGAACTGCCTGACGCACCGCTCTGGATGATAGTATGCGCAGAAGAACGGGCCAAGTAGTCTGAACCGCTTGCCGTAAGCGTAAGTATATCTGGGAGGTGATTCCTGACGATCAAAGTAATCCCATACGACTTCTTCCTCCTGAAGGTTGTCGATCAGGAACCGGTATCGCGCAACTGGAAGAAGCTTCTCTCCATTGTATCTGAATGAACTGGCTCGGGCTGGCACATGCCGGAGGAACCAAGACTGCAAGGCATAGGTGCACCCTTCGACTAGGATCGACTCTCCGAGTGCGAAATGAGTCAACCCTTGGTATAGAAAGGCGAGTGCGGCCATGGCTATTGAGAGGCGGCTGGTCTGTCGACTTCCCCATCTCCTCATAAGCTGAACTATTCTGATATCCATGTAATTCCGTCCATCGGGAAAGAAAGCTAACCCCACCGTGCACAGAACCATCGCGTGCTGAATTCTCTCTCGAGCTGTCCTAGACAACGAACTGACTTCCACAAATGTCCCATACTGTCTGTAGATTTCGAGCAGGTCCACATATTCGTTTCCATCCTCCTCTATCAATGGCCAAGACTTGCGTCCTGTCATGCGAGCTAAGGCATCCTTAGGGTCCAGACCCTTAACATTAATCAGAAACTGTTTCTCCAATGGATCTCCAGGCTGACCGGCTGGCTCGGGCAATCCCATAATTTCTGAAAATTCATCTATCAGTATTGTCATCTCGCCCCACGGGAACCAGAAGGTAGAAGTGCTCGGATTCCACCATTCTGCTAGTGCATGGATCAAATTGCCGTTGACTGTCTGCTTTCCCACCGTGGACGCCAGTTCTAGCCCACAATCGTCCAAGTGGTCCGGAAACATACGAGAGAAATTCTTGAACCATAAATAGTACCACCGGGGAAAGAAGGATCCGGTGCTGAGGACTCGATGTTCGCGAAGACTTTGTCGCACCTCGTAGGAGATGTGACCCTCAGGGAAGACTGAATCAAGCTGACTTGATGCCATCAGACTGGAAAACATGGAAAATTGGAATAAGACTTTGGAAAATACAGGAAATTTGAGGAAAATGCAGGCAGGATAAAAATAAAGTAGGAATTCGAGATCCAGAAGAAAGGAAAGATGGGAAATCACCTGGAGTTTTGAAGGAAATTAAGGGAAATTTGGAAAATCGTCCAGGGTTTGATGAAATATGAAGAAATAAATGGAAAATGAAGTATTTGGAAAATCATCCAAGGTTTAAAACATGGACAGTACATGGACATAGATTGGGGAATTTTGAGAAAATCGTCCAGTATTTTTAAAAAATTAGGAAAAATATGGAAAAGGAAATAACACATTCAATCACATTCTGCATAAACAAGTATGCACATACAGCATTCCCTAAAAGCTGACTCTAGATGCATAAATTTTGAAATAGCTGTAGGACCTTAATCCTAACTCTAAGGTTCAGATCAACTGTATCCAATCCAGTTATGCCTATATACTCGAGCCAAGGCTCGATGTACGTGGCATAAAATCAATTCCTCCGGTTCTAGGTTCAAGTTTTCCAACATCCTTGAGCACCTGCCGATATACGTTGGACTATGGCCCTTGGTACGTGGCAGGGGGGTTTTCACCCAAATAGGTGGCCCAGTTGTGAGGCTCTGTCCCGAACTATGGTTCTGGAAGAAAGCCCAGCAACGTGAAGACCGGGACAATATAGGTGGGGTGATTTTTGAAAACATGAGCACATGCAAGCAAATAGAAGGCTCTAAGTCCTAAAGAGATAGATTTTTGAAATATTTGAAGAAGCAAGCATTGTTTTCACACAATTCCTAAATTGAGGAGTGTTGTATTAGACCTAAGTCTATGTGAGCATGAATAATTCTCCTCAATATGGCCCTACCAAACCTAGTCTATATGCATTCCATGTCAGCTGGGTTCAAGTCTAGGCTCTTAGGTTCACATGATATCATAAAGCAAAGCTGACATTCCATGGAAATCGATTTTGACAATTTGAACTAAGTAGAGCCTTAGATTGATCAGGCAAAGACAGGTCCCATCACGGTCGCCAAACCTGTTATCATCGCAAAATTTTTACTTTTGCAAGTCAAACTGACCTTTGAAATAGTTTTTGAAAATAACTCGCCTCCGTTTTAAAATGCAGGATTATTCCGAAGAATGGGACTCGCCTGTCGGTACGAGATTCAACCGTTCCTGCCACCTTTAACAGGGGTAATTGAACCAAGGATCAATCTTATGCTCTACTCTATTCAACTTGTCTAAATCATATTCTAATTTCTAAATGCACATAGAATCAGGCATGTGCTATGAATTTTCAGAAAATGCACATTTTGAAAACATGATGTTTGCTTTGAATGATTGAAATATAAAATGTAAATCTTGGAAATGATATCACATGAGAAATCGTGAAATGGGATTTGAAATGTACTTCTGAGAGAAGTAAAAATCGATTTTGAGAAATCCTTGACATTTAGTGAAAATCGATTCTGAGAGACTTGGTTTCTCTGACTTCAAACTTTGAAATTGAAATTCTAACTTAGAAAATTTGAATTTGGAACTTGGGAAACACTTGAAATATTCTTTGAAATTCAATGCTTTTGGGAAAATCGATTTTGAATAAGACTTAGGAAATTTTGAAGGATTTGATTCCTTTGACTTGGAATTTGAATTGGAATTGGAATTGGAAAATTCATGAAATGAATGAATATGATTTTGAGGAATTGAGAAATACTTTTTGTATTTTTGAGAAATGCAGTGCATTTTGAAGTTAGCCTAAGAGTGTAGGCTGAATGTAGCTAATATGAAGATCATAAATCTAGATATCCTTCATATTCTGACTATGGCCATAAATACAAATTCCACCAAGTTTATAAACTTCATAGAAGCTAGTGCATGTGTCATTCGTGTAAACCATAGTGAGTTTGAATATGCATGAATCATCATCCATCACACATTAACATTATTTAAAAAAATAAACTATATGCAATGCTGCCTAAGCTAAGCAGGAAATGTAAATTCTTATTCCAAAGTTTAATTTAATTTACATCACTATTGAAATTTAAATACATGAAAAAAATAAAGTCTTCAATGTACCTGCAAAACTAGAAAACTTTGTTAGTGATGATATGTTGGCTTTTCTAGATTTATCCAGCAATATCAGGAAATTACTGGATTTTGCTAGATATAAGCCTTTTCGCCATGATTTCCTTAAATCAAAATGATAAAGTATGAAATAAAATTGAATAAATAAGGAAGATAAGATATGAAATTTCGAAATTGGGGTCAAAATGACCAAAATACCCCTAATAACAAGACTATGGCCTTGAAATTAGGGTTTTCAGAAAGATATTTGGTAAAATGCAAGTTTTGAAATTCAAATGCAAATAAACTAGGCTAAATATGATATGACATGATTAAAAATATGAAAATTAGGGTTAGGGATTTCGAAATTTAGGTCAAATGACCAAATTGCCCCCGATAGCAAGACTATGCCCATGAAATCAGGGTTTTCTGAAATAGATTTTGGTAAAAACTTAGGTTTTATGCACTAAATGAAATCAAATGAGCATCAAATTAAATATAAAGCATCCTAATATGATTATGAACATGATTAAACCCTAAAAATATATGCTTATGCACGAAAATCCAAGAATATCACAAAAACTGTGATTTTAGCAGTGTTTTTGGATCTTTCAAGAACCCGGTTTTGCAATTTTATTTATTCAGAGATCAAATGGATTCCAAAATCCATAAAAATTGGTACCTGCACTTGTTATAACCCTAATGTCGAATTGGAATTATAAAAATAATTTTTTGACATTGAATTAATCCGAAAATTGCATTAAACCCTAAAAATATGCTATTTTTGACCTAATTCACCAACCAGTCTCAGTCCAAGACCTGAACCAGGGGCCAACTCTCCATTAAAATCCATGAAATTTTACAGAGACTAACTAAGAAGAAAAACAAAGATTTTCCAATTTACAGATCGGAAAAAGCATCTCCGGTTAGGGAAAAACCCTTCCGGCAATCTGAGCTAAAATATATCACTTTTAACAGGGATAAAAACAGCTGTTTCAGATTGAAAATACAAACATAAATATCAATCCTAAACAAAAATCTCTTAAATTTTAGTGGTGAACAGTATACAAAAAAATAACAATACTCACTTTTTACAGATCTAAAATCGGATCTATGGTTTGGGATTTATGACTAACACAAGTCTGATTAGGGTTTTGGTAAACCCTAACGAGTTTTAAATTTAAAAACAGATTCTATAAATAGGGAAAAATACTAAACTGTGATAAAAAAATCCGAAAATTTCACAGCAGACAGACCTACTCAATGTGAATCTATAGCACTTTACAGATCTAAAATCGGATATTAGATGAGAAAAATATCATCATATCAAGTCACCCTCTTGATTTTAACACCGATTTTAAAGTTTTAAAAACCCGATTTGATGTCTGATTTCTTTGACAGGGTTTCCTAGATCCAAAACCTCTGATTTTTCTACAGTAACTCAACAACTCATGCATTCATCACATATAAAAAAATCAGAAATAAACAATGAGTGCTTCAATCCGAAATAGCATCATTTTTACTGTTCTAAACCTAGAACACACAGAAATTTAAGAAACTTGAAAAACCATGCATTAACTAATGTAAATAAATAAGATAAACCATAAAACAGTAAATAAAAATTATTTCTATGCTATAGAACGTAAAACAAACATGAATAAACCATGAAAATAAATTAAAAACAGGGAATCAATGGCTGGAATTTGATATCACCTTTAAAACATAGATTTAACCCATTAAAAAGGGTAAATCATATATTTTATTGGTTAATAATGCAAAGAATCATGTTAAAATCCATTCTAATGGATTAAAATCCCTGTAAATCATCCAAAACAGGGTTAGATCACCTTCTTGGATTGTTCTTGTTGGTTCTTGATGGTTCTTGAGGTGAAACCATGGTTGATCTTCCATAAGGAGAGGTGTCCAAGCCTAAATCTATGTTTAAAGCATTAAAAAGCATTAAATAAAATAAGAAAAGTGAAGAAGTTCATACCTTGGAGTTGCAGCAATGGAGGAAGGGCTGGAGAGGAGAGAGAAACTCCAAGATTTGCTCCTAAGGTGGCTGGAAAAATCGTCCCCCCTATGGGGGCCTTTTATAACAATTTTTTAGGTTTTAAAAATTAGCAATTTTGAAATTTTTGGACTTCTAAAAGGGGGGCGATTTTGGGGTGGAGTTACCTAACTACCCCTTGTCTAAATTATCCTAAATAGTTCCTAATTAACCCCTAGCTAAACCTAAGAATCTCCCAAATGTGGTGCCACTTGGCATTCTCTCACATTGGGTTTTTAAAACACTTTTAAAAACCTTTAAAAACACTAGTTTTAAAAACTAACTTTCAAAAATGAGTTTTTCAAAATGGTTTTGACTCTTCTAAACCTTCAACACTAACCGAGACATCAGCTAACCCTAGTCTAGCCCTGACTTACTCGAATATGGCGCCACCCCGAGTGGGCCCTACTTGAGTTTTTCAAAAAGCGATTTTAAAACTTGAAATTGAAGGAGTTTTCAAAAGATTTTCAAAAGTAAACTTAAAATTAGAATTTTTGAAATAACATAGGGTTCTAACTGAGTTAGAATTCCTCTGGATATGGTGCCAACTAAGTGGGCCCACATCGAGTTTTGAAGAATTTTGAAATAAACACTGAAAACAGCTTTGAAAAGGGGTTAAAATTAATAATTGAAATTCAAGATTTTTAAAAATAGAGTTCAAGCAAACTGGAACTCCGAGTTAGAGTCCTGAGCTCTTAGGACTCTGAGATTTTGGATTTTAAAAGCCAAATGAAGGAATTTTTGAAAAGATTTCATCTAAAATGGTGAAACAAGTCAGAAAATACTGTCAGGGTTAGACTCCTAACTCGATCAGGACTCTGAAATAGAGTCCTGGATTAATTGGACTCTACCAAATGACCTAATTTTTGAAAACAAACAGAGAAGATTTAAAATGGAAATTAAACAGATTTCAAAACAGACTCCTGACTGGACTAGGACTCCGGAACAGAGTCCTGATCGGACTGAAACTCTAGATTTTTTGGTATTTTCTGAAAAACAAATGAAAGAACTTGTCAAAACAGTGAAAACCATAATGAATATTGAAATAAAACAGAGTTCTGATTCAACTGAGACTCTGGGGACAGAGTCCTAATTAAACTAGGACTCTCCAATTTTTGGATTTTCTGAGAAATCAAATAAGAGGATTTTGAAAAACAAGTGAAAACAGGATGAAATTGAAGTTTTGGTTCAGAGTCCTGATCTGATTATGACTCTAAGAAAGAGTTTTGATTCGATCAGAACTATAAGAATTTTGGTTTTCTAATAAACAAATGATGAAATTTGGGCAAAGCCATTGAAAACCAGTGAAAATGAAGTATAAAAACCAATTTTGGATAGAATCCCACTTCGATCAGGACTCTGGGGTAGAGTCCTGATTTGATCAGGACTCTGAGATAAAACCTCAGAATTTTGAAATTCTTTGATAAAAGTGTAATAGTTTTGGTAGATTGAAAGATTTCTGAAAGATTCTCTCAAAATTGAAATCAGGATCAGAGTCCTGATCCAACTAGGACTCTCTGAACAGAGTCCTGTTTTGACTAAAACTCTGAGTTTCTGACTCATTTTGAAAGATTTGATTGAAAATAGATAAAATAGTTGTAAAAGATTAGAGTCCCAATCCAATTGAAACTCTGAAGAAGAGTCCTGATCGGACTGGACTCTTGAAGAAGAATCCTGATTCAACTAGGACTCTGAAATTTTGGCCAAAACAGAAGATTTTGAAAGGTTTTCTCTGAAAACAGGTAAAAAGGTAGTGAAAAGTAGAGTTCTGATCCGACTGGACCCTGGAAAAAGAGTCCTGATCCAACTAGGACTCTGAAATTTTTGAAGAATTTTGATAAGTAAAGGAATCCAGAAGCGACACCACCTAAATGGGTCTCACCTGAGAATTGAAATCAATTGAAATTGAGTTTCAAATGGATCCAGATTGTTTTCTGAGAAAATATTTCGAAATATACAGTCCTGGGGTTTGCAAGTGACAGAATATTGAATAAAAACCCAGGTTTTGAAATTGATTTTGGAAGAAAAAGTTTTAAAACTCAAATCTGGATTAAATATTTTGAAAACACGAGTGCTGGATCTCGAAAATGAGATGGGATGACATGCAATGACATGCAATGCTATGCAATGCGATGAAATGATATGCCAAATGCATGCAATTATATGCAAAATGTGTGCAGTGATATGCAATTACATATGAAATGGACAAAGACTGGATAAGGGTGAAAATTTGGGGTGTTTACAACATTTCATTTATTGAAGGCAAGAAAACTCGAGATAAAACTCAAATCTTCGAAGGAAAGCAGGAAAGTTCGAGTCAGGGCTCGAATCAAAATTTTGAAGTTTCATTTACTGAAGGCAAGAAAACTTGAGATAAAGCCCAAATTTTTGAAGGAAAACAGGAAAGTTCGAGTCAGGGCTCGAATCTCAAAGGAAAAACTTGAAAATTCTTTTATTGACGGCAAGAAAACTCGAGATGAAACCCAAATTTTCGAAGGGAAGCAGGAAGGTTCGAGTCAGGGCTCGAATCTCAAAGGAATACTTGAAAGTTTTTTTTAGACTTTTGAAGGAAAAGAAGACTCGAGTTAAGACCCAAATCTTCAAAGGAAAGCTAGAAAATTCAAGTCAGGGCTCGAATCTTGAAGGAAAACTTGAAAGTTCATTTATTGAGGGCAAGAAAACTTGAGACAAAACTAAAATTTTTTGAAAGAGAGCAGGAAAATTCGAGTCAGGGCTCGAATCTGAAAGGAAAACTTGAAAGTTTAGATTTTGAAGGAAAGAAAAACTTGAGTTAAGACCCAAATCTTCAAAGGAAAGCTGGAAAATTCGAGTCAGGGCTCGAATCTCAGGGAAAGAGTTGGAAGTTCGAGTCGAAACTCGAATCTCAAAGGAGAATTGATGAGAAGGGATAGAAGAAAATTGGCAGAATTTAAGGAGAATGAAAGCTTGTCGATCGGCCAGCCAAACACTAGCACGAGTGCTAGGCTTACCTGTATGAGTACTGGATTTTTCAAAAAATGCCCCAATGTGAGTACTGGGTTTTCTGATGGAGATTTGAAGAAAAAAGGGGGACACCGACATTCTTTAAGATACTTGAGATTTGAGCAAGAATGATTGTCGGCGTTTTCAGGATTTTCCCTTATCCTGAAGGGGAAATGGAATAGACATTTTGATGAGAATTTAGAAAGGAATGATTCAGGTTTACCCCTTAACCTGAAAGGGAAAATGAATAAAAATTTGTAAAAAATAGAGAAGAAGAAGAGAAATTTATTTGAGAATTTATTTTGGAAAAGAATTCTCACAGGTAGCATTGTTGCTCCTATGGGGGGTTTCAGGATTATCCTTTTATCCTGAATTTAAGAAAATTAAATGAAGGAAAATTGATATAAATCTAGAGAATCAATAAAGATTGGCAAAACTTGTATTTATGAAAGAATCCTCATAGGTAGCATTGTGGCTCCTACGAGGGGTTTCAGGATTGTCCCTTATCCTGAATGGGAACACCTCGGACAACGAGGGTCAGGTTTATCCCTTAACCTGAGGGGGAAAAAGAATAAAGGAAATACCTCATGGGAAAGAGGCATCAGGTTTATCCCTTAACCTGAAAGGGTACACCTCGGACAACGAGGGTCAGGTTTATCCCTTAACCTGAGGGGGAAAAAGAATAAAGGAAATACCTCATGGGAAAGAGGCATCAGGTTTATCCCTTAACCTGAAAGGGTAGAAGAATTGATAAAATTTAATGGAATTGAGGAAATATTGATAAACTTGATAAAAACTTGATAAAATCGATATAAACTTGAATAAAATGAATGAAACTGATAAAAATATCAAACTTAACTGAAAATTTATAAGATTTAAGAGAAAAAGGAGTTTTTTTCTGATCCTGCCTGCATATGGGATCTTGAAAGGAAAATGTTTATTTAAAAGATAAATGAGAAATCATTTTGTGGGAAGAAAATCCATCATAAGAAGAATGATCAGCGCGAGATCTGATCCTTAAAATCAAACATGAGAGATCATCAAGAGGGTTAATTTTTGAAGGCAATGATTTGAAAATCTAATTTTTGAAAGAAAATCAACAACAGATTTGATTTCTAAAAATAATAGTTTGAAATTGATAATAAGATCAACATAAGGGTTGATCTTTGAAGGTAATGTTCAAAAATCAATCTTGAAAGATAAGACCAACACAGGGGTTGATCTTTGAAATTTAATGATTTAAAACCCATTTTTGGAAGATAAGATCAATGCAAGGATTGATCTTTGAATATGATGATTTATAACCCATTTTGGAAGATAAGATCAACGTAAGGGTTGATCTTTAAATGTGATGGTTTTGAAAAACCAAACTTGGAAGACAAGACCAACACAGGGGTTGATCTTTGACTATAATGATTTAAAATCAATTTTTGGAAGATGAGAGACTATTGCCAGGATTGATCTCTGAATATAACGTTTTTGAAAAAAATCACTTTTGGAAAAATATGATCAACACAAGATTTGAGACCTATTTTGGAAGATAAGACCAACATAAGGGTTGATCCTTCAATGCAATGGTTCAAAAACCTATTTCGGAAAGCATGATCAACACGAGGGTTGATTTTTCAATGTGATGGTTCGAAAACCTATTTTTGAAAACATGATCAACACGAGGGTTGATTTTTTTTACAAAGCTTGGACCGAAGAATGTTTGAACTCTTTGGCCATAACGAAGAATTTTTTGAATTTTCATGATTTTTGTAAAAGGCCCTCATAGGTAATATCATTTCTCTCATGAATGATGTCAGGATTAGTCCCGCATTCTGAAAAGAACATGAATTTAAATGCGGTTTTGATAGAAGTCGATGAAGAGATTTTTGAAATATAGATTTTCAAAAGCAAATGCCCCTACGTAGCAGAGGAAGAAAGTATTGTGATTTTAGAGATATAAAGGAAAATTGACATTTCATTGATGAAAAAAAAAACTGATAACAAAGGACTGAAATATTTACAGATACTTTGACCAAAAAGGTCGCAAAAGGATTGGGCTGACTGGCCCCCTACAAGATGACTGAAAAAAAAGGGAGAAAGTAGGAGAATTCTGGCATCTTCAGTCTTCTGAGTAGCCCGGAAGAGACTTAGTCATGACGGCTAGGTCATCTTCTTCTTCGTCTTCAACAAAGAGACTCTTGTCGACGCAGTCCTGAACAATATTTTTGAAGACGAAGCAGTGATCGGTGTCATGCCCCACTGCTCGATGGAACTTGCAGAACTGATTTGTGAACCTTCCCATGACCGTGGGAGGATCCGCGATTCTTGGGAGTTTAATCAATCCTTTGGCCAGCATGAATTCAAGGGCTTCTTCGAGCGTTTGCTTCAGAGGAGTGAACTCACGATCATTACTCCAACCTTCGCGTTTTATCTTTTCTTTCTGCGGAAAGTTAGACTGAGACGGCTTGTTATTCTGCTTGGAAGACTTCTCCCTTTGATCTATGCCGTGGTTCTGACCATTCTGGCTGTCATTTTTGTTTCTTCTGCTGTTATCAAGATCATTGCTAGCTGCATGAGTGAACTGCGCTTTCTTCTTCTGGTCTTGGATGCTTTTGGCCAAAGGCATGCCCTCGTAAAGCCCACTTTCTATTCCTGCCTCGAGCCATTCGGCTCGTTCAATCAACTTGATAAAGGATTTTGCCGGAGAAGTGGCAATGAGGCTTCTCAGGGCTGAGAGAAATTGCTGAGGATTATTTGCAATGCATGTTCCTCTGGAATGGGAACTTTCATCTTGTTGCAGGTACATCTCCACCTGTGGATGAATTCTCCTGCTCTTTCAGTCTCATTTTGCTTTAAGTTGTAAAGGTGATTGAGCGTAGGTGAAACTTCAGTGTTGAATAGGAAACACTCAATGAACAAATTTACCACTTTATCGAACTCTCATAGTTCGATAGGATTGATGTGGTCAGCATACCACCTGGCTGCTATGCCCTCCAGACTGCGGGGAAAACAGATGAATAGAGCCCTGTTATCTTTTCTGAAGCGGCAACATTCTGCATAGAAGGTGGCTAAGTGGGCTTTAGGGTTGCCAGTCCCGTCAAATTTGAGAAATTTACGAGGAAGGTTTTCCAGATTATCATCCCCATCTAGACCATCATAAAAATCTTCGCCGGTGTAGGTTTGCTTGCCCTTACCCTTGGCTTGAATATCCTTAATAGCTTGATTCATCTCCTTCATCTGCTTGCTCATCAGGTCCTCTGCTGGAGCCCCAGACTTGGGCTTGTTGACGGATTCAGGCTCTTCTGCAGCTATTTTTATGGACTGTCTCGGAGGATTCTGTTTGTAGACAATCTGCTCTTCCTCTTCTGATTCTTCCTCGACTGACTCTGATTCCTCAGAAGTAGTGTCTGGCTGTACCTTCTTCTTGATGATTCTGACTTGCTTCTTTACAGGCTTCTTTTTTAGCTTGCTTTTAGGAACTGCCTCTTTCAGCTTGGCCTCGGCTTGTTCCGACATCATCCTAGCCATCATCTTTTGGAACATATCATACATAGCGGGGTCGATGTCATCTTTCTTGTTCTGATCCTGTCCCCTGACTGATTTAGAAGAGCTCATCTCTTCTACCTCACTGTCGCTGAGTTGAGGAACTGTTTCTTTTTCAGCTCTTGTCTGAACCATTTTTGAATATCAGTGCTCTCTGTAGAGGAAAGAAGAGGTTTTCAGACCAAAGAAACCTTTTGGAGAAGTTTTTACAAGAGGAAGGTTTTAGGTTGAAATCTAAACAATTATATCCCATTACTAGGGATCGTGTCGCCACAAAATTTGTGACAATTGCGTTGTTTACTCTGCGAGGGGGAGTAACCAACTAAAAAAATATGAAAAAGAAAATATTATTTTGAAAAGGATATCTCTTGACGGAAAGAGATTTTTATGAAATATAAAAACAAGAATATAAAATCAGAAGAAAATAAGAGAATAAATGAAATTTTGAGGATAAATGGTAAAGATTTTAAAATTTAAATAACTTGCAGGCAGGATCAGAAGAATTTTTGAAGAATTTTTAGAGGAAGAAAAAGAAAAATACACCTGGGTTTTTAGAAACAAAAAGGAAAATTTTGAAATATATACCCAGGGTTTTGGAAAATATAAGGAAGATATAAAATATCATACAATCACAGACATACAAGCAAGGATGCGCAAACAGCATCCTCTAAAGCTGACTCTATATGCAATATTTGAAATGGCTGATAGGACCTTAATCCTAGCTCTAAGATTTAGATCATCTGATTCCAATCAAGGTACGCCGATATACTCAAGCCGAAGCTTGAAGTATGTGGCATATAAGATATCTCTTCGGTTCTAAGGTAAAGGCTTCCCAACATCCTTGAGCACCTACCGATATACCTCGGACTATGGCCCTTAGGTACGTGGTAGGGGGGGCGAACCCAAATAAGTGGTCCAGTTGTGAGGCTCTCTCCCGAACTATGGTTCAGTGAGACAGCCCAGCAACGTGAAGACCCGGACAATATAGGTAGAGATGTTTTCAAAATATGATCAACATGCAATAAAATCAGAAGGCTCTAATGCAAGTCCTAAAGAGATAGATTTAAAAGAGAAGCATACACTTGCATACATTGTTTTGCATTCAATCCCTAGAATTGAGGAGAGTTGTATTTCAGACCTAAGTCTAATGTGAGCATGGAATAATCTCCTCAATATGGTCCTACCAAACCATACTTAGATCCTATATGCAATGATGTCAGCTTAGGACAGAGTCTAGGCTCCTAAGGTTTGCATGGAAATGAAGCTGACATAGAAGAATAAAGACTTAGAAAATATTAAAGCAAAGCAAAAGGCATAGATCCGACCGGACGAAGACGGGTCCCATCTCGGTCGCCAAAACTGTGATCATCGCAAAATTTTTCCTCTCTCTCTTGTGGTTTCTCTCTCTTCCTTCTCTTTTCCTTTTCTAACCTCTATTTTCCTCCCTTTTGAAAGGAGAAAAATAAAAGAGAGAAAAAGAGAAAGAGAAGAGAAAAGAAAGAAATAAAGAGAGAAGAGGAACTATTTTGCGCGGTCTCACTTGACCTTAATTTGAAAAATATTTAGAAATTTAACTCGCCTCCGTTTTGAAAATATTGCGGGAAAATGGAGAGACGGGATTCGCTCGTCGATACGAGGTTCAACCGTTCCTGGCGCCTTTATCAGGGGTAATCGAACCAAGGATCGAATCTATGCCTTTTGCTTTGCCTAAATATAATCTAAGAATTTATCCTAACTCTAAAATGCACAAAGAATCATGCTTGTGCAATGCAAGGATGTATGCTCTTTTGAAAGATATTTTTGAAAATTTCCAAGTATTTATGAGATAAACTTGATAAGGGAGTGAAGAAATGATTGAATCTAACTTAGAACTTGAGATAAATCAGAGAAGTTCTAAGTCTTTGAAGTAATTTAGAGTTTGGAAGAATAGATCTTGGCTTTGAGAAAGAATGATTTGAAGCTCTGAAATGAAAAGAAATGAAGTTTCAAAGTCAAAAATGGACTTTGAATTTGAATTTGATTTTAGGAAAGGAAATGAATACTTGAGATGGAATTGAATTTGGATTTTTTTGGAATGGATCTGAGATAATCAAATGGTATTTAGGAATAGAAATGGATTTAAGAGATTCAGATTAGATCCGAAAATGGAATTGGATTTGAAATCTAGAATTGGGAATGGAATTGGATCTAAAGATGGATTTAAGATCTGAGATCTGAGATCCGAGATAAAATTCGGTTCTGGATCCTAAGATGGATTTGGATCTGAAGTCTGAGATCCAAAAGTGGAATTGGATTTTGGATCCTAAAATGGATTTGGAGTTTGTTAAATTCAGAAGATGAATGAAGAATTTCCAAGTTTGATTTGAATTTGGGAAAAGGAATTTTAGAAATTGAATTTTGAATATACAGATGAATCCCAAAGTCAATTTAGACCTTGGATTTGAAGTTTGAATTTGAAAATTTTAAAAAAATGAAACAAGAATCTCAAAGTTAAATTGAACTTTGAGTTTGATTGGAGCTTTTGAAAATGAATTTGAAATTTCAAAGTCAAATTGAACTTTGAAATCTGATTCGAATTTGAATATATAAAAATGAATTTGAAATCTCAAAGTTGAATTGAACTTTGAGATTAAAAATAGAATTTCGAAAAATGAAAGGATGAATTGGTTTTTTATAAGAATTGAAGATAGATTGAAGAAGATATTTACATTACTTGGAGTTTTGAAAAAAAGGAATTTTGGAAAATATGATGTAGTTCTATCCTAAATGATGAATGAATTTAAAGAATTTGAAATTGGATTTTGAAAAGCTATTTCATTCTTTGGATGAATTAAAACAAGATTGAAAATATAATACATCCTTGACTATGGTCATTGAATGTATTACATAATAATCTATATTTAAATTCAAGAGAAGAATAAAATACATTTGGTGTTTTTATAGAATTTAAAATGAAATTAACTCTCAATATACCCTGACTATGGCCATTGGTATATATTTTGAGTCAATTTTAAGTTAAATTCTAATAAAAGGAGAAAATATTTAAGGAAATATGATGAATTTTGAAAATAGATCCAGTATGGATCCAGTGTTATTTCGTAAAAGATAAAAATACTAAGCTTTGTCCACACCCTGACTATGGCCATTGATGTGGATCATCAACTTAGGATTAATTTACCTTTTACGAAATGGTGCACGTGTCATTCGTGTTTCACCATTGTGAGGTTTTGAGAAATAAAGGGAAAAATGCATGAAGAACAAGTAACTCATGATATTTACAATGCTCATTCATTCTATCTAAAGCAGGAAATGTAAATTCTCATTGATATCTAACTATTTACAATACACAAAATTGAATTTACAATTCCCAATGATGATATTTTCCACATATTTCCTACAAAAGACTCGATTAGTAGAGGAAAATAGAAGGAAATTGTATATATCATATAGATGTCAAAAATGTTTATTCATGATAAAATGATGGGAAATGATGTATATATGTATATATCTATATACATACATATATATGTATATGGGTACATCAATAACTTGGGAAAACATATGGGCATGTATATATATATATATATATATATATATATATATATATATATATATATATATATATATATATATATATATATGTATACACATTTGGGTATGGATGGTGGTGAAAATACAGAAGTATATGGAGGTGGCAAATGAGCATAAAAACACAGCAGGAGATTTCCCCTGCGCCTGTGTTAAGTGTTGGGGTTTATGAAAGACAAACCGCAGCAGTGCCTTGGCACTACTGCATAACAGTGCCAGGCACGGCTATGGATATATATATAAAAAAAAAACTTTGACAGCAGTGTATTGATACTGCTGTAAATCTCTATGAAAGGCTAACTGTTGTATGTGAAGACATATGCAGGATATAATGTAGGCAAAATGAGAAGCACGGCAATGTGATGCTGTAAATAGGGTTTGAGATATGTAGGTGTTGTGGATAGTGAAAAGGGTGCTGTGAAAAGGGGTTCTAGTAAATACAGGTGGTGTGCAGGTGTTAGGAATTTACAGCCAACAAGGTGGATTGTTGATGGTCAATACCAACTCATGTCAATGCCTCCAGACCATCAACAATGGTTTTGTAGTGCAACCATCTATGCACCCGATCACAAATGGCACCAAATTTTATAGCATTATTTTCAATATTAGCAAAATGCACAAGAGGAACTTTATGACTATCAACACCACATTTACAAGAAACAGGATGCAAGGTACATTGACCAGGAGCAAGCCAATGAAGAGGATCAAAATGGAACATCTCTAATATAATTCCGCAATTTGCAATCAGTTACCAGTCTATGAAGGGTTGCATTACATGCAACCCATAATCTACTTAGCAGACAATTGTCCTCCATGCTTCTTTGGATATTTCAGAAAAAGATTGTAGCTGACGACATATTTTAAAACAGAATTTCCAAGCAATTTCAAATGCTCCATGGAGGAGTCTCCTGAACACCTTTTAGTTGTAAGGGCCTCAGAGATCAAATTAGTTGGAATCCAACAACCATTTGAAGGACCGCGAGCTTTCCTTTGGAGCTG
The DNA here is from genome assembly GCF_984573655.1 of Nuphar pumila. NCBI lineage: Eukaryota > Viridiplantae > Streptophyta > Magnoliopsida > Nymphaeales > Nymphaeaceae > Nuphar > Nuphar pumila. The sequence goes on from NC_143249.1 coordinate 63,868,961, forward strand.
AGTGGCCAAACTCATTGATTCCAACCAATGGATCAAAGAAGGCAGCAAATATAATCACCTTAATATATTTCTTGGCACATCAAGACTAATCAATAATTCAGGAGGCCTGTGAATGAGCCTTGGTTTTATCACAACATAGCAACTCAAAAGGGAAAGAAAATGAATAAAGAAAGAAGAGAGAAGGAAAGAAAAAAAAAAGAAAGAAAAAAAGAAAACTTAGCCGTAAGTTAATCCACAACAGACAGACTTCTACAGATCGCTTTGATAGTTTTAATAAATTTCATTAAAATTGGAACTTACCGATTAAAAGCTTGGATGGATAACAGCCCTGCATTCAACAAGGAATAAAGAAAAGTCAGGACGAAAGACTCAGTGCCAATAAATCAGTGGTTGGAATCACAAAATGTAAAGGGGCTCCAGAATGTAATGCTAGTAAATGGAAGCTGGTACTCAGAAAGTTTTTTTTTTTTGATATCTGAACACCAATAGCTTAGTATTTAGGCAAATCAATGAGGATTTAAGATTCATGAGCGAAAAGAATATCAACTAATTGATTTCCAAAATAGTGCTTACCAAATTTCTCGATGAATGGTACCTGCTTGAACCAGAGAATTTAACTAGTCGATGATCGCTCCAGTCAGGGATCAGTGATCAAATGATCAAAACTCAAATTGCTATCAATCTACCAGGAGTAATCTTTACTCAAACTCTCAGATCGTGAGGATCTGATCATTGGAGATAATCAGGAAACCAATTATTCTGATAAAGGCACAGGGCATCATCCCTCACAGACGCCTCGACAACACAGTCCAAGTTGTTTTGAAGAAAAATTCGAACCAGAATTCATATGTAAAACAATCCAATATATAAGAGGTCAAATAATGGCTTCAGGTACTTAAATTTTCGCAGGATTGAAAACGATCAGTCAACTGATATTGGAGATGGATCGCTCAATCTTCAGATTTACTAGAACTTGAATGAGTGAACATTTAATTCAAAAGCTCACGCAAACCTGGCTTTAAATATAGAGCTGGGATTCGTAATCAAATTCGCAGCTACGTTCATCAAGGTGATGATGAACTATATCAAACATGTCCCTGTACCTGTATCTCAAACCAATCAAACCAACCCTTTTATTGCAGGGACTGCCGTGACTGTGTATAGCAAGACGAACTCTCTCATATGCACCATACCCAATAAGCTATTCCCTTCTGCCCCACCCTTGATGAGGGATCGTAGGACTGGGGTTATGAATCTTATAAGTTCAATAGGGGATTCCTGGCCCATTGGATGTAAATTGAAAAGACTGATTTATGATAAGATCCAATGACTTACCAACATAGCATAGAGTCTCACTGAAGCTACTAAGCATTCAGACCAGACGTGGATCTCCCTCGTAGGTCAGATGCAAATCTGAGAATAAATCGCCAGAACATGACATGAACGCAGGGAGCCACGAAATGCTAACATTCGATTATTTCTAAATTGATTGAAACAAACGACAAAAGAAAAAAAAAATGATGAAGGTCAGAAGAACGATAACCGAAAGAAAATGAATGCCGAAAGTAAAGAATTACATTCTAACAAAATTTGCTATGGATTAAAACAAATGGCTCGATCATGAGAACATCAACAGAATTTGAATATAAACTAGCAAAACTCGATGTTAGATCGCAAATAAAGAAAGAAATCAATGTAGGAGTCAAGGACTTCGTCAGTTTTGCACTGCTATGGACCGATTTGCTATAGACAAATCGGTGGCATAGGGGGTGCTTGGGTGAACCAAAATAAAATCAAAAGTAAACAGGAGAAATTAACAAAAATCCATGAGAAGGAGGAGGGTTCACTGTTTATTCAATGGAGAATTCAGAGGAAAAAAAAAGTGGTAGACACTTACCAAAATGGGGCTTCCTTTCAGAACCAGAATGAAGAGGAAGGAGGAAAGAGGCACAGTGGTCCAAGAAGCTCTCCTTTTGCTTCCCAGGAGTAATGAACGCCCGATGAGAGGAATCGAGATATGCTGAAGGTGGATTGTTTGTCTTCCTTCCTCTCCTTCCCCCCCCACCCCCCCCCTTTTCGTCTCTTGTTGGCCTCCCTTTATAGGGGAAAAGAGAAACTTCGAGAAGGAGACATGCCGTTCAATATGGGAGGTGAAGATAATGGGAAGTGGTTGATGAAGGGTTGTTGGTGATGAGGGGTCAATGGAGGCCATGGAAGCTGGAAGCTTCGTGAAGGGCGGAGGTTAGCGATCGAAGGTGGAGGATGAAGGTTCGGAGATGGGTGGCTTGCGGAGGAAGAGATGAGAGAGCGGCCGCTGGGGGAGGAAGGCGAGTTAGGGTTTTCAAAACCCTAACTCGACCCTTAAACCTCGAAAATTAGTTTTTCCAAAAAAAGGCCTCCTTTTCAGGTTTTTCTAAAAAGGATGGTTAAAGGTGAGTTTTTCGGCAAAAATCTTCAAAAACCACGTAGTTTTTCCTAATTTCTTTGGTTTTTTGCATGATTTTTTCATTTTTTTGTATTTTTGGAACAGAATCTAAGTTTTTTATACGAAAACAAAGATTAAACACTAATTTTTTGTATTTTTCTGAGAAATATTTACAAGAGTATTTTTCTGAAAATTTCAGACCATTTTGGGGAAATTTCTTCAGATGAATGGGTTTGGACCCAAGTTTTGAGAAAATATTCGAGTTTTAAACCTCGATTTGAGGACTATAACACGATGGATCCAAACGGATACCGGACGAAGTGTCTGAGTTTTTTTTAAAAGGTTATTTTTGATAATTTTGAGAATTTGATTTAAAATTGGATAATGAAGCTCAGATTTTGATGTAGATGTAGATCCGGATCCGAAATTGAGTCAGATATGTAAAATGAATTTAATTTCAACAAAATTTGAGAAACAAAATGGAATTTAGATTTAAAACCGACTCAATTACCCAAAAAAAAAATGGGGGAAAAGGGCAAAAAAAAGGGATATTTACAACATTTTGAAAAATTTGGGGTGTTCACAGATGCCCCTCTTTGCTACTAAGCTGGTTGAAAGCCGAGCTTAGTGGCAAAGAAACACTCCAAATTTTGAAAAATGCCTCAGTCAGCCGATTTGAACTGGGTGTGGAAGAATTTATTTTGAAAACACGGCTTTTCGGGCTTAAAACCTTATCCTGAATGGTCCTCGGGGGATGAAATCCTCGACAATGATACGACTGAATGATAGAAATGAGGAAATCGTGATGGGACTTTTGGGTGAAAATCCCAGGGATGGTGAAAGATAAGAATTTTGATCAAGTCTCATGGGTGAGACAAGATCAGCCCTTTGAAATGACTCAGGTTTAGCCCTTAACCTGGATGGGACGAAGATAGATCAAGATAATTTGGATGGGGGAAAGGAAATATAAACGGACCTCGATGGGACATTTTGAGAGAAATGCCTCGTGAGATGAAACTCAAGGATGATCCTTTCCTGGATGGATGTGCAAAGAGCACAGATTCCTTTATGGGGAAAACCATGATGGGACGGGAAGGATTACCTCGTTTGAAACGAGACTCAGGTTTAACCCAAACCTGAAAAAGGAAGATACCTCGAGGTACGAGGTTCAGGCTTAACCCTTAACCTGAAAGGGATGACCACATGGAATCCTTGAGTGAAGAGACCATGATAGGACCTTCGGAGTTTGGATGAACAAATCCGAAAGGGGTTTGCGAAAGGAGGAAGGAAATGGGGTTCCCTAAAGCTTTGAAAAAGGGATGAACTTGGACGTCTCATTGCTGAGACTAAATCAGCTTTTGAATTTAATGACCTCTCGCAGGAAGTACAGGTTTTGTCCCTTAACCTGAGTGGGAACAACCATACGGATTTCTCAAAACCGTGATGGGACATGAGAGATACTTCAACTGAATGAGGCAACTCTTCTGGGAAAGTGAGAGATGGAAAGTAAGGAGTTGTGAGACAACATGAACGATGAATAAGGTAATAGGAGGCGAATCTTTTGACAAAGTGAAAGATGAAGGAGGGCAAATCCTTTTGACAGGAGAAGGCAAATGTGAAATATGAAGAAGGCGATCCTTTTGGTAAGGAGAAGGCAAAAATGTAAGATATGAAGAGGGCAATCCTTTTAACAAGGAGAAGGCAAAATATAAAATATGAAGAAGGCAATCCTTTTAACAAGGAGAAGGCAAGTCTCTCGACAAAGCGAAAGACGAGGAAGGCGATCGTTTAATCAAGGAGAAAGGCAAATCTTTTGACAACGCAAAAAGACGGGAAGGCGATCTTTTTATCAAGGAGAAGGCGAGTCTTTTGACAAAGCGAAAGACGGACAAGGCAAACCTTTCATCAAGGAGAAGGTGAGTCTTTTGACAGAGCAAAAGACGAAGAAGGCAATCCTTTTATCAAGGAGAGGGCGAGTCTCTCGACAGAGCGAAAGACGGAGAAGGCAATCCTTTTATCAAGGAGAAGGCGAGTCTCTCGACGGAGCGAAAGACGAAGAAGGCAATCATTTAATCAAGGAGAAAGGCAAATCTTTTGACAACGCAAAAGACGGGAAAAGGCAATCCTTTTATCAAGGAGAAGGCGAGTCTCTCGACAAAGCGAAAAACAGAGAAGGCAATCCTTTTATCAAGGAGAAGGCAAGTCTCTCGACAGAGCGAAAGACGAAGAAGGCAATCCTTTTATCAAGAAGAAGGCGAGTCTCTCGACAAAGCGAAAAACGAGGAAGGCAACACCAAAATGTATCAAAACGGATGTCAAGTTATTATTTCTTATCAGGAAAGCAGGAAAAATATTGCCAAAGTGATAAAATTGTAGTTGTTTCAAGGTAATTGAAGGTAAGTACTTTCGAAAGATGTTCTTTCTTCCACCTAGAGTATTACCCCCAACTAGGTTAACTCTATAGAATTCAGAATCAAAGCCAAATTTTTGTTGGTTTTCTTCAAGGATGCTATCAATTTTCGTGATATGAAAGGAGAGGAGATATTCTTAGCTTCATAAAAGCAATTAAATAGAAAGATATTGATGGAAGAATTTCACATAGGTAAAGAAGATTCTTTGCAGTTTGGGCAGTTTGATATCCTGGGCATTTTCCCATGATGATATTTTTGCACTCTTTTGAGTCATGGGGCTTTCTTGGGCTTTTACATCATCCTTCATTTTGGAGATGTCCTGACTTTTTTCTCTTTTTCAGGGAAGGGTACGTCACAAACTCCTTCATCTTGGAGATGTTCTGATCCTTCATTTATCTCAGGGATTATATATGATGGTATTGACTCAAAGGTATTTAGATGATAGCTGGAATCAAATATCTTTTAGGGTTTGTCGGTAGGTCCATCACATCCGCCTTCATCTCGACGGTGATCCGAACTTTCCCTGGAAGGATCTGTCGCAAACTCCATCATCTTGGAGATGTTTCAAACCTTCTTTGGCCCCAGGGGTCTACTCGCTTAATTTGCCTTCATCTTGACGACAATTGAGAGATCCCTTTGCGGATATTTGATTGCAGCTTAGGTGATTGAGGAGACATGGATTGGGTAGGTTCTCTTTTTTTTTACTGCCCAGGATATTTCCACTGTCTTACTGTCAAAGAATAATCTTTAAGAATGTGCCATAGTTATGATCAATATCAGCTCATTTATGGCTCTTCAGCATCATTGAATGTTTCCTTCACCGGTCATGTCGAAGATTTTTCTTCATCCTCTTGGTTGACCAACAGAAAATTTAAAGTTTGAGCCTTTCTTCACAGAAGCTTCACCCTTTTGGAAGAAATACTAAAGGAGATCTGGGGAAATTCTTTATGGAATAAAAGCTTTGAGATCAACAACTATTTTATGGCAATTTGGCAAGATATTCCTGAAATCCTTGATGACGAAACCTTTGCTTAACATCGAATTTTGACATATTAGTGGAATTCTGGGGAAGAATCCAACATGAGGCTGAATTCTGAAGGTAAATGTAAATTTAAAGTTCTGAAGGTAAATGTGAATTTAAAGTTCTGAAGGTAGGCTTGGCATCAAACAAGATTTTGAAGGTAAGCTTTTGAAAGGGTATCCGAATCAGGACTCAGATTATACAAGGAAAACAGGGAAATTTTAAAATTCGAGTTTTCAAGCGAACTGGGAGGTTCGAGTCGGGGCTCGTATCTCAAGGAAAAAAACATGAACATTTCATTTATTGAAGGCAAGAAAACTCGAGATAAAACTCAAATCTTTGAAGGAAAGCAGGAAAGTTCGAGTCAGGGCTCGAATCAAAATTTTGAAGTTTCATTTACTGAAGGCAAGAAAACTTGAGATAAAGCCCAAATTTTTGAAGGAAAGCAGGAAAGTTCGAGTCAGGGCTCGAATCTCAAAGGAAAAACTTGAAAATTCTTTTATTGATGACAAGAAAACTCGAGATGAAACCCAAATTTTCGAAGGGAAGCAGGACGGTTCGAGTCAGGGCTCGAATCTCAAAGGAATACTTGAAAGTTTTTTTTAGATTTTTGAAGGAAAAGAAGACTCGAGTTAAGACCCAAATCTTCAAAGGAAAGCTAGAAAATTCGAGTCAGGGCTCGAATCTTGAAGGAAAACTTGAAAGTTCATTTATTGAGGGCAGGAAAACTTGAGACAAAACTCAAATTTTTTGAAAGAGAGCAGGAAAATTCGAGTCAGGGCTCGAATCTGAAAGGAAAACTTGAAAGTTTAGATTTTGAAGGAAAGAAAAACTTGAGTTAAGACCCAAATCTTCAAAGGAAAGCTGGAAAATTCGAGTCAGGGCTCGAATCTCAGGGAAAGAGTTGGAAGTTCGAGTCGAAACTCGAATCTCAAAGGAGAATTGATGAGAAGGGATAGAAGAAAATTGGCAGAATTTAAGGAGAATGAAAGCTTGTCGATCGGCCAGCCAAACACTAGCACGAGTGCTAGGCTTACCTGTATGAGTACTGGATTTTTCAAAAAATGCCCCAGTGTGAGTACTGGGTTTTCTGATGGAGATTTGAAGAAAAAAGGGGGACACCGACATTCTTTAAGATACTTGAGATTTGAGCAAGAATGATTGTCGGCGTTTTCAGGATTTTTCCTTATCCTGAAGGGGAAATGGAATAGACATTTTGATGAGAATTTAGAAAGGAATGATTCAGGTTTACCCCTTAACCTGAAAGGGAAAATGAATAAAAATTTGTAAAAAATAGAGAAGAAGAAGAGAAATTTATTTGAGAATTTATTTTGGAAAAGAATTCTCACAGGTAGCATTGTTGCTCCTATGGGGGGTTTCAGGATTATCCTTTTATCCTGAATTTAAGAAAATTAAATGAAGGAAAATTGATATAAATCTAGAGAATCAATAAAGATTGGCAAAACTTGTATTTATGAAAGAATCCTCATAGGTAGCATTGTGGCTCCTACGAGGGGTTTCAGGATTGTCCCTTATCCTGAATGGGAACACCTCGGACAACGAGGGTCAGGTTTATCCCTTAACCTGAGGGGGAAAAAGAATAAAGGAAATACCTTATGGGAAAGAGGCATCAGGTTTAACCCTTAACCTGAAAGGGTACACCTCGGACAACGAGGGTCAGGTTTATCCCTTAACCTAAGGGGGAAAAAGAATAAAGGAAATACCTCATGGGAAAGAGGCATCAGGTTTATCCCTTAACCTGAAAGGATAGAAGAATTGATAAAATTTAATGGAATTGAGGAAATATTGATAAACTTGATAAAAACTTGATAAAATCGATATAAACTTGAATAAAATGAATGAAACTGATAAAAATATCAAACTTAACTGAAAATTTATAAGATTTAAGAGAAAAAGGAGTTTTTTTCTGATCCTGCCTGCATATGGGATCTTGAAAGAAAAATGTTTATTTAAAAGATAAATGAGAAATCATTTTGGGGGAAGAAAATCCATCATAAGAAGAATGATCAGCGCGAGATCTGATCCTTTAAATCAAACATGAGAGATCATCAAGAGGGTTAATTTTTGAAGGCAATGATTTGAAAATCTAATTTTTGAAAGAAAATCAACAACAGATTTGATTTCTAAAAATAATAGTTTGAAATTGATAATAAGATCAACATAAGGGTTGATCTTTGAAGGTAATGTTCAAAAATCAATCTTGAAAGATAAGACCAACACAGGGGTTGATCTTTGAAATATAATGATTTAAAACCCATTTTTGGAAGATAAGATCAATGCAAGGATTGATCTTTGAATATGATGATTTATAACCCATTTTGGAAGATAAGATCAACGTAAGGGTTGATCTTTAAATGTGACGGTTTTGAAAAACCAAACTTGGAAGACAAGACCAACACAGGGGTTGATCTTTGACTATAATGATTTAAAATCAATTTTTGGAAGATGAGAGACTAATGCCAGGATTGATCTCTGAATATAACGTTTTTGAAAAAAATCACTTTTGGAAAAATATGATCAACACAAGATTTGAGACCTATTTTGGAAGATAAGACCAACATAAGGGTTGATCCTTCAATGCAATGGTTCAAAAACCTATTTCGGAAAGCATGATCAACACGAGGGTTGATTTTTTAATGTGATGGTTCGAAAACCTATTTTTGAAAACATGATCAACACGAGGGTTGATTTTTTTTACAAAGCTTGGACCGAAGAATGTTTGAACTCTTTGGCCATAACGAAGAATTTTTTGAATTTTCATGATTTTTGTAAAAGGCCCTCATAGGTAATATCATTTCTCTCATGAATGATGTCAGGATTAGTCCCGCATTCTGAAAAGAACATGAATTTAAATGCGGTTTTAATAGAAGCCGATGAAGAGATTTTTGAAATATAGATTTTCAAAAGCAAATGCCCCTACGTAGCAGAGGAAGAAAGTATTGTGATTTTAGAGATATAAAGGAAAATTGACATTTCATTGATGGAAAAAAAAACTGATAACAAAGGACTGAAATATTTACAGATACTTTGACCAAAAAGGTCGCAAAAGGATTGGGCTGACTGGCCCCCTACAAGATGACTGAAAAAAAAGGGAGAAAGTAGGAGAATTCTGGCATCTTCAGTCTTCTGAGTAGCTCGGAAGAGACTTAGTCATGACGGCTAGGTCATCTTCTTCTTCGTCTTCAACAAAGAGACTCTTGTCGACGCAGTCCTGAACAATATTTTTGAAGACGAAGCAGTGATCGGTGTCACGCCCCACTGCTCGATGGAACTTGCAGAACTGATTTGTGAACCTTCCCATGACCGTGGGAGGATCCGCGATTCTTGGGAGTTTAACCAATCCTTTGGCCAGCATGAATTCAAGGGCTTCTTCGAGCGTTTGCTTCAGAGGAGTAAACTCACGATCATTACTCCAACCTTCGCGTTTTATCTTTTCTTTCTGCGGAAAGTTAGACTGAGACGGCTTGTTATTCTGCTTGGAAGACTTCTCCCTTTGATCTATGCCGTGGTTCTGACCATTCTGGCTGTCATTTTTGTTTCTTCTGCTGTTATCAAGATCATTGCTAGCTGCATGAGTGAACTGCGCTTTCTTCTTCTGGTCTTGGATGCTTTTGGCCAAAGGCATGCCCTCGTAAAGCCCACTTTCTATTCCTGCCTCGAGCCATTCGGCTCGTTCAATCAACTTGATAAAGGATTTTGCCGGAGAAATGGCAATGAGGCTTCTCAGGGCTGAGAGAAATTGCTGAGGATTATTTGCAATGCATGTTCCTCTGGAATGGGAACTTTCATCTTGTTGCAGGTACTTCTCCACCTGTGGATGAATTCTCCTGCTCTTTCAGTCTCATTTTGCTTTAAGTTGTAAAGGTGATTGAGCGTAGGTGAAACTTCAGTGTTGAATAGGAAACACTCAATGAACAAATTTACCACTTTATCGAACTCTCGTAGTTCGATAGGATTGATGTGGTCAGCATACCACCTGGCTGCTATGACCTCCAGACTGCGGGGAAAACAGATGAATAGAGCCCTGTTATCTTTTCTGAAGCGGCAACATTCTGCATAGAAGGTGGCTAAGTGGGCTTTAGGGTTGCCAGTCTCGTCAAATTTGAGAAATTTACGAGGAAGGTTTTCCAGATTATCATCCCCATCTAGACCATCATAAAAATCTTCGCCGGTGTAGGTTTGCTTGCCCTTACCCTTGGCTTGAATATCCTTAATAGCTTGATTCATCTCCTTCATCTGCTTGCTCATCAGGTCCTCTGCTGGAGCCCCAGACTTGGGCTTGTTGACGGATTCAGGCTCTTCTGCAGCTATTTTTATGGACTGTCTCGGAGGATTCTGTTTGTAGACAATCTGCTCTTCCTCTTCCGATTCTTCTTCGACTGACTCTGATTCCTCAGAAGTAGTGTCTGGCTGTACCTTCTTCTTGATGATTCTGACTTGCTTCTTTACAGGCTTCTTTTTTAGCTTGCTTTTAGGAACTGCCTCTTTCAGCTTGGCCTCGGCTTGTTCCGACATCATCCTCGCCATCATCTTTTGGAACATATCATACATAGCGGGGTCGATGTCATCTTTCTTGTTCTCATCCTGTCCCCTGACTGATTTAGGAGAGCTCATCTCTTCTACCTCACTGTCGCTGAGTTGAGGAACTGTTTCTTTTCCAGCTCTTGTCTGAACCATTTTTGAATATCAGTGCTGTCTGTAGAGGAAAGAGGAGGTTTTCAGACCAAAGAAACCTTTTGGAGAAGTTTTGACAAGAGGAAGGTTTTAGGTTGAAATCTAAACAATTATATCCCATTACTAGGGATTGTGTCGCCACAAAATTTGTGACAATTGCGTTGTTTACTCTGCGAGGGGGAGTAACCAACTAAAAAAATATGAAAAAGAAAATATTATTTTGAAAAGGATATCTCTTGACGGAAAGAGATTTTTATGAAAATATAAACAAGAATATAAAATCAGAAGAAAATAAGAGAATAAATGAAATTTTGAGGATAAATGGTAAAGATTTTAAAATTTAAAGAACTTGCAGGCAGGATCAGAAGAATTTTTAAAGAATTTTTAGAGGAAGAAAAAGGAAAATACACCTGGGTTTTTAGAAACAAAAAGGAAAATTTTGAAATATATACCCAGGGTTTTGGAAAATATAAGATATAAAATATCATACAATCACAGACATACAAGCAAGGATGCGCAAACAACATCCTCTAAAGCTGACTCTATATGCAATATTTGAAATGGCTGATAGGCCCTTAATCCTAGCTCTAAGATTTAGATCATCTGATTCCAATCAAGGTACGCCGATATACTCAAGCCGAAGCTTGAAGTACGTGGCATATAAGATATCTCTTCGGTTCTAATGTAAAGGCTTCCCAACATCCTTGAGCACCTACCGATATACCTCGGACTATGGCCCTTAGGTACGTGGTAGGGGGGGCGAACCCAAATAAGTGGTCCAGTTGTGAGGCTCTCTCCCGAACTATGGTTCAGTGAGACAGCCCAGCAACGTGAAGACCGAGACAATATAGGTAGAGATGTTTTCAAAATATGATCAACATGCAATAAAATCAGAAGGCTCTAATGCAAGTCCTAAAGAGATAGATTTAAAAGAGAAGCATACACTTGCATACATTGTTTTGCATTCAATCCCTAGAATTGAGGAGAGTTGTATTTCAGACCTAAGTCTAATGTGAGCATGGAATAATCTCCTCAATATGGTCCTACCAAACCATACTTAGATCCTATATGCAATGATGTCAGCTTAGGACAGAGTCTAGGCTCCTAAGGTTTGCATGGAAATGAAGCTGACATAGAAGAATAAAGACTTAGAAAATATTAAAGCAAAGCAAAAGGCATAGATCCGACCGGACGAAGACGGGTCCCATCTCGGTCGCCAAAACTGTGATCATCGCAAAATTTTTCCTCTCTCTCTTGTGGTTTCTCTCTCTTCCTTCTCTTTTCCTTTTCTAACCTCTATTTTCCTCCCTTTTGAAAGGAGAAAAATAAAAGAGAGAAAAAGAGAAAGAGAAGAGAAAAGAAAGAAATAAAGAGAGAAGAGGAACTATTTTGCGCGGTCTCACTTGACCTTAATTTGAAAAATATTTAGAAATTTAACTCGCCTCCGTTTTGAAAATATTGCGGGAAAATGGAGAGACGGGATTCGCTCGTCGGTACGAGGTTCGACCGTTCCTGGCGCCTTTACCAGGGGTAATCGAACCAAGGATCGAATCTATGCCTTTTGCTTTGCCTAAATATAATCTAAGAATTTATCCTAACTCTAAAATGCACAAAGAATCATGCTTGTGCAATGCAAGGATGTATGCTCTTTTGAAAGATGTTTTTGAAAATTTCCAAGTATTTCTGAGATAAACTTGATAAGGGAGTGAAGAAATGATTGAATCTAACTTAGAACTTGAGATAGATCAGAGAAGTTCTAAGTCTTTGAAGTAATTTAGAGTTTGGAAGAATAGATCTTGGCTTTGAGAAAGAATGATTTGAAGCTCTGAAATGAAAAGAAATGAAGTTTCAAAGTCAAAAATGGACTTTGAATTTGAATTTGAATTTAGGAAAGGAAATGAATACTTGAGATGGAATTGAATTTGGATTTTTTTGGAATGGATCTGAGATAATCAAATGGTATTTAGGAATAGAAATGGATTTAAGAGATTCAGATTAGATCCGAAAATGGAATTGGATTTGAAATCTAGAATTGGGAATGAAATTGGATCTAAAGATGGATTTAAGATCTGAGATCTGAGATCCGAGATAAAATTCGGTTCTGGATCCTAAGATGGATTTGGATCTGAAGTCTGAGATCCAAAAGTGGAATTGGATTCTGGATCCTAAGATGGATTTAGATCTGAAGTCTGAGATCCAAAAGTGGAATTGGATTCTGGATCCTAAAATGGATTTGGAGTTTGTTAAATTCAGAAGATGAATGAAGAATTTCCAAGTTTGATTTGAATTTGGGAAAAGGAATTTTAGAAATTGAATTTTGAATATACAGATGAATCTCAAAGTCAATTTAGACCTTGGATTTGAAGTTTGAATTTGAAAATTTTAAAAAAATGAAACAAGAATCTCAAAGTTAAATTGAACTTTGAGTTTGATTGGAGCTTTTGAAAATGAATTTGAAATTTCAATGTCAAATTGAACTTTGAAATCTGATTCGAATTTGAATATATAAAAATGAATTTGAAATCTCAAAGTTGAATTGAACTTTGAGATTAAAAATAGAATTTCGAAAAATGAAAGGATGAATTGGTTTTTTATAAGAATTGAAGATAGATTGAAAAAGATATTTACATTACTTGGAGTTTTGAAAAAAAGGAATTTTGGAAAATATGATGTAGTTCTATCCTAAATGATGAATGAATTTAAAGAATTTGAAATTGGATTTTGAAAAGCTATTTCATTCTTTGGATGAATTAAAACAAGATTGAAAATATAATACATCCTTGACTATGGTCATTGAATGTATTACATAATAATCTATATTTAAATTCAAGAGAAGAATAAAATACATTTGGTGCTTTTATAGAATTTAAAATGAAATTAACTCTCAATATACCCTGACTATGGCCATTGGTATATATTTTGAGTCAATTTTAAGTTAAATTCTAATAAAAGGAGAAAATATTTAAGGAAATATGATGAATTTTGAAAATAGATCCAGTGTGGATCCAGTGTTATTTCGTAAAAGATAAAAATACTAAGCTTTGTCCACACCCTGACTATGGCCATTGATATGGATCATCAACTTAGGATTAATTTACCTTTTACGAAATGGTGCACGTGTCACTCGTGTTTCACCATTGTGAGGTTTTGAGAAATAAAGGGAAAAATGCATGAATAACAAGTAACTCATGATATTTACAATGCTCATTCATTCTATCTAAAGCAGGAAATGTAAATTCTCATTGATATCTAACTATTTACAATACACAAAATTGAATTTACAATTCCCAATGATGATATTTTCCACATATTTCCTGCAAAAGACTCGATTAGTAGAGAAAAATAGAAGGAAATTGTATATATCATATAGATGTCAAAAATGTTCATTCATGATGAAATGATGGGAAATGATGTATATATGTATATATCTATATACATACATATATATGTATATGGGTACATCAATAACTTGGGAAAACATATGGGCATGTATATATATATATGTTATATATATACACATATATATATATATATATACATATATATGTATACACATTTGGGTATGGATGGTGGTGAAAATACAAAAGTATATGGAGGTGGCAAATGAGCATGAAAACACAGCAGGAGATTTCCCCTGCGCCTGTGTTAAGTGTTGGGGTTTATGAAAGACAAACCGCAGCAGTGCCTTGGGACTACTGCATAACAGTGCCAGGCACGGCTATGGATATATATATAAAAAAAAAACTTTGACAGCAGTGTATTGATACTGCTGTAAATCTCTATGAAAGGCTAACTGTTGTATGTGAAGACATATGCAGGATATAATGTAGGCAAAATGAGAAGCACGGCAATGTGATGCTGTAAATAGGGTTTGAGATATGTAGGTGTTGTGCATAGTGAAAAGGGTGCTGTGAAAAGGGGTTCTAGTAAATACAGGTGGCGTGCAGGTGTTAGGAATTTACAGCCAACAAGGTGGATTGTTGATGGTCAATACCAACTCATGTCAATGCCTCCAGACCATCAGCAATGGTTTTGTAGTGCAACCATCTATGCACCCGATCACAAATGGCACCAAATTTTATAGCATTATTTTCAATATTAGCAAGATGCACAAGAGGAACTTTATGACTATAAACACCACATTTACAAGAAACAGGATGCAAGGTACATTGACCAGGAGCAAGCCAATGAAGAGGATCAAAATGGAACATCTCTAATATAATTCCGCAATTTGCAATCAGTTACCAGTCTATGAAGGCTTGCATTACATGCAACCTATAATCTACTTAGCAGACAATTGTCCTCCATGCTTCTTTGGATATTTCAGAAAAAGATTGCAGCTGACGACATATTTTAAAACAGAATTTCCAAGCAATTTCAAATGCTCCATGGAGGAGTCTCCTGAACACCTTTTAGCTGTAAGGGCCTCAGAGATCAAATTAGTTGGAATCCAACAACCATTTGAAGGACCGCGAGCTTTCCTTTGGAGCTGAGTGGCCAAACTAATTGATTCCAACCAATGGATCAAAGAAGGCAGCAGATATAATCACCTTAATATATTTCTTGGCACATCAAGACTAATCAATAATTCAGGAGGCCTGTGAATGAGCCTTGGTTTTATCACAACATAGCAACTCAAAAGGGAAAGAAAGTGAATAAAGAAAGAAGAGAGAAGGAAAGAAAAAAAAAAGAAAGAAAAAAAAAACTTAGCAGTAAGTTAATCCACAACAGACAGACTTCTACAGATCACTTTGATAGTTTTAATAAATTTCATTAAAATTGGAACTTACCGATTAAAAGCTTGGATGGATAACAGCCCTGCATTCAACAAGGAATAAAGAAAAGTCAGGCCGAAAGACTCAGTGCCAATAAATCAGTGGTTGGAATCGCAAAATGTAAAGGGGCTCCAGAATGTAATGCTAGTAAATGGAAGCTGGAACTCAGAAAGTTTTTTTTTTTGATATCTGAACACCAATAGCTTAGTATTTAGGCAAATCAATGAGGATTTAAGATTCATGAGCGAAAAGAATATCAACTAATTGATTTCCAAAATAGTGCTTACCGAAATTCTCGATGAATGATACCTGCTTGAACCGGAGAATTTAACAAGTCGATGATCGCTCCATGTCAAGGATCAGTGATCAAATGATCAAAACTCAAATTGCTATCAATCTACCAGGAGTAATCTTTACTCAAACTCTCAGATCGTGAGAATCTGATCATTGGAGATAATCAGGAAACCAATTATTCTGATAAAGGCACAGGGCATCATCCCTCACAGACGCCTCGACAACACAGTCCAAGTTGTTTTGAAGAAAAATTCGAACCAGAATTCATATGTAAAACAATCCAATATATAAGAGGTCAAATAATGGCTTCAGGTACTTAAATTTTCGCAGGATTGAAAACGATCAGTCAACTGATATTGGAGATGGATCGCTCAATCTTCAGATTTACTAGAACTTGAATGAGTGAACATTTAATTCAAAAGCTCACGCAAACCTGGCTTTAAATATAGAGCTGGGATTCGTAATCAAATTCGCAGCTACGTTCATCAAGGTGATGATGAACTATATCAAACATGTCCCTGTACCTGTATCTCAAACCAATCAAACCAACCCTTTTATTGCAGGGACTACCGTGACTGTGTATAGCAAGACGAACTCTCTCATATGCACCATACCCAATAAGCTATTCCCTTCTGCCCCGCCCTTGATGAGGGATCGTAGGACTGGGGTTATGAATCTTATAAGTTCAATAGGGGATTCCTGGCCCATTGGATGTAAATTGAAAAGACTGATTTATGATAAGATCCAATGACTTACCAACATAGCATAGAGTCTCACTGAAGCTACTAAGCATTCAGACCAGACCTGGATCTCCCTGGTAGGTCAGATGCAAATCTGAGAATAAATCGCCAGAACATGACATGAACGCAGGGAGCCACGAAATGCTAACATTCGATTATTTCTAAATTGATTGAAACAAACGACAAAAGAAAAAAAAATGATGAAGGTCAGAAGAACGATAACCGAAAGAAAATGAAAGCCGAAAGTAAAGAATTACATTCTAACAAAATTTGCTATGGATTAAAACAAATGGCTCGATCATGAGAACATCAACAGAATTTGAATATAAACTAGCAAAACTCGATGTTAGATCGCAAATAAAGAAAGAAATCAATGTAAGAGTCAGGGACTCCGTCTGTTTTGCACTGCTATGGACCGATTTGCTATAGACAAATCGGTGGCATAGGGGGTGCTTGGGTGAACCGAAATAAAATCAAAAGTAAATAGGAGAAATTAACAAAAATCCATGAGAAGGAGGAGGGTTCACTGTTTATTCAATGGAGAATTCAGAGGAAAAAAAAAGTGGTAGACACTTACCAAAATGGGGCTTCCTTTCAGAACCAGAATGAAGAGGAAGGAGGAAAGAGGCACAGTGGTCCAAGAAGCTCTCCTTTTGCTTCCCAGGAGTAATGAACGCCCGATGAGAGGAATCGAGATATGCTGAAGGTGGATTGTTTGTCTTCCTTCCTCTCCTCCCCCCCCCCCCCCCCCCCTTTTCGTCTCTTGTTGGCCTCCCTTTATAGGGGAAAAGAGAAACTTCGAGAAGGAGACATGCCGTTCAAGATGGGAGGTGAAGATAATGGGAAGTGGTTGATGAAGGGTTGTTGGTGATGAGGGGTCAATGGAGGCCATGGAAGCTGGAACCTTCGTGAAGGGCGGAGGTTAGCGATCGAAGGTGGAGGATGAAGGTTCGGAGATGGGTGGCTTGCGGAGGAAGAGATGAGAGAGCAGACGCTGGGGGAGGAAGGCGAGTTAGGGTTTTCAAAACCCTAACTCGACCCTTAAACCTCGAAAATTAGTTTTTCCAAAAAAAGGCCTCCTTTTCAGGTTTTTCTAAAAAGGATGGTTAAAGGTGAGTTTTTCGGCAAAAATCTTCAAAAACCACGTAGTTTTTCCTAATTTCTTTGGTTTTTTGCATGATTTTTCCATTTTTTTGTATTTTTGGAACAGAATCTAAGTTTTTTATACGAAAACAAAGATTAAACACTAATTTTTTGTATTTTTCTGAGAAATATTTACAAGAGTATTTTTCTGAGAATTTCAGACCATTTTGGGGAAATTTCTTCAGATGAATGGGTTTGGACCCAAGTTTTGAGAAAATATTCGAGTTTTAAACCTCGATTTGAGGACTATAACACGATGGATCCAAACGGATACCGGACGAAGTGTCTGAGTTTTTTTCAAAAGGTTATTTTTGATAATTTTGAGAATTTGATTTAAAATTGGATAATGAAGCTCAGATTTGGATTTTGATGTAGATCCGGATCCGAAATTGAGTCAGATATGTAAAATGAATTTAATTTCAACAAAATTTAAGAAACAAAATGGAATTTAGATTTAAAACCGACTCAATTACCCAAAAAAAAATGGGGGAAAAGGGCAAAAAAAGGGGATATTTACAACATTTTGAAAAATTTGGGGTGTTCATAGACCCGGGTGATAAGTAGGTTGCGTGCTTTTAAAAGCACGCAGCGGCGAAGGAGGGAGGCACTCGAAACCTCCTTCCCCCTCTCGTCTCTCAGTCTCTGCATTCTCCCCCCCGACCGCCTCTCTCCCTCGTGCTTATACAGTGAAGCGAGGAGGGGAGGGGTTTCGATACGAAACCCTCTCCCCCTCTGTCACTCTCCCACTCTCCCAACTCTCTCGTCTTTTCTCGATTCGACGGAGACCCCTAACAGGCCACCACCCCCAACGACTCCCTCCGGCGACCTCTAGGTATGTACCCTCGCTTTCTTTCTCCTTTTCTTCCCTCTCCCTGCTGTGATCTCTCGACTCATCGAAAGACCATGGCGCCGACAGCTTGTTCGAGTCTCCCCTCTGCGACCTCGCTGGCGATGCTCGCACACCGACGACCTTTCCTCGGGCGACCCCCTCTAGGTATGCACCACACCTCTCCTCATATTTTCTTCTCCTTCTTTTCAGTTGGCAAGTCGGCAAGGGCGATGCCTCCTGCCGCCTGTGTCTGACTGGTTGGCAGGGGCTTTTGTCTCCGCCTCTTGTCTTTCGAAGAGCCAACAGAGGGTGACGCCCCCCTTTCGCCTATTTTTGCTTGGTCAACAGGGGTTTCCAACCCCTGCCCCTCTCTCCCCGTCTTCTTTTCCTCTCAGAAATGACAGGGGCCTTTTCGTTTCCCTTTAAGAAAGTCGACAGGGTCCTTTGGCCTCTGCCTCCTCTCCCAAAAGCCATAAGGGGGCTCTTGTGTCTCTCTCTCTGCTAATTGTCCTAGCAGGAGCCATCAGCCCCTGCCCTTTTTATTGTTCCTGTAACGCCCCAACTTTTTATAGTAAAAAAATTTTGGAGTAATTTTTTTTTTTTTTAGCGAAAGTGCGAAAAACACAAGTTGGGTGCATTACAGGAGGAAACAGAGAAGTACTAAAAGCATACCATTAATTAAAGCATTAATGTCATTAATTACATCTCATAACCGAAATGTAAATCTACTAATCTGAGTTCAAACAGGAAACACTGAAAATTGAGATCTCTTGACTACTTCCAAATGCGACGCCACGATGCTCATATTATGCGTTACCTGAAAAATTTTAATGCAGAAGGGTCAGACTCCCCTGTCTGCGTAAGAAGTATTATATTTATATGTTGTGCTCAGTGTCCTGTGTACAAATATGTGCAACATTTGCAAATATCATAATTGTAAAGTTTCAGGCAATATAACTTGCTAAGAAGGAAAATTCTACTAGAATAGGAATGCTTTCTACTTTGCTATGAAACTAGAAATTACCAGGTGTGCGTTCATTCTTACATGCACTATGTGCTTTCATCATTTACAAGATCCACTACAAGGATTATAACATTTATTCACAAACATCTACGAGAACAATGTAAACTTTTTATGTTTATCTCTCCATTATCCTATGAGTACGCATAAGCATTCGACATCGTATTCGACCCTCTCCACGGTAGATCATGGGTTCGGTAACATACACTGTTCTCTCAGGTGTACCCATAGCCCGAAGAATCCAGTAACATACACCTTCTTCTAGGTGTACCCAAAATCTCAAAGGTTTTTTTTTTTATATATATTTATGTATACCTTTAACATTTCTTTAAAACCAGGTGCGAGTCATCGCACAACGAGGGGTCCGGTAATCTTTCAGGTGTACCCAGAGCTTCAAAACTTTATGATGTTGCATACACTTTCATTTTTGTTTATTTTCTCGTGTGAGCCGTCATACCACAGGGGATTCTCAAAATCTCAACCCGACTCAGAGTTCACACCTTATATGCATTATAGAGCCAGGGTGCCAAAAGCACCATCACAAAGTAACATTTCTCAAAATATGGCTCGACTCAAAGCCCATAATTTAACATTCATTTTCTGAGTTAGGGCATACACATTTGTACCCACTAACCATGCCATCCATGTGGCATGATTTGCTTGATATATATATATATATATATATATATATATATATATATCCAAAAGTGCTCTTACTAAGGTCACAGAGACTTGTCGCAACAAGTCAGGCTGTCATGAGCCCACTCATGTCGTGGCTTTATGGCTGCCACTTCCAGGTGATGCCATCAACGAAAAGTGTTAGCCGTCGCTATCGCTCCTTGAGGAGCCCGCCCACCATCATGGGCAGTGGTCAGCGCCACCACTACAACATTCTTGAATCATAAGACTAAAGAAGGACTGAACCCTTCGATTCAGCCAACTAGGTTTGCATGAAGGTAGCCCCTACTACCGTCTGACAAGAGGGAGTTTTCTGGGCTCAACTAGATCCCAGTAGATCTATGAAGTACCATCGTAGACCACGGTTTCAAGGTTGTAACCCCGCGACACCAGCAGGACCCGCAGCTCATGCCGAACTAGTGGTGTGCATCTATGTTGGCAAGATGCTGGTCTGGCCAGCATATTGCGAGCCATACCAAGTACTGGCCCAGTGTGCATAACCTGCACGCTGGCGATGGTGATCCCTCTAGCCTTGTTGATGGTCTGCTGCCAAGAGTGGCAGAGCAACCCTGTTAAGGGCTGGTGATAACCCACTGCACCGACATGGTTCAGCCCAAATGACCGGGGAAACATACAGAACAGAATGGGTCAGTTCTGTCCAGACCCCCCTTACCAGTAATGAACGTGGTTGAGGCTTAGAGTAACCTTAGTTCAATTTTTTTTTTCAGAACACTCACACACTTAATAAAACTTGAATTTTTGTTAACTAAGAAGGACCTTTCCTCCTGTATATGTGTGAGGCATTAGGTGACAAAGTAACAGATTTCCAAAAAAAATTATTGCTACCATACATACCAAGTAACCACGTTATCTCATAAAATTTCTAGGCTTGAAATCAACTAAAAACTTAAATGCTTTTACCCTGGTACTCCAGGACATACATGCTATATGTGTACCAGTTTTTTTTCAACCTTCATTTGGTTACATGATGGCATGTAATGACGTTTTCAGTCCACTATTATTCTAATTCTGTGTACTACATTAATAACTATTGTCTAGCATGCATCAGGTTGTGCGTAAATGAGATGTCACCTAACATTATTTCATGATCATCATGCTATACGTTTGCTGCAAGATAATGAACCCAACATGTACATGCTATAGACTGTTTAACTCTATAAAAGGGACCAGGCAAACGGGTGCACGCCTATGCACATAAAGCACCCAATCGAGATCCACACCAAAACGCTGGATCATGGTCATGTGTTTTTTTTTGTAATAATTTTTTTTTTATTTGTAATATCACAATCTAACTCCCAGCCATCAAATTAATAGTAATAAAATTGCAATTCAACAATAAGGCAGGCAGAATTTGAACCTACTCGGTCCAGATGTTTCACAATTGAAGATATATATAAAAAAAAATCTAGTGTCATTCAGGAAATGGTTTGAATGACTCAGCTTTTCCTCCTAGAAATAAACAAAAACTAAATGTGCCCTATCAAAAATTTCCTAAATCAGAGTTATAACATTTCTATCCCATTATAACATTTCGATCCCATGTTAAACAGAAATTTCGACAGCTTAATTTAACACTTCTGTTTGTTTGTTTGTTTTTTTTATGCAGCATAACACGAACCAGTGTGTATGCTGGTCGCAGCCGCACGTGACCCCTTGCATCGACCTCAATGAAGATCGGCCCTGATTAAATGACCCACCATCTCAGGCCCAGATGTCATGAGGTTGATGTTGTAGGCGTTCGTCATTGTAGGGTTGCAGCTCGTAAGGAGGTGCACAACACTAGGTGGTTAAAAACCCATTACGATGGTTCCCAACTAACCACACAACAGGTCTTTGACCCAATATCAATCAGAGGCCATGGTAGTGGCTCGTGACCACCATAGTGGGCACACTTTTCCCTCAAAAAATGAGAAAGGTGGGATGCCACATACGCATACCACAGGGCAGTAAGCACCTACATATAAAAACAATACCCCTTACCTTGTTCGAAGCTTCAATTGACAAAAATGGTGGGTTCCTTCGTCAAGTTGGAGCGACACCTCTCCACAAGGAAGAAGACTCCCACGTCCAGCTATGGAAGTTGATCTCCAAGAGAGAGAGAGAGAGAGAGAGAGAAAACAGTCCAGCCGTTTTCTCCTTTCACCCCATTTAACCTCCTTCCCTATTTAGGGAAGGTTTTGATTTTCAAAAAGAAAACCAACCTCCAGCCCACGTTAGTGTGGTTTGTTTAGAAATTTCCAATATTGCCCCCCCTTTACCTCTTTAGCAAGGTGATTTTCAATGTTGCTTTATGGGTACCCCTTCATCCCATTTAGTGGGATTCCACTACAAATGTGGAAACGTGGAATGAAGAAGCCTAAGTAGTAGGATTGGCTAAGATCCCACGTTTTTACCCTCTTCTTTATTTATTTATTATATTTTTTTTCCACTAAAGTAAAAATTATCACTTTTCTTGTGCAAAAAGAAAAAATCCAAGCACAGGGGGTTTTGAACTGGGGTCTTCAACCTAAGGGGTAATGAGCCCCACCACTTGTGCTATGTTGTTTTCATTGCAAATGGTGTGAATTAAATTGTATATAACCCTTTCAATTTCGTTCCGGATTTCATAAAAAAAATAATGTTTTTCACTTCTATGTGTGCACACCGTGAGTTTTGAACTTGGGTTGTGACTCTAAACAACCATGTGCCCTACCACTACACCACACCATCACTTGGTGTTTACTTTTGCAAGAAAATTCTTTTTATGTCATATTTGGACGTTTTACCTTGTTGATGGATTTCTTCCATTTTCAACTGGGTTTTTTTCACCCGTTGGTTCTAAACTTGCACTCTCTCACCATAAACGTGCTTCGGATCTCACGCTATTATCTCGAAACCATCAGATTTCTCCACTTGGCCTCATGAACCGGGTCAGATCATCGGATCTCGCTAAAGTTCGGATCCAAGTACCCTTTCTAGTATTCGTTACCGAGTTCACTCTACTGGCCCGAAATCCTCAAAATCACATTGAATATTTCATAAACCATATTATTTCACATAAACACATATTTTTATTTCATTGAAAATTCCTTAAAATTCATGGGTTTTACATCCTACCCTCCTTAAAAAGGATTTCGTCCGCGAAATCACAAACATCAATCGACACAAAAGTTATGGTGTTTCTTAGTTAATGGCACGTCTTTTCTTTCAATGGAGTCGAATCAGCTTAAACTAAATTTTTAGTAGACTTCTTCAGGCAAAACTAACAATATGTCCTGGTTGCTCACATTTGAAACACTTGCCATTATAGAGACGGCAAACTCCGAAGGGATGATTCTCATTGCACCATTGACAAATTTGTTGAACCTTTGGCTGTTGCGATTTCCTTTGTTGTTGGCGGTTCGGGTAGCCTTCCTGCCGCATTTTTTTTTGTAGATGGTGTGAACTCCCTTTCACTGGGATTTTTCTCATTAGTACTCACCTTGATCTGTTGCTCGGGTTTATTCCATTGATTCTTTTGCTCTTTGATCCAGTCTTCTTCCAATAGGGTCGCTACTTCGATGGCCTCATCGAGTGATTTTGGCCCCCGGGTGAACACCTTGGTCCTCAAAGCTGGCTTCAATCCACGAGCAAACTTCATTGCTCGATCCTCTTCCACGGTGTATACATTTGGGCAATATCGTTCTAGACAGCAAAACTTAGTGATATAGTCTGCCAGTGTTGTTGCCCCTTGTTGTAGGTCTAAAAATTCTTGCATTTTCTTACTACGTTCATGCTTAGGGAAATATGCAGAGTTGAAAACCTCAACAAACTCTTCCCAAGTAACCTTTTCATTCTGAAACTTGCTCGCAGAGATCGTGTCCCACCACTTCTCAGCGTGGTCCTTCAAACGATAAGTACCGAAGTTCACCTTGTGTTCCTCTGGAACATTCAGAACACGAAAAATACATTCTATCTCGCGTATCCATGTCTCTGCAGCTTCAGGGTCCGTCTTGCCCTTAAAAGCAGGAGGATCCATTTCCATAAAGCGCTTGTAAGTGATTGTCCCTATGTTCTGCCTATCTTGGGCCACTTGTTGGAGGTTCGCACCTACTTATTGCATTGCAACCACCTATTGTTGCACAACCTCGACAAGGTTTTTCACAGTGTCCATGATATCGTTGCACTTGGCCTTCCATGCCATCTATCAGGACAGAAACATAATAATAGTTAATCGTTAGGTTACACAATTATGCTTGCTAAGTAATATCCCTAGCAATCTTTCATAGTTCTCAAATACACGATGTGCAATTCAATCAGTGCCACAATAAAATTTATTGGTGCAATAACTCATTCTATACATATATTCTTCGAACAACCTCAAGCGACACTGCATAAGGCTGCTATCGTCAGAAAATCACCATTCTAGATGACCCACGTTAGAGAATTTCCACTCTAACACACTATCCGAAAAATTACCACTCCGATATCATAAAGAAAGAGTCATCACTCGAATAACATCGTTAGAAGATCATCATTCTAACGGCATTGCTGAAGAATCACCACTTTATTAGAAAATCATCATTCTAATGACATTGTTAGAGAATCACCACTCTAATGGCATCATTAAGGAATCACCACCCTAGCGGCATCGTTAGAGAATCACCACTCTAACGGCATTGCTGAAGAATCACCACTCCAACAACCTTCATTAGAGAATCACCACTCTAATGGCATCGTTAGGGAATCACCACCCTAGCGGCATCGTTAGAGAATCACCACTCTAACCATATTGTCGGAGAATCACCACTCCAACAACCTTCATTAGAGAATCACCACTCTAATGGCATCGTTAGGGAATCACCACCCTAACGGCATCGTTAGAGAATCACCACTCTAACGGCATTGCTGGAAAATCACCACTCCAACAACCTTCATTAGAGAATCACCACCCTAGCGACATCGTTAGAGAATCACCACTCTAACGGCATTGCTGGAGAATCACCACTCCAACAACCTTCATTAGAGAATCACCACTCTAATGGCATCGTTAGGGAATTACCACCCTAGCGGCATCGTTAGAGAATCACCACTCTAACGGCATCGCTGGAGAATCACCACTCCAACAACCTTCATTAGAGAATCGCCACTCTAATGGCATCGTTAGGGAATCACCACCCTAGGGGCATTGCTGGAGAATCACCACTCCAACAACCTTCATTAGAGAATCACCACTCTAATGACATCATTAGAGCATCACCACCCTAATGACAATGTTGGCATTACCAGGAATCACCACCTGAGCCAACCCAACTCACCACAATCCCTTTCGACTGTGGTTGGGAAACAAGAATTTCCACAACGCTCTTTCAAAAACCATAACACCCAGAAGTCTGGTGTTATGTAGTCCCCAACTATGACTCTCTCGGGAGTCGATTGCCATCCTCGGCAACCCAGAAGCCATTTGCTAAGCATATAACATCATTTACGTTCTCATCACCAAGAACAACTGGGGATCTACAACATCCTCCAACGAGGAACTCAAAAGTTCAACGGGCACAGACAAGGCTTTCGCCTTCTGTCCGAAAGATTATTCGGGAAGGTACCCTTCATCAATGATAGGGTCACTAACATCTCCAACGAAGTTGGAAAAGAAAAAACATTAACTTAGAGCCTCATCTGATGACTCTTATCAACACAATCATCGTTTCCAATGTGATTGGGATAGTAATTTTGAGACTCGTTACGATTCACCAATCATTTTCGAGAAGGTAAAATACACAAGCAGTCTCTGAGTTTCGGTTCAGAACTTCAACTCTCACAGGAGTTGACAAGAAACTAGCTTAGGAAGCTACGCCCTCAAGCGCATCCATACTTTCCATCCAGAAAAAAAAATATCTATACGGTACTTTAAGTGGCACTCATCTTCTATGTATCCTCTAATGGGTCACATGACGTAAAATGGTCGCCCACCAGTTGCATTGCAGCAGCCTGCCAGCCTACCACTTCTGCTAGGTTATGTAGCATCTCCATAATATCATTGGAACGGTTTACCCAAGCCATTTGTTTGGGCAATAAAAAGGTCGTTACAACCTTAGTTATAAATTCATGAAAATATAATCTGGAATTATATGTTTTTATCTCTATATTAAGAAAACAATATTTCTACATACTTACGGAGCTATCGCGGTCGCTAAAAGAGCCAAGATCTCAGATTCTTCAGTCCTGCTCTGATACCAAAGCTGTAACGCCCCAACTTTTTATAGTAAAAAATTTTGGAGTAAATTTTTTTTTAGCGAAAGTGCGAAAAACATAAGTTGGGTGCATTACAGGAGGAAACAGGGAAGTACTAAAAGCATACCATTAATTAAAGCATTAATGTCATTAATTACATCTCATAACCGAAATGTAAATCTACTAATTTGAGTTCAAACAGGAAACACTGAAAACTGAGATCTCTTGACTACTTCCAAATGCGACGCCACGATGCTCATATTATGCGTTACCTAAAAAATTTTAATGCAGAAGGGTCAGACTCCCTTGTCTGCGTAAGAAGTATTATATTTATATGTTGTGCTCAGTGTCTTGTGTACAAATATGTGCAACATTTGCAAATATCATAATTGTAAAGTTTCAGGCAATATAACTTGCTAAGAAGGAAAATTCTACTGGAATAGGAATGCTTTCTACTTTGCTATGAAACTAGAAATTACCAGGTGTGTGTTCATTCTTACATGCACTATGTGCTTTCATCATTTACAAGATCCATTACAAGGATTATAACATTTATTCACAAACATCTACGAGAACAATGTAAACTTTTTATGTTTATCTCTCCATTATCCTATGGGTACGCATAAGCATTCGACATCGTATTCGACCCTCTCCACGGTAGATCATGGGTTCGGTAACATACACCGTTCTCTCAGGTGTACCCATAGCCCGAAGAATCCAGTAACATACACCTTCTTCTAGGTGTACCCAGAATCTCAAAGGTTTTTTTTTTTTATATATATTTATATATACCTTTAACATTTCTTTAAAACCAGGTGCGAGTCATCGCACAACGAGGGGTCCGGTAATCTTTCAGGTGTACCCAGAGCTTCAAAACTTTATGATGTTGCATACACTTTCATTTTTGTTTATTTTCTCGTGTGAGCCGTCATACCACAGGGGATTCTCAAAATCTCAACCCGACTCAAAGTTCACACCTTATATGCATTATAGAGCCAGGGTGCCAAAAGCACCATCACAAAGTAACATTTCTCAAAATATGGCTCGACTCAAAGCCCATAATTTAACATTCATTTTCTGAGTTAGGGCATACACATTTGTACCCACTAACCATGCCATCCATGTGCCATGATTTGCTTTATATATATATATATATATATCCAAAAGTGCTCTTACTAAGGTCACAGAGACTTCTCGCAACAAGTCAGGCTGTCATGAGCCCACTCATGTCGTGGCTTTATGGCTGCCACTTCCAGGTGATGCCATCAACAAAAAGTGTTAGCCGTCGCTATCGCTCCTTGAGGAGCCCGCCCACCATCATGGGCAGTGGCCAGCGCCACCACTACAACATTCTTGAATCATAAGACTAAAGAAGGACTGAACCCTTCGATTCAGCCAACTAGGTTTGCATGAAGGTAGCCCCTACTACCGTCTGACAAGAGGGAGTTTTTTGGGCTCAACTAGATCCCAGTAGATCTATGAAGTACCATCGTAGACCACGGTTTCAAGGTTGTAACCCCGCGACACCAGCAGGACCCGCAGCTCATGCCGAACTAGTGGTGTCCATCTATGTTGGCAAGATGCTGGTCTGGCCAGCATATTGCGAGCCATACCAAGTACTGGCCCAGTGTGCATAACCTGCACGCTGGCGATGGTGATCCCTCTAGCCTTGTCGATGGTCTGCTGCCAAGAGTGGCAGAGCAACCCTGTTAAGGGCCGGTGATAACCCACTGCACCGACATGGTTCAGCCTAAATGACCGGGGAAACATACAGAACATAATGGGTCAGTTCTGTCCAGACCCCCCTTACCAGTAATGAACGTGGCTGAGGCTTAGAGTAACCTTAGTTCAATTTTTTTTTTTCAGAACACTCACACACTTAATAAAACTTGAATTTTTGTTAACTAAGAAGGACCTTTCCTCCTGTATATGTGTGAGGCATTAGGTGACAAAGTAACAGATTTCCAAAAAAAATTATTGCTACCATACATACCAAGTAACCACGTTATCCCATAAAATTTCTAGGCTTGAAATCAACTAAAAACTTAAATGTTTTTACCCTTGTACTCCAGGACATACATGCTATATGTGTACCAGTTTTTTTTCAACCTTCATTTGGTTACATGATGGCATGTAATGACGTTTTCAGTCCACTATTGTTCTAATTCTGTGTACTACATTAATAACTATTGTCTAGCATGCATCAGGTTGTGCGTAAATGAGATGCCACCTAACATTATTGCATGATCATCATGCTATACGTTTGCTACAAGATAATGAACCCAACGTGTACATGCTATAGACTGTTTAACTCCATAAAAGGGACCAGGCAAACGGGTGCACGCCTATGCACATAAAGCACCCAATCGATACCCACACCAAAACGTAGATCATGGTCATGTGTTTTTTTTTGTAATAATTTTTTTTTTATTTGTAATATCACAATCTAACTCCCAGCCATCAAATTAATAGTAATAAAATTGCAATTCAATAAGAAGGCAGGCAGAATTTGAACCTACTCGGTCTAGATGTTTCACAATTGAAGATATATATAAAAAAAAATCTAGTGTCATTCAGGAAATGGTTTTAATGACTCAGCTTTTCCTCCTAGAAATAAACAAAAACTAAATGTGCCCTATCAAAAATTTCCTAAATCAGAGTTATAACATTTCTATCCCATTATAACATTTCGATCCCATGTTAAACAGAAATTTCGACAGCTTAATTTAACACTTCTGTTTGTTTGTTTGTTTTTTTTATGCAGCATAACACGAACCAGTGTGTATGCTGGTCGCAGCCGCACGTGACCCCTTGCATCGACCTCAATGAAGATCGGCCCTGATTAAATGACCCACCATCTCAGGCCCAGATGTCATGAGGTTGATGTTGTAGGCGTTCGTCATTGTAGGGTTGCAGCTCGTAAGGAGGTGCACAACACTAGGTGGTTAAAAACCCATTACGATGGTTCCCAACTAACCACACAACAGGTCTTTGACCCAATATCAATCAGAGGCCATGGTAGTGGCTCGTGACCACCATAGTGGGCACACTTTTCCCTCAAAAAATGAGAAAGGTGGGATGCCACATACGCATACCACAGGGCAGTAAGCACCTACATATAAAAACAATACCCCTTACCTTGTTCGAAGCTTCAACTGACAAAAATGGTGGGTTCCTTCGTCAAGTTGGAGCGACACCTCTCCACAAGGAAGAAGACTCCCACGTCCAGCTATGGAAGTTGATCTCCAAGAGAGAGAGAGAGAGAGAAAACAGTCCAGCCGTTTTCTCCTTTCACCCCTTTTAACCTCCTTCCCTATTTAGGGAAGGTTTTGATTTTTCAAAAAGAAAACCAACCTCCAGCCCACGTTAGTGTGGTTTGTTTAGAAATTTCCAATATTGCCCCCCCCTTTACCTCTTTAGCAAGGTGATTTTCAATGTTGCTTTATGGGTACCCCTTCATCCCATTTGGTGGGATTCCACTACA
The DNA here is from genome assembly GCF_984573655.1 of Nuphar pumila. Taxonomy (NCBI): domain Eukaryota; kingdom Viridiplantae; phylum Streptophyta; class Magnoliopsida; order Nymphaeales; family Nymphaeaceae; genus Nuphar; species Nuphar pumila. The sequence continues at coordinate 63,898,690 of NC_143249.1, forward strand.
AATGTGGAAACGTGGAATGAAGAAGCCTAAGTAGTAGGATTCGCTAAGATCCCACGTTTTTACCCTCTTCTTTATTTATTTATTATTTTTTTTTCCACTAAAGTAAAAATTATCACTTTTCTTGTGTAAAAAGGAAAAATCCGTGCACAGGTGTTTTTGAACTGGGGTCTTTAACCTAAGGGGTAATGAGCCCCACCACTTGTGCTATGTTGTTTTCATTGCGAATTGTGTGAATTAAATTGTATATAACCCTTTCAATTTCGTTCCGGATTTCATAATAAAAATAATGTTTTTCACTTCTACGTATTCACATCGTGAGTTTTGAACTTGGGTTGTGACTCTAAACAACCATGTGCCCTACCACTACACCACACCATCACTTGGTGTTTACTTTTGCAAGAAAATTCCTTTTATGTCATATTTTGGACGTTTTACCTTGTTGATGGATTTCTTCCATTTTCAAGTGGGTTTTTTTCACCCGTTGGTTCTAAACTTGCACTCTCTCACCATAAACGTGCTTTGGATCTCACGCCATTATCTCGAAACCATCAGATTTCTCCACTTGGCCTCGTGAACCGGGTCAGATCATCAGATCTCGCTAAAGTTCGGATCCAAGTACCCTTTCTAGTATTCGTTACCGAGTTCACTCTACTGGCCCGAAATCCTCAAAATCACATTGAATATTTCATAAACCATATTATTTCACATAAACACACATTTTTATTTCATTGAAAATTCCTTAAAATTCATGGGTTTTACAGTTCCAGCAGGGGTTGAAGGCACCTGCCCCTTTTTTTGGTTCCCCTATTTAGGTGCGCAAGGGAGGGTCCGACCCTCTCTGCCTCTGTCTATCATAGGGAGGGGCTCAGGCCCTCCCTGCCTTCGATCTTCGCAGGGGAGGGCTCGACCCTCTCTGCCTTCGTAGTATGCAGGAGGGGTCGAGCCCCTCCCTGCTTACTGTTACAGTAGGGGAGGGGGCCGAGCCCCTCCCTGCTCCCTCTTCTCAGGCGTCAAGCAATGGCTTCGCCCCTTGCTTGTTTACGTGTTCGACCGGCAGGAGCCAAGCCCCTGCCTCTTTGTGTATTCGACAGGTAGGGGTGAAGCCTTTTGCCTCTTCCTTTGTGCTAACGGGTGGGGGCTTGGTCCCCTGTCTCTTTGCTCTTCTAGCAAGCAGGGCGACGCCTCGGCCTCCCTCATTGCCTTCATAAGGCAGGGGCGCAACCCTGCCTAGCCTTGCTTTCTGAGGGCAAGGGAGCAACCACCCCTACCTCCCCGTTGTTTACTGACAGCATGTTAGCAGGGGCTCGTGGCCCTGCCCCTAATCCTTTTGCTTATAGCAGGTGCACATGTGCACGATGCCCCTGCCTCTGCTTCCATTACGTCAGGACGATGATAGTTCCCCTAGCCTTCTATTTTTGGTATTAGCTTGCTAAGATCGTTACTTTTATAGTTTGTGCGATGGATCCTGCTCGCGCTCCATGACCCACACCGTCCATCGCTTACGCTCGTAGACGCCAGCAAGCTTGCAACTCTCAAAGGTAGGGAAGATTGCACGGAAGACTTGGACAATTGAATTAAGTTCAATTAACTAAAAAGGGACCATTAAATGAATATATATATAAAATATATATATATATTTATACGAGTACACATTTAACTCAAGGATGAGGTTCTGCGATCCTTGTCCTTTACTGCTTATAGTCCTTTACTCTACCATCGCGCATCGTACAAAGGTTTTGCGTTGCACTCCTGCTTACAGTCCTTTACTTTACCATCATACATGGTGAGAAGGTTTTGTGTTGCACTCTTGCTTATAGTCCTTTACTTTACCATTGCTCATCGCGCAAAGGTTTTGCATTGCACTCCTGCCTACAGTCTTTACTTTGCCATCGCGCTTCGCGCCCAAGCTCTTGCTTTTGCATATGTGTTGTTACTGCCTTGCTATTAAAGATGACACTCAGGTTTTCGCTCATTGCATACGCGTTTGAGGCATCCTCATGGAGAATGCAAGAGACATCTACCACTCTCCCTCTTGCGACAAGAGTTCAGTCGAAAGCGAGCGATACATCCTCGTTTAAGGAGAGGGATACCTCGCAAGGATCCTGGCTCTTCATGTACACAGTCCTGTAGAGTCGACTTGAGATTTTAAGGAGCTGCGTAAAAGCATCAAAGACAACCCCAAATCGAAGGATTTGGAAGGATGTGATTGGCTGGTTTTGTTCGTCTATTTGGCATATCTCAGGTGATCCCGAATTGGGGGTTCGAGCGAACTTCTTAGCAAAGGTTATGTTGAGAAACCTGTATCCTGTCTATCGAGGCCGGTATCGAGTCATGCGAGGCATGTAGATACCCCGATAGCGGATGAGATTCTAGAAAATCGCATGCATAATGTTGGCACAAGGTACTGCTGTTTCAAAAGATAAAGAATATCAAAGTATAGTTGATAAACATTACATCTTTGTAAAACACTTCTTTTGAGGCTTCTATTGAGGAGCTATACCCCTTTCATCCTAAAGTACTTGTAGTCGTGCACGACACGTCTAGTACTACGATGATCGGATGAGACGGTCGCGCGACCTCGAACAGTGCTAAATGCACAATGCTGTAATCACATAAATGGCCTCACATTCGCCTTCACAGGCAAGATGCTTGAGTAGTTTAAAGACCACAACATAGGATGGGTCGTTAGTTAAGCAACTCTAACGCACCCATTCACTTCTAGTTGTTCTGTCAAGAGAGAGGATAGAGTGGTACAAAACTCCAATGGACAGGTTGTTAACAACCACCCCACGGGCAATGATCCGGCCTCCCTAGTCATTGGAGTTAAGGGGAAAGGGGCTACAATAGTTAGCTCAACACTTCTACAGAAGTTGGATGCATCCGTGGCACTGCCTCTTTTGGAGAATCCTCTCTCGGCTAAAGCTGGCCCTTTAGGAGTGGACTCAACTATCTATTCGGGTTATTGAAAATACATAGAATAATAGACGCCCAAACTAGTCTTAGTTGTTTCTACGTTTTGCCTGTGCGTACCTGCAGACTAGTAATATCAAAACATAAAGTTTGTTCACACTGGTTGATTGTTCGCTTGCTCGATAGTTCAGTATTGTAAACACCCCAAATTTTCACCCTCATCCAGTACTTACATTTCATGTGTCATTGCATGCATTTCAGCATACCATTTCATCGCATTACATGGCATTGCATTTCATTCTTGAGATCCAGCACTCTCGTTTTCAAAATATTTAATCCAGATTTGAGTTTTAAAACTTTTTCTTTCAAAAATCAATTTCAAAACCTGGGTTTTTACTCAACATTCTGTCATTTTCCAACCCCAGGACTTTATATTTTGAAATATTTTCTCAGAAAACAATCTGGATTCATTTCAAACTCAATTTCAATTGATTTTAATTCTCAGATGAGACCCATTTAGGTGGTGTCGCTTCTGGATTCCTTTACTTGTCAAAAAACTTCAAAAATTTCAGAGTCCTAGTTGGATCAGGACTCTTTTTCCAGAATCCTAGTCTGATCAAAACTCTAATTTTCACTACCTTTTTACCTGTTTTTGAGAAGAACCTTTCAAAATCTTCTGTTTTGGCCAAAATGTTAGAGTCCTAGTTGGATCAGGACTCTTTTTCAAGAGTCTAGTCGGATCAGGACTCTTCTTCAGAGTTTCAATTGGATTGGGACTCTAATCTTTTACAACTATTTTATCTATTTTCAATCAAATCTTTCAAAATGAGTCAGAAACTCAGAGTTTTAGTCAAAACAGGACTCTGTTCAGAGAGTCCTAGTTGGATCAGGACTCTGATCCTGATTTCAATTTTGAGAGAATCTTTTAGAAATCTTTCGATCTACCAAAACAATTACACTTTTATCAAAGAATTTCAAAATTCTGAGATTTTATCTCAGAGTCCTAATCAAATCAGGACTCTACCCCAGAGTCCTGATCGAAGTAGGACTCTATCCAAAATTGATTTTCTCACTTCATTTTCATTGGTTTTCAAAAGCTTTGCTTAAAATTCATCATTTGCCTACCAGAAAAACCAAAATTCTTAGAGTTCTGATCGAAATCAGGACTCTTTCTCAGAGTCCTAATCAGATCAAGACTCTGAACCGAAACTTCGATTTCATCCTGTTTTTAACTGTTTTATAAAATTCTCTCATTTGTTTTCTCAGAAAATCCAAAAATCTGAAAGTCCTAATTCAATCAAGACTCTGTCCTCAGAGTCTCAGTTGAATCAGAACTCTGTTTTATTTCAATATTCGTTATTGTTTTCACATTTTTTCAAAATTCTTTCATTTGTTTTTCAGAAAATACCAAAAAAATCTAGAGTTTCAGTCCGATCAGGACTCTGTCCCAGAGTCCTAGTCCAGCCAGGAGTCTGCTTTGAAGATTGTTTTTACTCTGTTTTTTTTTTTATTTATTTCCATTTGTTTTAAAAAATTAGGTGATTTTGTAGAGTCCAGTTAATCCAGGACTCTATTTCAGAGTTCTGATTGAGTTAGGAGTCTGACCCTGACTAGTTTTCACCATTTCCTGATAAATTCTTTTAAAAATTCTTTCACTTGGTTTTTAAAATCCAAAATCACAGAGTCCTAAGAGTTCAGGACTCTAATTTGGAGTTCCAGTTCGCTTGAGACCCTATTTTCAAAGATCTTGAATTTCAAATACTGATTTTAACCCCTTTTCAAAGCCATTTTCAGTGTTTATTTCAAAATTCTTCAAAACTTGATGTGGGCCCACTCAGTTGGCACCATATCCAGAGGAGTTCTTACTCGGTTAGAACCCTATGCCATTTCAAAAATTCTAATTTTAAGTTTACTTTTGAAAATCTTTTGAAAACTCCTTCAATTTCAAGTTTTAAAATCACTTTTTGAAAAACTCAAGTAGGGCCCACTCGGGGTGGCGCCATATTCGAGTAAGTCAGGGCTAGACTAGGGTTAGTCGGTATCTTGGTTAGTGTTAGAGGTTTAGAAAAGTCAAAACCATTTTGAAAACTCATTTTGAAAATTAGTTTTTAAAACTAGTGTTTTTAAATGTTTTTAAAGGTGTTTTAAAAAACCAAATGTGAAAGAGGCCAAGTGGCATCACATTTGGGGGTTTTCTAGGTTTAGTTAGGGGCTAATTAGGGATTAATTAGAGTCCCACCTAGGCTATAATTCTCCAAAAAATCGTTGCCTTTAGTAGATTTATTAGAAAGAGTCCTAAAAAAATGAAAAACCTCTTAATTAACCCTAATTAAGTGACTTTTTGAAAAACTATAAAAAGGGACCTAAGGGGGGGCCACAAGGGGGGCTCTTTTCTCTCAAATTTTCGTGGCCTCTCTCTCCTCTCCAGCACCTCCACCTTCCTCCATTGCAGATGCAAGCACCAAGGTAATATTTTTAATATTTTTTAGTTTTATTTAATACTTTTTCATGTTTTAAATCAATTTTAGCCATTGGTGTCATCCCCTTCATGGATTAAACCATGGATTCAACCTCAAGAACTTCAAGAACGGTTCAAGAAAGTGATCTAACTCTATTTCATGGTGTTTACAGGGATTCTAATCCATTAGAATCAATTTTAACATGGGTCTTTACATTATTAACCAATAAAACATGTGATTTACCCTTTTAATGGGTTAAATCCATGCTTTTAAAGGTAACATCAAATTCCAGCCATTGATTCCCTAAGTTTTATTTATTTATCTGTTTATTCATGTTTATTTTACGTTTTCCAGCATAGAAATAATTTTTATTTACTGATTTATGGTTTATTTTATTGGTTTTCATTAGTTAATGCATGTTTTCTCAAGTTTCTTAGATTTCTGTGTGTCTTTAGTTTAGAACAGAAAAGAGCATGCTGTTTCGGATGGAAATATTTACTGTAAATTTCTGATATTTTTATATGTGATGCATGCATATGTTATTGAACTACTGTAAAAAAATCAGATATTTTGGACTTCGGAAACCTTGTCAAAAAAATCAGACATCAGGTCGGGTTTTTAAAACTTTAAAATCGGTGTTAAAATCAGGAGGGTGACTAGCTGTGATGATATTTTTCTCATCCGATATTCGATTTGAAATCCGTAAAGTGCCATGAATTCATATTGATTAGATCTATCTACTGTGAAATTTTGAGATTTTTTGATTTCTGTATGGTATTTTTCCTCTGACAGAAAGTCCGATACTCAATTTAAAACTCGTTAGGGTTTACCAAAACCCTAATCAGACTTGTGTTGTTTATAAATCCCAAACCACAGATCCGATTCATGATCTGTAAAAAGTGAGTATTATTATTTTTATGTCTAATATTTACTTCTAAAATATTAAATATTTTAGATTAGTATTTATATTTATCCCAAAATTATCAATTGAAAGTATCTGTTTTGACCCCTGTTAGGTTTGTTAGATTTTAGTTCAGATTGCCGGAAGGGTTTCTCCGTAACTGGAGATGCTTTTTCTGATCTGTAAATTGGAAAATCTCTTTTTTTCTTCTTAGTTAGTCTCTGTAAAATTTCATAAATTTCTATAGAGATTTGACCCCTGGTTTAGGTCTTGGATTGAAACTGGTTGGTGAATTAGGTCAAACATAGCATATTTTTAGGGTTTAATGCAATTTTCGGATTAATTCAATGTCAAAAAATTATTTTTATAATTACAATTCGACATTAGGGTTATAAAAAGTGCAGGTACCAATTTTGAAGATTTTTGGAATCTGATTGATGGCTGAATTAAGCAAATTGCAAAACCGGGTTCCTGAAAGATCGAAAAACACTGCTAAAATCACAGTTTTTGTGATATTCTTGGATTTTCGTGCATAAGCATATATTTTTAGGGTTTTATCATGTTCATAATCATATTAGGATACTATTGGTTAAATTTGATGTTCATTTGATTTCATTTAGTGCATAAAACCTAAGTTTTACCAAAATATTTTCTAAAAACCCTGATTTCAAGGCCATAGTCTTGCTATCAGGGGCAATTTGGTCATTTGACCTAAATTTCGAAATACCTAACCCTAATTTTCATATTTTTAACCATGTCATATCATATTTAGTTTGATTTATCTTCATTTGAATTTCAAAACTTGCATTTTACCAAATATCTTTCTAAAAACCCTAATTTCAAGGCCATAGTCTTGCTATCAGGGGTATTTTGGTCATTTTGACCCCAATTTCGAAATTTCATATCTTATATTGCTTATTTATTCAATTTTATTTCATATTTTATCAATTTTGATTTAAGGGAATCATGGAAAATGCTTATATCTAGCAAAATCCAGTAATTTCTAGATATTAATGAATAAACCTAGAAAAGCCAACATATTTTCATTAACCAAGTTTTCTAGTTTTGCAGGTACATTGAATACTTTATTTTTCATGTATTTAAATTTCAATAGTGATGTAATTAAATTAAATTTGGAATAAGAATTTAAATTTCAGCTTAGACTAGGATTGCATTGCATATAGTTTAATTCTGCAAATATTAAATGTCTGATGAATGCATTATTCATACACATATTATAAATTCACTATGGTCTACACGAATGACACATACACTAGCTTTTATGAAGTTTATAAACTTGATGGAATTCATATTTATGGCCATAGTCAGAATATGAAGGATATCTAGATTTATGATCTTCACATTAGCCACATTCAGTCTACACTCTTAGGCTAACTTCAAAAATGCACTGCATTTCTCAAAAATACAAAAAGTATTTCTCAATTCCTCAAATCCATATTCATTCATTTCATGCATTTGCCAATTCCAATTCAAATTCCAAGTCAAAGGAATCAAATCCTTCACAATTTCCTAAGTCTTATTCAAAATCGATTTTCTCAAAATATTGATTTGCCAATGATATTTCAAGTATTTCCCAAGTTCCAAATTCGATTTTCTAAGTTAGATTTTCAATCTCAAAGTTTGAATTCAAAGAAATCGAGTTTTTCAAAGTTATTTTACATTTCTCAAAATCGATTTTCACAAAATCCTTATATTTCTTCAGAAATCAATTTTCACTTTCTCAAATACAGCATCTCAAAAATAGTTCACAATTTTCAAAGAGTTTATTTTCCAAGAATCTTCCAAATATTTTCCAATCTTTGAAGCAAACATCATGTTTTCAAATGTGCATTTTCAGAAAATTCATAGCACATGCCTGATTCTATGTGCATTTAGAAATTAGAATATGATTTAGACAAGTTGAATAGAGTAGAGCATAAGATTGATCCTTGGTTCAATTACCCCTGTTAAAGGTGGCAGGAACGGTTGAACCTCGTACCGACAGGCGAGTCCCATTCTACGGAATTTTCCCGCATTTTAAAACGGAGGCGAGTTATTTTAAAAAACTATTTCAAAGGTCAGTTTGACTCGCAAAAAGTAAAAAATTTTGCGATGATAACAGGTTTGGCGATCGTGATGGGACCTGTCTTCGCCTGATCAATCTAATGCTCTACTTAGTTCAACTTGTCAAAATCGATTTCCATGGAATGTCAGCTTTTGCTTTATGATATCATGTGAACCTAGGAGCCTAGACTGGAACCCAGCTGACATGGAATGCATGTAGACTAGGTATGGTTTGGTAGGACCATATTGAGGAGAATTATTCATGCTCACATAGACTTAGGTCTAATATAACACTCCTCAATTTAGGAATTGTATGAAAACAATGTTTGCTTCTTCAAATTTTTTAAAATCTATCTCTTTAGGACTTAGAGCCTTCTATTTGCTTGCATGTGCTCATATTTTTCAAAAACCACCCCACCTATATTGTCCCGGTCTTCACGTTGCTGGGCTCTCTTCCAGAACCATAGTTCGGGACAGAGCCTCACAACTGGACCACCTATTTGGGTGAAAACCCCCCTGCCACGTACCAAGGGCCATAGTCCAACGTATATCGGCAGGTACTCAAGGATGTTGGAAAACTTGAACCTAGAACCGGAGGAATTGATTTTATGCCACGTACATCGGGCCTTGGCTCGAGTATATAGGCATAACTGGATTGGATACAGTTGATCTGAACCTTAGAGTTAGGATTAAGATCCTACAGCTATTTCAAAATTTGTGCATCTAGAGTCAGCTTTTAGGGAATGTTGTATGTGCATACTTGTTTATGTAGAATGTGATTGAATGTGTTATTTCCTTTTTATTTTCCATATTTTCCCAATTTTCAAAAATACTGGACGATTTTCTCAAAATTCCCCAATCTATGTCCATGTACTGTCCATGTTTTAAACCCAGGACGATTTTTAAATACTCCATTTTATGAAATATTAAAACCCTGGATGGTTTTCATGAAATTCCTCTATTTTCTTCAAAACTCCAGGTGATTTCCATTCTTTCGTTCTTCTGGATCTCGAATTTTCTGCCTTATTTTTATCCTGCCTGCATTTTTCTCAAATTTCCTGTATTTTCCCAAGTCTTATTCTAAATTTCCATGTTTTCCAGTTCGATGACATCCAGTCAGCTTGATTCAGTCTTTCCCGAGGGTCACATCTCCTACGAGGTGCGACAAAGTCTTTTCGAGCATCGAGTCCTCAGCACCGGATCCTTCATTCCCCGGTGGTATTATTCCTGGCTCAAGAATTTCTCTCGTATGTTTTCGGACCACTTGGACGATTGTGGGTTAGAACTGGCATCCGTAGTGGGAAAGCAGACAGTCAACGGCAATTTGATCCATGCACTAGCAGAATGGTGGAATCTGAGCACCTCTACCTTCTGGTTCCCATGGGGAGAGATGACAGTATTGATAGATGAATTTTCAGAGATTATGGGATTGCCCGAGCCAGCCGGTCAGCCAGGAGATCCATTGGAGAAACAATTTTTGATCAATGTCAAGGGTCTGGATCCCCGAGACGCTGTAGCTAGCATGACAGGACGTAAGTCATGGCCCTTGATCGAGGAGGATGGAAACGAATATGTGGACCTGCTCGAAATCTACAGACAGTATGGGACATTTGCAGAAGTCAGCTCGTTGTCTCGAACAGCTCGAGAAAGAATTCAGCATGCGATGGTTCTGTGCACGGTGGGATTAGCTTTCTTTCCCGACGGACGAAATTATATGGATATCAGAATAGTTCAGCTCCTAAGGAGATGGGGAAGTCGACAGACCAGCTGCCTCTCCATTGCCATGGCCGCACTCGCCTTTCTATACCGAGAGTTGACTCGTTTCGCACTCGGAGAATCAATTCTAGTCGAAGGGTGCACCTATGCGTTGCAGTCTTGGTTCCTCCGGCATGTGCCAGCCCGAGCCAGTTCCTTCAGATACAATGGTGAAAAGCTTCTTCCAGTTGCGCGATACCGATTCTTGATCGACAATCTTCAGGAGGAAGAAGTCGTATGGGACTACTTTGATCGTCAGGAATCACCTCCCAGATATACTTACGCTTATGGCAAGCGGTTCAGGCTACTTGGCCCGTTCTTCTGCGCATACTATCATCCAGAGCGGTGCGTCAGGCAGTTCTCTCAGAGGCAGAAGCGTGTAGAGATTCGTCCACTAGCAGGGGTTCTGCCAGAATTCGACCTCGCATCAGATCAGTGGTCCGGAGCATACCATTCTGCCAGACATGGCTGGGATTCCTTTGTCAATCTTACTATTTTTCCTGGTCCTCGTGTGTCTTCTGATTTTCCAGAGTGGTGGAAAATTGTCTGTCCCCCTCCCCTCTGTCAAGTGTATTATTAAAATCATATTTTCGATAAAGTTCCTTTAATCTTCATTTCACTTTGGTTTGACGACCTCGCCTAGGTAACAAGGCATATTCTTAGTTGTTTATTTTGCAAAGAATAGCAGCGCAATTGTCGTAAACTCCAACGACGACTCAATCCCTAGTAATGGGATATTATTTCAATTGTCTACCAAAATTCTTAACAAATATTTTTCTCCAACCAAATTTCCTTCAAAAGCCTAATCATCAGTTCTACCTTGCAGAGAGCATCAGCAACATTCAGGAGAACATTTGTGATACTCGATGGTTTATACAAGATCCAGAAAGAAAACCTCATCAATCGAAGGTGTGGCATACTCGATCGCTTCAGAAGAGGAAATGGACTCACCTCGATCAGCTAGAAGTCAGGGTCAGCAAGCAAAGGATGATGTTGATCCCCAGATATATGCTATGTTCAAAGAGATGGTGACCAAAATGTCGACAGAACAAGCTGAAGCTAGTATAGAAAAGATCCAGGTCAAGCAGAAGGCAAAAGGCCGGTCAGCCAAGAAAGTTTTAAAACTATCCAAGAAACATATCCAACACGAGGATACATCTGATGAATCAGAATCAGTAGTTGGCACTGATGAAGAGTATGAAGTCTGGCAAGCACTTCAAAGATCCTCTCATAGACAAGGGACAGCCTATAAATTGAAAGATCAAGCAATGGATGATCCAGTCCAAATACAGCTGAAGGAAATGGCCAAGATGATTAAAGATTTGCAAGCTCATGACAAGGGAAAAAAGGTCTTCAGGAACAAAGATTTCCATGATGGTATCACCTCCGTCAGGAATAATCAAGATTCAGAAAAGAAGACAAAACACATCTTCTTCGTTGATGCCAATCGCAGTGATTGCAAAAATAACAAAGGCAATCATACAAGTCAGAAAGAGAAATCTTTAAAGCAGAGTGAAAAATTGAGTCAACAGAAAGAGAAGAAAAAGCATGACGGTTGGGGTTACGATCGCGAATTCACTCCTCTAGATCAGCCCCTCGAAGAGGTCCTTGAATACATGCTGAGCAAAGGAATGGTTAAGCTTCCAAGAATTGTTAATCCTCTGGTCGCCCTAGGGAAATGGAAAGACCGCTTCTGCAAATTCCACCAAACAACGGGGCACAATACTGAACATTGTTTTGTCTTTAAGAATATTGTCCAAGATTATATCGACAAGAATTTCTTTGTTAAGGGTGAGAAAGAATATCAGTCGACTGTCTTTGCTAAGTCTCAGCAGAAATCAAGCACTCGGCAAGAGGTACAACATGATGATCGAAATCAGGACTGCAAGATGGCCTTTTTGGATCAAATATTTGAAAGCTTTTTGGAATACATGCTCGCAAAAGATACAGTAAGATCTCTGAAGGCTCATTTCACTCTTTCTGCCAATGATAGCAAAAGCAATAAGAAGAATCATGATCACTATTCAGAGGGATCCAAGGGCCAAAAAGGAAAGTTCTCTAACAATGATAGGCCTCTTCAATCTAGTCCTCAGCATAAAGAGAAAGATCAAGAGAAGCCAAAGCGCAAGGATTGGAGTACGGATCGAAAGTTCACCCCTCTGGACCAAACACTAGAGAGTGTTCTGGAATACATGCTCGCAAAAGATATGATCCGTTTACCTAAAGCAGCTGATCCCGCAACAATCATGGGCAGATTCAAAGAAAGATTTTGCAAATTTCATCGGGCGGTAGGACATGACACTGAGAATTGTTTCGTCCTAAAGAATATCATTCAAGATTGCATCGACAAGAATATCCTTATTGGAGATGAGGAAAATACCAGTCGACCATCTTGAGCAAGTTTTCTAAAAATTGACAATGTCGAGACTATGTCACTTTCATCATTTTGTCATTTTGAAGGGACAATGTAGTCCCAGTTCTTCTATCAATTTGTTATTTCCTTCTTCAATGCATTAATAAATTTGTCAATCTTTCTTATGGCCTGGCGTCATCTTTTATATTCCTCATTTGCAAATGTTTAAATGTCTTCTTATAAGGGGTAACCTTTTTCAAAGTGCCTCTCTGATCAACCAAGAAGCTCATTGTAAGTTTTTACCTCGTTATCCTCATAGAATTCTCATCAAATATCAACTACTTATCCTTAAATCCAAACTCTCACTCCCCAGTTATACTGGGGCATTATTTTGAAAATTGGCTTCAAAACTTTCTGTATGCAGGCAGGATCAAACAAATCTCTCATTTTGCACACATGTGCACCCATCTACATTCATTTGCATTTGCATGCATTCATTCGCATTCATCTACATCAATTTGCATTGAACTACCCATTCAGGATAAGGGATAAATCCTGAGGCCCCGACAGTCGCCCAAGTTGTCGTAAGGGTGAAGACTGAAAATTTTCCATCAAAATCAATTAGTAATTCTTCAGAATCCAGTGTTCGTGCTGGTAATTTTTCAAAAATTCAATGTTCGTGCTGATAATCTTTCAAAATCCAGTGCTCGTACTGGTACTCTTCCAAAATCTGATGCTCGTGCTAGTTGAACTAGTCCCAAATGTCATCTTTATACTTATCAACTTTTCTTTCCTTTAAATGTCTTGAATTGGTCTAGAAGAGTCGAGTTCCGATTCGAATCTTCTTCCAAATCCAATTCAGAATTGGTCTAAAAAATCCAAGTTCTGACTTGAATTTTCTTACAAATCCAATTCGTATAATTTTCCTTCCTCTAGATCCTAGAATTGGTCTAGAAGAGTTGAGTTCCGATTCGAATCTTCTTCCAAATCCAATTCAGGATTGGTCTAGAAGATCCGAGTTCCGACTCGAATTGTCTTTCAAAATCCAATTCATCTAGTTTTCCTTGAAGAGTTGAATTTCGATTCGAATCTTCCCTCAAAAACCCAGTTTAGCACCTGGTCCATTCAAAGCTCACAAGTTGGAATCATTCCTTCTTAAGCTATGATCCTTAGGTTGAATTCCTATGGAATTGATAGTTCGTAGGTCGAACCCCTGCAGAACCAATGTCGTTCTTAGGCTGAATCCCTATAGAACCCATGTCATTCTCAGTAAACCAATTCACAATTTCGACCTTCGGGCCAATCAATTTCCAATTTCCAATTATCAATTTCCAAATTTCCAATTTCCAATTTCCAATTTCCAATTTCCAATTTCCAATTTCCAATTTCCAATTTCCAATTTCCAATTTCCAATTTCCAATTTCCAATTTCCAATTTCCAATTTCCAATTTCCAATTTCCAATATCAAATTTCAAAATTTCAATTTCCAAAATTTGACCCTTTTGAGTCACCCAATACCCAATTTCAATTATTTTCTCTTGCGAGAGACCCTTTTTATAGGGAGAGTTCGAGGGAGCTCGCTCTTTTCGCATGCTATCCAATTCGTTCACTTAGTCCCTTTTCAGGGAGAGTTTGAAGGGACTCGTGTCTTTGTGAACCGTTTGCAAAACAAAATTCCAAATTTCACACAAGGAACCCTTTTTTATAGGGAGAGACTCGACGGAGACTTGCTTTCCTTGTGGCCCCATAATTTCAGACTAGGCCATTTCATCATGAAGGACCCTCTTTTCAGGGAGAGTGTGATGAACTCGTTCCTTCATGACCAATTTACCAACCTCACCAATTCCGGCCCCCTTTCCAAAAGAGAAGCCTAATGTTAGGAAGTTTTGACGAAAGCTTAATTTCTCTTAGAAAGTTCGTTTTGCAAACACCTCCTCTTCAGGGAAGAGAGGAGTAATTCCTAATTCCAATTTATGAATCTTCTCCTTTGGGGAAAGGAGAAGAGAATTGTTGTCATGGATGTGTTGCGTTGTGCTTCAAATGCTCGCTTTCACAAAAGGATTTCAAGAAAATTTTGCCAATTTGTCATTAAATATTTGTTGATTTCAAAAATCTTTATTGCACAAAATTATTACTTCAGAATGCCTCCACTATTACTTCCGAAAGGGCAATGCTTTCACGGAAAAGGATTCAAAGTTCAAAATCTTTTTATTGGCCAACCAAAAGGATGAAGAATAAATCCGCGATATGGCCAGCAAAGAGAATTCAATGTTGTTGCAAAGCCATGAGTGATTGATATTGATCGCAGTCAATGGCACACTTTTAGAGACCATTCTTGGAAAATAAAGCAGTCGAAATATCCTGGGTGATACAGAAAAATCCACTCAATTTCCATATCTCCTCAATCACCTAAGCTGCAATTAAATATCTGCAAAAGGGATCTCTCAATTGTCGTCAAGATGAAGGCAAATTAAGCGAGTCGACCCCTGGGGCCAAAGAAGATTTGGATCATCTCCAAGATGACGGAGTTTGTGACGGATCCTTCCAGGGAAAGTTCAGATCACCGTCGAGATGAAGGCGAGTGTGATGAGCCTACCGACAATCCCTAAAAGGTATTTAATTACAGCTATCATCAAGAGATTTCCTACCAAAGAGCCAATAATCATCATGATAATCCCTGAGAGAAAAAAAGGATCGGAACATCTCTGAGATGAAGGAGTTTGTGACGTACCCTTCAAAAAAAAAAAAAAAAAAGAAGAGAGAGACAAGTCAGGACATCTCCAAAATGAAGGATGATGTAATTCCCGAAAAATCCAAGAGAGCTCCAATCTGCTAAAAAAAAAGAGTGCAGAAAGATCATCATGAGAAAAGAATCCTATGATATCAGACTGCCAAATCTATCAAGAATCTTCTTTAATTTTGTGAAATTCTTTTATCAATATTCTTTCACCAATAGCTCTCGCAATATCAAGAATACTTTCTTTCCCGTCCATATCAAGGAAATTGATAGCTTCCTTGAAAGAAAGCCAATCACAAGCAATTTGAATTCGAATCTTGATTCTACGGAGTTAAGCCCAGTCGGAGGTAATACTTCAGGTAGAAAAGAGGGAATACTTTCAAAACAATGTGCATCATTTTCAATTATTTTGAATCAACAACAATTTTCAACATTTTGACAATATTTTCTAGCTATCCAGGCATGAAACGAGAGCTTGAGGTTCATCTTCGGCGCATCCTGACATCAGTTGTTATCCCTTTTAGGACTTGATTACGGGAGTTTTCAAGATTCCTTCCCTTCTTTGGTATAATCTGAGCGCACGGGCTCTCAGATTCTCACACTTCCCTGTGTCCCCACTGTCCCACCATAGACAGTCTAATTTCGGCTTGAGGTTAAGCCACCAATTTCAGCAAAAGGCAATTTCAAAAGTTAATTAGTCTCAGCAATGAGGCGCCGCAAATCAATCCCTTTTCAAACTTTAGGGGCCCCAATTTCCTTCCTTTTGCAAAACCCCTATCGGATTCATTGTTCGGAAATCCGAAGGTTCCATCACGGTCTTTTCTTTCGAGGATTCCGTTCATTTTCTGCCCGATCACGTTAAGGGTACAAACCTGAGCCTCCTTTGACGAGGTATTTCATTGCCCGATCAGGTTAAGGGTATAAACCTGAGCCTCCTTTGATGAGGTATTTCATTTTTCTGCCCAATCAGGTTAAGGGTATAAACCTGAGCCTCCTTTGATGAGGTATTCCATTTTCTGCCCAATCAGGTTAAGGGTATAAACCTTAGCCTCCTTTGATGAGGTATTCCATTTTTCTGCCCAATCAGGTTAAGGGTATAAACCTGGGCCTCCTTTGATGAGGTATTCCATTTTCCACCCAATCAGGTTAAGGGTACAAACCTGAGCCTTCTTTGATGAGGTATTTCATTTCCCAATCAGGTCAAGGGTCAAAACCTGAGCCTCATTCTGATGAGGTATTTCATTTGTCGTCCCATCCAGGTTAAGGGCTAAGCCTGAGCCTCATTTCGATGAGGTGAATATTCTTCTTTATTCTTTATGCTATATCTACCACCATCATTTGAACCAATTCTTTCATACCCAGTCAAATTCATCTAACTGGGGCATGTTTATAGTCTGAATTTGGTGTGTTTTTCTTTGCCACTAAGCTCGGCTTTCAACCAGCTTAGTAGCAAAGAGGGGCATCTGTAAACACCCCAAATTTTCACCCTCATCCAGTACTTACATTTCATGTGTCATTGCATGCATTTCAGCATACCATTTCATCGCATTGCATGGCATTGCATTTCATTCTTGAGATCCAGCACTCTCGTTTTCAAAATATTTAATCTAGATTTGAGTTTTAAAACTTTTTCTTTCAAAAATCAATTTCAAAACCTGGGTTTTTACTCAACATTCTGTCATTTTCCAACCCCAGGACTTTATATTTTGAAATATTTTCTCAGAAAACAATTTGGATTCATTTCAAACTCAATTTCAATTGATTTCAATTCTCAGATGAGACCCATTTAGGTGGTGTCGCTTCTGGATTCCTTTACTTGTCAAAAATCTTCAAAAATTTCAGAGTCCTAGTTGGATCAGGACTCTTTTTCCAGAATCCTAGTCGGATCAAAACTCTAATTTTCACTACCTTTTTACCTGTTTTTGAGAAGAACCTTTCAAAATCTTCTGTTTTGGCCAAAATGTTAGAGTCCTAGTTGGATTAGGACTCTTTTTCAAGAGTCCAGTCGGATCAGGACTCTTCTTCAGAGTTTCAATTGGATTGGGACTCTAATCTTTTACAACTATTTTATCTATTTTCAATCAAATCTTTCAAAATGAGTCAGAAACTCAGAGTTTTAGTTAAAACAGGACTCTGTTCAGAGAGTCCTAGTTGGATCAGGACTCTGATCCTGATTTCAATTTTGAGAGAATCTTTTAGAAATCTTTCGATCTACCAAAACAATTACACTTTTATCAAAGAATTTCAAAATTCTGAGATTTTATCTCAGAGTCCTAATCAAATCAGGACTCTACCCCAGAGTCCTGATCGAAGTAGGACTCTATCCAAAATTGATTTTCTCACTTCATTTTCATTGGTTTTCAAAAGCTTTGCTTAAAATTCATCATTTGCCTACCAGAAAAACCAAAATTCTTAGAGTTCTGATCGAAATCAGGACTCTTTCTCAGAGTCCTAATCAGATCAGGACTCTGAACCGAAACTTCGATTTCATCCTGTTTTTAACTGTTTTTCAAAATTCTCTCATTTGTTTTCTCAGAAAATCCAAAAATCTGAAAGTCCTAGTTCAATCAAGACTCTGTCCTCAGAGTCTCAGTTGAATCAGAACTCTGTTTTATTTCAATATTCGTTATTGTTTTCACTGTTTTTCAAAATTCTTTCATTTGTTTTTCAGAAAATACCAAAAAAATCTAGAGTTTCATTCCGATCAGGACTCTGTCCCAGAGTCCTAGTCCAGCCAGGAGTCTGCTTTGAAGATTGTTTTTACTCTATTTTTTTTTATTTATTTCCATTTGTTTTCAAAAATTAGGTCATTTTGTAGAGTCCAGTTAATCCAGGACTCTATTTCAGAGTTCTGATTGAGTTCGGAGTCTGACCCTGACTAGTTTTCACCATTTCTTGATAAATTCTTTTAAAAATTCTTTCACTTGGTTTTTAAAATCCAAAATCACAGAGTCCTAAGAGTTCAGGACTCTAATTTGGAGTTCTAGTTCCCTTGAGATCCTATTTTCAAAGATCTTGAATTTCAAATACTGATTTTAACCCCCTTTCAAAGCCATTTTCAGTGTTTATTTCAAAATTCTTCAAAACTCGATGTGGGCCCACTCAGTTGGCACCATATCCAGAGGAGTTCTGACTCGGTTAGAACCCTATGCCATTTCAAAAATTCTAATATTAAGTTTACTTTTGAAAATCTTTTGAAAACTCCTTCAATTTCAAGTTTTAAAATCACTTTTTGAAAAACTCAAGTAGGGCCCACTCGGGGTGGCGCCATATTCGAGTAAGTCAGGGCTAGACTAGGGTTAGTCGGTATCTTGGTTAGTGTTAGAGGTTTAGAAAAGTCAAAACCATTTTGAAAACTCATTTTGAAAATTAGTTTTTAAAACTAGTGTTTTTAAATGTTTTTAAAGGTGTTTTAAAAAACCAAATGTGAAAGAGGCCAAGTGGCATCACATTTGGGGGTTTTCTATGTTTAGTTAGGGGCTAATTAGGGATTAATTAGAGTCTCACCTAGGCTATAATTCTCCAAAAAATCGTTGCCTTTAGTGGATTTATTAGAAAGAGTCCTAAAAAAATGAAAAACCTCTTAATTAACCCTAATTAAGTGACTTTTTGAAAAACTATAAAAAGGGACCTAAGGGGGGGCCAAAAGGGGGGCTCTTTTCTCTCAAATTTTCGTGGCCACTCTCTCCTCTCCAGCACCTCCACCTTACTCCATTGCAGCTGCAAGCACCAAGGTAATATTTTTAATATTTTTTTACTTTTATTTAATACTTTTTCATGTTTTAAATCAATTTTAGCCATTGGTGTCATCCCCTTCATGGATTAAACCATGGATTCAACCTCAAGAACCTCAAGAACGGTTCAAGAAAGTGATCTAACTCTATTTCATGGTGTTTACAGGGATTCTAATCCATTAGAATCAATTTTAACATGGGTCTTTACATTATTAACCAATAAAACATGTGATTTACCCTTTTAAAGGGTTAAATCCATGCTTTTAAAGGTAACATCAAATTCCAGCCATTGATTCCCTAAGTTTTATTTATTTATCTGTTTATTCATGTTTATTTTACGTTTTCCAGCATAGAAATAATTTTTATTTACTGTTTTATGGTTTATTTTATTGTTTTTCATTAGTTAATGCATGTTTTCTCAAGTTTCTTAGATTTCTGTGTGTCTTTAGTTTAGAACATAAAAGAGCATGCTGTTTTGGATGGAAATATTCACTGTAAATTTCTGATATTTTTATATGTGATGCATGCATATGTGATTGAACAACTGTAAAAAAATCAGAGATTTTGGACTTCGGGAACTTTGTAAAAAAAATCAGACATCAGGTCGGGTTTTTAAAACTTTAAAATCGGTGTTAAAATCAGGAGGGTGACTAGCTGTGATGATATTTTTCTCATCCGATATCCGATTTGAAATACGTAAAGTGCCATGAATTCATATTGATTAGATCTATCTACTGTGAAATTTTGAGGTTTTTTGATCTCTGTTTGGTATTTTTACTCTGACAGAAAGTCTGATATTCAATTTAAAACTCGTTAGGGTTTACCAAAACCCTAATCAGACTTGTGTTGTTTATAAATCCCAAACCACAGATCCGATTCATGATCTGTAAAAAGTGAGTATTGTTATTTTTCTGTCTACTATTTACTTCTAAAATATTAAATATTTTAGATTAGTATTTATATTTATCCCGAAATTATCAATTGAAAGTATCTGTTTTAACCCCTGTTAGGTTTGTTAGATTTTAGTTCAGATTGCCGGAAGGGTTTCTCCGTAACTGGAGATGCTTTTTCTGATCTGTAAATTAGAAAATCTCTGTTTTTCTTCTTAGTTAGTCTCTGTAAAATTTCATAAATTTCCATAGAGATTTGACCCCTGGTTTAGGTCTTGGATTGAAACTGGTTGGTGAATTAGGTCAAACATAGCATATTTTTAGGGTTTAATGCAATTTTCGGATTAATTCAATGTCAAAAAATTATTTTTATAATTCCAATTCGACATTAGGGTTATAACAAGTGCAGTTACCAATTTTGAAGATTTTTGGAATCTGATTGATGGCTGAATTAAGCAAATTGCAAAACCGGGTTCCTGAAAGATCCAAAAACACTGCTAAAATCACAGTTTTTGTGATATTCTTGGATTTTCGTGCATAAGCATATATTTTTAGGGTTTTATCATGTTTATAATCATATTAGGATACTTTAGGTTAAATTTGATGTTCATTTGATTTCATTTAGTGCATAAAACCTAAGTTTTACCAAAATATTTTCTAAAAACCCTGATTTCAAGGCCATAGTCTTGCTATCAGGGGCAATTTGGTCATTTGACCTAAATTTCGAAATACCTAACCCTAATTTTCATATTTTTAACCATGTCATATCATATTTAGTTTGATTTATCTTCATTTGAATTTCAAAACTTGCATTTTACCAAATATCTTTCTAAAAACCCTAATTTCAAGGCCATAGTTGCTATCAGGGGTATTTTGGTCATTTTGACCCCAATTTCGAAATTTCATATCTTATATTGCTTATTTATTCAATTTTATTTCATATTTTATCAATTTTGATTTAAGGGAATCATGGAAAATGCTTATATCTAGCAAAATCCAGTAATTTCTAGATATTAATGGATAAACCTAGAAACGCCAACATATTTTCATTAACCAAGTTTTCTAGTTTTGCAGGTACATTGAAGACTTTATTTTTCATGTATTTAAATTTCAATAGTGATGTAATTAAATTAAATTTGGAATAAGAATTTAAATTTCAGCTTAGACTAGGATTGCATTGCATATAGTTTAATTCTGCAAATATTAAATGTCTGATGAATGCATTATTCATACACATATTATAAATTCACTATGGTCTACACGAATGGCACATACACTAGCTTTTATGAAGTTTATAAACTTGATGGAATTCATATTTATGGCCATAGTCAGAATATGAAGGATATTTAGATTTATGATCTTCACATTAGCCACATTCAGCCTACACTCTTAAGCTAACTTCAAAAATGCACTGCATTTCTCAAAAATACAAAAAGTATTTCTCAATTCCTCAAATCCATATTCATTCATTTCATGCATTTGCCAATTCCAATTCAAATTCCAAGTCAAAGGAATCAAATCCTTCACAATTTCCTAAGTCTTATTCAAAATCGATTTTCTCAAAATATTGATTTGCCAATGATATTTCAAGTATTTCCCAAGTTTCAAATTCGATTTTCTAAGTTAGATTTTCAATCTCAAAGTTTGAATTCAAAGAAATCGAGTTTTTCAAAGTTATTTTACATTTCTCAAAATCGATTTTCACAAAATCCTTATATTTCTTCAGAAATCAATTTTCACTTTCTCAAATACAGCATCTCAAAAATAGTTCACAATTTTCAAAGAGTTTATTTTCCAAGAATCTTCCAAATATTTTCCAATCTTTGAAGCAAACATCATGTTTTCAAATGTGCATTTTCAGAAAATTCATAGCACATGCCTGATTCTATGTGCATTTAGAAATTAGAATATGATTTAGACAAGTTGAATAGAGTAGAGCATAAGATTGATCCTTGGTTCAATTACCCCTGTTAAAGGTGGCAGGAACGGTTGAACCTCGTACCGACAGGCGAGTCCCATTCTACGGAATTTTCCCGCATTTTAAAACGAAGGCGAGTTATTTTAAAAAACTATTTCAAAGGTCAGTTTGACTCGCAAAAAGTAAAAAATTTTGCGATGATAACAAGTATGCTACTCGTTGAGCTATGCACGCCTGTCAAGGCATTACTCCATTTGGTTAAACTGCTTATGTAGTTCTTTGCTGAGTAATAACTAGCTTCTCATACTAGTTAAGTGCTTATAATAATAGCATTATGCCAGTTGCTACATATTAGCATGTGACTTTCTTTACCCCTTGGTCGAACTGCTTGGTGCTTGTTGTAACGTAGCACTTGTTGGCTTGTATCTCTTATGATTGATGTGATTGCATATAGCTCGTAATCTATGAACTGGTGGCAACTAGGATTAATGTGGTCGCTTGTCTTATAAGCTGCTTACATATTGTGATATAACTGCTACCGTATGATTGCTTATCGTGTATAGCTTATGAATGGCTTGCGATGCAATGATTTATGTCTTACAATTAATTTAATTACTTGCTGATGGACTGAGCCATATTATGATAATTATATGTATTACGAGCATTGCTATGAGTGCTTGTCTTATTCAGTCATTTTGTTTGGCTGTCAGATAGAATTAGTTACTCTTCGCCTATAGAATCAACTGGATTGTCATATCTGCGTGTTCTCATGTGTCATTTATGCATGCTTTGAGGTCCTATTTGAGGATTGTAATAGTGGCTATTGACTCTGAGAGCGGTTATTTGCGTTGATGCGTGTATCACAATGATTTTCATTGGCTAGGGCTTTTGTTGGAGACCGACTTCTCAAAGGTCTCGCTGTGAGGGTATGTATGATCAAGACCAGGTGACCCGACTAGAGTGGTAGATTCTCTGTGAGGATGTATACTGTCTACAAACGGGTAGCCGTAAAGACGGTGAACTCCTGTGAGGAAGTGTATGGTCCAAGACCAGGTATACCAACTAGGGCAGTAATTCCTTGTGAGGTTGTACATTTTCCAAATTGGGTAATCTGGCTAGAGTGGTAGAATCTCTGTGAGGATGTACATTGTCTATGAACGGGTAGCCGCAAAGACGGTAAACTCCTGTGAGGAAGTGTATGGTCCAAAACCAGGTATACCCTCTAGGGCGGTAATTTCTTGTCAGGTCGTATATCTCCCCCACTGAGCGATCCGACGTAGATCTTGTGTTTTTGCTTACCATAAAAAGTTATGATGAGCTGTGATGATCTTCTGAGATTGTTTGGGATAGACACTTATGAATTTATAGTTTCGGCTTTCTGTTTTAGCATGATTACATGCAGGAATCAGATGTGAGAATCAGATCGTTAGCGATTTGAGATAGTGATCATGTTTTGGACCTTCTACAGAAAGGTGGGCTTTTCTGATAAAGCATGACGCCTTAGTGAGCCATAACCGGTGATAGTTGGCCGCATAAGGCTTTGAGAGATGGGAATAGATAAAGGTTGTTCAGGACAAAGCGTTTGCTAGAAGTAGTGAGGGCGACAAACGATGACCTGAAAATGATTAGATGCAGAAACCCCATTCTAGGAACAAGAATAAGCTAGTTGTGTGGTGGTTCACAACCTACGATCAATTGAATCGTATGCTGCATTTGTTAGTTGCACTGCTTACTTGCTTTGAACCGCTTACTTGCTTTGAACTACTTTGCGCATTTGCACTACTTACGCATTTGCACTGCTTACACACTTGCACTGCTTACGCACTTGCACTACTTACGCACTTGCACTACTTACTCGTTTGTACTGCTTACCTGTTTAACTGCATATCTGCTTTTAACTGCTTAATCTGCTGAATTAAACGTACTTAATTTAGTTTCCTGTAGTCTCTCTTGTGCACCTACTAGTTTTTCGTGAAACTAACCCATTCTATGAGTACAGGTGATGATTAAGTACACCACGGGCGATGGCGCGATTGCAAGATGACTTCAAGACTTATTCTTTCTACTCTTAGCTCACATCCTGGATGTTTTGTGTTTGTAACGAATTTTCCTTGGGATATCCAAATTTGTGAGTTTTGGTTCTTTTAGCTAACGTGCCCAAAGTTGTCAGCTTGCCTTCTGTATTAATAAAAGAATAGTCTTCCGCTGATTTCATAAGCAAACCTTGAAGGAAAGAAATTTTTCCTAGTCTCTTGCCTGTTTTCTGAAAGGTTCGCAAGTTTGAAAATTTGGGGCATTACAACGAGAAGTCATCACCTGTATCCCTATAAAACGGGGTCAGTACTCTTACGAGTTGGTGAGAAATCATCCACGACAATTCATTTGCGCAAATTATAGCATTTATAACATGATATGCATCTAATAACATAATTAACCAGAGCAACAACACAAGTGAATATATCATGACAGAATAGGTAAAATATCACAAGCAATGCATATATACAAGTGAACATATATGTGCATCGTAGTGAGACAGTTAACATAATTGAAGTGATTAAATAAGTGTAACTGCAACAAGTAAAGAATAATGCTAAGAAACAAATGACAATGTCAACCACTAACATACTTAGGTAGTAATATCAAATATCTAGGCAACTAAGCGAGAAAGATACAACAATAGCATTATGATCAAAGATAAGCAGTACGATCATGATCAAGCAACTAGCAGGATTATGGAATTAACATTAGCATTCAATGGCAACAATGATCACCTCATTAAGTATAACTAAGAGCAGAGACATACAACCTTAGAACACGGAGTTAATATTAAATAACATCATTAGATAGCACAATATGCATCTCGATGCATAACCAAGTGTACTTGAACATTTTAGCAATTAGGTAAATAAGCAACTGAATAATTTACGCAATTATGATGATGAAAATCATCATATCATAAATCAACTGTTAATCTTAATTAGGAATATCTAGCAACCTTCCCTCCATCCGAGGTACTTAGGCCCATCTGGCCTTGTGTTCCCTGCAGGGCAACATGATCAAAATGTCGAGGTCACACTCGAACATTTATGAGCTCTAGCTCTATAAACCAAAAAGGAGTACTTCGCCAGTGAAGGTGATAATAATCATTTAACATTCAGGGTGTGATACTCTTAGATAAGTGTGCTTAGTTCACAACATGGGTCCAATCACCCATGCTTACTCGCCACAGAGTTTAAACATTCTACAACTTTTGAACCAGTGTCTGAACCATAATGAGAATTTATGAAACGTATCACACAAAATGTGAAAGTACGTGTAACCACCCATTTCTAACATAAGTGAGCTCGACTTATGAGGTGGATCCATCGCCCACACTAACTTGCTATAGAGCTTCTGTCATACAATCAAGTCTCAAGGACAAGTATATTTCCACAATGTGCTTCAAGTCTCCTTTGTACTTACGGGACAAATCAAGTGTCCAAGGTGAATCGTGTGACCAATGCAAATGTACATAAAACACAATCCAACCTTCATTAAATGCTAAGACACTTGAATTGTTAGCATAATTCATACAATTTCTCCAAGATGGTGACATAATGTGCAAGTGAAAGTACTCATTCATGTTATAACATTTATGTCACATTATTCTCATGTAGTATGTAAGCGTACATAACTCAAAGCAATACGAGCATGATATTTCATATTGGCTAATCCCAAATTCGACCATATTTGATGATAAACAAGCCTAATTAAGCCGTTTGAGTTTAATGACATGATATGCCATGGTGCACGTGAATTCTCCATTCTATCAAGCATACTACCAAACTTTTAGAATGCAAAGTGTGCAAGTTGCATACAGTTTTACATATGCGGTTTGTACTTGTGATATGGTGATCTATATGACATTTTTGTGCATCAACATACTGCATTTTGGTGACAATTTCATAAAGCAATATGGATGTATTCTAAGAACTTTCCAAGTGTGTGTTCATTTCCAAGACACATATATACATATATACGTATCTATCAAACTATCATAAATATTAAAAATGTAAGAAACATCACATCACAGCGTGTAAGGTGTTGTCCAACACTATTGCTCTATTGTGTGCACCACCAAAAAGGAAAAAAATATAGTGTGTAGAAAGATTAGTATTTTTGAAATATTTAGGCGAAGATTCAGCCCTAACCCTAAACACAAAAGTTGTAGAGTTATCTCTTTGCTTTCCACAAAATCAAACTAATTGATTTTTTATTAAGGGAGTCAAGAGAAATCCTGAAAATATAAGACGTTGTCCAAGGCATTCTGGACTGAGCAGAGACTGACAAAAATTTAAATGTTCTACATTTTGATAGAGGATTTGGTGGATTCTGTGGACCAAATCAGGAAATGTCCTCAACTATAAAGTTAGAGGAATTTGTCTTGGATTTCCCAAATATCCAAGAAAACCGAAATCCGACTTGTATCCATGGAGATACAGTTGATTTATTAGAGGTGTCTCTGACAACTCTAGAATCGGGAAAGGACCAATGCATGCAAAAACTATTTTTTTGACAGAGATTTTAGAGGATCCTGCAGACCGAATCAGGCTAAGGCTTTAACTACAAAGTTAGAGGCTTGAGTCTAATATTTCCAGAATGTTCAAGAACACCAAAACTTGACTTGTATCCAGGGAGATACAGTTGATTTATCAGAGGTGTCTCTGACAACTCTAGAATCGGGAAAGAACCAATATATGCAAAAACTATATTTTTGGCAGAGATTTTAGAGGATTCTCTGTACTGAATTAGGCCAAGCCTTTAACTACAAAGTTAGAGGCCTGAGTCTGAGCTTTCTAGAATGTTTAAGAATACTAAAATCCAACTTGTATCCAGGGAGATACAGCCAATTTAGTAGAGGTGTCTCTAACAACTCTATAATCGGGAAACCCGTTTCTGGACAAAAAATCGAGTATGGATTGGGCTAATGGACCAGGTCTGAACCGAATGTTCAAACCCTGGTTAGGGCCATCAAACAACCAAAAATAAAAAAATGAAAATGTGCCAACTGAAATACTAATCCACCGAACTTTCATGCATGTACTAAAATGCCTCTTAGAAATTTGGTTTCATGCTCATAAAGAAAGAGATACTATCATATACATATTTTGGAAAGAAAACCAACACATGCTAATGGTGGATGGTTGAAATCTCACTTTCAATGGCTTTCAAAATGATGGAGGGGGTATCCTCTTGCTTGAACGTGTAGGATGGAGTCTCACGTGGTACCCAACCCTACACACTAGCAAGGTAGAGAGAAAGAATGGGGGGTATACGGTCGGCTATGGTGGGAGAACCCCACGGTTTTGGGAGAGAGAGAAGAGAGGAGAGAGGAGTGGGAAAAAGAAGAGAGAATACTTTCTATCTCTTCTCAAAAGATATAAATATGCTAGGGTTTGAAGTTAATGAATGAGATTAAAAGTTAGAAATAAATGACTAGGATGTATGGCACACCCTTCTAGGTGGTGGCATACTTGTAATATTTTAGTTCTACTTTTCCTACACCCAATAGAGTTATTTCATTTGAATCCTTTTGAAAATCTTTCAAGTTTACAGCTCAATTAAGCCCTAGACGCCCTCTAGGGTTTGGATATCTTTCAAAAATGCCCTACACGCTCCCTAAAGTGAAAATACCATATTTATTTGATTTTATTCAAAGATTTACCTAAGTTTTTGAAAATATCTCTCCAAATCACCGTGAAACCCAAATTTTGATAATACTCTTATCTTAATTTTCTCAAAATGAGTTGAGTTTAGGCAATTACACTTTCGGTAAATCAAAACTAATGCCCCTATGCATTTTTAATAAATCTTACGTGTTTGACATAATAT
This sequence comes from Nuphar pumila, assembly GCF_984573655.1. NCBI lineage: Eukaryota > Viridiplantae > Streptophyta > Magnoliopsida > Nymphaeales > Nymphaeaceae > Nuphar > Nuphar pumila. The sequence goes on from NC_143249.1 coordinate 63,926,282, forward strand.
CACTACGATATATGTATACGTATACATATATTCTAGGGTTTCGTATGTACGTATATACATATACAAATATGTATACATACGTATATACTTATACATACACATATATGTACGTATACATACCTAGATCCATGTAAATACACCTAAATTTTTAATTTTTATTTATAAGTAAATTTTCAAAGCCCATCTTTAAATTTTCATTTCTTGCGAAAATCGTTCCCGTTATGACTCACTCCCTATCGATATACGCTCTCCACTAATTTACATGAAATAACGAGTTTTTTTTCTCGTTTGGGTCCCAAATTTGAGGATCGATTATCAATAGTTATCATATATATTGTGAATTTAACTTAGGATTCTCAGAAATTGATTCATCAAAAAAAATTATACTCATGTCACTTAGTACATCTTACTTACACGATTTTGAACCTCGCTCATCAATATATATATATATATATATATATATATATATATATATTATAAAAAATCGTCGTAATCATACAAGAAATTCCATCTATCGCAACACATCATACATTGCATTTCTTAGAAAAAATTGTGGGTCTTACACACCTCCATTTTGAAAAATTTGCAGAAAAGGGACTCGCCTGTTGGCACGAGGTTCAATCGTTTCTGGCGCCATAACCAAGGGTAATCAAACCAAGGATCAATCTGATATTTTGCTTTGCTCAACTTGTCTAAATCAATGTTCTATTCCTAAATGCACAAAGAATCAGGCATGTGTTATGACTTAAAAAAAATGCAGATTGAAAACATGATGTATGCTTGTAATATTTGAAAATAATTGTAAAAGAGGATACCTTAAAAATCGTGAATCACATTGGAAAATACTTTTGAGGAAAAAAGAAAACCGAGTTTTGAAGAAAAGCCAGATGTTTTGAGAAGATCGATTTTGAGTAAAACTCAGATGACCTTGAGAAAAATTGATTTTTTTTAGATACGATCTTTGAATTGTTCAAAAGAGTGGGCATGTGGCCCAATGAAATCCTTTTATGATGTCATTCAAACCTAAGTGATGCATGAATGCAATTTGAGAAAATATTTTCTGAAGAATTTTGAAGAAAATCATTTAGAAAAGAGTTTTTGTGCCTTATAGAATTCAGATGAAATAAACTCAGCACATATTCTTGACTATGGCCATAAATATGCATTGAATGTATCTCATTTAATTCTAAAATGGGGAAATACATAGATTTTTTTGGGAAAATGCAATGATTTCTGAAGATAGCCTAAGAGTATAGGTCATTTGTAACTTTGAAAAAGATGATAAATCTTGGTTTCATTTGTATTCTGACTATGGCCACAAATACGAAACCCACTAAGTTTACCAACTCTTTAGAAGCAGGTGCACGTGCCATCTGTGTAGACCATTGTGAGTTTGAACATAGTTGAATTATCATCCATCATACATTGACATTATTGAAAATAAAACTATATGCAATGCAACCCTAATCAAATTAAAAAATTAAACACTTATTCTAAATTTACAATTTACATCAATAATAAATTGGAAAGGAAATAAAGACCATAAAGAAAAATACAATCATGAGTGTCCCTAAAAAATAGCAAACTTATTAGTGGACAAATGTTGGCTTTTCGGGATTTATCCAATAATATCTAGGATTAAGGGATTTATCCAGATATAAGCTTTTTTCCATGCTTCTCTGAAATAAACATAATAAAACATGATGCAAAATTGAATAAATAATAAAAATAAACAACTTAATAATTTAGAATTTTATAAAAAATGACCAAAATGCCCCTGAAAACAAGACTATGACCTTGAAATCAGGGTTTTCAGAAAAAAATTTTGTAAAACTTTTAATTTAGGGATCAAACAGATTCAAATCAACACCAAATCGGGTGTGGAGCACCATAGCATGATTATAAACATGATCAAACCATAAAAATATAAAACTTTTCATGAAAAATTTGGAATATCATAAAAATATCAATTTTTACCTGTGTTTCAGTTGAATCAGGACTCTGCGGGCATCTTGTTTTTATGATTTAACTAAATAATGCATTAAATGAATTCTAAAATTCACAAAAATCAACATGGATACTTTTAATAACCCTAAAATTAACATGAAATCAAAAAAAAATATTTTTGATATTATTGAAATATGAAAATTAAATAAAAACATAAAAATATATGATTTTTTCTATGGGCACGTACCTGTCATAGTGTCAAACCCGAATTAGCCATAAAATAGTAATGAAAAACTGTAAAATTTCACATGGAAAAACTAGAAAACTGAACAAAAATAATCTCTTTTACATATTGGAAAAAGCATCTTTGGTTAGGGAGATATTGTTCTGGCAAAATACGCTTGATTACGGTGAATGTATAATGGTGTGAAACTGATAGATTTGATTTTGGGTGCAAGGAAATATAACAGACAGTATTCAAAATTTATAATTTTTTTACAGTAGATAGTATACATTCAGATTAAAACACTCTTTTTTTATGGATTGTCGATCAGATTTTTGGTTAGGGAGATACAATTCGTGCAAGTTGCCCCAAGGCTTAAACACTGTATAACAGTCTCTGAGAAATAGATTCTGATTTCTGATAAGGTAAAAATAGCTAACAACCATAGAAAAATATGTAATTTTCACAGAATATACTAGACATCCAAACAAACACACTTCTTTTTACGGATTGTCGATCAAATCTCTGGTCAGAGAGATATCACCTCAACAAGCCATCCCTGATTTCATTTAGCGTTTTCACGGTACAAGAATTAGAGTTCGGTTTCTGATTTTTTTAGCAAGGTTATAGAATCCAAAATAATCCAATTTTTTTATAAAAAGTCACTGAAACATGAACGATTTAATCCTAAAAAAATTATATTTTATTGACAGAAAACACATGAAATAATATCATTCCCGCGTGCCCGGAATCAAGATATGCGTATTATCGATAAAGCATGAATAGCCCTAATCTAAACATGAAAATAATAAAGAAAAACTTATAAATAACATAACGAATTTTGATTTGATGCTTGAATGAGTAAAACAAACATGGATATAATGAAACAATAAAAAAAATCAGGGAAAGCACGATTGGAATTTGATTTACCCATTAAAAGAGGGATTCGACCCATTGAACGGTCGAATCTCGATCTTTTTCGGGCGTTTAACATAATGGATGGACAATCAATGATTCCATTGGATCAAAACCTTGTAAAACCCCATGAATGATCAATAGATCATCTTCTTGGGTCGTGGAACATGGATCTTGAATGAAAGAAAGCGAAAAGGGCTCATGCATATGGGCGACAATGGCAAAAGCACATAAAAAACAAATAAAATAAATAAGAAGAAGAAGAAGATGACTCACCTTGGGGGCTGCAGCAATGGAGGAGAGAGAGGGCCACGGTTTTGAGAGGGAAAGAGGGTGAGAAAGCATGGTTCGACCCCCCCCCCCCCTTTGATGCCCTTTTTATAGTTTTTCAAAACCTTCTTAATTAAGGTTAATTAAAGAGTTTTTATTTTTAAAAACTCTTTCTAATTAAATCAATTAAGGGGGGCGATTTTTGGTGGACTTCTAACTTAACTAAAATGCTAACTAACTAACCTAATTGAGTTATAATTAGCATAAAATAAATCCAAATGTGCCGCCATCTATTGTGGGCCCACATTTGATTTTAAAAGCTATTATTTCTAGGTTTAAAAACAAGGGTTTAAAAAGTGGAAATAAAGGTTATACTTTAAAATCAGTATTGATCTTTTTGAAATTCCAATTCAATTAGGACACTAACTAAACTTGAACTAACCTAGACTCTTTCAAATATGGTGCCACCTATGTGGGCCCCATTTGGTTTTTTTCAGAAAACAATTTTGAAATTTGAAGATAAAGGAGTTAAAACAAGTTTTTCAAAAAGGGTTTGAAATAAAGGATAAAAGTCAAAGTTCTAAATCAACTAGAGTCCTAAACGAGTTGAAACTCTCTCAAATATGGTGCCAACTGTGTGGGCCCCAGTTCTGAGTTTTCAAAAAGTTTAGAAAAAAGATTAAAAAGAGTTTCTTAAAAACAGATAAAATAAAGGCAAAGGATAAAATCGAGAAATTTAGAGTCCTAAACCAACTAAAACTCCTTAGTAGAGTCCTGAAATTTTGAAACTCTGATATTTGGGTTTTTGAAAGACAAACGAAGAGGCTTTGAAAGATCTTCTCAGAGACTAGTGAAAATAAACAAAAAGATGAAATCAGGGTTAGAGTCCTAATTAACCGAAACTCTAGGATAGAGTCCTAAAATTTTAAAACTTTGAGAATTGGATTTATTTTCGAAAAACAAGTAAAATAGTAGTAAACAATGAAATCAAAGTAGAGTTCTGAACCGACTGAAACTCTGGGGCAGAGTCCTCAAATTTTTGAAACTCTATAATAAAGTCCTAAAATTTTGAAATTTGATTTTTTGAAAGATAAATGAAGAAATTTTTGAAAGATTTTCTCAAAAATGAAGTCAGGGTTTGAGTCCTAATCCAACTGAAACTTTAGAACATAGTCCTAATCCGACTAAACCTCTAAAATTTTGACTTCTTTTAAAAGGTTTTAAAAGTTTTTCTTGAAAACAGGTAAAAATAGAGATGAAAGATAGAGTCCTAATCCGATTGAAACTATGTGATAGAGTCCTAGTCCGACTGAAACTCTAAGATTTTGGTTTCTTTTGAAAGATTTTAAAAGACTTTCTAGAAAATAGGTAAAAATAGAAGTGAAAGGTAGAGTCTCAATCCGACTAAAACTCTGTGATAGAGTCCTAATCTTAATGAAACTCTAAGATTTTGGCCAAAATAAAAGAAATGGACAAGGGATAAGGTTACTTCTGATTTAAAACAAAAATAGAATTTTGAAAAAGGTTTAAAAGGTGAAAAGGCAAAGTCCTAAATCAACTAAAACTCTGAAATTTGGATGAAAGAAGGGATCTAGAAGCGACACCACCTAGGTGGGTCTTATCTGAGAATTGAGATCAATTAAAAATTGATTTTAAAACCAATCCGGATCGCTTTCTAAAGAATATATTTTGAAATAAACGAATATAAGGTCATGTGGGTTGACAAATGTCAAATATCGATCTAAAACCCAGGTTTTTTGGAATTGATTTCAAAAGAAAGGTTTTAATATCGAATCTGGATTGGAAGATTTTGAAAAATCATAGTACTGGATATCGAGAATGACATGCAATGCGATAAAATGACCTGAAATGCAATGAAATGACATGAAACAATACAAAATGATATGGAATGATACAAAATGATTACAAAATGGTTTGAAATGAGATGTAAAATGCAAACCTTGGATGGGGGATTTGAAGTCCCAAACCTTTGATAAAGGCAAAGAATTGAACATTTTTGTTCGATGGCAAAAATTGATGATTGAAATTGAAATCAATTGTGAGATTGAATTTTGAAATATCTGAATTTGAGGCAAAATTCAGGCTCTGAATAACCCTGGCTCAGATGTCGACCAATTGGTTTCCTGAAGGCTTTAGAGAGCGGGTCTTAGTGTCAAGAGGAAAGGGTTTGTGAGCGAAGGTGAAAATTTTGGGGGGTTTACAGATGCCCCTCTTTGCTACTAAGCTGGTTGAGAGCCGAGCTTAGTAGTAAAGAAAAGCACACCAAATTTGGGTTATAAAAATGCCCCAGTTAGAAAAAACTGACTGGGTATGAAAGAGTTGATTCGGGTGATAATGGCAGATATGACATGGAGAATGGAAAAGAAAATTCACCTCATCAGAATGAGGCTGAGTCTTAGCTCTTAACCTGGATGGGACGGAAATACCTCATGGAACAATGAGGTTCAGGCTTAACCCTTACCTAAACGGGAGGCTAGAGTGGAGTTTTCAGGAGAAAAGATTGATGAAACCACCAAAAATATCTCATAGAATGAGGGGATGCAAAGAAGGCAATGAAGATGGGGTTCCCTAAAAGCTTTGAAAAGGGAGTAATCTTGGGCATCTCATGACTGAGACTAAATAGCTTTTGAAAAATGACCTTTTTGCGAAAGATAGTTCAGGTTTAGCCCTTATCCTGAAAGGGGAAAAATATACCTCGCGGAAGAACGAGATTCAGGCTTGCCCTTAACCTAAATGGGACAAAAAATACCTCATGGAAGAACGAGGTTCAGGCTTGACCCTTAAGCTGAATGGAAAAATACCTCGTAGAAGAACGAGGTTCAGGCTTGACCCTTAACTTGAACGAGAAAAGAGAATCCTCAAAAGAGGAAACCATGACAGAACCTTCGAATTTCACATAATAAATCTAAGAGGGTTTTGCAAAAGGATGAAAATGGGGTTCCCTAAAGCTTGAAAAGGGGTTGATCTTGGGCGTCTCATTGTTGAGACTGAATGACTTTTAAAATGATAACCTTTTGCAAAAATAATTCAAGTTTAACCCTTACCCTGAACGGGAACTGTCTATGGTGGGACAGTGGGGAACATAGAGAAGTGTGCAAATCTGAGAGCCCGGGTGCTCAGATTAAAAACAGAAGGGAAGGATCTTGAAAACCCCGGTTATCAAGTCCTAAAAAGCGATAATAACAACACCAGGATATGTCAAAATAGACATCGAGCTCTTCACTTCTGTTAGGATAGCTTTAAAATATTGTCAAAATGATTAAAATTGTGGTTGATTCAAGATAATTGAAATGTAAGCATGTTTGTGTAAAAATATATTTCCTCTTCTACCTAGAGTATTACCTCCAACTGGGTTAACTCTGTAGAATCTAGAATCAAAATCAAATTATTGTTGTTGAGTTTATTCAAGGAAGCTATCCATTTCCTCGATATAAAAAGAAAGGAATTTACTCTCAGTTTCATAAAAGCAATTTATGAAAGGATATTGATAAAAGAATTTCACATGAATAAAGAAGATTCTTGGCTGGCAGTTTGATATCTAGGGTTTACCCATGATGATCTTTTTACACTTTTTGAGACATAGAGATTGAACTTCTTGGGGTTTAGTGAGAATTTCATAGCATTAGCCTTCAACTTGGTAATGTTCTAATTTTTCCTAGAAGGACACGTCACATACTCCTTCAACTTGGAGATGATTCACAGTCTTCATTGGTCCCAGGAATTGTATTGATAATATTGTCTCTTTAATTGAAATCTCTTGGTAATCTTTTACACTCTTTTGAGACATGAAAAGTGAGCTCTCTTGGGATTTGGTGAGAATTTCATCACATCAGCCTTCAACTTGGTGACGTTATGATTTTTCCTGGAAGGACATGTCACATACTCCTTCAACTTAGAGATGTTCTGAGTATCCTTTGATCCCAAGAATTGAATTGATAATATGGTCTCTTTTATTGAAAATCTCTTAATGATAGAATTGATCAAATATCTTTAAGGGATTGCCGGGAGGTTCATCGCATCCGCCTTCAACTTGGTGATGATTTAAACTTTCTTTGAAAGGACACGTCACATGCTCCTTCAACTTGGAGACGATCTGAGACTTCTTTGGCCCTAGGGGTCTAACTCATCCATCAGTCTTCAACTTGACGATGATTGAGAGATCCCTTTTGCAGATAATTAATTGTAGCTTGAATGATTGAAGAAATATATTGAAATTGAGTGAATTCTTTTTATAGTGCGAGATATCTCCACTGCCTTATTACCATAAGAATGATCTTTAAAAATGCGTTATAGCTATGATCAATATCAATTCATTTATGGCTTTTCAACATTAATGAATTTTTTCTTTACCGGTCATATCGAGGATTTTTCTTCATCCTTTTGGTTGATCAACAGAAAAGCTTTGAATTTTATTCTTTTTTTGCAAGAGCTTTGTCCTTTTGGAAGGAATACTGAAGGTAATATGAGGTAATTCTTTATGCAATAAAAGTTTTGATATCAATGACTGTTTTGATAGCAAATTGGCAAAATGTTTCTTGAAATTCTTAGTGAAAGGAAGCACTTGACATCCGATTGACACATCCATGACTAAATTCTCCTCTCTTTTCCCCAAAGGAGAGACTTAGGCTTGACCCTTACCTTAATGGGTAATAAAAAATACTCCTCTCTTTCCTGAAGAGGAGGTGTTTGCAAAATGAAATTTTGAAGAGAAATTAAGTTTTTGTCAAAACTCCTTAACTTTAGGCTTCTCTTATGGAAAGGTGGCCGATTGGGTAAGGTCGATGAATTGTCATAGAGGAGCGAGTCCATCATACTCTCCCTGGAAAAGGGTCCTTGATGACAGGATGGCCTAACAAAAAATATTAGGGGGTTACAAAAAGGACGAGCTTCCGTCAAAACTCTCCTTAGAAAAGGGGTTCGTTGTGTGATAATAAAAAATTGTTTTGCAAACTGTTCACGAAACATGAGTCCCTTCAAACTCTCTCTAGAAAGGGGTTCAGCGAACAAACAATAATTTCATGCAAAAGGAACGAGCTCCCTCAAACTCTCCCTAAAAAAAGGGTCTCTCGCAAAAAAAATGATTGATATTTGGGATTGGGCCAATTGGGAATGAGTTCGACATAATGGTCAAATCTTGGACGACCATGATTGGTGGATGCAACCCAAAGGTTAGAAAATAATGACTTTGATAGAATGGGCAACCTGAAGGTTTGATCGATTGTTTGATCTTAATGAAAGATTGGATCATAAGGGATGGTTCAAAAGGGGATTCACATTAGTTCCATAGGAACAACATCCATTCTGTAAGAACAACATTAGTTCAACTAAGAACAACAATTTTGAAAAAAGGAATCGGCATAACGCTTGAATTTGAAAGAGCGACTAGTACAATAATTGGATTCGGTAAAAGAACCAACGCGAAGTTGGATTTTGGTGAAAAAACCAATTTGAAAATTGGATTTGACAGGACCAGTTTAAAAACTGGGTTTGGCAAGAAAGTTTGAGTCGGAACTCGAATCTTTGAAGGAAAACTGGATGAATTGGATTTCAAAGAAAATTTGAGTCGAAACTCAGATCTTCTAGACCAATTCTTGAATTTGAAAGAAGGTTTGAGTAGGGACTCGAATCTTCAAAGGAAAACTAGATGAATTGGATTTGGAAGAAAATTCAAGTCAGAACTCGGATCTTCTAGACCAATTCTTGAATTTGAAAGAAGGTTCGAGTAAGGACTCAAATCTTCAAAGGAAAACTAGATGAATTGGATTTGAAAGAAAATTCGAGTCAAAACTCGAATCTTCTAAACCAATTTTTGAATTTGAAGGAGAGAAAATTTGAGTCGAAACTCGAATCCCAAAAGAAAACCATATTCGGATTTAAAAGAAAGAAAATTCGAGTCAAAACTCGAATCCCGAAGAAAAATAAGACCAATTAGGATTTAAAGGAAAGAAAATTTGAGTCAGAACTCGAATCCTGAAGGAAAATTAGACCAATTAGGATTTAAAGGAAAGAAAATTCGAGTCGAAACTCGAATCCCGAAGGAAAAACTAAACCAAATTAGGAAGTTGGGTTTGAATGGAAACTCGAGACAGGGCTCGAACCGTTGAAAGAAAATTGGACCAACTTGAAAGTTGGATTTAGAAATTGGCTTGAAAGCTGAATTTTGAAAGCTCGATCAGTGCGAAGACTGGATTTTGGGAATGATTCGACCAGTGCAAAATTGGATTTTGGAATAGTTCGACCAGTGCGAAACTGGATTTTGAAATAGTTCGACCAGTGAAACTGGATTCAAAGAGTTTGACCAGTAAGAACTGGATTTAGAGAGTTCGACCAGTGAAAATTGGATTTAGAGAGTTTGACCAGTAAGAACTGGATTTAGGAAGTTCGACCAGTAAAAACCAGATTTAGGAAGTTCGACCAGTAAAAATTGGATTTAGGAAGTTCGACCAGTAAAAACAGGATTTAGAAAGTTCAACCAGTAAAAATCGAATTTAGGAAGTTCGACTAGTAAAAAACGGATTTAGAAAGTTTGACCAGCAAAACTGGATTTAAGAAAAGGCTTAACCCAAAGGTTAATTTTGATAAGATCGACAAAAATGACTTCGATAAAAGACTCGACCCGAAGGTCAAATTTGAAAAAGACCGGTGTTTTGAAAGTGCTTGATGATTGTGATCTGAGATTTTCAATCTTCACCCTTACGATGACCTGAACAACTGGCGAGGTCTCAGGATTTATCCCTTATCCTGAATGGGTATATGAATTTGATGCAAACTGATGCTAATGAATGCAAAATACAAATGAATGCTACAGACAAATACGAATGAATGCAAATGAATGATAAAAGATTTTGTTTGATCATGCTTGCATATAGGACATTTTAGAGTAAAGACAAATTTTCAAAAAAAAAATGCCCGAGTGTAACTGAGAAGTATGATGTTGGACGAAAAGGATAAATAATTGACATTTGAAGAATGCTCTATGAAGATAACAAGGAAAAGATTGATGATGCACTTTCTGATTGATTCGGGAGGCACTCTAAAAGAGGTCACTCCTCGCAAAAGGTATTTTGCAAAGAAGGAGAAATACAAAAGATGGTGCCAAACTATGAAGAAAATTGATAAATTTATTGATGCATTGAAGAAGAGGAATAACAAATCAATAAAAGAACTGAGACTACATTGCTCCTTCAAAATGACAAAAGCAGAATGAAAGAAGTGATATAGCATTGGCATCATCCTTCCTCTTCGTGTCCAGAAAGGATGTTGGCAGGAGAGCTGATTGCTTCTCTAATTTGCCTCAAGCAAGAAGTCCTTTGTTGATGCAATCCTACACGATGTTCTCGAAATCAAAGCAATGTTCTATGTCATGCCTCAATGCTCGGTGGTACTTGCAGAATCGATCTTTCCATTTCCCCATAGTGACAAAAGGATCAGCAGCCTTCGGAAGTCTGACCATATCTTTTGCGCGCATGTATGCGAGAATACTCTCGAGTGTTTGATCTAATGGAGTAAACTTGCGGTCATGGCTCCAACCGTCACACTGTATCTTTTGCTGAGTGTTTGATTTCTGTTGAGACTTAGCCAAGACAGTCGATTGGTCCTCTTCTTTGTCCTCAATGAAGAGATTTTTGTCGATGTAGTCTTAGATGATGTTCTTGAAGACAAAACAATGGTCGGTGTTGTGCCCTACTGCCCAATGAAATTTGCAGAACTGATTCATGAATCTTCCCATGATCGTGGGAGGGTCCGTGGGTCTTGGGAGCTTGACCAGTCCCTTGGTCAGCATGTATTCAAGGATTTCTTCGAGTGACTGCTCTAGAGGAGTCAACCTACGATCGTTGCTCCAACCATCACGCTTTATCTTTTCTTTCTTCCGGGATTTCTGATGAGAACTTGACTGGAAAGGCTTGTTGTCTTGCTTGAAGGTATCTCCCTTTTTGCTTCCATTGCTACTTCTGCCAGGCTTAGAACCTCCTGTGCTGCTGCTCTTGCTAGTGATGTTCTTGGAGAAGGTGACAAATGTCTTCTTCATGGGATCCTTTCTGGGACTGTCTTCAGCTTGCTTAGACATCATTTTAATCATCATTTTCTCAAACAACTGATATGCGACGGGATCGATATCATCCCTGTCAGTCTGACTCTGTCCTTTGGCATATCTTAGAGAATTCATCTTTTATTGCTCACTGCTGATATCACTGATGCACTGATATGGTGAAGTCTTCTTGCTTGATTTGGTCTGAACCACTCAACAATGCTGATACTCTCTGTAGGACAAAGGGGATGATCAGAATGATGGAAAATTTTTTAAGGGCAACAATTTTGACGGAAAAGGATAGAAGGAAAACAATGAATGAGTTTTAGGAATTAGGTTGACAATTTTGGAAGAATATCCCATTACCAGAGATTGGGTCATCGCGGGAATTGCGATAATCGTGTTGTTACTCCAACGAAGGAAGTACACAACTGAGGTAAACCTAAAAGGGAAGGTGGGCAGATAATTTTCCACTAAAGAAAAATAAGATGAAAAGTTTTGAAAATGGATAACATGATTGAAATCCATGAGAAAAACACACGATTTTAGAAAGTTGCAGGCAGGATCAAAATAAGGCTGAAAGCTCGAGATCCAGAGAAACGGAAGGATAGAAATCACATGGAGTTTTGAAGAAAAATAGTGGATTTCTGAAAAATCCTCCAGGGTTTGATAAAACCTTTGTAAAAAGAAGAAAATACATAGAAAATAAGGGGTTTTTGAAAATTTTCCAGGATTTTTAGAAAATTTATGAAAAAATATAAGGAAACAAAGGGAATAAAGAGAAATAACATTCAATCACATCCTGCACAATCAAGTATGCTCATACAACATTCACTAAAAGGCTGACTCTAAATGTACAAGTTTAAAATAGTTGTAGAACCCTAACCCTAACTCTAAAGTTCTTATCATTAGTGTCTAATCATGCTATACCGATATACTTGAGCCAAAGCCCAAAGTATGTGGCATAAAAGAATTTCTTCGGTTCTAGGCTCATGTTTTTCAACATTCTTGAGCGCCTGCCGATATACTTTGGACTATGGCCCTCGGTACGTGGTAGGGGGGGTTTAACCCAAATAGTGTAAACACCCCAAATTTTCCTCATCCCTTTTTAGACACATCCCTCATGTGAGTGCCAACCCTGATAGGTCAATATAGGAGTCCAATCCCAAGTCTGTTTTAGAAAACTTCTATTTTACCCATTTTTATTAGGAAAATTACCATTTTAACCCTAGGTCATCCCAAACCTCTGGTCAGTCAGAATCAACCAAGCTCATTTGTAAGCTCAGAACAGTTAAAATGTCAGTCATTTCAAGCTCACCTGAGCTTACAGTGAACAAACCGTTTTCATTTCTGACCATTCCTGCCAAAATGGGATCATTTCTTCAGAAATGAGCTCATTTCTCACTCAAGTCCAAGCCAATTGTCTCCAAGTCAGTCATTCTTAGTCACTCATATTCCCTTGAGACTAGCTTGAGCTCACCAAGAGCTCAAGTACTCTAGTTTTAGTTTAAAACCACTTCCAAGTGTCCAGGAGCCCATTTCAGCTCATTTAGCTGAAATTGAGCTGCGTTTAGTTAGTTGAGCTAGTGTTCAAGCTTCAATTTTAGTTCATCTCAGTATTACTGATCTTTGTTCCAGCTCAAACCCAGCTTTGGTCTATAATTCACTTCACTCCAGTGACCATTTCTTGCCATTTCTCTAAAAATGACAACTTTTCTTCATAATTCAGTTTGGGAGTTTAGTTGAGTCAGTATCTTGTCAGTTCATTTGAGTTCTGAAACTCAGCTCAATCTAGTTCATTTCAGTTCAATCCAGCTCAAACCTAAATTTTCAGTGTCACTCTAGCTCGGTAGAGACCAAAAATCATTTCTTGAACCATTTTGTCCAATTTTATCAATTTTAACACTTTTCGAACTCATACAACTATCAATGAGGGTCCAATATACAAATTTCTTCATTCAGAGCTAGCATTTTGCATGACATTTCATATCATTTCTCTACATTTCATACCATTTCATCGTATTTCATTTCATTTTCGAAGTCCAGAACTCTAGTTTTATAAATTTCAATCCAGATTGAGTTTTAAAAGTTTTCAGAAATCAATTTCAAACCCTGGGTTTCCAAAATTGGCATTTTTACCCCTAGGATTCTAAATTTGGAAATATTTTCTCGAGAAAAACAATTTGGATTCTTTTCAAACTCAAAATTTTAAATTTTAAACTGGATTTGCTTCGCAACGGGGTATGAAACTTCAAATTTGGAGCTCATTTCAAAAACTGCCAAAAATAGCTCATTTTATCTAAATTTTTTTTGAAAGACTATTCTACCCCTCTAATCTTCAAAATGAATTTCAAAATTAAAAATGGGCCCACTCTGAGATGGCTTATCTATTTGTATTTCCTTTTAATAAGAAAAAAATAATAAACATTTTCTTTATTTTACCATTTTTTTATTTTTATTTTTATTGAAAAGTGGGACCCACAAGGGGGTCGACCCCCCTTTCCCCCTTCTTTCCTTTTCTTTCTCCCTTTCTCCTTCATTTTCCTTCTTCTTTTCTTTCCTTTCTTCTCTTTTTCTTCTTTCTTTTCTTCTTCTCCTTTTTTTCTTTCTTTCTTTTCTTCTTCCTTTATTTCTTTTTCTCTCTTTCTTCTTCTTTTCTTTCTTTCTTCCTCCCTTCCTTCTCTCTCTCCTTGGTCGACCCCCCTCCTCCTTCTTTTTTCCCTCTCTTCCTTCTTTCTTTTCTTTTTCCTTTTCTTCCCTCTTTCCTTTCTTTTCTTTCCCTCTTCTTTCTCTCCCCTATTTCCCTCTTTTTTCCCTTTTTCTTTCCCTCCTTTCTTCCTTGCTTTCTAATTTCTAAAATCCCATACGGCTGGACCCATTCACGTTTTTTTTTTCTTTCCTTTCTCATTAGCCCCTCTCATTAAAACCTAAGTCCATCTTATTAAACCCCAGCTTTCCCTTTCCTATTGTCTAAAAAAAAACACTCATACAGCTGGGCTATTCTCCACTATTCACAACCCTAACATTACCATATTCTTTTTCTAATTCCCCTAGGGTAATCACACGGCTGGGCATTGTTGCTCTAGCCCTCTCTCCCATTCACACCAAAGAGTCTCCAACCTTCTCCATCTCTCTCCCTTAGCCACTCTCTCCTTCCTCCTTTCGTTCCAGCCATATTAAGGTGGCACCACAATCATCTTCCCCCCTCCAAGGCAGGCCTAGCCACCGGTGCAACCTCTTGGCTCCAACTCCATAAGTAGCAGCCGGTCCTCCCCTTTGTTGCAGCTTGTCCACATAGTGATAACCATTGCAACTGAAGGCGCACCCATCCTCCTTGCTCCAGCCTCCATTGCCGCCATCTTCAACATCCACCTCTACCACGACAGCTCTAGCTTGAGTAGTAGTCACAGCAGTGAAGACCAAGTTACATGAAAACCCCAAGGTAGGATTCTTCTCTTTTATCCTATGTGTGTAAGCTACACAAAAGAGGAGATTCATCCATGCAATGGATTGAAATGTCTCTTTTAAAGAGCAAAAAACAAAAGTTGATCATACCTCCCTGAGGGTTTTCATATTTTATTATCATTGACACATAGATTTCAGGTTTTAGGCATTGTTTTTAGTTTTGCTTTATCGTTTTGCATGCATTTCATTTATCTAATTAGCTTCATTAAAATCAGATTGTTAGTTTGTAAGTTTTTAATCTATGAGCAGCCTAGTTATTATTTAATGCTTATTTATTTGTTAAATAAATCTTGAAATTTTTGTTATGGATACCCCTATTTGTCTGTGATCTCTTACCAAAAACCTAGAGTGATTTGGGTTCCAAAACCTCACTAAAAAAATCGAACTCGAGATCGGGGTTTTAACCCTATGGAGATTCTAGACTCCCCTTTAGCAGAGTTGTTGACCCAAGATCTCCTCCATGGGAGAATTGAATCTTCTTCTAAAAAAATACTGTAGATCTTTTTTAAGACCTAGTATTTTCCAGTATTTTTCTTGATTTTTATGACAAGATTCAGCCCCTGTCAAAAATCGGATCTTTCACCCTTTTGTGAAAATTTTGTTTCCTGCCTGTCAGGGTCTAGACCGACTCTAATCGACTGTGGCACTTTAATCTGTAGGTCGGATGTCAAAACCTTCAACAGTAGAGTTATTAATAGTGAACTCCTCTATCATTTCCTAGAATTTCATAATTTTTAGGGTTTGGATTCTTAGTTTTTTAGATTTTATAAGTTCATTAGCTAAATCCCTGTTAGATCAATTTAATCAGAATTAGAGGTCTGATAAACCTCTGTGTCCGTCCAATTCACAGGTTTAATGCAGAAATAGTCAAAATAGGAACTGTTCCTCTGTGTGTAAGGGTAATTCTCCTAAAGATTCAGAGGTTTTGGACTCTGTTTACCATTTTTTCTTAAATTTTTGTGAAAACCTGTCAGGCTGCCCTAAATTCCAGAGTCGTCAGATTTTGATCCAACTTGCTGGAGCTGTCAAGCTCCGACCATAAGTCAAAACCAAAATCTGTAAAAGGAAAAAAATCTTTTTTTGACTGTCCTCTATCACCTCATAAAATTTGGGGAATTTCTATGATAGGTTAATATCCAAAATTCAGTTTTTATTAGGACAAATCTAGGGTTTAAGCAAAAATCTTGATTTTTAGGGTTTTAAATTAATTTCTATATTAAAAAATATCAAAAAAATAGTTTTTTCAGATTCTATTCTATTCTTAGGGTTAATCTAGGTTTCCATGCCAAATTTGAACCAATTCCAAATTCATTTTCCTTTTATGTTAGTTAATTTTTAAAATCAAAAGCAAAAATATGGCAAAAATCAAGCAAAATTCGACAATTTTGTGATTTTTTTGTATTTTTAGAGTTTTAATATGCATATCATCATCTCATATCATATTATAGTTGATTTTCATATCATTTGTTTGCATTTGAATTTCAAAACTTGCATTTTTACAAAGAATTGTTTCAGAAAACCCTGATTTCAAGGCCATAGTCTTGCTATCAAGGGCATTTAGGTCATTTGACCTCAATTTCAAAATTCCAAACTTTGATTTTCATATTTTCAATCATATCATATCATATTATGTTTGATTTATTTTTATTTGGATTTTGAAATCTCATTTTTACAAAATATCTTTCTGAAAAACCCTGATTTCAATGCCATAATCTTGCTATCAGG
This sequence comes from Nuphar pumila, assembly GCF_984573655.1. Classification (NCBI taxonomy): domain Eukaryota; kingdom Viridiplantae; phylum Streptophyta; class Magnoliopsida; order Nymphaeales; family Nymphaeaceae; genus Nuphar; species Nuphar pumila. The sequence goes on from NC_143249.1 coordinate 63,942,877, forward strand.
GGCATTTTTGTCATTTTGACCCCAATTTCAAATTTTCAAATATTTTTTTCATATTTTCAATCCAATTTCATCATTTATGTTTATATTAGAGAGGTATGAATTGGGTTTATATCTGAATAATATCCGATAATTTCTAATATTTTTGGATAAATCCAGATAAACCTACATTTCTGTGCTAACATGTTTTATCAAAATTCAAGAAGAAGACTTTCATTTATTTACTTTATTCAATTCAATGTAATATCAAAATTGTTATATTTGGAATAAGATTTACATTTTTTGCTTAGAATAGGACTGCATTGCATGTAGTTTAATTCTGTAAATTTGAATATCTGATGTATCATTCATGCACATTTTTCTAAATCCACTATGGTTGACACGAATGGCACGTGCACAAGCTCTTAGGGAGTTGACAAACTCGGTGGAATTCGTATTTATAGCAATAGTCAGAATATGAATGAAACCCAAATTTATGATCTTTGTATTAGCCACATTCAGCCTACACTCTTAGGCTAACTTAAAAAATGCACTACATTTCTCAAAAACTCAAAAGGATTTTCCCAATTCCTCAAAGAAATATCTTTCAAACTCATATTCATTCATTCAATTTGCATCATTTTCAAACTCATTTCCCAATTCCATTTTAGAGAAATTGATTTTCTCATAATTTTCTAAGTCTTTCTCAGGATTTGATTTTCTCAAAAACTCTGAGTTTTCAAATGGTATTTCAAGTATTTCCCAAGTTCAAACCATGATTTTCCAATGTTTTAACATTCTCAATTTCATTTTCAAAGTTCACAGATCGATTTTTTCAAAATCTTTGAATTATCTCTGAAACTGATTTTCCCAGAATTCTCAAATCTTCTTTAGAAATCGATTTTCTCAGAAAAAGCAATCCAAATCTCAAAATCGATTTTCTCAAAGTTCAAGTTTTCTTGAGAATCCATTTTTCATTCAAGATTCATTTTCCAATGCAATTCTTGATTTTCAATGAAATTCAATGATTTTCCCAAGTATTTCTCAAGCATTTTCCAAGTATATCTCAATTTTCCAAAGCAAACATCATATTTCTCAAACTTGCATCTTTTCAAATTTTCATAGCACATGCCTGATTCTTTGTGCATTTTAGAAAAATAGAGCATAATTTAGAAAATTGAACTTAGTCAAAGCACACATTTGATCCTTGGTTCAATTACCCCTGGTAAAGTTGCCAGGAACAGTTGAACCTCGTACCGACATGCGGATCCCATTTCACGGAATTTTCCCGTAAATTTTCAAAACGGAGGTGAGTAATTTTCAAAAACCATTTTCAAAACTTTGGTCGAGTTTGACTCACATAATCGTTTCTCTCTCTTGCAGAGGGAGGGAAAAATTTTTGCGATGATATCAGGTTTGGCGACCGTGTTGGGACTTGTCTTTGTCTGATCAACTGTGTGCTTTGACTTAGCTCAATTATCAAAATTGTGTTCTATGGAATGTCAGCTTTTACTTTGTGATATCATGTGAACCTAGGAGCTTAGACTCGAACCCAGGTGACATGGATTACATATAGACTTGGCATGATTTGGTAGGACCATATTGAGGAGACTTATTCATGCTCACTTAGACTTAGGTCTGAAATACAACACTCCTCAATCTTGGATTTGTATGAAAACAATGTTTGCTTCTTCAAAATTTTTAAAAATCTATCTCTTAAGGTTTTAGAGCCTTCTGATTTTCTTGCATGTGCTCATGTTTCAAAAACCATCCCACCTATGTCTACCTGGTCTTCACGTTGCTGGGCTTTCTTCCAGAACTATAGTTTGGGACAAAGCCTCACAACTGGGCCACTTATTTGGGCTAACGCCCTCCTGCCACATACCAAGGGCCATAGTCCAACATATATTGGCAGGCACTCAAGGATGTTGGGAAAACACAAGCCTAGAACGGGAGATGAATCTTTTATGCCACGTACTTCGGGTTTTGATTCGAGTATATCGGCATAGCGTGATTGGACACAGTTGATCTGAGCCTAGAGTCAGGATTAGGGTCCTACAACTCTTTCAAAATTGATGCATTTAGAGTCAGCTTCTTAGGGAATGTTGTATGTACATAATTGTTTCTGCAGGATGTGATTGTAATCATTTTCCCTTTATTTTTCCATATTTTTTCAATTTTTCCAAAATGTTGGACGGTTTTCCAAAATACCTCATCTTCCAATTTATAAAGCATTTCTTGCTATTTTCTCAAAACCCTGGATGATTTTCCCAAATTTTTTGTTTTTTCTTCAAAACTCCAGGTGATTTTCCATCCTTTCATTCTTATGGATCTCAGATTCCCAGCTTCATTTTTATCTTGCCTGCAATTTTCCAAAAATTCCAATATTTTCCCAAGTCTCATTCCAATTTTCCCTATTTTCCAGTCTGATGGCATCTAGTCAGCTCGATTCTGTCTTTCCCGAGGGCCACATCTCCTACAAGGTGTGGCAAAGTCTTCCCGAGCATCAAACTCTCAGCACTGGATCCTTCATTCCCTGATGGTACTATTCCTGGCTCAAGAACTTCTCCCGTATGTTTTCAGACCATTTGAGCGATTGTGGGTTAGAACTGGCATCTGCAGTGGGAAAGTTGACAATCAATGATAATTTGACCCATGCCCTGGCAGAGCGATGGAATCTGCGCACTTGTACTTTTTGTTTTCCATGGGGAGAGATGACCCTGTTGATGGATGAGTTTTCAGAGATTATGGGATTACCCGAGCCAGTCGGTCAGCCCGAAGATCCATTAGAGCAGCAATTTTTTATCAATGTCAAGGGTCTGAAGATGCTTTAGCTCGCATGATAGGACGGAAATCTTGGCCACTGATTGAAGCAAATGGAAATGAATACGTAGATTTGCTCAAGATCTATCGTCAGTACAGGGCATTCGCAGAAGTCAGTTCATTATCCAGAACAACTCAAGAGAGAATTCAACATATGATGGTCCTATGCACTGTGGGACTAGCTTTCTTCCCAGATGGACAGAATTATGTGGATGTCAGAATAGTTCAGCACCTACGAAGGTGGGGAAGTCGACAGACTAGCCGCCTCTCGATAGCCATGGTTGCACTCACTTTTCTGTACAGAGGGTTGACTCGCTTCACACTCGGAGAATCAATTCTAGTCAAAGGGTGCACTTATGCCTTGCAGTCTTGGTTCCTTCGGCATGTGCCAACCAGAGCTAGCTCATTAGATACAACGACGAAAAACTTCTTCCAGTTGCACGTTACAGATTCTTGATCAACAATCTCCAAGAGGAAGAGGTCATGTGGGACTACTTTGATCATCAAGAATCACCTCCCAGATATACTTATATGTATGACAAGCGATTCAAACTACTTGGCCCATTCTTCTGCACTTACTACCATTCAGAGTGCTATGTCAGGAAGTTTTCTCAGAGGCAGAAGCGCGTAGAAACTCATCTACTTTCAGTGATCATGCCAGAGTTCGATCTCGCATCAACATAGTGGTCCAGAGCATACCATTCTGCCAGATATGGTTGGGATTCCTTTGTCAATCTTACTCTTTTTTCGGGTCCTCGGGTGTTCAATGATTATCAGGAGTGGTGGAAAATTGTTTGTCTCCTTCCTCTCTGTCAAGTTTATTATTAAATCATGTTTTCTTCAATAAAATTCCTTTCATTTTCATTCTATCATGGTTTGACAACCTCGCCTAGGTAATAAGGCATATTTTTAGTTGTTAGTTCTTTTTGCAAAGAATAGCAGCGCAATTGTCATAACTCTAGCGGCGACTCAGGCCCAAGTAATGGGATATCTTTCTAATTGTCTACCAAATTTCCATCAAATATTTTTTTCCCATTCAAAATCATCCTCAGAACCTAAACCTCAGTTTTGTCCTGCAGAGAGCGTTCATGACACTTAATGTTTCAGACAAGGCCAGGAAAGAAAACTACACCAGTCGAGCACATCGTATACTCAACAGCCTCAAAAGAAGAGATTGACTCCCTCTAGTCAGTCAAGAGCCAAGGTCAGCAAGCCAAGGACGACATTGATTCCCAGATGTACGCCCTACTCCAAAAAATGATGAAAAAGATAATGAGTGAACAGGCTGGAGCCAGTTCAGAGAAGATTTTCTGCAAGAAGAAGGTCAAGGATCAGACAATCAAAGAGCCGGTAGAGATATCTAAGAAGCATACTCAATATGAGGATACTTCCAATGAAGCTGAATCAACGGACAACACTGATAAAGAGTATGAAGCCCGGCAAGCATTTCAAAGGTCCCCTCATAGACAAGGGATAACATATAAATTGAAGAATCAAGTAATGGATGATCCAGTCCAAGTATAATTGAAGGAAATGGCTGAGATGATTAAAGATTTGCAAGTCTGCAACAAGGGCAAGAAGGTCTTCACGAGCAAAGACCTCTATGAGGGCATCATCGCCGTCAAGAATAATCAAAATTCAAAAAAGAAGACAAATTATGCCTTCTTCGCCAATGCCAACTGCAATGATTACAAAGATAACAAGGGCAATCATGCAAATCAGAAAGAAAAATCTTTAAAGCAGAGTGAAAAATTGAGTCAACAGAAAGAGAAGATAAAACATGACAGTTGAGGTTACGATCGCAAATTTACTCCTCTAGATCAGCCCCTCGAAAAGATCCTTGAATACATATTGGTCAAGGAAATGGTTAAACTCCCAAAGATTGATAATCCTCCTGTCGCAAAAGGCAAATGGAAAGATCGATTTTGCAAATTCCACCGAACAACGGGGCACGATATTAAACATTGTTTTGTCTTCAAGAACATTGTCCAAGATTATATCGATAAGAATTTCTTCGTTGAGGATGAAAAAGAATGCCAGTCAACTGTCTCGGCCAAGTCTCAGCAGAAATCAAGCACTCGGCAAGAGGTACAACGTGACGATCGGAACCAGGACCGCAAGATGGCGCCATTGGATCAAATACTTGAAAGCTTTTTGGAATACATGCTCGCAAAAGATGTGGTCAGACCTCTGAAGGCTCACTTCACATTTTCTACCAATCCCACTGGAAATAACAATGACCACAATAAAAGAGGGGAAAAAAAATCATACTGACAGCTCAAGAAACTCAAATCCAGAGAGAAATGACCTCGCAGGTCAAAAGGATAAAATGGACAAGCAAAATGACAATTCTCCCTCAAATGTCCAAATAGAATTAAAGCTCCAAGGAAGATCAAATCATGACAGTTGGGGATATAACCGCAAATTTACTCCCTTAGAACAACCGCTCGAGCAAGTTCTGGAATATATGATAGCCAAAGGGATGATTAAAATTCCAAAGATGGTAGATCCTCCGGCAATCATGGGCAGATTCAAAGAGTAGTTCTGCAAATTTCATCGAGCAGTAGGGCATGACATCGAGCATTGTTTCGTCTTGAAGAACATCATCTAAGATTACATCGACAAAAATCTCCTTGTTGAAGATGTGAAAGACACCAGTCGGCTATCCTAATCAAACTTTTCCAAGAAACTGACAATGCCGAGGCTATGTCATTTTGCTTTTGTCATTTTGAAGGGACAATATAGTCCAAGTTCTCTTATCGATCTGTTATTTCTCTCTTCAATGCATCAATAAATTATCAATTTTCCTCATAACTTGGCACCATATTCTTGATATATTATTACTTTTTCCCTTTCCTTACAACATGTCTTCTTACAAGGAGTGATATTCTTCAGGATGCCTCTCTAATCAATCAAGAAGCCAGTCGCTTTATCAATTATCTTCCTTTTAACCAAAATTTGCTTCTCCTATTACACTGGGGCATTTTTTTTGAAAATTTGTTTTACTTCAAAATGTTCTTTATGCAGGCAGGATCAAATAAATCTCTCATTTTGCATGCATGTGCACCCATTTACATCATTTTGCATTCATTTGCATTTGCATGCATTAAATTCATTTCCCCTTCAGGTTAAGGGATAAACTTGAGCTTCTCATTCAGGATAAAAGGATAATCTTGAGACCATTCATAAAAGTAACGCAGTCCTCTATAATGGGTCAATATCATGCCTAATGCCAAATTTCTACAAACAGATCTTCGGGTCAACCAATCTTGTCAAAGCCTTCGGGTTACAATCCTACCAATACAATTATTTTCAAGCCTTCGGGTCACAACATTATCAATGACAATCATTTTCCAAACCATCAAATTAGTCTTTCAATCAAAATCCTGCTTTCGAGCTGGTCAATCAACAAATTCTACTTTCGAGCTAGTCGGTCAAATAAATCCTGCTTTCGAGCTGGTCGGTCAACAAATCCTACTTTCGAGCTGGTAGGTCAACAAATCCTCCTTTCGAGCTGGTTGGTCAAACCAAATCCTGCTTTCGAGCTGGTCGATCAACAATTCCTGCTTTTGAGCTGGTCGGTCAAACCAAATCCTACTTTCGAGCTGGTCGGTCAACCAAAAACCTGCTTTCGATCTGGTCGGTCAACCAAAATCTTACTTTCGAGCTGGTCGGTCAACCAAAAATCTTGCTTTTGAGCTGGTCTGCCAAATCAAAACCCAGTCCACACTGGTCTAGTTTTTCTACAGATTCGAGTTTCGACTCAAGTTCTCTTCTCTTTAAACTTTAAATGGTTTAATTTTCCTTTGGGATTCGAGTTCCGATTCAAATCTTCTTTCCTTAAAACCTTAATTCGGTTTAATTTTCCTTCAGGATTCGAGTTACGACTTGAATTTCTTTTCCTTCCGAATTGGTCTAGAAAATTAGAGTTCTGACTCGAATTTTCTTCCAAATCCAATTCAAATGTCTAGAATTGGTCTAGAAAATTAGAGTTTCAACTCGAATTTTCTTCCAAATCCAATTCAAATGTCTAGAATTGGTCTAGAAAATTAGAGTTTCGACTCAAATTTTCTTCCAAATCCAATTCAAATGTCTAGAATTGGTCTAGAAAATTAGAGTTCTGACTCAAATTTTCTTCCAAATCCAATTCAAATGTCTAGAATCGGTCTAGAAGATTAGAGTTTCGACTCAAATTTTCTTCTAAATCCAATTCAAATTTCTAGAATCGATCTAGAAAATTAGAGTTCCGACTCAAATTTTCTTCCAAATCCAATTCAAATGTCTAGAATCGGTCTAGAAGATTAGAGTTTCGATTTGAATTTTCTTCCAAATCCAATTCGCTTAGCTTTCCTTTAGAGGTTTGAGTTTCTATTCAAACTTTTCTGCAATTTAGTATTTGGTTTAGAAGATCCAAGTTCTGACTCGAATTTTCTTTCAAAACCCAATTCATTTAGTTTTCCCTTGAAGATTTGAATTCTGATTCGAATCTTCTTGTCAAATCCAGTTTAGCACTGGTCCTTCAAAATCCAGTTTAGCATCGGTCCTTCCAAATCCGGTTTAGCACTGGTCCTTCCAAAAACCAATTTTTCAAATTATTTCTTCTGAAACCCGGTTTAGCATCGGTCCTTCCAAAACACCAATCTTCGAATTGGTCCTACCAAAAATTGGTTTAGCATTGGTCCGTCCCAAATCCAATCTTCAAATTGGTCCTTTTACAAAATCTAACCTCGCATTGGTTATTCTACTAGTTCCTATATGTGTATTGGTCATTCTTTCAAATTCAATCTTTATATTAATTCTAATTCCCAATTTCGACCTCCGGGTCGCCCAATTTTTGATTTCCAATTTTGACCTTCGGGTCACCCAATTCTCAATTTTGACCTCCGGGTCACCCAATTTCCAATTTCCAATTTCCAATTTCCAATTTCCAATTTCCAATTTCTAATTTCAATCATTTTCTCTTGCGAGAGACCCTTTTTACAAGGAGAGTTCGAGGGAGCTCGTTCTTTTTGCATGTTATCCTTTGTTCACTTAGCCCCTTTTCAGAGAGAGTTTGAAGGGACTCGCGTCTTTGTGAACAGTTTGCAAAATAATTTCCAATTTCACATAAGGGAGAGCTTCGACGGAGGCGATTTTTCCTTGTGGCCCCCCAAATTTCTATACTAGGCCATTGCATCAAGGAGGACCCTCTTTTCAGGGAGAGTATGATGGACTCGCTCCTTCATGACCAATTCACCGACCTCACCATTACTGGCCCCTTTCCATAAGAGAAGCCTAATGTTAGAAACTTTTGACGAAAGCTCAATTTTTCTTCGAAAGTTCATTTTGCAAACACCTCCTGTTCAGGGAAGAGAGGAGTATTTTCTATTTCCCATTTCTGAATCTTCTTCTTTGAGGAAAGGAGAGGAGAATTTTGTCATGGATGCGTTAAGTCAGATTCAAATGCTCGCTTTCACACAGGATTTCAAGAACATTTTGCCAATTTGTCATTAAATATTTGTTGATTTCAAAACCTTTATTACACAAAAGAATTACCTCAGAATACCTTCAGCATTACTTCCGAAAGAACAAAGCTTTCACGAAGAAGGATTCAAAATTCAAAATCTTTCTATTGGCCAACTAAAAGGATGAAGAATAAATTCTCGATATGGTCAGCAAAGAAAATTCAATGTTGTTGAAAAGCCATAAGTGATCGATATTGATTGCAGTCAATGGCATATTTTTAAAGATCATTCTTGTAAAGACAAGGCAGTCGAAATATCATGGGTGATACAAAAAAATCCACTCAATTTTCATATCTCCTCAATCATTTAAGTTGTAATTAAATATCTGCAAAAAGGGAGCTCTCAATCATCATCAAGTTGAAGGCTGGTGGATGAGTTAGACCCTCGGAGCCAAAGAAGATTTGGATCATCTCCAAGATGAAGGAGTTTGTGACGGATCCTTCCAGAGAAAGTTCAGATCACCTCCAAGTTGAAGGTGGATGCGACGAACCTCCCGACAAACCCTAAAAGATATTTAATTTCTGCTATCATAAAGAGATTTTCCAACCAAAGAGATAATACCATCAGTATAATTCTTGAGATAAAGAAGGATCAAAACATCTCCAAGTTGAAGGAGTTTGTGACGTACCCTTCCCCCCCCCCCTCCAAGATGAAGGAGTTTGTGACGGATCCTTCCAGAGAAAGTTCAGATCACCTCCAAGTTGAAGGCGGATGAGACGAACCTCCCGACAAACCCTAAAAGATATTTAATTTCTGCTATCATCAAGAGATTTTTCAACCAAAGAGATAATACCATCAGTATAATTCCTGAGACAAAGAAGGATCGAAACATCTCCAAGTTGAAGGAGTTTGTGACGTACCCTTCCCCTCCCCCCCCCCCCCAAAAAAAAAAAGAGAGAAAAGTCAGGACATCTCCAAAATGAAGGATGGTATAATCCCCCAAAACCCAAGAGAGCTCCAATTCTGTAAAAAAAAAAAAGAGCACAGAAAGACCATCATGAGAAAAGAATCCCAGGATATCAAACAGCCAAGCTTGCCGAGAATCTTCTTTAAATTTTATGAAATTCTTTTATCAATATCCTTTCACCAATTGCTTTCACAATGAGAATTCTTTCTTTTTCGTTCATATCAAGGAAATTAATGGCCTCCTTGAAAGAAAGTCAGTTGCAAAGCAATTTGAATTCAAATTTTGATTCTACGGAGTTAAGCCCAATAGGAGGTAATAGTTCAGGTAGAAAAGAGGGAATATTTTCGCACCACTGTGCATCATTTTCAATTATTTTAAGTGAACAACAATTTTCAAACATTTTGACAATCTTTTCTATCTAACTTGACGTGAAATGAGAGCTTGATGTCCGCTTTTGACAAATCCTGACACCATTTGTTATCCCTTTTAGGACTTGATATTGGGAGTTTTCAAGATTCCTTCCCTTCTTTTGGTATAATCTGAGCACCCGGGCTCTCAGATTCACACACTTCCCTGTGTCCCCACTATCCCACCATAGACAGTCCAATTTCGGCTCGAGGTTAAGCCACTAATCATTTTTTCGCAAAAGGTCATCAATTTCAAAAGTTATTTAGTCTCAGCAATGAGACGCCCAAAATCAAACCCCTTTTCAAGCTTTAGGGACCCCCATTTTCATCCTTTTGCAATACCCCTATCGGATTCATTGTGCGGAAGTCTGAAGGTTTCATCATGGCTTCTTCTTTCGAGAATCCCATCATTTCATTTCCCGGTCAGGTTAAGGGTTAAACCTGAGCCTCATTTTGATGAGGTATTTCATTTTCTGATCAGGTTAAGGGTCAAGCCTGAGCCTCGTTTCTACATGAGGTATTTTTTGTCCCATCCAGGTTAAGGGCAAAACCAGAATCTCACTTCTTTGAAGTAAATCTTTATTCTTCATTCTTCGTTCCATATCTACCATTTTCATCAGGGCTAATTTTTTTATAACCAGTCAGATCCTTCTAACTGGGGCATTTTATATCCCAAATTTGGTGTGTTTTATTTGCCACTAAGCTCGGCCCTAAACCGGCTTAGTAGCAAAGAGGGGCATCTGTAAACACCCTAAATTTTTCTCATCCCTTTTTAGACACATCCCTTGTGTGAGTGCCAACCCTGATAGGTCAGTATAGGAGTCCAACTCCAAGTTTGTTTTAGAAAACTACCATTTTATCCATTTTTATTAAAAAATTACCATTTTACCCCTAGGTCATCCCAGACCTCTGGTCAGTCAGAGTCAACCAAGCTTATCTATAAGCTCAGAACAGTTAGAATGTCAGTCATTTCAAGCTCATCTGAGCTCACAGTGAACAAACCATTTTCATTTCTGACCATTCCTGCCAAAATAGGACCATTTCTCACTCAAGTCCAAGCCAATTATCTCTGAGTCAGTCATTCCCAGTCAATCATATTCCCTTGAGTCTAGCTTGAGTTCACCAGAAGTTCAAGTGCTCTAGTTTCAGTTCAAAACCACTTCCAAGTGTCCAGGAGCCCATTTCAGCTCATTTAGCTGAAATTGAGCTGAGTCCAGTCGGTTGAGCTAGTGTTCAAGCTTCAATTTTAGTTCATCTCAGTATTATTGATCTTTGTTTAAGCTCAAACACAACTCTAGTCTGTAATTCACTTCACTCCAGTGACCATTTCTTGTCATTTCTCTAAAAATAGCAACTTTTCTTCACAATTCAGTCTGGGAGTTCAGTTGAGTCAGTATCTTGTCAGTTCATTTGAGTTCTAAAACTCTAAAACTCAGCTCAATCGAGTTCAATCCAGCTCAAACCTAAATTTTCAGTGTCACTCTGCCCGGTAGAGACCAAAAATCATTTCTTGAACCATTTTGTCCAATTTTTATCAATTTTAACACTTTTCGAACTGATACAACTGTCAATCGGGGTCCAATATCAAAATTTCTTCATTCAGGGTTAGCATTTTGCATGACATTTCATATAATTTCTTAGCATCTCATACTATTTCATCGTATTTCATTTCATTTTCGAACTCCAGAACTCCAGAACTCCAGTTTTATAAATTCCAATCCAGATTGAGTTTTAAAAGTTTTCAAAAATCAATTTCAAACCCTGGGTTTTCAAAATTGGCATTTTTACCCCCAGGATTCTAAAATTGAAAATATTTTCTCGCGAAAAACAATCTGGATTCCTTTGAAACTCAAAATTTCAAATTCTAAATTGGATTTGCTTCGCAATGGGGTATGAAACTTCAAATTCGGAGCTCATTTCAAAAACTGCCAAAAATAGCTCATTTTATCCAAAATTTTTCTAAAAAGACTATTCTACCCCTCTGATCTTCAAAATGAATTTCGAAATTGAAAATGGGCCCACTCTGAGATGGCTTACCTATTTGGATTTCCTTTTAATAAGAAAAAAATAATAAACATTTTCTTTTACTATATTTTCCTTTACTTTACCATTTTTTTATTTTTATTATTTTTATCAAAAAGTGGGACCCACAAGGGGGTCAACCCCCCTTTCCCCCTGTGATCATCACAAAATTTTTCCTCTTGTGTTTCCTTCTCTTCTCTTTTCCTTTCTAACCTCTATTTCCCTTTTTGAAGGGAAAATAAAAGACAGAAAAAGAAGAGAGAAGAGAAAAGAAAAGAAGAGAGAGAAACTCTTTTGCGAAGGTCTCACTTGACCTTAATTTTGAAAATATTTAGAAAAATTACTCACCTCCGTCTTGAAAATTTGAGGGAAAATGGAGAGACGGGATTTGCTCGTCGGTACGAGGTTCGACCATTCCTAGCGCCTTTACCATGGGTAATCAAACCAATGATCGAATTTATGCCTTTTGCTTTTCTAAAATATCATCTAAGAATTTACTCTAAGTCTAAATGCAAAAAAAATCATGCTTGTGCAATGCAAATGCAGAAATGTATGCTTTTGAGAAAATAGTTTAGGAATTTGGCATTTTTCAAGTGTTTCTGAAATAAATGTGATAATGGAGTGAAGAAATGATTCAGAGGGTTGAATTTGATCTAAAACAAGTTAGATTTCTGAATTTAGAATTTAAAATATATCTGCAAGGAGAGACTTGAATGATTTTGAAGAGATAAGTTTTTAGAAAAAGGAATTTAGAATTGAGGTTTTGAAACAAGAATGAATTTTTCAAAGTCATAATGGACTTTGCATTTAGATCGATTTTCAAGAATCGATTTTGAGAAGGAGATTTTGGATTCAAGACCTAAAACAGGAATTGAATTTGAATTTAGACTTGAAACATAGATTTAAAATTGGCCTTGGAAATGAGAATTGGAAATGGAAATGGAAATGGATTATAAATCTGGAATAGAATTTAATCTGAAATCTGGAATGGATTTTTGATCTGAAGTTTAAAATGGATTTTTGATCTAAAATCTAGCATCCAAGATGGAACTGAATTCAGAATCCGGAATCCTAAATGGAATTGGATCCGAAGTCTGGAATCCAAGATGGAGTTGGATCCGAAATCTGGAATCCTAAATGGAATTGTATCTGAAGTCTAGAATCCAAAATGGAGTTGGATCCGAAGTCTATAATCCTAAATGGAATTTGGATCCGAAGTCTAGAATCCAAAATGGAGTTGAATTCGGGGTCTGGAATCTTGAATTAAATTGGATCCGAAGTCTGGGATCCAAAATGGAGTTTGGATTTGGAAATCTGGATCCAAAGTGAAATTGGGTTCTAAATCTAGAATTGGATTTTGAAAGTCCAAATGGGACTTTGAAGATGGATCTGGATTTTGGAAATCCATATTTGAATTTAAAAGTGGGATTTAAATTTTAGAAAAAATCAGATTTGGAGATTCAGAATCAATCTCAAAACCTTGATTTCGAATAAAGAATCAAGACTCAATCTTTAGATAGAACTTTGAAGATAAAAAATAAATTTGATTTTAAAGTTTGAATTTGAAATCAGAAGATGAATCAGAAATTTCAAAGTTAAATTGAACTTTTAAATTGAATTTTGAGATGTTAAATTGAATTTGAAATTGAATCCTGAAAATGAATTTGGAATTTCAAAGTTAAATTGAACTTTGAAATTTGATTTGAATTGGAATTTTGAATATAAAATGAATTTGAAATTTCAAAGTCAAATTGGACTTTGAAAACGGATTTTGAACTTTTGATGAATTAAAATAGAAATTGAAGAAAGATATTCAAGATCACTTGGATTTTGAAAAAGAATTTTGAAAATGTGATGCAATTTTATCCTAAATGATGAATGAATTTAAAGAATTTGAAATTGGATTTGAAAAACATATTTCATTCTTTAAGTGAATTAAAATAAGATTGAAGATATAATACATCCCTACCTATGGTCATTGAATGTATTATATAATAATCATATTTGAATTCAAATGAAGAATAAAATATATTTTGGTGCCTTTATAGAGTTTAAGATGAAATCAACTCTCAATATATCCTGGCTATGGCCATTGATATATATTTTGAGTTAATTTTAAGTTAAACTCTAATAAAGGGAAAAAAATTTAGAAAATATGATGATTTTTAAAAGAGATCAAGTGTGGATCCAATGTTATTCCATAAAAGATAAAAATTCTAAGTTTTGTTCACACCTTGACTATGGCCATTGATGTAAATCGTCAACTTAGGATCTAATTACCTTTTATTAGAATGGTGCACGTGCCATTCGTGTTCCCATTCGTGAGTTTTTGAAATAAAAGAAAAAAAAATATCATGAAACATGCAATTCTAGAAGATACATATGTTCATACATTCTAATCTAATACAAGGAATATAAATTTCTCATTATAATCTGACTATTACAAAATTTTGAATTGAGTTGAAATTCAAATTCTTAAATTGAGAAGGAAGATAGTCTTTTCTACCTAATTCCTGCAAAATCCAGGTTAGCACAAGATAAAAAGATGCAAAGTGTGGAATATGATGGACAAATGTAATATCAAGAATCTATATAAAGCAATATATATATATATATATACATATAAGGGATATACATAGATGCAGAACACATGCTCATGTTTCAATAAAAAGGAAAATACCTATGTTGATGTCTATTTGTCAGATGAAAATTGCATGGGATGTGATGCATATGTCAAGACTTAGTCATGTATTTATGTATATCTGATGCAAATGTCAGCATTTGATTTACAGCCGTGATGATATCAAAATGAAGACAGAGGCTAAAAGAAATATGAAGCAAAAATGGGATTTGCAAGTATATAGCAAGTGATAGATGGGTGAAGTATATGAGAAATGGTGAGTGAAAACAGGTAATTGAATGTGGTATAAGGTGCTGTTATGAATGACCAGTGAGTGGCCAATAGGTAGGTGGGAAGGTTATGTATGACAGTAGGCTGAAGAGAAGAAGGGTGCACACAGGGTGTGACAGCATGGTTGTAGTGACATGTACACTGGGTACTGCTGCTAAGGTGAGTATGCAGATCCTGTATAATGGTTGAAGTGGGGGTATATAAGGTGGAATGAAGATAGCGTGAGTAGAAAATATGCAGAACATCAATGTTTAAAAACAAGAGAAAAAAAAAGTGCCAATAATAACTGATCTGCAGCAAACTTTAGAGAACTAAATCAACACAAAATCATTAAGCAGCGACAGGTAAAGAAAATAAGAATTTGTACTTACGCAATCGCCCGACCATCTGAAGTTGATGTTCCTCGACCAAGTTCATCTAATGCTACTAAAGAATTACGAGTAGCAGATAACAACATAATGACAGTCTCAGACAGTTCTGTAAGAAATGTACCTTAGCCTGCAACAACGTGATTCGTAGAACCAGAAAGGCTTGGAGTCCCCTTTAAACATGAGATACCAAGGATGGTGGGCCTTCAGGTTGGCTCTTCATAATAGTTACTCGCAACTGCTGAACTTGACAAGGCATCGGGTTCTGCAATTACAGAGATGAACTATTGTAGCTTGAGATGATGTTCATAGAAGTGGATGATTAATCTCTGTAAGATGCTTTTTAGTTTAGATTCTCTCTCAGCTTCAACATTGAAAATTTCTCCTAGGAGCATCCTAATTTTCAGTATCTGAAATATCCTTTATTCCTGGGACAACTAGGGCATTATGATGGACATGGTGGTGGTGATGAGTTTGCAGATACTTTGACGAAGCAATCACCACACACTGCTGGAAAAGACTAATGGCTGATGAATCCCAGCAACGTATTTGAATAGCCCATCAACCAGGGAATTTTGGCAAACGAACAACTATATCCCTAGGAGTATGAGATCCCCACAAAGCGCTTCACTCTTGGCTAGTTCCTTGTCATGGATAAAACTTCAGAGTGGGAAATCCATTTCCCACCTTCAAAATCTGAGTACACAACTGGAAAGTTGTTGATGCCTCTATAAATCTCATTTTTTTTTCTTTATCATTTTTCGCCGATTTATCTACTAGGTGGGAGTCAATAAATCCAGCTCCACCAGTCACCAGGATTCGCAATTTGGGCAGACAAAATTTGGAACTGTGTGAAGGAGATGGCATCTGAGGTGGCTTTGAAGCCGTTTGTTGTGAAGCATGGCTCTCGCTACTATTGGCAGCTATTTCTGAAAATCTTCTCTATCAGAAACAGCGTATGGTGACTCCTGTAGCAGGTTGTAATTCTGGGAGGACCCTTCACCAGCATGAGATGATGAGTTTGCAGCTCACTGATACATGAGGCATCAACAGAGAAGCAAAATTTTCCTTGTTGGTGGGTTGTAGGATGATGTGGAAGACTAGCCAGACCCAGGCTCCTGCGTTGGAATGCTGGGAATCGATATGTATGTTGCTTATTGATGGAGATTCTGGAAGGCATCGTATACCCAAATAGGGTGTTAAGATGCTTTTTATACAAACCTGATGGCCTTTTGATCTATTGGGAGGCCTGATTGAACTTGGATACAAGGTATAAACAAATCACACGACAAACGCATTATAGAAGGGAGGCGATAACCGCAGAAGACGTCATATGCAGACGCAAGAGGGACAAAGGATGCAGGAACAAGAAATGCTAACGCAAATCAGAGATAAAATAAAATAAAAAAAATCAAAGGCAATCGAAACAGAAATAGGGGATTTATTACTAAAAGGATGATAAAAAAGACAAACAGGAAGTTGAAACTTAGGGAAAATTTAAGATACAGACAATAAATCAAAGCCTAACGAGAAAATCAAACTCAGCCTATAACCAAAAGGGGATCAAACACAACACATATAGGAATTGTGATGCTCAGGATGATTTAATAAAAAATATGTATGAGCCTACAAAAGAAAAATCGTAAATAAGATATCAAAATACATTACAGCATTATTGCAAAAACAACCATGAAACTCAAGATGACTATCGTGACATAGGAATGGATTACCAAAAAAAAAAAAGGGTTACAGAAGTGAAATTCGATTATGTAAAGAGGCTTACATGATGAGAAGATGTAATTGAAACAGAAACTCATGAGGGGATATGAACGTGATGGCAAGCAGAGGATGCATCATAAAATACAAAAATATAGAAATAGGAGAGATGAGAACAAATGGGAAAACAAGAAATCAAATTAAGAAAAACCTCAAACCCAATGAACAATTACCTGCAATATATGTAAAAATGAATATAATATGATGAATAAAATGAACAAATCAGATGTCATCCGAAACAGAAAATCAACTATAAACAAGAAATTGGAAGGTAATAGGCAATCCCGAAAGGAAAATGCAAAGGATAGGAATGATGCGATGCTATACTGTACCGAATATGGGAAAATAGAAGGAAATTCGGAATGACTTACTGTAAACACCCTAAATTTTCATTCACCTCTTCAACATTTCCACCAAGCATCATCATCCAGCCTTTGAAATCGTCGAAGGGCAAAATGGTCATTTTCTGAGCTCAAAACTTGCAAAAGTCCAAATTTCATCTGCAACTCTCAAGATTTCTCTATTTCAGCTCAGATGTTCAAAATTTTATTCCTGACAGGAGACAGGAATCTCCTAGTCCTGGTTCAAGATTATATTTCATAAGACATGTCATTGCATAGCATTGCATGAGCATTTCATATCACCGCACTGCAAAACATGTCATTTCGAGGTCTAGAACTCTTGATTTCAAAATTTTCAATCCAAATTAGAATTTTAACTCTTGATTTCAAAACCCTGGGTTTTCAAAATTATCAATTCTTCCCATTTTACCCCCAGGGCTCTGAATTTCGAAATATTTCCTCAGGAAAACGATCTGGATAGTTTTCAACATGGATTTCAGCCACTTCACCTCAAATTTTGCCCTTTTGTCAACAATTTCAAATATCTTCATTTTGCAAAATCGCCCTACAGGGACCAACTCTTTCCAAAAATTTCTGTTTTACCAATTAGTCCAGATTTTATGAAAATTTCAAAAAGAGGTTGTTGTCTTGTCCTTATTTCAATAAAGAAGCAATGTGAGACCCACACTGAGGTGGTGTCACACAAGCTTTTCTTTTGAAAAACCTGAACTTTGAAAAACCCAAAAATATAGGAGCCTTGTCCCCTGGATTGGTGCCACTTGTCTTTTCTCTCTCCTCCCATTTATCTGCCAAGTGTCAGTGTGGGGCTACCTTAAGAAGCCGCCACATGTCATTAGACACCCTCTTCATTCCATGCCATGTGTCAGTATCCACCATCTTCACCCTGCGCCATGTGTCATTCCAAAGATCACCCTGAGATGCCCAGTGTCATGTGTTGTCCTGTCCAGAAAAAGTAAAGCTTGTCTCCTCTGAGGTGGCGCCATTTGAAGGGTGTCTCCTGCAGAGGACACGTGTCACTCCTAGCTTCCTCCAGAAAAAGTAGGCTTGTCTCCTCTGAGGTGGCGCCATTTGAAGTGTGTCTCCTGCAGAGGACACATGTCAATCTCTCATTTCCTCAGAAAAAGCAAATGCCACGTGTCATTCTCTGCTCTTCTCAGTAAAAACAAATGCCACATGTCATTTCCTGCTCTCTTCAGAAAAAGCTAGAATTCAAACATTCAAATCCCTCCAGAGGTGGCGCAAATCCTGAACTTCATCTTTTCTATTTTGTCTGAGAAGGCGCCACATGGCTTGGACCTCCTTCTCTTCCCTCTGCCACGTGTCAATCTCTGCTTCTTCCAGAAAAGGCATAATGACACATGTCTTCCCCTACTTTTTCTCAGAAAAGTAGATGACACGTCATTTCTAGCTTCCTTCAGAAAAAGTAGAAGACACATGTCACTCTTGGCCTTCTTCAAAAATAGCAACCATTCAAAAATCTTTAGACAAGACCTAGGTGGCGCAAATCCTGAATTCTGCTTTTTTTACTTTGTCTATGAAGGTGCCACATGTTACTTGCTCCTCCCTCCTGCCACATGGCATTATAGGAGCCACCCTGAGGTGGTGCCACATGTCCACCCTGCATTCCTCTAGGGCAAACCCCATTTGAAATTCAAATCCTCCTCTGAGGTGGCGCCATTTGAGAAGGCTCCTCCAGACAGCTGACACTTGTCAAAAGTAGGATCATCCTGAACTGCCACATGTCCAGACCTCCCTGCATCAGAAAAAGTAGAAAAGCTCCCCTCTGAGGTGGCGCATTCTGCTTCTTCCATTCCTGTTCTCCTGCTACATGGCAGTGTGGAGCCACCCTGAGGTGGCGCCACATGTCAGCCTTTACCTCCTGCAGAAAAAGTAGAAATTTGAACTCCTCTGAGGTGGCACAGTCTGCTTCTTTCATTCTTGTCCTGCTGACATGTGTCAAGAGCTTCCAGAGGTGGCGCTACATGGCATGCTCCTATTGTTTCCAACTTTACACCTCAGAATCTCTTTTGAGGTGGCGCCATTCCAGAACCCCACTTAGCTCCATTTTTTATATTTATTTTATTTTTTTTATAAAATTAGCCCCCTGAGGTGGCACCATAGGAGAAGCTTCAGAAAAGCCAAGTTTGAATTTCAAACTCCCAGATGACACCCTCTGAGGTGGCACAATTTGGGAGCCTCCTGCAGAGAAAATCAAGCAAACCCCAATTTTGAAAATTTTCAAATTCTGCTGAGGTGTCTCACCCACAAATTTCCCATTTTTATTTTCTCAAAAAATCAAAATAGCACCCACTGAGATGGTGCCACATGGAGGGCTCAGATTGAGCCTGTTTGAAATTCAAATTTTTCAAAAAAATTCTACAAATACAAGGGCTCACGCCCAGCTTAAGGACTGGAATTTTTGGACTCCAATTTTAGACACCAATTTTTGATTTTGAACTTCAGCTTAGCTCCCCTTTAGAACTCAATTGTGTTTCTTGGAATTCACGCCCCCCTTGGCCTCAGTGGAGAAGGTGCAGTGAAGTACCTACATTGCTCGTGCAGTGGCCAATTCGATTCAAGCGTGGGTCGATCTTGGTGAATCATCCGAAGCCCGGATCGAAGGACGAACGAAGCCATTGGTAGCCGTCCCTTTCAAGAGTTTCAAAGCTGCGTAACGAAGCAAGGTGTACCTCTTTTCCTCTTGATTTCATAATATCATGATTTGATTCATGTGTCGTTTGAAGAAAGAGCGCATCCGAGGGATGGATCGAGCTATTCTCATAAAATGACATATATAAAAATATATAATTATGCTTCCTTGATGATTTTTAGCATTCATGCATTTAGCTAAATTTAATTTGTATTTAATTTCATTAATTTAGCATGTTTTTTTAGGTTAATTAGGTATTTATTTCAATTCTGCTCAATTTTAGTAGCTCTCTGTTTTTGTCAGTCAGTCCACACATCATTTCATGCATTTATTTTTCATGAAAAAATCTACAAAAATCATGAAATGCGCGGTGTCCCTAGAAATGTGCCAAAAATTCGAAGAGATTTGAATTTGTTTACTGCAGTAAACATTCAAAATGGTAGGTCAGGTTTTATTACCCGGGATGTATTTTAAAATTTCATTTCCGACTTGTAAAATCGAGATCTCCCTCGTCGTAGATCCGATTTTTGATATGAAAGATGTTCTGAACTTGGGAAGATGTATAGTTTTTAAATTTATTTTCTCAGATTTTTCGAATTTTTTTTAATATCTGAAAAAAATCCGAGAGTTCGGGACACGTGTCAGAGCCTGATTTGGGCCTCTGAGACTTTGGATCGACTTAAGTCGATGGTTTCTCTTTAGGTATTGCTCTAAATCCAAATCTTTAAAAAGTTAATGTCATGTTCGAGATGTCCTCTGTTTGCATTTGAAAGCTTGTGATTTTTAGAACAGTTGTGATATCTGTTTCGGATTTTTCTTGTTAGTTGCCTGTTTTGTCACATTTGTCTGTTCTGTCGATTTAGGAATGAAAAGTTATATTTATGTCTGTGTTTCTGTTGATCAAATGCCGAAGTCATAAACATGAAAGTTGTCTCTGTAGGTGTCATGAGTAGCTCTGTTAAATATCAGAAATTTCCATGGCTGTTTTCTATTTTTTTTAGCATTTTATATTAGATTAGGTTGATTTTACCTCCATTAAAACCAAATCCCCATTACCGAACTCACTATAGTTCAAATCCTGAGGCTGTAAAAACCAAAAGTGTTCCATTTCAGGTTATTTAGCAGTCTGCAAAATATCAGAAGTTTTTATGGTGTAAATTTTTCATTATCATATTAAGCATTGCATTTGGTTCGGGTCTGTAGGCGAAATCCACCCTTTTTAGGATTTTCTTTAAGTTTTAGCATTCAAATCATATCATTTCGTGTTTTTTAGCATTCTAGGCTGTTTATCAGAGTAGGTAGATGCTTCATACCAAATTTGGTGTAATTTGGGATTCATTTGAGGCTCGGTTTAGCCATATCATCAAAACAGGGCCCCGCGGGACCCGAATCCAAGCGAAAAACAAGCGAAATTCGTTATTTTGGATAAATTGCAAAATGTCAAATTCTGATTTTACAGTTCTAATGTGTTTAGCAGCATGTCATCATGCCTCATACTACATTTCATCATCATTTGATTCAATTTGAATTTTGAAATCTCAATTTTACCAAGTTTTCCTTCAAAAAACCCTGATTTTAAAGGTATAACTTTATAATTAGGGGTATTTTGGTCATTTTGACCACCATTTCGAATTTCAAACTATTTTCTACTAAATTTCTTGCATTTACATCATTTCAAATATCAAGGAAGCATGAGAATAGGGTTTATATCCAATTAAGTCCAATAATTTCATAATATTATTGGAAAATCTTGGAAAAACCCACATATTTGAGCTAACCTTATTTCAAGTTTGGCAGGGATATTCAAAAGAAGGAGCTGAAGTCTGCAATTTCTTTTATTTCATTTATTTAGTGATGTAATAATGTAAATTTTGGAATAAGAGATTTAATTTTCTGCTTAGACTAGGATGCATATCATATAGTTTAAATTCATGCAATATCCTGTTTATATGATTCATGCATTTTATTTCAAAAGCACTATGGATGTACACGAATGGCACGTGCACCAACTCTTAGGGAGTTGATGAACTCGGTGGAGTCCATATTTACGGCCCTAGTCGGAATATGGACGAGACCCAGATCCATCATCTTTCTACCAGTATTTCAAAAACATTTTCCAAAATCCGGTCAAGTTTGAATCGCGAAAGCATTTCCCTCTCTCTTCTGCAAGGAAGGGAAGACAGGAAACATTTTGCGACTAAAACACTTACAGAGGAGACGAAGAAGAAAAATAAAAAAAAATAAAAGTGCAAAAACGGATGTTAGAATCAGAGATTCGGTCACTGTAGCAGTAGGTGGGGCGATCCTGCTATATGCAGGTCGACCCTACCATCTATGCTTTATACAAAAAAATGAAGAAGAATGAAATTTAAAATGAAGAAACATTGTAAAGAAAAGAATATTTCACAAAATCAGAAGAGGGGAGGAAGAAAGACTCACCTCGGTGGTGGTGTTAGGGTCAACTTACCTCTGTCGATTGGGGAAAAACCAGGAGGGGTAATAAGAAGAAGAAGAAGAAGAATTGTGATCAGAGAAAATCGTCTAGTGGTAATATGCAGGGGTGGAAACGGATCAGAAGAAGAGGGCAATGGGGAGGTGAAGACGGATCGAGAAGAGGAAGATGCACATGGAACGGTAGGAGATGGATGATGTCGATCGATGATGGTGGGGTGAAACTGAGTGGTTTATCGACACCCCTGAGGATCAATTTTATAGGAGATGGCCGTTAGGCCTCTTTCAGATTGGGTCCCCAATTTTTACAATTTTTTTCAAAATGGAGGCCTTTTCAATAATTTTTTCTAAAAGGTGGTTTTCACAAACCCGATTTTCAAAAAGGTGCTTTAAAAGGCCATTTTTTGTATTTTCTTTTTCGATTTTCTTATTTTTTTGTTCTTTTCTTGACATTTTCTACATTTTTTTGTATTTTTGAATAAAAAAAACCCTAAAACTATGGGATTTCTAAACTGTTTATAAAAGTTTACAAATATTTTCAAAAGAAGGCTTTTCTGAGAGTTCGAGGTTATCTTTTGGATTTTTTTCAGAAAACGGATTTACATCCAGATTTTGAGGAAATATTCGAGGTTTACACCTCGAAATTGAGAAATATAGCACTGTGGATCCAACAGGATACCAGATGGACTGTCTGGGCCTTTTAGAAATTATTTTTGGTATTTTTGAAATTTTAATTTTGAAAATTTGGATAACGAGGCTCAAATTTGAGTTTTGACACTAGATCTGGATCTGAAATCGAGTCAGATATATAAAAAATAGAGTTTATTCCAGAAAATCCAAAGAATAACTGAAATTTAATTTAGAATTGACTTGATTTACTCAGAAAATGGGGGTCAAGGGCAAAAAGGAAATATTTACAAAATTTTGAAAAATTTGAGGTGTTCACAGATGTCCCTCTTTGCTACTAAGCCAGTTGTAAGCTGAGCTTAGTGGCAAAGAAAACACTCCAAATTCTAAAAAATGCCCCAGTCAGCAGATCTGAACTGGGTTTGGAAGAATTTGTTTGGAAAGATATGATTTTCTGAGGCTTAACACCTTATCCTGAATGGTTCTGGGGGGACGAAATCCTCGAAAATGATATGACTGAATAATAGAAATGAGGAAATCGTGATGGGACTTCGGGTGAAAATCCCTGAAATAGTGGCAAATAAGAATTTTGATCAAGTCTCATGGGTGAGACAAGATCAACTTTTTGGAATGACTCAGGTTTAGCCCTTAACCTGGATGGGATGAATGTATATCAAGATGAATTGAATGAGGAAAGGAATACATGAGGACCTTGATGGGACATTTTTGGAAAATGCCTCGTGAGATGAAGCTCAAGCAGAATCCTATCCTGGATGGATATACAAAGCATGGATTCATCGATGGGAAGAACCATGATGGGACTGGAAGAAAACACCTTGTCAAAACAAGGAACCTCATCGTAACGAGACTCAGGTTTAACCCAAACCTGAAAAAGAAAGATACCTCAAGGGGCGAGGTTCAGGCTTAACCCATAACTTGAAGGGGACGACCAAATGGAATCCTCGAACGAAGAAATCATGATGGAACCTTTTGGAGTTTGGACAAACAAATCCAAAAGGGGTTCGCGAAAGGAGAAAAATAGAGTCCCTAAAGCTTGGAAAAATGGATGATCTTGGGTGCCTCATTACTCAGACTAAATCAACTTTTGAAATTGATGACCTCTCGCAGAAAATTCAGGTTTGACCCTTAACCTGAGTGGGAACGACCATACGGAATCCTCGGATGAAGAAACCGTGATGGGACAGGAAGAGATACCTCTCCTGAATGAGGCAACTTTTTTTGAAAAATGTAAACAACTCTAGGTTGCATCAAAATAGATATTGAATGTTTATTTCATTTTTGAATAGCTAGAAAATTTTGCTAATAAGGTAAAATTGCAGTTGACTCAAACGCTTGAAAATATGCATGTATGTGCAAAAGACATTCCCTCTTTTTACCTGGAGTATTTCCTCCAACGAGGTTAACTCCTTGGTTTTAAGAGTCAAATTCAAAATTTTAGCACTGATGACTTTCTTCAAGGAAGCTATTCATTTCCCTGATATGAGAAGAGAATAAATATTCTTAATTTCATAAAAGCAAGTAGTGAAAAGATATTGATAAAAGAATTTTGCATAAGAAGAGATGATTTCTGGCAATTTTGGCAGTTTGATATCTGGGTGTCTTCCCATGATGATCTTTTTGCACTCTCTTTGAGACATTGAGCTTTCTTGGGTTTTTGGGGGAAGCTTGTTACATCATCTTTCATTTTGGAGATGTCTTGACTTTTCTCTCTTTTTCGGAGAATGGTACATCACAAACTCCTTCATCTTGGAGATGCTTCAATCCTTCTTTTATCTCAGGAATTACATTGATGATATTGGCTCATTGGTCAAAGAAAATCTTTAGGGTATAGCAGAAATCAAATATCTTTTAGGGTTTGACGGTAGGTTCATCGCATCCGCCTTCATCTTAATGGTGATTTGAACTTTCCCTGGAAGGATCCGTCACAAACTCCTTCATCTCGGAGATGATCCAAATCTTCTTTGGCCCCAGGGTCTAGCTCGCCTATTCGTCTTCATCTTGACGACAATTGAGAGATCCCTTTTGCAGATATCTGATTGTAGCTTAAATGAATGAGGATATATGAATTGAGTGGATTCTATTTATCGCTCAGGATATTTCCACTGCCTAATTGCCAGAAAGTCGTCTTTAAACATGCATCATAGCTATAATCAATATTGATTTGCTTCCAGCTTTTCAACAACATTGAATATTTCTTTCGCTAATCATACCAAGGATATTTCTTACATCCTCTTGGTTGACCAACAGAGAGAAGATTTGAATTTTACCCTTTTTCACAAAAAGCTTCACCCTTTTAAAAAGAATACTAGAGGTAATCTGAGGTGATTGCAGTAAAATGTTTGGAATCAACACATGCTTTTAGCAAATTGGCAAAGTTTTCACGAATTCTATGTGAAATAATCACTCAATATAGATTTTGATGAGACCTTGAGTTGAACTTTTGATTTTGGAAATTCTGATCAGTAAAAACTAGGACCTTTTATTTAATGACCAGCGAAGGAGCTGGGACCTTTTGATTTAATGACCAGTGAAAGCTGGGACCTTTCATTTAACGACCAGCGAAGGAGCTGGAACCTTTGATTTAACGACCAGTGAAAACTGGGACCTTTCATTTAACGACCAACGAAGAAGCTGGGACCTTTGATTTAACGACCAGTGAAAACTGGGACCTTTCATTTAACGACCAACAAAGAAGTTGGAACCTTCGATTTAATGACCAGTGAAGACTAGGACCTTTCATTTAATGACCAGCGAAGAAGCTGAAACCTTTGATTTAACGACCAGTGAAAATTGGGACCTTTCATTTAACGACCAGCGAAGAAGCTGGAACCTTTGATTTAATGACCAGTGAAAACTGAGACCTTTTATTTAATAACCAGCGAAGGAGCTGGAACCTTTGATTTAATGACCAGTGAAGACTGGGACCTTTCATTTAATGACCAGCGAAGAAGCTGGAACCTTTGATTTAACGACCAGTGAAAACTGAGACCTTTCATTTAATGACCAGCGAAGAAGCTGGAACCTTTGATTTAACGACCAGTGAAAACTGGGACCTTTTATTTAACGACCAGCGAAGGAGCTGAAACCTTTGATTTAATGACCAGGGAAAACTGGGACCTTTCATTTAACGACCAGCGAAGGAGCTGGAACCTTTGATTTAACGACCAGTGAAAACTGGGACTTTTCATTTAATGACCAGCGAAGGAGCTGGAACCTTTGATTTAACGATTTGATTTGAGACTTTCTGAGAGACAAACAACGCAGGGACTGAGTGTTGTGACTGAACTTGATATTTAGATTTGAAGATTTTGAGAGGTAACCCGTGCGAGGACTGGGTTTTTCAAATGAACTTGATCTTTAGTTTGAAATTTTTTTTAGAGATAACCAGTGCGGGGACTGGGTTCCTCAAATGGACTTGATCTTTAGATTGGTAATTTTGAAAAATGACCAGCTCGAAGACTGGGGTTTTCAAATGGACTTGGTCTTTAATTGGAACAAAAGAATTTGTAGAATACCTAGTGCGAGGACTGAATTCTTCAAATGGACTTGATCTTTATTTGAAAATTTAAAAAAAAATGACCAATTCAAGGATTGGGTTAGAAAATGGTTTGATCTAGGATCAAAAATTTAAAATGACCAGTTCGAGGACTGGGTTCCAAAATTGGTTCAATCTAGGATTGAAAATTTAAAATAACGACCAGCTCGAGCACCGGGTTTTAAAAAGGATTCAACTTGCAAATCAAATTTGGAATAATGAAGATTCTTGACAAAGATTTAGAATTTCATAGATCATCATAATTAATTATATGTGGTCTGCTTTCAGGATTATCCCCTTATCCTGAATGGGCACTAGAATAGACATTGATGAGAATTTAGGAAATCATGGGAAATGATTCAGGTTTATCCCTTAACTTGAGCGGGAAAAAGAACACCTCGAAGGCTGAGGTTCAGGTTTATCCCTTAACCTGAAAGGGAAAAAGAAGATTTTGTGAAGAGATAACTTGAGACTTGAATTTAGAAGGGATATGACAAGATTTATGATTTAGATGGACCAGCACAGTTAGTTGTATGCGGTCCAATTTTCAGGATTAACCCCTTATCCTGAACGGGGAAAAGAAATAATAAAATTTGAGAAGATAGAAGGAGATAGAATTTGATGAAAGATTGATAAAAATGGAGAGAATTTGAGGAAATTAATGAAAATTTATTTTGTAAAAGATTTTTTCATAAGTAGCATTGTTGCTCCTATGAGTGATCTCAGGATTATCCCTTATCCTGAATGGGAACACCTCGAAGAACGAGGGTCAGGTTTATCCCTTAATCTGAGCGGGAAAAGAGGAAAAAGAATACCTCATGGGAAAGAGGCATCAGGTTTATCCCTTACCTTGAAAGGGTAAAAAGTTGATAAAATTTAATAAAATTGAGGAAAAATTGATAAAACTTGATAAAATTAATGTAAACTTGATAAAAATATGAATAAAATGAATGAAACTAATAAAGATAACAAGATTAGCTGAAAATTTATGAGATTTGAGAAAACGAGTTTGTCTGATCCTGCCTGCATATGGGATCTTTTAAAGTGAAAGAAAAAATGTTTATTTGAAAGACAAGTGAGAAATCATTTTTGGGAAGAGGATCCACAGCAAGAAGAATGATCAGCGCAAGAGCTGATCTTTGAAAGGAAATCAACACGAGAGATCATCATGAGGGTCAATTTTTGAAGGCAACGGTTTGAGAACCTACTTTTTGAAAAAGAAGATCAACAAAGGGTTGACTATTTGAAGACAATGGTTCGAAACTGATAATAAGATCAACACAAGGGTTGATTTTTGAATAGAATGGTTTGAAACCAATCTTGGAAGATAAGACCAACACAAGGGTTGATTTTTGAAGGCAATGGTTCGAAACCAATTTTTGGAAAATAAGATCAACACGAGGGTTGACTTTTGACAAAGGTTGGACCAAAAATATTTGAACTTTTTTATTATCATAACAAAGATTTTGCAGAAACTTTTAAAATTTCATGATTTTTGAAAAACCCTCATAGGTAATATCATTTCTCTTATGAATGATGTCAGGATTGTCCCTCATTCTAAAAAGAACAGGAATTTAATGTCTGAGTATGGTAAAAGAAAGAAGTATTGGATATCAAAGATATAAAGAAAATTGACATTTCATTGATAAGCAAAGGTTGATAACAAAACTGAATATTTACAAGTACTTTGACGAAAACGGTTCATAAAAGACTGGGCTGACTTGCCCCTACAAGACGACTGACAAAAAAAATGAAAGCGAAGAAAAACTTTGGCATCCTCATTTCTTTGAGTGGTCCGGAAATGGCTTGGTGAGGACCGCGGGTTGCTCCTCTTCTTCGTCCTTGTCCTCTACCAGAAGATTCCTATCAATGCAGTCTTGTATCATATGCTTGAGGACGAAGCAGTGCTCTGTATCATGCCCCGTCATCCTATGGAAGTTGCAAAATTGGTCTTTAAATTTTTCCAAGATTACGGGAGGATCCTCGACTTTAGGGAGTTTGATCATCCCATGTTTTAACATGTATTCCAAAATTGTTTCCAAAGATTGATCTAAAGGAGTGAAGATTCGATCTTTCTCCCATTTGATGTACTTGGGCTTCTCTTGAAGATCTCATTTTTGTTGGAGGCCAGTCAGAAGTGGTTTGTCATTGTTTTTAAAGGACCTTTCCTTCTGCCCTTTTTTTGTGATCTACTCTCGGACCACTGCCACTGTTATTTTTGTTTCCCCTGCTGCTACTGCCATGATTGTTGCTGGAGGTATAAGCTGAATGAGTGAACTGCGCCTTCTTCTTGGATATTCTTGACCAGAGGCATGCCCTCGTAGAGCCCATTTTCCATTTCTGCCTCGAGACATTAGGCTCGCTCAATCAATTTGATGAAGGATTTTGTCGGGGAAGTGGCGATGAGGCTCCTTAGGGGTTGAAAAAAATTATTAAGGATCATCTGCAGTGCATGTTCTTCGGGAATGGGAACCTTCATTTTGTTGCAGGTGCTTCTCCACCTGTGGATGAATTCTCCGGCCTTTTCATTTTCATTCTGCTTCAGATTGTAAAGGTGATTGAGCGCAGGTGAAGCCTGGGTGTTGAATAAGAAGCGCTCAATGAATAAATTTACCACCTTATCAAACTCTCGTAGTTCGATTGGGTTGATGTGGTCAGCATACTACCTGGCCGCTATACCCTCCAGACAGCGGGAAAAGCAAATAAACAGAGCCCTGTTGTCCTTTCTGAAACGGCAGCATTCTGCATAAAAGGTGTCTAGGTGTAAACATCCCAAATTTTCACTCACCTTCTTGACATCTCCATCAATCATCACATTCTGGTTCTTCGGAATCAATGAAGGGCAAAATGGTCATTTTTCAAGATTGAACCTTGCAGAAAGTCCTAAATTCCATTCTCGAGTCTCAAAACTTCTCTATTTAAACTCAGAGACATCTTCAAACTGCAAATTTTCAAAATCTCATGCTTAACCAGAAGTCAGAATTTTCAAATTCAAATTCAGAGTGGCAATTTTGTAGGACATGTCTTTTTATAACATCGCATGAACATTTCATATCATTTCACTGCACATCATGTCATTTTGAGATCCAAAACTCCTGATTTTCAAAATTGTCAATCCAGGTTTGATTTCTAAACTTTTCAAAATTGATTTTCAAAACCCTCGGCTTTCAAAATTACCAATTCTTCCCATTTTACCCCTAGGGCTCTGAATTACAAAAGTTTTCCCAAGAAAACGATCTGGATAGTTTTTGACATTGATTTTCAAAATTTTGTCAGTTGAAAAGAGGGGGACACAATTTCAAATTCATAAGACATTATTTCAAACTCTTACAAAAAGGCTCTAAATTTCTCCGCATCTTCCTAAATTTTGCCCTGAAAAACCAATTTTTTCCAAGTTTTGAATTCAAACCACAATCCACTTCGTGTTTTCTAAACTAGCCTATTATTATGAAAATTCCAAAATATCTCATTTGGCTCTTATTTCAAATAAAGGACGTGGGACCCGCCTTGAGGTGGTGTCACACTCAAATTCTCAAAAATTTCCCTTATTTTCAAAATAGTGCCCATTCGGAAGTGGCACCGATTTATAAAACCTTGTTTTTAACTCAATTTTAATAAAATAATTAGTGGGCCCACGTAGGTGGTGCCCCACTAAGGCTCCTTGCCGAGAAAAGCAAAAATTTTTTTATCTCAAAAAGTTTTCAAATCTAGCTGACGTGGCACCACCTTAAAAAAAAAAAAAGAGAAAAAGAAAAACAAAATTCGTTTTTATCATTTTCCTTTTTTTTATCATTTTGTTTATTACTTTTCAGCCCCCCAAAAATGGAGCCACCGTGAAACCCTACCAAAATTTTCATTTTACCTAAGTTTTTTTAAAATTTCTTATTGAGAAAAGGAGCCGTCCCCCTCTCAAAACGGCAGACATTTCAAAATATTTCAAAAATCGGTTTTTAAAAGTTATCAAAATCGGTCGAAAAAGGAGGAGGAGGCCAGTCATTAAAATCCCCAATCAGCAATTTTTCTAGGGCATCGCTGAATCCCCCATCTCTCAGACCCTCTTCTCACGACTTCTGCCCTATTCTCTTCCAACCGACAGAGAAGAGAACTCCAGGATTTTGCAGAGGAGGTTCCAACTCTGCACGCCTTTTTCTATCTGGGCTTTGACTTCCTCCCCTCCTTCACGACCCTCTGCTCCCCCTGAAGACTCGATCTACCCCTGAAGGAAGCATCCTCCTCAGCCTCTGTCAAACTCAGCTTACACCAATCCAGCTTCTTCAAGAGGTAGTCGAGGAGAGCATCGCCCTTTCTTTCCCCATTCCCTGGCCCTCTACCTATCCTGTGGAAGGCTTGGATCCATCCCAGCACACAAAGGAAACGTCGTTCCTCTTGATTCACGGTAAGTAATCCACCTTTTCTTTTGATCGGTGCCATCGTTCTCTTACTCATTTCACTCTCTTAAATGTTTCACTAGTTCATTCTCCTTCTCATTGCACAATTTTTTTTTTAAAAGCATATCGTGTGTCGTTGAACTGCCTCTAGCAGCATCAACACCACGTATTTGCAACAACAATTGTGGCCTACTACAATTGAGGCTAACATGAATCAACTGAGTTACCCCTTTTGCTTTAACGTATGATTTCCTCTTTCGCTCTGTTTCTTTGTTTATAGATATGTCATAGTACTTAGATGAATCTTGTTTATTACATTCCCCCTTTTTCATTTTCTGTTTTAGAAATTACAGCATCCTTCACCGTGGCATTACATCAATTCTTGTGTATCTCATATGTTGAATGTTCTGTAGCATCTATCATATCTCTCTCTGTATATATGCAGGTCTTAGTGGGTTTTAACGGTTTGTATCATGGGTTGTTGGTTATCAGAACATTACCACACTTTACCTATATTTTGGTTATCCTCTTTACTGAATAATTGTGCATATGATGGACATAGAAACGATGTCCATTTTGCAGCATTTTCCTAAACCTTCTTTTTCACATTCCTGTAAAACTTGAAGGTCGCTTGTGTTTATAAATTTCCACTTGCATGTGCCATCACTGAGTCATCTGTATTGTACCATGATTCTGAAGATTTGGCTTTGTAGCCATTATCATCAGTATTCCTCAGATTATGTAATTCTTTTTTTTTTCCCTATTTGTGGCATTTCCTAATTTTATTCCATTTGTAAAACTGTTTGGTTTATTTATTGTATAAAATCATTCTGATGATATACTGTTTCCCATTTTTGTTGTTGTATCAATAGCAGATACAGACAGTTTAGTGTTATGTCTTCGCTTGTGCCTTGTATAGGTCTCTTGATGTCACAGCCATAGTTGCTTAAATCCATTTAATTACATGCTTGTTAGCCTTTTGGCATTATATCACAGATTTATTCCTTGCATTTTCTGAATGTTCATCCCCCTTTGGCATAATAGTGTTTCTCTATTCTTTGCATAATTTTTCATCCATCTATTATCACTTCTACGTTCATATTTAGCATTCTATACCTTTATTTCTTCACGTTCACTTATTATCATCTTAATAGTCACTCTCTGTATACTCACATATCACCCACTTGCTATCTCCAAAGTTCATTTCTTAGGTCATTGTTGCACATTTCATGATTAATCCCTTTGCAACATTACTGTATTTGTCCATACGCAGGTCTTTTACTTGTTAAGTTAGCATCATTTTTCCATCGATGAAAGATATCTGTACCATGATTCCTATTAACTATATGGGCTGTATTCAAAATTTTGATTAATGTTAATTTGAGAAACTGCCACCACAGGCCTAATCAATGAGGGATAGCTTATCTACACATCATTAGATTAGGGACTCTTAGGTATAACAGTCGCCATACTCCGAGCAAAAGTCAGTCATGCTCCACACTAGTTTCATTGTGTAATATACATTTTCACCCATTTCATCCCCTAATGCAACACCCACTGTAGCATCTATTGTGAGAACTCAGTTCATTGAATACGAAGACTGAAGCAAAACAGTATTTATGCTGATTCGGAATGATAAAACCTACTGTTAGGATATAAGCCCCATACCTATATTACACGAACATTTAGGAAATATACTAGCCTCTAGATATTGGTCATCTAAGGTTATCTAATTAGGCTATTTATGTGTCATCATTTTCTTTTTTTTTTGTCTTTCACCTTATCAATTCTCATATAGAACAGGGTATTTGTATGTTGCATGTCTAATTATATTCCGGTTTCATTAAATCATTGTGTCTCCATCCATTGTACTCATATAGCTAATGCTATCATATCCTTAAGCATGGCCCTGGGAATCTCTTATTTAGCCTAGGCATAAACTCTGGTCATCCTATATTTGTTTCGTCATTAGCATAGGCATAATCATGTACAACTTAGTGTAAATATGAGGTTTTCAATTTCTTTGCCTATTTTGTGTTTCCATTCCTGGTATTAACTCACTTGCAGGGAAATTTGGAGGAAGCTGATTCTTTTAACTCTGTATATACATACTTTTTTTTATTTATTTTGCTTTATGTCAGAGATGTAATAATCAAGTTTGGAATAAGATTTACTTTTACTGCTTAGATTAGGCTGCATCTCACATAGTTTGATTTCAGCAATATCCTGATTCTATGATTCATATATCTCATTTTGCAAAAAAAATCACCATGGATGTACACGAATGGCACATGCACCAACTCTTAGAGAGTTGATGAACTCGGTGGAGTTCATATTTATGGCCCTAGTCGGAATATGGACGAGACCCAGATCCATCATCTTTCTACCAGTCACATTGAGCCTACACTCTTAGGCTATCTTAAAATGCACATCATATTTCCAGTTTTGCAAAACATTGTGAATTAACTCAAATAAACCCTGAACATATTCATGGCCTCAGTCAGAATATGTGAAGGATTTATTTTGAATTAATACACATTTTTTTCAACAAAATTTCTCAGAAAATCTTTTCAAAGTGCATTCATACATCCAAATCTTCTGCATCATGGCATCATCTGTTTTCTCATGATTTTATCGAGAAGACTTCATTCCATGGAAATCAGTTTCTCAAGAAACTTCTAAAAATTTTCAAAGTCGGATTTTCCAAGTCAAGTTTTCCTGTGATTTTCCCTGGAAAATGTTATTTTCTTAAGATTTTCAAAAGGAGTTTTTCAATCTTTCTCAAGAATCACAATCAATTTTCAAGGGTTTCAAGGGTAGGATTCCCAGGATTTCAATTTCCCAAGTTTCAATTTTTCTTATTCAAAGGGTTTTCCAATGAATTTCAACCATATTCCAAAGAAAGCTTTCAAAACTTGAAGCTTTTCCTGACAAGCATTTTCCCTTCAAATGTTTTCTTAAAAATCCTTTCCATTTTCTCAAGATTTTCATCCATTCATGATTTTCCCACACTCTTAGGAACTTTCTCGTGATTTCAAAACCCTTTCATCTGAGTTTCTTGAGAAATTGACTTTCACCTTTTTTCCTTGAGAAATATCTTTCAACTCCAAATGTTTTCTAAGCATACATCATATTTTTCCAACTTACATTTTCCAAAAATCTCATAGCATATGCCTGAATTCTCTGTGCATTTAGGATAGAACACAATTTCGATGATTTAACTAAGTCAAGCACATTTTTAGTCCTTGGTTCGATTACCTTTGTTAAAGGCGGCAGGAACGGTCGAACCTCGTACCGACAGGTCGAGCCCCATGCTATGGATTTTTTCCGCAATTTTCAAAATGGAGGTGAGTATTTAAAAACAATTTCGAAAATCTGGTCAAGTTTGAATCGCGAAAGCATTTTCCTCTCTCTTCCGCAGGGAAGGGAAGACGGGAAAAATTTTGCGACGATAACATGTTTGGCGACCGTGATGGGACCTGTCCTTGTCTGATCAAAATTGTGCTTGACTTAGTTCAATTATCGAAATTGTGTTCACAAAATGTCAGCTCTTTTACTTTTGATATCATGCGAACCTAGGAGCCTAGATTCTGACCTAGCTGACATTGACTGCATAAAGCTTAGGCATGGTTTGGTAGGACCAAATTGAGGAGATATTTTCATGCCCACATAGACTTAGGTCTAAATACAACTCTCCTCAATTTAAGATCTGAATGCAAACAATGTATGCTTCTTCAAAGTTTTCAAAAATCTATCTCTCTAGGACTTAGAGCCTTCTATTTCTTGCATATGATCATTTTTCAAACCTCAATTACCTATCATTACACGGCCATCACGTTGCTGGGCTCTCTTCCAGAACCCTAGTTTGGGACAGAGCCTCATAACTAGGCCACTTATTTGGATTAACACCCCCTACCACGTACCGCGGGCCATAGTCCGAAGTATATCGGTAGGTGCTCAAGGATGTTGGAAAACCTTACCTTAGAACCGGAGTTGAAATTATATGCCACGTACCTCGAATTTCGATTCGGGTATATCGGCATAACTGGATTGGACAAAGATGATCTGAACCTAGAGTTAGGATTAGGGTCCTACAGCTGTTTTCAAATTGATGCATTTAAAGTCAGCCTTTTAGGGAGTGTTGTATGTACATGAATGTCTGTGCAGGATGTGATTGTTTGTATGTTACCTCTATTTCTCACGTTTTCCCAAAAATATTTTCAAATATCCATATTTTTCACCTTTTTCTTTATTTTCTCAAACCCTGGATGATTTTCTCAAATATCCCATTTCTTTCAAAACTCCAAGTGATTTTTCATTCTACCTTTCTACTGGATCTCGAATTTCCAGCTGCATTTTATATCCTACCTGCAAAATTTTTAAAATTTCCTATATTTTCCTAAGTCTTATTTCGAGTCTTTCTTTGTTTTCAGCTCGATGGCATCCAGTCAAGTCGATCCTATCTTTCCTGAAGGTCACATTTCCTACGAGGTGTGACAAGGTAGTCCTGAACATCGAGCCCTTAGCACCGGAACTTTCATTCCCTGGTGGTACTATTCTTGGTTTAAAAGCTTTTCCCGAATGTTCCCGGACCATTTAAGCAAGTGCGGATTAGAATTGGCATCAGCGGTCGGAAAGCAGACAGTGAATGGCAACCTGATCCACGCAATGGCAGAGCGATGGAATCCTCGGACGTGTACCTTCTGGTTTCCATGGGGAGAGATGACCATTTTAATTGATGAATTTTCAGAAATCATGGGATTACCAGAACCAGCCGGTCAACCAGGCGATCCATTAGAGCATCATTTCCTGATCAATGTCAAGGGTTTGGACCCCCGAGACTCCTTAGCTCGTATGACAGGCCGCCGATCTTGGCCCCTGATCCAGTTGGACGGAAATGAATATGTCAACCTGCTCGAGTTGTACCGCCAGTACGGGACCTTCATTGAAGTCAGCTCACTATCCAGAACAACTAAAGAAAGGATTCAGAATGCAATGGTACTGTGCACTGTAGGATTATCCCTCTTTCCAGACGGACAAAACTACATGGATATCAGAATAATCCAGCTTATGCGAAGATGGGGGAGTCGACAGACCAATCGTCTTTCCATAGCCATGGCAGCGCTCGCCTTCCTATATCGTGGTCTGACTAGTTTCTCACTTGGAGAATCTATCTTAGTTGAAGGTTGCATTTACGCACTTCAATCCTGGTTCTTCCAACACATTCTAGACCGAGCAAGCTCTTTCAGATACAATGGTCAAGAACTTCTTCCAGTGGCACAATACCGATCCATGATTGATAGCATCCAAGAAGATGACGTAGTCTGGGACTATTTTGATCAACAACTATCTCCCCCTAGATATATGTATGCTTATGGCAAGCGATTCAAGTTGTTGGGACCATTCTTCTGCACTTACTACCAACCGGAGCGATGTGTTCGGCAGTTCTCCTAGAGGCAGCAGTACATTGAAGCCAGACTACTATCAGGAGCTATGGCAGAATTTGATCTCACTTCCGCACAATGGTCCGAGGCATATCATTCTGCCCGCTACAGTTGAGATTCCTTTGTCTCTCTTAAAATCTTTCCAGGTCCTAGAGTGTCTGCCAACTATCGTGAATGGTGGCAAATTGTTTGTCCTCCACCTCTTTTTCAAGATCAATAAAAGTTCAATTTTCTCATTCCAATAAAATTTTCTATCTCTATTATGGTTTGACGACCTCGCCTAGGTAACAAGGCATATTTTCGTTGTTTATTTCTCTCGCGAATGACAACAAAATTGTCCTGATTCCCGCGATGACTCAGTCCCTAGTAATGGGATATCTTTTTCAAATTGTCTACCATATTTTCAATAAATATTTCTTCCAAAAGCCAATTCCTTCAGAATCTAATCAGGTCTTTGCCCTGCAGAGAGCATCTATAACATTTGATGGTTCAGACAAGATCAGGCAAAAGAACAACGGCATTTCAGTACTCATCAGCCTCAGAAGAAGAGATGGGCTCCCCCCAGTCCAAGCGGAGTCAAGAGCAGCAACAAGAGGATGATGGCATAGACCCGCAAATGTATGCCATGTTCCGAAAAATGATGAATAAGCAGCTCGGGACCAGCTCAGAAAGGAATCCCTTCAGAGAGAAGTTCCATAGTCACAGGGATAAGAAGGCTTCCAAAAAGCAAGTTCAACCAGAAGAGATCTCAGACGGAACATACTCAATTGAAGATACAGATGAAGAATATGAAGTGCCTCCGACATTTCAGAAGCGGGGCCAAGAACAAAGAAAAAGCCGCAAATCAAAGAGTCAGGTCACAGAAGTGCCTCTGCAAGCACAATTCAGAGAAATGGCTCGAGTTGTCAAGGATCTGCAAGCCCGCGACAAAAGCAGGAAAGTCTTCACCAGCGAAGACTTCTATGATGGCTTAGAGGGGGATGATGATTTGGAGAATCTTCCTCGTAAATTCATCAAGTTCAACGGTTCTGGTGACCCAAAAGCTTACACTGCCACTTTCTTTGCTGAGTGCTCGAAATTCAAGAAGGACAACTGATGTCTTCTTTATAATCGTTGTAATTTTGAAAAGATTTTTATATGAAAAACATGTGAAAACCAGACATCAAATCATAAAAACCGGTTCTCACTAGTGGATGAGACCGGGTCGAACTCAGGGAACGAGAATATTTCGTATTCAAGTACACAAATCTAAACTATTCTTTATTGCCGAATTATGTAAAATGTTCAGAAAAGGTAAAAACAACTAACTATTACAACAAATGAATACCCTTCGCAGAGGGCGTAAAGTGCAATATTTACAAACCCAATCAAATTCCTAATTCTAAAAATAAAAGCAAAAAGAAGCTTTATTCTTCGTACTTCATGTCACGTAATCGCTTCGGCTCCAATCCCTTGCAATCCTGCACAATTCAAATGAAACACGAGCAGTACACAATACAAGAATAAAACTATACTAAACAAAATAGACTAACTAAATACTAAGAATACGAAAGAAATCATTAACGAAATCTAATTGACTAATTACAATTGACAACTAATTCTAATTAAATCTAATAACAACTAACTAATTCCAAAAGACTTAACTCACAGTTTACTAATAACTATTACTTACTTAGCAAAAGTAACTAATCTAACAAGTACACATTACTTGGCTACTTCAACAAAATTTTATACTAATCACTAATGATTTCGTAAACTAACATCTAACTGCTCAGCTAACTAAGTTTTCAATTAACTAACATTAAAAGTTTCAGTGAGAACCAACAGTAACAACATGATAAAATTTCAGTGAAAATCCAGTTTTAAAATCACCACAACCTTAAAAATTAGTTTTTAAATTCAATAGATCGTGAAAACCCAATTTTGCTTCAACATATTGTGAAAATAACTTTTCACGTTTGAATCACACGAATGAGATCGACTCTTACAATGACTCAGTAAGAAGAGTAACCGAGGAACTGTGTAACCGCCAGTGAGTTCTACAAGAAATACAGTTCACGATGGAAATGGGAACTTCCGGCGGATTCAGGGATGATGATTTTAACAATCAGAGATCTACAAGACAGATCAAAGCTTGATTCCAGTAGAAAACTAAATTTTAGCCAGTAACTTGGAGGAGATCTGATGGTTAGATGATTAGGATTCCGATAATCCAATAAATCTCAGCTATTTCAAATATTGACAGCCTCCACCGGAGATATCAACAGCCATCGGAAATATCAACAACTTCCACCGGAAATATCAACAGCCGTGAAATGCTTCACAGTGACTCTTTCACGGTAACTCAATTGAAAATGCCTCTTTCATATTTTTCACGATAAATGTGAAGTGATCCGGCCAGTATTGAGTCCAGAAAACTTATTTGCAGCATTTGGATTTCCACAGCATCAAATCATTTCTGATCGGCTTGTTTCACAGTGACTCTCCGGCAGGTACAGAGCCCCGATTGATAAAGAATATTTTTGGATATCCAGGTGATCTGGATGATCCAGATCATCAAATTGTTGATCAATCAAAAGCTTTCACCAAAGTTAAGCAACCAGACATTATCAAATAGTGGTACAACACCGGCGATCAGAATCAAGACACTTGCCGGAAAACAAAAATTGCAATTCAAAATGATATCCGATCTCTGATCAGTTTCAATTAAATGATCATGATAATCCTTTTCAAAAAAAAAAATAATCCGATGATCAGAATGCCGATGAAATTTGATTTATCAGATTCAAACAATTTATTTGGTTCAAATTCAAACAAATATCATCAGGCGACAAATGATTTGGCGATACTTAATCTGTAGCATACACATGGAAATCCAAATCGAATTCTCTCAGACAGCAGATTCGATCAGAAACAAGAGAAATTCAAAACGTGATATCATCGGTGAGTATAGATCAGTTGAATGATTTTTGGAGCTTGATCGATCAATACAAATGAATCATCCTTCAATCTATCTTTAAACTCAAACAAGGTATATGAATTAAAACGAAAACTTAATCTGCAAATGAAACTATTCCTAAAAACTAAAATCAAAATCTGATCTAAAAATCTCTGAATCAACATATGTCATAACAAGATTTGAATGAATCATGACTGCTAAAATGTAAAATCAAATGGAAATTATTCTATGATTTCATCTTATTTTGATTTTTATTTCAGATTAACTAATCTAATGAGAAATAGAAAGAGGAATTAGAGAAGGAGAAGAAGAGGTAAGAAGAAGAACTTAATACGTAACCTGGAAGGGTTAGAAGAGAGGTGGAATCCTCTATCTTGCTTCAGCCATTGCCGGAATTCTCCACCGAAAAGAAGATGAGAAAAAGAAGGGAAAATAGGGAGAAGGAGAAGAAGAGGTAAGAAGAGGTGGAGAAGAAGGGGAAGAAGAGAAGGCTTAGGCAAGGAAGAGAAGACAAGCCTCTCTTACCCCTACGTATCATATTTAAAGATTTGAACTTTTCTCCATAAGTCCCTCTTCTTTGTAAAATTGCATTTCAAAAACCTCTCTTCAAAAAGTTATTTACAAAACAACTTAAAATGACTATGTTTTAGAAAATACAAAACTAAGTCTATTTTACTCTAATTTTTTTATGATTTTCAAAAACTAAACTACTACAATTATGTCAAACACTAAAATAAGCATTAAAATGTAAAATAAAACTATTTTTCATGCATTTTCTATTTTTAAATCATTTTAGCACATTTACTCGAAACTAACATAAAATTGGGTTTTTAAATCATTTTCTCATGAAATCATGCATATTTTTATATGAAAAATCCCTAAAATATATGCATGATCAACAACAGAGCACTATTTCTATGTTTCCCCCGCAGCTTGGAAGGAGTTGCAGCTAAGTGGTATGCTGAGCATATCAACCCCATCGAGCTCAAGGAGTTCGATAAAGTTGTAAATTTATTCATTGAACGCTTCTTTTTCAATACAGAGGCGCTCCCGACATTGAGTCATCTCTGCAATCTAAGGCAGAATGAGAATGAAAAAGCACGGGATTTTATTCACAGATGGAGGTCAGCCTGTAACAAAATGAGAGATCCTATTTCAGAAAGGCATGCCCTATCATTGATCCTCAACAATTTCTCACAACCATTAAGAGGATTAATCTCTATTGCACCATCCCGTACTTTCATTGAGCTAACCGAGAGAGCCGAATGGCTCGAGCTGAGTGTGGAGAATGGAGTCTACGAAGGCTTCACTTTTTCCAGAAACAACCCCCAAGGCGAGCAGAAGAAGAAAGCTCACTTCACCTATTCTGCCAACAATAACAACAACAGCAGTCGGAATCAGTATAAAAGGCAGAAGAAAGATTACTGCTACAGCGCAGACAGTTCAAACAACAAAGGGGATCAGAAAGGAAAGCTTGCTCCTCAATACAGCAAGCCTCCTCAGCAGGATCAAGGGCCGAAACTGCGTGAGAAGACCAAACATGAAGGGTGGAGCTATGACCAAAAGTTCACACCTTTAGACCAATCACTCGAAGATGTACTCGAGTATATGCTGTCAAAAGAGATGGTTAAGTTGCCTAGATTGGCCGATACCCCTGTGCCCATGGGGAAATGGAAAGATCAGTTTTGCAAGTTCCACGAGACAGTGGGACACAACACTGAGAACTGCTTTGTTCTCAAAAACATTGTGCAAGATCTTATTGATAAAAATCTTTTGGTAGAAGGAGATGAAGAAGAGAAAATGAATATTCTAAAGCAGCCCTTTCCTTCACACACCACAGCAGTAGTGTCTGCACAGCCATTCTTGCCTCACGAACACATCAAGCCATGTTCTGCACAAGATCTTCGAGTTCAGCACCAGGTTTCAGTACTGCAACAAGCAGCACCAGCCACCAAGAAGATGGACATAATTTCAGCTTTTGATAAGCTAAAAGTATCAGCGGAACCAACCAAAGT
Organism: Nuphar pumila; assembly: GCF_984573655.1. Lineage (NCBI taxonomy): Eukaryota > Viridiplantae > Streptophyta > Magnoliopsida > Nymphaeales > Nymphaeaceae > Nuphar > Nuphar pumila. Next base: position 63,984,023 of record NC_143249.1, read on the forward strand.
ATTTCCTACAGCAGCCAGTAAAATTCCAGGGTTCCCAAAACATTTTCTTAAATCCATCCCAAAAAAGGGAGAAACTTCAACTGAAAAGCCCCTAACTGCTCTATCCAATGTTTCAATTTTGGACTTAGCCAAAAATTCCCGCAAGCATCAGCAAGTACTGGATGATCTGCTCAGAAAGATTAAAGTTAAGCCCAGTACCACACCCGAAGACATGGCGTAAATCGTGAACTCCGCCATGACCAATGCGTCGATCACTTTCTCGAATGAGGACCTTCCAAAGCCTCATTCCTTTCACAATAATGCTCTGTACATTGTCATCCGAGTCAGAGGAATGACGGTACCACATGTGCTAGTTGATGGAGGCAGCAGCCTCAACATATGTCCTAAGATGACAGCAAAAGCATTAGGAATCAAGGAAGAAGAATACATTCTGGATCCTATCACTATCTATGGGTTTGACAACCATGGTCAAACGGCCAAGGGCAAGATATTTCTAGAGGTGTTCATCAACTACTCGGTGCACTCATTACTTTTCCACGTGGTCAATGTGCCACCCACCTACAACCTGCTGCTCGGAAGAATATGGATCCACAATGCAAATGCAGTGCCTTCCACCCTTCATCAATGCGTGAAATGGTCAAAAGGTGGAATGATTACAACAATATTGGGAGAGAACCCAGACGAAAGACTCCCGCAGCCCATGATCCCCTGACCATCATTCACGGCGGATATCCCCAGTATCAGGGAGAGTGAAGAAATCAGTCTCGGAGAAAATCGAGAAATACTCCAGGCATCCTCAGAACTATTTCTGCACACGGTAGCCATGACCCGATGGAGAGGTCCTTAATTCTTCAAGGTTGGAGGTCGGATCAACTACAGTGCCATTAAAGATCACCCATTGTTTCCACAATTCATGAAAGCAAGAAAGGGATTTGATTTACTCCTGAAGCATGGTTATCAACCCTTCAAAGGACTCGGCAAAAATGAAGATGGCCGCATCGAGCCAGTGATCCAGAAGCATCGTCTCCACAGAGCAGGACTAGGGTTTTCTAATGGAAGCTCACCAAAGAAGACTGTTTTCGTTAAAAGGGCACAATGAAGACCATTTGTTATTTTCTTTCTTTTCTTTCCAAAATAAATGTCTCATTTTTTGATCAATTCAAAATCAATAAAATTCCAAGTTTCTTTGTCTATCTGGATGCCATCTGTCTCCTTTCCGTCTATCTCTTTATTTTATAATTTTAATGTCAATTTATGCATAATTCTCTTCAAAAGATTGCTTGACTTATGACGGGCGATTTTATCAGAATCCAATTTCTTATCCAAAATTTCAGAATGTCTTCTCGGACAATCAAGAAGCTCGTTCTCAATCCCAAGGCTTTTCAGAAGTCGGCAGCAATTCACAGAGTCAAAGCAAGCATTGAAGATGGCAAGATTGCAAAACAGTCAGATGATTATGCAGAATATGATCAGTCTCTTCAGAAATTACCATAGTTCACCTCAGTTCAGAAGCAGGACGAACCATCTCCTCTAGTACAAGATCTGACTGAAGAGGTCAATATCGGTTCAGAGGAAGATCCCAAAATTCTCCAGATCGGAACCAGTCTGAGTCTGAAAGAAAAGGAAAGGCTTACAAATTTTCTCAAGCAACATGAAGAAGTGTTCGCATGGACATATGAAGATATGCCGGGCTTAGACCCGAAATTGGTCGAACACCGACTCGTTTTGAAGCCAGATGCTAAGCCAGTTAAGCAAAAGCTAAGAAAATTGGATCCCAGAATAGAACAACAAGTCAAAGAAGGACTTGAAGATTTGCTCAAAGCAGGATTCATTCGAACTATTGACTACCCAGATTGGTTAGCCAATATCGTCGTTGTTCCAAAGAAAAGTGGCAAAGTGAGGATCTGCATAGACTTCAGGGACCTCAATAAAGCGACTCTGAAGGATGATTATCCACTTCCAAGCATCGATCTTCTAGTCGACAGCACGACAGGGCATGCCATGTTCTCCTTTATGGACGGATATTCCGGTTACAATCAGATTAAGTTGGCCGCCGACGACCAATCCAAAACTTCCTTCACTACGCCTTGGGGCACTTTCTGCTACACAGTCATGCCGTTCGGGCTCAAGAACGCAGAAGCAACGTATCAACGAGCAATAGCTGTTATCTTTCACGATCAGATGCGCAAAATCATGGATGCGTATGTTGATGATATCCTCATGAAATCTAAAGAGGAAGAAGATCACCTTGAAGCTCTTGACCAAGTGTTTAAGCGACTCATTCTTTACAAGTTAAGGCTTAACCCGCAAAAGTGTGTCTTTAGAGTCGAATAAGGCAAACTGTTGGGTTTTCTGGTCAGCAAAAAGGGAATTGAAGTTGACCAGCCAAAGCAAAGTCTATCATTAATATGCCGCCCCCAAAGAATCTCAAAGAACTGCGTAGCCTTCAGGGACGCATGCAATCAATCCGGCGATTTATTTCCAACTTGGCAATGAGATGTGAGCCCTTTAACCACTTACTTAAAAAGGGAGTGAAGTTCGAATGAGGACCAGAGTGTCAGCAATCATTCGATCGGATCAAGAAGTATCTTCTCAATCCTCCAATCTTGAAGCCACCAGAATTGGGAAAACCTCTTCTGCTATACATTTCAGTCAATCAAGTCGCATGCGGCGGATTCCTGGCACAGTACAAAGAAGGCAGCTTGATAGAGCACACCATCTATTATGTGAGTAAGACTTTCATAGATTATGAAAAGAAATACTCTCACATAGAGAAAACTTGCCTAGCCCTGGTATGGATGTGTCAGAAGTTGAGACACTACCTGCTGGCATCTGAAGTCAAAATTTTGTCCAAACTCAATCCTCTCAAATACATTTTGGAGCAACCTTTCCTCAGCGGACGGGTCGCCAAATGGCAAGTCTTACTGATGCAGTATGACTTAGAGTATGTCTCGCAGCAATCAATAAAAGGTCAAGCAATCGCAGATCAATTGGCAGATTTTCCTCTGGTAGAAGAGGTGAAAGCCGAAGATGATTTCCCAGACGAGCAAATGTGCAATATCCAACAATATCCAATATGGAATTTATTTTTCGATGGTTCCAAGAATATGGCTGGAATAGGCATTGAGATCTTATTAATCACTCCTGAGAAGGAGATGATTCCATTTTCTCTCAAGTTAGATTTTCAATGCACCCACAATATGGCCGAGTATGAAGCCCTGATTCAAGGTATAAAGATTCTACTAGACTTCAATGTCAAGAGAGTGCATGCTTACGGCGACTCATTACTCGTTGTCAATCAAGTCAGAGCCGAATGGCAAGTCAAAGATCAGAAGCTATTTCCCTATCAGAAAATTGTTTCAGCTCTTGTCAGCAAGTTTGAAGAATTTCAGCTTTTCCATATCAAGAGGGATTTCAATCAAGTAACCGATAGTCTAGCCAATTTAGGCTCCATTATGACATTCAAAAATGGAGAATCTTGTCGTTCCTTCGAAATCGGTAGAGTCGACCAACCTGCTTTCCTTCCAACAGAACAAGTAAATCAGGCTGAGCAAAAGAAGAAGCCTTGGTATTACAATATCAAAACTTTCATAGAAACCGGCGAATTTCCTCCAGAACTCTCAAAGAAAGAGCAGCGAGTAATCCAGCATATGTCTACCCGATATTTCATTCTGGCCAACATTCTTTATCGTCGTGGATTCAGTTCAGAGTATTCTAGATGCTTAGACGAAGACGAAGCCAAAGAATTCATGCGGGAAGTACACGAAGGCATTTGTGGTGGCCACGTCGGCTACCAAACCCTTGTCAAGCAGATCATCAGAGCAGGTTATTATTGGAAAACTATGCAGCAAGACTGTTATCATTATGTGAAGAAGTGTGTGCAATGCCAGATACATGCACCTTCTATCCATGCTCCGGCAACATATTTGCAGTTTGTTGTCTCTCCATGGCCATTCTCTATGTGGGCCTTCGATGTCGTAGGTCCCATCACTCCTTCTGCTTCAAATGGTCACAAATACTTCCTTGCCGCGACAGAATATTTCACCAAGTGGGTAGAAGCTATCACTCTTCGCACAGTAGAAGGCCGACACATGGTCTCTTTCATCCACAAGAGCATCCTTTGTCGTTTCGGCATCCCACATGACATCGTGTCAGATAATGGCAGTCACTTCAAAAATAAAAGAATGAAGACATTCTGCTCAAAGTTCAAGATCTACTATCATTTTTTCGCTCCCTACTACCCTCAAGGGAATGGTCAGGCAAAAGCCACTAACAAGATTTTAATTCGTATCTTGGAGCGAACTGTGGAAACAAGCCGTGACTGGCATGAGAAGATCCATGATGCACTATGGGCCTATCGGACCACCATTCACACTCCAATGAATGCTACGCCATCAGAACTGGTCTATGGAATAGAAGTAGTATTGCCGCTACATGTTCAGAAGCCCGCTTTGAAATTTGCTTCACTGCTACAATTACCTCTTGATCAATACCAGCAGCAACGACTAGTACAACTAGACTTGCTCGACGAGAGAAGGCTAAAAGCAGCAGAACATGCTCAATCCTATCGACAAAAAGTAGCCAGGCAGTACGCAAAGTCTGTCATCGAAAGAAGATTCAAAGTCAATGAGTTAGTACTTCGATCCACAGCTTATCTCAAGCATCATCCCGGCGGGAAATGGTCACCAATTGGAAAGGTCCCTATGTCGTCAAAGAAGCATTACCCCGCAACTCATATCGGCTCATCAACGCCGATGGGGTGGACTTACCAGATCCCATTAATGCTCGACACTTGAAAAAGTTCTATACTTGAAGCATATATTCTTCCTTTGTAATCTTCCTATTTTCTTCAAATAATGATCAAACTTTCTTTCCTAGTTACACTGGGGCATTTTAAAATTTTGTTCTGTATGCAAGCAGGATAAGCAAATCTCTCATTTAACGCACTTGTGCATTCATGTGCATCAATTCACATTCATTTGCATTCAACTGCATTAACAACAATTTGGTCAGTATTGGGATTTCAATAAACAGTCCTATCACAATTTCTAATGATTTAAAGTTGAAAGATAATCACCAGTACTGAACCAAAACCCAGCGCTCGAACTGGTGTTATTCCAAAATTCAGTGCTCAAACTGATACATTTTCAAAATCCAACTTTTAAGTCGGTCTTTGAAAACCGAGTTCCGACTCCAGTTTTTATTAAAATTATCTTCCTTTGAAGATCCGAGCTCCGACTCGGGTTTGTTTCAAATTATTTTCTTTGAAAACTGAGTTCTGACTTGGGTTTTCCCTTAAATCATTTTCCTTTGTTGATCCGAGTTTCGACTCGTGATCTCTTTACCTTATTCGAGCTCTGATCCGAGCTCTTCATTTCCTTTTGTTGATCCGGGTTCCGACTCGAGATCTCTTTATTTATTCAAGCTCTAATTTGAGCACTTCATTTTTCTTTTGTTGATCTGGGTTCCGACTCGAGATCTCTTTATTTATTCGAGCCCTAACTCATCATCCTTTATTGTTCCAACTCGTGATCTCTCTACTTTATTCGAGTTCTGACTCGAGCCATTTATTCTCCTGCATTGATCCAAGTTATGTCAATCCTCAGGGTCAACCGATTTCTCAAAATTGATATTTTGCCCACCAATTTTCAATTCAAATCTTCGGATCAAATTCAATTTCTAATTTTGACCTCTAGGTCACTCAATTCTCAATTTCGACTTTAGGGTCACACAATTTTGACCTTTGGTCAACCAATTCCCAATTTTGACCGTTAGGTCATCCAATTTCGACCTCCGGGTCATCCAATTTCCAAACAATCAATTTTTCAATTTCCAATTTCGACCATTGGGTCAATCAATCTCAATATTCAATTTCAATCATTTTTTCTTGCGAGAGACCCTTTTTAGGGAGAGTTCGAGGGAGCTCGTTCTTTTCGCATGTTATCCAATTCGTTCACTTAGCCCCTTTTTTTAGGGAGAGTTTGAAGGGACTTGCGTCTTCGTGAACCGTTTGCAAAACAATTTCCAATTTCGCACAAGGAACCCTTTTAAAGGGAGAGGCTCGACGGAGACTCGCTTTTTTTGCGACCCCTCAATTTCATACTAGGCCATTTTCGTCATGAACGACCCTCTTTCCAGGGAGAGTGTGATGGACTCGTTCCTTTCATGACCCAATTTTCAGACCTCACTATTATCGGCCCCTTTCCATAAGAGAAACCTAATATTAGGGAGTTTTGACGAAAGCTCAATTTATCTTCGAAAGTTCGTTTTGCAAACACCTCCTCTTCAGGGAAAAGAGGAGTATTTTCCATTTCTCATTCAGGTAAGGGCTAAGCCTGAGTCTCTCTTTTTGGGGAAAAAGAGAGGAAAATTTTCGTCACGGATATTGGTTGATCTTTTTGAAATGGTATTTTTAAAACAGTAATTTTCAATAAAAGCTTTGGAAAATCGTCAACCAAAGATATAAAAACCGACTTTCCACAAAGTGGTAAGTACGAACCGAATCCTCAGGGAACAGGAATTCTCAGAATATTTCTCAAAAATTTAATTTATTAATTGCAAATGTCAATCTACAATCACAAATTAACACTAAAATAAAATGGAAAAGCAATTCAATCTTCAGTTGCATGCCAAGGGTATTTTGGTCCTTTCGCCAATTAGACAATCTTCGCACTTGGACAATGAACCCTGGAAAATGACGAGTATGCTTTTCAACCTAAAAACAAAGAAAAATTAAAAGTTAGTAATTTATTCTAATAATGCAAACTATAAATGAAACTAAGTCTAATTTTCAAGAAATTAGTAAAACAAATTCTAATTATGAGAAAACAATTAAATAAAATATTAAACTAATTCAAAAATCAGCTAACCTAAGTCTAATAATGCTGTATGATGCAGATGCAGCTCCTAAGATGCAGAAAATACTGAAAACATTACTAAAATGCCGAAACTAAGGAAATTACCAATATGCCCCTAACTAGTGTAAAATAGATTTCTGACAGCTTGTCGGAAAACCACTGTTTGACAGGGCAAACGAGGTCTGATTTTCCTGAAATTTATTCTATTTTGTAACTAAATAATCTGATAGTTTTTACAGAATGATAAAAAGATATCTGGAACTCTAGATATAAGCGTTTCAAAACTGGGAAAAATCAGGATATCGCAAGTCCCGAAATTTAAAAACCAGAAAAAGCGGTTTTCATAAAACGCTTAAAAATCAGACCAAACCAACTCGGATCGAGCTGAAATTTGGTCTGCAGTCAGCTAACACGCCAATAAAGTGAATATAAGAAGAATTTTTTAAAAACTCAGAATTTTTGCACATAAAATTACGACAGTGCGATAGGGCAAAAATCAGATTTGTCTTTAAGTGCACTATTCACTTTATAAATCTATTTAAACACTACAAAATGCAAATTAAACCTACTGCAATCTAAATGACACTGAATGACAGTGTATATGCTGCTGTTAAATGCAATGATGCTCAATGACACGAAAATGAAATATAATATGCACTTTATGACTGAAAACTGAATGCACTAAGAATGCAATTGTAGCTAAGATGCTAAAGCATGTACTTCACTATATGAATGAGTAATGCAATTAAGATAAACTAAATGCCAATGAACTAACTGAATTGCTTAAAAAAATTAAATTATCAAACACACATTAAACACACAATGCTAAACTCTAACTAGAATGATTAAATGAATAACTATCTATCTTATACTAAATTTAACAGGAATTAATACTAAGATCAACTATCTAGTTACACAAATGAGGTAAGATTAAAGGTTTGACTAGGACTAGATTCAACTGGGTGTACTCGGTTAAGCTTAGACTAAGGACGCGACTCACTTACTTGGGTCAACTAGGTTGACTAAGTTATGTCAACTATTATAGACAATGACTAATTTAGACACTTAAAGTTAATATCTAAATAATTAAAGCTAATAAAATATGACTCTACTAATTACACGCCTAAAAGATAAGACCTAATTCCTAACTAAGGTTAATATACTTAACTAAATTAACCAAATCTAAATCTAGACTCACTAACTATGGACGGTTAGAAGATTAAGAGAGAATAAATGCTCAAATAGAAGTTTGAAAATTTTACTAACTCCAAAAACCGTCCCACCCTAAATGCTTGCCTTGTATTGCATTAATTTGCAATTCGAAAATGGTAAAAATGTAAAACCGTCCAGCTAGGAGCAGTTACCTTATTGGAAATCTTTCAAGGCTAATTTAAACAAATAAGCAATTTGAAAACGTCCAAATCAAGAGAGTCTCAATGAATTCGACTTTCCAAAAATATTTGGTAAGCAATTAAATCCCTCTATCCAAAAACGTGATCTTCTTTTTAGAAAAGATTTGAACTTCAATTCAACTTTCCAAAAAGTATTGATGCTATCTTGAATTTCCTTCTTTGAACCCAATTTCAAACTTGCCTAAAGAAAATCCAACGAATTGGGAGCACTCAATTTATCTCAAAACGTTTTTCTTTTTGAAACATTTACTCTACTATTTCAACCTTCCTAAAACCACCACTAAAATGTCTAAAACTAACTCCTCTAATACGATGTACCTAGACACACTAAAACACTTACCTAAATTTATAGACTTACTAAAACACTAACAAACTACCAAAAGCAACCTAGAGCTCGATTTGAGCTCTAATGGCTGCTTCCCCTCCTTGGGGAAGACGACTACCAAAGCAATCCGAAAATCACAAAATAACAACTACCTAAAACTACTATGAAATTAATACAGTCAAATTAACACCTAACTATAATCAACTAATTATCTACTGTAATAATAAACATATTATCTAATAGACTGAGAATTAAGGCAAGCTAAAAAAAAACTATTCTAATTACAATCTAACTACACGCCAAGTCTAAACACGAATCTTTGAACACAAATAACACTAACTCTATCATTCAAACGAATTTCTGTCTTCACTAAAACGATAATCAACAACTTAGATGACTCTAACAACTGGAACTAAATGTAAATTTCATACAGCCGACTGGACAACATCTAAAACAACGAGGTAACATCTGATTCTTTTTGTATTTTCAATAGAAACACACAACAAAAACACCAAACGAATTTTAGACAATCCTAAAATAAAGACAATAACCAATACAACTGTTACAAGGGTATGCACATTCCAAACCACCAACAACTCACAGTTTTAAACTAGAACCACACGCACATACTAAAATTTAATTCTAATTCAACGATTCCTTGAACAACAAACCACGGAACATGCAAGACATCCAACCTCACTTAACATGAAAACAAATGGATACTGGAATCAAATGAATAAACACAGATCACGCAATCAACCCACAGGAAATAATGACAGACCGTGTATGTATTAAAATCCAAAGATCGGCTAGATTTAATCTAGCCGATTTTTCTTTTCTTTTAAGCAAAACGATACACGATCAGACCCAACGACTAAGATGAATCAAAATGAGATTTTTTTATGGGATTTTCAGGAAAAAGACACAACATAACACGCTGGAAACAAAGACACACAAATCGGCTAGAAGAACCTCTAGCCGATTTACACGTTTTGCATAAAAACAATAAAAATCGATCCTTGAATCATAAAAACAATGAAACAAAACCTAGATCTAATGTGCTGGTCTGTGCACGAACTCTGTACTAAAGCTAAAACAATGAAAGACAATAAACACAGAAAATAATAAAATAAAAACATCACACACAATTTGGCTTTAGCTAGAAGAGAAGGGAGAAGAAGATCTACCTCTCGGGCGATCCGACGATCGTGGGGAAGAAGAAGAGCGGACAGTGGCCTTGGCTTGACGTCCCGAACCATTCGAGAATGCTGGAATATCACCACGAGCAGTACTTTTGCAGCTGCAACACGTTGGAGATCCACCGAGGATGGACTGGGTGCCGATTCACGATCGGAGGGCTCACAAAACCGGATGGAGGTAGGGCCGGCTCATCTTGATGGTGTGTTTCGCACTACCAATCAAGATTAGTAGTCTCCACCTCTGCTACACCTGCAAAAATACAGAAAACTGTGAGAAAACACAGCAAGGATACTAAAGAAATAAAAGGGAATTGAAAGAGAAAGGGATTAATGCTTGATTTCCAAGCAAAAACACAATTTTCGATGGAAGTGAGGTGGGATGAGAGGTAAGAGAAGGTGATGGAGTAGAATCATTGTATGGGGCGCCAATCCCAATGCCAAAGACTCCTAGGGTTTGCTGGGAACTATAATTTATACTTTTGATAGTTTTCAGAAAGAAGGTTGTAAAAAAATATTTTACTAGGCGCCACTTTCTGAGGGGTTTTCTGCAAAAGTTTTTGAAATGGATATGGATATGCATGTGGGTTGGATATTTAGCTTTCTAAAGGTTGATCCAAAGTCCAAATAGCCTAATTGGGTCAGATATGGATCCGATCCACCTCGAAATCTGTGCCCGAACACTGAAATAGCCATAACTCTCTCATTTGAACTCCGATTTCTCTGAAATTTGAACCACAACCCCTTACTATCAAAATGCATCTAAACATGGGTTTAAAACCTTAAGCTCATTACAAAATGCATGAAAAACTTGTTAACATGATGTGTATTTCATGCATCATCAAATACCCCATGCTTGAATGTTTGTTAGTCCCTTAACAAACCCTAATTATGCTATACAACAGAGACAATAAATGTTAACCATGAATGCAGCAAAACTAACTCACTTTTGTAGGAATCACGGTTGCATTTAGCATATGCAACAAGCCCTTTAAACCCCTGGTTTACACCAGTGGACGAGTAAGGTCTCGTGAGGGTTTGCAGAGATGCTACCCACAAACATCAATGAAATGCAAGAATGACTTTTCAAGAATATTAGGCAAGTAAGAAAATAGTTGGAACAAATATTTCATGTAATTTCCATTTTCAAAACAAATTTAGAAATCTCATGCCACCATAGTAAAAATTCTTTTTCCTTCACTTTTCTAACATTGTAGCTATTTTATGATTTTTCTCAGAAAGTCAAGTATTCTCATGTTTTACTCATTTGTCCTCACTTGTATATTTTCTGCACAGTAATGCACACATATTCCTAAGCAATGAAAATTTTCTCATTCAGCACATTCTTTTTCTTTCTTTGGATTTTCAATTTTTCACCCTTTTTCAATTTTTCTCTCTTGAGCATTCTTCTCACATGAGCACTATTTCGAATAGTCAGTTTTCGTGACCCGTGTACCAAGCTTTGGGTCAGTGACTCCCAGGCCGGCTGACCTTAGGGCACTAGATACAAAGTATCCCTCGGACTTAATTGCTCGAGTCACTAGACCTTCTATTCTAAAAGTTTACGTATAGTTTTCTTCTCGTCATGTGCAATGTCTCTATCTCTTAGGCTTTCTATGCAGTCCATGTAACAAGCTTTTGAACCGGTGGCTCCCAAACTAGATGGCTTTGGGGCACCAGGTGTAAAACACCCTTCAGATTCTACTTACTCGAACTACAAAGGCCACAGATATCAACTAGACAAGAAGATGATCTCCTTCGTTATCCTTTTCGTCAAGAGACTCAAACACTTCATCTCGTGTCTGAGTTCCACTACTAGGATTCACGAAGACATCAACAACTAAACGTAGCTCTATTCTTTTAAACTCATTTTTCAAAAACATCTTTCCATTGCTTATTTCTTTCACCAAACATACTGTGCATACTTATACTAAAGTGATTCAAAATTTTCTAACAATCAAATACTATCTTTTCTTTGAATTTTCTCATAAATAACTACTCTATTTGAATCAGTTCAGAGAATTTTTTTTTATATGGGGCTTAAAAATTTCTAAACTGTTAGATTATGCCAAAAACAATCATATATGCTACAACTTGTTCTCAAATGCCTACCTTAGCTACCAGACATCAAAAAAAAAAAATAGTGTGCATCTAAACCCCCCCCCCCCCATGCTTGAATGACACTGTCCCTAGTGGCATACAAAATAAGTAACATTGCAATACAAATGCACACTAAAAGACAATAAGAATAAATATGGGAGAAAGGATAGATACAACCTGATCTGTGATGGGCTTCTGAAATTTAATTGATTTGACTTTTTCCATCTGATCAATAAACTCTCTGAAAGCTCTGCCCTGTACCTGGTACTGATACACTAAGTGTTAGATTCATCCTGCATACATCAAAATAAATGTCAGCACATATGAAATGAAATACTGAATAAAGAAAAATACTGAAATGAAAAACAAACTAGTGTACATATGATACATCCCTCTGGTTGAATCCTCATGCCTTCGTGAGATGCACTATCTCACACTCACCATCCTGCAAGGAATCTGAAATGAAGGGCTTCAGTCTTTGCCCATTAACCTTGAATGTACCTTAGGTCATAGGATCGAATAATGTAACTGCTCCATGTGGAAACACTTCTTTCACGATGTACGGTCCTGTCCATCTCGATCTCAACTTCCCTGGAAATAAATGCAAACGAGAATTGTATAGCCACACTTTCTGCTCCGGCTTAAACACTTTTCTGACAATGTGCTTATCATGAAATGCTTTCGTGCAAGCTTTGTATAACTTGGCATTCTCATAAGCATCATTCTTGAGTTCCTCTAATTCAGAGAGCTGCAGTGCTCTCTCTTTGCCAGCTTGGGTGATGTCAAAATTCAATTTCTTGATAGCCCAATACGCTCTATGCTCTAGCTCGACAAGAAGATGGCATGTTTTTCCGAATACAAGGCGATACAGGGACATGCCAATGGGAGTCTTAAATGCAGTCCAATATGCCCAAAGTGCATCATCTAAGCGTTGGGACCAATCCTTGCGGTCCGGGCGAACTATTTTCTCTAAAATCCTCTTAATCTCCCTATTGGACACCTCTACCTGTCCACTGGTATGTGGATGATACGGAGTGGTGAATCTATGATTGACAGAATATCTTCTCAGTAGAGAAGCTATCTGTACATTCCTAAAATGTTTGCCACCATCGCTAATCATCGCATGTGGCACACCAAAACGGCTGAAAATGTTATGCTTAATGAACTTAAGCACAACTCTGTGATCATTGGTCTTGGTTGCCATAGCCTCGACCCACTTGGACACATAGTCAACCGCCACAAGAATGTATAAATTTCCGAATAATGGCGAGAATGGTCCCATGAAATCAATGCCCCAAACATCAAAAATCTCGACTATCAAGATTGGGAGCAAGGGCATCATGTCCCTTTTGGACATGTTCCCAATCTGCTGGCATCGAAGACATCGCCTACAGAACTCATGAGCATCCCTGTGGAGTGTGGGCCAATAAAATCCGGACTGCAAAACCTTTGCAGTCGTCTTTCTACTGCTAAAATGCCCTCCACAGGCTAAGGAATGGGAAAAACTCAAAATGGACTCGTACTCCTCCTCCGGAACACATCTCTTAATGATCTGGTCTGCACAGTATCTGAACAACTCTGGTTCATCCCAATAATAGTGCCTCACCTGAGATAGGAATCTCTCACGCTCATTCTTGTTCCAATGCTCAGGGATCTGTCTCGAAACCAGATAGTTCACAATCTCTGCAAACCAGGGTAACTGCGATGTCCTGACTGACATGATCTGCTCGTCGGGGAAAGAATCATTGATCGGCCTCTGATCCTGCGTGGTCTCTACAATCAGTCTAGAAAGATGGTCTGCTACTACATTCTCGCTTCCCTTCTTATCTCGAATCTCGAGATCAAACTCCTATAGTAGTAGAACCCAACGAATCAGTCTCGGTTTGGTGTCTTTCTTATTCAACAAATACTTCAATACAGCATGGTCAGAATAGACAACCACCTTCAAACCGAGTAAATAGGACCTAAACTTGTCCAATGCGAAAACTACCGCAAGTAGCTCCTTCTCTGTCGTAGTATAATTCATCTGAGCATCAGACAGAGTTCTACTTGCGTAGTAAATCACATAGGGCTTTCTATCAAAGCGCTGTCCTAAAACAGCCCCCATAGCATAATCAGATGCATCGCACATAATTTTAAATGGGAGAGTCCAATCCGGAGGTCTCAAAATGGGCGCAATAATCAAGGCCTCTTTGAGAATCTCAAAGGCCTTCATACAATCCTCGCTAAAAACAAAGGGCTGATCTTTCTCTAATAAAGTACACAGCGGTCGAGAGATTTTGGTGAAATCTTTTATGAACCGCCTATAAAAGCCTGCATGCCCTAAAAATGACCTGATCTACCTCACAAAGGTGGGTGGAGTCAAATGAGAAATGGATTCCACCTTCGCTCTGTCAACCTCAATGCCTCGCTTGGACACAATGTGTCCAAGAACAATCCCTTCCTTGACCATAAAATGGCTCTTTTCCCAACTCAGGACAAGATTTGTCTCCGCACACCTACTCAGTACTCGCGTAAGTTTTTGGAGGCAATCTTCAAATGAAGAGCCATACACTGAAAAGTCATCCATGAAAACCTCCATCATATCATCTATCATATGCGAGAAGATAGCAAGCATACACCTCTGAAAAGTGGTTGGGGCATTGCAGAGCTCAAACGGCATACGTCTGAATGCGAAGGTGCCATAAGGACATATAAATGTCGTCTTTTCCTGGTCGTCAAGATGGACAGCTACCTGATTGTATCCTGAGTACCCATCTAAAAAGCAGTAGTAGCTCTGTCCTGCGAGTCTCTCTAAGATCTGATCAATGAATGGCAATGGGAAATGATCTTTCCTAGTTGCCACATTTAGCTTCCTATAATCGATGCAGACTCGCCATCCTGTAGTGGTCCTCATCGGAATTCTCTCACCCTTCTCATTTTCTACAACAGTGAGTCCTGATTTCTTCGGTACAACCTGAATCGGACTGACCCACTGACTACCAGAAATCAGGTAGATAATTTCGGCATCCAACCACTTCACCACCTCGTTCTTCACCACTTCCTTCATGTTTGGATTTAGCCTTCTCTGCATATCTCTCACTGGCTTGATCTCCTCATCGCAATGAATTCTATGCATGCAAAATGAAGGATCAATCCCCTTCAAATCAGCTACTCCCCATCCAATCGCTGCCTTGTGCTCTCGCAGAATAGTCAACAATCTCTGCTCCTGCTTCTTAGTGAGCAGGGACGAGATGATCACAGGCAGAGTCTTGTCATCTCCGAGGTAAGCATACTTGAGTGAATCTGGTAAGGGTTTCAACTCAAGTTTTGGAGGCGACTCGATCGAAGATTTGGCAGGAGTCTCCGCAAGTGGTGGGAGAGGCTCAATGATAGCTCCCCAAGGTGGTCTCTCTGACGACACTCTAGACACATCTACGCTATCTACACAACTATTCTTCTCTATATGGTACAATTCTAAAGAATCCTCAGTAATATACAACTCAGATTGCTCCTCCAATAACTCCTGTGCAATATCTACATGAAAGCAGTCCATGTCTCCCGTTGGTCCCATCGCGGCATTGAAAATATTCAGCTTGACCTTCCTATTGCCGAATGAGAGATCCATGGCTCCGGTTCTACAGTTGATACATGCATTGGCAGTCACCAAGAATGGTCTGCCCAAAATGATCAGAGTCTGGTGCTAGCTATCTACTCCTTCCATATCCAGAATGATGAAATCGATGGAGAAATAAAAGTCATCCACCTTAACTAGCACATCTTCCAAGACACCTCTCGGTACCTTGACAGAACGATCTGCCAGCTGAAGTGTAATAGGGGTAGATCTCATCTCTCTTAGCCTGAAAGAATCAAAGAAATACCCGGGCAGAATGTTCACGCTTGCTCCAAGATCGAGCAATGCGCGTTCTATCTGAATGTTTCCTATGGTACAAGCAATGATCAGAGCTCCAGGGTCCTTGAGCTTTGGTGGTGTCTGATGCTGAAGTACTGAACTCACCTGCTTAGTAAGATGGACCCTGTTAGGAACTCTCTCTCTAGATTTCTGCTTCTGCGTACATAGCTCCTTCAGGAATTTAGCATATGCTGGCACCTGCTGAATCGTATCAAGCAAAGGTAAGTTGATCTGCACATGCTTGAAGATGTCAAGCATGTCCTGGATCTTCGCACCCTGCTTCCCTCTAAATTCGGGAGACTCTAATGCTTTGGGATAAGGTGGTGGGGGAATATACTCGGGTGGTTCCTCCTCTTTGTGAGAAGGCTCACTCCTATCCTTCTTCTGCACTGAGGATGAAGATGATGATGATGATGGGGACGAAGATGATAATGATGGCTAAGCCGACGAAGGTGAAACAATGGTCTCTGGCTCCTTTAT
Source organism: Nuphar pumila (assembly GCF_984573655.1). NCBI lineage: Eukaryota > Viridiplantae > Streptophyta > Magnoliopsida > Nymphaeales > Nymphaeaceae > Nuphar > Nuphar pumila. The sequence continues at coordinate 64,000,285 of NC_143249.1, forward strand.
CCTCTCTCTACTCTCTCTACTCTCTCTCTCTCTGCTCTCGACGTGATACTCACGTCCACTCCTCAGGGTCATAACAGATTTGGCCTGCTGCTGTGACTCAGCATGAAACAGGCTTCCAGTCATCTGGTCCTTGCCCTTCGGGTTCATGACAGCCTGGCTCGGCAATGTACCCTCGGGTCTCTTACTGATAGCCTCTCCTAACTGTCCCATTTGCGATTCTAACTTTGCAATGGACTGCGTATGTGAGCTCAATATCTGGCTACACTTCTCGAAGGCATTCTGATTAGAGGTTTTCACCTCTTGGAATGCCTGGAGAAGTCTCTCCTCAAAAGATGTCTGTTGGGCAGATTCCTGCGGAATCGGGGGAGGAAATGAAGTAGAAGACTGAGAATAGCTCGGCCTCAAAAATGTCTGAGAAAAAGATGGCGGTCGAGTTGGCTGGAAGGATGTAGGCATCTGCATGGAAGACTGTGGATTCTTCCATGAAAAATTGGGATGGTTACGCCAACCCGGATTATATGTAGATGAGAATGGGTTGTTCGACGGTCTGACATAACCCTGAGCTGCCTGAACTTGTTCTTGAACAAATTCAGGGTACTGAGCTGCCGAAGGGCACTCAGTAATATCATGTGCCGGACTGGCACATAGAGTACACACCTGCTGGGTAGTGGGTGGTCCTGAGAGAAGCTGGTCCAGCTTCTGAGCAATCATGTCTACCTTGCACTGTAGTGCAGTCGATGGACCAATCTCAAGAACACCAGCTTTCTTCTGAATGCTGGGTGTGGCTCTATCCGAATGAGAGCTCGAAGCATGGTGGAGGGAATTCTCGGCCAATGTATTAAATAACCTCCATGCTTCATCCTCGCTCTTCAGCATGAATGTCTCCCCGCATGAAGAGTCGGTCATCTGACGATTCCTGTCAGACAATCCATCGTAGAAGCTCTGCACCAGTTGCCATCTCGGCACCTGATGATGGGGACATTTCCTGAGGAGATCCTTCATTCTCTCCCATGTCTCGTGAAAGTGCTCACCATCTAGCCTTGAGAAGCTAGTGATGGCTCTACGATATTGGTTCGTACGACCAATGGGAAAGTATTTCCTAAGAAACTCCTGTTGTAACTGATCCTAGGACTCTATTTCTACAGAATCTAAGGACTTTAGCCAATACTTGGCCTTGTCCTTCGATGAAAAAGGGAATAGAGTCAACCTCAAAGCATCATCATCGAAATTCTGTATCTTTACAGTAGAACAGATTTCGAGGAATTCATCTAAATGCCGGTAGGGATCCTCGTGACTAAGGCCATAAAATGATGGGAGCATCTGAATAGTGCTGGCCTTAATCTCATAATGAGGCGCTCCTACATCAGGTCTCCAAATGTAGGATGCCTGGACATAATCTGTGGGAATGAAGTATTCCCGCAGAGGACGTGGATGAACTGGGGGTGGAGGTGGAGGATCCATGTCAGCCATTGTTGTCGAACTTCGATGAGAATGTAAAATTCTCTCTGGGTTGTCAACAAATGGATGTAATGGTGTTCCTAGACCTCGTCGCCCCTGTATACACTGGTACTAAGACCAGATGTAAGCACACGACCTAACACTAAATCTAAAATTAAAACGGGTACTAGAGTGTAAATAACACAAATAACAGCAACTAAGAAACAAATATGCTAAACTATGTATGACTGAATTATATAATTAAATAAATAAACTAACAATGTAAACTATTCTAAAATACTGAAAAGATAAATACAGTTAATCACAAACTAAGTTTTTCTAAAACCCACCTGTCTAATCGCTCCTTGCAGAATGAATATAAAGTGAATCCGAGAAAGAATAGTACATGAATCCTATATTTACTAACTATGTTAATCCTATATTCACTTACTAATCCTACTAACTAGAAAATAAAACAACTAAGTAACTAACTAAAACAGATTAATAAATTAAACTCTAAGAAATAAAGTAAGTAATTCGCCGTTCCCCGGCAACGGCGCCAAAATTTGGTTGATCTTTTTGAAATGGTATTTTTAAAACAGTAATTTTCAATAAAAGCTTTGGAAAATTGTCAACCAAAGATATAAAAATCGACTTTCCATGAAGTGGTAAGTACGGGTCAAATCCTCAGGGAACAGGAATTACTCAGAATATTTCTCAAAAATTTAATTTATTAATTGCAAATGTCAATCTACAATCACAAATTAACACTAAAATAAAATGGAAAATCAATTCAATCTTCAGTTGCACGCCAAGGGTATTTTGGTCCTTTTGCCAATTAGACAATCTTCGCACTTGGACAATGAACCCTGGAAAATGCCGAGTATGTTTTTCAACCTAAAAACAAAGGAAAATTAAAAGTTAGTAATTTATTCTAATAATGCAAACTATAAATGAAACTAAGTCTAATTTTCAAGAAATTAGTAAAACAAATTCTAATTATGAGAAAACAATTAAATAAAATATTAAACTAATTCAAAAATCAGCTAACCTAAGTCTAATAATGATGTATGATGCAGATGCAGCTCCTAAGATGCAGAAAATACTGAAAACATTACTAAAATGCCGAAACTAAGGAAATTACCAATATGCCCCTAACTAGTGTAAAATAGATTTCTGACAGCTTGTCGGAAAACCACTGTTTGACAGGGCAAACGAGGTCCAATTTTCCTGAAATTTATTCTATTCTATAACTAACAGATTAAATAACAGTTTTTACAGAATGAAAAAATGATATCTGGAACTCTAGATATAAGCATTTCAAAACCGGGAAAAATCAGGATATCGCAAGTCCCGAAATTTAAAAACCAGAAAAAGCAGTTTTCACAAAACACTTAAAAATCAGACCAAACCAACTCGGATCGAGCTGAAATTTGGTCTGCAGTCAGCTAACACGCCAATAAAGTGAATAGAAGAAGAATTTTCTAAACGCTCAGATTTTTTGCACATAAAATTACGACAGTGCAATAGGGCAAAAATCAGGTTTGCCTTTAAGTGCACTATTCACTTTATAAATCTATTTAAACACTACAAAATGCAAATTAAACCTACTGCAATCTAAATGACACTGAATGACAGTGTATATGCTGCTGTTAAATGCAATGATGCTTAATGACACGAAAATGAAATATAATATGCACTTTATGACTAAAAACTGAATGCACTAAGAATGCAATTGTAACTAAGATGCTAAAGCATGTACTTCACTATATGAATGATTAATGCAATTAAGATAAACTAAATGCCAATGAACTAACTGAATTACTTAAAAAAATTAAATTATCAAACACACAATGCTAAACTCTAACTAGAATGATTAAATGAATAACTATCTATCTTATACTAAATTTAACAGGAATTAATACTAAGATCAACTATCTAGTTACACAAATGAGGTAAGATTAAAGGTTTGACTAGGACTAGATTCAACTGGGTGGACTCGGTTAAGCTTAGACTAAGGACACGACTCACTTACTTGGGTCAACTAGGTTGACTAAGTTATGTCAACTATTATAGACAATGACTAATTTAGACACTTAAAGTTAATATCTAAATAATTAAAGCTAATAAAATATGACTCTACTAATTACACACCTAAAAGATAAGACCTAATTAAAACTTAATTATTTAAGAACCTAATTCCTAACTAAGGTTAATATACTTAACTAAATTAACCAAATCTAAATCTAGACTCACTAACTATGGACGGTTAGAAGATTAAGAGAGAATAAATGCTCAAATAGAAGTTTGAAAATTTTACTAACTCCAAAAACCGTCCCACCCTAAATGCTTGCCTTGTATTGCATTAATTTGCAATTCAAAAATGGTAAAAATGTAAAACCGTCCAGCTAGGAGCAGTTACCTTATTGGAAATCTTTCAAGGCTAATTTAAACAAATAAGCAATTTGAAAACGTCCAAATCAAGAGAGTCTCAATGAATTCGACTTTCCAAAAATATTTGGTAAGCAATTAAATCCCTCTATCCAAAAACGTGATCTTCTTTTTAGAAAAGATTTGAACTTCAATTCAACTTTCCAAAAAGTATTGATGCTATCTTGAATTTCCTTCTTTGAACCCAATTTCAAACTTGCCTAAAGAAAATCTAACAAATTGGGAGCACTCAATTTATCTCAAAACGTTTTTCTTTTTGAAACATTTACTCTACTATTTCAACCTTCCTAAAACCACCACTAAAACGTCTAAAACTAACTCCTCTAATACGATGTACCTAGACACACTAAAACACTTACCTAAATTTGTAGACTTACTAAAACACTAACAAACTACCAAAAGCAACCTAGAGCTCGATTTGAGCTCTAATGGCTGCTTCCCCTCCTTGGGGAAGAAGACTACCAAAGCAATCCGAAAATCACAAAATAACAACTACCTAAAACTACTATGAAATTAATACAGTCAAATTAACACCTAACTATAATCAACTAATTATCTATTGTAATAATAAACATATTATCTAATAGATTGAGAATTAAGGCAAGCTAAAAAAAAACTATTCTAATTACAATCTAACTACACGCCAAGTCTAAACACGAATCTTTGAACACAAATAACACTAACTCTATCATTCAAACGAATTTCTGTCTTCACTAAAACGATAATCAACAACTTAGATGACTCTAACAACTGGAACTAAATGTAAATCTCATACAACCGACTGGACAACATCTAAAACAACAAGGTAACATCTGATTCTTTTTGTATTTTCAATAGAAACACACAACAAAAACACCAAACGAATTTTAGACAATCCTAAAATAAAGACAATAACCAATACAACTGTTACAAGGGTATGCACATTCCAAACCACCAGCAACTCACAGTTTTAAACTAGAACCACATGCACATACTAAAATTTAATTCTAATTCAACTATTCCTTGAACAACAAACCACGAAACATGCAAGACATCCAACCTCACTTAACATGAAAACAAATGGATACTGGAATCAAATGAATAAACACAGATCACGCAATCAACCCACAGGAAATAATGACAGACCATGTATGTATTAAAATCCAAAGATCGGCTAGATTTAATCTAGCCGATTTTTCTTTTCTATTAAGCAAAACGATACACAATCAGACCCAACGACTAAGATGAATCAAAATGAGATTTTTTTATGGGATTTTCAGGAAAAAGACACAACATAACACGCTGGAAACAAAGACACACAAATCGGCTAGAAGAACCTCTAGCCGATTTACACGTTTTGTATAAAAACAATAAAAATCGATCCTTGAATCATAAAAACAATGAAACAAAACCTAGATCTAATGTGCTTGTCTGTGCACAAACTCTATACTAAGGCTAAAACAATGAAAGACAATAAACACACAGAAAATAATAAAATAAAAACATCACACACAATTTGGCTTTAGCTAGAAGAGAATGGAGAAGAAGATCTACCTCTCGAGCGATCCCACGATCGTGGGGAAGAAGAAGAGCGGACAGTGGCCTTGGCTTGACGTCTCGAACTGTTCGAGAATGCTGGAATATCACCACGAACAGTACTTTTGCAGCTGCAACACGTTGGAGATCCACCGAGGATGGAATGGGTGCCGATTCGCGATCGGAGGGCTCACAAAACCGGATGGAGGTAGGGTCGGCTCATCTTGATGGTGTGTTTCGCACTACCAATCAAGATTAGTAGTCTCCACCTCTGCTACACCTGCAAAAATACAAAAAACGGTGAGAAAACACAGCAAGGATACTAAAGAAATGAAAGGGAATTGAAAGAGAAAGGGATTAATGCTTGATTTCCAAGCAAAAACACAATTTTCGATGGAAGTGAGGTGAGATGAGAGGTAGGAGAAGGTGCTGGAGTAGAATCACTGTAGGGGGCACCAATCCCAATGCCAAAGACTCCTAGGGTTTGCTGGAAACTATAATTTATACTTTTGATAGTTTTCAGAAAGAAGGTTATAAAAAAATATTTTACTAGGCGCCACTTTCTGAGGGGTTTTCTGCAAAAGTTTTTGAAATGGATATGGATATGCATGTGGGTTGGATATTTAGCTTTTTAAAGGTTGATCCAAAGTCCAAATAGCCTAATTGGGTCAGATATGGATCTGATCCACCTCGAAATCCGTGCCCAAACACTGAAATAGCCATAACTCTCTCATTTTAACTCCGATTTCTCTGAAATTCGAACCACAACCCCTTACTATCAAAATGCATCTAAACATGGGTTTAAAACCTTAAACTCATTACAAAATGCATGAAAAACTTGTTAACATGATGTGCATTTCATGCATCATCAGATGTGTTGGACCAGACCTAAAATGCTCTCTTTCACCCAGGATTTCAAAAAAAAATTGTCAATTTGTCAATCAATTGTTTGTTGATTTCAGTATCTTTATTGCACAAATCTCTATCTCAGTTTACCTTCAACATTACTTCCAAAAGAGTGAAGCTTTTGCGAAAAGAGATTCAAAACTCAAATTCTTTTTATTGGCCAACCAAAAGGATGAAGGACAAATCCTCGATATGGCCAGAAAAGAAGATTCAATGTTATTGAAAAGTCATAGATGATTGATATTCATCGCAGTCAATGGCACACTTTTAAAGACAATTCTTGTAAAGACGAGGCAGTGGAAATATCCTAAACGCTAGAAAAAGAGAGAATTCATCCAAGTCCTGTCTTCTCAAAATCACCTAAGCCGCAATTAAATATCCGCAAAAGGGATCTCTTAATTGTCATCAAGGTGAAGGCGAATTAAGCGAGTCAACCCCCGGGGCCAAAGAAGATTTGAAACATCTCCAAGATGACGGAGTTTGTGACGGATCCTTCCAGGGAAAGTCCAAAGCACTGTCGAGATGAAGGCAGATGCGATGAACCTCCCGACAATCCCTAAAAGATATTTAATTTCAGCTATTACCCAAAGATCTCCAAGCCAATAAGCCAATATCATCAACATGACCCCTGAGGCAAAGAAGGATCGAAACATCTCCAAAATGAGTTTGTGACGTACCCTTTTCAAAAAGAGAGAGAGAGAGAGAGAGAAAAAAAGAAAAAAAGAAAGACATCTCCAAAATGAAGGAGAATGCAACCAAAACCCAAGAGAGCCAAAAGAGTGCAGAAAGATTATCATGAGAGAAACTCCCAAGATATCAAACTGCCAAATCAATCAAGAATCTTCTTTAGACTTGTGAAATTCTATTATCAATATCCTTTCATCAAGCGCTTTCATAATATCAAATTCTCTTTCCTATTCATATCAAGGAAATTAATAGCTCCCTTGAAGAAGGTCAATTGCAAGCAATTTGGATTTCAAATCTCGATTCTACGAAGTCAATCTCGTTCGGAGGTAATGCTTCAGGTAGAAAAGAAAGAATACCTTTGCAATGATATGCATCATTTTCAAAAACTTTGAATCAACAACAAAATTCTCAATATTTTGACAATATTTTCTAGCTATCCTGACGTGAAGTGAGAGCTTGATGTCTGTTTTTGATACATCTTGTCACCAATTTTAAATCCCTCTTAAGGACTTGATTCCTTACCTTCTTTGAGAGCGTGAGCTCTCAGATTCGCACACTTCCCTGTGTCCCCATTGTCCAACCATAGACAGTCCCATTTCGGTTCGAGGTCGAACCACCAATCATTTTCTCGCAAAAGGCAATTTCAAAAGCTATTTAGTCTCAGCAATGAGACGCCCAAAATCAACCCCTTTTCAAGCTTTAGGGACCCCATTTTCCTTCTTTTTGCAAAATCCTGTCGGATTTATTGTGCAAAATCTGAAGGTTTCATCATGGTCTCTTCTTTCGAGGACTCCATTCACTTTCTGCCCGATCAGGATAAGGGTACAAACCTGAGCCTCCTTTGATGAGGTATTCCATTTTCCACCCGATCAGGATAAGGGTACAAACCTGAGCCTCCTTTGATGAGGTATTCCATTTTCTGCCCGATCAGGATAAGGGTACAAACCTGAGCCTCCTTTGATGAGGTATTCCATTTTCCGCCCGATTAGGATAAGGGTACAAACCTGAGCCTCCTCTGATGAGGTATTCCATTTTCCGCCCGATCAGGATAAGGGTACAAACCTGAGCCTCCTTTGATGAGGTATTCCATTTTCCGCCCGATCAGGATAAGGGTACAAACCTGAGCCTCATTCAATGAGGTATTCTATTTTCCGCCCGATCAATATAAGGGTACAAACCTGAGCTTCCTTTGATGAGGTATTCTATTTTCCGCCCAATCAGGATAAGGGTACAAACCTGAGCCTCATTCAATGAGGTATTCCATTTTTCGCCCGATCAGGATAAGGGTATAAACCTAAGCCTCCTTTGATGAGGTATTCCACTTTTCGCCCGATCAGGTTAAGGGTACAAACCTAAGTCTCTATGAGATATTTCGTTTCCCAATCAGGTTAAGGGTCAAACTTGAGCTTCGTTCTAGACGAGGTATTTTCTGTCCCATCCAGGATACGGGCAAAAACCTGAACTTCATTCTCACAGAGCAAATCTTTTCTCTTTATTCTCCATTTCATATCTACCATGATCACCGAGCTAATATCTTTGTACCCAGTCAGATCCTTCTAACTGGGGCATTGTTTTTAACCCAAATTTGGTGTGTTTTTCTTTGCCACTAAGTTCGGCCACGAGCCGGCTTAGTAGCAAAGAGAGGCATCTGTAAACACCCCAAATTTTCACTCACCTTCTTGACATCTCCATCAATCATCACATTCTGGTTCTCCGGAATCAATGAAGGGCAAAATGGTCATTTTCCAAGATTGAACCTTCCAGAAAGTCCTAAATTCCATTCTCGAGTCTCAAAACTTCTCTATTTAAACTCAGAGACATCTTCAAACTGCAAATTTTCAAAATCTCATGCTTAACCAGAAGTCAGGATTTTCAAATTCAAATTCAGAGTGGCAATTTTGTAGGACATGTCTTTGCATAACATCACATGAATATTTCATATCATTTCACTGCATAGCATGTCATTTTGAGATCCAGAACTCCTGATTTTCAAAATTGTCAATCCAGGTTTGATTTCTACACTTTTCAAAACCCTCGGCTTTCAAAATTACCAATTCTTCTCATTTTACCCCCAGGGCTCCGAATTACAAAAGTTTTCCCAAGAAAACGATCTGGCAGTTTTTGACATTGATTTTCAAAATTTGTCAGTTGAAAAGAGGGGGACACAATTTCAAATTCATAAGACATTATTTCAAACTCTTACAAAAAGGCTCTAAATTTCTCCGCATCTTCCTAAATTTTGCCCTGAAAAACCAATTTTTTCCAAGTTTTAAAATCAAACCACAATCCACTTCGTGTTTTCTAAACTAGCCTATTATTGCGAAAATTCCAAAATATCTCATTTGGCTCTTATTTCAAATAAAGGACGTGGGACCCGTTTCGAGGTGGTGTCACACTCAAATTCTCAAAAATTTCTCTTATTTTTAAAATAGTGCCCATTCGGAAGTGGCACCAATTTATAAAACCTTGTTTTTAACTCAATTTTAATAAAATAATTAGTGGGCCCACGTAGGTGGCACCCGACTAAGGCTCCTTGCCAAGAAAAGCAAAAAAAAATTTATCTCAAAAAGTTTTCAAATCAAGCTGAGGTGGCACCACCTAAAAAAAAAAGAGAAAAAGAAAAACAAAATTCGTTTTTATCATTTTCCTTTTTCTTTATTATTTTGTTTATTACTTTTCAGCCTTCCAAAACGGAGCCACCATGAAACCCTACCAAAATTTTCATTTTACCTAAGTTTTTTTAAAATTTCTTCTTGAGAAAAGGAGTCGTCCCCCTCTCAAAACGGCGGACATTTCAAAATATTTCAAAAATCGATTTTTAAAAGTTATCAAAATCGGTCGAAAAAGGAGGAGGTGGCCGGTCATTAAAATCCCCAATCAGCAATTTTTCTAGGGCATCGCTGAATCCCCCATCTCTCAGACCCTCCTCTCACGACTTCTGCCCTATTCTCCATGCTAGTTTCATTGTGTAATATACATTTTCACCCATTTCATCCCCTAATGCAACACCCACTGTGGCATCTGTTGTGAGAACTCAGTTCATTGAATACGAAGACTGAAGCAAAACAGTATTTATGCTGATTCGAAATGATAAAACCTACTTTTAGGATATAAGCCCCATACCTATATTACGCGAACATTTAGGAAATATACTAGCCTCTAGATATTGGTCATCTAAGGTTATCTAATTAGGCTATTTATGTGTCATCATTTTTTTTTTTTTTGTCTTTCACCTTATCAATTCTCATATAGAACAGGGTATTTGTATGCTGCATGTCTAATTATATTCCGGTTTCATTAAATCATTGTGTCTCCATCCATTGTACTCATATAGCTAATGCTATCATATCCTTAAGCATGGCCCTGGTGTGATCATCGCAATTTTTTTTTTACTATTCTCTCTTGTGGTTTCTCTCTCTTCCTTCTCTTTTTCCTTTCTAACCTCTATTTTCTTCCTTTTTGAAGGGAAAAAATTAAAGACAGAAAAGAAAGAGAGAAGAGAAAAGAAAGAAAGAAAGAGAGAGAGAAACTCTTTTGCGGGGTCTCACTTGACCTTAATTTGAAAATATTTAGCAAATAACTCACCTCCGTTTTGAAATATATTGCGGGAAAAATGGAGAGACGGGATTTGCTCGTCGGTACGAGGTTCGACCGTTCCTGGAGCCTTTACCAGGGGTAATCGAACAAAGGATCGAATCTATGCCTTTTGCTTTGCCTAAATATTATCTAAGAATTTATCCTAAAGATCTAAATGCACAAAGAATCATGCTTGTGCAATGCAAGGATGTATGCTCTTTTGAAAGATGTTTTGAAAATTTCCAAGTATTCGGAGATGAACTTGAAGAAATGATTGAATCTAACTTTGAGATAGATCAGGGGAGTTCTAAGTCTTTGAAGTAAATCGGAGTTGGAAGAATGTGATCATCGCAAAAATTTTTCCTCTCTCGTAATATTCTCTCTCTTCCTTCTCTTTTCCTTTCTAACCTCTATTTTCCTCCTTTTTGAAGGGAGAAAAATAAAAGAGAGAAAGAAGTGAAGAGAAGAGAAATTCTTTTGCGGGTCTCACTTGACCTTAATTTTGAAAATATTTGAAATAACTCGCCTCCATTTTTGAAATATTTGCGGGAAAACTAGGAGACGGGATCCGCTCGTCGGTACGAGGTTCGACCGTTCCTGGCGCCTTTACCAGGGGTAATCGAACCAAGGGTCGTATTAATGCCTTTTCCTTTGCTAAGAAATTATCTAAGAAATCATTCTAAGTCTAGATGCACAAAGAATCATGCTTGTGCAAATGCAATGATGTATGCTCTTTTTGAAATGTTTTTGAAGAATTCCCAAGTGTTTCTGAGGTGAATCTGATAAAGTGAAGAAATGATTTTAGAACTTAGGATTAAAGCTCTAAGTTTTTAGAATAATCAAGAGCTTGGGAATATGAATCTGGATTTGAAAAATGATCTTTGAAACTTTGAGATAAAAGGAATTTTCAAAGTCATAAATAAACTTTGAATCAGAATAGAAATGAAAATGGAATTGAATCAGGAGAAAAGGTGGAATTTGGGAAATTTGAATAAAATTGAGAAATGGAATTGATTTTTAGAAGTTTGGATTTTCAAGATGAAATCTGAATCCAAGATCTGGACTCTGAATAGAGTTCAAAGCTGAATTTTGAATTTAGGATCTAAAATGGAAGCTTGATTTGAAATCTGGAATGAAAATGGAATTTGGCTTTAAGGATTGGAATTAAAGTGGAATTTGGATATGGAATTTTGAATGGAATCAGATTCAAGATTTGGAATCCAAGATGGAATTGGGATCTGAAGTCGGAGATCCAAAGTAAAGTTGGTTTTTGGATCCTAAGGTGGATTCGGATCTGAAGTCTGAGATCCAAAGTAAAATGGGGATCTAGATCCTAAGTGGAATTTGGACCTGTAATCTGAGATCCAATATAGAATGGGGGTCTGGATCCTAGAATGGATTTTGGATCTGAAGTCTAAGATCCAAAGTAGAATTTGGGTTCTGGATCCTAGAAAGGATTTGGATCTGAAGCCTGAGATCCAAAGTGAATTGGGTTCTGGATCCTAGAAAGGATTTGGATCTGAAGCCTGAGATCCAAAGTGAATTGGGTTCTGGATCCTAGAAAGGATTTGGATCTGAAGTTTTAGATCCAAAGTAGAATTTGGACTCTGGATCTTAGAATTGACATTTGGATCTGTAATCTGAGTTCCAAAAGTAGAATTATATTTAGAAAACTGGATCCAAGTTGATCTAACTTTGGATTTGGGTCTATATTTGGATTCTGGAAGCCCAAAGGGGGACCTTTAATGATGGATCTGGGTTTTGAAAACCCAGATTGAATTTAAACTTTTTGAGATTCAAATCCAAACCTTGATTGAAGATAAGAGGATCAGAAGATAACTTCAAAGTTAAATTGAACTTTGAAATTGAATTTTTGAATCTTGAAAATGAGATAGAATAAGATTTGAGCTGAGAAATGAAGAAGAAGAATCACTTGGAACTTTGAAAAGGAAATTTCTGAAAATATGATGCAATTCTATCCTATATGATGAATGGATTTGAATAAGTTTGAAATTGGATTTGAAAATTGTATTTCTTTCTTCAAGTGAATTTAAATAAGATTAATGATATAATACACTCCTGACTATGGTCATTGAATGTATTATATAATAGTCATATCTAAATTCAAATGAAGGATAAAATACCCTTTTGGTGCTTTTATAGAATTTAAAATGAAATTAACCCTCAATATACCCTGACTATGGCCATTGGTATATATTTTGAGTCAATTTTAAGTTAAATTCTGATAAAAGAAGAAAATATTTATGGAAAACATGATGAATTTTGAAAATGAATCCAGTGTTATTTTGTAAAAGATAAAATGCTAAATTTTTGTCCACACCCTGACTATGGCCATTGATGTGGATCATCAACTTAGTATTTATTATCTCTTACGAAATGGTGCATGTGCCATTCGTGTTTCACCATTGTGAGAGTTTTGAAAAATAAAGGCAAAATGAAGGAGAATGCATGAAAAACAAGTAATTCAATGATATTTACAATGTTCATTCATTCTACCTAAAGCAGGAAATGTAAATTCTCATTCAAATCTAGCTATTACAATATGTGAAATTAATTTTACAACTTCAAATGATAACTTTATCCACATATTTCCTGCAAAGCAACCTGATTAGTAATGAAAAGAGAAAGAAGATCACATATATCATATGGATGTTAATGGTAGAAAGGCTCATATAGCAAGATGTTTATAATGGGAAGAAAAAAATGACATACATATCAACATGCTTACATATATATATGTATATGTTTGGATAATAAAATATGAGATATATGAAAACCTTGCAGCTAAAACACCTAAAATTTCCTAAATCTGGAATTGTAACAACATTTACAAAATTCTGCAGGTAGGATCAAAGCCTCTCCAACATATTCTACATCATTGAGTGGGATAATCTCAACTCCATTATTGCAACTAAAAGGGGCAGTAGGTGTGCCCTATGCATATAATAAGTGAAGTGGTAAATGTATTATTGAGATGGTAACGTACACAAGTGCTGATAGAATGGATAAAGAGGGCAGGAGTAGGCGATTTGAAAAATACCTGCAGCTATGGCTTAACATTCTGCCACTGGATGTTCAGGAATTCCTATAGGGTTCTTTGCCACCTACAGGAACCATATCATACACAGAATTTTGATAGGAAATTGATTTTCAGTGAGAGGGGTCTTAGATGTTGGTGGAGAGGGCTATGAATTACAGTCAGTGAGACAGTTAGACACAGTCACTGTGGGAGGGGAAATGGTTATAGGCAACACTTGCGACAACAGCAAGGCGTATGGAATGTGACATCACAGAACTTTGCAAGCTCTTGTTGACTGGCTTTCAAATTGTCTTCCACCTAGCTGCTGGTGAGCCGGTAATCTTTGATGTAGGTGACAGAGTCACATTAACTAATTTGGATATCAACTCATTGTTTGCTTGTGATGAAGACTGTGAGAGGGGGGGGGTGGAGCATTTGGAACAGTGGGTTCCAAATGGCACATCTTTATGCCTTTATATACCTCCGATTTCTTTATGCAGAATCTTTTGGTGAAAAGGCTGAAGCCACAGTATTGGCAGCTAAAGCAGTGCCGTTATTTTAACTTCTTCCTTGCTGTAAGTAGGTTAATGAGGTTTCCCAACCACCAGGCTTCAGGAGTTGGAACATTCCTCCCTTATTTGCAGAATTTACTACTTTGGATGTTCAAGAAGATAGCACAACAACTTTAGACTCAAAAGGAAAAGACAATTAATTATAATTGGAAGGCCTTTAGATCGATTTGATTAAGACATCATCCATGCCATCAACAATTTTCTCATCCTCCATCGATGAAGACAGGTTCTGTATTGAATCTGATTGATAAGGTCATCATCTAGGGGATGGGTTTAAAAGAGAATTCTGGAGAATATCTACTGGTTATAACCAGGGATAGCTAATGAACTAGACATAACGAGGATATACATGTTAACGAGGGAAACAATGTTTCAGAAATAAACAGCATAGCTAGAAAAAAATGAAATGGTGATAATGTGAAAAATACAGAAAGCTGCTGAAGGCTTAAAACACAGAATGCTCAAAAGCATCTATAGCTAAAAAAAAAAGGTACAGAGGGCTAGGCTTAGTAAGATGTAGTGATGGTCTTAAATGTAGTTTCTAATGGACTAAATGAATGAAACAGAGGTGGGAATTTAAGCAAAACAAGGGTTTAATAAGCTGGATTCACGATGCAAATATAGGAAATAATATGATCAGACGCTATGTACATTTCCCCAAAAGAAATAGAATGGAAAATATCTGAAGAATTAAGGAGTAACCTGACTCTTAATAAACCATTTTTCATTGGCCTGAAATAAAATGATTCCACCACCTCACATGAGTGTGTTGCACTATAGCCACCTGCAGCAGCAGTTGGGGTAGCCTCACGGCACCTAGGCCATAGCGTAAGAAAAGAAAACTAAACCTCTTTACAGAAAATGTACTCCATCTCCTGCAAAACCTCACTTGCCGTGGTAATGTAACTGTCTTGAAGCAGAGATATTCGAACACCCCACAAATTCCAGCAGAAAATGTACTATTCTTTATCCTTTCCAGATAAGCGTTACACCAACTTGATTGTAATTAGTCATAGAAATAGATACGCTAGACCATATACAATGCCATATATTGGATATCTACACTACTTCTATGCAAGGTGCTTGGCATAAGGTGACCAATGTACACTTTCATAAGAGGAAAAAGAGAAAAAAAAAAAAAACGGCTCTAAGGGGGCCTGATAGATCAGTGCTTAACAGTGGATATATCATGCAAACATTGAATAACAGAATACATAAGATAGTACATAACAGGAATTTGCAAAAAGAGAAGGAAAGCAAGAAAAGGAAAGCAACAGATCATGTGGAAACTTAAAGCAGAGTGCTGGCTTCATAAAGAGGGGAGGAAAGCATATTATGAGAAAAATATAGGCGCTCACAGGATGGGGCTAATGATGGATCACGGTCTGTTGTCATGGCCACTAATCGTTGAACCCATCTTATTATATGAAAATTAGCTGGGTGGGGGTTCAAGTGAAGGGTGATAACAGGAGATCAAAACATAAACATGAAATCCAGCGTAAATAGGCCATTAGAGTAAAAAATCAAGATCGAAGTGAAGGGGATATTGGAATCCAGAGATTCCTGTCATTATCGCACAATATATGATCCGATCTTGCTGTAAGCAACATCAAGGTCATAGGTGTGCTTTGGTAATAATCAATAAAAGGAATCAAAGTGAATGAAGAACACACAATTTACAACAGGAAATAAGAGGAGCTCTTACCGATTTACTGGAAATTCCTGCAGTGAGATATGCCCTCTTCCGTCAGTCAGAGAAAAACCAAAGCAATATGTGCAGAGTGAGGAATGTTTATGAAACGATTGCTGCAGAGGTCCGATAGACTTCCTTCGGTGTGAGGGTGGCTCCACTCCAGAAGGGAAAACTCGATGATTAATGGAAAAATTGGTGGATTGCGATGGATGTCGAGGAGCTCAATGTCTTCCAAAAAAAAACAATGAAACTGATGGATGGTAGGAGAGATGCCGATAAGGGATGCTTGAAGGGAAAAAGCCGATCTCAATGAAAATAATGGGTGAATAGGCGTTCTTGCAGAAAGATCAATCTCCAGGAAAATAAGGGATGCCGAGAAGAAACTAGGAGGCCTCTTCTTAAAGGCGCTGTGGAGGGTTCGCGAATGGAGGTCGTTGTTGATCGAAGGCTGAGAGAGAGGGGAGGCTGTTGGAAGATCAACGGTGGTGCATTAAGAGAGAGCATGCGCGGGAAGGGTTCGTTAGGAATTCTCTGCTTTTTCCAAAAGGAGGCTTCCTTTTTATGGAACTTTTTGAAAAATGGTTATGAAAATGAGGTTTTCAGAAAAATTGTTTTAAAAAGATCTCAAAAAGTTTGAAAGTCAGTCGTTTTCTTGTAACTTTTCCTGATTTTTTTAGGTTTTTGTGTTGTTTCTCAAATTTTTTTTTGTATTTTTAGAATAAAATCCTAAAGTTTGTGAGAAAACAAAGGTTAAAACTAATTTTTTTGTGTTTTTGCAAAACTATTTACAAAAAGGAATTTTTTTTCTGAGAATTAAAAACTATTTTGAGAAAATTTCTTCAGAAATGGGTTTGGATCCGGGTTTTGAGGAAATTTGGATTTAAAACGATGGATTCGGATGCGGAATTGATTTTGAATACATTAATATGGAATTTAATTCAGAAAATCTGAAGAATGACTGAAATTTAGCTTTGAAATTGTTTTGATTTTCTCGGAAAATGGAATCAGGGGCAAAAAGGCCATTTTACAAATATTTGAAAATTTTGGGGTGTTCACAGATGCCTCTCTTTGCTACTAAGCCGGTTGAAAGCCGAGCTTAGTGGCAAAGATAACACTCCAAATTTTGAAAATGCCCCAGTCAGCAGATCTGAACTGGGTGTGGAAGAATTATTTTGGAAATATGGCTCTTCAGGCTTAAGACCTTATCGTGAATGGTTTCGGGGAGACGAAATCCTCAAAATGATATGATTGAGTAAAAGATGAGGAAATCGTGATGGGACTTTAGATGAAAATTCTGAAATGGTGGGAAATGAGAATTTTGATCAGGTCTCATGGGTGAGACCAGATACTCTTATCGGAATGATTCAGGTTTAGCCCTTAACCTGGATGGGACGAAAATATATCAAGATGAATTTGGAAATGAGGAAAGGAATACATGAGTACCTTTATGGGACATTTTGGAAAAGGCCTTGTGAAATGAAGCTCGAGTATGATCCTTTCTTGGAGGAATATATGAAGCATGGGTTCCTTGAGGGGAAGAACCATGGTGGGACTGGAAGAAAACATCTCGTAAAAAATGAGGAATCTCATTGGAATATGACTCAGGTTTAACCCAAACCTGCAAGGAAGATACCTCGCGAAGCGAGGTTCCGGGTTAACTCTTTAATCTGGATAAGAAATCTACCATATGGGTTTCCCAAAAATGGAGAACGCACGATGGGACCTTCGGAATTTGGACAAACAAATCCGAGAGGGGTTTTTGCGAAAGGAGGAAATATAGAGTCCCTAAAGTTTTGAAAAGGGGGAGAAATAAGGCGTCTCATTGTTTAGACTGAAATAGCTTTTAAAATTTAATGATCTTTCGCAAATGGTTCAGGTTTAACCCTTAACCTGAGTGGGAACACCATACGGAATCCTTGACTGAAGAAACCGCGATGGGACAGGAAGAGATACTTCCTTCAGAGGCAGCTCTTTTTGGGAAATATAAACAATGCTAGGTTGCATCAAAAATGGATATTGAATGTTTATTTCATTCTTGGAATATCTAGAAAATTTTGCCAATAAGATAAAATCATAGTAGATTCAAATGCTTGAAAATGTGCACGTATGTGCGAAGATATTCCCTCTTTTACCTAGAGTATTTCCTCTAATGAGGTTAACTCCTCGGTTTTAAGAGTCAAATTCAAAAATTTAGCACTGATGATTTTCTTCAAGGAAGCTATCCATTTCCCTGATATGAGAATAAAAGAAATATTCTTAATTTCATAAAAGCAAGAAATGAAGAGATATTGATAAAAGAATTTTGCATGAGAAAAGATAATTTCTGGCAATTTAGGCAGTTTGATATCTGGGTGTTTTTCCCTACGATGATCTTTTTGCACTCTTTCTGAGTCATTTGGCTTCCTCGGTTTTTCACATCATCCTTCATTTGGATGTCCTCACTTTTCTCTCTTTTTCAGGGAAGGGTACGTCACAAACTCCTTCATCTTGGAGATGTTCCGATCCTTCTTTTATCTCAAGGATTCTATATGATATTGGCTCAAAAAGGTTCTTAGATGATAGCTGGAATCAAATATCTTTTAGGGTTTGTCGGTAGGCTCATCACATCTGCCTTCATCTCGACAGTGATCCGAACTTTCCCTGGAAGGATCCGTCACAAACTCCGTCATCTTGGAGATGTTTCGAATCTTCTTTGGCCTCGGGGGTCTACTCGCTTAATTTGTCTTCATCTTGACGACAATTGAGATATCCCTTTTGCAGATATTTGATTGCAACTTTTAAACGAAAATGAGAAGACATGGGTCGAGTGGATTCTTTTTATGGCTTAAGATATTTCCACTGCCTGATTGCCAGAAAGTTATTTTAAAACACGCGCCATAGCCAAGATCAATATCAATTCACGTTCAGCTTTTCAACATCATTGAAGATTTCTTTCATTGATCATATCGAGGACATTTCTCACATCCTTTTGGTTGATCAACAGGAAAGTTTTTGAATCTTACCTCTTTTTGCAGAAAGTTTTACCTTTTTGGAAAGAAATACTAGAGGTAATCTGAGAAAATTCTTTTGGTGGAGTAAGAATATTTAGAATCAACAAATTCTTTTAGCAAATTTGGCAAAGTTTTCATGAATTCTTTTGTGAAATAATCACTCGATATAGATTTTGATGCAATCTTTGATTTTGGAAATACATGACCAGCAAAAAGCTGGGACTTTTGAAATACATGACCAGCGAAAGCTGGAACTTTTGAAATACGTGACCAGCGGAAGTTGGAACCTTTTCGAGATACATGACCAGCGAAAGCTGAAACCTTTTGGAATACGTGACAAATAGATGTTGAGATCTTTTTGAAATACCTGTCCAGCGAAAGCTGGAACTTTTGAAATACGCGACCAGCAAGAAGCTGGAACCTTTTGAAATACCTGACCAGTAAAACTGGAACGTTTAAAATACATGACCAACAATAATGCTGGAACATTTTGGATATACATGACCAACGAGTGTTGGGCCTTTTGGGAAATACATGAATGGTTATGAAAAACTGGGTTTTAATAAAAAGATTGAGAATGATCAAAATTGGGAGATTATAACCCGAGGGTTGAGAAAATGGTGAATTTTTGAAAATATTGTACCCAGAGGTTGGAGAATTGATAATCTTGAGAGATTTGAAGATTAGGAAATGACATATTTGAGAGATTGAAACCCGAAGGTTTGGTAATGAGAGAATGGGGAAATCGCAACCTGAAAGTTTGATTTATGGAAAATAGGTTGATTTGGGAGCTCTAAAATTGTGAGCTGGGACCTTTTGAAATATATGACCAGCGAGAGCTGGGTCTTTTGAAAATACACGACCAAAAGCTAAGTTCTTTTTTTGGGAATACATGACCAGCAAAGCTGGAACGTTTGAAATGTGTGACCAGCGAAAAGCTGGAACGTTTGAAATACCTGACCAGCGAAAAAGCTGGAACGTTTGAAATACATGACCAACGAGTGTTGGATCTTTTTTGAAAATACCTGACCAGTGAAAGCTGGAACGTTTGAAATACCTGACCAGCGAGAAGCTGGAACGTTTGAAATACATGCCCAACGAGTGTTGGATCTTTTGAAATACCTGACCAGCAAAAGCTGGGATGTTTGAAATACCTGACCAGCGAGAAGCTGGAACGTTTGAAATACATAACCAACGAGTGTTGGATCTGACCAGCAAAAAGCTGGAACGTTTGAAATACCTGACCAGCAAGAAGCTGGATCGTTTCAAATACATGCCCAACGAGTGTTGGATCTTTTGAAATACCTGACCAGCAAAAGCCGGGACGTTTTAAATACCTGACCAGCGAGAAGCTGAAACGTTTGAAATACATGACCAACGAGTGTTGGATCTTTTGGAAATACCTGACCAGTAAAAAGCTGGAACGTTTGAAATACCTGACCAGCAAGAAGCTGGAACGTTTGAGATACATGTCCAACGAGTGTTGGATCTTTTGAAATACCTAACCAGCAAAAGCTGGGACGTTTGAAATACCTGACCAGCGGGAAGCTGGAACGTTTGAAATATATAACCAACAAGTTGTTGGATCTTTTGCGGAAATGCCTGACCAGTAAAAAATGGGACGTTTGAAATACCTGACCAGTAAAAACTGGGACGTTTGAAATACATAAGCTTTTTGGGAGTTTTTAAATCAGAACTTGAATTTTTGTAGAAGAAAGGATTTTGATCAAAAGATTGAAATGCAGAAAGTTATTGGTGCGAGGATCGGGTCCTCCAAAAGAGCTCAATATATGTTTGAATATTTTGGGAAATACCCTAGTGCGAGGACTGGGTTTGTAAAGATGAGCTAAACAAAGTGAATTTTTCAGAGAATAAAGATTCTTTGGTAAAAATTAATGGACCATCATAGTTTATTTGCATGTGGTCGACTTTTAGGATTTTGTCCCCTTGTCCTGAACGGGGGGAAATAAAGAGAGAATACCTCATTGACAGGAGGCATCAGGTTTATCCCTTAACCTGAAGGGGTAATCTTTAAAGATAAAAGTGGATGAAATTTTAATAAGATTAAAAAATTTGTTGAAACTTGATGTAAATGAGCAATAGCTTGACAAAAATTTGATCATAACAAGAAGTGAACCAAATGAAATAAAGATCATGAGATCAAATTGAGAATTAACCAAATTTGAGGAAAAGAGCTTTCGTCTAATCCTGCCTGCATGTAATGAAAGAAGATGATTATAGATCAAAATAAAATGCCCCAGTATCATGGAGAGGAATGTAAGAATTGATGGAAGGTCATTATTTTATTGAAGCGGCTCTTTGAATGAGTACAAAAGGTTTTAGAATGAACATTTCATGTGTAAAACTTCTTCAAATGCAGAGCATTGATGGGATCTGGCATTTCCACTCCATCTGCATTGATTAAACGATATGAATTGCGAGGCAGTGCTTCCTTAACCACATAAGGGCCTTCCCAATTGGGTGACCACTTGCCCCGTGGTCGATGCTTGAGATGAGCTGTCGATCTGAGTACCAAATCGTTAACTCAAAATTTTCTCTCAATGACAGTCTTGGCATAATGTCGAGCTATCCTGTGCCGATAAGCTTGAGCGTGCTCTGCTGCTTTGAGCCTCTTTTCATCCAGTAAATCTAGCTGCACCAATCTCTGCTGCTGATATTGATCATGTGGCAATTCTATAAAAGAAGCGAATTTGAGAGCGGGCTTCTAGATATGGAGAGGTAACACTACTTCAGTTCCGTAAACAAGTTCTGAAGGAGTGGCATTAGTCGGAGTCTGAATGGTGGTCCGATATGCCCAAAGTGCGTCATGAATTTTCTCATGCCAGTCTCGTCCAGTTTTCACAGTCCTTTCCAAAATACGGATTAAGATTTTATTGGTGGCCTCTGCTTGGCCATTCCCTTGAGGATAATAAGGAGCTGAGAAATGATGGGAAATTCTGAATTTAGAACAGAAGGTTTTCATCCTCTCATTTTTAAAATGGGTTTCATTGTCTGAAACAATGTCATGTGGTATGCCGAAGCGGCAAAGAATGTTCTTGTGAATGAAAGAAACCACATGGCGGCCTTCCACTGTGCGTAGAGTAACAACTTCGACCCATTTTGTGAAATACTCTGTCGCAGCCAGGAAGTATTTGTGGCTGTTGGAGGCAGAAGGGGTAATCAGGCCGACGATGTCGAATGCCCACATAGAAAATGGCCAAGGAGAAACAACTGATTGTAGATATGCGGCCGGAGCATGAATGTAAGGCGCGTGTAATTGGCACTTGACGCATTTCTTCACAAACCTATGACAGTCCTGCTGCATGATATTCCAATAGTATACTGCTCGGATGATCTGCTTGACAAGAGTTTGATAGCCGACATGGCCACCACAAATCCCTTCATGTGCCTCTTGGATAACTTCCATAGCTTCTTCTTTGTCTAAGCATCTTGCATACTCAGAACTGAAACCACGGCGGTAGAGGACATTGGCAAAAATGAAATAACGGGTAGACATACGCTGAATCGCGCGTTGCTCCCTTTTTGGCATTTCTGGTGGAAATTGACCAGTTTCAATGAAATTTTTTATGCTTTCGTACCAAGGCTTCTCCTTTTGATCGACCTGGTTTACTTGCATAATTGAATCGTAAGCAGGTTGCTCAAGTCTGCCAACTTCGAAAGAACGACATGATTCACCACCTTTGAAGGATAGAATGGAGCCCAGACTGGCTAAACCATCAGCTATCTGATTATGCTCTCTTCTGATGTGATTGAGCTGAAATTCTTCGAAGCTGTCCACAAGAGCTAGGACGATCTTCTGATATGGAACCAATTTGGAATCTTTCACTTGCCATTCAGTGTTAACTTGACTGACAACAAGTAGGGAATCACCAAAGGCATGCACTCTCTTGACATCGAAACTTTGTAAAATTTTGAGGCCTTGTATTAGAGCTTCATACTCGGCCATGTTATGAGTGCATTGGAAACCAAGCTTAAGAGAATAAGGGATCATTTCTTTTTCTGGAGTGATCAGCAAGACTCTGATCCCTATGCCAGACATATTCTTAGAGCCATCGAAGAACATATTCCAAACTGGGGGCTGTTGGATATTACAGATGTGCTGTTATCATCGCAAAATTTTTACTTTTTTGCGATTCAAACTGACCTTTGAAAAAGATTTTGAAAATAACTCGCCTCCATTTTTAAAATGCGGGATTATTTCGAAGAATGGGACTCGCCTGTCGGTACGAGGTTCAACCGTTCCTGCCACCTTTAACAGGGGTAATTGAACCAAGGATCAATCTTATGCTCTACTCTATTCAACTTGTCTAAATCATATTCTAATTTCTAAATGCACATAGAATCAGGCATGTGCTATGAATTTTCAGAAAATGCACATTTTGAAAACATGATGTTTGCTTTGAAATATTTAGAAAATGTAAATCTTGGAAAATCGTGAATTGGGATTTGAAATGTACTTCTGAGAGAAATAAAAATCGATTTTGAGGAATCCTTGACATTTGGTGAAAATCGATTCTGAGAAACTTGGTTTCTCTGAATTCAAACTTTGAACTTGAAAATATAACTTGAAATTTCGAATTTTGAACTTGAGAAATACTTGAAACATACTTTGAGATTTTCATATTCTGAGAAAATCGATTTCTCCATATGACTTAGAAAATTTTGAGAAAATGAAATTCTTTGAATTGAGATTGGAATTGGCAAATGCATGAAATGAATGAATATGGATTTAAGGAATTGAGAAATACTTTTTGTATTTTTTTGAGAAATGCAGTGCATTTTGAAGTTAGCCTAAGAGTGTAGGCTGAATGTGGCTAATGTGAAGATCATAAATCTAAGTATCATTCGTATTCTGACTATGGCCATAAATACAAATTCCACCAAGTTTATAAACTTCATAGAAGCTAGTGCATGTGTCATTCGTGTAGACCATGGTGAGTTTGAATATGCATGAATCATCATCCATCACACATTAACATTATTTTAAAAAAAATAAACTATATGCAATGCAACCTAAGCTAAGCAGGAAATGTAAATTCTTATTCCAAAGTTTAATTACATCACTATTGAAATTTAAATACATGAAATTAAAATCTTCAATGTACCTGCAAAACTAGAAAGTTAGGTTAATGAAAATATGTTGGCTTTTCTAGATTTATCCAGTAATATCTAGAAATTACTGGATTTTGCTAGATATAAGCCTTTTCCTTGATTCCCTTAAATAAAAATGATAAAGTATGAAATAAAATAGAATAAATAAGGAAGATAAGATATGAAATTTCGAAATTGGGGTCCAAATGACCAAAATACCCCTAATAACAAGACTATGGCCTTGAAATTAGGGTTTTTTTAGAAAGATATTTGGATAAAATGCAAGTTTTGAAATTTGAATGGAATAAGCTAAGCTAAATATGATGTGACATGATTAAAAATATGGAAATTAGGGTTAAGGATTTCGAAATTGAGGTCAAATGACCAAATTGCCCCTGATAGCAAGACTATGGCCTTGAAATCAGGGTTTTTAGAAAGAGATTTTGGTAAAAATTTAGGTTTTATGCACTAAATGAAATCAAATGAGCACAAAATTAAACCTAAAGCATCCTAATATGATTATGAACATGATTAAACCCTAAAAATATATGCTTATGCACGAAAATCCAAGAATATCACAAAAA
The DNA here is from genome assembly GCF_984573655.1 of Nuphar pumila. NCBI lineage: Eukaryota > Viridiplantae > Streptophyta > Magnoliopsida > Nymphaeales > Nymphaeaceae > Nuphar > Nuphar pumila. The sequence continues at coordinate 64,024,848 of NC_143249.1, forward strand.
CTATGATTTTAGCAGTGTTTTTGGATCTTTCAGGAACCCGGTTTTGCAATTTGCTCAATTCAACCATCAAATGGATTCCAAAATCCATAAAAATTGGTACCTACACTTGTTATAACTCTAATATCTAATTGGAATTATAAAAATAATTTTTTGACATTAAATTAATCCGAAAATTGTATTAAACCCTAAAAATATGCTATTTTTGACCTAATTCACCAACCAGTCTCAGTCCAAGACCTGAACCAGGGGTCAAATCCCCATGTAAATTTATGAAATTTTACAGAGACTAACTAGAAAAAAAAACAGAGATTTCCCAATTTACAGATCGGAAAAATCATCTCCGGTTAGGGAGAAACCCTTCCGGCAATCTGAGCTAAAATATATCACTTTTAACAGGGATTAAAACTGCTATTCCAGATTAAAAATACAGACATAAATAGCAATTCTAAACAAAAATCTCTGAAATTTTAGTGGTGAACATTAGACAGAAAAATAACAATACTCATTTTTTACAGATCTAAAATCGGATCTATGGTTTGGGATTTATGACTAACACAAGTCTGATTAGGGTTTTGGTAAACCCTAACGAGTTTTAACTTTAAAAACAGATTCTCTAAAAGGGGAAAAATGTTAACAGTAATAAAAAAATCCTAAAATTTCACAAAAGACATATCTACTCAATGTGAATCCATAGCACTTTACAGATCTAAAATCGGATATAAGATGAGAAAAATATCATAACAGCAAGTTACCTTCTTGATTTTAACCACGATTTTAAAGCTTTAAAAACCCGATTTGATGTCTGATTTTTTTGACAAGGTTCCCGAGATCCAAAACCTCTGATTTTTCTACAGTAACTCAATAACTCATGCATGCATCACATATAAAAAAATCAGAAATAAACAATGAGTGCTTCAATCCGAAATAACATCATCTTTACTGTTCTAAACCTAGAACACACAGAAATTTAAGAAACTTGAAAAACCATGCATTAACTAATGTAAATAAATAAAATAAACCATAAAACAGTAAATAAAAATTATTTCTATGCTATAGAACGTAAAACAAACATGAATAAACCATGAAAATAAATTAAAAACAGGGAATCAATGGCTGGAATTTGATATCACCTTTAAAACATAGATTTAACCCATTAAAAAGGGTAAATCATATATTTTATTGGTTAATAATGCAAAGAATCATGTTAAAATCAATTCTAATAGATTAAAATCCTTGTAAATCACATAAAACAGGGTTAGATCACCTTCTTGGATTATTCTTGCTGATTCTTGATGGTTCTTGAGGTGAAACCATGGTTGAATCCATGAAATAGGAGGTATTAATGGCTAAAATTGATTTAAAACTATTAAAAACATGAAATAAAAGCTAAAAATTAAACAAAATAATTACCTTGAGGTGGCTGCAATGGAGGAAGGACTGGAGAGGAGAGAGAAGCTCCAAGAATCCCAAGGAGAGCAAGTTGGAAAAATCGACCCCCCTTATGCCTCTTTTTATAATAAAAAATTAGGTTAAAAATTAAAAGAAATTGAAATTTTTTTGGACTCTCTAAGGGGGGGCGATTTTTGGGTGGAAAGACCTAACTACCCCTAGCCTAAATTATCTAAACTAATGCCTAATTAACCCCTAGACTTTCCTAAAAAATCCCCAAATGTAATGCCACTTGGCATTTTCTACATTTGGCTTTTTAAAACACCTTTAAAAACCTTTAAAAACACTAGTTTTAAAAACTAACTTTCAAAAATGAGTTTTTCAAAATGGTTTTGACTCTTCTAAACTTCTAACACTAACCAAGCCACTAACTAACCCTAGTCTAGCCCTGACTTACTCGAATATGGCGCCACCCCGAGTGGGCCCTACTTGAGTTTTTCAAAAAGCGATTTTAAAACTTGAAATTGAAGGAGTTTTCAAAAGATTTTCAAAAGTAAACTTTGAAATTAGAATTTTTGAAATGGCATAGGGTTATAACTGGGTTAGAACTCCTCTGGACATGGTGCCAATTGAGTGGGCCAACATCGAGTTTTGAAGAATTTTGAAATAAACACTGAAAATGGCTTTGAAAAGGGGTTAAAATTAATAATTGAAATTCAAGATTTTTAAAAATAGAGTTCTAATCGAACTGGAACTCCGGGTTAGAGTCCTGAACTCTTAGGACTCTGAGATTTTAGATTTTTAGAATTCAAATGGAAGAATTTTCGAAAGATTTTATCAAAATTTGATGAAATAAGTCAAAAAACACAGTCAAGGTTAGACTCCAAACTCGACCGAACTCTAAAATAGAGTCCTGAATCAACTGGACTCTGCAAAATGACCTAATTTTTGAAAACAAATGGAAATAAATAAAAATGAAAGTAAAAACAGACTCCTGACTGGATTAGAACTCTGGGACAGAGTCCTGATCGGACTGAAACTCTAGATTTTTTGGTATTTTCTGAAAAACAAATGAAAGAACTTGTCAAAACAGTGAAAACAATAAGAAATATTGAAATAAAACAGAGCTCTGATTCAACTGAGACTCTGGGGACAGAGTCCTAATTAAACTAGGACTCTTCAATTTTTGGATTTTCTAAGAAATCAAATGAGAAGATTTTGAAAAACAAGTGAAAACATGATGAAATTGAAGTTTTGGTTCAGAGTCCTGATCTAATTAGGACCCTGAGAAAGAGTCCTGATTCGATCAGAACTCTAAGAATTTTGGCTTTCTGATAAGCAAAATGATGAAATTTGGGAAAAGCTTTTGAAAACCAGTGAAAATGAAGTGAGAAAATCAATTTTGGATAGAGTCCTACTTCGATCAGGACTCTGGGGTAGAGTCCTGATTTGATCAGGACTCTGAGATAAAATCTCAGAATTTTGAAATTCTTTGATAAAAGTGTAATAGTTTTGGTAGATTGAAAGATTTCTGAAAGATTTATCTCAAAATTGAAATCAGGATCAGAGTCCTGATCCAACTAGGACTCTCTGAACAGAGTCATGTGTTGACTGAAAATCTGAGTTTCTGACTCATTTTGAAAGATTTTGAAAGATTTGATTGAAAATGGATAAAAATAGTTGTAAAAGATTAGAGTCCCAATCCAATTGAAACTCTGAAGAAGAGTCCTGATCCGATTGGACTCTTGAAGAAGAGTCCTGATCCAACTAGGACTCTGAAATTTTGGCCAAAACAGAAGATTTTGAAAGGTTCTTCTCAAAAACAGGTAAAAATGTAGTGAAAATTAGAGTTTTGATCCGACTAGGATTCTGGAAAAAGAATCCTGATCCAACTAGGACTCTAAAATTTTTGAGATTTTTGATAAATGAAGGAATCCAGAAGCGACACCACCTAAATGGGTCTCATCTGAGAATTGAAATCAATTGAAATTGAGTTTGAAATGAATACAGATCATTTTCTAAGAAAGTATTTCAAAATATAAGGTCCCGAGGGTTGGAAAATGACAGAATGTTGAATAAAAACCCAAGTTTTAAAATTGTTTTTGAAAGAAAAGTTTTAAAACTCAAATCTGGATTGAATGTTTTGAAAACAAGAGTGTTGGATCTCGAAAATGAGATGGGATGACATGCAATGCGATGAAATGATATGCAAAAATGCATGCAATGATATGCAATGACACATGAAATGTAAGTACTTGATGAGGGTGAAAATTTGGGGTGTTTACAGATGCCCCTCTTTGCTGCTAAGCCGGTTGAAAGCCGAGCTTAGTGGCAAAGAAAACATACCAAATTTGAACCATAAAAATGCCCCAGTTAGATAAATCTGACTGGGTATGAAAGAATTAATGATGATATTAGATATGAAATGGAGAATTTTATTTCGAAAGAAGTGAGATTCAGGTTTTGCCCTTAACCTGGATGGGACGGGAAATACCTCGTATGGAACGAAGCTCAGGCTTAACCCTTAACCTGACCGAGTTAAAAATGGAATACCTCATCAAAGGAGGCTCAGGTTTGTACCCTTATCCTGATTGGGCAGAAAATGGAATACCTCATCAAAGGAGGCCCAGGTTTATACCCTTAACCTGATTGGGCAGAAAATGGAATACCTCATCAAAGGAGGCCCAGGTTTATACCCTTAACCTGATTGGGCAGAAAAAATGGATGGAATCCTCGAAAGAAGAGACCGTGATGGAACCTTCGGATTTCCGCACAATGAATCCGATAGGGGTTTTGCAAAAGGAAGTAAATTGGGGTCCCTAAAGTTTGAAAAGGGATTTGATTTTGAGTGCCTCATTGCTGAGACTAATTAACTTTTGAAATTGCCTTTTGCTGGAATTGGTGGCTTAACCTCAAGCCGAAATTGGACTGTCTATGGTGGGATAGTGGGGACACAGGGAAGTGTGCGAATCTGAGAGCCCGTGCGCTCAGATTATACCAAAGAAGGGAAGGAATCTTGAAAACTCCCGTTATCAAGTCCTAAAAGGGATAACAACTGATGTCAGAATGCGCCAAAGATGAACCTCAAGCTCTCGCCTCACGTCAGGATAGCTAGAAAATATTGTCAAAATGTTGAAAATTATTGTTGATTCAAAATAATTGAAAGTGATGCACATTGTTTTGAAAGTATTCCCTCTTTTATACCTGAAGTATTACCTCCAACTGAGCTTAACTCCGTAGAATCAAGATTCGAATTCAAATTGCTTGCGATTGACTTTCTTTCAAGGAAGCTATCAATTTCCTTGATATGGACGGGAAAGAAAATATTCTTGATATTGCGAGAGCTATTGGTGAAAGAATATTGATAAAAGAATTTCACAAAATTAAAGAAGATTCTTGATAGATTTGGAAGTCTGATATCCTGGGATTCTTTTCTCATGATGATCTTTCTGCACTCTCTTTTTTTTTTTTGGAAGGGTACGTCACAAACTCCTTCATCTCAGAGATGTTCCGATCCTTCTTTTCTCTCAGGGATTATATTGACGATTATTGGCTCATTGGTTGGGAATCTCTTGATGATAGCGGGAATTAAATATCCTTTAGGGTTTGTCGGTAGGCTCATCACACTCGCCTTCATCTCGACGGTGATCTGAACTTTCCCTGGAAGGATCCGTCACAAACTCCGTCATCTTGGAGATGATCCAAATCTTCTTTGGCCCCGGGGGTCGACTCGCTTAATTCGCCTTCATCTTGACGACAATTGAGAGATCCCTTTTGCAGATATTTAATTGCAGCTTAGGTGATTGAGGAGATATGAAAATTGAGTGGATTTTTCTGTATCACCCAGGATATTTCGACTGCTTTATTTTTCAAGAAAGGTCTTTAAAAATGTGTCATTGACTGCGATCAATATCAATCACTTATGGCTTTGCAACAACATTGAGTTTTCTTTACTGGCCATATCGCGGATTTATTCTTCATCCTTTTGGTTGGACAATAGAAAGATTTTGAACTTTGAATCCTTTTTCGCGAAAGCTTTGTCCTTTCGAAAGTAATAGTGGAGGTATTCTGAAGTAATAATTTTGTGCAATAAAGATTTTTGAAATCAACAAATATTTAATGACAAATTGGCAAAATTTTCTTGAAATCCTTTTGTGAAAGCGAGCATTCGAAGCACAACGCAATGCATCCATGACAAAAATTCTCTTCTCCTTTCCCCAAAGGAGAAGATTCAGAAATTAGAATTGGGAATTACTCCTCTCTTCCCTGAAGAGGAGGTGTTTGCAAAACGAACTTTCGAAGAGAAATTAAGATTTCGTCAAAACTTCCTAACATTAGGCTTCTCTTATGGAAAGGGGGCCGGAATTAGTGAGGTTGGTAAATTGGTCATAAAGGAACGAGTTCATCACACTCTCCCTGAAAAGAGGGTCCTTCATGATGAAATGGCCTAGTCTGAAATTATGGGGCCACAAGGAAAGCAAGTCTCCGTCGAGTCTCTCCCTATAAAAAGGGTTCCTTCTGTGAAATTTGGAATTTTGTTTTGCAAACGGTTCACAAAGACACGAGTCCCTTCAAACTCTCCCTGAAAAGGGGCTAAGTGAACGAATTGGATAGCATGCGAAAAGAGTGAGCTCCCTCGAACTCTCCCTATAAAAAGGGTCTCTCGCAAGAGAAATTTTTTAGAATTGGGTATTGGGTGACCAAAAGGTCGAAATTTGGAATTTTGAATTTTAAATTTTTGAAATTGGAATTTTGCTATTTGAAATTAGAAATTGGAAGTTTGGAATTTGATATTCGGAAGTTGGAAACTAGAAATTGGGAATTTTGGAATTTGGAAATTGATATTTGGAAATTGGAAATTTGGGAATTGATTGGCTAAAAAAGCCGAAATTGTGAATTGGTTTACTGAGAATGACATGGGTTCTGTAGGGATTCGACCTACGAACTATCTATTCCATAGGGATTTAACCTAAGGATCATAGTTTAAGAAGAAATGATTCCAACTTGTGAGCTTTGAATGGACCAGGTGCTAAACTGTGTTTTTGAGGGAAGATTCGAATCAGAATTCAACTCTTCAAGGAAAACTAGATGAATTGGATTTTGAAAGACAATTCGAGTCGGAACTCGGATCTTCTATACCAACTCGCAGGATAGTTTGAGTAGAAGTTCAAACTTGTAAAGGAAAGCTAAGCGAATTGGATTTGAAAGAAAATTCAAGTCGGAACTTGGATTTTCTAGACCAACTTTGAATTGGATTTGGAAGAAGATTCGAATCAGAACTCAACTCTTCTAGACCAATTCTAGAATCTAGAGGAAAGAAAATTATACGAATTGGATTTGTAAGAAAATTCAAGTCGGAACTTGGATTTTCTAGACCAATTCTGAATTGGATTTGGAAGAAGATTCGAATCGGAACTCGACTCTTCTAGACCAATTCTAGAATCTAGAGGAAAGAAAATTATACGAATTGGATTTGTAAGAAAATTCAAGTCGGAACTTGGATTTTCTAGACCAATTCTGAATTGGATTTGGAAGAAGATTCGAATCGGAACTCGACTCTTCTAGACCAATTCAAAAATCTGGAGGAAAGAAATTATACGAATTGGATTTGTAAGAAAATTCAAGTCGGGACTTGGATTTTCTAGACCAATTCTGAATTGGATTTGGAAGAAGATTCGAATCGGAACTCGAATCTTCTAGACCAATTCAAGACATTTAAAGGAAAGAAAAGTTGATAAGTATAAAAATGACATTTGGGACTAGTTCAACTAGTACGAGCATCAGATTTTGGAAGAGTACCAATACGAGCATTGGGTTTTAAAAGGTTACCAGTACGAGCGTTGGGTTTTAAAAGGTTAGCAGTACGAGCACTGGGTTTTAAAAGATTACCAGTAAGAGCACTGGATTTTCAAAAAAGTCACCAGTACGGGCACTGGGTTTTAAATGGTTGCCAGTACGAGCACTGGGCTTTGAAAGATTACCAGTACGAGCACTGGATTTTAAATGGTTGCCAGTACGAGCACTGGGCTTTGAAATAGTCTGATCAGTGAATACTGAATTTAGAGGGTTCAACCAGTAAAAACCAGATTCAGGAAGTTCGACCAGTGAAAACTGGATTCAGGAATTTCAACCAGTGAAAACTGGATTTAGGAAGTTCAACCAGTGAAAACTGGATTTAAGAAGTTCGACCAGTGAAAACTGGATTAAGGAAGTTCGACCAGCGAAAACTGGATTCAAGAAGTTCGACTAGTAAAAACCGGATTTAAGAAGTTCGACCAGCGAAAACTGGATTCAAGAAGTTTGACTAGTAAAAACCGGATTTAGGAAGTTCGACCAGTGAAAACTGGATTCAGGAAGTTCGACCAGTAAAAACCGGATTTAGGAAGTTCGACCAGTGAAAACCGGATTTAGGAAGTTCGACCAGTGAAAACTGGATTCAGAAAGTTCGACCAGTAAAAACCGGATTTAGGAAGTTCGACCAGTGAAAACCGGATTTAGGAAGTTCGACCAGTGAAAACTGGATTCAGAAAGTTCGACCAGTGAAAACTGGATTCAGAAAGTTTGACCAGTGAAAACCGGATTTAGAAAGTTTGACCAGTGAAAACTGGATTTAGAAAGTTCGACCAGTAAAAACTGGATTCAGAAAGTTCGACCAGTGAAAACCGGATTTAGGAAGTTCGACCAGTAAAAACCAGATTCAGGAAGTTCGACCAGTAAAAACCAGATTTAGGAAGTTCGACCAGTGAAAACTGGATTTAGGAAGTTCGACCAGCGAAAACTGGATTTAAGAAGTTCGACCAGCGAAAACTGGATTTAAGAAGTAGGCTTCACCCGAAGGTTGACCGGTAAAAATGGTTTTGATAAAAACTCGACCCGAAGGACGAACTTGAAAAAGGTTGGTGTTTAGAAAGCGCTTGATGATTGCAATGTGAGATTTTCAATCTTCACCCTCATGACGACTTGGACAACTGTCGGGGTCTCAGGATTTATCCCTTATCCTGAATGGGTATTGGATTGATGCAAGTTGATGTATGCAAAAAAAAAAAAAAAATGCAAATGAATGCGTGCAAATGCAAATGAATGTAAATGGGTGCACATGTATGCAAAATGAGAGATTTGTTTGATCCTGCCTGCATACAAGATGTTTTGAAGACAATTTTTTTAAAATAATGCCCCAGTGTAATGGGGGAGTAAGATATTGGATGAAAGGATAAATAATTGATATTTGATGAGAATTCTCTGAGGATAACGAGGTAAAAACTGACAATGAGCTTCTTGGTTGATCAGAGAGGCACTTTGAAAAAGGTTACCCCTTATAAGAAGACATTTAAACATTTGCAAATGAGGAATATAAAAGATGACGCCAGGCCATAAGAAAGATTGACAAATTTAATAATGCATTGAAGAAGGAAATAACAAATTGATAGAAGAACTGGGACTACATTGTCCCTTCAAAACGACAAAATGATGAAAGTGACCTAGTCTCGACATTGTCAATTTTTAGAAAACTTGCTCAGGATGGTCGACTGGTATTTTCCTCATCTTCAATAAGGATATTCTTGTCGATGCAATCTTGAATGATATTCTTCAGGATGAAACAATTCTCAGTGTCATGTCCCACTGCCCGATGAAATTTGCAAAATTTTCCTTTGAATCTGCCCATGATTGTTGCGGGATCAGCTGCTTTAGGTAAACGGATCATATCTTTCGCGAGCATGTATTCCAAAACACTCTCTAGTGTCTGGTCCAAAGGGGTGAACTTTCGATCCGTACTCCAATCCTTGCGCTTTGGCTTTTCTTGATCTTTCTCTTTATGCTGAGGACTAGATTGAAGAGGCCTATCATTGTTGGAGAACTTTCATTTTTGGCCCTTGGATCCATCTGAATAGTGATCATGATTCTTCTTATTGCTTTTGCTATCATTGGCAGAAAGAGTGAAATGAGCCTTCAGAAATCTTACTGTATCTTTTGCGAGCATGTATTCCAAAAAGCTTTCAAATATTTGATCCAAAGGGGCCATCTTGCGGTCCTGATTTCGATCATCATGTTGTACCTCTTGCCGAGTGCTTGATTTCTGCTGAGACTTAGCAAAGACAGTCGACTGGTATTCTTTCTCACCCTTAACAAAGAAATTCTTGTCGATATAATCTTGGACGATATTCTTAAAGACAAAACAATGTTCAGTATTGTGCCCCGTTGTTTGGTGGAATTTGCAGAAGCGGTCTTTCCATTTCCCTAGGGCGACCAGAGGATTAACAATTCTTTGAAGCTTAACCATTCCTTTGCTCAGCATGTATTTAAGGACCTCTTCGAGGGGCTGATCTAGAGGAGTGAATTCGCGATCGTAACCCCAACCGTCATGCTTTTTCTTCTCTTTCTGTTGACTCAATTTTTCACTCTGCTTTAAAGATTTCTCTTTTTGACTTGTATGATTGCTTTTGTTATTTTTGCAATCACTGCGATTGGCATCAACGAAGAAGATGAGTTTTGTCTTCTTTTCTGAATCTTGATTATTCTTGACGGAGGTGATGCCATCATGAAAATCTTTGTTCCTGAAGACCTTCTTTCCCTTGTCATGAGCTTGCAAATCTTTAATCATCTTGGCCATTTCCTTCAGCTGTATTTGGACTGGATCATCCATTGCTTGATCTTTCGATTTATAGGTTGTCCCTTGTCTATGAGAGGATCTTTGAAGTGCTTGCCAGACTTCATACTCTTCATCAGTGCCAACTACTGATTCTGATTCATCAGATGTATCCTCGTGTTGGATATGTTTCTTGGATAGTTTTAAAACTTTCTTGGTTGACCGGCCTTTTGCCCTCTGCTTGACCTGGATCTTTTCTGTACTAGCTTCAGCTTGTTCTGCCAACATTTTGGTCATCACCTCTTTGAACATAGATATATCTTAGGATCAACATCATCCTCTGCTTGCTGACCCTGGCTTCTGACTGATCGGGATGAGTCCATTTCCTCTTCTGAAGTGACTGAGTATGCAACGCCTTCAACTGATGAGGTTTTCTTTTCGGACCTTGTATGAACCATCGAGTATCACGAGTATTCTTTTAGATGTTGTTGATGTTCTCTGTAAGGTAGAACTGATGGTTAGGCTTTTGAAGGAAATTTGGTTGGAGAAGAATATTTGTTGAGAATTTTGGTAGACAATTGAAATAATATCTCATTACTAGGGATTGAGTCGTCACTGGAGTTTACGACAATTGCGCTGCTATTCTTTGCAAAATAAACAACTGAGAATATGCCTTATTACCTAGGCGAGGTCGTCAAACCAAAGTGAAATGAAGATTAAAGGAACTTTATCGAAAATATGATTTTAATAATACACTTGACAGAGGGGAGGGGGACAGACAATTTTCCACCACTCCGGATAATCAGAAGACACTCGGGGACCAGGAAAAATAGTGAGAGTGACAAAAGAATCTCAGCCATGTCTGGCAGAATGATATGTTCCGGACCACTGATCTGATGTGAGATCGAACTCTGGCAAGACCCCCGATAGTGGAAAATCTCTACACGTTTTTGTCTCTGAGAGAACTGTCTGACACACCGCTCTGGATGGTAGTATGCGCAGAAGAATGGACCAAGTAGCCTGAACCGCTTGCCGTATGCATAAGTGTATCTAGGAGGTGATTCCTGACGATCAAAGTAATCCCATACGACTTCTTCCTCCTGAAGGTTGTCGATCAAGAACCGGTATCGCGCAACTGGCAAAAGCTTTTTTCTATTGTATCTGAATGAACTGGCTCGGACTGGCACATGCCGGAGGAACCAAGACTGCAAGGCATAGGTGCATCCTTCGACTAGGATCGACTCTCCGAGTGTGAAACGGGTCAACCCTCGGTATAGAAAAGCGAGTGCGGCCATGGCTATCGAGAGGCTGCTGGTCTGTCGACTTCTCCACCTCCTTAAAAGCTGAACTATTCTGATATCCATATAATTCCGTCCATCGGGAAAGAAAGTCAATCCTACCGTGCACAGAACCATCGCATGCTGAATTCTTTCTCGAGCTGTTCGAGATAAGGAACTAACTTCCACAAATGTCCCATACTGTTTATAGATTTCGAGCAGACTCACATATTCATTTCCATCTTCTTCGATCAAAGACCAACACTTACGTCCTGTCATGCGGGCTAAAGCATCCTTAGGGTCCAGACCCTTGACATTAATCAGAAATTGTTTCTCCAACGGATCTTCAGGCTGACCAGCTGGCTCAGGTAATCCCATAATCTTTGAAAATTCATCTATAAGTATTGTCATCTCGCCCCATGGGAACCAGAAAGTAGAAGTGCTCGGATTCCACCGTTCTGCTAGTGCATGGATCAAATTGTCGTTGACTGTCTGCTTTCCCACTGCGGACGCCAGTTCTAACCCACAATCATCCAGATGGTCCGGAAACATACGAGAGAAGTTCTTGAGCCAGGAATACCACCGAGGAATGAAGGATCCGGTGCTGAGGACTCGATGCTCGGGAAGACTTTGTCGCACCTCGTAGGAGATGTGACCCTCAGGAAAGACTGAATCAAGCTGATTGGATGCCATCAGACTGGAAAACATGAAAATTTGGAGTAAGACTTGGGAAAATATAGAGATTTTGAAAAAAATGCAGGCAGGATAAAATGAAGTAGGAAATTCGAGATCCAGAAGAACGAAAGAATGAAAATCACATGGAGTTTTGAAGAAAATAGAGGAATTTCATGAAAATCGTCCAGGGTTTAATACTTCATAAAATGGAGTATTTGAAAATCGTCCAGGGTTTAAAACATGGACAGTACATGGACATAGATTGGGGAATTTTGAAAAATCGTCCAGTATTTTTAGAAAATTGGGAAAATATGAAAAATAAAAAGAAATGACTATAACACATTCTGCACAAACAAGTATGTACATACAACATTCCCTAAAAGCTGACTTTAGATGCACAAATTTTGAAATAGCTGTAGGACCTTAATCCTAACTCTAAGGTTCAGATCAACTGTATCCGATCCAGTTATGCCTATATACTCAAGCCAAGGCTTGATGTATGTGGCATAAAATCAAATTCTCCGGTTCTATGTTCAAGTTTTCCAACATCCTTGAGCACCTGCCGATATACGTTGGACTATGGCCCTTGGTACGTGGCAGGGGGGTTTTCACCCAAATAGGTGGCCCAGTTGTGAGGCTCTGTCCCGAACTATGGTTCTGGAAGAGAGCCCAGCAACGTGAAGACCAGGACAATATAGGTGGGGTGGTTTTTGAAAAATATGAGCACATGCAAGCAAATAGAAGGCTCTAAGTCCTAAAGAGATAGATTTTGAAAAATTTGAAGAAGCAAACATTGTTTTCATACAATTCCTAAATTGAGGAGTGTTGTATTAGACCTAAGTCTATGTGAGCATGAATAATTCTCCTCAATATGGTCCTACCAAACCATACCTAGTCTACATGCATTCCATGTCAGCTGGGTTCAAGTCTAGGCTCCTAGGTTCACATGATATCATAAAGCAAAGCTGACATTCCATGGAAATCGATTTTGACAATTTGAACTAAGTAGAGCATTAGATTGATCAGGCAAAGACAGGTCCCATCACGGTCGCCAAACCTGTTATCATCGCAAAATTTTTACTTTTTTGCGATTCAAACTGACCTTTGAAAAAGATTTTGAAAATAACTCGCCTCCATTTTTAAAATGCGGGATTATTCCGAAGAATGGGACTCGCCTGTCGGTACGAGGTTCAACCGTTCCTGCCACCTTTAACAGGGGTAATTGAACCAAGGATCAATCTTATGCTCTACTCTATTCAACTTGTCTAAATCATATTCTAATTTCTAAATGCACATAGAATCAGGCATGTGCTATGAATTTTCAGAAAATGCACATTTTGAAAACATGATGTTTGCTTTGAAATATTTAGAAAATGTAAATCTTGGAAAATCGTGAATTGGGATTTGAAATGTACTTCTGAGAGAAATAAAAATCGATTTTGAGGAATCCTTGACATTTGGTGAAAATCGATTCTGAGAAACTTGGTTTCTCTGAATTCAAACTTTGAACTTGAAAATATAACTTGAAATTTTGAATTTTGAACTTGAGAAATACTTGAAACATACTTTGAGATTTTCATATTCTGAGAAAATCGATTTCTCCATATGACTTAGAAAATTTTGAGAAAATGAAATTCTTTGAATTGAGATTGGAATTGGCAAATGCATGAAATGAATGAATATGGATTTAAGGAATTGAGAAATACTTTTTGTATTTTTTTGAGAAATGCAGTGCATTTTGAAGTTAGCCTAAGAGTGTAGGCTGAATGTGGCTAATGTGAAGATCATAAATCTAAGTATCATTCGTATTCTGACTATGGCCATAAATACAAATTCCACCAAGTTTATAAACTTCATAGAAGCTAGTGCATGTGCCATTCGTGTAGACCATGGTGAGTTTGAATATGCATGAATCATCATCCATCACACATTAACATTATTTTAAAAAAAATAAACTATATGCAATGCAACCTAAGCTAAGCAGGAAATGTAAATTCTTATTCCAAAGTTTAATTACATCACTATTGAAATTTAAATACATGAAATTAAAATCTTCAATGTACCTGCAAAACTAGAAAGTTAGGTTAATGAAAATATGTTGGCTTTTCTAGATTTATCCAGTAATATCTAGAAATTACTGGATTTTGCTAGATATAAGCCTTTTCCTTGATTTCCTTAAATAAAAATGATAAAGTATGAAATAAAATGGAATAAATAAGGAAGATAAGATATGAAATTTCGAAATTGGGGTCCAAATGACCAAAATACCCCTAATAACAAGACTATGGCCTTGAAATTAGGGTTTTTTTAGAAAGATATTTGGATAAAATGCAAGTTTTGAAATTTGAATGGAATAAGCTAAGCTAAATATGATGTGACATGATTAAAAATATGGAAATTAGGGTTAAGGATTTCGAAATTGAGGTCAAATGACCAAATTGCCCCTGATAGCAAGACTATGGCCTTGAAATCAGGGTTTTTAGAAAGAGATTTTGGTAAAAATTTAGGTTTTATGCACTAAATGAAATCAAATGAGCACAAAATTAAACCTAAAGCATCCTAATATGATTATGAACATGATTAAACCCTAAAAATATATGCTTATGCACGAAAATCCAAGAATATCACAAAAACTATGATTTTAGCAGTGTTTTTGGATCTTTCAGGAACCCGGTTTTGCAATTTGCTCAATTCAACCATCAAATGGATTCCAAAATCCATAAAAATTGGTACCTACACTTGTTATAACTCTAATATCTAATTGGAATTATAAAAATAATTTTTTGACATTAAATTAATCCGAAAATTGTATTAAACCCTAAAAATATGCTATTTTTGACCTAATTCACCAACCAGTCTCAGTCCAAGACCTGAACCAGGGGTCAAATCCCCATGTAAATTTATGAAATTTTACAGAGACTAACTAGAAAAAAAAACAGAGATTTCCCAATTTACAGATCGGAAAAATCATCTCCGGTTAGGGAGAAACCTGTCCGGCAATCTGAGCTAAAATATATCACTTTTAACAGGGATTAAAACAGTTATTCCAGATTAAAAATACAGACATAAATAGCAATTCTAAACAAAAATCTCTGAAATTTTAGTGGTGAACATTAGACAGAAAAATAACAATACTCATTTTTTACAGATCTAAAATCGGATCTATGGTTTGGGATTTATGACTAACACAAGTCTGATTAGGGTTTTGGTAAACCCTAACGAGTTTTAACTTTAAAAACAGATTCTCTAAAAGGGGAAAAATACTAAACAGTAATAAAAAAATCCTAAAATTTCACAAAAGACATATCTACTCAATGTGAATCCATAGCACTTTACAGATCTAAAATCGGATATAAGATGAGAAAAATATCATAACAGCAAGTTACCTTCTTGATTTTAACCACGATTTTAAAGCTTTAAAAACCCGATTTGATGTCTGATTTTTTTGACAAGGTTCCCGAGATCCAAAACCTCTGATTTTTCTACAGTAACTCAATAACTCATGCATGCATCACATATAAAAAAATCAGAAATAAACAATGAGTGCTTCAATCCGAAATAACATCATCTTTACTGTTCTAAACCTAGAACACACAGAAATTTAAGAAACTTGAAAAACCATGCATTAACTAATGTAAATAAATAAAATAAACCATAAAACAGTAAATAAAAATTATTTCTATGCTATAGAACGTAAAACAAACATGAATAAACCATGAAAATAAATTAAAAACAGGGAATCAATGGCTGGAATTTGATATCACCTTTAAAACATAGATTTAACCCATTAAAAAGGGTAAATCATATATTTTATTGGTTAATAATGCAAAGAATCATGTTAAAATCAATTCTAATAGATTAAAATCCCTGTAAATCACATAAAACAGGGTTAGATCACCTTCTTGGATTGTTCTTGCTGATTCTTGATGGTTCTTGAGGTGAAACCATGGTTGAATCCATGAAATAGGAGGTATTAATGGCTAAAATTGATTTAAAACTATTAAAAACATGAAATAAAAGCTAAAAATTAAACAAAATAATTACCTTGAGGTGGCTGCAATGGAGGAAGGACTGGAGAGGAGAGAGAAGCTCCAAGAATCCCAAGGAGAGCAAGTTGGAAAAATCGACCCCCCTTATGCCTCTTTTTATAATAAAAAATTAGGTTAAAAATTAAAAGAAATTGAAATTTTTTTGGACTCTCTAAGGGGGGGCGATTTTTGGGTGGAAAGACCTAACTACCCCTAGCCTAAATTATCTAAACTAATGCCTAATTAACCCCTAGACTTTCCTAAAAAATCCCCAAATGTAATGCCACTTGGCATTTTCTACATTTGGCTTTTTAAAACACCTTTAAAAACCTTTAAAAACACTAGTTTTAAAAACTAACTTTCAAAAATGAGTTTTTCAAAATGGTTTTGACTCTTCTAAACTTCTAACACTAACCAAGACACTAACTAACCCTAGTCTAGCCCTGACTTACTCGAATATGGCGCCACCCCGAGTGGGCCCTACTTGAGTTTTTCAAAAAGCGATTTTAAAACTTGAAATTGAAGGAGTTTTCAAAAGATTTTCAAAAGTAAACTTTGAAATTAGAATTTTTGAAATGGCATAGGGTTATAACTGGGTTAGAACTCCTCTGGACATGGTGCCAATTGAGTGGGCCAACATCGAGTTTTGAAGAATTTTGAAATAAACACTGAAAATGGCTTTGAAAAGGGGTTAAAATTAATAATTGAAATTCAAGATTTTTAAAAATAGAGTTCTAATCGAACTGGAACTCCGGGTTAGAGTCCTGAACTCTTAGGACTCTGAGATTTTAGATTTTTAGAATTCAAATGGAAGAATTTTCGAAAGATTTTATCAAAATTTGATGAAATAAGTCAAAAAACACAGTCAAGGTTAGACTCCTAACTCGACCGAACTCTAAAATAGAGTCCTGAATCAACTGGACTCTGCAAAATGACCTAATTTTTGAAAACAAATGGAAATAAATAAAAATGAAAGTAAAAACAGACTCCTGACTGGATTAGAACTCTGGGACAGAGTCCTGATCGGACTGAAACTCTAGATTTTTGGTATTTTCTGAAAAACAAATGAAAGAACTTGTCAAAACAGTGAAAACAATAAGAAATATTGAAATAAAACAGAGCTCTGATTCAACTGAGACTCTGGGGACAGAGTCCTAATTAAACTAGGACTCTCCAATTTTTGGATTTTTTCAGAAATCAAATGAGAAGATTTTGAAAAACAAGTGAAAACATGATGAAATTGAAGTTTTGGTTCAGAGTCCTGATCTAATTAGGACCCTGAGAAAGAGTCCTGATTCGATCAGAACTCTAAGAATTTTGGCTTTCTGATAAGCAAAATGATGAAATTTGGGCAAAGCTTTTGAAAACCAGTGAAAATGAAGTGAGAAAATCAATTTTGGATAGAGTCCTACTTCGATCAGGACTCTAGGGCAGAGTCCTGATTTGATCAGGACTCTGAGATAAAATCTCAGAATTTTGAAATTCTTTGATAAAAGTGTAATAGTTTTAGTAGATTGAAAGATTTCTGAAAGATTTATCTCAAAATTGAAATCAGGATCAGAGTCCTGATCCAACTAGGACTCTCTGAACAGAGTCCTGTGTTGACTGAAAATCTGAGTTTCTGACTCATTTTGAAAGATTTTGAAAGATTTGATTGAAAATGGATAAAAATAGTTGTAAAAGATTAGAGTCCCAGTCCAATTGAAACTCTGAAGAAGAGTCCTGATCCGACTGGACTCTTGAAGAAGAGTCCTGATCCAACTAGGACTCTGAAATTTTGGCCAAAACAGAAGATTTTGAAAGGTTCTTCTCAAAAACAGGTAAAAAGGTAGTGAAAATTAGAGTTTTGATCCGACTAGGATTCTGGAAAAAGAATCCTGATCCAACTAGGACTCTAAAATTTTTGAGATTTTTGATAAATGAAGGAATCCAGAAGCGACACCACCTAAATGGGTCTCATCTGAGAATTGAAATCAATTGAAATTGAGTTTGAAATGAATCCAGATCGTTTTCTAAGAAAGTATTTCAAAATATAAGGTCCCGAGGGTTGGAAAATGACAGAATGTTGAATAAAAACCCAAGTTTTAAAATTGTTTTTGAAAGAAAAGTTTTAAAACTCAAATCTGGATTGAATGTTTTGAAAACAAGAGTGTTGGATCTCGAAAATGATATGGGATGACATGCAATGCTATGCAATGCGATGAAATGATATGCAAAAATGCATGCAATGATATGCAATGACACATGAAATGTAAGTACTTGATGAGGGTGAAAATTTGGGGTGTTTACATGTGCTCATCAGGAAAATCATCCTCTGCTTTAATCTCTTCAGTCAGGGGGAAGTCTGCCAACTGATCTGCGATCGCTTGGCCTTTAATCGACTTTTGAGAAACATACTCCAAGTCATATTGCATCAGAAGGACTTGCCATTTCGCGATCCGTCCGGTAAGAAACGGTTGTTCAAGAATATATCTGAGAGGATTAAACTTTGACAGAAATTTGATTTCAGAAGCCAACAAGTAATGTCTTAGATTCTGGCACATCCAGACCAAAGCTAGACAGGTTTTCTCCATCTGAGAATACTTCTTTTCATAATCAATGAAAGTTTTGCTCACATAGTAGATGGCGTGTTCTATCAGGCTGCCTTCTTCATACTGCGCGAGAAATCCGCCACAGGCATTCTGATTGACAGAAATATATAGTAGGAGTGGCTTTCCCAACTTAGGCGGCTTCAAAACTGGTGGATTAAGGAGATATTGCTTGATGCGCTCAAACGAGAGCTGACATTCTGATCCCCATTCAAATTTAACTCCTTTTCTTAGCAAATGGTTGAAAGGCTCGCATCTCATGGCCAGATTAGAGATGAATCTGCGAATAGACTGAATACGCCCTTGAAGGCTTCGCAGTTCTCTGAGATTAGTTGGAGGCGGCATATCAATGATGGCTTTTGCCTTGGCCGGATCCACCTTGATTCCTTTCTTGCTGATAATGAAGCCGAGTAATTTGCCCGACTCCACTCCAAAAACACATTTCTGAGGGTTAAGTCTTAATTTGTAAAGAATAAGTCTTTCAAAAACTTGACTAAGAGCATCGAGATGATCCTCTTCTTCTTTAGACTTAACCAAAATGTCATCCACATATGCATTCATATTCTTGTGCATTTGATCGTGGAAAATAACAGCCATTGCCCTTTGATAGGTTGCTCCGGCATTTTTGAGCCCAAATGGCATGACTGTATAGCAAAAGGTACCCCATGGTGTAGTAAATGAAGTCTTGGACTGATCACGAACGGCCAGCTTGATCTGATTATAGCCTGAATATCCGTCCATAAAAGAAAACATGGCATGACCTGCAGTGCTATCGATCAATAGGTCAATATTAGGAAGTGGATAATCATCTTTCGGGGTGGCCTTATTGAGATCCCTGAAATCGATGCAAATCTGAACCTTTCCGTTCTTTTTAAGGACAGCCACGATGTTTGCCAACCAATCTGGATAATCAATGGCTCGGATGAAGCCTGCTTTCAATAAATCTTCAAGTCCTTCCTTGACTTGCTGCTCAATTCGAGGGTCTAACTTCCTCAGTTTCTGCTTGATTGGTCTGGCTTCTGGTTTCAACTTGAGTCGATGCTCAACCAGCTTGATATCCAATCCTGGCATATCTTCATAAGTCCAGGCAAATACTTCCTGATGCTTCTTAAGGAATTGGATGAGTCTTGCTTTTTCAATTTCGCTTAGACTCGACCCGATTTTGAGAATTTTCGGATCATCTTCCGACCCAATGTTGATATCCTCAGTTGGATCTTGAACCAACGACGATGGTTCATCTTGCTTCTGAATGTGAGCAAATTCTGGCAATTCCTGAATGGTGGAATCAAATTCGGCTGGCTCTTCAGTCTGTTCTGCTGCCTGACTGACTTCTGCTCTGTCTTTCATCTCAGGAAACCTTGCCAATTTTAGATACTTGGGATTGATAACAAATCTTGTCATTGATTCAGGAGTTAATAGTCCTGAAAATGTAAGAAAGGTTGTTTAAGAGAAAGTACGAGCCAAATCAAATTTTTGTATAAAGAAAAGAACAATGACATAGACAAAGCATAAGAAGGAATGATAAATGCCTGAATATGAGGAAAAAGATTGATCTTTCATTGATTGAAGCAAAGTATTTACAAGACATTGACAAAAGATGGGACTGTATTGTCCCTACAAGATGTAAACAAAGAAATGAGAGCAGAAAAGCAGGAAAACTGAGGCATCATCTTTTTATTGGCTTCCTCTAACAAAAATGGTCTTCTTACTGGAATCCTGGCCGGTGAACCCCAACCCTGAACTGTTTGAGTGCTGAACTGGAATGATGGGCTCTATCATGCCGTCTCCATCCTTCCCCATGCCTCGGAATGGTTGATATCCGTGTTTGATCAACAGATCAAATCCCTTTCTTGCTTTGGAGAACTGAGGGAATAAAGGATAATCTTTGAAGGAGGCGTAATCAATGCGTCCTCCTAACTTGAAGAAACAAGGTCCCTGCCATTGGACCGTAGCTGCAACATTCTCCTCTTCCATGACATCTTTCAGTTTCAGCATCTCTAGACTGTCACTGAGATTGATCTCATCCGCTTCTCGGATGCTTGGAATATCAGCTGTGAATGTTGGACGAGGAATCATAGGCTGTGGCAGCCTTTCTTCAGGATCTTCGCCCAAAATGGTAGTGATCATTCCACCCTTGGACCACTTGATGCACTGGTGGAGAGTTGATGGAACGGCATTGGCATTGTGGATCCATGTTCGTCCCAACAACAGATTGTAAGTTGGCGGTACATTGACGACATGGAATAGCACCGTGTGTACTGAGTAGTTAATAAAAATTTCCAGGAAGATCTTGCCGTTGGCAGTCTGCCCGTGATTATCAAAGCCGTAGATGGTGATGGGATCAGGCACATACTCTTCTTCCTTCAATCCCAAGGCTTTTGCTGTCATTTCTGGGCAAATATTTAAACTGCTGCCCCCGTCAACAAGTACGTGCGGGACAGTCATGCCCCTGATCCTGACTACGATGTACAGTGCATTGTTGTGGAATGAATGAGGCTTAGGCAAATCCTCATCAGAGAAGGTAATAGGCGCGTTGGTCATTGCCTGATTTACTATTTGTGCCAAATCTTCGGGCATGGTGTTCGGCTTTACCTTGATCTTTCTTAATAGATCATCCAACTTTTCCTGATGCTTGGGAGAATCATGAGTTAATTCGAAGATGGAAATATTGGAGAGTGCCGTAATTGGCTTCTGGAAATCATCAGCCTGTTTCTCTGCTGCTTTAGAGGTTTCTGCCTTCTCTGTGCAGGCTTCTTTCTTAAGAAAGCTCTTTGGGAAGATTAGAATTCTTTCATCCTTGACTGGTACACTTACTTGGTCAAGAAGTGAGAAGATATCCATTTTCTGAGACATAGGCTGATCCTGATGTAGAACCATTACCTGATGCTGGAGTTTTAGCTCTTCACTAGAGCACGGATGTATATGACTCTGTGGAAGGAAAGAGTATTCTGAGATGGTTGATGCTGAATGCTTTGGGAATGGAGCAGATAAAATTTCCATTTTGCCCTCATCTTCATCTTCTATGAGGATGCTTTTGTCGATACAGTCCTGGACCAAATGCTTCAAGACGAAGCAGTGCTCAGTATCATGCCCCATGGCTTTATGAAATTTGCAGTACTGCTCTCTGTATTTCCCCATGAATACTGGAGGGTCTGCAATTTGGAGCAACTTCACCATCCCATGGGACAGCAGGTATTCCAGCACTTTCTCCAGAGGCTGGTCCAAAGGAGTGAACTTCCTATCCTTGCTCCAATTGATGTGTTTTGGTTTTTCTTGAAAGTCCCTTTTTTGTTGAGGACCGGTTGGGAGAGACTTGTCATTGTTTTTGAAGAACTTCCCCTTTCTGCCTCTGTTCTGCTCGGGCCTCGTGCCACCGCCGCTGTCATTCTTACTGCTACTGCCCTGATGGTCTTCGGGGATATCAGCTGAGTAGGTAAAATGGGCCTTTTCTTTGGGTCTAGGATGTTCTTGGCCGAAGAAACACCTTCATACATCCCATTTTCTACCCCCATTTCGAGTCATTCTGCTCGCTCCGTTAGTTCGATGAAGGATTTGGAGGGATAAGGAAAAAGGAGACTTTTTAGAGGCTGACAAAAATTGTTAAGGATGACCTGGAGGGCATGCTCCTCAGAAATGGGATTCCTCATCTTATTGCAAATGCTCCTCCACTTATGGATGAAATCCCTGGCCTTCTCATTGGGCTCCTGTTTGAGGTTGCATAAGTGGTTCAGGGTAGGCAGAGCCTCTGTGTTGAACAGGAAGCGTTCAACAAACATATTAACAACTTTGTCGAAATCCCTCAATTCGATGGGATTGACGTGTTCAACGTACCACTTCGCTGCTATCCCGTCCAGGCTGCGGGGAAAACAAAGGAAAAGGGCGCAGTTATCTTCACTGAACCGGGCACATTCTGCGAAAAACATTGCAAGATGGGCTTTTGGATCGCCGGTTCCATCAAAATTGATGAATTTCTGGGGGAGGTTCTCCAGATCCTTGTCTCCTTCTAAGCCGAGATAGAAGTCCTGCCTGGTGTATGACCTCTTTCCTTTGTCACGGATTTGCAGGTCCTTGACTATCTTGGTCAAAGCTTGAATTGAATCCTCTGCGGGGGCCCCATACTTGGGCTTGTTTACTGACACTGGCTCTTCCACTGGCCTCTTCGACTACCGCAGGTGCTTCGGAATGTAGATCAACTACTCTTCTTCTTCAGAGACTTCTCCTGCTGACCCGGAATCCTCAGAAGTATTGTCACGTTGTTTCTTCTGCTTGCTGATCCTAACGGGCTTTTTCATGGGCCTTTTTTTAGCTTTACTTTTAGAAGCTGCCTTCTTGGGAGCAGCTTTGGCCTGCTCAGCCATCATCTTAGTCATCATTTTTTGAAAAACCCGGTACATGGCTGGATCAACATCGCTCTCATCCCCCGAGTCATGCCTTTGGGAATTTCTGGGAGAATTCACCTCCTCTGGTTCGCTGTCACTGTGCTGTTGAGCAGCCTGCTTACCAGTCCTTGTCTGAACCATTTTCAGATGCCAAAGTTTTCCTGTAGAAATATGGGAATGGTTAGAGTATGGAGGAGATTTTTCTGAAAATTATAACTTTTTGAAGAAAAAGAATGAAGGATTTCGGTAGACAATTTCAAGAGATTATCCCCATTACCCGGGATTGGGTCATCACACGCTTTGTGATAATTGTGTTACCATTTGGTGATAACAGAGAAATATGCCTTGTTACCTAGGCGAGGTCGTCAACCATGAGAAAATATTTTTGAAGACAAGGTAGGAGGAATGTCCCATTTACCCGGGATGAGGTCGTCACCAAAAATTTGTGACTATTTGTGCTATAAACAAAAATACAAGAAATAAAATTTTGGCCAAAAAGTAATTTTTATTGATTTTAACATTCAAAGACAAAGAGAGGGTGGGCAGACAGTTTGCCACCACTCTCAATATTCAGATGATACATTTGGTCCAGGAAATACAGACAGAGAAATAAAGGAGTCCCAGGTATATTTAGCGACATGATATGCCCCAGACCACTGATCCGACTGCAGGTTGAATTCTGGCACGTTGCCTGTCGGGAAGCGGGTGTTGGCACGAACCTGCCGCTGCGAAAACTGCCTCAGACATCGTTCTGGTTGATAATCAACACAAAAGAAAGGGCCCATCAACTTGTAGCGCTTGTCACGTGCATAAGTGTATCGAGGAACAGTCTCCCTTCTGTCAAAGAAATCCCAAGTAATCTCCTCCTGATGCAGCTTCTCAATCAGGTCTCGGCATTGGATGACTGTCTTTGGCTGCTTACTGTTGAACCTGAAAGAACTGGCCTTCGAGGGAACGTGTCGCAGGAACCACGACTGCAGGGCGTAAGTGCACCCTTCTACCAAAATGGTCTGTCCGAGGGCAAATCGAGTCAAGCCTTTGTAAAGGAAGGCTAATGCGGCCATGGAAACTGAAAGTTGGCGGGTCTGTTTATTTCTCCATCTTCGAAAGAGCTGGGCAACTCTGATATCTATGAAATTTTGACCATCTTGGAAGAAAGCTAACCCCACAGTGCACAGGATCATGGCATGTTGAATTATATCTTTCGCTGCTCGAGACAGAGTGTCAACCTCTTCGTAGGCCCCGTACTTGCAATATAGTTCAAACAGGTCGATAAATTGATTCCCATCAATCTCCATGAGAGGCCAGGATCTGCTTCCTGTTGCTCTGGCCAAGGCTTCTCAAGCATCTACCCCTTTGATGTTGATCAAAAACTACTGCTCGACAGGATCATCTGGCTGACCGGCTGGTTCGGGCAATCCCATAATATCAATGAACTCATCCATCAATAGAGTCATCTCTCCCCAAGGAAACCAGAATGTGCAGGTACGTGGATTCCATCGTTCGGCCATAGCTTGAATCAGAGCTCCGTTGATGGTTCGCTTGCCTACCGCTGATGCCATCTTCAACCCACAATCATCCAAGTGGTCTGGGAACATACGTGAGAAGGTGGTGAACCAAGAATAATACCACCGAGGGAAGAAAGGACGAGACTGGATGACCCGCTGATTCGGGGATCCATCCTGAATCTGATAGAAGACATGATCTCGGGGAAAGACAACATCGAGAGAATCAGACGCCATTGAAATGATACTGGGGTAAAGAAGAAAATAAGGAGAATTAGATAGAATGCAGGACTTATGGATAGACCCTTGAAGAATCAAACCTGGAGATTTTAAAAGTTTGAGAAAATTTTTTTAAAGAAACTTTCCAGGGTTTTGAAGTAAATTTGATCTAAAAGAGAAAAGAAATGTAGGTAGATAGAAATATACACCTGGGGTTTTTGAAAATAAGGGTAAGTTTTGAATAATACACCCAGGGTTTTTGAAAAAAAGGTTTGATACATATATATGAGAGAATAAGAGCATTATCATACAACTAAAGCTGCACAAACAAGGATGCGCATACAGCACTCTCTAAAGGCCGACTCTAAATGCAATATTTGAAATGGCTTGTAGGACCTTAATCCTAACTCTAGGGTTCAAATCATCTAATTCCAATCAAGATATGCCAATATACCCAAGCCGAAGCTCGAAGTACGTGGCATAGAAGTATTTCTCCGGTTCTAAGGTAATGGCTTCCCAACATCCTTGAGCACCTACCGATATACCTCGGACTATGGCCCTTAGTTACGTGGTAGGGGGGCGCGAACCCAAATAAGTGGTCCAGTTGTGAGGCTCTCTCCCGAACTATGGTTTAGTGAGACAGCCCAGCAACATGAAGACCGGGACAATATAGGTAAGGAATTTTTCAAAAAATGCTCAACATGCAAGAAATCAGATGGCTCTAATGCAAGTCCTAAAGAGATAGATTTAAAGTGAAAAGAAGCATACACTTGCATACATTGTTTGCATTCAATCCCTAAAAATTGAGGAGAGTTGTATTTCAAACCTAAGTCTAATGTGAGCATGGAATAATCTCCTCAATATGGTCCTACCAAACCATACTTAAATCCTATATGCAATGATGTCAGCTTTAGGACAAAATCTAGGCTCCTAAGGTTTGCATGGAAATGAAGCTGACATATATAAAAAAAACTTAGAAAATATCAAAGCAAAGGAAAAAGGCATAATTCGACCGGACGGAGACGGGTCCCATCACGGTCGCCAAATCTGTGATCATCGCAAAAATTTTTCCTCTCTCGTAATATTCTCTCTCTTCCTTCTCTTTTCCTTTCTAACCTCTATTTTCCTCCTTTTTGAAGGGAGAAAAATAAAAGAGAGAAAAGAAGGGAGAAGAGAAAAAGAAAGAAGTGAAGAGAAGAGAAATTCTTTTGCGGGTCTCACTTGACCTTAATTTTGAAAATATTTGAAATAACTCGCCTCCGTTTTTGAAATATTTGCGGGAAAACTGGGAGACGGGATCCGCTCGTCGGTACGAGGTTCGACCGTTCCTGGCGCCTTTACCAGGGGTAATCGAACCAAGGGTCAAATTAATGCCTTTTGCTTTGCTAAGAAATTATCTAAGAAATCATTCTAAGTCTAGATGCACAAAGAATCATGCTTGTGCAAATGCAATGATGTATGCTCTTTTTGAAATGTTTTTGAAGAATTCCCAAGTGTTTCTGAGGTGAATCTGATAAAGTGAAGAAATGATTTTAGAACTTAGGATTAAAGTTCTAAGTTTTTAGAATAATCAAGAGCTTGGGAATATGAATCTGGATTTGAAAAATGATCTTTGAAACTTTGAGATAAAAGGAATTTTCAAAGTCATAAATAAACTTTGAATCAGAATAGAAATGAAAATGGAATTGAATCACGAGAAAAGGTGAAATTTGGGAAATTTGAATAAAATTGAGAAATGGAATTGATTTTTAGAAGTTTGGATTTTCAAGATGAAATCTGAATCTAAGATCTGGACTCTGAATAGAGTTCAAAGCTGAATTTTGAATTTAGGATCTAAAATGGAAGCTTGATTTGAAATCTGGAATGAAAATGGAATTTGGCTTTAAGGATTGGAATTAAAGTGGAATTTGGATTTGGAATTTTGAATGGAATCAGATTCAAGATTTGGAATCCAAGATGGAATTGAGATCTAAAGTCGGAGATCCAAAGTAAAGTTGGTTTTTGGATCCTAAGGTGGATTTGGATCTGAAGTCTGAGATCCAAAGTAAAATGGGGATCTAGATCCTAAGTGGAATTTGGACCTGTAATCTGAGATCCAATGTAGAATGGGGGTCTGGATCCTAGAATGGATTTTGGATCTGAAGTCTGAGATCCAAAGTAGAATTTGGGTTCTGGATCCTAGAAAGGATTTGGATCTGAAGCCTGAGATCCAAAGTGAATTGGGTTCTGGATCCTAGAAAGGATTTGGATCTGAAGCCTGAGATCCAAAGTGAATTGGGTTCTGGATCCTAGAAAGGATTTGGATCTGAAGTTTTAGATCCAAAGTAGAATTTGGACTCTGGATCTTAGAATTGACATTTGGATCTGTAATCTGAGTTCCAAAAGTAGAATTATATTTAGAAAACTGGATCCAAGTTGATCTAACTTTGGATTTGGGTCTATATTTGGATTCTGGAAGCCCAAAGGGGGACCTTTAATGATGGATCTGGGTTTTGAAAACCCAGATTGAATTTAAAATTTTTGAGATTCAAATCCAAACCTTGATTGAAGATAAGAGGATCAGAAGATAACTTCAAAGTTAAATTGAACTTTGAAATTGAATTTTTGAATCTTGAAAATGAGATAGAATAAGATTTGAGCTGAGAAATGAAGAAGAAGAATCACTTGGAACTTTGAAAAGGAAATTTTTGAAAATATGATGCAATTCTATCCTATATGATGAATGGATTTGAATAAGTTTGAAATTGGATTTGAAAATTGTATTTCTTTCTTCAAGTGAATTTAAATAAGATTAATGATATAATACACTCCTGACTATGGTCATTGAATGTATTATATAATAGTCATATCTAAATTCAAATGAAGGATAAAATACCCTTTTGGTGCTTTTATAGAATTTAAAATGAAATTAACCCTCAATATACCCTGACTATGGCCATTGGTATATATTTTGAGTCAATTTTAAGTTAAATTCTGATAAAAGAAGAAAATATTTATGGAAAACATGATGAATTTTGAAAATGGATCCAGTGTTATTTTGTAAAAGATAAAATGCTAAATTTTTGTCCACACCCTGACTATGGCCATTGATGTGGATCATCAACTTAGTATTTATTATCTCTTACGAAATGGTGCATGTGCCATTCGTGTTTCACCATTGTGAGAGTTTTGAAAAATAAAGGCAAAATGAAGGAGAATGCATGAAAAACAAGTAATTCAATGATATTTACAATGTTCATTCATTCTACCTAAAGCAGGAAATGTAAATTCTCATTCAAATCTAGCTATTACAACATGTGAAATTAATTTTACAACTTCAAATGATAACTTTATCCACATATTTCCTGCAAAACAACCTGATTAGTAATGAAAAGAGAAAGAAGATCACATATATCATATGGATGTTAATGGTAGAAAGGCTCATATAGCAAGATGTTTATAATGGGAAGAAAAAAATGACATACATATCAACATGCTTACATATATATATGTATATGTTTGGATAATAAAATATGAGATATATGAAAACCTTGCAGCTAAAACACCTAAAATTTCCTAAATCTGGAATTGTAACAACATTTACAAAATTCTGCAGGTAGGATCAAAGCCTCTCCAACATATTCTACATCATTGAGTGGGATAATCTCAACTCCATTATTGCAACTAAAAGGGGCAGTAGGTGTGCCCTATGCATATAATAAGTGAAGTGGTAAATGTATTATTGAGATGGTAACGTACACAAGTGCTGATAGAATGGATAAAGAGGGCAGGAGTAGGCGATTTGAAAAATACCTGCAGCTATGGCTTAACATTCTGCCACTGGATGTCCAGGAATTCCTATAGGGTTCTTTGCCACCTACAGGAACCATATCATACACAAAATTTTGATAGGAAATTGATTTTCAGTGAGAGGGGTCTTAGATGTTGGTGGAGAGGGCTATGAATTACAGTCAGTGAGACAGTTAGACACAGTCACTGTGGGAGGGGAAATGGTTATAGGCAACACTTGCGACAACAGCAAGGCGTATGGAATGTGACATCACAGAACTTTGCAAGCTCTTGTTGACTGGCTTTCTAATTGTCTTCCACCTAGCTGCTGGTGAGCCGGTAATCTTTGATGTAGGTGACAGAGTCACATTAACTAATTTGGATATCAACTCATTGTTTGCTTGTGATGAAGACTGTGAGAGGGGGGGGGGGTGGAGCATTTGGAACAGTGGGTTCCAAGTGGCACATCTTTATGCCTTGATATACCTCCGATTTCTTTATGCAGAATCTTTTGGTGAAAAGGCTGAAGCCACAGTATTGGCAGCTAAAGCAGTGCCGTTATTTTAACTTCTTCCTTGCTGTAAGTAGGTTAATGAGGTTTCCCAACCACCAGGCTTCAGGAGTTGGAACATTCCTCCCTTATTTGCAGAATTTACTACTTTGGATGTTCAAGAAGATAGCACAACAACTTTAGACTCAAAAGGAAAAGACAATTAATTATAATTGGAAGGCCTTTAGATCAATTTGATTAAGACATCATCCATGCCATCAACAATTTTCTCATCCTCCATCGATGAAGACAGGTTCTGTATTGAATCTGATTGATAAGGTCATCATCTAGGGGATGGGTTTAAAAGAGAATTCTGGAGAATATCTACTGGTTATAACCAGGGATAGCTAATGAACTAGACATAACGAGGATATACATGTTAACGAGGGAAACAATGTTTCAGAAATAAACAGCATAGCTAGAAAAAAATGAAATGGTGATAATGTGAAAAATACAGAAAGCTGCTGAAGGCTTAAAACACAGAATGCTCAAAAGCATCTATAGCTAAAAAAAAAAGGTACAGAGGGCTAGGCTTAGTAAGATGTAGTGATGGTCTTAAATGTAGTTTCTAATGGACTAAATGAATGAAACAGAGGTGGGAATTTAAGCAAAACAAGGGTTTAATAAGCCGGATTCACGATGCAAATATAGGAAATAATATGATCAGACGCTATGTACATTTCCCCAAAAGAAATAGAATGGAAAATATCTGAAGAATTAAGGAGTAACCTGACTCTTAATAAACCATTTTTCATTGGCCTGAAATAAAATGATTCCACCACCTCACATGAGTGTGTTGCACTATAGCCACCTGCAGCAGCAGTTGGGGTAGCCTCACGGCACCTAGGCCATAGCGTAAGAAAAGAAAACTAAACCTCTTTACAGAAAAAGTACTCCATCTCCTGCAAAACCTCACTTGCCGTGGTAATGTAACTGTCTTGAAGCAGAGATATTCGAACACCCCACAAATTCCAGCAGAAAATGTACTATTCTTTATCCTTTCCAGATAAGCGTTACACCAACTTGATTGTAATTAGTCATAGAAATAGATACGCTAGACCATATACAATGCCATATATTGGATATCTACACTACTTCTATGCAAGGTGCTTGGCATAAGGTGACCAATGTACACTTTCATAAGAGGAAAAAGAGAAAAAAAAAAAAAAAACGGCTCTAAGGGGGCCTGATAGATTAGTGCTTAACAGTGGATATATCATGCAAACATTGAATAACAGAATTCATAAGATAGTACATAACAGGAATTTGCAAAAAGAGAAGGAAAGCAAGAAAAGGAAAGCAACAGATCATGTGGAAACTTAAAGCAGAGTGCTGGCTTCATAAAGAGGGGAGGAAAGAATATTATGAGAAAAATATAGGCGCTCACAGGATGGGGCTAATGATGGATCACGGTCTGTTGTCATGGCCACTAATCGTTGAACCCATCTTATTATATGAAAATTAGCTGGGTGGGGGTTCAAGTGAAGGGTGATAACAGGAGATCAAAACATAAACATGAAATCCAGCGTAAATAGGCCATTAGAGTAAAAAATCAAGATCGAAGTGAAGGAAGGGGATATTGGAATCCGGAGATTCCTGTCATTATCGCACAATATATGATCCGATCTTGTTGTAAGAAACATCAGGGTCATAGGTGTGCTTTGGTAATAATCAATAAAAGGAATCAAAGTGAATGAAGAACACACAATTTACAACAGGAAATAAGAGGAGCTCTTACCGATTTACTGGAAATTCCTGCACTGAGATATGCCCTCTTCCGTCAGTCAGAGAAAAACCAAAGCAATATGTGCAGAGTGAGGAATGTTTATGAAACGATTGCTGCAGAGGTCCGATAGACTTCCTTCGGTGTGAGGGTGGCTCCACTCCAGAAGGGAAAACTCGATGATTAATGGAAAAATTGGTGGATTGCGATGGATGTCAAGGAGCTCGATGTCTTCCAAAAAAAAACAATGAAACTGATGGATGGTAGGAGAGATGCCGATAAGGGATGCTTGAAGGGAAAAAGCCGATCTCAATGAAAATAATGGGTGAATAGGCGTTCTTGCAGAAAGATCAATCTCCAGGAAAATAAGGGATGCCGAGAAGAAACTAGGAGGCCTCTTCTTAAAGGCGCTGTGGAGGGTTCGCGAATGGAGGTCGTTGTTGATTGAAGGCTGAGAGAGAGGGGAGGCTGTTGGAAGATCAACGGTGGTGCATTAAGAGAGAGCATGCGCGGGAAGGGTTCGTTAGGAATTCTCTGCTTTTTCCAAAAGGAGGCTTCCTTTTTATGGAACTTTTTGAAAAATGGTTATGAAAATGAGGTTTTCAGAAAAATTGTTTTAAAAAGATCTAAAAAAGTTCGAAAGTCAGTCGTTTTCTTGTAACTTTTTCTGATTTTTTTAGGTTTTTGTAAGACCCGCAATTTTTCAGAAAATATCTGAATAAAATTCATGAGGCATTTACCGGTAAAAATAGCATTTCTTCTCAGAATGCAAAACGAATCAATTCCTGCGAGCCAGTTATACTTAGGATATTCGTCGAATCGCGAATATATGCTCAAACACTCGGGAAGCCATAACTTCCTAACTAAACGAAATCAATAGATTCGTACGAGCCAACTTTCTTAGTTACGTCAATACGAAGAAAATGGCGTACTCAGAATTTTTCGGAAAAAATCGCCGGAAACCCGAAATTCTTGCGGGACCCACGGAAATATTGGTGGGACCCACAGAAATATTCCTCAGAAAATATCTGGTGGGACCCACAAAAATATCCCATGGAATATCCAAGTGGGCCCCACACCAAGGAACCTCTTGGAATTAAAAAGAAGCCAAGGGGGTAGTTTGGGCATGGAAAAACCCAAGAGGAGGTGGGCTTGGGCTATAAATAGCCCTCCCCACTCTCTCTCTTCTCATAAAAATCGACCCCCCCTCTCTCTCTTGCCTTCTCTCTCTCTCCTAAACCTCCCCTACCTAGCCTAGCCCACCTGAGCCCACCTGACCTGGTCTGAGCCTGCCTGACTTAGCCTGAGCCTGCCTGACCTGGTCCTAACCCACCTGACCTGGGTCTGAACCCACTTGACCTGGTCCAAACCCAGTTGACTTGACTTGAACCTAGTTGGGTTTAAAGTCAAAGTCAAAGTCCTTTTTAGTCCTAATTCCGGTTTGGGTTTCTGAACCCAGACTTAGCCTACTTGAGCTGAGTTCGAACCTGCTGAACCCAGTTGACTTGGATTGAACCCTGTTAGGTTCAAACCACTTAGGTTGAGTAGCTTGACCTGCTCTACCTCTTTCTCAACTAAGTCAGCTTCATCTGACTTAGTCTGACCTCTCGAAGGAAGGCTCGAAGCCAAAGAAGCAACCCGGAGCCGTTTCTTCCACGATTTGAAGTAAGTTCGCTTCGTTGATCCATCTCTCTCAAGTAGTTGATTGTTTGTATATAGAATATACTTTCTGAAGTAGTATCTTGCTTTAGTTCTTGGTTGAGCCCTCTAGGACGCTTCGGTGTTCACGCGCTCGCCTCGTAACTATCGTCGGATATATATGTTCGAATGCGCAGTATATGCGTTCTTCAAAAATAGTATCTCACCCTAGTTCTTGGTTGAGCCCTCTAGGACACTTCGGTGTTCACTCGCTCGCCTCGTAACTATCGTTGGATACAGATCTAGGTGTATATCTGCTGATTCTGCCGACGCGTCTTATATCGCACAGGCTATGTAATTTACCTTTGCCGTCGCGTCGTATGATGCCAAGGCTCCCTGTTTTCTGCACTTCCGATTACTGCACTTCCGATTATGCATTTACTTACGCCGTCGCGTCGAACGATGCCAAGGCTCCTGCTTTCTGCAATGTCTTTACTTACGCCGTCGCGTCGAACGATGCCAAGGCTTCTGCTTTGTTATATATGTAGAATATTTCGTTCAGTTACACACCCTGAACAATAGTATATGCATTTCTTTACGCCGCCGCTGTATAAAGCACAGGCTTCTGCTTATACTACATATATAGCGCATAAATGAGCGTTCAAATGGAGATCAACTCCAAATCGCCCATGCGATTCCTTGACCGCTCCTCGTTCAAGATTCTGCTTGACGAATGAAGCCCCTATTGGAAAGGCTTCGGTTTTTGGCAAAATGCTCTTTACGTAATGACTAAGTCAATTTCGTATGGCCTGGCTATGGCCAAGGGTTCCTGCAACCTTGATGGATGCAAAGTACGCACAACGGTGCACATCCATTTCCCGAATTAAGCGTGGCGATTTCCTACCAAAGAGGGGAGATGCCGCTGAAATGGATAAAAGAAACGCACGCTTTCTCCGTAAAAGAGAGGAAGTGCTGCTGAAATTTCTGAAGAAGCTATGAATAGCTCAGAAAGAACGTAGCAGGATACTCTGACATATAGCAGAGTGCTACCCAGTTCATGGTTTGCCCTCTACAACGTAGAAGGGTTCGTCGCACCACTGCCGGTAGAGCAGGGGAGGTGCTGACGAAATGGTTGGCAGAAGAGCTGCCGGAACCAATGGAACGGCATAATGATGTCCGTTGATGGAACGATGCCAGATCGGCTCGTATCCTTGTGCCTGCAAGGGCACCTTGCTCGTAAGGGCCGCTGAGCCGGAGTAGAGGTTGCGCCTTGGCTAGGTTGGACTCGTTGCGTAAAAATACGCCGAGTAGCCGATCTATTTAGATCAAGTCATATGCATGCTCATTGAGAACGGTTACACAACCAGACTCGTAAGGGCCGAAGAGCCAGAGTGTGTTGTTTCCACCCAAAGAGGTGTGATGCTCGTGGTGGCCGAAGTGCCAAAGAGCGGTGTTCTGCATGCATATGAATAAGACTTAAGGTCGCACATACCCCGCGGTTGAAAATCGTGTTAGGGGTACCCCCTCAGTAATGACTGTGTTGGGGAAGACTGAATGGGGTCGGGTACATACTCCCGTAGTGCTGAAAGCACGGGCTGCCTAAATTGCATGCAGATTCTGTCCAAGTAATTGTAAGACTGGCAGACCCCTTCAGGAATTATGCCCACTGTGGAATGACAGTGATGGTACAGCCTTGAGTGACATGTATTTTACTTTGGACCTGATAGAGTCCACGATGGCCTCAGTCACTCATGGGTTTTGGGGTCGTGGTTATCCTTAAGATCTAAGGGTTGAACCCAACTACTGCAAGTAGAGGATGCATCCGAATATGGGCCTAGTAGGATTCTCCCAGTTGAAACACACTGCCCTACTATGGATAGGGTCAACAGGCCTCTGGGGTATCTAAAATACATAGAATAATCAACCCCCAGAACGTCGCGTTGATGCCCGGACAATAGCTCTACCTGTGTACCAAAGGCGGGAGCGGTTAATTATCAAACAATGCATTAGTTCTAGGTACAGCGATGCTTTGAATGTATGAGTGGATGACGTGTTGAGTCAGTCCTGCATAACCTTTGTGAAGGTGTCATGTTCGGTATACTACTGGACCGACTGGGCAAAGACCCGTGATGTATCCGCACGACTAAGCGAAGCTCGAGGAGTTGTCCTTAGATGCGTGGGATACGGATGTGCCAAGTATGAAGACTTGAGCTAGACATCACTTTGAGACCCGAAAGAGGTCATGGCTAAGTCGTGGAGACTTATGCGGCTATTCAAATCACAGCCCTGAAAAGGCTTGCTCTAAGTCATGAAGACTCGAGCGGATGTTCAACTCATAGCCCTGAGGAGGCTCTTGCGATATACGCTAAGTCTTGGAGGCTTGAGCGTCGTTATTGCGCATTGCGACCCTGAGTGGTCATTATTGTATTTGAGTTGAATGGATGTATGACTGCATACTTACCAGACCATCAGTGGTTCTGACCCCGTTTTATGGGGATTTCAGGTGTTGGACCTGCGTGGTGATATGCGGAGCAAGGCGGCATCAAGTTCCAGGGTTTCTCTAGACAGAGTTGTACTGCTTCCTTTTTATTGAACCTACACTGCTTTCCTAAGCAGTAGTGTTGTAATAAACATATGTTTTCGATAAAATGGAACACTTTGGTGGTCAACGAGTTGCTTGGCCACATACCTGCAACGTGTTTGGAGTTTTCTAAAACTGACGACTCATTATCGTCTGATTCCGCTGCTAAAAGCTTTTCTAAGTTCCGCTGCAAAGAAAAAAAAAAAAAAAAAGAAATTCATGAAAATTTTAACTTAGCTTTGTTTTGGAAATCCGGGGCGTTACAGAATTGGTATCAGAGCATGAGTCTGAGAAACCTGGTTCAAGATCCGTCATGGTACCGATATCGCACTGTAAGTATATGTTTTTATACTTTTGTTCTGATCTGGGTGCATCTTTGTATAGATGGCAACTCATGACTCGCGTGGATATTGCTATCGTTGCAAGGTCATGCACGATGAGTAGATATGCCCGTATGAAGTCCAAGACTGCCAATATTGTGGCGAAGATGGGCATTCCGCCAACGAATGCCAAAGGAAAAATACCGCCGATATGGGTCGGCGGGCTTCAAAGGGTCTCAGGGATGAGACTTCGCGTGTCAGTGGACCGCATCACTCTAGTGTTGGGAGCAACCATACCCCAACATCTTTTGATGAATTACCAAGGCTGAGGGATTTTGATTTTAACTTCCCTGCGGAGGTCTATCACTCGCCAAGCTACCATCCGGCATCACATACGCCGAGCTTAAATGGCAGGAACAAAAGAGGGGATTCTTTCTGTTCGCCAATCATTATTCCAGACTCCCAGAGTCTTGATCTTGCTGACTGGGAAAGTGGACTGGAGTCTCTCATATATCCCCAGTATTCGCTTGCTAGTGCGGAAGTGCCGCCCAAGCCAAAGCTAGTAGTGCCTGCACCAAGGCCATGTGGCAATAGATGGACCTTTTGGAGTTCGTCTTCATCAAAGAAATCCAAGTCTTAAAGAGACTGGTGATGTTTTGGAGTCAATAGACTCATGTATATAGTTTCTCAACGCCTAAAGTCTGCCAGTGCGGCATGACGTTTTGTTTAAGGCGATGCTTGTGTAAATGTGATGTATATTAAGTAAATAAAGCTTTTACTTCCTCATATACATCGAGAAACTAAAAACAAGTGCTTGTGTGTGCATAGATAAATGGCTCCTACGACGAGGAGAACCATACCAAGCGAGGAGTCTCATACGCAAGGATTCCTGTTGGAGACACTCAACAACCTGGTTACCGCCATCCGTGAAACGAGGCCAGAACCAGTCGCACCACGAAACGAGCACCTGGGAGGAGTGACTTATGAGAAGTTCCTCAAGCTTGACCCGCCAGTTTTCATTGGCAGAGCCGATCCTGAGCTCGCGGAGAGTTGGATCGAAGAGACAGAACGTGCCTTCTCAGTACTGGGAGTACCAGAAGAGAAAAAGACCAACTTTGGCACGTATCGATTAAAAGATAATGCACGGAAGTGGTGGGATACCACTAAACTTATCCACTTCTCACAAGTCGAAGTCATTCCTTGGACTGACTTTCGGAGGACTTTTATGGATAACTACTTCCCGTTGCATTCCAGAAACAAGAAAAAGATGGAGTTTCTGGAGTTGGAACAGGGCGGTATGAGTCTAATGGACTATACCACCAAATTTCAGAATCTAGAGCGCTACTGCTCTCGATTGTTCGAAACAGACCAAGAAAGGGCCGACAAATATGTGAATGGTCTGCGCGAAGGGCTGCGATCTCGAGTGATAACAAGCATGCCTTCGACTTTTCAGGCTGTAGTAGCAGCAGCTTCAAAAATCCAAGAGGACTGGGCACGATCTAAAGTGATCGTAGCAAAGAAGCCCATAGTGAATGGTGGGAATCGTAAAAGGACGTTCCCAAGTGGCCAGGGTTCACGACAACCCTTTCAAAAGAAGAAGTTCCAAGGAGGGAACAACACTCAGCAAGTCATGAGGCCAAGACAGAACCCAACTCCGAATGGTCAGCAATCCAACTTCAGCTGCCCAAGGTGTCGTATGAACCACCCCGGAAAGCCATGTCCTCGTGACATTGGTGGGTGCTTGTATTGTGGCAAGATGGGCCACTTTATAAGGGATTGCGCCATGAAGGTTGCAGATGAACAGAGGGGTAATGCCGGGTCTGCCGGATCCTCTCGACCAGCACCACAACGTTCTCAGTTTCCACGACCTCCACCTAGAATAGAACAAAGGCCTGCTGCAGGTCGTGTATATGCTGTAACGACTGAACAAGTCGAAAATGGCGACCTGATTGAAGGCACCGTACCTGTTAATGGACATGCAGCTTACGTCTTGTTTGATTGTGGTGCTACTCATACGTTTATCTCTGACGATTTCACCGAACAACTCCACGCTTCGGTGCAACCGATTGATAAAATGATCGAAGTATATAACCCGTTGGGTTCACGCACCAAATGTATCCGGTGTGTGAAAAATTTGGATATTGAGATAGCAGGGCAACACTTGCCTACTGACGCCATCCTGATCGATATGATACAGTACGATGTCATTCTGGGAATGAATTGGTTGGCTCAGAATAATGCCAAGATTCTGTGCCGCGAGGGCAGAGTGATTCTATCTCGACCCGGATTGCCTAAGATGGAGTACCGGTTATCCAAACCAGTTCCACAGAAAAGGCTCATATCAGCACTTAAGGTACAAAAATACCTTAGGAAGGGTTGTGTGGCCTTCCTGTTGAGTCTCTCGGTGGAAAAATCCAATGACCAAACCCTTGAGAGTTTGGAAGTGGTGCGGGAGTTTCCCGATGTGTTTCCTGAGGAATTGCCAGGACTTCCGCCACTTCGTGAGGTTGAATTTGGAATTCAATCCTTACCTGGAACAGCGCCGATATCCAAAGCCCCGTATCGAATGGCGCCAGCTGAACTCAGTGAGTTGAAGTGTCAGTTGGAAGAACTGATGGAACAAGGGTTCATCCATCCTAGTGTGTCACCGTGGGGAGCCCCGGTACTGTTTGTAAAGAAGAAGGATGGATCCCTTCGGTTATGCATCGATTATCGGATGCTTAACCAGGCAACTGTTAAAAATAAGTACCCGTTGCCTCGGATTGAGGACTTATTCGATCAACTCAGAACAGCGAGGGTGTTCTCCAAGATCGACCTCAGGTCTGGGTACCATCAGCTCAGAGTAAAGGAAGAGGATATACCCAAGACTGCCTTCAGAACGAGATACGGCCATTATGAGTTCGTAGTAATGCCCTTCGGACTCACTAATGCGCCTGCTGCCTTTATGGATCTAATGAACCGGATATTCAGACCATATTTGGATAGCTTTGTCATCGTCTTTATTGATGACATTCTCGTATATTCTGAGAACAAGGAACAACACGTGGAGCACTTGAAAATCGTCTTGAAAACCCTTCAAGATAACCAACTCTATGCTAAGTTTTCAAAATGTGAATTCTGGCTAGATAAAGTGATGTTCCTTGGTCATGTGATCTCGAAAGATGGAATCGCAGTAGATCCTGCGAAGGTGGAAGCTGTGATGGACTGGAAGCAGCCAGAAAATATCACTGAGGTCCGTAGCTTCCTTGGACTTGCCGGATATTATCGGAAGTTCATACAAGACTTCTCCCGAATCGCCGTACCGATGACGAAATTGCTGAAAAAGGGAGTCAAGTTTGAATGGACTGACCAGTGTAAGGAGTGCTTTGAGGTTCTCAAACAGAGGCTTACCACTGCCCCTGTCCTTACCTTACCTTCTGGTCAGGGAGGCTTCGTGGCATATACCGATGCCTCAGGAACAGGTCTGGGTTGTGTGTTGATGCAGCATGGCAAAGTAATCGCCTATGCATCACGACAGTTGAGGGTCCATGAGAAAAACTATCCAACCCACGACTTGGAGCTTGCCGCGGTAGTGTTCGCGCTTAAAATCTGGCGACACTACCTGTATGGAGAGAAATTTGAGGTCATGTCGGACCATAAAAGCCTAAAATACCTCTTTTCTCAAAAAGAACTCAATATGCGGCAACGGCGATGGCTGGAATTCCTCAAAGACTATGAATTCACGCTTTCCTATCACCCTGGAAAGGCGAATGTTGTAGCAGATGCCCTTAGTCGCAAGACTGTTGGCACTCTGGCCAGCCTAACCGGACAATGGAAGTTGATGGAGGATTTCGTCAAGTGGAAGCC
Source organism: Nuphar pumila (assembly GCF_984573655.1). Taxonomy (NCBI): domain Eukaryota; kingdom Viridiplantae; phylum Streptophyta; class Magnoliopsida; order Nymphaeales; family Nymphaeaceae; genus Nuphar; species Nuphar pumila. The sequence goes on from NC_143249.1 coordinate 64,063,918, forward strand.
ATTTTTGGCTGATTCAGGTAGAATCCAAATGTCATGTTTGACGATCCACATTGAGTTCCTCGATCGCATCGTAGCCGAACAGTTCAAGGATCCCCAGTACTTGGAATTAAAAGCTCGTGCTGAAAAAGATGATACTTTCTTCCATTTGAAAGAAGATAGAGGAATATGGATGGAAGAAAGGATTTGGGTTCCAAATAACCCTGAGCTAAGACAGGAAGTACTCCAGGAGGCCCATAGTAGCAAATATATTATCCACCCTGGGGGTACGAAGATGTTCCGAGATTTGCAGAGAAAGTACTGGTGGAAGGGTATGAAGCGTGATGTGGCTACGTTTGTCTCGAAGTGTTTGATCTGCCAGCAAGTTAAGATCGAACATCAGCGCCCTGGTGGAAAGATGCAACGGATCGAGATTCCAGAATGGAAATGGGAAGGCATTACGATGGATTTCATCGTTGGATTGCCTCGATCCAAGAGACAACATGACTCAATATGGGCGATCGTGGACAGACTCACCAAGTCTGCTCATTTTCTGCCAATCAACACTCGATACTCAACTGAACGATTGGCGGAGATCTACATTCGGGAAATCGTTAGACTCCATGGAGTGCCGATTTCGATCATATCTGATCGTGACCCGAAGTTCACCTCTCACTTTTGGGAGCAGCTTCAGAGAGCCCTGGGGACGAAACTCAAGTTCAGTACAGCATTCCATCCCCAAACAGATGGGCAATCAGAACGAACCATACAGACTCTTGAAGATATGCTCAGAGCCTGTATGCTGGAATGGAAAGGTGATTGGGATTCCCACCTAGCGTTGGCTGAATTTGCTTATAATAATAGCCACCACGCTAGCATTGGGATGGCGCCGTATGAAGCCTTGTATGGACGACCCTGTAGATCACCGATCCATTGGGGTGAAGTGGGTGAGCGAACCTTGGACTCGCCCATTGTGTTGCAGCATTATACTGAGCAAGTCCACATGATCAGAAAGAAGCTACTGACTGCTCAGAGTCGACAGAAGAGCTACGCCGATCAGCGGCGTAGGGAACTCACTTTTGCGGTTGGAGATAAGGTTTTTATCAAGGTCTCTCCAACCAAGAGTGTGTTTCGTTTTGGAAAGAAGGGGAAGCTCAGCCCCAGATTCGTTGGTCCCTTCGAAGTTTTGAGCCGGATCGGAGAGACTGCCTACCGAGTAGCATTGCCACCACAATACGCGCAAATACATGATGTATTTCACGTATCAATGCTTAGAAAGTACGTTCATGATCCTTCTCACGTTATTCAACATGAAGACATTGACATCCGAGAAGATATGACGGTAGAAGAAAGGCCAGTGGAGATCATGGACCGACGGGAGCAAGTGCTAAGAACGAAGGTCATTCCACTTGTTAAAGTGAGGTGGCAGCATCATGGAATCGATGATTGCACTTGGGAGCCCGAATCGGATATGCGGGATAAATATCCTGAACTCTTCACCTTGTACTCTTAGCTGAATTTCGCGGACGAAATTCCTTTAAGGGGGTAATGATGTAAGACCCGCAATTTTTCAGAAAATATCTGAATAAAATTCATGAGGCATTTACCGGTAAAAATAGCATTTCTTCTCAGAATGCAAAACGAATCAATTCCTGCGAGCCAGTTATACTTAGGATATTCGTCGAATCGCGAATATATGCTCAAACACTCGGGAAGCCATAACTTCCTAACTAAACGAAATCAATAGATTCGTACGAGCCAACTTTCTTAGTTACGTCAATACGAAGAAAATGGCGTACTCAGAATTTTTCGGAAAAAATCGCCGGAAACCCGAAATTCTTGCGGGACCCACGGAAATATTGGTGGGACCCACAGAAATATTCCTCAGAAAATATCTGGTGGGACCCACAAAAATATCCCATGGAATATCCAAGTGGGCCCCACACCAAGGAACCTCTTGGAATTAAAAAGAAGCCAAGGGGGTAGTTTGGGCATGGAAAAACCCAAGAGGAGGTGGGCTTGGGCTATAAATAGCCCTCCCCACTCTCTCTCTTCTCATAAAAATCGACCCCCCCTCTCTCTCTTGCCTTCTCTCTCTCTCCTAAACCTCCCCTACCTAGCCTAGCCCACCTGAGCCCACCTGACCTGGTCTGAGCCTGCCTGACTTAGCCTGAGCCTGCCTGACCTGGTCCTAACCCACCTGACCTGGGTCTGAACCCACTTGACCTGGTCCAAACCCAGTTGACTTGACTTGAACCTAGTTGGGTTTAAAGTCAAAGTCAAAGTCCTTTTTAGTCCTAATTCCGGTTTGGGTTTCTGAACCCAGACTTAGCCTACTTGAGCTGAGTTCGAACCTGCTGAACCCAGTTGACTTGGATTGAACCCTGTTAGGTTCAAACCACTTAGGTTGAGTAGCTTGACCTGCTCTACCTCTTTCTCAACTAAGTCAGCTTCATCTGACTTAGTCTGACCTCTCGAAGGAAGGCTCGAAGCCAAAGAAGCAACCCGGAGCCGTTTCTTCCATGATTTGAAGTAAGTTCGCTTCGTTGATCCATCTCTCTCAAGTAGTTGATTGTTTGTATATAGAATATACTTTCTGAAGTAGTATCTTGCTTTAGTTCTTGGTTGAGCCCTCTAGGACGCTTCGGTGTTCACGCGCTCGCCTCGTAACTATCGTCGGATATATATGTTCGAATGCGCAGTATATGCGTTCTTCAAAAATAGTATCTCACCCTAGTTCTTGGTTGAGCCCTCTAGGACACTTCGGTGTTCACTCGCTCGCCTCGTAACTATCGTTGGATACAGATCTAGGTGTATATCTGCTGATTCTGCCGACGCGTCTTATATCGCACAGGCTATGTAATTTACCTTTGCCGTCGCGTCGTATGATGCCAAGGCTCCCTGTTTTCTGCACTTCCGATTACTGCACTTCCGATTATGCATTTACTTACGCCGTCGCGTCGAACGATGCCAAGGCTCCTGCTTTCTGCAATGTCTTTACTTACGCCGTCGCGTCGAACGATGCCAAGGCTTCTGCTTTGTTATATATGTAGAATATTTCGTTCAGTTACACACCCTGAACAATAGTATATGCATTTCTTTACGCCGCCGCTGTATAAAGCACAGGCTTCTGCTTATACTACATATATAGCGCATAAATGAGCGTTCAAATGGAGATCAACTCCAAATCGCCCATGCGATTCCTTGACCGCTCCTCGTTCAAGATTCTGCTTGACGAATGAAGCCCCTATTGGAAAGGCTTCGGTTTTTGGCAAAATGCTCTTTACGTAATGACTAAGTCAATTTCGTATGGCCTGGCTATGGCCAAGGGTTCCTGCAACCTTGATGGATGCAAAGTACGCACAACGGTGCACATCCATTTCCCGAATTAAGCGTGGCGATTTCCTACCAAAGAGGGGAGATGCCGCTGAAATGGATAAAAGAAACGCACGCTTTCTCCGTAAAAGAGAGGAAGTGCTGCTGAAATTTCTGAAGAAGCTATGAATAGCTCAGAAAGAACGTAGCAGGATACTCTGACATATAGCAGAGTGCTACCCAGTTCATGGTTTGCCCTCTACAACGTAGAAGGGTTCGTCGCACCACTGCCGGTAGAGCAGGGGAGGTGCTGACGAAATGGTTGGCAGAAGAGCTGCCGGAACCAATGGAACGGCATAATGATGTCCGTTGATGGAACGATGCCAGATCGGCTCGTATCCTTGTGCCTGCAAGGGCACCTTGCTCGTAAGGGCCGCTGAGCCGGAGTAGAGGTTGCGCCTTGGCTAGGTTGGACTTGTTGCGTAAAAATACGCCGAGTAGCCGATCTATTTAGATCAAGTCATATGCATGCTCATTGAGAACGGTTACACAACCAGACTCGTAAGGGCCGAAGAGCCAGAGTGTGTTGTTTCCACCCAAAGAGGTGTGATGCTCGTGGTGGCCGAAGTGCCAAAGAGCGGTGTTCTGCATGCATATGAATAAGACTTAAGGTCGCACATACCCCGCGGTTGAAAATCGTGTTAGGGGTACCCCCTCAGTAATGACTGTGTTGGGGAAGACTGAATGGGGTCGGGTACATACTCCCGTAGTGCTGAAAGCACGGGCTGCCTAAATGGCATGCAGATTCTGTCCAAGTAATTGTAAGACTGGCAGACCCCTTCAGGAATTATGCTCACTGTGGAATGACAGTGATGGTACAGCCTTGAGTGACATGTATTTTACTTTGGACCTGATAGAGTCCACGATGGCCTCAGTCACTCATGGGTTTTGGGGTCGTGGTTATCCTTAAGATCTAAGGGTTGAACCCAACTACTGCAAGTAGAGGATGCATCCGAATATGGGCCTAGTAGGATTCTCCCAGTTGAAACACACTGCCCTACTATGGATAGGGTCAACAGGCCTCTGGGGTATCTAAAATACATAGAATAATCAACCCCCAGAACGTCGCGTTGATGCCCGGACAATAGCTCTACCTGCGTACCAAAGGCGGGAGCGGTTAATTATCAAACAATGCATTAGTTCTAGGTACAGCGATGCTTTGAATGTATGAGTGGATGACGTGTTGAGTCAGTCCTGCATAACCTTTGTGAAGGTGTCATGTTCGGTATACTACTGGACCGACTGGGCAAAGACCCGTGATGTATCCTCACGACTAAGCGAAGCTCGAGGAGTTGTCCTTAGATGCGTGGGATACGGATGTGCCAAGTATGAAGACTTGAGCTAGACATCACTTTGAGACCCGAAAGAGGTCATGGCTAAGTCGTGGAGACTTATGCGGCTATTCAAATCACAGCCCTGAAAAGGCTTGCTCTAAGTCATGAAGACTCGAGCGGATGTTCAACTCATAGCCCTGAGGAGGCTCTTGCGATATACGCTAAGTCTTGGAGGCTTGAGCGTCGTTATTGCGCATTGCGACCCTGAGTGGTCATTATTGTATTTGAGTTGAATGGATGTATGACTGCATACTTACCAGACCATTAGTGGTTCTGACCCCGTTTTATGGGGATTTCAGGTGTTGGACCTGCGTGGCGATATGCGGAGCAAGGCGGCATCAAGTTCCAGGGTTTCTCTAGACAGAGTTGTACTGCTTCCTTTTTATTGAACCTACACTGCTTTCCTAAGCAGTAGTGTTGTAATAAACATATGTTTTCGATAAAATGGAACACTTTGGTGGTCAACGAGTTGCTTGGCCACATACCTGCAACGTGCTCGGAGTTTTCTAAAACTGACGACTCATTATCGTCTGATTCCGCTGCTAAAAGCTTTTCTAAGTTCCGCTGCAAAGAAAAAAAAAAAGAAATTCATGAAAATTTTAACTTAGCTTTGTTTTGGAAATCCGGGGCGTTACAGTTTTTGTGTTGTTTCTCAAATTTTTTTTTGTATTTTTAGAATAAAATCCTAAAGTTTGTGAGAAAACAAAGGTTAAAACTAATTTTTTTGTGTTTTTGCAAAACTATTTACAAAAAGGATTTTTTTTTCTGAGAATTAAAAACTATTTTGAGAAAATTTCTTCAGAAATGGGTTTGGATCCGGGTTTTGAGGAAATTTGGATTTAAAACGGTGGATTCGGATCCGGAATTGATTTTGAATACATTAATATGGAATTTAATTCAGAAAATCTGAAGAATGACTGAAATTTAGCTTTGAAATTGTTTGATTTTCTCAGAAAATGGAATCAGGGGCAAAAAGGCCATTTTACAAATATTTGAAAATTTTGGGGTGTTCACAGATGCCCCTCTTTGCTACTAAGCCGGTTGAAAGCCGAGCTTAGTGGCAAAGATAACACTCCAAATTTTGAAAATGCCCCAGTCAGCAAATCTGAACTGGGTGTAGAAGAATTATTTTGGAAATATGGCTCTTCAGGCTTAAGACCTTATCCTGAATGGTTTCGGGGAGACGAAATCCTCAAAATGATATGATTGAGTAAAAGATGAGGAAATCGTGATGGGACTTTAGATGAAAATTCTGAAATGGTGGGAAATGAGAATTTTGATCAGGTCTCATGGGTGAGACCAGATACTCTTATCGGAATGATTCAGGTTTAGCCCTTAACCTGGATGGGACGAAAATATATCAAGATGAATTTAGAAATGAGGAAAGGAATACATGAGTACCTTGATGGGACATTTTGGAAAAGGCCTTGTGAAATGAAGCTCGAGTATGATCCTTTCTTGGAGGAATATATGAAGCATGGGTTCCTTGAGGGGAAGAACCATGGTGGGACTGGAAGAAAACATCTCGTAAAAAACGAGGAATCTCATTGGAATGTGACTCAGGTTTAACCCAAACCTGCAAGGAAGATACCTCGCGAAGCGAGGTTCCGGGTTAACTCTTTAATCTGGATAAGAAATCTACCATATGGGTTTCCCAAAAATGGAGAACGCACGATGGGACCTTCGGAATTTGGACAAACAAATCCGAGAAGGGTTTTTGCGAAAGGAGGAAATATAGAGTCCCTAAAGTTTTGAAAAGGGGGAGAAATAAGGCGTCTCATTGTTTAGACTGAAATAGCTTTTAAAATTTAATGATCTTTCGCAAATGGTTCAGGTTTAACCCTTAACCTGAGTGGGAACACCATACGGAATCCTTGACTGAAGAAACCGCGATGGGACAGGAAGAGATACTTCCTTCAGAGGCAGCTCTTTTTGGGAAATATAAACAATGCTAGGTTGCATCAAAAATGGATATTGAATGTTTATTTCATTCTTGGAATATCTAGAAAATTTTGCCAATAAGATAAAATCATAGTAGATTCAAATGCTTGAAAATGTGCACGTATGTGCGAAGATATTCCCTCTTTTACCTAGAGTATTTCCTCTAATGAGGTTAACTCCTCGGTTTTAAGAGTCAAATTCAAAAATTTAGCACTGATGATTTTCTTCAAGGAAGCTATCTATTTCCTTGATATGAGAATAAAAGAAATATTCTTAATTTCATAAAAGCAAGAAATGAAGAGATATTGATAAAAGAATTTTGCATGAGAAAAGATAATTTCTGGCAATTTAGGCAGTTTGATATCTGGGTATTTTTCCCTACGATGATCTTTTTGCACTCTTTCTGAGTCATTTGGCTTCCTCGGTTTTTCACATCATCCTTCATTTGGATGTCCTCACTTTTCTCTCTTTTTCAGGGAAGGGTACGTCACAAACTCCTTCATCTTGGAGATGTTCCGATCCTTCTTTTATCGCAGGGATTCTATATGATATTGGCTCAAAAAGGTTCTTAGATGATAGCTGGAATCAAATATCTTTTAGGGTTTGTCAGTAGGCTCATCACATCTGCCTTCATCTCGACAATGATCCGAACTTTCCCTGGAAGGATCTGTCACAAACTCCGTCATCTTGGAGATGTTTCGAATCTTTTTTGGCCCCGGGGGTCTACTCGCTTAATTCGTCTTCATCTTGACGACAATTGAGATATCCCTTTTGCAGATATTTGATTGCAACTTTTAAACGAAAATGAGAAGACATGGGTCGAGTGGATTCTTTTTATGGCTTAAGATATTTCCACTGCCTGATTGCCAGAAAGTTATTTTAAAACACGCGCCATAGCCAAGATCAATATCAATTCACTTTCGGCTTTTCAACATCATTGAAGATTTCTTTCATTGATCATATCGAGGACATTTCTCACATCCTTTTGGTTGATCAACAGGAAAGTTTTTAAATCTTACCTCTTTTCGCAGAAAGTTTTACCTTTTTGGAAAGAAATACTAGAGGTAATCTGAGAAAATTCTTTTGGTGGAGTAAGAATATTTAGAATCAACAAATTCTTTTAGCAAATTTGGCAAAGTTTTCATGAATTCTTTTGTGAAATAATCACTCGATATAGATTTTGATGCAATCTTTGATTTTGGAAATACATGACCAGCAAAAAGCTGGGACTTTTGAAATACATGACCAGCGAAAGCTGGAACTTTTGAAATACGTGACCAGCGGAAGTTGGAACCTTTTCGAGATACATGACCAGCGAAAGCTGAAACCTTTTGGAATACGTGAAAATAGATGTTGAGATCTTTTTGAAATACCTGTCCAGCGAAAGCTGGAACTTTTGAAATACGCGACCAGCGAGAAGCTGGAACCTTTTGAAATACCTGACCAGTAAAACTGGAACGTTTAAAATACATGACCAACAATAATGCTGGAACATTTTGGAAATACATGACCAACGAGTGTTGGGCCTTTTGGGAAATACACGAATGGTTATGAAAAACTAGGTTTTAATAAAAAGATTGAGAATGATCAAAATTGGGAGATTATAACCCGAGGGTTGAGAAAATGGTGAATTTTTGAAAATATTGTACCCAGAGGTTGGAGAATTGATAATCTTGAGAGATTTGAAGATTAGGAAATGACATATTTGAGAGATTAAAACCTGAAGGTTTGGTAATGAGAGAATGGGGAAATCGCAACCTGAAAGTTTGATTTATGGAAAATAGGTTGATTTGGGAGCTCGAAAATTGTGAGCTGGGACCTTTTGAAATATATGACCAGCGAGAGCTGGGTCTTTTGAAAATACACGACCAAAAGCTGAGTTCTTTTTTTGGGAATACATGACCAGCAAAGCTGGAACGTTTGAAATGCGTGACCAGCGAAAAGCTGGAACGTTTGAAATACCTGACCAGCGAAAAAGCTGGAACGTTTGAAATACATGACCAACGAGTGTTGGATCTTTTTTGGAAATACCTGACCAGTGAAAGCTAGAACGTTTGAAATACCTGACCAGCGAGAAGCTGGAACGTTTGAAATACATGCCCAACGAGTGTTGGATCTTTTGAAATACCTGACCAGCAAAAGCTGGGATGTTTGAAATACCTGACCAACGAGAAGCTGGAACGTTTGAAATACATAACCAACGAGTGTTGGATCTGACCAGCAAAAAGCTGGAACGTTTGAAATACCTGACCAGCAAGAAGCTGGATCGTTTGAAATACATGCCCAACGAGTGTTGGATCTTTTGAAATACCTGACCAGCAAAAGCCAGGACGTTTTAAATACCTGACCAGCGAGAAGCTGAAACGTTTGAAATACATGACCAACGAGTGTTGGATCTTTTGGAAATACCTAACCAGTAAAAAGCTGGAACGTTTGAAATACCTGACCAGCAAGAAGCTGGAACGTTTGAGATACATGTCCAACGAGTGTTGGATCTTTTGAAATACCTAACCAGCAAAAGCTGGGACGTTTGAAATACCTGACCAGCGGGAAGCTGGAACGTTTGAAATATATAACCAACAAGTTGTTGGATCTTTTGCGGAAATGCCTGACCAGTAAAAAATGGGACGTTTGAAATACCTGACCAGTAAAAACTGGGACGTTTGAAATACATCAGCTTTTGGGAGTTTTTAAATCAGAACTTGAATTTTGGTAGAAGAAAGGATTTTGATCAAAAGATTGAAATGCAGAAAGTTATTGGTGCGAGGATCGGGTCCTCCAAAAGAGCTCAATATATGTTTGAATATTTTGGGAAATACCCTAGTGCGAGGACTGGGTTTGTAAAGATGAGCTAAACAAAGTGAATTTTTCAGAGAATAAAGATTCTTTGGTAAAAGTTAATGGACCATCATAGTTTATTTGCATGTGGTCGACTTTTAGGATTTTGTCCCCTTGTCCTGAACGGGGGGAAATAAAGAGAGAATACCTCATTGACAGGAGGCATCAGGTTTATCCCTTAACCTGAAGGGGTAATCTTTAAAGATAAAAGTGGATGAAATTTTAATAAGATTAAAAAATTTGTTGAAACTTGATGTAAATGAGCAATATCTTGACAAAAATTTGATCATAACAAGAAGTGAACCAAATGAAATAAAGATCATGAGATCAAATTGAGAATTAACCAAATTTGAGGAAAAGAGCTTTCGTCTAATCCTGCCTGCATGTAATGAAAGAAGATGATTATAGATCAAAATAAAATGCCCCAGTATCATGGAGAGGAATGTAAGAATTGATGGAAGGTCATTATTTTATTGAAGCGGCTCTTTGAATGAGTACAAAAGGTTTTAGAATGAACATTTCATGTGTAAAACTTCTTCAAATGCAGAGCATTGATGGGATCTGGCATTTCCACTCCATCTGCGTTGATTAAACGATATGAATTGCGAGGCAGTGCTTCCTTAACCACATAAGGGCCTTCCCAATTGGGTGACCACTTGCCCCGTGGTCGATGCTTGAGATGAGCTGTCAATCTGCGTACCAAATCGTTAACTCGAAATTTTCTCTCAATGACAGTCTTGGCATAATGTCGAGCTATCATCTGCCGATAAGCTTGAGCGTGCTCTGCTGCTTTGAGCCTCTTTTCATCTAGTAAATCTAGCTGCACCAATCTCTGCTGCTGATATTGATCAAGTGGCAATTCTATAAAAGAAGCGAATTTGAGAGCGGGCTTCTAGATATGGAGAGGTAACACTACTTCAGTTCCGTAAACAAGTTTTGAAGGAGTGGTATTAGTCGGAGTCCGAATGGTGGTCCGATATGCCCAAAGTGCGTCATGAATTTTCTCATGCCAGTCTCGTCCTGTTTTCACAGTCCTTTCCAAAATACGGATTAAGATTTTATTGGTGGCCTCTGCTTGGCCATTCTCTTGAGGATAATAAGGAGCTGAGAAATGATGGGAAATTCTGAATTTAGAACAGAAGGTTTTCATCCTCTCATTTTTAAAATGGGTTCCATTGTCTGAAACAATGTCATATGGTATGTCGAAGCGGCAAAGAATGTTCTTGTGAATGAAAGAAACCACATGGCGGCCTTCCACTATGCGTAGAGTAACAACTTCGACCCATTTTGTGAAATACTCTGTCGCAGCCAGGAAGTATTTGTGGTTGTTGGAGGCAGAAGGGGTAATCGGGCCGACGACGTCGAATGCCCACATAGAAAATGGCCAAGGAGAAACAACTGATTGTAGATATGTGGCCGGAGCATGAATGTAAGGCGCGTGTAATTGGCACTTGACGCATTTCTTCACAAACCTATGACAGTCCTGCTGCATGGTATTCCAATAGTATCCTGCTCGGATGATCTGCTTGACAAGAGTTTGATAGCCGACATGGCCACCACAAATCCCTTCATGTGCCTCTTGGATAACTTCCATAGCTTCTTCTTTGTCTAAGCATCTTGCATACTCAGAACTGAAACCACGGCGGTAGAGGACATTGGCAAGAATGAAATAACGGGTAGACATACGCTGAATCGCGCGTTGCTCCCTTTTTGGCATTTCTGGTGGAAATTGACCAGTTTCAATGAAATTTTTGATGCTTTGGTACCAAGGCTTCTCCTTCTGATCGACCTGGTTTACTTGCATAATTGAATCGTAAGCAGGTTGCTCAAATCTGCCAACTTCGAAAGAACGACATGATTCACCACCTTTGAAGGATAGAATGGAGCCCAGACTGGCTAAACCATCAGCTATCTGATTATGCTCTCTTCTGATGTGATTGAGCTGAAATTCTTCGAAGCTGTCCACAAGAGCTAGGACGATCTTCTGATATGGAACCAATTTGGAATCTTTCACTTGCCATTCAGTGTTAACTTGACTGACAACAAGTAGGGAATCACCAAAGGCATGCACTCTCTTGACATCGAAACTTTGTAAAATTTTGAGGCCTTGTATTAGAGCTTCATACTCGGCCATGTTATGAGTGCATTAGAAACCAAGCTTAAGAGAATAAGGGATCATTTCTTTTTCGGGAGTGATCAGCAAGACTCCGATCTCTATGCCAGACATATTCTTAGAGCCATCGAAGAACATATTCCAAACTTGGGGCTGTTGGATATTACAGATGTGCTCATCAGGAAAATCATCCTCTGCCTTAATCTCTTCAGTCAGGGGGAAGTCTGCCAACTGATCTGCGATCGCTTGGCCTTTAATCGACTTTTGAGAAACATACTCCAAGTCATATTGCATCAGAAGGACTTGCCATTTCCAAATCCGTCCGGTAAGAAACGGTTGTTCAAGAATATATCTGAGAGGATTAAGCTTTGACAGAAATTTGATTTCAGAAGCCAACAAGTAATGTCTTAGCTTCTGGCACATCCAGACCAAAGCTTGACAGGTTTTCTCCATCTGAGAATACTTCTTTTCATAATCAATGAAAGTTTTGCTCACATAGTAGATGGCGTGTTCTATCAGGCTGCCTTCTTCATATTGCGCGAGAAATCCGCCACAGGCATTCTGATTGACAGAAATATATAGTAGGAGAGGCTTTCCCAACTTAAGCGACTTCAAAACTGGTGGATTAAGGAGATATTGCTTGATGCGCTCAAACGAGAGCTGACATTCTGATCCCCATTCAAATTTAACTCTTTTTCTTAGCAAATGGTTGAAAGGCTCGCATCTCATGGCCAGATTAGAGATGAATCTGCGAATAGACTGAATACGCCCTTGAAGGCTTCGCAGTTCTCTGAGGTTAGTTGGAGGCGGCATATCAATGATGGCTTTTGCCTTGGCCGGATCCACCTCAATTCCTTTCTTGCTGATAATGAAGCCGAGTAATTTGCCCGACTCCACTCCAAAAACACATTTCTGAGGGTTAAGTCTTAATTTGTAAAGAATAAGTCTTTCAAAAACTTGACTAAGAGCATCGAGATGATCCTCTTCTTCTTTAGACTTAACCAAAATGTCATCCACATATGCATCCATATTCTTATGCATTTGATCGTGGAAAATAACGGCCATTGCCCTTTGATAGGTTGCTCCGGCATTTTTGAGCCCAAATGGCATGACTGTATAGCAAAAGGTACCCCATGGTGTAGTAAATGAAGTCTTGGACTGATCACGAACGGCCAGCTTGATCTGATTATAGCCTGAATATCCGTCCATAAAAGAAAACATGGCATGACCTGCAGTGCTATCGATCAATAGGTCAATATTAGGAAGTGGATAATCATCTTTCGGGGTGGCCTTATTGAGATCCCTGAAATCGATGCAAATCCGAACCTTTCCGTTCTTTTTAGGGACAGCCACGATGTTTGCCAACCAATCTGGATAATCAATGGCTCGGATGAAGCCTGCTTTCAATAATTCTTCAAGTCCTTCCTTGACTTGCTGCTCAATTCGAGGGTCTAACTTCCTCAGTTTCTGCTTGCATATCTTCATAAGTCCAGGCAAATACTTCTTGATGCTTCTTAAGGAATTGGATGAGTCTTGCTTTTTCAATTTCGCTTAGACTCGACCCGATTTTGAGAATTTTTGGATCATCTTCCGACCCAATGTTGATATCCTCAGTTGGATCTTGAACCAACAACGAGGGTTCATCTTGCTTCTGAATGTGAGCAAATTCTGGCAATTCCTGAATGGTGGAATCAAATTCGGCTGGCTCTTCAGTCTGTTCTGCTGCCTGACTGACTTCTGCTCTGTCTTTCATCTCAGGAAACCTTGCCAATTTTAGATACTTGGGATTGATAACAAATCTTGTCATTGATTCAGGAGTTAATAGTCCTGAAAATGTAAGAAAGGTTGTTTAAGAGAAAGTACGAGCCAAATCAAATTTTTGTATAAAGAAAAGAACAATGACATAGACAAAGCATAAGAAGGAATGATAAATGCCTGAATATGAGGAAAAAGATTGATCTTTCATTGATTGAAGCACAGTATTTACAAGACATTGACAAAAGATGGGACTGTATTGTCCCTACAAGATGTAAACAAAGAAATGAGAGCAGAAAAGCAGGAAAACTGAGGCATCATCTTTTTATTGGCTTCCTCTAACAAAAATGGTCTTCTTACTGGAATCCTGGCCAGTGAACCCCAACCCTGAACTGTCTGAGTGCTGAACTGGAATGATGGGCTCTATCATGCCGTCTTCATCCTTCCCCATGCCTCGGAATGGCTGATATCCATGTTTGATCAACAGATCAAATCCCTTTCTTGCTTTGGAGAACTGAGGGAATAAAGGATGATCTTTGAAGGAGGCGTAATCAATGCGTCCTCCTAACTTGAAGAAACAAGGTCCCTGCCATTGGACCGTAGCTGCAACATTCTCCTCTTCCATGACATCTTTCAGTTTCAGCATCTCTAGACTGTCACTGAGATTGATCTCATCCGCTTCTCGGATGCTTGGAATATCAGCTGTGAATGTTGGACGAGGAATCATAGGCTGTGGCAGCCTTTCTTCAGGATCTTCACCCAAAATGGTAGTGATCATTCCACCCTTGGACCACTTGATGCACTGGTGGAGAGTTGATGGAACGACATTTGCATTGTGGATCCATGTTCGTCCCAACAACAGATTGTAAGTTGGCGGTACGTTGATGACATGGAATAGCACCGTGTGTACTGAGTAGTTAATAAAAATTTCCAGGAAGATCTTGCCCTTGGCAGTCTGCCCGTGATTATCAAAGCCGTAGATGGTGATGGGATCAGGCACATACTCCTTTTCCTTAAATCCCAAGGCTTTTGCTGTAATTTCTGGGCAAATATTTAAACTGCAGCCCCCGTCAACAAGTACCTGCGGGACAGTCATGCCCCTGGTCCTGACTACGATGTACAATGCATTGTTGTGAAATGAATGAGGCTTAGGCAAATCCTCATCAGAGAAGGTAATAGGCGCGTTGGTCATTGCCGGATTTACTATTTGTGCCAAATCTTCGGGCATGGTGTTCGGCTTTACCTTGATCTTTCTTAATAGATCATCCAACTTTTCCTGATGCTTGGGAGAATCATGAGTTAATTCGAAGATGGAAATATTGGAGAGTGCCGTAATTGGCTTCTGGAAATCATCAGCCTGTTCCTCTGCTGCTTTAGAGGTTTCTGCCTTCTCTGTGCAGGCTTCTTTCTTAAGAAAGCTCTTTGGGAAGATTAGAATTCTTTCATCCTTGACTAGTACACTTACTTGGTCAAGAAGTGAGAAGATATCCATTTTCTGAGAGATAGGCTGATCCTGATGTAGAACCATTACCTGATGCTGGAGTTTTAGCTCTTCACTAGAGCACGGATGTATATGACTCTGTGGAAGGAAAGAGTATTCTGAGATGGTTGATGCTGAATGCTTTGGGAACGGAGCAGATAAAATTTCCATTTTGCCCTCATCTTCATCTTCTACGAGGATGCTTTTGTCGATACAGTCCTGGACCAAATGCTTCAAGACGAAGCAGTGCTCTGTATCATGCCCCATGGCTCTATGAAATTTGCAGTACTGCTCTCTGTATTTCCCCATGAATACTGGAGGGTCTGCAATTTTGGGCAACTTCACCATCCCATGGGACAGCAGGTATTCCAGCACTTTCTCCAGAGGCTGGTCCAAAGGAGTGAACTTCCTATCCTTGCTCTAATTGATGTGTTTTGGTTTTTCTTGAAAGTCCCCTTTTTGTTGAGGACCGGTTGGGAGAGACTTGTCATTGTTTTTGAAGAACTTCCCCTTTCTGCCTCTGTTCTGCTCGGGCCTCGTGCCACCGCCGCTGTCATTCTTACTACTACTGCCCTGATGGTCTTCGGGGATATCAGCTGAGTAGGTAAAATGGGCCTTTTCTTTGGGTCCAGGATGTTCTTGGCCGAAGAAACACCTTCATACATCCCATTTTCTACCCCCATTTCAATCCATTCTGCTCGCTCCGTTAGTTCGATGAAGGATTTGGTGGGATAAGGAAAAAGGAGACTTTTTAGAGGCTGACAAAAATTGTTAAGGATGACCTGGAGGGCATGCTCCTCAGAAATGGGATTCCTCATCTTATTGCAAATGCTCCTCCACTTATGGATGAAATCCCTGGTCTTCTCATTGGGGTCCTGTTTGAGGTTGCATAAGTGGTTCAGGGTAGGCAGAGCCTCTGTGTTGAACAGGAAGCGTTCAACAAACATATTAACAACTTTGTCGAAATCCCTCAATTCGATGGGATTGACGTGTTCAGCGTACCACTTCGCTGCTATCCCGTCCAGGCTGCGGGGAAAACAAAGGAAAAGGGCGCGGTTATCTTCACTGAACCGGGCACATTCTGCGAAAAACATTGCAAGATGGGCTTTTGGATCGCCGGTTCCATCAAACTTGATGAATTTCCGGGGAAGGTTCTCCAGATCCTTGTCTCCTTCTAAGCCGAGATAGAAGTCTTGCCTGGTGTATGACCTCTTTCCTTTGTCACGGATTTGCAGGTCCTTGACTATCTTGGTCAAAGCTTGAATTGAATCCTCTGCGGGGGCCCCATACTTGGGCTTGTTTACTGACACTGGCTCTTCCACTGGCCTCTTCGACTACCGCAGGTGCTTCGGAATGTAAATCAACTGCTCTTCTTCTTCAGAGACTTCTCCTGCTGACCCGGAATCCTCAGAAGTACTGTCACGTTGTTTCTTCTGCTTGCTGATCCTGACGGGCTTTTTCATGGGCCTTTTTTTAGCTTTACTTTTAGAAGCTGCCTTCTTGGGAGCAGCTTTAGCCTGCTCAACCATCATCTTAGTCATCATTTTTTGAAAAACCCGGTACATGGCTGGATCAACATCGCTCTCATCCCCCGAGTCATGCCTTTTGGAATTTCTGGGAGAATTCACCTCCTCTGGTTCGCTGTCACTGTGTTGTTGAGCAGCCTGCTTACCAGCCCTTGTCTGAACCATTTTCAGATGCCAAAGTTTTCCTGTAGAAATATGAGAATGGTTAGAGTATGGAGGAGATTTTTCCGAAAATTATAACTTTTTGAAGAAAAAGAATGAAGGATTTCGGTAAACAATTTCAAGAGATTATCCCCATTACCCGGGATTGGGTCATCACACGCTTTGTGATAATTGTGTTACCATTTGGTGATAACAGAGAAATTTGCCTTGTTACCTAGGCGAGGTCGTCAACCATGAGAAAATATTTTTGAAGACAAGGTAGGAGGAATGTCCCATTTACCTGCGATGAGGTCGTCACCAAAAATTTGTGACTATTTGTGCTATAAACAAAAATACAAGAAATAAAATTTTGGCCAAAAAGTAATTTTTATTGATTTTAACATTCAAAGACAAAGAGAGGGTGGGCAGACAGTTTGCCACCACTCTCGATATTCAGATGATACATTTGGTCCAGGAAATACAGACAGAGAAATAAAGGAGTCCCAGGTATATTTAGCGACATGATATGCCCCAGACCACTGATCCGACTGCAGGTTGAATTCTGGCACGTTGCCTGTCGGGAAGCGGGTGTTGGCACGAACCTGCCGCTGCAAAAACTGCCTCAGACATCGTTCTGGTTGATAATCAACACAAAAGAAAGGGCCCATCAACTTGTAGCGCTTGTCACGTGCATAAGTGTATCGAGGAACAGTCTCCCTTCTGTCAAAGAAATCCCAAGTAATCTCCTTCTGATGCAGCTTCTCAATCAGGGCTCGGCATTGGATGACTGTCTTTGGCTGCTTAATGTTGAACCTGAAAGAACTGGCCTTCGAGGGAACGTGTAGCAGGAACCACGACTGCAGGGCGTAAGTGCACCTTTCTACCAAAATGGTCTGTCCGAGGGCAAATCGAGCCAAGCCTTTGTAAAGGAAGGCTAATGCGGCCATGGAAACTGAAAGTTGGCGGGTCTGTTTATTTCCCCATCTTCGAAAGAGCTGGGCGACTCTGATATCTATGAAATTTTGACCATCTTGGAAGAAAGCTAACCCCACAGTGCACAGGATCATGGCATGTTGAATTCTGTCTTTCGCTGCTCGAGACAGAGTGTCAACCTCTTCGTAGGCCCCGTACTTGCAATATAGTTCAAACAGGTCGATAAATTGATTCCCATCAATCTCCATGAGAGGCCAGGATCTGCTTCCTGTTGCTTTGGCCAAGGCTTCTCGAGCATCTACCCCTTTGATGTTGATCAAAAACTGCTGCTCGACAGGATCATCTGGCTGACCGGCTGGTTCGGGCAATCCCATAATATCATTGAACTCATCCATCAATAGAGTCATCTCTCCCCAAGGAAACTAGAATGTGCAGGTACGTGGATTCCATCGTTCGGCCATAGCTTGAATCAGAGCTCCGTTGATGGTTCACTTGCCTACCGCTGATGCCATCTCCAACCCACAATCATCCAAGTGGTCTGGGAACATACGTGAGAAGGTGGTGAACCAAGAATAATACCACCGAGGGAAGTAAGGACGAGACTGGATGACCCGCTGATCCGGGGATCCATCCTGAATCTGATAGAAGACATGATCTCGGGGAAAGACAACATCGAGAGAATCGGACGCCATTGAAATGATACTGGGGTAAAGAAGAAAATAAGGAGAATTAGATAGAATACAGGACTTATGGATAGACCCTTGAAGAATCAAACCTGGAGATTTTAAAAGTTTGAGAAATTTTTTTTAAAGAAACTTTCCAGAGTTTTGAAGTAAATTTGATCTAAAAGAGAAAAGAAATGTAGGTAGATAGAAATATACACCTGGGGTTTTTGAAAATAAGGGTAAGTTTTGAATAATACACCCAGGGTTTTTGAAAAAAAGGTTTGATACATATATATGAGAGAATAAGAGCATTATCATACAACTAAAGCTGCACAAACAAGGATGCGCATACAACACTCTCTAAAGGCCGACTCTAAATGCAATATTTAAAATGGCTTGTAGGACCTTAATCCTAACTCTAGGGTTCAAATCATCTGATTCCAATCAAGATATGCCGATATACCCAAGCTGAAGCTCGAAGTACGTGGCATAGAAGTATTTCTCCGGTTCTAAGGTAATGGCTTCCCAACATCCTTGAGCACCTATCGATATACCTCAGACTATGGCCCTTAGGTACGTGGTAGGGGGGCGCGAACCCAAATAAGTGGTCCAGTTGTGAGGCTCTCTCCCGAACTATGGTTCAGTGAGACAGCCCAGCAACGTGAAGACCGGGACAATATAGGTAAGGAGTTTTTCAAAAAATGCTCAACATGCAAGAAATCAGATGGCTCTAATGCAAGTCCTAAAGAGATAGATTTAAAGTGAAAAGAAGCATACACTTGCATACATTGTTTGCATTCAATCCCTAAAAATTGAGGAGAGTTGTATTTCAAACCTAAGTCTAATGTGAGCATGGAATAATCTCCTCAATATGGTCCTACCAAACCATACTTAAATCCTATATGCAATGATGTCAGCTTTAGGACAAAATCTAGGCTCCTAAGGTTTGCATGGAAATGAAGCTGACATATATAAAAAAAACTTAGAAAATATCAAAGCAAAGGAAAAAGGCATAATTCAACCGGACGGAGACGGGTCCCATCACGGTCGCCAAATCTGTGATCATCGCAAAAATTTTTCCTCTCTCGTAATATTCTCTCTCTTCCTTCTCTTTTCCTTTCTAACCTCTTGTTATCGTCGCGAAATTTTTCCCCGTCTTCCCTTCCTTGCGGAAGAGAGAGAGAGGGAAACGCTTCCGCGCTTCAAACTTGACCGGGTTTTGGAAATTGTTTTGAAATACTCGCCTCCGTTTTGAAAATTACGGGAAAATCCATGGGATGGGGCTCGACCTGTCGGTACGAGGTTCGACCGTTCCTGCCGCCTTTAACAGGGGTAATCGAACCAAGGACCAAAATTGTGCTTGACTTAGTTAAATCATCAAAATCATGTTCTATCCTAAATGCACAGAGAATTCAGACATGTGTTATGAAGTTTTGCAAAATGTAACTTGGAAAGACATGATGTATGCTCAGAAAAAGGTTTTGGAGTTGGAAATAGTTCTAAGGCAAATGATGGAAATCAATTTCTCAGAAAACTCATGTAAAAGAGGTTTTGAAATCACGAGAAAGTTCATAAAGATGTGGGAACATCATGAATGGATGAAAATTCTGAGAAAATGGAAAGAATTCTTGAGAAAAAGGTGAACATTTAAAGGGAAAATGCCTGTCAGAAAAACTCTGACTTTGAAGATTTTCTTAGGAAAATGATAGGAAAACTCATTGGAGAAGAAAATTCGTACTTAGGAAATTGAAATCCTGGGAATCTTAGCCTTCAAATACTTGGAAATCGATTTTGATCTTGGGGAAAGATTGGAAAACTCTTTTGAATCTCTTAAGAAAATATCATTTTCTAGGAAAAACTGTAGAAAAACTTGTCTTTGGAAAACCGATTTTGAAAAATCCTTAGAGTTTCTTGAGAAATCGATTTCTTGAGAATGAAGTTTTCTTGAGAAAATCTTGAGAAAATCAATGATTTCATGATGCAAATGACATGAGTAAATGAATGCCCTTTGAAAAGATTTTCCGAGGAATTGGTTGGAAAATGTGCATTAAGTCCAAATAAATCCTTCACATATTCTGACTGTGGCCATGAATATGTTCAGAACTTAGTTGATTTGATGCACATGATTTTGAAAACTTTGGAAATATGATGTGCATTTTAAGATAGCCTAAGAGTGTAGGCTCAATGTGACTAGTAGAAAGATGATGGATCTGGGTCTTGTCCATATTCCGACTAGGGCCGTAAATATGGATCCCACCGAGTCCATCAACTCCCTAAGAGTTGGTGCACGTGCCATTCGTGAACATCCATAGTGCTTTTGAAATAAGGTGTATGCATCACATAAGCAGGATATTTGCATAAATTCAAACTATATGATATGCATCCTAGTCTAAGCAGGAAATTAACTCTCTTATTCCAAAATTTACATTATTACATCACTAAATAAATGAAATAAAAGAAATTTTCAGACTTCAGCTCCTTCTTTTGAATGTCCCTGCCAAACTTGAAATAAGGTTAGCTCAAATATGTGGGTTTTTCCAAGATTTTCCAATAATATTATGAAATTATTGGATTTAATTGGATATAAACCCTATTCTCATGCTTCCTTGATATTTGAAATGATGAAAATGCAAGAAATTCAGTGTAAAATAGTTTGAAATTCGAAATGGTGGTCAAAATGACCAAAATACCCCTAAAATCAAAGTGATACCTTTAAAATCAGGGTTTTTGAAGGAAATTTTGATAAAATTGAGATTTTGAAATTCAAATTGAATCAAATGATGATAAAATGTAGTAAGAGACATGATGACACGCTGCTAAACACATTAAGACTGTAAAATCAGAATTTGACTTTTTGCAATTTATCCAAAATAACGAATTTCGCTTGTTTTTCGCTTGGATCTGGGTCCTGCGGGACCCTGTTTTGGTATTATGGATGATCCGAACCTCAAATGGATTCCAAATTGCACCAAATTCGGTATGAAGCATTTTCTTACTCTTATAAACAACCTAGAATGCTAAAAATCACGAAATGATATGATTTAAATACTAAAATTCAAAGAAAGTCCTAAAATGGTGGATTTTGCCTATGGATCCGAACCAAATGCAATGCCTAATATGATAATGCAAGATTTACACCATGGAAACTTCTGATATTTTTCAGAATGCTAAAAGACCCGAAATGGAACATTTTTGGTTTTTATAGCCTCGGGATTTGAGCCATGGTGAGTTCAATAACAGAGATTTAATTCTGACAGAGGTAAAAATCACACTAATCTGATGAAAAATGCTAACTAAATATAAAACGGCCATGGAAATTTATGAAATTAATCAGAGTTATGCACGACACCTACATGAACAACTTTCATGTTTATGACTTCGGCATTTGATCAACGGAAACACAGATACAAATATAACTATTTCTGCCTAAACTAACAGAATAGACAAATGTAGCAAAACAGGGGGCTGACAAGACAAATCCTAAGCATGGGTCAAAACTGTTTTAAAAATTACAGGCTTTCAGATTCAAACAGAGGACATCTCGGACACCACTTTCACTTTTTACAGTTTTGGATTTGGAGCAACACACAAATAGAAACCATAGCCCTAAGTCGATCCAAGATCTCAGAGGCCCAAATTAGGCTCTGACACGTGTCCCGAACTCTCGGATTTTTTTCAGATATTAAAAAAATCATAAAAATCTGAAAAAATCATATTAAAAACGAGACATTCTCTCGAGTTCAGAACATCTTTCGGATCTAAAATCGGATCTCCCATGAGGGATATCTCGATTTTACAAGTCGGAAAATGATTTTTAAAACGTATCCCGGGTAACAAAACCCGACTTGCAATTTTGAATGTTTACTGCAGTAAACAAATTCAAATGGCTCCGAATTTTTGGCAAACTTTTAGGGACACCTAAGGGCGTATTCCGTGATTTTTTTGGAATTTTTAATAAAAAACAAATGCATAAAATGACGTGTGGACTGACTGATAAAAATAGAGACCTACTGAAAATAAGCAGAATTGAAATAAATGCTAAATTAATCCTAATTAATTCATGAAATGTACTAAATGAATGAAATAAAATGCAAATTAAACCTAGCTAACTATATGAATGTTAAAAATCATCAAGGAAGCATAACAAAATATTTTTATATATGTCGTTTTATGAGAATAGCTCAATCCATCCCTCGGATGAGCTCTTTCTTCAAACGACTCCCGATTCGAATTATAGAATCACATCAAGGGGAAAAGAAGTGCACCTTTCTTTGTTACGCAGCGTAGGAGCTCTTGAAAGGGGCAGCTATCACGAGCTTCCTTCGTCCTTCGCTCCGAGCTTCGGATGGTCCACCAAAATCGAGCTCTGTTGGAATCGGATTGGCCACGGCACGAACTTTACTCCACCTTCTTCAATGCGCCAAAGGGGGCACGATTTCCAAGGTTCAAAATCAGATGTTAGGAAGGCTAGGTCGGATTTTCTAAGTTCACAAGAGCTAAAAAAAAATGATCTCCTTAGGCTGGGCGTGAACCCTTGTTTTTATAACTTTTCTGAAAAAATTTGAAATTCAAACAGGCTGGATCTGAGCCCTCCATGTGGCGCCATCTCAGGGGGTGTCATCTGAGGGGTTTGAAATTCGAATTTGTCTTTTGCAGGGAACCCTCAGGTGGCGCCACCTCATGGTGGGCTACCTTTATTAAAAATAAAATAAAAAATGAAAATGGAGCCAAGTGGAGTCCTGGAATGGTGCCACCTCAAAGGTGTTTGACACATGTCAGAAGGTCAGAGCAGTGGGCTCAGAAGCCGCCACCTCAGAGGAATTTGAATTTTGCTTTTTCTGATGAAAGGAGATCTGGACATGTGGCAGTCCAGGATGGTTCCAAGTGTCAGCCTGCTGGAGTGGTTCTTCAGATGGCGCCACCTCAGAGGAGAATTCGAATTTCAAATGGAGGTTGGCCCTGGAGGAATGGAGGATGGACATGTGGCGCCACCTCAGGGTGGCTCCTACAATGCCATGTGGCAAGAGGGAGGAAAAAGAGGGCAGTGACATGTGTCTCCTACTTTTCTGAAAAAAGTAGGGAGAGGACATGTGTCCTCTACTTTTTCTAAAGGAGTGAGAAGGAGACATGTGTCACCTTCTTTTTCTGAAAGAAGCAGAAGATGACACATGGCAGAGGGATGAGAAGGAGGGAAGGGACATGTGGCGCTCTCATAGGCCATCTGGGAAATCAGAGCTCCGGATTTTCGCCACCTAGTGCCTTGTTTGAATTTTAAATGGTTTGCTTTTTCTGAAGAAGGCCAGGAGTGACATGTGTCTCCTACTTTTCTGAAAGAGGTAGGGAGAAGACATGTGTCCTCTACTTTTTCTGAAAGAAGCAGAGAATGACACGTGGCAGAGGGGAGAGAAGGTGGGCCAAGCCATGTGGCGCCATCTCAGACAAGATGAAAAAGGTAGAAGTTCAGGATTTGCGCCACCTATGAGGAGTTTTAAACTTTTGAATTCTAGTTTTTCTGAAGAAAGCAGGAAACGACACATGGCACTTGCTTTTTCTGAGGAAATGAGAGCTTGCCATGTGTCCTCTGCAGGAGACACACTCCAGATGGCGCCACCTCAGAGGAGACAAGCCTACCTTTTCTGTAGGAATTTAGGAGTGACACATGTCTCCTACTTTTCTGAGAAAAGTAGGAAGAGACATGTGTCAGGCTACTTTTCTAGAAGGAGGGAGAGGTTGACACGTGTCCTCTGCAGGAGACACACCTCAAGTGGCGCCACCTCAGAGGAGACAAGCTCCACTTTTTCTAGACAGGACAACCTATGACACTTGGCATCTCCTGGTAGTCTTTGAAATGACACATGGCGCAGGATGGATAGGGTGACACATGGCAGATAACTGGGATGACATGTGGCGGCTTCTGAAGGTAGCCCCACACTGACACGTGGTAGAAGAAGGAAGGTGACATGTGGCACCAACTTTAGGTGAACCCTATGCTGACACATGGCATGTAAATGGGAGGAGAGAGAAAGGACAAGTGGCACCAATCCAGGGGACAAGGCTCCTATATTTTTGGGTTTTTTCAAAATTCAAATTTTCAAAAGAAAATCTTGTGTGACACCACCTCAGTGTGGGTCCCACATTGCTTATTTACTGAAATAAGGATAAAACAACAACTTCTTTTTGGAATTTTTATAAAATCTGGACTAATTGGTAAAACAGAAATTTTTGGAAAGAGTTGACCCCTGTAGGGCAATTTTGTAAAAGGAGGATATTTGAAATTGTCAAAAGGGCAAAATCTGAGGTGAAGTGACTGAAATCCATGTTAAAACTATCCAGATCGTCTTCCTGAGAAAATATTTTGACATTCAGAGCCCTGGGGGTAAAATGGGAAGAATTGATAATTTTGAAGACCCAGGGTTTTGGAGTCAATTTTGAAAAGAGTTAAAATTCTAATCTGGATTGAAAATTTTGAAATCAAGAGTTCTGGACCTCGAAATGACATGCTGTGCAGTGCAGTGATTTGAAATACTCATGCAATGATATGCAATGTCATGTCTTATGCAATATAATCTTGAGCCAAGACTCGGAGATGTCTGTCTCCTGTCAAGAGTAAAATTTTGAACATCTGAGCTAAAAATAGAGAAATTTTGAGAGTTTCAGATGAAATTTAGACTTTTGCAAGGTTTGGGCTCAGAAAATGACCATTTTGCCCTCCGACGATTTCAGAGGTTGAATGATGATATTTGGTGGAGATGTAGGGGAGGTGAGTGAAAATTTGGGGTGTTTACAGATGCCCCTCTTTGCTACTAAGCCGGCTCCTGGCCGAGCTTAGTGGCAAAGAAAAACACATCAAATTTGGGCTATACAAAAAAATGCCCCAGTTAGAAGGATCTGACTGGGTGTGAAGAAACTAGCCCGAGGAAGATGGTAGATATGGAACGAAGAATGAAGAGGAAAGATTTGCTCTATGAGAGCGAAGTTCAGGTTTATGCCCTTAACCTGGATGGGACAGAAATACCTCGTATGGAACGAAGCTCAGGTTTGACCCTTGACCTGATTGGGGAATGGAATATCTCATAAAATGAGACTCAGATTTGTACCCTTAACCTGATCGAGCGGAAAATGAAATACCTCTTTGGATGAGGCTCAGGTTTGTATCCTTATCCTGATCGGGCGGAAAATGAAATACCTCTTTGGATGAGGCTCAGGTTTGTACCCTTATCCTGATCGGGCGGAAAATGAAATACCTCTTTGATTGAGGCTCAGGTTTGTACCCTTATCCTGATCGGGCGGAAAATGAAATACCTCTTTGGATGAGGCTCAGGTTTGTACCCTTATCCTGATCCGGCGAAAAATGAAATACCTCTTTGATTGAGGCTCAGGTTTGTACCCTTAACCTGATCGGGCGGAAAATGAAATACCTCTTTGAGTGAGGCTCAGGTTTATACCCTTAACCTGATCGGGCGGAAAATGGAATGCCTCTTTGATTGAGGTTCAGGTTTGTACCCTTATCCTGATCGGGCAGAAAATGGAATACCTCTTTGAATGAGGCTCAGGTTTGTACCCTTATCCTGATCGGGCGGAAAATGGAATACCTCTTTGATTGAGGTTCAGGTTTGTACCCTTATCCTGATCGGGCGGAAAATGAAATACCTCTTTGAATGAGGCTCAGGTTTGTACCCTTATCCTGATCGGGCGGAAAATGAAATACCTCTTTGAGTGAGGCTCAGGTTTATACCCTTAACCTGATCGGGCGGAAAATGGAATACCTCTTTGATTGAGGTTCAGGTTTGTACCCTTATTCTGATCGGGCAGAAAATGGAATACCTCTTTGAATGAGGCTCAGGTTTGTACTCTTATCCTGATCGGGCGAAAAATGGAATACCTCTTTGATTGAGGTTCAGGTTTGTACCCTTATCCTGATCGGGCGGAAAATGAAATACCTCTTTGAATGAGGCTCAGGTTTGTACCCTTATCCTGATCGGGCGGAAAATGGATGGGATCCTCGAAAGAAGAGACCATGATGGAACCTTCGGATTTTGCACAATAAATCCGACAGGATTTATGCAAAAGGAAGGAAACTGGGGTCCCTAAAGCTTGAAAAGAATTGGTTTTGGGCGTCTTAATGCTGAGACTAAAATCAGCTTTTGAAATTGCCTTTTGCGAGAAATGATTGGTGGTTCGACCTTGAACCGAAATGGGACTGTCTATGGTTGGACAGTGGGGACACAGGGAAGTGTGCAAATCTGAGAGTTCATGCTCTCAAAGAAGGGAAGGAATCAAGTCCTTAGGAGGGATTTAAAATTGGTGTCAGGATGTATCAAGAACGGACATCAAGCTCTCACTTCATGACAGGATAGCTAGAAAATATTGTCAAAATGTTAAGAATTTTGTTGTTGATGCAAAGTATTTGAAAAATGATACACATTGTTGCAAAGATATTCTTTCTTTTCTACCCAAAGCTTTACCTCCAAACAAGGTTCACTTCGTAGAATCGAGATTGGAAACCCAAATTGTTTGCAATTGACCTTCTTCAAGGAAGCTATCAATTTCCTTGATATGAGCAGGAAAGAGAATTTGATATTATGAAAGCGATTGATGAAAGGATATTGATAATAGAACTTCACAAATTTAAAGAGGATTCTTGATAAATTTGGCAGTTTGATATCCTGAGAGCTTCTCTCATGGTAATCTTTCTGCACTCTTTTGGCCCTCTGGTGTTTTTGCTACATTCTCCTTCATTTTGGAGATGTTCTGACTTTTTTTTTCTCTCTCTTTTTCCTCTCTTGCTCTCTTTTGGGAAGGGTACGTCACAAACTCCTTCATCTTGGAGATGTTTTGATCCGTCTTGGACGATATTGGCTCATGGGCTGGGAGATCTTTGGATCATAGCTGAAATTAAATATCTTTTAGGGATTGTCGAGAGGTTCATCGCATCTGCCTTCATCTCGACAGTGCTTTGGACTTTCCCTGGAAGGATCTGTCACAAACTCCGTCATCTTGGAGATATTTCGAATCTTCTTTGGCCCCGGGGGTCTACTCGCCTAATTCGCCTTCATCTTGACGACAAGTGAGAGATCCCTTTTGCGGATATTTAATTGCAGCTTAGGTGATTCTGAGGAGACAGGGCTTGGGTAAATGCTCTCTTTTCTAGCGCTCAGGATATTTCCACTGCCTCATTTTTACAAGAATGGTCTTTAAAGATGCGCCATTGACTGCGATCAATATCGATCATCTACGGCTTTTCAATAACATTGAATCTTCTTTTCTGGCCATATCGAGGATTTATCTTTCATCCTTTTGGTTGGCCAATAGAAAGAATTCAAATTTTGAATCTCTTTTCGCAAAAGCTTCACTCTTTTGGAAGTAATGCTGAAGGTAAACTGAAATAAAGATTGGTGCAATAAAGGTTCTGAAATCAACAATTAATTGATAGATTGACAAAATTTTCTTGAAATCCTTGGTGAAAGTGAGTATTTGAGGTCCGGCTCAACACATCCATGACGAAAATTCTCCTCTCTTTTTCCCCAAAAAAAGAGAGACTCAGGCTTAGCCCTTACCTGAATGGGAAATGGGAAATACTCCTCTCTTCCCTGAAGAGGAGGTGTTTGCAAAACGAACTTTCGAAGAGAAATTGAGCTTTCGTCAAAGCTTCCTAATATTAGGCTTCTCTTATGGAAAGGGGGCCGATAATAGTGAGGTCTGAAAATTGGGACATGAGAGGAACGAGTCCATCACACTCTCCCTGCAAAGAGGGTCCTTCATGACGAAAATGGCCTAGTATGAAATTGGGGGGTCACAAGAAAAGCGAGTCTCCGTCGAGCCTCTCCCTTTAAAAGGGTTCCTTGTGTGAAATTGGAAATTGTTTTGCAAACGGTTCACAAAGACGTGAGTCCCTTCAAACTCTCCTTGAAAAGGGGCTAAGTGAACGAATTGGATAGCATGCGAAAAGAACGAGCTCCCTCGAACTCTCCCTAAAAGGGTCTCTCGCAAGAGAAAATGATTGGAATTGGATATTGAGATTGATTGACCCAAAGGTCGAAATGGGAAATTGGAAAATTGGTTGTTGAGAATTGAATGACCCGAAGGTCGAAATTTGATGACCTGACGGTCGAAATTGAGAATTGGTTGACCAAAAGGTCGAAATTGTGTGACTCGAAAGTCGAAATTGAGAATTGAGTGACCTAAAGGTCAAAATTGGAAATTGAGTGACCCGAAGGTCGAAATTGAGAATTGAGTGACTCGAAGGTCGAAATTTGGAAATTGAGTGACCCGAAGGTCAAAATTTTGGAAATTGAGTGACCCGAAGGTCGAAATTGAGAATTAAGTGACCCGAAGGTCGAAATTTGGAAATTGAGTGACCCGAAGGTCAAAATTTTGGAAATTGAGTGACTCGAAGGTCGAAATTGAGAATTGAGTGACCCGAAGGTTGAAATTGGAGAATTGCATGATTCAAAGATTTAAATTGAAATTTGGAGGGCAAAATATCAAATTTGAGCAATTGACAGACCCTGATGATTGAAATGACTTGGATTAACAAAGGAGAATAATGAGTTCGAGTCAGAGCTCGAATAAAATACAGAGATCACGAGTCGGAACCCGGATCAACAGAAGAAAATGATGAGCTCGAATCAGAGCTCGAATGATGTAGAGAGATCACAAGTCGGAACTCGGGTCAATAAAGAAAAATGGAAGGCTCGAATCAGAGCTCAAATAAGATAATGAGATCACGAGTCGGAACCCAGATCAACAAAGGAAAATGAAGTGCTTGAATTAGAGCTTGGATAAGATAAAGAGATCTCGAGTCGGAACCCGGATCAACAAAAGGAAATGAAGAACTCGATTCAGGGTTCGAGTAAGGTAATGAGATCACGAGTCGGAACCCGGATCAACAAAAGAGAATGACAAGCTCGAAGAGATCTCGAGTCGGAACCCGGATCATCAAAGGAAAATAAAAGCTCGAATTTGGGCTTGAATGAATAAAGAGATCTCGAGTCGGAACCCGGATGAACAAAAGAGAATGAAGAGCTCGCATCTGAGCTCAAATAAATAGAGAGATCTCGAGTCGGAACCCGGATCAACAAAAGAAAATGATTTGCATAAAAAGCCCGAGTCGGGACTTGGTTTTCTGAAAAATTGGGATTTTAAAAATGTGCCAGTTTGAGTACTGGATTTTGAAATAATACCAGTTCGAGCGCTGGGTTTTGGTTCAGTATTGGTGATGACCTTTCGATTTTGAATTATTTAGGAATCGTGATGGGACTGTTTGTCGAAATCCCAATACTGACCGGATTGTTGTTAATGCAGTTGAATGCAAATGAATATGAATTGATGCATATGAATGCACAAGTGCATGAAATGAAGAATTTGTTTATCCTGCCTGCATACAGAACAAAATTTTAAAAATGCCCCAGTGTAACTGGGAAAGACAGTTGGATCATTGAAAGAAAATAGGAAGGATTACAAGAGGAGAATAAATGTTTTAAGTATAAAACTTTTTCAAGTGACGAGCATTAATAGGATCTGGCAATTCTACCCCATCGGCATTGATGAGCCGATATGAGTTGCGGGGTAATGCTTCTTTGACAACATAGGGACCTTCCCAATTTGGCGACCATTTGCCGCCAGGACGATGCTTGAGATAAGTTGTGGATCGAAGTACTAAATCATTGACTTTGAATCTTCTTTCGATGATAGATTTCGCATATTGCCTGGCTACTCTCTGGCGATAGGATTGAGCATGCTCTGCTGCTTTTAGCCTTCTCTTGTCGAGTAAGTCTAGCTGCACTAGTCGCTGCTGCTGGTATTGATCAAGAGGTAATTGCAGAAGTGAAGCGAATTTCAAAGCGGGCTTCTGAACATGTAGCGGCAATACTACTTCTGTCCCATAGACCAGCTCTGATGGGGTAGCATTCGTTGGTGTACGAATGGTGGTCCGGTAGGCCCATAGTGCATCATGGATCTTCTCATGCCAGTCACGGCCTGTTTCCACAGTTCGCTCCAAGATACGAATTAAAATCTTGTTGGTGGCCTCTGCCTGACCATTCCCTTGAGGATAATATGGAGCGGAAAAATGGTGATAGATCTTGAATTTTGAGCAGAATGTCTTCATCTTTTCATTCTTGAAATGACTGTCGTTGTCTGACACAATGTCATGTGGGATGCCGAAACGGCAAAGGATGTTCTTGTGAATAAAAGAGACCACATGTCGGCCTTCTACTGTGCGGAGATTGATGGCTTCTACCCACTTGGTGAAGTATTCTGTTGCGGCAAGGAAATATTTGTGGCCATTTGAAGCTGAAGGAGTGATGGGACCTACGACATCGAAGGCCCACATGGAAAATGGCCATGGAGAAACAACGGACTGTAAATAAGTTGCTGGAGCATGGATGGAAGGTGCATGTATCTGACATTGTACACACTTCTTCACATAATGATAACAGTCTTGTTGCATAGTCTTCCAATAGTACCCTGCTCTTATGATTTGCTTGACAAGGGTTTGGTAGCCGACGTGGCCGCCACAAATGCCTTCATGTGCTTCTCGCACGACTTCTTTGGCTTCGTCTTCATCTAAACATCTGGAATACTCTGAACTGAATCCACGACGATAGAGGATATTGGCCAAAATGAAATATCGAGTAGACATACGCTGGATTGCTCGTTGCTCTTTCTTTGAAAGTTCTGGAGAAAATTCACCAGTTTCTATGAAAGTTTTGATGTTGTAATACCAAGGCTTCTTCCTTTGCTCAGCTTGGTTTACTTGTTCTGTTGGAAGGAAAGCAGGTTGGTCAAGTCTGCCAATTTCAAAAGAGCGACAAGATTCTCCATTTCTGAATGCCATAATGGAGCCTAAACTGGCTAGGCTATCGGCCACTTGATTAAAATCTCTCTTGATGTGGAATAACTGAAATTCTTCGAACTTGCTGACGAGAGCTGAAACAATTTTCTGATAGGGAAATAACTTCTGATCTTTGACCTGCCATTCGGCTCGAACTTGATTGACAACGAGTAATGAGTCACCGTAGGCATGTACTTTCTTGACATTGAAGTCTAATAGAATCTTTAGACCTTGAATCAGGGCTTCATACTCGGCCATATTGTGAGTGCATTGAAAGTCTAGCTTGAGAGAAAATGGAATCATCTCCTTTTCTGGAGTGATTAATAGGATTTCGATGCCTATTCCCGCCATATTCTTAGAACCATCGAAAAATAAATTCCAGACTGGAAATTGCTGGATATTGCAAATTTGCTCATCAGGGAAGTCATCTTCGGCTTTCTCTTCTTCAGCCAGAGGAAAATCCGCCAATTGATCTGCAATTGCTTGACCTTTGATTGATTGCTGCGAGACATATTCTAAGTCATACTGCATCAATAAGACTTGCCATTTTGCGACTCGTCCGCTGAGGAAAGGCTGCTCTAAGATGTATTTGAGGGGGTTGAGTTTAGACAGGATTTTGACCTCTGATGCCAACAGGTAGTGTCTTAGCTTCTGACACATCCATACCAGAGCTAGGCAGGTCTTCTCTATTTGAGAGTATCTCTTTTCATAATCTATGAAGGTCTTACTCACATAATAAATGGCGTGTTCTATCAGGCTGCCTTCTTTGTATTGCGCACAGAATCCACCGCATGCGACTTGATTAACTGAGATGTATAATAAAAGGGGTTTTCCCAATTCTGGAGGTTTTAGGATTGGAGGATTGAGAAGATACTTCTTGATTCGATCGAACGATTGCTGGCATTCTGGCCCCCATTCGAACTTCACTCCTTTTCAGAGCAAGTGGTTGAAAGGTTCGCATCTCATTGCCAAGTTGGAAATAAATCACCGGATTGATTGCATACGTCCTTGAAGGCTACGCAATTCTTTGAGGTTTGTTGGGGGTGGCATATCAATGATAGCCTTTGCTTTGGCTGGGTCAACTTCAATTCCCTTTTTGCTGACCAGAAAACCCAACAATTTGCCTGATTCGACTCCAAAGACACACTTTTGCGGGTTAAGCCTTAATTTGTAAAGGATGAGTCTTTTAAAGACTTGATCAAGTGCTTCGAGGTGATCTTCTCCCTCTTTAGATTTCACGAGGATATCATCAACATACGCATCCATGATTTTGCGCATCTGATCGTGAAAGATGACAGCCATTGCCCGTTGATACGTTGCTCCAGCATTCTTGAGCCCAAAAGGCATAACCGTATAGCAGAAAGTGCCCCAAGGCGTAGTAAAAGAAGTTTTTGATTGGTCGCGGGCGGCCAACTTAATCTGATTGTAGCCGGAATATCCGTCCATGAAAGAGAACATGGCGTGTCCTGCCGTGCTATCGACTAGAAGATCGATGCTTGGAAGTGGATAGTCATCCTTCGGAGTTGCCTTATTGAGGTCTCTGAAGTCTATGCAGATCCTTACTTTGCCGCTTTTCTTTGGGACAACGACGATATTGGCTAACCAATCTGGGTAGTCAATAGCTCGAATAAATCCTGCTTTGAGCAGATCTTCAAGTCCTTTCTTGACTTGCTATTCTATTCTGGGATCCATTTTTCCCAGCTTCTGCTTGACTGGCTTAGCATCCGGCTTTAAGACAAGACGGTGTTCGACTAATTTGGGGTCTAGGCC
The DNA here is from genome assembly GCF_984573655.1 of Nuphar pumila. Lineage (NCBI taxonomy): Eukaryota > Viridiplantae > Streptophyta > Magnoliopsida > Nymphaeales > Nymphaeaceae > Nuphar > Nuphar pumila. The sequence continues at coordinate 64,096,600 of NC_143249.1, forward strand.
CGACATGTCTTCATACGTCCATGCGAACACTTCTTCATGCTGCTTGAGAAAATCTGTGAGCCTTTTCTTTTCTTCAGGACTCAGACTGGTTCCGATCTGGAGAATTTTGGGATCTTCCTCTGAACCGATATTGACACCTTTAGTTGGATCTTGTACTAGAGGAGATGGTTCATCCTGCTTCTGAACTGCGGCGAACTCCGGTAATTCTTGAAGAGACTGATCATATTCTGCACAATCATCAGACTGCTTTGCACTCTTATCATTTCCGGTGTTTGCTTTGATTCTGTGAATTGCTGTCGACTTCTGAAGGGCCTTGGGATTGAGAACGAGCTTCTTGATCGTCCGAGAAGTCATTCTGAAATTTTGGAGAAGAAATCTGGTTCAGATAAATCGTCCTATAGTAAGACAAGCAATCATTTGAAGAGAACCATGCATAAAATGACATTGAATTATAAAATGATGAGATAGACAGAAAGGGAGTAGATGGCATCCGGATAGACAAAGAAACTTGGAATTTTATTGATTGAATTGATCAGCGACATTGGTAAAATGAGACATTTATTTGGAAAAGAATAGAAAGAGAATAACAAATGGTCTTCATTGTGCTCCTTTGACAAAAACAGTCTTTTTTGACGAGCTTCCTCCGGCAAATCCTAGTCCCGCTCTGGGGGGACGATGTTTCTGGATCATTGGCTCGATGCGGCCATCTTCGTTCTTGCCGAGTCCCTTGAAGGGTTGATAACCATGTTTCAGGAGCAAATCGAATCCCTTTCTTGACTTCATGAATTGAGGAAACAAGGGATGATCCTTAATGGTGCTGTAGTCGATTCGGCCTCCAACCTTGAAGAAATGAGGAACATATTATAGTTGATTTTCATATCATTTTTTTGCATTTGAATTTCAAAACTTGCATTTTTACAAAGAATTATTTCAGAAAACCCTGATTTCAAGGCCATAGTCTTGTTATCAAAGGCATTTTGGTCATTTGACCTCAATTTCAAAATTCCAAACTTTGATTTTCATATTTTTAATCATATCATATCATATTATGTTTGATTTATTTTTATTTGGATTTCAAAATCTCATTTTTACGAAATATCTTTCTGAAAAACCCTGATTTCAAGGCCATAGTCTTGCTATCAGGGGCATTTTGGTCATTTTGACCCCAATTTCGATTTTTCAAATATTTTTTTCATATTTTCAATCCAATTTCATCATTTATGTTTATATCAGAGAGGTATGAATTGGGTTTATATCAGAATAATATCCAATAATTTCTAATATTTTCTGATAAATCCAGATAAACCTACATTTCTGTGCTAACATGTTTTCTAGTTTTGCAGGAATATTCAAGAAGAATACTTTTATTTATTTACTTTATTCAATTCAATGTAATATCAAAATTGTTATATTTGGAATAAGATTTACATTTTTTGCTTAGAATAGGATTGCATTGCATGTAGTTTAATTCTGTAAATTTGAATATCTGATGTATCATTCATGCACATTTTTCCAAATCCACTATGGTTGAAACGAATGGCACGTGCACAAGTTCTTAGGGAGTTGACAAACTTGGTGGAATTCGTATTTATGGCAATAGTCAGAATACGAATGAAACCCAGATTTATGATCTTTGTATTAGCCACATTCATCCTACACTCTTAGGCTAACTTAAAAAATGCACTGCATTTCTCAAAAACTCAAAAGGATTTTCCCAATTCCTCAAAGAAATATCTTTCAAACTCATATTCATTCATTCAATTTGCATCATTTTCAAACTCATTTCCCAATTCAATTTTAGAGAAATCGATTTTCTCAGAATTTTCTAAGTCTTTCTCAGGATTTGATTTTCTCAAAAACTTTGAGTTTTCAAATGGTATTTCAAGTATTTCTCAAGTTCAAACTATGATTTTCTAATGTTTTAACATTATCAATTTCATTTTCAAAGTTCACAAATCGATTTTCTCAAAATCTTTGAATTATCTCTGAAACTGATTTTCCCAGAATTCTCAAATCTTCTTTAGAAATCGATTTTCTTAGAAAAAGCAATCTGAATCTCAAAATCGATTTTCTCAAAGTTCAAGTTTTCCTGAGAATCCATTTTTCATTCAAGATTCATTTTCCAATGCAATTCCTGATTTTTAATGAAATCCAATGATTTTCCCAAGTATTTCTCAATCATTTTTCAAGTACATCTCAATTTTTCAAAGCAAACATCATATTTCTCAAACTTGCATCTTTTCAAAATTCCATAGCACATGCTTGATTTTTTGTGCATTTTAGGAAAATAGAGCATAATTTAGAAAATTGAACTTAGTCAAAGAACACATTTGATCCTTGGTTCAATTACCCCTGGTAAAGGTGCCAGGAACAGTTGAACCTCATACCGACAGGCGGATTCCATTCAACAAAATTTTCTCACAAATTTTCAAAATGGAGGCGAGTATTTTTCAAAACTTTGGTTGAGTTTGATTCGCAGAATCATTTCTCTCTCTCGCAGAGGGAGGAAAATTGTTTTTCAATGATAACAAATAGGTGGCCCAATTGTGAGGCTTTGTCTCGAACTATGGTTCTGGAAGAAAGCCCAGCAATGTGGTGGCCAGGTAAAAGTAGGTGAGGTTGTTTTTGATATATGATTAACACGCAAGAAAACGAAAGTCTCTAACGACCTAAAGAAGTAGGGTTTTAAAAAATTTATGAGAAGTAAACATTGTTTTCAATCAATTCCTATATTGAGGAGGATTGTATTTGACCTAAGTCTAAGTGTGCATGAATAATGCCTCTTCAATCGGTCCTACCAAACCATGCCTAAGTCTACATGCTTTCATGTCAGCTGGGTTTGATTCTAGGCTCCTAGGTTCACATGAAATTGAGCTGACATTGTAGAACACAATTTGATAATTTGAATAGAGCAAAGCATTAGATTAATCAGACGAAGACAGGTCCCATCCTATTTAAAGTTTCAAAAAGTTAAAAACAAAAAACAATAACTTGAAATTCAATTTAAAAACAAAGTTACCAAAACAAGGCTAAAAGGGGAAAAAAGTCAAATTTACTTAAAAACTTAAAAAGAGTCTCATAGGAGGGGCGTGGATTCTTGGAAGACCATAGAAGGTCCAGCAAGGGATGGACCTCCTTTAAGAGATTAGGAAAGTGAGAAAAAATAAAGGAAGAAAAAAAAAAGAGTTAGAAAAGTCAACTTGCTTGCCAAGCAAGCAAGTTGATTTTTCTTGGAAAGGGGAGGCCAAGAGGGGATCGACCTACCCCCTTCCACATTAATACATGTAATAATACTAAGTTATAATAATACTAAGTATATGAATATCATATGCTCTGCTTTAAAAAAAATGGACATGGAAACAAAGAAATAAAGGAATACAAGATTTTATCAGAAATGGTGAAACGAGTCAGAAAATACAGTCAGAGTTAGACTCCTAACTCAATCAGAACTCTGAAATAGAGTCCTGGATCAACTGGAGTCTACAAACGGACTTCAAAACAGACTCCTGATTGGGCTAGGACTCCAGGATAGAGTCCTGATCAGACTGAAACTCTAGATTTTTTTGGTATTTTTCTGAACAGATGAAAGAACTTGTGAAAACAGTTAAAAACAATAACAAATATTGAAATAAAACAGAGTTCTAATTCAACTGAGACTCTGGGGACAGAGTTCTAATTGAACTAGGACTCTCAAATTTTTGGATTTTTTGAGAAAACAAATGAGAGAATTTTGAAAAACAGTTAAAAACAGGATAAAACTGAAGTTTTGGTTCAGAGTCCTGATCTGATTAGGACTCTAAGAAAGAGTCCTGATTCGATCAGAACTCTAAGAAATTTTGGTTTTCTGATAAGTAAATGATGAAATTTAAGCAAAGCTTTTGAAAACTAGTGAAAATGAAGTATGAAAACCAATTTTGGATAGAGTCCTGATTCGATCAGGACTCTGGGGTAGAGTCCTGATTTGATCAGGACTTTGGGATAAAACCTCTGGATTTTGAAATTCTTTGATAAAAGTGTAACAGTTTTGATAGATGAAAAGAATTTTGAAAGATTCTCTCAAAATTGAAATCAGGATCAGAGTCCTGATCCAACTAGGACTCTCTGAACAGAGTCCTGTTTTGACTAAAACTCTGAGTTTCTGACTCATTTTGAAAGATTTTGAAAGATTTGATTGAAAATGGATAAAATAGCTGTAAAAGATTAGAGTTCTAATCTGATTAAAACTCTAAAGAAAAGTCCTAATCCGACTGGACTCTTGAAGAAGAGTCCTGATCCAACTAGGACTCTAAAATTTTGGCCAAAACGGAGGAAATGGACAAGGGATATGACCATAACTGGTTTAAAATCAACTTCAGGGAACCAATTGGTTGACATCTGAGCTAGGGCTATTCACATCCCGAATTTTCAGAATCGATTTTCCTAAGTTTTAAATTCAAATCTAGAGTTCCACAATCCAGATTCATCAACAAGTCCCATTCGGATTTTCAAAATCCAATTCTCCCTTGGATTCTGGATTTAGAATCCAATTCCACCTCGGATTTAGATTTTCAAAGATTCAACTCCATCTTGGATTCCAGACTTCAGATCCAATTCCATTTAGGATTCAGACTTCGGATTCAAATTCCACTCTCGATTTAGATTTTCAAATCCAATTCCATTTTGGATTCCAGACTTCGGATCCAACCCCATTTAGGATTCAGATTTTGAATTCAACTCCATTTTGGATTCCAGACTTCAGATCTAATTCCATTTAGGATTCCTGATTTCGGATCCAACTCCATCTTGAATTCCAGACTTCGGATCCAATTCCATTTAGGATTCCAGATTTTGAATTCAACTCCATTTTGAATTCTAGACTTCGGATCCAAAATTCCATTTCGAATTCCAGATTCTGGATTCAGTTCCATCTTGGATGCCAGATTTCAGATCAAAAATCCATTTCAGACTTAAGATAAAAAATCCATTCAAGATTTCAGATCAAATTCTATTCCAGATTTACAATTCAGTTCCATTTCCAATTCACATTTTCAAGTTCAATTTCAAATCTATTTCTCAAGTCTAAATTCAAATTCAATTCCTGTTTTAGGTCTTGAATTCAAAATCTCCTTCTCAAAATCGATTCTTGAAAATCGATCCAAATTCAAAGTCCATTATGACTTTGAAAATTCATTCATATTTCAAAATTCCGATTTTAAATTCCTTTTCTCTTCATCTAAAGGCTTATCTTTCCAAAATTCTGATCATTCCGAGACTTGGGAATTTCAAGTCTCTTCTTCCAGATCTATTTTAAAATTCTAAATTAAATTCAAAATCTAACTTTTTCAAATCAATTTCAACCCTTGAAATCATTTCTTCACTATATTATCAAATTCATCTCAGAATCACTTGGAAAATCCTAAATTTCCAAACTATTTTCTCAAAAGCATACATTTTTGCATTTGCATTACACAAGCATGATTCTTTGTGAATTTAGACTTATAATAAATTCTTAGATGATATTTTAGCAAAGAAAAAAGTCATAAATTTGACCCTTGGTTCGATTACCCCTGGTAAAGGCACCAGGAACGGTCGAACCTCATACCGACGAGCGAATCCTGTCTCTTCATTTTCCCGTAAATATTTCAAAACGGAGGTGAGTAAATTTCAAAATCTCTTTTAAATTACGGTCAAGTGAGACCTTCGCAAAAGAGTTCCTCTCTCTCTTCTTTTCTTTTCTTTTCTCTTCTCTCTTCTTTTCTGTCTTTTATTTTCCCTTCAAAAAGGAAAATAGAGGTTAGAAAGGAAAAGAGAAGGAAGAGAGAGAAACCAAGAGAAAAAAAAATTGCAATGATCACAAGGGCTGATGCGAGAGAGCCATCGATCGACTGGTGATCGTGAGAGATGATCGAGAGAGGGAGGAGGGAGAACGCAACGAAAATCCGTTGCAGGGTTTTCAAATTTTCAAAAACAGGGCTCTTTTTAAAAAAATTCTCAAAAATGGGGTTTTTACAAACATTTTTTTTGTATTTTTCTTTTTTAATTCAATTTTTGTTTCTTTTTCTTTGTATTTTTTATATATTTTTTGTATTTTTGACATAAAAAAAAACTATGAAACTAAGGAAAAATAAGGGATTAAAAACCATTTTGTAATTTTTGAGAAATATTTACAAAAGAAGGGTTTTCTGAGGATTCGGGTTTAAACCTTAGAAATTTTCTCAAAAAATGGGTTCGGATCTGGATTTTAAGGAAATATTCGAGTTTTTAACCTCGAATCAAGAAATACAGAGCATCGAATTCAAATGGACACCGGATCGACTGTCTGAGCCTTTCAAAAATTCTTTTTGGTATTTTTGCAAATACAATTTTGAAATTTGGATAACGAGGCTCAGATTTGGATTTTAACATTGGTTCCGGATCCAAAATTGAGTCAGATATAGAAAATGGATTTGATTCCAGTAAATCCGAGGAATAAACTGAAGTTTTGAGTAAAAATGACTCAATTTACTCAGAAAATGGGGGTCAGGGGCAAAAAGGGAATATTTATAAAATTTTGAAAATTTTGTTCACATCACCTTAGTAGAATTAATGAAAATAAATAAATTAAATGTTTAAATCTTTGTAAATAAACTAATAAAAATTATTTAGGTGTGAATTTACTTAAATAACATTCATTGGAATTTATGTGAATTTCAAATTAATTTACAAGGCATTTTAATTTAATTTAGAAAGAATTTAACTTGAATTTCATGGAATGGATTTCAAATTTTAATTAGAGTTTATAAAAGGGTAAAAAAGAGAGAAAAAGGCAAGAGGGAGGCATTGAGATTTGGATTTTTTTTTTAGAATTAGATCAAGGGCCAGGAATCAACCCATTTATTGACATAATTCAAGGCCTTATAAAACTATAGGTGGGGTTCACGCCCCCCCCCCCCTATTTTGCTTTTTTGAAATTTCTCTCTCAAGCTCTCTCTCTCTTCTCTCAAAACTGTAAACCCCCCAAATTTTTCACCTTCGCTCACAAACCCTTTTCTCTTGCCACAAAACTCCTTCATTTGGCCTTTAAAACCCAAAATCTCAGAGTCCTAAAAATCCAGGACTCTAACCCAGAGTTTCAGTTCACTTGAGATTCTAGTTTCAAAATTCTGAATTTCAATTATTGATTTTAACCCTTTTTCAAAGCTATTTTCAAAGTTTATTTCAAATCTTTCAAAACCTGATGTGGGTCCACTCAGTTGGCACCATATCCAGAGGAGTTCTGACCCAGTTGCAACTCTATGCCATTTCAAAACTTTTAATTTCAAGTTTACTTTTGAAAATCTTTGAAAATTCTCTCAATTTCAAGTTTTAAAATCGTTTTTGAAAATTCAAGTGGGGCCCACTCAAGGTGGCGCCATATTTGAGAAAGTCAGGGCTAGACTAGGGTTAGTTAGTGACTTGTTTAGTTTTAGAAGTTTAAAAGAGTCAAAATCCATTTTGAGAAACCCATTTGAAAATTTAGTTTTAAATTGTTGTTTTTAAAGGTTTTAGTTAAAACTTTAAAAACCCAATGTGGGAAAATGCCAAGTGGCACCACATTTGAAGATTTTTTAGGTTTAGCTAGGGGCTAATTATGACTTAATTAGGATAATCTAGGCTAGGGGTAGTTAGGTAAACTCACACCAAAATCGCCCCCCTTTGGTAGAGTCCAAAATTTTCAAAAGTGTTAATTTTAACCCTAAATTTTTTATTGTAAAAAGCTCCTATAGGGGGTCGACCTCCCTATTCACCCTCTTTAGAGATTCTTGAAGCTTCTCTATCCTTTCCGGCCCTTCCTCCATTGTTGCAACTCCAATGTAATTATTTCTTCTAATTTCTTTAGTTTGTTTAATGCTTTTATTAATTTAAACATGAGATTTAGCCATTGGCGCTATCCCCTTCATAGATTAAACCATGGATTCAAGTTCAAGAACCTCAAGAGAGGTTCAAGAAGATGATCTAACTCTGTTTTGGTGTTTTTCTAGGGATTCTAATCCGTTGGAATCGATTGTAGCATGGTTTTTCATGTTCTTAACCATTAAAACATGCGATTTACCCGTTAAATGGGTCAAATCCATGCTTTTTAAGGTAAAATCAAATTCCAGCCATGGATTTCCTATATTTTATTTATTTCTTTTCTTATTTGTGTTTATTACACATTTTCCAGCATAGAAATCAATTTTATTTTACTGTTTTGGTATTTTCTTTATTGTTTTCATTGATTAATGCATGCTTTATTAGGTTTTATCAAATTTCTGTGTTTTAAGCTTGAATTAGCAAACATGTTATTTCGTATTGAAGTACTCACTGTAAATTTTTGACTTTTTATTATGTGATATATGGATATGTTAATGAATTACTGTAAAAATTTCGGATGTTTTGGGATTCGGGAACCCTGTCAAAAAATTGAAAGATTAAACCATGATTTTCAGTCATTTAGAATCAATATTGAAATTCATAGATAACTTGCAGTTGTGATATTTATCTCATCTGATATCCGATTCAAGATCCGTAAAGTGCAGTGGATTCCTATTGATGTGAACTATTTACTGTGAAATTTTGATAATTTTTAACCTCTATTTAGTATTTTTCCTCTGTCAGAGAATCAGATTTGAGATTTAAAACTCGTTAGGGTTTACCAAAACCCTAATCTGACTTATGTTGATTATAGATCTAAGAAAAAGATTCAAAAAGATGAAAATACAGAGTCCTGATCCAACTAGGACTCTAAAATTTTTGAGATTTTGATAAATAAAGGAATCAAGAAGTGACACCACCTAAATGGGCCTCATCTGAGAATTGAAATCAATTGAAATTGAGTTTGAAATGAATCCAGATTGTTTTCTGAGAAAATACTTTAAAATATAAGGTCCTGGGGGGTGGCAAATGACAAAATACTGATTAAAAACCCATGTTTTAAAATTGATTTTGAAAGAAAAGTTTTAAAACCCGAATCTGGATTAAATATTTTGAAAACAGGAGTGCTGAATCTCCAAAAAGAGATGTAATGACATGCAATGCTATGCAATGCAATGAAATGGCATGTCAGATGCATGTAATGACCTGTAGTGACACATAAAATGCAAGCACTGGATGAGGGTGAAAATTTGGGGTGTTTACAGATGCCCCTCTTTGCTACTAAGCCGGTATGGAGCCGAGCTTAGTGGCAAAGAAAACACACCAAATTTGGACTATAAAAAAATGCCCCCAGTTAGATAAGTCTGACTGGGTATGAAAGAATTAATTCAGCTGATGGTGGTAGATATGGAATGGAGAATAAAAAGAAAGATTCACTCTGTGAGAATGAAGTTCAGGTTTCGCCCTTATCCTGGATGGGATGGAAATACCTCGTATGGAACGAAACTCAGGTTTTAACCCTTGACCTGATTGGGGAATGAAATACCTCATCAAATGAGGCCTAGGTTTATACCCTTAACCTGATTGGGCGGAAAATGGAATACCTCATCAAAGGAGGCTCAGGTTTGTACCCTTATCCTGATCAGGTGGAAATGGAATACCTCATCAAAGAAGGCTCAGGTTTGTACCCTTATCCTGATCGGGCGAAAATGGAATACCTCATCAAATGAGGCCCAGGTTTGTACCCTTATCCTGATCAGGTGGAAATGGAATACCTCATCAAATGAGGCCCAGGTTTGTACCCTTATCCTGATCGGGCGGAAAATGGAATACCTCATCAAAGGAGGCTCAGGTTTGTACCCTTATTCTGATCAGGCGGAAATGGAACAAAATCCTCGAAAGAAGAGATTGTGATGGAACCTTCGGATTTTGCACAATAAATCCGACAGGGGTTTTGCAAAAGGATGAAATTGGGGTCCCTAAAGCTTAAAAAGGGGTTTGATTTTGAGCGCCTCATTGCTGAGACTAAATAACTTTTGAAATTGATGACCTTTTGCGAGAAAATTATTGGTGGCTTAACCTCAAGCCGAAATTGGACTGTCTATGGTGGGACAGTGGGGACACAGGGAAGTGTACGAATCTGGGAGCCCAGGCGCTCAGATTATACCAAAAAAGGGAAGGAATCTTGAAAACTCTCGTTATCAAGTCCTAAAAGGGATAACAACTGATGTCAGGATACGCCAAAGATGAACCTCAAGCTCTCGCTTCACGCTAGGACAACTAGAAAATATTGTCAAAATGTTGAAAATTATTATTGATTTAAAATGATTGAAAGTGATGTACATTGTTTTGAAGATATTCCCTCTTTTCTACCAGAAGTATTACCTCCGACTGGGCTTAACTCCGTAGAATCAGGATTTGAATTTGAATCGCTTGCGGTTGGCTTTCTTTCAAGGAAGCTATCAATTTCCTTGATATGAATAGAAAAGAGAGTATTCTTGATATTGTGAAAACAATTGGTGAAAGGATATTGATAAAAGAATTTCACAAAATTAAAGAGGATTCTTTGACAAATTCGGCAGTCTCATATCCTGGGATTCTTTTCTCATGATGATCTTTCTGCCCACTTTTTTTTTTTATTGGCAGAATTAGAGCTCTCTTGGGTTTTTGGGGATTACACCATCCTTCATTTTGGAGATGTCCTGACTTTTCTCTCTTTTTTTAGGAAGGGTACGTCACGAACTCCTTCATCTCAGAGATGTTCAGATCCTTCTTTTCACTCAGGGATTATGTTGATGGTTATTGGCTCATGGGTTGGAAATCTCTTGGTGATAGCAGAAATTAAATATCTTTTAGGGTTTGTCGATAGGCTCATCGCAGTCGCCTTCATCTTGACGGTGCTCTGAACTTTCCCTGGAAGGATCCGTCACAAACTCCGTCATCTTGGAGATGATTCAAATCTTCTTTGGCCCCGGAGGTCTACTCGCCTAATTCGTCTTCATCTTGACGACAATTGAGAGATCTCTTTTGCAGATATTTAATTGCAGCTTAGGTGATTGAGGAGATATGAAGATTGTATGGATTTTTCTGTGTCACACAGGATATTTTGACTGCTTTTATTTTCCAAGAGTGATCTTTAAAAATGTGTCGTTGACTGCGATCAATATCGATCACTTATGGCTTCGCGACAATATTGAATTTCCTTTGTTGGCCATATCGAGGATTTATTCTGCTTCCTTTTGGTTGGCCAATAGAAAGATTTTGAATTTTGAATCCTTTTTCGTGAAAGCTTTGTCCTTTCGGAAGTAATACTGGAGGTATTCCGAAGTAATAATTTTTTTGTAATAAAGATTTTGAAATCAACAAATATTTAACGACAAATTGATAAAATGTTCTTGAAATCCTTTGTGAATGCGAGCATTTGAAGCACAGCGCAACTCATCCATGACAGAAATTTTCTTCTTCTTTCCCCAAAGGAGAAGATTCAGAAATTGAAAATAGAAATTACTCCTCTCTTCCCTGAAGAGGAGGTGTTTGCAAAACGAACTTTCGAAGAGAAATTAAGCTTTCGTCAAAACTTCCTAACATTAGGCTTCTCTTATGGAAAGGGGGCCGGTAATGGTGAGGTATGTGAATTGGTCATGAAGGAACGAGTCCATCACACTCTCCCTGAAAGGAGGGTCCTTCATGATGAAATGGCCTAGTATGAAATTGTGATCACAAGGAAAGTGAACTTCCGTCGAAGCTCTCCCTGAATTAAGGGTTCCTTGTATGAAATTGGAATTTTGTTTTGCAAACGGTTCACAAAGACACGAGTCCCTTCAAACTCTCCCTAAAAAGGGGCTAAGTGAACAAAGGATAGCATGCGAAAAGAACGAGCTCCCTCGAACTCTCCATGTGGAAAGGGTCTCTCGCAAGAGAAATGATTGAAATGGGTATTGAGTGACCAAAAGGGTCGAAATTAGAAATTGGAAATTGGAAATTGGAAATTGGAAAATTGAAAATTGGAAATTGGAAATTGGAAATTGGAATTTTCAATTTAGAAATTGGAAATTGGAAATTGGAAATTGGAAATTGGAAATTTGAAATTTGAAATTTGAAATCTGAATTTTGAAATTTGAAATTGGAAATTGGAAATTGATTGACCCGAAGATCGCAATTGGAAATTGGATGGCCCAAAGGCCGAAATTGGTAATTGGAACTTTGAATTTTGATGGATGATCAGTATGAAAACTGAACCCAAGAGGTCGACTGACACGGCCAACCAGTGAGACATTAACACAAGTGCTCAATTTTGAAAGAATACCAGTATGAATACTGGGTTTTTTTTTTTAAAATGTGTAAACATTGGATTTTGAAAAAATACTGGTTCGAGCACTGGGTTTTGAAAGATATACCAGCTCGAGCTCTGGATTTTGAAAACATACCTTGTTTTTAAATTGATGCTTGAAATTTTGAAAGAGACCTATGCTCTTAAAGTATTTGAGAATTATAATGATAATGCTGGTCAGGGCCTCAGGATTATCCCTTATCCTGAATGGGTAATGAACTTAATGAAGATGTATGCCAATGAATACCGATGCCAGTGAATGCGGCTGTATGCAAATATGAAAATGATATAAATGAGTGCACATGCGTGCGAAGTAGGAAATTTGTTTATCCTGCTTGCATACAAGGTATTTGTATATAAAACAAAATTTTAAAATGCCCCAGTATAACTGAGAAAAGCGAATTTGATCATTATTCGAAGAAAATTTTGGAGGAATTACAAAGGATAAGACATGATTTAAGTATAGAATTTTTTCAAATGTCGGGCATTGATGGGATCTGATAATTCCACTCTGTCGGCATTGATGAGCCGATATGAGTTACGAGGTAATGCCTCTTTGACAACATAGGGACCTTTCCAATTGGGTGACCACTTGCCACCCGGGCGGTGTTTGAGATAAGTCATTGATCTGAGCACTAGATTATTGACTCGAAACTTTCTTTCAATGATAGATTTTGCATATTGTCTGGCTATCCTTTGACGATATGATTGAGCGTGCTCTGCTGCTTTGAGTCTTCTTTCATCTAGCAAATCAAGTTGTACTAGCCGCTGTTGCTGATACTGATCAAGAGGTAATTCTAGAAGTGATACAAATTTCAGAGCATGTTTCTGAACATGTAGAGGCAGTACTACTTCAGTTTCGTAGACAAGTTCTGACGGAGTTGCATTAGTTGGAGTTTGAATGGTGGTTCTATACGCCCACAATGCATCATGAATCTTTTCATGCCAGACACGGCCTGTCTCCAGAGTTCGCTCCAGGATTCGGATCAGAATCTTATTGGTGGCCTCTACTTGACCATTTTCTTGAGGATAATAAGGAGCGGAGAAATGATGATGAATTCTGAACTTTGAGCAGAACGTCTTCATCCTCTCATTCTTGAAGTGACTGCCATTGTCTGACACAATATCATGCGGTATGCCGAAACGACATAGGATATTCTTGTGGATGAATGAGACTACATGTCGACCTTCTACTGTGCGTAGAGTGACAGCGTCTACCCATTTAGTAAAATATTCTGTTGCGGCAAGAAAATATTTGTGACCATTTGAGGCAGACAGAGTAATGGGGCCTACGACATCAAAAGCCCACATGGAAAATGGCCATGGTGAGACAACAGATTGCAAGTATGTCGGCGGCGCATGAATAGAAGGTGCATGCAGCTGGCATTGAACGCATTTCTTCACAAAACGATAGCAATCTTGTTGCATGATCCTCTAGTAATACCATGTTCGGATGATTTATTTGACAAGAGTTTGGTAGCCAACATGACCACCGCAAATGCCTTCATGTGCTTCTTGCATAACTTCTTTGGCTTCTTATTCATCCAAACATCTGGAATATTCAGAACTGAATCCACGATGATAGAGGACGTCGGCAAGAATAAAATACCGAGCAGACATGCGCTGAATTGCTCGCTGCTCTTTTTTGAGAGTTCTGGAGGAAATTCGCCAGTTTTAATGAAATTTTTGATGTCATGATACTAGGGCTTCTTCTTTTGCTCATCCTGGTTTATCTGCTCTACTGGGACGAAAGCAGGTTGATCAAGTCTACCAATTTCAAAGGAGCGACAAGATTCTTCGCACTTGAAAGACATAATGGATCCCAGATTAGCTAAACTGTCTGCAACTTGATTGAAGTCTCTCTTTTGATATGGAAAAGTTGGAATTCTTCGAATTTGTCGGCAAGAGCTGAGACAATCTTCTGATAAGAAAGTAATTTCTAATCCTTCACTTGCTATTAGGCTAGGACTTGATTTACAACGAGCAAAGAATCGTCATAAGTATGCACTCTTTTGACATTAAAGTCCTGTAGAATTCTCAGACCTTGTATCAAAGCTTCATATTCGGCCATATTGTGAGTGCACTGAAAATCCAGTTTAAGAGAAAAGGGGATCATCTCCTTCTCTGGTGTGATTAGCAGAATCCCGATTCCTATGCCTGTCATATTCTTGGAACCGTCGAAGAATAAATTCCAAACTGGGGATTGTTGAATATTGTAGATCCGCTCATCGGGGAAATCATCCTCTGCTTTAACATCCTCTGTTAGAGGAAAATCTGTAATTGCTTGGCCTTTGATAGATTGCTGAGAGACATATTCCAAGTCATATTGCATTAATAGGACTTGCCATTTGGCAATTCGTCCGCGAAAAAATGGTTGCTCAAGAATGTATTTGAGAGGATTTAATTTGGATAGAAGCTTGACTTCAGATGCCAGCAGATAGTGTCTCAACTTCTAACACATCCAGACCAGTGCTAGACATGTCTTCTCTATCTGAGAGTACTTCTTCTCGTAGTCAATAAAAGTCTTGCTTACATAATAGATGGCATGCTCAATCAGACTGCCTTCCTCATATTGTGCCAAGAATCCACCACAAGTGACCTGGTTAACTGAAACATACAATAAAAGAGGCTTTCCCAATTCTGGTGGCTTCAGAATGGGTGGGTTAAGAAGATATTTCTTGATACGATCAAACAATTGTTGGCATTCTGGTCCCCATTCAAACTTCACTCCTTTTCTGAGTAAATGATTGAAAGGCTCACATCTCATGGCGAGATTGGATATGAATCTCTGAATTGATTGCATACGTCCCTGAAGGCTACACAATTCTTTGAGATTAGTCGGGGGCGGCATGTCAATGATGGCCTTGGCTTTAGCGGGATCCACTTCTATCCCCTTTTTGCTGACTAGAAAGCCTAACAACTTGCCATATTCGACTCCAAAAACACATTTTTGTGGATTGAGTCTTAGCTTGTAAAGAATGAGCCGCTTGAAAACTTGATTGAGAGCTTCGATGTGATCTTCCTCTTCTTTGGACTTTACCAGAATATCATCGACATATGTGTCCATGATTTTGTGCATCTAATCATGGAAAATAACAGCCATAGCACGCTGATAGGTTGCTCCGGCATTTTTGAGCCCAAACGGCATGATTGTATAACAAAAAGTGCCCCAAGGGGTAGTGAAAGAGGTCTTGGACTGATCACGAGCGGCCAACTTGATCTGATTATATCCGGAATATCCATCCATAAAAGAGAACATAGCGTGACCCGTTGTGCTATCAATCAAAAGATCAATATTAGGAAGTGGATAATCATCCTTAGGAGTCGCTTTATTGAGATCTCTGAAGTCGATGCAAATTCGAACTTTGTCATTCTTCTTGGGAACAACGACAATATTTGCTAACCAATCTGGATAGTCAATGGTTCGAATGAACCCTGCTTTGAGTAGGTCTTCCAGACCTTCCTTAACTTGTTGTTCCACTCGGGGATCCATCTTTCTCAGCTTCTGCTTAACTGGCTTGACATCTGGTTTTAGAACAAGGCGATGTTCAACCAATTTGGTATCCAGACCTGGCATATCTTCATATGTCCATGCAAACACTTCTTTATGTTGCTTGAGGAAATTGATGAGTCTTTTTTTCTCTTCCGGACTCAAGCTGCTACCAATCTTGAGAATTTTAGGATCATCTTCTGATCCGATATTGATATCCTTAGTCGAATCTTGAACTAAGGATGATAGCTCATCTTGTTTCTGAATTGCTGCAAATTCTTATAGTTCTTGAAGAGCTGAATCGAACTCTATGGGTTCTTCTGACTGCTTTCTGCTCTTATTTTAATCTGACGAATCATTGCTGGCTTCGAAAAGGCATTTGGGTTAAGCACGAGCTTTTTAATAGATCGAAAAGACATTCTGAAAATTAAAGAATAAATTGATTCAGGGAAATCGCCCATCATAAAACAAATTGTTTTTATTGAGAAAATAATTGGAAAGATAAAAGAGCAAAATAATGATAATTTTGCAAAGATTTGATAATAAGAAGTATAGAGACAAAAGGCATCCAGACAGATGAAGGAAATTTGCAACTTTATTGAAAGATTAAATTGATCAAGTGACAATGATGAAAATAAAATGGGATATCATCCCAACAAAAGAATAGAAATAAAAAGATAAGCAGATTCTTTTAATGTGTCCCCTTGACAAAAATAGTGCCCTTCTTAGATCTTCTGCCAGTGAAACCCAATCCGGTTCCCTTAGGGTAGTGCTGAGGAACTACAGGCTCGAGACGACCATCTCCATTCTTGCCTAGGTTTTGAAAAGGCTGATAACCATGCTTCATTAATAGATCAAATCCTCTTTTGTCCTTCATAAACTAAGAGAACAAAGGATGATCTTTGAATGTACTGTAGTCAATTCGCCCTCCAATTTTGAAGAACTGTGGGCCTCTCTATCGAGTCATAGCCACTGTATGCTCTGGATATTCCGCTGTCTGCAGTATTCCTGAATCTTCTTCGATGCTGACCTCATCAATGCCCCTAATGCTAGGGATATCAGTAGTAGAAGTGGGTCTAGGAACCATAGGCTGTGCTAGCCTCTGCTCTGAATCTTCGCCCAAGACTGTTGTGATCATTCCACCTTTTGACCACTTGACACACTGATGAAGAGTAGACGGCACAATGTTCGTATTATGAATCCACGGTCTCCCGAGAAGCAGATTATAGGTAGGCGGCACATTGACCACATGAAAGAGAACTGAATGGACCGAGTAATCAATGAAAATCCCTAGGAAGATTTTTGCTTTCGCTGTTTGGCCATGATTATCGAACCCGTAGATGGTGATCGAGTTTGGGATGTATTCCTCTCCTTTGATGCCCAAAGCTTTGGCTGTCATTTCCGTGCATATATTAAGGCTGCTACCTCCATCTATCAGCACATGAGGAACTGTCATCCCTCTGGTTCGAATCACAACATACAGAGCATTGTTGTGAAATACATGAGGCTTTGGGAGATCCTCATCTGAAAAAGTAATTGGAGCATTTGTCATGGCCTGATTGACTATCTAGGCCATGTCCTCAGGAGTTGTGCTCGGTTTCACTTTGATTTTCTGCAATAGATCATCCAATACTTGCTGATGCTTGGCAGAAGCTTGGGCTAAATAAAAAATTGAGACATTGGATAATGCTGTAATCGGCTTTTGTGCAGATGTCTCGTTTTCCTCTGGGGCGGGCTTAATAAAGTGTTTGGGGAACCATGGCATTATTTTAGCCACATCAGGAGATACCCCAGCGGGCTTGGTAGATACCTTCATTTTGCCAAAGGCTGAAATAAGATCCGTCTTCTGAGCTTTGGACCGAGCCTGCTGCAGTACAAGGACCTGATGTTGAGCTTGCATATCCTTTTTAGAGCATGGCCTGATATGCTCCTGTGGTTGAAAAGCTTGTTCAGAGATGACTGTTGTAGAATGATGGAGAAATGGTTTCTTCAAAATATCCATATTTTCATCTTCAGCACCCTCTACCAGAAGATTCTTGTCGATGAGATCCTAAACGATATTCTTGAGAACGAAGCAGTTCTTAGTATTATGCCCCACTGTTTTGTGAAATTTGCAAAATTGATCCTTGAATTTTCCCATGGGCACAGGGGGATCGACCAGTCTATGCAATTTGACTATTTCTTTGGTCAACATGTACTCGAGCACAGTCTCGAGTGATTGGTTCAGTGGAGTGAACTTTCTGTCATAGCTCCATCCTTCATGTTTTACTTTCTCCCAGGGTTTCGGTCCCTGTTCTAACTAAAGTGGCTTGTTGAATTGCGGGATCAACTTCCCTTTCTGATCATTCTTGTTTGAACTTCCGGCCCCATAACAAAAATCTCCGTTATGCCCATTGCGATGATTCTATTTATCATTTCTGGCAGAGTGGGTGAAATGAGTCTTCTTCTTTAATTCATTCTGACTGTTGTTCTTAGCAAAAGTGAAGCCTTCATAGAAACCGTTTTCCATACTTAACTTGAGCATTTGACTCGCTCTGTTAACTCAATAAATGTTCTGGATGGTGTGGTGGAGATGAGGCCTTTCAAAGGCTGTAAGAAATTACTTAGAATCAATGACAAAGCATGCCCCTCTGATATGGGGTCTCTCATCTTATTGCAAGCTGACCTCCAGCGATGAATGAAATCTCTAGCCTTTTCATTTTCTCTCTGCTTGAGGCCGTAGAGATGACTGAGGGTGGGAAGCGCCTCAACATTAAAGAGAAAATGCTTAATGAACATGTTTACCACCTTGTCAAATTCTTTCAGTTCAATTGGATTAACATGCTCCGAGTACAATTTAGCTGTTGTTCCCTCCAGACTGCGAGGGAAACAAAGAAAAAGCGCCCGATTGTCTCACTTGAATCTAGAGCATTCAGCGAAGAACATGGCGAGGTATGCCTTGGGATCACCAGAACCATCGAATTTGATAAACTTCTTAGGGAGATTATCCAGATTGTCGTCTCCCTCCAAACCGTTATAGAAGTCTTCGCTGGTGAAGACCTTTCCCTTGTCGCGGGCCTGCAGATCTCAAACTATTCTGACCACATCTTTGAATTGTGGCTGGTCAGATTCACTGATAGACTGATCTTTGAATTTATGGACTGACCTCAGCCCTTGAGTTGACTTTCGAAATGCCTGATGAGTCTCAAACTCTTCATCTGAATCTTTCACGAATTCTTCTTCATCGGTCGAATCAGCATACTGAATGGACTTCTTGGCTGCCTTTGAGACCTCCTTCATTGCCCGGCCTTTTGCCTTTTGCTTAACTTGGATCTGCTCTGCACTGGCTTCAGCTTGCTCTGCCAGCATTTTGGTCATCATTTTCTTAAACATGACATACATTTGAGGATCAATGTCGTCCTCAACCTGCTGCTTTTTGATTTCTGCCAGAATGCGGGGAGCCCATCTCTTCTTCTGAAGCTGTTGAGTGTGCCATGCCTTCGACTGGTGTGGTTTTCTTTCCGGACCTTGTCTGGACCATTGAATGTCACGAAAGCTCTCTGGAGGTTGCTAACGCTCTCTTGGATGTCACTAACGCTCTCTGCAGGGCAAAATTGATGGTTAGGCTTTTGAAAGAAATTTTGATTGGAGGAAAATATTTACTGAGAATTTTGGTAGACAATTGAAAGAGTATCCCAATACTAAGGATTGAGTCGTTGCTGGGATTATGACAATTGCGTTGTCATTCCTTTGCAAAAATAAACAACTGAAAAATATGCCTTGTTACCTAGGTGAGGTCGTCAAACCAAGATAGGATGAAATTTAAAGAAATTTTATTGAAGGAAGAAAGAAAAAAAAACATGATTTTATTAATAGTACACTTGACAAAGGGGAGGGGGTCGAACAATTTTCCACCACTCCTGATAATGAGAGGACACTCGAGGACCAGGAAAAATAGTGAGAGTAACAAAAGAATCCCAGCCATGTCTGGCAGAATGGTATGCTCCGGACCACTGATCTGATATGAGATTGAACTCTGGCAAGATCCCTAATAATAGACGAATTTCTATGCGCTTCTGTCTCTGAGAGAACTGCCTGACACACTGCTCCGAATGGTAGTATGCGCAGAGGAATGAGCCAAGTAGCCTGAATCGCTTGCCATATGCATAAGTATATCTGGGAGGTGATTCCTGACGATCAAAGTAGTCCCACACGACTTCTTCCTCCTGAAGGTTGTCGATCAAGAACCGGTATCGTGCAATTGGAAGGAGATTTTCACCATTGTATCTGAATGAACTGGCTCGGGCTGGCACATGCCGGAGGAACCAAGATTGCAATGCATAGGTGCACCCTTCGACTAGAATTGATTCTCCGAGTGTGAAACGGGTCAACCCTCGGTATAGAAAAGCAAGTGCAGCCATGGCTATGGAGAGGCGGTTGGTCTGTCGACTTCCCCATCTTCGCAGAAGTTGAACTATCCTGATATCTATGTAATTCCGTCCATCGGGAAAGTGAGTTAATTCCACAGTGCATAGGACCATCGCGTGCTGGATTCTCTCTTGAGTTGTTCGAGATAAGGAACTGACTTCCACAAATGCTCCATACTGTCTATAAATTTCGAGCAGATCCACATATTCATTTTCATTCTCCTCGATCAAGGGCCAAGACTTGCGTCCTGTCATGCGGGCTAAAGCGTCTCGGGGGTCCAGACCCTTGACATTAATCAAAAATTGTTTCTTCAATGGGTCTCCAGGCTGACCAACTGGTTCAGGTAATCCCATAATCTCTGAGAATTCATCCATCAATAAAGTCATTTCCCCCCATGGGAACCAGAAGGTACTAGTGCTCGGATTCCATCGCTCTGCTAGTGCATGGATCAAATTGTCGTTAACTGTCTGCTTTCCCACTGCGGATGCTAGTTCCAATCCACAATCGTCCAAATGGTCCAGAAACATACGAGAGAAGTTCTTGAGCCATGAATAATACTACCGAGGAAGGAAGGATCCGGTGCTAAGGACTCGATGTTCAGGAAGACCTTGTCGCACCTCGTAGGAAATGTGACCCTCAAGGAAGATTGAATCAAGTTGACTGGATGCCATCAGACTGGAAAACATGGAAAATTGGAATAAGACTTAGAAAAATACAGGAATTTTGAAAAGAATGCAGGCAGGATAAAAATGAAGCAGAAAATTCGAGATCCAGAAGAACGAAAGGATGGAAAATCATCTGGAGTTTTGAAGAAAATAAAGGAGATTTTGAAAAATCGTCCAGGGTTTGAATAAAACAGGATTTTTAGATAGTATATGGAAACAGATGGAGAAATTGGAGATTTTTTAAAATCGTCTAGTATTTTAGAAAACTTATGAAAAAATGTAATAAAAGAAATAGACATTCAATCACATCCTGTACAAACAAGTATGCACATACAGCATTCCCTAAAAGCTGACTCTAGATGCACAAGTTTTGAAATAGCTGTAGGATCTTAATCCTAACTCTAAGGTTCAGATCATCTGTGTCCAATCATGCTATGCTTATATATTCAAGCCAAGGCTCAATGTACGTGGCGTAAAATCAATTTCTCTGGTTCTAGGTTCAAGTTTTCCAACATCCTTGAGCACCTGCCGATATACGTTGGATTATGGCCCTTGGTACGTGGCAGGGGGGTGTTAACCCAAATAGGTGGCCCAGTTGTGAGGCTTTGTCCCGAACTATGGTTCTTGAATAAAGCCCAACAACGTGAAGACCAGGTAAAAGTAGGTGGGGTGGTTTTTAAAGACATGAGCACATGCAAGAAAATCAGAAGGCTCTAAGACCTAGACAGATAGATTTTTGAAAATTTTGAAGAAGCAAACATTGTTTTCATACAAACCTAGATTGATGACTGTTGTATTAGACCTAAGTCTATGTGAGCATGAATAATTCTCCTCAATATGGTCCTACCAAACCATGCCTAGTCTACATGCAATCCATGTCAGCTAGGTTCAAGTCTAGGTTCCTAGGTTCACATGATATCATTAAATAAAATCTGACATTCCATAGAATACGATTTTGACAATTTGAACTAAGTTAAGCACATAATTGATCGGGTGAAGACATGTCCCATCACGGTCGCCAAACCTGTTAATCATCGCAAAATTTTTACTTTTGCAAGTCTAACTGACCTTTGAAAAAGATTTTGAAAATAACTCGCCTCTGTTTTAAAATGCGGGATAATTCGGAAGAATGGGGCTTGCCTGTCGGTACGAGGTTCAACCATTCCTGGCGCCTTTACTAGGGGTAATTGAACCAAGGATCAATTGTGTGCTTAGCTTTGCTCAACTTGTCTAAATCATGTTCTATTTCCTAAATGCACAAAGAATCAGGCATGTGCTATGAATTTTCTGAAAAATGCAGATTTGAAAACATGATGTTTGCTTCAAAGTTTGAAATACTTGAAAAATTCTTGGAAAAGATGTCACTTTAAAAACCGTGAATCATGGTGAAAGAATATTTCTGAGGAAAATGAAAATCGATTTCTGAAGAATCCAAGTGTTTTGTAAAAATCGATTTCTAAGGAATTTCAAATAACTTTGGAAAACTTGATTTCTCTGAATTCAAACATTAAAATATAACTTGAAAATCAGGATTTTGAACTTGAAAAATGCTTGAAATATCATTGGAAAATCAATGTTTTGAGAAAATCAATTTCTGAATAAGACTTAGAAATTTTGAGAAAATTGATTTCTCTGAATTGAAATTGGAATTTGCAAATGAATGAATTGAATGAATATGGATTTGAAAGACTTAATTTTAAGGAATTGAGAAAATCCTATTTGTATTTTTGAGAAATGCAGTGCATTTTGAAGTTAGCCTAAGAGTGTAGGCTGAATGTGGCTAATACGAAGATCACAAATCTAGGTATCATTCGTATTCTGACTATGGCCATAAATACAAATTCCACCAAGTTTGTCAACTCCATAAGAGCTAGTGCACGTGCCATTCATGTAGACTATAGTGTATTTATAAAATGTACATGAATAATGCATACATAGCAGTTATATATCAAAATTTAAAACTATATGCAATGCATCCTATTCTATGCAGGAATTGAAATTCTTATTCCAAAATTAATTACAATTTACATAACTAATTGAATTTAAATGACTGAAAATTAAAAGAAAGTAAAGTCTTCAATATCCCTGCAAAACTAGAAAACTTGTTAGTGAAGATATGTTGGCTTTTCTAGATTTATCCAGTAATATCTAGAAATTACTGGATTTTGCTAGATATAAGCCATTTTCCATATGATTCCCATATATAAACTTAATAAAATATGAAATAAGATGGAATAAATATGAAAATGGAATTTGGAATTTCGAAATTGGGGTCAAAATGACCAAAATACCCCTGATAGCTAGACTATGGCCTTGAAATCAGGGTTTTTAGAAAGATATTTTGTAAAATACAACTTTTAAAATACAAATAATGATAAATTAACTCAAATATGATATGACATGATTAAAAATGTGAAAATTAAGGTTCTGAATTTCCAAATTGAGGTCAAATGACCAAATTACCCATGATAGCAAGACTATGGCCTTGAAATCAGGGTTTTCTGAAATAAATTTTGGCAAAAACTTTGGATTTATGATTGAAATAAACATCAAATCAAACATGAAACATCCTAATATGATTTTAAACATGAACAAACCCTAAAAACCTGAACTTGTACACAAAAATCAAGAAATATCACAATTTTGGCAGTGTTTTTGGATCTTTCAGGTACCCTGTTTTGCAATTTGATCTATTCAAGCACCAAATGAATTCTAAATTTGATAAAAATCGACACCTGCACTTGTTATAACCCTAAAATCAGATTAGAATTATAAAATTATATTTTTGACATTATTCCAATTAGAAAATTGAATTAAAACCCTAAAATAAGCTATTTTCACCCATGTTCACAAACCAGTTCCAATGTTAGACCCGAATCAGAAGCAAATCATCATAGAAATTTTTGAAATTTTACAGAGATAAACTAAACAAAAAAACAGAAACTTACCCTCTTACGGATTGGAAAAATCATCTCCTGTTAGGGAGAAACTCTTCCGGCAATCTGGACTAAAATTTAATGAATCTAGCATTGGTTAAAACAGATACTTCGGGTTGAAAATACAGAAATAAATAGCAAACTTAATCAAAAACTTTTGAAATTTCAGCAGTGAATAGTAGACCTAAAAGTAATGAAACTTCTATTTTACAGATCATGAATCGAATCTACGGTCTGAGATCTATGATCAACACAAGTCAGATTAGGGTTTTGGTAAACCCTAACGAGTTTTAAATCTCAAATCTGATTCTCTAACAGAAAAAAAATACTAAACAGAGGCTAAAAATTATCAACATTTCACAGTAAATAGTTCACATCAATAGTAATTCACTGTACTTTACGGATCTTGAATCGGATATCAGATGAGAGAAATATCACAACTGCAAGTTATCTATGAATTTCAATATCGATTCTAAATGACTGAAAATCACGGTTTAATCTTTTATTTTTTTGACAGAGTTCAGAAATCCCAAAACATCCTAAATTTTTACAGTAATTCATTAACATATCCATGTATCACATATTAAAAAATAAAAAATTTACAGTGAGTACTTCAATACAAAATAACATGTTCTTTGGTGATTCAAGCTTAAAACACACAGAAATTTGATAAAACCTAATAAAGCATGCATTAATCAATGAAAACAACAAAGAAAATACCAAAACAGTAAAATAAAATTGATTTCTATGCTAGAAAACGTGTAATAAAAACATATAAGCAAAGAAATAAATAAAATACAGGGAATCCATGGCTGAAATTTGATTTTACCTTAAAAAACATGGATTTGACCCATTTAACGGGTAAATCGCATATTTTAATGGTTAAGAACATGAAAAACCATGCTACAATCGATTCTAACAGATTAGAATCCCTGGAAAAACACCAAAACTGAGTTAGATCATCTTCTTGAACCTCTCTTGAGGTTCTTGAACTTGAATCCATGGTTTCATCCATGAAGGGGATGGCACCAATGGCTAAATCTCATGTTTAAATTAATAAAAGCATTAAACAAACTAAAGAAATTAGAAGAAATAATTACCTTGGAGTTGCAGCAATGGAGGAAGGGCTGGAGAGGAGAGAGAAGCTCCAAGAATCTCTAAAGAGGGTGAATAGGGAGGTCGACCCCCTATAGGAGCTTTTTATAATAAAAAATTTAGGGTTAAAATTAACACTTTTGAAAATTTTGGACTCTACCAAAGGGGGGCGATTTTGGTGTGAGTTTACCTAACTACCCCCTAGCCTAGATTATCCTAATTAAGTCCTAATTAGCCTTTAGCTAAACCTAAAAAATCCCTAAATGTGGCGCCACTTGGCATTTTCCCACATTGGGTTTTTAAAGTTTTAACTAAAACCTTTAAAAACAACAATTTAAAACTAAATTTTCAAATGGGTTTCTCAAAATGGATTTTGACTCTTTTAAACTTCTAAAACTAAACAAGACACTAACTAACCCTAGTCTAGCCCTGACTTTTTCAAATATGGCGCCACCTTGAGTGGGCCCCACTTGAATTTTCAAAAATGATTTTAAAACTTGAAATTGAGAGAATTTTCAAAGATTTTAAAAAGTAAACTTGAAATTAAAAGTTTTGAAATGGCATAGAGTTCCAACTGGGTCAGAACTCCTCTGGATATGGCGCCAACTGAGTGGGCCCACATCAGGTTTTGAAAGATTTGAAATAAACTTTGAAAATAGCTTTGAAAAAGGGTTAAAACCAATAATTGAAATTCAGAATTTTGAAACTAGAGTCTCAAGCGAACTGAAACTCTGGGTTAGAGTCCTAGATTTTTAGGACTCCGAGATTTTGGGTTTTAAAGGCCAAATGAAGGAGTTTTTGAAAAGATTTTATCAGAAATGGTGAAACGAGTCAGAAAATACAGTCAGGGTTAGACTCCTAACTCAATCAGAACTCTGAAATAGAGTCCTGGATCAACTGGACTCTACAAAATGACCTAATTTTTTAAAACAAATGGAAATAAATGAAAATGGAAGTAACAACGAACTTCAAAATAGACTCCTGACTAGACTAGGACTCCAGGACAGAGTCCTGATCGGACTGAAACTCTAGATTTTTTGGTATTTTTCTGAAAAATAGATGAAAGAACTTGTGAAAACAGTTAAAAACAATAACAAATATTGAAATAAAACAGAGTTCTAATTCAACTGAGACTCTGGGGACAGAGTTCTAATTGAACTAGGACTCTCAAATTTTTGGATTTTTTGAGAAAACAAATGAGAGAATTTTGAAAAACAGTTAAAAACAGGATAAAACTGAAGTTTTGGTTCAGAGTCCTGATCTGATTAGGACTCTAAGAAAGTCCTGATTCGATCAGAACTCTAAGAAATTTTGGTTTTCTGATAAGTAAATGATGAAATTTAAGCAAAGCTTTTGAAAACCAGTGAAAATGAAGCATGAAAACCAATTTTGGATAGAGTCCTGATTCGATCAGGACTCTGGGGTAGAGTCCTGATTTGATCAGGACTCTGGGATAAAACCTCAGAATTTTGAAATTCCTTGATAAAAGTGTAACAGTTTTGATAGATGAAAAGAATTTTGAAAGATTCTCATCAGAGTTCTGATCCAAGTAAGACTCTCTGAACAGAGTCCTGTTTTGACTAAAACTCTGAGTTTCTGACTCATTTTGAAAGATTTGATTGAAAATGGATTAAATAGCTATAAAAGATTAGAGTCCTAATCTGATTAAAACTCTGAAGAAGAGTCCTGATCCAACTGGACTCTTGAAGAAGAGTCCTGATCCAACTAGGACTCCAAAATTTTGGCCAAAACGGAGGAAATGGACATGGGATATGACCATAACTGGTTTAAAATCAGAATGGTGTTTTAAAAAGATTCAAAAAGATGAAAATATAGAGTCTTGATCCAACTAGGACTCAAAATTTTTTGAGATTTTGATAAATAATGGAATCCATAAGCGACACCACCTAAATGGGCCTCATCTGAGAATTTAAATCAATTGAAATTGAGTTTGAAATGAATCCAGATTGTTTTATGAGAAAATACTTCAAAATATAAGGTCCTGGGGGGTGGCAAATGATAGAATGCTGATAAAAACCAAGATTTTAAAATTGATTTTGAAAGAAAAGTTTTAAAACCCCAATCTGGATTAAATATTTTAAAAACAGAAGTGCTGGATCTTGAAAATGAGATGTAATGACATGCAATGCTATGCAATGCAATGAAATGGCATGTCAGATGCATGTAATGACCTGTAGTGACACATAAAATGCAAGCACTGGATGAGGGTGAAAATTTAGGGTGTTTACATATGCAAAGGATCGAGATTCCTCAGTGGAAATGGGGAGGATATCACAATGGATTTTGTGGTAGGTTTACTGCAAACCAGGTGAAAGCATAATGCGATATGGGTGATTGTGGACAGACTCGCCAAGTCTGCTCACTTCTTACCCATCCGGATTAGTCAGCCGCTGGAAAGCTTAGTAGACTTGTACATCCGGGAGATTATACAGTTACATGGCATACCTACATCTATCATTTCGGATCATGATCCCAGATTCACGTCGCGACTGTGGGGATAGTTGCAGTCAGCTTTGGGAACGAAGCTGAAGTTCAATACAACTTTTCACCCTCAGACTGATGGACAGTCAGAAAGAATGATACAGATGTTAGAGGATATGTTGCGAGCTTGTATGCTCGACTGGAAGGGTGATTGGGATTCACACTTATGTTTGGTCGAATTTGCCTACAACAATAGTTATCACGCTAGTATCGGGATGGCTCCGTACGAGGCATTGTACGGGAGGCCTTGCCGATCATCGTCATATTGGGACGATATCAGCGATCGATCTAGTGAATCACCGATTGTTCTTCAGCACTACACTCAGCAAGTGCAGAAGATCCGAGAGCGTTTGAAGGCAGCTCGGGACAAGCATAAGAGTTACGCCAATAAGAGGCGGCGAGAACTTTAGTTTGATGTTGACGACATGGTTTTTGTGAAAGTGTCACCGACGAAGAGCGTCTTTCATTTTGGAAAGAAAGGAAAGTTGAGTCCTAGATACGTTGGGCCATTCAGGATCCTTGAGAGGATCGGTGGAGCAGCCTATCAGATTGAGCTACCACAACAGTATGCTCAAATTCATAATATTTTTCACTTGTCGATGTTGAGGAAGTACATCCCGGACCCATCACACGTCATCCGATACGAAGATAGTGAAGTACAAGAGGAGTTAACTGTAGCCGAGAGAC
The DNA here is from genome assembly GCF_984573655.1 of Nuphar pumila. Classification (NCBI taxonomy): domain Eukaryota; kingdom Viridiplantae; phylum Streptophyta; class Magnoliopsida; order Nymphaeales; family Nymphaeaceae; genus Nuphar; species Nuphar pumila. Next base: position 64,124,563 of record NC_143249.1, read on the forward strand.
CTGTTGAGATCGTCGATCGTCGTGATCAAGTTTTGCGTACCAAAACCATTCCATTGGTTAAGGTACGGTGGCAACACCATGGCATCAAAGAATGCACATGGGAGCCAAAGGCCAGTATGAGGGAGAAATACCCTGATCTTTTTGTGGCCTAGCGTTCATGATTTCGCGGACGAAATCCCTTTTCAGGAGGGAAGGATGTATGACCCACTGTATTTATGAGGAAATTTTATTTAATATATACTTCGGTGTTGCGACTCTCTTGTCTTACGCGAGAATTTATCGTAAATTTGGCGAATATTTGCTCTCCGAGGTTCGGAATCACATAGATTTGCTCTACAAGGTGATTCGGGGCAAATCGTGAGAAATCAAACCTCAATACTTATAAATTAAATTTATATCATATTTAATTAGGTTCTCTCCGAATCTGGAGCCTAAACAAGAAAAATATCTTGTTATTTCATGTATTTTGGCGAAAAAGAGTATATCGATAATTATGAGTCGTATTGAGGCCCAATTTCATTGGAATTGGGGAATTAAATATACATTATTATAATTTAGACTTTAATTCATGAAATATAATTTAAAATTTTAGTTTTAAAATTAATTTAATCATGTCCATTTAAATAACAATTGAATTGGGTTTTTATAAAGTTAATTGCAAAATCTATAAAACCTTAAAGTGGGTTTTCAAAATATTTCAAATAAGGGTTGGTTTTGGGCATTAGGGAAGGTGGTTGGCATGGGCCCCACCTCAGCCCATGATGTTTTTAAAAAACTCAAATACCTTTTTAAAAAAAACTCACCTTTTAAAGGTAGTTTTGAAAAGCTTGAAATAAGATTTGCATGGGCCTTAAAAGGGCATTTAGAAAAGTTAGTAGGCTCAGCCCACATTTTAAGGAGGGTAGGCTGGGCGCCCCTTAGGGGGTAGCCCCTACCATTTAAAAAAAAAAACGTAAAAGGGGGGTCGGCTTTGAATTCAAGGCCAACCACTCCCCTTGAATCAAGGTTCTGCCCCTTGACCTTTTTGGTCCTTTCCTTGGATCAAGGAGAGGATTGGGGAGAGCCCCTCATCCTCCTTCTCTCCTTCTCCACCCCTCTTCTCTTCCACCTTCTTTTTAAATGGGAAGAAGAGAGGAGAGAGAGGGTCGACACCCTCTCTCCTCCCCCTCTCTTCCTCCACCACTATCCCCCTCCTCTTTTCTTTAGAGTGTGTGTGTGTGTGTGGGAGGGCCTAGCACAACGTCCCCCATCCCAGCCAAGTAAGCAGCAAGGTGAGTTTCCTCCCCCATGCATTTTCTATTTTTGGTTAATGCTTTTGGTTTGGGCAAAGGCCCCAAACAAATCTTTCTTTTCATTGCACACTTACGATGTTGATTCATGGGTAGTTGGCAACCCACAGAGCATGCTGGGAAACCCTTATTCCTCCCCCTCCCCCTCATTCCCCTTAAAATTTTGTTTCATACATTGATGCTATTTGATTTTTTTTTGCCTTGATCGTTCTTTCTTGGAGGGTAGCAACGCCTCTTCTAAGGGCTGGGGGTTGTGGGGAGCTGGGCTGGGCTTTTTTCTGGCTAGCCCAAGCCCCTAAATGGGTTTTGTTTGGCCCAGGGCGCCCATTGGGTCGGTTGTGGGCCTAGCAACGGGCTTTCGGACTGACCTAAGGCCGGTCAGTCTGGGCTTCCTTTTCTTCAGCCATGGGCCAGTTGGGGCTTGGGCGTGCAACAGTCCCAGTTGGACTGCTGCAGCCCACCAGTTGGCAGGGTGGTCTGGGCCACCCTGGACCCAGACCCACCCTGGTGGACCCACTTGTAAGGTGGGCCCATCGTTAGGGGCCAATCCCTACTTGTTGGTCAAACGAACCAACCGGGTGCCTTAGCACCCGGTTTTTTTTTTTTTTATGTTGGCATGCATGGACTGGGGCTATAGCTCTGGTCAAAGCCCCCATTTGGCTCGAACCAGGGGGCTGTATAGCCCCCTTCCTCCCCTGCGTTCTGCCTAGAGGCAGCTGGGGGCTGGGTGCACTTGGCACCTGGGTCCCCCTCTTGGCGCACCCACTTGTGGGGGCGCCAGGCTAGTGTGGCCTGGTCTAGCCCCAGGTTGGGTTAGGCCAGAAGCTACAAACATATAGTCTGTAGCAAGTGGCTCACCCAGAAGTCTCACATGGTCTGGACACAAGGTCCAGATCCTGCGTCCGTTGGCATCACCCCTTAGGGCAGTGAGCCCTCTAGTGGGGCGCCAGACCTTGGGTGGCTTGGTCTAGCCCCAGTTTGGGTTAGGCCAAAAGCTACGGGCCCCTAGTCTGTAGCTGGTGGCCCACCTATGGGCCCTGCATGGTCTGGACACAAGGTCCAGACCTTGCATCGGTTGGCACCATCACAAGAGTGGTGGGCACCCTTGTGCACCACTAGGTGCGGGTGCAGGCTGGGTCTGGGCTCCCCTAGGGAACCGACCAGGGGCATGGGCCCAACACACGCCTCGGTGTGCTGCCCTGCCCCACTTGCACCAGCAGGGTCTGGACCTCTTGGGTCCAGACCCCGCTATTTTTGTTGACCCACCAAGACGGGTCCTTTGGCCTAGCTGCTCCCCAGCTAGGGGGGGGTGGGGGTGGGCTTAGCCCGGCACCCTGGTTTGGAACCCCCCCCCCCCCCCCCTTTTTGGGTTCAGACTAGGGGCCCAACTCGGGCCTAGCTGGGTCTGGTCATGGCTAGACGAGACCCTGCTAGGTGGTCCTTGGCTCAGCTCTTGAGCATCCAGCCCAACCGAGCTTACTTTTGGGCCTTAGACCTAGCCAGGTGCTGTAGCACCTGGGAGAACTAGGTACTGGCCCTTGGCCAGAGAGGCTGTCAGCAACACTTGGTCTGCATGTAAGTGTAGACCAAGGTTGGCAGGGTCCCAGCAGCCTAACCTTGAGATCAGCCCCCTCCGGGTTTTAGTTTCCCCTTTGGCACCAAATCGGCACCGGGTGCTAAGGCACCCAACAACCTTGTCGCCACTTAGGCAGCCTCTTGTTGGACACCGGCACTGGGTCCGGGCTACTTGTGGGCTTCAACGAGGTTGGCACGACCCCGTTGAGTTTCCAAGGGAACTCACCCGTGACGATGATCGCCCTTCCGTGCCGCTAACCGACAGACGAAGTTTAGCCTTGAAGTGAAGTTTTCTCGCTTGCAAGCAACGTAGGTTGCAGCTTCAAGTTTCAGTTGCTTGTGCCTCGTTGCCCCATAGGGGTAGCAGGGTGGTTGAGCTCGCAACTGGTGTCGCGACACACACTTGCATGGGTTTGTCCATTTTAGCGGACTTTGCAGGCTGATAGTCTTGTTCGTGCCCCGTTATGGGGGCGGAGCAACGTCACGCCTTGGAAATTTTTAATGTGATTTATATTTGGATGGATTCTGGTTGAGTCTCGCTCTCGACACTCGTGAGTGTCGAACTGGTGACAGTCCTTCGCAGAAGCCTTCACTACACGAGATTCACCATGATAGGATGGTTGGAGCATGTGTATTTGGAAAATATGTAGTCCAGACTCTGGACGCTCCTCGCATATACAATAATTGTTGTATATGCATTTTGAGCCTTGTGCCGCTCAAATTTTGTGATTTGTGCCACTTTACCTATTTGTTGACATATCGTTGCTCACAGCATGATACTTGTGCGAGATTATATCTTTGTGGTTTTCTTGTTTTCGCACGTGCACGTTGGCACATCCTGACACGTATGTCACTAGCTTGGTTGTCGAGTGTCTTTTTGTTGGGATCTCATTCGTATATCAATGGATATATGATGCACCAGTGGCGTGCTTTGCACTCGGTGTGACATACATTGGAAAAGAACTGAAAACAGTGTAGGGTTTGACACTTCTGAACTGTTGAAATTTTGGGACTCGGTTGAAGTCTACGGTGTGATCATCGCAAAATTTTTCCTCTCTTGTGGTTTCTCTCTCTTCCTTTCTAACCTTTATTTTCCTCCTTTTTGAAGGGAGAAAAAAATAAAAGACAGAAAAAGAAGAGAGAAGAGAAAAGAAAGAAAAGAAGAGAGAGAGAAACTCTTTTGCGGGGTCTCACTTGACCTTAATTTGAAAATATTTAGAAAATTACTCGCCTCTGTTTTGAAAAATATTTAGAAAAAGAAGAGAGGAGAGACAAGATTCGCTCGTCGGTATGAGGTTCGACCGTTCCTGATGCCTTTACCAGGGGTAATCGAACCAAGGATCGAATTTATGCCTTTTGCTTTGCCTAAATATTATCCAAGAATTTATTCTAAATCTAGATGCACAAAGAATCATGCTTGTGCAATGCAAAAATGTATGCTTCTTTTGAAAAATGATTTGGAAATCTTCAAGTATTTCTGAGATGAATATTGATAATGGAGTGAAGAAATGGTTTCTGAATGATAAAATCTAACTTAGAACTTGAGATATTGTTTTCATCGCAAAATTTTTACTTTTTGTGAGTCAAACTGACCTTTGAAAAAGTTTTTGAAAATAACTCGCCTCCGTTTTAAAATGCGGGAAAATTCTAAAGAATAGGACTCGCCTGTCGGTACGAGGTTCAACCGTTCCTGGCGCCTTTACCAGGGGTAATCAAACCAAGGATCAATTGTATGCTTAACTTTGCTCAACTTGTTTAAATCATGTTCTATTTCCTAAATGCACAAAGAATTAGGCATGTGCTATGAATTTCTGAAAATGCATATTTGAAAACATGATGTTTGCTTTGAATGACTGAAATACTTGGAAAAGATATCACATGAAAAATCGTGAATCAGGACTTGGAAAATATTTCTAAGAAAAGTAAAAAACGATTTCTGGGGAAATCTTGGAATTTTATGAAAATTGATTCTGAGAAAACTTGGTTTCTTTGAATTCAAACTTGGAATTGAATGTACAACTTGAAATTTCGAATTTTGAACTTGAGAAACACTTAAAACATACTTTGAGATTTTCATATTCTGAGAAAATCGATTTCTCCATATGACTTAGAAAATTTTGAGAAAATGAACTTCTTTGAATTGAGATTTGAATTGGAATTGGCAAATGCATGAAATGAATGAATATGGATTTGAGGAATTGAGAAATACTTTTTGTATTTTTGAGAAATGCAGTGCATTTTGAAGTTAGCCTAAGAGTGTAGGCTGAATGTGGCTAATGTGAAAATCATAAATCTGGATATCCCTCATATTCTGACTATGGCCATAAATATGAATTCCATCAAGTTTATAAACTTCATAAAAGCTAGTGTATGTGCCATTCGTGTAGACCATAGTGAGTTTGAATATGCATGAATCATCATCCATCACACATTAACATTATTTAAAAAAAAATAAACTATATGCAATGCTGCCTAAGCTAAGCAGGAAATGTAAATTCTTATTCCAAAGTTTAATTTAGTTTACATCACTATTGAAATTTAAATACATGAAAATAAAGTCTTCAATGTACCTGCAAAACTAGAAAACTTTGTTAGTGATGATATGTTGGCTTTTCTAGATTTATCCAGCAATATCAGGAAATTGCTGGATTTTGCTAGATATAAGCCTTTTCGCCATGATTCCCTTAAATCAAAATGATAAAGTATGAAATAAAATTGAATAAATAAATAAGATAAGATATGAAATTTCGAAATTGGGGTCAAAATGACCAAAATACCCCTAATAACAAGACTATGGCCTTGAAATTAGGGTTTTTAGAAAGATATTTTATAAAATGCAAGTTTTGAAATTCAAATGAAGATAAATCAAACTAAATATGATATGACATGATTAAAAATATGAAAATTAGGGTTAGGGATTTCGAAATTTAGGTCAAATGACTAAATTGCCCCTGATAGCAAGACTATGGCCTTGAAATCAGGGTTTTCTGAAATAAATTTTGGTAAAACTTAGGTTTTATGCACTAAATGAAGTCAAATAATCATCAAATTAAACCTAAAGCATCCTAATATGATTATGAACATGATAAAACCCTAAAAATATATGCTTATGCACGAAAATCCAAGAATATCACAAAAACTGTGATTTTGGCAGTGTTTTTGGATCTTTCAGGACCCCTGTTTTGCAATTTGCTTAATTCAGCCATCAATCAGATTCCAAAATTCATCAAATTTAGTACCTACACTTGTTATAACCGTAATTTTGAATTAGAATTATAAAAATATTTTTTTGACATTAAATTAACCCGAAAATAGCATCAAACCCTAAAAATATGTTATTTTTGACCTAGTTCACCAACCAGTCTCAGAGTTAGACCCAAATCAGGGGTCAATCTTTCATGAAAATTTTTGAAATTTTACAGAGACAAACTAGGAATAAAAACAGAGATTTCCCAATTTACAGATCGGAAAAAGCATCTCCAGTTAGGGAGAAACCCTTCCGGCAATCTAAACTAAAATCTAACAAACCTAACAGGGGTTAAAACAGATACTTTCAATTGATAATTTCGGGATAAATAGAAATACTAATTTAAAATATCTGATATTTCAGAAGTAAATAGTAGACATAAAAATAACAATACTCACTTTTTACAGATTATGAATCGGATCTGTGGTTTGGGATTTATGACTAACACAAGTCTGATTAGGGTTTTGGTAATCCCTAACGAGTTTTAAATTGAAAATCAGAATCTCTGACAGAGGAAAAATACTAAACAGATATCAAAAAATCTCAACATTTCACAGTAGATATATCTAATCAATATGAATCCGTGTCACTTTATGGATTTCAAATCGGATATCGGATGAGAAAAATATCATCACAGCAAGTCACCCTCCTGATTTTAACACCGATTTTAAAGTTTTAAAAACCCGACCTGATGTCTGATTTTTTTGACAGGGTTTCCGAAGTCCAAAATCTCTGATTTTTTTACAGTAGTTCAATCACATATGCATGCATCACATATAAAAAAATCAGAAATTTACAATGAATATTTCCATCCGAAACAGCATGCTCTTTTCTGTTCTAAACTAAAGACACACAGAAATCTAAGAAACTTGAGAAAACATGCATTAACTAATGAAAAACAATAAAATAAACCATAAAACAGTAAATAAAAATTATTTATATGCTGAAAAATATAAGTTAAACATGAATAAATAGATAAATAAATAAAACTTAGGGAATCAATGGCTGAAATTTGATGTTACCTTTAAAAGCATGGATTTAACCCATTAAAAGGGTAAATCACAAGTTTTATTGGTTAATAATGTAAAGACCCATGTTAAAATTGATTCTAATGGATTAGAATCCCTGTAAACACCATGAAATAGAGTTAGATCACTTTCTTGAACCGTTCTTGAGGTTCTTGAGGTTGAATCCATGGTTTAATCCATGAAGGGGATGACACCAATGGCTAAAATTGATTTAAAACATGAAAAAGTATTAAATAATACTAAAAAATATTAAAAATATTACCTTGGTGCTTGCAGCTGCAATGGAGGAAGGTGGAGGTGCTGGAGAGGAGAGAGAGGCCACGAAAATTTGATAGAAAAGAGCCCTCCTTTTGGCCCCCTTTAGGTCCCCTTTTATAGTTTTTCAAAAAGTCACTTAATTAGGGTTAATTAAGAGGTTTTTCATTTTTTCAGGACTCTTTCTAATAAATCCACTAAAGGCAATGATTTTTTGTGGTTTTCTAGCCTAGGTGGGACTCTAATTAATCCCTAATTAGCCCCTAACTAAACCTAGAAATCCCCCAAATGTGATGCCACTTGGCATCTTTCACATTTGGGTTTTTAAAACACCTTTAAAATCATTTAAAAACACTAGTTTTAAAAACTAATTTTCAAAATGAGTTTTCAAAATGGTTTTGAGTCTTCTAAACTTCTAACACTAACCAAGACACTAACTAACCCTAGTCTAGCCCTGACTTACTCGAATATGGCGCCACCCCGAGTGGGCCCTACTTGAGTTTTTCAAAAAGCGATTTTAAAACTTGAAATTGAAGGAGTTTTCAAAAGAGATTCAAAAGTAGGCTTGAAATTAAAAGTTTTGAAATGGCACAGAGTTCCAACTGGGTCAGAACTCCTCTGGATATGGCGCCAACTGAGTGGACCCCACATCAGAGTTTTGAAAATTTGAAATAAATACTGAAAATGGCTTTGAAAAGGGGTTAAAATCAATAGTTGAAATTCAAAGATTTTTGAAAATAGAGTCTCAAGCGAACTGGACTCTGGGATAGAGTCCTAGATTTTTAGGACTCTATGATTTTGGTTTTTAAAAGCCAAATAAAGAAATTTTTGAAAAGATTTCATCTAAAATGGTGAAACAAGTCAGAAAATACTGTCAGGGTTAGACTCCTAACTCAATGAGGACTCTGAAATAGAGTCCTAGATTAACTGAACTCTACAAAATGACCTAATTTTTGAAAACAAATGGAAATAAATAAAAAAAACAGAGTAAAAACAAACTTCAAAACAGACTCCTGGCTGGACTAGGACTCTGGGACAGAGTCCTGATCGGACTGAAACTCTAGATTTTTTTGGTATTTTCTGAAAAACAAATGAAAGAACTTGTCAAAACAGTGAAAACAATAACGAATATTGAAATAAAACAGAGTTCTGATTCAATTGAGACTCTCAGGACAGAGTCTTGATTGAACTAGGACTTTCAGATTTTTGGATTTTCTGAGAAAACAAATGAGAGAATTTTGAAAAACAGTTAAAAACAGGATGAAATCGAAGTTTCGGTTCAGAGTCCTGATCAGATTAGGACTCTAAGAAAGAGTCCTGATTTCGATCAGAACTCTAAGAATTTTGGTTTTTCTGGTAGGCAAATGATGAATTTTAAGCAAAGCTTTTGAAAACCAGTGAAAATGAAGTGAGAAAATCAATTTTGGATAGAGTCCTACTTCGATCAGGACTCTGGGGTAGAGTCCTGATTTGATCAGGACTCTGAGATAAAATCTCAGAATTTTGAAATTCTTTGATAAAAGTGAATTGTTTTGGTAGATCAAAAGATTTCTAAAAGATTCTCTCAAAATTGAAATCAGGATCAGAGTCCTGATCCAACTAGGACTCTCTGAACAGAGTCCTGTTTTGACTAAAACTCTGAGTTTCTGACTCATTTTGAAAGATTTGATTGAAAATAGATAAAATAGTTGTAAAAGATTAGAGTCTCAATCCAATTGAAACTCCGAAGAAGAGTCCTGATCTGACTGGACTCTTGAAGAAGAATCCTGATCCAACTAGGACTCTGAAATTTTGGCCAAAACAGAAGATTTTGAAAGGTTTTCTTCAAAAACAGGTAAAAAGGTAGTGAAAAATAGAGTTTTGATCCGACTGGAAAAAGAGTCCTGATCCAACTAGGACTCTGAAGTTTTTGGAGATTTTTGACAAGTTAAGGAATCCAGAAGCGACACCACCTAAATGGGTCTCATCTGAGAATTGAAATCAATTGAAATTGAGTTTGAAATGAATCTAGATTGTTTTCTGAGAAAATATTTCAAAATATGAGGTCCTGGGGTTGGAAAATGATAGAATGTTGAATAAAAACCCAGGTTTTGAAATTGATTTTGAAAGAAAGCTTTAAAACTCAAATCTGGATTGAATGTTTTGAAAACAGGAGTGTTGGATCTCGAAAATGAGATGGGATGACATGCAATGCTATACAATGATATGCAAAAATGCATGCAATGATATACAATGACATATGAAATGTAAGTACTGGATGAGGGTGAAAATTTCGGGTGTTTACAGATATATCAGAGAAGTTCTAAGTCTTTGAAGTAATCAGAGTTGGAAGAATAAATCTTTGAATTTGAAAAGAATGATTTTGACAAAAAAAAAAAGAAAAAGAAATGAATTTTCAAAATCAGAAATTGACTTTGATTTTGAATTTTGAACCTGATTTTAAGAGAAGGAGATGAAATTTGAAGTGATATTGAATTCTAGATTTTAAAGTTTGAAGTCAGGATGGATTTGAGAAAATCAAATGGTATTTAAAAATAGAAATGGATTTAGGAAGTTCAGATGAGATCTGAAGATGGAATTGGTTTTGAAATCTAGAATTGGGATGGAATTGGATTTGAAAGTTGGAATTGAAAAATAGAATTTGATTTGAAATCTGGAATTCAAATCCGAAGTCTGGATCTTAAGATGGATTTGGATCTGAAATCTGAGATCCAAAATAGAGTTGGACTCTGGATCCTAAGATGGATTTTGGATCTGAAGTCTGAGATTCAAATTAGAATTGGGTTTTGGATCCTAAAATGGATTTGGATCTGAAGGCTGAGATCCAAGGTAAAATTGGGTTCTGGATCCTAAAATGGATTTGGATATGAAGTCTGAGATCCAAGGTGAAGTTGGATTTTGGATCCTAAAATGGATTTGGATCTGAGTCTGAGATCCAAGGTGAAGTTGGATTCTGGATCCAGAATCCTAAATGGGAATTGGATTCGAAACCTGGAATCCAAGATGTAATTTGGATCTAACTTTGGATTTGGAATTTCAAAATTGATTTGAGAATAAATGAATTTCAAAAATTGGACTTGAATTTGGAGCTTGAATTTGGAATTTAGAAAATGAATCAAGAATCTCAAAGTTAAATTGAACTTTGAATTTGATTGGAGTTTTGATTATAAAATGAATTTGGAATTTTAAAGTCAAATTGAACTTTGAAATCTGATTCGAATTGGAATTTTTGAATATAAAATGAATTTAAAATTTCAAAGTCAAATTGAACTTTGAAATCTAATTTGAATTGGAATTTTTTAATATAAAATGAATTTGAAATCTCAAAGTTTGAATTGGACTTTGAGATTGAAAATGAAACAGAATTGAAAATGAAAAGATGAATTGGATTTTACAAGAATTGAAGATTGATTGAAGAAGATATTAACATCACTTGGATTTTGAAAGAGAATTTTGAAAATATGATGTTGTTCTATCTTAAATGATGAATGAATTTTTAAAGAATCTTGAAATTGGATTTTGAAAAGCTATTTCATTCTTTAAATGAATTAAAAATGAGATTGAAGATATAATACATCCCTGACTATGGTCATTGAATGTATTATATAATAACCACATTTAAATTCAAGTGAAGAATAAAATACATCTTTGGTGCTTTTATAGAATTTAAAATGAAATTAACTCTCAATATACCCTGACTATGGCCATTGGTATATATATTGAGTTAATTTTAAATTAAACTCTGATAAAAGAGGAGAATATTTAAAGAAAACATGATGAATTTCGAAAAGGATCCAGTGTTTATTTTATAAAAGATAAAAATCCTAAGTTTTGTTTACATCCTGACTATTGCCATTGATGTAAATCATCAACTTAGGATTAATTACCTCTTACGAAATGGTGCACGTGCCATTCGTGTTTCACTATTGTGAGATTTTGAAAATAAAGGAGAAAAATATGAGAACAAGTAATTCATGATATTTATAATGCTCATTCATTCTATCTAAAAGCTGGAAATGTAGATTTCTTATTCATACCTAATTTATTACAACTTTGAATTGCAAATATCAGAAATTTCTAGTCCAAGAGAGAAATTCAAGCTTTTTATATCTTCTTGCAAAAGTGAGTTAGCACAAGATATTGAATATTTAATAGACAGATGTTGTATTAAGAATTGATATATATCTATGTAGGCAATGTACATATATAAAAAATACATATATATATATATATACATATATATAGGTATATACATATATATATATATATATATATATATATATATATATATATATATATATGTACACACATATATATATACATTTATATATATATATATAGAGAGAGAGAGAGATACACGTACATATATATATATATCCAAGCATGATATTTTTATATATATATATATATATATATATATATATATATATATATATATATATATATATATATATATATATATATATGCTCACATTCAATATGTGTGACATAAATGAATGACATTCGCTATGCTAAATGTGAAGGGACTGTGTAGGTGCAGTTTGCAGGTGGAAGATGACAGTGAGTGGGTGATGTGGTGTCAAGGTGAAATAATGAAGTGAATGCATCAAATGTCATGACAATGGTAATATGCTGCAGCAGGAATTAGTGGATATTACAGGAAACCTAGAGATGTTGGTGAGGTAAGTGCTGGTGTGTGCAGGGGTTTTTACTGCTATGTGGCACAGCAGTGGCATAAAGAGTGAGATTTATATGGCAGAACATGTAGTGAAGGCAGCTGTTGGAGTGCTGTGAGCGATGATGGGGCTGGGATATGAAGGTCCAGCAGAGTGTAAGGCCACTGTGCAATAGATGAAAGGAGATGTTATGACTATATATGCAGCTATAGATGCAAGCATAGAATAGATATGTGCTGTATTGAATTGGGTAACAAGGTGCGAAGAATGGCAGCAAGAACTAATGGGGATGTGGTGGACTGATAGGTATAACGGATAGGATGAGGCATGGATAACATGCTGATGGTGACTGGAAGCTGCAAATGGCAGTGGATAAGAGGTGCTGCTATAGGCAATGTGTGACAGCAGTCGTGACTGGGATGTGATACAGAGGATGGTTGGAATGGCTGCTGTTGTAGGTGGAGAGATAGGAGTGGCTAAAGGGGGTAAGTGAGCAATGCTTGGCATTGCTGTAGGCGCCTGAAGGGGTAGGAACATAATGCAATGTCTTGGCACTGCTATGAACACATAAAAGGCTACAGCAGTGCGAAGCACTGCTGTAGGTTATGGTCATTAGGTGGGAAAATCAAGCCAAACGTGCTGCTCCTGTGGTAACAATGAACAAGGGAAGAAGATGATGTACAACGTATGGTGAAAGGATGGTATGAGCAAGACACGGGGTGGCGACAACAATGCCCTGTGCTGTGTGGGGAAAGATGGCTGGAATGGTTGTGATATATGACACAGGATAGGCACAACAATGTTTTGCCATGAAGGAGAGATTTGAGGTGTATGGGTGTGCTGGTTTCACTTTCACCATGAAACATAGTTTTCACAGGGACTCCAACAATAGGAATTAAATTTCTGTCATGACCAAGTGTAATCAGAAGTTTAATACACAACAGTAGCAATTTTAATATTATTTCTGTGAAGATATGAATTATAGTGAATTGCAAAATTGAAAGGTTATGGAAAATTATCTGACATGCTATGAAATTCTAACAAAAACTAGGGCAACTTAGGAGAATACTGTGAAAAGTATAGCAGGTGATTTGATTTGATCAACATTTGCAACATCTAATTTGAACTAGATTGAACCCTAAAGCAAAGGGCAACTGATATACTGATTCCATGGAACAAATTTTTTTTTTTGGGTTTTCACTTGCTATGTACAACTAAAAGCAACCTGAAACTGACAATCTTCAATATATATTCCTAAAGATAACAACAATCCATGAAGCAGCCATAACAACCTTATTAAATTACTCAAAAATTGGACATTCGAGCAAGGAAGTCAGTAGATATATATATCCCGATTCGGTGAACCTGCCGAGAGGTGGGACCTTAAGAAGAGATCCCATGACTCTGTGGTTTCTGATTTTCCAGACTTACCTATGGAACCCTTGATGGAGAATGGTAAAGTCTTGGGTAGCCCAGAAATGGGGATTTCAACCTTTCAAAAAGCTTCAGAACACTGCAGGAATCTCTGCAAAATCAGTCTCTATTAAATCTAGTTTTACTGAGTCTTTCAATCATACACCAAGACATACCCCACCTTTGATATATGTATCGGTAATGACCCCCTTTTTTACCTGTTAACCCATTAGCTTTTGGCAAATTTCGGGGTTTATGATAGATTAAATCTGAGTTGGTTCATGATCAATCGTTTGTAGCAAAAAAAAAAAGAAATATAATATATGAACATCCCAATCACATGTACCACCCATTGATATCCAGTAGAGGGATATGTAATCAATAAACAGATGATATTGGTGCTTAGTGTTGTATAGATACATGGATTTACTTTAAAAAAAAATACAATGAGAAGGTATCATTTAATTGATAAAATGCACTGACACATCATGCTGATCGAGGATGCTTTGAATTAATGTGACCCTGTAATATGACAAATACTACTAAAACCCATGATGGTGCCAGCGTCTAGAATTTGGTATGAAGACAATGCTAAGATCGAAACCTGGACAGGATGCAAAAATGAGATGTTGACATGAACGGTATGAGTGTGCCATGATGTATAATAATATAACCATGCTTTTGAAGCTTAACATTATGCTTATGCAATAACAGAGGAATGTCATCAAAATAAATTTTTTTTGAGACACACCGTGCCCTTCATCTCTGAACTTTCGATCACTATCCTTAGTAAGAGGAGGGGAAAATCCAATGGGATTTCTTTCTTGCCAATCTAACAACCTGAAAAGATGCTGGAATCTGGCACATATTCTTTCCAATGAAATAGTCGTCTGGAATCAGCAATTTTCCTGCAGCCTTGTAAGTTCAGTATGTTTCTCTTGGGTATGGGCCCTTTGTGACTATTGTATCCCAAGTTAATTCAATCGAGAAATCAATTCTATACCCATTACAGAAAACACGCTAAGAATTTATTTATGTCTACCGTGATTTCATCCCTTGGAGGCTCGTCTGTTGCAAGCACTGTTACCAGGTTTCTGAGCTTCAGGGGTAGACCCGATGGAATGGAGAACAATCTGGGGCGTTGTATTAAGCCTAATACAGACGCAGTACTGGACTGAACGTGGTTCTATGAGTTCGACATTAAGGAATTATAAAACAGGCAGAATAAAGGAGAGGGAATTAAATATGCAGAGCAAAACAAATGGCAAATATAATTATTGATTGAATGAAATGCTTCACAGGATTAAAAGAAAAAGGGAAGACGATGATACTATCATAACAGTGAAATAAGAAATTAACCAATATATATATATATATATATATATATATATATATATTGGAACGCCTACATTCCTCTTGATATTGCTTGTCTGTAACCCAATTTGCTATATGTAAATCAAGGTTACAGAGAATGCATCCATGGATTCACAGTAAGAAAACCAGAAGAAAATTGGGAAAAACAGAGAGAAAGGGGATACGACCAAAAGGAAAAGATTCGAACAACGGAAAGGAAATGCTAAGGATTTTACAAAAAAGAGAAAAAAATTGAAAGAGAGGAGATATACTTACTTACCTGTAGTTCTGTGGATGTCCTGAAGGAGAAGAGGAAGCCTTCCCTCTCTTCGTACTGTGGAGACCCCCTTCCCTTTTCTGCTGAAGAGAAAGAGAAGGATGAACGATAGAAGAGGGGAAGAAGAAAGAGATGGGGAAAGAAGTGATGAGCGTGAAGCAACAACAGGGTGAATGGCGGATGCTTCGAGAGGGTGAACGAAGTGGAGAGGTGAAGAATGGATGGCCTCTCCCTCCTGCGTACTCCCCTTTTAAAGAACAAAAAGGAGAGTTCGAGAGAGGGAGGCTGTTGGAGATGGAGGGCCACCTAGCGGAGAAGAGGGCGATGGAGGGTGCGCGGGAGGATGGTCATTGCTATTTTCCAAAAATTCCCAGGTGGGGCTCCCTTTTAAGAATTTCCCAAAAAAGGCTTTCAATAGAGGGTTTTAACAAAAGAGTTTTCAAAAAGAGTTTTAATTGCATATTTTTTTGAATTTTTTGGAATTTTTCTATTGTTTTCTTTTTCGATTTTCTTATTTTTTTATTCTTTTCCTGAATTTTCTATATTTTTTTGTATTTTTTTAAAAACAAAACTCTAAAAACTAAGGAATTTAAACTGATTTTACAAAATTTTAAGATATTTACAAAAGAAGGGTTTTTATGAAAAATCGAGGTTATTTTGAGGAAATTCCTTCAGGAAATGGGTTTGGATCCAGGTTTTGAGAAAATGTTCGAGTTTTGAAACTCGAATCAAGAAATACAACATGATGGATCCAATCGGATGTCGGATGGACTGTCCGAGCTATTTAAAAAACTATTTTTGGTATTTTCTGTAATTTTAATTTAAAAATTAGACAACGAGACTCAAATTTGGATCTTGACAATGGATCCGGATCTGGATCCGAAATCAAGTCAGATATATAAAATGAATTTAATTTCAGTAAAACTTGAGAAATGAACTGGAATTTAGATTTAAAAAGTGACTCAATTGCTTAGAAAATGAAATTCAGGGGCAAAAAGGGAATATTTAAAAGATTTTGAAAAATTTGAGTTGTTCACAGATGCCCCTCTTTGCTACTAAGCCGGTTGAAAGCCGAGCTTAGTGGCAAAGATAACACTCCAAATTCTGAAAAAAAATGCCCCAGTGAGCAGGTCTGAACTGGGTGTGGAAGAATTATTTTGAAAAGACATGATTTTCAGGCTTAAAACCTTATCCTGAAAGGCTTGGGGGAGACGAAATCCTCGAAAAAGATATGACTAGATAACATAAGTGAGGAAATCGTGATGGGACTTTGGGTGAAGATCTCGAAATGATGAAAGGTAAGAATTTTGATCAAGTCTCACGGGTGAGACAAGATCAGTTTTTCAAAATGACTCAGGTTTAGCCCTTAACCTGGATGAGACGAATATATCTCAAAATAACCTGAATGGGGGAAGGAATATATGATGACCTTGATGGGACATCTTTGCAAAAATGCCTTGCGAGATGAAGCTCAAGTAGAATCCTGTCCTGGTTGGATATACAAAGCACGGATTCCTCGATGGGAAGAACCATGATGGGACTGGAAGAAAACATCTCGTCAAAACAAAGGACCTCATCAGAACGAGACACAGGTTTAACCCAAACCTGAAAAAGGAAGATACCTCGATGGGCGAGGTTCAGGCCTAACCCTTAACCTGAAGGAGACGACCATACAGAATCCTCGAGTGAAGAGACCAAGATGGGACCTTCGGAGTTTGGACGAACAAATCCAAAAGGGGTTTGCGAAAGGAGGAAGAAAATGGGGTTCCCTAAAGCTTTGAAAAAGGGATAAACTTGGAAGTCTCATTGCTGAGACTAAATCAACTTTTGAAATTGATGACCTCTTGCAGAAAGTATAGGTTTTGACCCTTAACCTGAGTGGGAACAACCATACGGATTTCTCAAAACTGTGATGGGACATGAGAGATATTTCAACTGAATGAGGAAACTCTTCTGAAAAGATATAAACGATGCTAGGTTGCATAAAAAATGGATATTGAATATTTATTTATTTCTTGGAATATCTAGAAAATTTTGCCAATAAGATAAAATTATAGTTGATTCAAACGCTTGAAAATGTGCACGTGTGTGCAAAAGATATTCCCTCTTTTACCTAGAGTATTTCCTCCAACGAGGTTAACTCCTTGGTTTTAAGAGTCAAATTCAAAATTTTAGGGCTGATGATTTTCTTCAAGGAAGCTATCCATTTCCCTGATATGAGAAGAGAAGAAATATTCTTAATTTCATAAAAGTAAGTAGTGAGAAGATATTGATAAAAGAATCTTGCATAAGAAAAGATGACTTCTGACAATTTTGGCAGTTTGATATCTGGGTGTTTTCCCATGATGATCTTTTTGCACTCTTTTTGAGTCATTTGGGCCTTTCGGGCTTTTACATCATCCTTCATTTTGGAGATGTCCTGACTTTTCTCTCTTTTTTCGGGGAAGGGTATGTCACAAACTCCTTCATCTTGGAGATGTTCTGATCCTTCATTTATCTCAGGAATTATATTGATGATATTGGCTCAAAAGGTCTTTAAATGATAGCAAAAATCAAATATCTTTTAGGGTTTGTCGGTAGGTCCATCATACTCACCTTCATCTCGACGGTGATCTAAACTTTCCCTGGAAGGATCCTTCACAAACTCCTCCATCTCAGAGATGATCCAAATCTTCTTTGGCCCCGGGGGTCTAGCTCGCCTATTCGTCTTCATCTTGACGACAATTGAGAGATCCCTTTTGCGGATATTTGATTGCAACTTTACTGGATTAAGGAGACATTGGTTGAGTGGATTCTTTTTCAAGATATTTCCACTGCCTGATTGCCAGAAAACCGTCTTTAAACATGCGTCATAGCCATGATCAATATCAATTTGCTTCCGGCGTTTCAACATCATTGAATATTTCTTTCTCTAATCATACCGAGGATATTTCTTTCATTCTTTTGGTTAATCAACAGGAAAAGATTTGAATTTTACCTTTTTTTTGCGAAAAGTTTCACCTTTTTTTAAAAGAATACTAGAGATAATCTGAGATAATTCTTTTGTGTAATAAGAATATTGGAATTAACAAATATTTTTAGCGTATTGGCAAAGTTTTTGAGGATTCTTTATGAAATAATCACTCAATATAGATTTTGATACGACCTTGAGCTGGATTTATGATTTTGGACATTCTGACTAGTAAAATTGGGACCTTTCATTTAACGACCAGTGAAGGAGCTGGAACCTTTCATTTAACGACCAGTAAAAACTAGGACCTTTCATTTAATGACCAGCGAAGGAGCTGGAACCTTTCATTTAACGACCAGTGAAAACTGGGACATTTCATTTAACGACCAGCGAAGGAGCTGAAACCTTTCATTTAATGACCAGTAAAAACTGGGACCTTTCATTTAACGACCAGTAAAAACTGGGGCCTTTCATTTAATGACCAGCGAAGGAGCTGGAACCTTTCATTTAACGACCATGAAAAATCATGAAAAACCCTAAAAACATGAAATTATATACAAAAATTCAGAAATATCATGAAAATCATGATTTTGGCAGTGTTTCGGGATCCTGCGGGCACCCTGTTTTGCAATTTAATCCATTCAAGCATCAAATGAGATTCAAAATTGATACAAATCGACATATGAACTTCTTATAACCCTAAAATTAGATTGGAATCATAAAAAGGTATTTTTGACATTATTTCAATTCAAAAATTGCATTAAAACCTTAAAATATGCTATTTTTACCCGCAAGCATGTACCAGTCATGGTGTCAGACCCGAATCAAGGGCAATTCACCATGGAAATTTTTGAAATTTTACAAAGACAAAATAAAAATAAAAACAAAGAATCTCCTATTTACAGATCAGAAAAATCATCTCCGGTTGGGGAGATATCGTTCCAACAATCTGTACTTGAATTTAACGAATATAAAATTGATTAAAACATGTATTTTTGGCTGAAAATACAGGGAAAAATAGTAGACTTTATCAAAAAAAATTGAAATTTCATCAGTGGATAACAAACATATAATTAATGAACTTTTCTTTTTACAGATCATGAATCAAATCTACGGTTAAATATCTATGATCAACACAAGTTGAATTAGTGTTCTAGTAAATCATAACGAGTTCTAAAACATGGATCTGACTTTCTGACATGGGAAAAATATCAAACAGTGACAAAAAAATATGAAAATTTTACAGTAGATAACCTACATTAACACTAAGCCTCTGCAATTTATGGATCTCAAATCGGATATCGGATGAAAGAAATAACACATCTACAAGTTATGCTTGAATTTGAACAATGATTTTAATTAACAAAAATCCCGATTTGACTTTTTATTTTTCTGACAGGGTTTCTGAATCCCAAAACCTCTGATTTTTTTACAAAGACTCAATAACATATCCATGTATCACATATAAAAAAATCAGCAACTTCTAACCAAGATTTAAATGCGAAATAACATGCTTTTTACAGATATAGAATTAAAACATATGAAAATCTAAGAAAATATTAAAGAAAGCATGATTTAACAATGAAAAATAGTAAAGAATACCTAAAAAGCAAAACAAAATCTATTTTAATATTGAAACATATGCAATAAACATTAATGTGCTAAAAAATAAAAAGAAAACAGGGAATCCATGGCTGGAATTGATTTTACCTTTGAAAGGATGGATTTAGCCCATTTAACGGGTAATTCACATATTTTATCGGTTAAGAACATAGAAGACGTACCTCTCATCGATTCTAATGGATTAGAATCCTAGAAATCACCCTCAAACTCAGTTAGATCATCTTTTTGGGTCGTTTTTGAGGTTCTTGGATGGATTCCATGGTTAAATCCATGAAACAAGAGGCTCCCATGGTGAAATCTATTGAAAAATCATAAAAAAACTAATAAAAAAACACAAATTAAAGTATAAAAAATTACCTTGAGGGATGCAGCTGCATTGGAGAAAGGAGGAGATGCTGGAGAGGAGAGAGAGGCCATGAAATTGGGAGAGAAAAAGAGCCTCTTTTGACCTCTTGAAGTCCCCCTTTTATAGGTTTTCAAAAAATCACTTAATTAGGGTTAATTAAGAGGTTTTTCTTTTTTCCAGGACTCTTTCTAATAAATCCACTAAAGAGCAACGGTTTTCCTAGAGGATTCTAACCTAACTATAACCCTAATTAGCTAACCCTAATTGACTTTTAATTAGACTCTAAAAAAACTCTAAAAAAATCCAAATGTGGTGCTACTTGGCGTTTTTCAAAAAACCCTAATTTAAAACTTTAAAATCAAGGTTAAAATCTAAAGTAAAAAAATATGACTTTTAAAATCACGTTTGGACTCTTCTAGATTCCTAACCTAAGTAAGACATTCACTAACCCTAGTCTAACCCTGACTTTATCAAATGTGGCACCACCTCGAGTGGCCCCACTTGAATTTTAAAAAATGATTTTAAAACTTGAAAACGAGCAGCTTTTCAAAAGAGTTTCAAAAGTAAACTTGGAATTGAAAGTTTTGAAATGGCATAGAGTTCTGACTGAGTTAGAACTCCTCTAGATGTGGCGCCAACTGGGTGGGCCCCACATCAAAGTTTTGAAAAAATTAAAATAAAGACTGAAAATGGCTTTGAAAAGTGGTTAAAATCAACAAATGAAATTCAAATGTTTGAAAATAGAGTCCTAAGTAAACTAAAACTCTGAATCAGAGCTCTAAACCAATTGGGACTCTGAGATTTTAGAATTTTGAAAGTTAAATGAAGAAGTTTTTTGAAAGATTTCATCAAAATTGGTAAAATAAGTCAAAAAATACAGTCAGGGTTAGAGTCCTTGAAAGTGCACTAGGATTGAGGCAACGAGCACTAGAGGGGGGGTGAATAGTGCTTTTAAAAATTGTCTGCGGAATTTTGACGGATTTTGCAATTCGCAAAACAATCACACAAAGAACACAATAATTTATCCTGGTTCGGTCTTTCCCGACCTACATCTAGTCCCCAAGCAAAACCCGCTTGAGATTTCCACTATCAACCGTGTGTAACTACAAGATCATACAGACCAAATTCGGTCCCACTTTCAGTAACACACCTACTGAAAGCAAACAACTCCTTTAAACCAAGGAGTCCTTCCTTTTACAGAAAATTGAAACAAGTAACAACTTACAATACAACCTATGAGCCATTCTTATGAATGCAAATGAGATGCAATTAGCTTTTGAGGTTGTTGAAATACTCTATTCACAAATTCACTATCTCTCAAAGAAATTTGAGTGAAAAACTGAAGTGAAAAATATCACGTGAGTGAGAAAATGAATATGAGTGAAAAGCAAAGAGTAATAGATTCAAATTGATTGAATTGTAGTGCTTTTGAGTGTAAAATGCACTCATATTTATAGTTGAAAGTTTTCATACGTTGAGGGTATGAAAGGGTGTCAAAACAGTCCATTTTCAACGATCAAAACATTTAAAAAATGAAAATACACGCTTTTTTAAAGTTTCAGGAAAAACGACAAAATTAGTTGACTGGAACAGTAGTTAGTCGACTAATAATTAGTTATTAGTAGACTGTCAGTTATCATCGGTCGACTAATATGTTTATCGAGCCATTTGAAAATGTGAAGTTTTGAAACTTAGTCGACTAGAGAAAAGTTAGTCGACTGATAGTATCATTAGTAGACTGAAAAACCTTTCAGTCGACTACTGCTAAAATTCCAGAAAACACATGTTTTGTCCAGTCGACTGATAAAGTCATTAGTCGACTGCTGCTAAAATTTCCAGAAAACAGACATTCTGTCCGGTCGACTAATAAAACTTTCGGTCGACTAATTTGACAAAAATGACATTTTGTTTAGAAAATTTGGCACGAAAAGATTAGTCGACTGGTGAGTCTATTGGTCGACTAATAAACACGAAAAATTAAATAAAGAGTTTTCTAAAAAAAAATTCATGGAGGGTTCTTTTAGAAAAGTTTTTCTAAAGACTTTTTAGCTGAAATGCAACCGAAATATGCACTCTAAGTAAGGCTCTTACAAGAATCTAAGACTTTTAATGAATTTAACATTTGCACACTAGTCTTCAAAGATTCTTCATCGATTTCTTCAATGTTTGTCATCTTTCTTCATCGCCTTAGCTGAAATGCAGTTGATTCACTTGTTCATCATCAAAACCTTGTACTTGAAGTATCATGTACGACTTCATTGTCGTAACAGTCCTAACTCAACCAAAACTCCAAAACAGAGTCCTGAATCAACCGGGACTCTGCAAAATGACCTAGTTTTTGAAAAATAAATGGAAATGAATGAAAATAGAAGTGAAAACAAACTTCAAAATAGACTCCTAACTAGATTAGAACTCTGGGATAGAGTCTTGATCGGACTGAAACACTAGATTTTTTTGGTATTTTCTGAAAAACAAATAAAATAATTTACAAAAATAGTAAAAATAATGACAAGTATTGAAATCAAACAAACTTCTGATCCAACTGGGACTCTGGGGACAAAGTCCTAATTGGACTAGGACTCTCAGAATTTTGGATTTTCTGAGAAACAAATGATGAGATTTAAACAAAGCTTTTGAAAACCAGTGAAAATGAAGTGAGAAAACAAACTTTGGATAGAGTCCTGATTCGATCAGGACTCTGGGATAAAATCCCAGAATTTTGAAATTCCATGATATTGATATAACAATTTTGATTCTTGAAGAGTTAAATAGAAGAATTTTTGAAAGATTCTCTCAAAATTGAAATCAGGGTCAGAGTCCTGATCCAATTGAGACTCTTCAAGCAGAGTCCTGGTTCAACTAAAACTCTGAGTTTTTGACTCATTTTGAAAGATTTTAAAAAGATTTGATTAAAAGTACGCAGAATACCAACGAAAGATAGAGTCCTGATTCGATTAGGACTCCGAGAAAGAGTCCCAATCTGGTTAGAACTCTAGAATTTTGGCTAAAATGGAAGATTTTGAAAGTCAGATGAGAAGATTTTGAAAACAAGTGAAGAACAGAAGTAACAGACGAAATCGGGATAGAGTCCTGATTCAATTAGGACTCTGAGAAAGAGTCCTAATTTGACTAGGACTCTAGAATTTTAGCCAAAACAAAGGATTTTGATAGGTTTTCTCAAAAACAGGTAAAAATGGTAGTAAAAGGTAGAGTTCTGATCCATCTAGGACTATGGAAAAAGAGTCATGATTGGACTGAGAGTCTAAAATTTTGGCCAAAAATGATGAGAATGGGCAAGGATATGACCACAACTGGTTTAAAATTAGAATGGGTTTTAAAAAGATTTAAAAGGATTTAAAAAGATGAAAATACATAGTCCTGATCCGACTAGGACTCTGAAATTTTTGAGATTTTTGATAAATAAAGGCATCCAGAAGTGACACCACCTAAATGGGTCTCATCTGAGAATTGGAATTAATTGAAATTGGGTTTAAAATGAATCCAGATTATTTTCTGAGGAAAACATTTTGAAATATAAGATACCGAGGGTTGGCAAATGACAAAAATGTCAATTTAAAACCCAAGTTTTGAAATTGATTTTGAAAGAAAAGTTTTAAAAACTCGAATTTGGATTTAATATTTTGAAAATAGGAATTCTGGATCTCGATAATGAGATGAAATGACATGCATTTCTATGCAATGCAATGAAATGATATGCCAAATGCATGCAGTGACCTACAATGACACTTGAAATGTAAACACTGGATGAGGGTAAAAATTTGGGGTGTTTACAGGGTTGCATAGTGAAGGGTTGGATAGAGGTCAATTTAGACCTCTATCATTGGCTGTTGGTTATTCAATAAATACCACCTTCTGCAAAAATCAGTTTACATCTGCAGATACTGATGCATAGGAATCATTTTATTGCTGCTGGAAGCAATCTGTTGATTGCTTGGGTTACAGAAACTGAGTCTCGTTGGCTATTTCGCTTTCCTATTGGTCATTTTGCCTTTACAAACATTCATTACGAAAAACATTTGTTGTGTCTCCTTTCATTTGCTAAAACACATTCTAGCATACCACCAATCCAAACCTAGTGTAACCAATCCCTGTTTTGTGGTTATTAGCTGATGAGCTGTCCTAGATTAGATATGTAAATCCTTTATGCTGGGGGGATCTTGATAAGTTGATTAAAGTCACATTGATGTATGTCATGCTGTAGGTATATTGATTCATTGTAAAGTCACTATTATCGTCCGATGGCATTATTTCAATATACTGTGTAAAGTTATTTTGAAATGTACACTAGATTTCTGATTCCCTGCAAAAGGTAAAAGTTGATCTAAAGTTAGGTATTTGGTTTACCTTAAATGGCATTTAAGCTTCCTAGCATTTGATTATCCTTCACTATATCTTATGCTTTTATATCGCACTGTGTTTCGTCATAGCATCATGTATTTGTTTCACTCCTTGCTTGAATGGTCAGAACTCATAGGCATCGTTGAGAAGGACCAAAGTACTATCACTTTTAAGCATTTGAAGGATCAAAACAACCT
Organism: Nuphar pumila; assembly: GCF_984573655.1. Classification (NCBI taxonomy): domain Eukaryota; kingdom Viridiplantae; phylum Streptophyta; class Magnoliopsida; order Nymphaeales; family Nymphaeaceae; genus Nuphar; species Nuphar pumila. Next base: position 64,149,151 of record NC_143249.1, read on the forward strand.
CGTTTCTGGTATTGATGAGTTTACTTTTTGTTAGTGCCGGCTTAATTTCTCATGTTAGATGCCAAAATTTGTCTTAGGTTCTAAAGAGTTAAGCATTTATGTGACCCATGTTCTTAATATCGAGAGATTGGTGGATGTTTCGATGTTTGGATGTCAAGGCGGTCTATGTCAGTCCTTGAAACTATTTGTGTGCTGGCGAAGGGCACTCAAATATCTAACGGTGTTTTCAGGAAAAGATCTCCAAGATACTGGATTTTCATTTCTTCCCAGAAGTTTTGAGAGTTCTGCCCCTGTTTTGTGGCTTTTGAAATATGTTTCTGAGATATCTAGAGTTTCATTTTTTTCTTCCTTTCAAAAAGGGCACACTTTTCAGGTGACAGATTTCATATTGTCATTATTGCAGCAAACATCACATATATATTTTGCATTAACTGAAGCCTGATCTAAGGTTGCAGCTCAGTCCCTGGTGTGCCATGAATTCAATGGTATATGGCCCAACGAGAAACCCCTCATTGATGATTGCAGAATTATCTCGGAAGCTGATCCTCCTTCTATCTCTAAATAGTTGGATGCATGGAAGTGGTTGAAACTCATAGCAGATACATTGATGAAGCGAATAAGAATTTTACATAGTAATTTGGAGAAAAAAAACATTCGAGTGTCACTCAGACATGAAAATCCCTGTGCATTTCATTGGATAAAGTCATCTTCTTTGATATCTAGTTCTCATAGGGTCTTATATCAGGTTTAGACATCATTGATGAAGTGTGCTACATGGATGAATCATGTTCAATAAGATGGAGGCTTGATCATGTGTCTGAATTGAACCCGAGTATTGGTACTTTTGAAGGTTCTGTGAATATTTGCTTAATCACATTCCTTGCAAAGGATAGGTTCAACCCTAAGGATTTTATGATGGAGTGTTTCAATGGTTTTAATGTAGAAAATGTAGTTTCTTTTACAACATATTAGAATCAGTCATTATTGCAGAGCTCATTGAAAGGTGAAAATGTGATTCTAGCTTCCCAGTTGGACAATTTTTTTTTCTTACAGCATCCTCACTCACTGCACATATTCATTGCATAATATTTCTGTACCTTCTTCACTGCTATCACATTTTCATGCACTTACTACACTTGTCCACCTGCACTTTTACAGCCTCACTTTGCACCTTCATCGTTGTGCACAACATCTCCATCCTATCCACCATCACATACATTGCTTCACCCCACTTACCCCTCTGTGGCTTCCAGCTCTAGCAGTACTTCAACATTGCTACACCTTCACTTAACCACCTGTTGTACCCTCTTCCCCTGCACCATCAACACTATCTGCAACTGCACTTTACCATCAGCACCTTCATTGTTACCATATCACTATCATCTTCCGAAGCACACGATACATAGCAAACCTTTAACACCTCACTTGCAGCTTCCTTCACTGCACCACCAATAGCATATCAACACTACTACCTGCTACCTCATTACACTCACCTGCCACTTCCTGCTGCACATACCAGTCACCTTCCACAGTCACCTCTGCACTTCACTTACCTCTACCACTATGCACTCACTGTCACTCATATAGCACTCACCTTCACTTCCATACAAACTACATATGTCCACCTCTCACACCACTCACTACATGCATATTGCTGCCTCACCTCCTACTGCTGCTCTCTCACTTCATCCTTCATACCTTGCTTTGTTGCCCACCATTTGCAGCATCTACAACAGCCTCACCTTCCTCACCTTTGCTGCATTTTCACTGATTACATCACCCCTGCTCCTTCACCAACACCTGTAGTTGTAGCCTCTCATACACCTACAACAGTGCTTGGCACTGCTGTAACCTCTTACATGCCTACAGCAGTGCCAATGCACTATTGTGGTTTTCCTTCTTGACATCTACAACAATGCTTAGGCACTGCTGTGGCTTCATTTTGGGCACCCGTAGAGGTGCTAAACACTTCCATTCACCATCTCACTACCCCTGTTACATATACATCCTCACTCTCCTCTTTCTGCTGCATATTCACTTAAGCACTCAACATTTTCTTCCCAATTATATCACTGCACCTGCTACAACATATTCAAAACCCCTTTTGAGCTTATCTCTTCATCCATCATTCTAGTTCCAACATGATGTGGGCATATTCCAAAAATTTGCATTTCCCATATAGCATATATATACGCATATTAGTAAACTATATGCATGTATAGTAATTCATATCATATGCATTTTTACCAATATTCCCAATAGATATGTACATCCCATCTCAGTCTAGCTAGGCATTTTGTACCTTGCCTATGCATTCGGTATAACTCTGCCTTTGCTCATGTACTCAATCTAGCTATATTCACAAAGCACTTTGCACATACATGTCCTTCATTAATATAAATATCTCACCTAGCCATAAGCATATGGGTTTTGACATAATATTTTCCATCATCTTCTATATTTTGCATTGTTGCTTTCTGCTAACTCTGTTTTGCAGAAAACATGTAGAAATGTTAAATTCCTTTTCAAGATTAAGAATTTTATGATTTCAATTTCAATTCAAGGCTGTAATAGTTAGATATTAATGAGAATTTTTACTTTTTAGTTTAGAATAGAATGTATGAGCATATAATTCTCATAATTGCTCGTTTCATCTCATTTTTACTTTTATTTCAAAAATCCATAATGGTGAAACACGAATGGCACGTGCACCTTTCCAATAAGAGGTAAATAATTCTAAGTAAATGATTCACATTTATGGCCATAGTCAAAATGTGAACAATACTTAGGATTTTTATCTTTTATAGAATAACATCTGACCTCCACTTAGGTCTCTTTTAAAAATCATCATATTTTTCTGAAATATTCTTCCTTTATCAGAATTTAATATGTGAATTAGTATAAGATATATTTGTGGCCATAGTCATGGATATATTAAAAGTTAATTTCATGTTAAATCCTATAAAGGCATAAAAATTTATTTTATTCTTTATTAGAATTTAAATATAGATTATATTATAATATATTTGTGGCCATAGTCATGAATGTATTATGGTTTAATCTTATTTCAAATCTATTAAAGAATGAAATATACTTTTAAATTCCAATCTTTAAATGAATTTCAAAGCATTCATCATTTAGGATAGAATTGCATTCTTTCTCAAATCATTTTAAATCATTTTCCAAATTCCAAGTGATTTTTTAGATAAATCTTCTCATTTCTAAATTCAAAATCATTTTCAACTCTTATTTACAAATTCAAATTCATCTTTTATTCTCAAATTCTATCTAATTTCAAAGTCTTATTTCAAATTCCAATTCTCAGTTGTTATTTCCAAATTTCACCTTTCTGGATGTTATATTTTGAACTTCAAATTTCATTCAAATTCTTCATTTCCATTTCAAATTTTTGAATTCTGTTTGAAATCCTAAGTTTCAAAACAAAGTTTTGAAATTCAGTTTTGAGATTCCAAATTGAATTTTGAGATTTATTTTGAAATTCAATCCAATTTTTCAAACTCCCTTCTAATTTCAAAAATTCAAAGTCTATTCTCAGTTTCAAGATCTCAATTTGAATCCAATTTCCATTACATTTCCAATTCCCAATCCCAAATTCAAATTCATTTCCAATTTCAAAGTTTATTTTTTCAAAATTTCAATTTCTAAATTCATTCTTTAAATTCCTATTTCAATTCCAATTTCAGGTTCCAATTTCAAAATTTCAAGTTTCCTTTTTTTCAAATCTCAAATTCACTTCAAATTCCAAGTGTAGATTCAAATCTCAGTTTTTCAAATCAAGTTTAATTTCTGAATCACTTGATATTTTCAAACTTATTTCAAAATCACTTAGAAAAGTGCCAAAATTTCTAAAGCATTTTCTCAAAAGCATACATCTTTGCATTTTCATTACACATGCATGATTTGATGTGCATTTAGGATTTTAGAATAATCACTTAGACAAATTTAGGCAAGGAAAAAGGCATTGATTCGATCCTTGGTTCAATTACCCTTAGTAAATGCGCTAGGAATGGTTGAACCTCATACTGACGAGCGAATCCTGTCTCTCCATTTTTCCCATAAAATCTTAAAAAATGAAGGTAAGTAAAATTTTAAAATATTCCTTTTCAAATAAAGGTCAAGTGAGACCTTGCAAAAGAGTTTCCCTCCCCTTCAAAAAGGAAAATTTTGTCTCTCTTTTCTTTCTTTATTTTTTTCCTTTTCCCCTTCAGAAAGGAAAAAAGGCAGGAAGAAAAAGAAAAAGAGGAAAAGGGAAAATTTTTGCAATAATCACAGATCAAAATGTCAGCAGTCGCTTGAGCGCATTAAGAAATACCTCCTTAAACCACCCATTCTGAAGTCACCAGAATTAGGAAAGCCTCTTTTGTTATATGTCTCAGTTAATCAAATCGCTTGTGGTGGATTCTTGGCACAATATGAAGAAGGCAGTCGGGTAGAGCATGCCATCTACTACGTGAGCAAAACCTTCATTGATTATGAGAAGAAATATTCTCAGATAGAGAAGACATGCCTAGCACTGGTTTGGATGTGTCAAAAATTAAGGCATTACTTGTTAACATCAGAAGTTAAGATTCTATCGAAGCTTAATCCTCTCAAGTATATTCTTGAACAACCATTTCTCAGTGGATGGGTCGCCAAGTGGCGAGTTCTGTTGATGCAATTGACTTAGAGTATGTCTCTCAGAAGTCAATCAAAGGCCAGGCTATCGTCGATGAACTAGCCGATTTTCCTTTGTCCAAAGATGTAAAGGCCAATGATGATTTCTCTGACGAGCGCATCCATAACATTCAGCGATCTCCAGTGTGGAGTTTATTCTTTGATGGTTCCAAGAATATGGCTGGTATAGGGATCGGGATCTTGCTGATCACGCCTGAGAAGAAGATGATCCATTTCTCTCTCAAACTTGATTTTTAATGCACTCATAACATGGCCGAGTATAAAGCTTTAATACAAGGCCTGGAAATTCTACAACACTTCAATGTTAAGAGAGTGCATGCTTTTGGTGACTCACTGCTCATCGTCAGCCAAGTCAAAGCCGAATGGTAGGTAAAAGATCAGAAGCTACTTCCTTATCAAAAGATTGTTCTAGTTCTCATCGATAGCTTCGATGAATTCCAGCTTTTTCATATCAAAAGAGAATTTAATCAAATAGTGGATGGCTTGGCCAGCCTAGGCTCCATTATATCTTTCAAAGATGGGGAATCCTGCTGCTCTTTTGAAATTGGAAGACTTGATCAACCTACCTTTGTCCCAGTTATGCAGATTAATCAGGCCGAGCAGAAGAAGAAGCCTTGGTACCAAGATATCAAGAACTTTATTGAAACTGGTGAGCTTCCACCAGAATTGTCAAAGAGGGAGCAAAAAGTGATTCAACGCATGTCTGCCCGATATTTTATTCTTGTCGATGTTCTTTATCGTTGTGGGTTCAGTGTCGAGTATTCCAGATGCTTAGACGAAGAAGCCAAGAAAGTTGTTCAAGAAGCACACGAGGGCATTTGTGGTGGCCACATCGGTTACCAAACTCTTGTTAAGCAGATCATTCGGGCAGGGTATTATTGGAAAACCATGCAACAAGACTGCTATTGTTTCATGAAGAAGTGTGTTCAATGTCAGATGCACACACCTTCCATTCAAGCGTCAGCCATATATTTACAACCGATCGTATCTCCATGGTCATTTTCTATGTGGACCTTCAACGTCATAGGCCCAATTACTCCGTCCCCTTCCAATGGGCACAAATATTTCCTTGCTGCAACAAAGTACTTCACCAAGTGGGTTGAGGCTGTCACGTTGCATACAGTGGAAGGCCGACATGTGGTCTTGTTCATCCACAAGAATATTATCTGTCATTTTGGCATGCCGCATGACATTGTTTCAGATAATGACACTCATTTCAAGAGAGAATGAAGAACTTTTGTTCAAAATTTAGAATTCATCATCATTTTTCAGCTCCTTACTATCTCCAAGGGAACAGTCAGGCAAAAGCTACCAATAAAATCATGATTTGCATCTTGGAAAGAACCATTGAGACGGGTCGTGATTGGCATGAGAAAATCCATGATGCACTCTAGGCGTATCGAACCACCATTTGGACCCCATTCAATACCACTCCTTTGAAGCTTGTTTATGGAACCGAGGTGGTATTGCCTCTTCATGTTCAGAAACTCATGTTCAGAAGCCCGCTCTTAAATTCACATCATTACTAGAACTACCACTTGATCAGAATCAACAACAGAGGTTGGTACAACTTAATCTACTTGATGAGAGAAGACTCAAGGCAGCAAAACACGCTCAATCTTATCGACAAAGGCTAGCTAGGCAATATGCCAAGTCAGTCATCGAAAGAAGCTTTCGAGTTAATGATCTGGTCCTTAGATCAACAACTCATCTCAAGCACCGCCTTCATGGCAAATGGTCACCAAATTGGGAAGATCCCTACGTGGTCAAAGAAGCATTACTACACAATTCATATTGTCTGATTAATGCAGACGAGGTAGAATTACCCGATCCTATCAATGCCCGACATCTAAAGAAATTCTACACTTAGAAAACTTCTATTCTATCTTTTGTATTCTTCAATAAATTTCCTTCAAATAATGATCAATTATTCTTTTATCTGAGCATCTTCTTCTAGGATTACACTAGGGCATTTTTTGTTATGAAACTTGCCTTTTATTCGGAATACCCTGTATGCAGGCAGGCGTAAACACCCCAAATTTTCTCATCCATTCCCAGACAACCCTCCTCGTGCAGTGCCAACCCTGGTAGGTCAGTATAGGAGTCCAACCCCAAGTCTGTGTTAGAAAATTACCATTTTACCCACTTTCAGTAGGAAATTACCATTTTACACCTAGGTCATCCCAGACCCCAGTCAGTCGGAGTCAACCAAGCTCATTGGCCAGTTCAGAATAGTTAGATTGTCAGTCATTTCTAGCTCACTTGAGCTTATGAAGAACAAACCATTTTCATTTCTGACCATTCCTGCTAAAATGAGATCATTTCTTTAGAAATGAGCTCATTTCTCACTTAAATCCAAGTCAATTGTTTCTGAGTCAGTCATTCCCAGTTAGTCTGATTCTCCTGAGTCTAGTTTGAGCTCATCAGAAGTTCAAGCGCTCCAGTTTCAGTTCAAAACCACTTTCAAGTGTCCAGACGCCCATTTTAGCCCATTTAAGCTCATTTAGTTGAAATTGAGCAGAGTCCAGTTAGTTGAGCTAGTGTTTGAGCTTCAATTTTAGTTCATCTCAGTATTACTGATCTTTGTTTTAGCTCAAACCCAGCTCTTGTCTGTAATTCACTTCACTCTAGTGACCATTTCCCACCATTTCCCTAAAAATGACAGCATTTCTTGACAAGTCACTCTAGAAGTTCAGTTGAATCAGTGTCTTGTCAGTCCAGTTGAGTTCTGAAACCCTAAAACCTAGCTCGGTCTAGTTAATTTCAGTTCAATCCAGCTCAAACCCAAATTTTTAGTGTCACTTTGAGCCCGACAGAGACAAAAATCATTTCTTGAACCATTTTGCTCATTTTTATCAATTTTGTCACTTTCTGAACCAGTACAACTGTCAATCAGGGTCTAATGTCCAAAATTCTTCATTCAGAGTCTGCATTTCGCATGGAATTTCATATCATTTCATATCATTTCTCATCATTTCATAACATTTCATTTCATTTTCGAGATCCAGAACTCCAGTTTTATAAATTTCAATCCAGATTTGAATTTTAAAGTCTTCAAAAATCAATTTCAACCCCTGGGTTTCCAAAATTAACATTTTTACCCTTGAGATTCTAAATTTGGAAATATTTTCTCAAGAAAACAATATGGATTTCTTTCAAACTCAAATTTTAAATTCTAGACTGGATTTGCTTCGCAACGGGGTATGAAACTTCAAATTCGGAGCACATTTCAAAAACTGCCAAAAATAACTCATTTTGTTTAGAAATTTTCTAAAAAGACCATTCTACTCCTATGATCTTCAAAATGAATTTCAAATATAAAAAGGTGGGCCCACTCCCAGATGGCCTCTCCATTTGCATTTCCTTTCAATAATAATAATAAAAAAATCTTTTTCTTTGTAATCGTTTTTCCTTTTATTTTATCTTTTTCATCTTGTGGGACCCACCAAGGTGGTCGACCAGCCCCCTTCCTCCTTTCCTTTTCTTTCCTTCTCCTTCTTTCTCTTCTTTCCTTTCTTCTTCTTCTTTCTTCTTTTTCTTCTTTCTTTCTTTTTCTTTCTTTCTTCTCTTCCCTTCCTTCCTTCCCTTTCTTTCCCTCTTTCTCATTCATGTACAACCCCTCCTCTTTTTCTTCTCTTCTTCCTCCTTTCTCTTCTCCTTCTTCTTTCCTTTTCTTTCTTTCTTCTTTCTTTCCTTTCTTTCTTCCCCTTTCTTTCCTTCTTCTTTTCCCTCCTTTCTTTCTTTCCCCTTTCCTTGGTCCAACAACCTTATTACCCTACTTCACTTTCCATTCCTCAAGGGACCATACGTTGGAACTCCTCTTGCTCTCCTTCTAGCCCTACCTACCTCTCTCTCTCTCTCTCTCTCTCTCTCTCTCTCTCTCTTGCCCTCTCAACTACAGCATCTTCAATCTCCTTTGCTCCAACATCTTCAAGTCTTGCAGCACCACAGGAGGAGCTCCAGCCAGAGTAGCAGACTGCTCATCCTGGCAGCTTTCTCCCTTACAGCCACCATCACTGCCTCCTTCAGCACCTCTAGCCGGTACTCCACCTTGTTGCAGCTTTGCCACAACAACAGCCCTTGCACCCCCTTCAATCGGTGCCATCTCCAGCCTCTAGCCGGTGTCCTCTTTTCCAAAGGTTCCACTGCAGCAAGCTTCACTTGGTACCAGCCTTTGCAGCAACCTCCCTTTGTTGCAACTTCAGCCGTTGCAGCTAACTCCCAAGGTAAAGCTTTAGTTTTCTGGTTGGATCATGGTATAAGGCTCCATTGAACAAGGGATCCCAGATCCTTCCTTCTAACAACCAACATTAAACATGGATCATACACCCCCCTGATTATCTTTGATTTATTACTGTTTTCATATAGATGGCATGTTCTAGGCGTGGTACTTAGTCTATTTTACTATTTCATATATGTGTTTCGTTAGTCTCATTAATGATTGTTTAGTGGTGTATAGGTTTTAGTTTGTGCGTGCAATACAATCTTTATTTTATGTAAAAATTTTGATCCATAAATCTTTAATTTTTTATGCTAAATATATCTATTTGTAATTATTTCTTGCCAAAAATCTAGATCCATTTAGGTTCCGGAACCCTCTCTAATAAATCGAATTCCAAACCGAGATTTTACTGTTCTGAAGATTCCAGATTCCATTTTAGCAGACTTGTCGACCAGAGATCTGCCAGATGGACGATTCGATTCATTCCCAAAAAAATACAGTGGATTTCTGTTAGAATCTATTGTTTTTCAATATTTTCCCAGCTTTTTCCAAGAAGGTTTGACCTTTGTCAAAAATTAGTTTTTCCATATCTTTGTGAGAATCTTGATTTCTCCTTGTCAGGGTCTAGACCGACCCTAATACACCGTGATGCTTCAATCTGTAGGTCGGTTGTCAAAACTTTCAACAGAGAAATTGTTACTCATTATTCCCTTTATCATTTCTCAAAATTTGAGAATTTTAGGAGCACTGTAGGTATTTTTCCCAGAATTAAACTCTCCGTCTGTCAAATTCCAGTGGCTGAAAATTACAGAGATTTAGATCTATGATAATCCTCTACTCCTTTCCAAACCATAGCTTTAATCCCAATACAGTCAAAAGAATACTTATTCATCTGTTTGTTAGGGCCATTTTTCCAAAATTTCAATAATTTTATCCACTATTTACTATTTGTCCCATAATTTTTCCTGAAACCTGTTAGTCTGCCCTAAGTCCTAGAGTCGCCAGATTTCGATCTGACTTGCCGAAACTGTCAAGCTCTAACCATAGGTCAAAACCAAAACTTATAAAAGGCAATTTTTTTTTTAACTGTTCTCTGTCACCCCATAAAATTTGAGGAATTTCTATGGTGGGTTAGTACCCGAAATTCAGTTTAGATTTAGAATTTTAGGTTAAATCTTGATTTTCATGGTTTTTACTTAATTTCCATATTAAAAAAATATCAAAAAAATAGATTTTCGAGTTCCATTCTGTTTTTAGAGTCAGTCTAGGCGTCCATGCCAAATTTGGCTCAATTCCAAGTTCATTTGCCTTTTGTGTTAGTTCATTTTTAAATTCAAAGGCGAAAATCAAGCAAAAATCAAGTTAAATTTGATATTTGGTGATATTTTTGCCATTTTAGGGTTTTTATCAAGTGAATAAGCATATAATATCATATCATATTAGGGTTAATTTCAATATCATTTGCATTTCATATTTCAACTTTTTGCTAAATTTATTTCAGAAAACCCTGATTTCAAGGCCATAGTCTTGCTATCAGGAGTATTTTGGTCATTTTGACCTCAATTTCGAAATTCCAATCCTTAATTCTCTAATTTTTTATGCATATCATCATATTGCATCATATTGTGTTTCATTTTATTTTATTTGATTTTCAAATTCCTAAATTTTATAAAAATTCTCTTAGAAAACCCTGATTTCAAGGTCATCAAAGGTATTTTGGTTATTTTACTCTAATTTCGAATTTTCAAGTTTATTTTTCGAATTTGATTACTTATTTCTCATGTTTATATCAAAGGGGGTATGAATTGAGTTTATATTTTTGGATAAATCCAGATAAACCTATATTTTTGTGCTAACATGTTTTCTAGTTTTGTAAGAACATTCAATAAGAAGATTTTTTATTTATTTTTCCTTATTCAATTCAATGTAATATCAAAGTTATAATATTTGAAATAAGATTTAAATTTTCTGCTTAGAATAGGACTGCATTGCATATAATTTAATTCTGCAAATTTCAATATCTGATGTATCATTCATGCACATTTTTCCAAATCCACTATGGTTGACACGAATGGCACATGCACAAGCTCTTAGGGAGTTGACAAACTCGATGAAATTCATATTTGTGTCCATAGTCAGAATACGAAGGAAACCCATATTTGTGATCTTCGTATTAGCCACATTCAACCTAAACTCTTAGGCTAACTTTAAAAATGCACTGCATTTCTCAAATTTTCAAAAGGATTTTTCCAATTCCTCAAAGAATTCTCTTTCAAATTCATATTCATTCATTCAATTTGCATCATTTTCAAACTCATTTCCCAATTCCATTTCAGAGAAATTGATTTTCTCAGAATTTTCTAAGTCTTTCTTAGGAAGTGATTTTCTCAGAACTCTGAGTTTTCAAATGACATTTCAAAATATTTTCCAAGTTCAAATCATGATTTTCCAATGTTTTAACATTCTCAATATTATTTCCAAAGTTCAAAAATCGATTTTCTCAAAGATCTAATTTTCGTGAGAATTCATTTTTCATTCAAGATTCATTTTCTAATGCAATTCCTGATTTTCAATGAAATTCAATAAATTTCCCAAGTATTTCTCAAGCATTTTCCAAGTACATCTCAAATTTCCAAAGCAAACATCATATTTCTTAAACTTGCATTTTTTTCAAAATTCCATAGCACATGCAGGATTCTCTGTGCATTTTAGAAAAATAGAGCATGATTTAGATAATTAAACTTAGTCAAAGCACACATTTGATCCTTGGTTCAATTACCCCTGGTAAAGGCATCAGGAATGGTTGAACCTCGTACCGACAGGCGGATCCCATTCCACGAAATTTCCCACAAATTTTTAAAAACCAATTTTCAAAACTTTGGTCGAGTTTGACTCAAAGAATCGTTTCTCTCTCTCGCAGAGGGAGGAGAAAAATTTTGCGATGATAACAGCAGGATCAAACAAAATCTTTCATCATCTATTTACATATATTTGCATTCATTTGTATCTATTTGCATCTGTTTACATTCATCTACATTCTGCATTCATTTGCACCCATTCGCATTTGATTTATTACCCATTCAAGATAAGGGATAAATCCTGAGACCCCGACAGACATTTATGATAATCAATCATGAGGGCAAAGATTGGAAATCTCCCATCATAATCAATGAACACTTTTCAAAATCTAGTGTTCATGCTGTTACTTTTTCAAATTCCAGTATTCGTGCTGGTACATTTTTAAAATCCAGTGTTCATGCTGGTATATTTTTAAAATCCAATGTTCGTGCTGGTACATTTTTAAAACCCAGTGTTCGTGCTTGTACTTTTTCAAAATCCAGTGCTTGTACTGGTATTTCTTCAAAGCTCAATGTTCGCATGGGTACTTTCTCAAAATCCAGTGCTCATACTCTTTCAAAACCCAGTAATGGTACTTTGTTTTCAAAACCCAGTGTTCATGCTGGTACTTTTTCAAAACCCAGTGTTCATGCTGGTGCTTCTTCAAAATTCGGTTTTCATATTGGCCCCAATCCAAACACTAGTCTCGCATTAGGGTTCAAGCTTAATGCCAATCTTCAGATCTGCGAGCCAAACAATCTTTATCAGACCTTCGGGTTACTCCAGTCTATCAATCAGACCTCTGGCCACCAATTTTGTCAAAATCAATCATTTTTAGACCCCTGGGTCAATCAATTTTTTATCAATCAGACCTGCGGGTCGCCCATTTCATCAATTTTGTCAATCAGACCTCTGGTTATCAATTTTATCAAGCAAACCTTCGGGTTATCAATTCTATCAAAGTCAATCATTATTTTTCAACCTTCGGGTTGCATCCGCTAGTCATGGTCATCCAAGATTTGACCTTTGTGTCAAACTCGTCCGCCAATTGGCTCAAAATCAATTTTCAATCATTTCTCTTGCGAAGGACCCTTTTTCCAGGGAGAGTTCGAGGGAGCTCATTCTTTTTGCATGCAATTATTGTTCGTTTGCTGAACCCCTTTTCTAGGGAGAGTTTGAAGGGACTCGTGTTCAGTGAACAATTTACAAAGCAATTTTTTTTTTATTATCACACAAGGAACTCCTTTTTCCGGGAAGAGCTTTAACGGAAGCGCGTTCTCCTTGTGACCCCCCAATATTTTTTGTTAGGCCATCCTGTCATTGAGGACCCTTTTTCCAGGGAGGGTGTGATGGACTCGCTCCTCTATGATATTTTTCTTGACCTTTGTTATCGGCCACTTTTTCATAAGAGAAGCCTAGAGATAGAGAGTTTTGACGAAAACTTTATTTCTCTTCAAAAGTTTATTTTGCAAACACCTTCTCTTCAGGGAAGAGAGGAGTATTTTCTTTATTACCCGTTCAGGTAAGGGTCAAGTTTGAGTCTCTCCTTTGGGAAAAGGAGATGAGAATTTAGCCATGGATGTGTCATTTAAACCTCAAACGATTTCTTTCACCAAGGATTTTAAGAATACTTTGCCAATTTGTCATAAAAAAATAGTCGTTGATTTCAAAATCTTTATTGCACAAAATCTTACCTCGTATTACCTTCAGTATTTCTTTCAAAAGGATAGAGCTTTTACGAAGAAAAAATAAAATTCAAGTTTTTCTGTTGGTCAACCAAAAGGATGAAGAAAGATCCTTGATATGACCGGCAAATGAAAAATTCAATGAAGTTGAAAAGCCATAAGTGAACTGATATTGATCATAGTTATGACACATTTTTAAAGACCATTCTTATGGTAATAAGGCAGTAAAAATATCCTGGGTGAGGTAAAAAGAATTCACTCAATCTCAATATCTCTTCAATCAATCAAGCTACAATCAACTATCTATAAAAGGGATCTCTCAATCATCGTCAAGTTGAAGACTGATGGATGAGTTAAACTCCCGGGGCCAAAGAAGACTCCGATCATCTCCAAGTTGAAGGAGTTTGTGACGTGTCCTTCCAGAAAAAGTTTAAATCATCGTCAAATTGAAGGCTGATGCAATGAACCTCCCAATAATCCCTAAAAGATATTTAATCACTGGTATCATAAAGAGTTTTTTTTTAACCAAAGAGACCATTTTATTAATATAGCTCTTGGGATCCAAGAAGATGTGGAACATCTCCAAGTTGAAGGAGTTTGTGACGTGTCCTTTCAGGGAAAATCAGAACGCAACTAAGTTGAAGGTTGATGTGATGAGATTCTCGACCAATCCCAAGAAACTCATTTTTTATGTCTCAAAAGAGCACAAAAGATTATCAGGATACTTCAATTAAAAGAGACAACATTCTTAATATAATTTTTGGGACTAAAGAAGATGCAGATCATCTCCAAGTTGAAAGAGCATGTGACGTGTCCTTCCAAGGAAAATCAGAACACAGCTAAGTTGAAGGCTGATGTGATGAAATTCTCACCAAACCCCAAGGAAGACTCACTTTTTTTTTAAGTCTCACAAGAGTGCAAAAAGATCATCCAAGATATCAAACGGCCAAATTGCCAAGAATCATCTTTATTTATATGAAATTCTTTTATCAATATCCTTTTCATCAATTGCTTTTAGGATACTAAGAATAAATTCTTTTCTTTTCATATTAGAGAAATGGATAGCTTCCTTGAAGAAACTCAACAAAAATAAATTTGATTTTGATTTTGGATTCTACAGAGTTAGCCCAGTTGGAGGTAATACTCTAGGTAGAAAAGGGAATATTTTTCAAACAAATGTGCTTACATTTCAATTATTCTCAATCAACTACAATTTTTATCTTATTGGCAATAATTTTCAAGCTATCTCGACATGAAGTGAGAGTTTGATGAATATTTTGACATATCCTGACATTGTTATTATCCCTTTTTAAGACTTGATAACGGGAGTTTTCAAGATCCTTCCCTTCTTGTTTTGATCTGAGTGCCTGAGCTCTCAAATTTGCACACTTCTCTGTGTACCCCACAATCCCACCATAGATAGTTCCCGTTCAGGATAAGGGTTAAACCTGAATTGTTTTTGCAAAAGGTCATTTGTTTTAAAAGCCATTCAGTCTTAGCAATGAGACGCCCAAGATCAATCCCTTTTCAAGCTTTAGGGACCCTCATTTTCTTCCTTTTACAAACCCCTCTCGGATTTATTATGCAAAATTCGAAGGTTCCATCATGGTTTTTCCTTTCGAGAATTCCATCATCCCCTTCAAGTTAAGGGTTAAGCTTGAACCTCATTCTTCCACGAGGCATTATTCGTCCCCTTCAGGTTAAGGGTTAAGCCTGAACCTCGTTCTTCCACGAGGCATTCTTCATCCCCTTCAGGTTAAGGGTTAAGCCTGAACCCCATTCTTCCATGAGGAGTTTTTCGTCCCATCTAGGTTAAGGGCTAAGCCTGAGCCTCATTCCCATGAGGTGAATTTTCTTCTTCATTCTCCATCCCATATCTACCACTATCATCCGAGCTAGTTCTTTCATATCCAGTTAGATTCTTCTACCTGGGGCACTTTTATAGTCCAAATTTGGTGTGTTTTTCTTTGCCAATAAGCTCGGCTTCCAAGCGGCTTAGTGTGAACACCCCAAATTTTCCAAAAAATCCAAAACTCTCTTTTTGCCCCCGACTCACCTTCTCTGAATAATCGGGTCAATTTTTAACAAAAAATTTCCATTCATTTCTCGGATTCGCTGGGATCCAAACTCACTTTTCCTAACTCATTTTCTGAAGAATTTTTCTAAAAATAAACTCAAATTCTCACTAAAGCATTCTTTGGTAAATATTTGTAAAATTTTATAAATGGACTAGAAATCCCATAAGTTTTTAGAGTTTTGTTTTCAAAAAATACAAAAAAATAGAGAATTTCAAAGAAAAAGAGAAAAAAAATCAAAATCTCCAAAAAAAAGAAGATAGAAAAATAAAAAAAGAAAATACAAAAAAAAAAGTTCTTAAAACCACCTTTTTGAAAAATCATTCTTTTGATAAGGCTCGTTTTGGGAAAAATCACTAAAATCGAAATGGGTGTTGAAAAGGGAGAAAAGAAAACCCTAAAGTCATCTCTCTCGAAACCCTCCCTTTCTTTCTTTCTCTCTCTCTCTCTCTCCCCCTCTCGGCTTCCCTCCTCAACCCCTCCATCGCAACCTCTTCCCCTCCCGATCTCCCTCCATCACGCACCCTCTTCCTCCTCCACTCATCTCTAACAGCTTCAAAACCTCCAGACCCCTTCCCGAATCATCTTCTCCATCTTTAAAAGGGGCACGAAAGGTCTCTTTCCACCACCCATTTTCACCCTTCCACCCTTCTGCATATGCGATCAGATCATCTTCAGTTTCTTCCCTCTCCTCCCTCTTTCTTCTCCTTCTGCTGATTCTCTGGGGCTTCTCTCACCTGACAGAAGGAAGCCGATTACTCGAGGGTATCTGTAATTATAGAAATCAGTCTACGAGAGCTCATTTTGTTTAAGCTAAACTGGTAAGAGGCCCTTCCTCCCTTTACCTCTGAGTTTCTTTGTCTTTCATATAGTTTTCATGCATATCTAGAGTTCTGATTGTTTGTTTGTTTGTTTTTAAATTTTTTTTTTATTCTTTTTTGTTACATGCAATTCTTCATCGGTCTCTTGATTTCCAATGCTTATTTTTATAGATTTATCTATTTTTGTTGAAAATTTTATTTTATAATCGATGATTGACGATGCCTAACAATGGCATCGCCAATTCCTCTAAGTTACAAATTCCAATTCCCTCTCCATGTTTATCTTACATTTTCCCCTTTGATTCTGCTGCTTTCCCTGCCAGTTTTCCTTTGTTTTGGTCTCCATTGACGCACCATGGACGGTGATTGAATTGCCTGTAGCAAATTTTCAGCACCTCCTTATGCAACAACAAAAGGAATGGACTATTTCGACATTTCTTTTCCATTTTGTAATATTATTTTTATCCTGTTTATGCCGTCCCATTAAGAAAGTTTGTGTGATCTATTTTGGTTTCTGTTTTTATTAGTATTTCTCTGAATATCTTCAAATTCCCTTTCACGGTATTATCCCCTTTCCCGGAATATGAATGTCCATTTTCATGGGTCATTGTGTTTCAATCTTCTATAACATTGTGATCCCCTGTGTTCGTCTAGATCTTTCATCGCCCTTCTTACATCGTATCATCTATATTCACCGTGCATCCGTTACATCATTTGCGCTGCATCATCATCAAACTCCCCTATGTTTTTCATTTGTTCAACTCATCATTTCGCTTAGCATTATGTTTTCCTGCTGGAATTTGTGGGATGTTCGTGTATCTCTGCTACAAGTCATTTACACTATCATGGCGAGTGAGATTTTGCTGGAGATGGATTACTTTTCTGTTAAAGGGTGTAGGTTTTTGTAGTGGAGGCGGTCAGTCTTCATTGTTGTTGATTGAGGATGGTAAAAGCTTGATGGCAAGCTCTCTGATAAAAAAAAAAAATCAGTCATGGGAGTGATGAAAGTGAGTCTGGTGGGGTTGACGTGGTGGAAGCTATGAGCATTCCTTTTTTTTTTTTGGAGCTTGGCTGGCTGTTGACTATAACGCCTTGGAGCTTGGCTGGCCGTTGACTATAACGCCCCCCCCCCCCCCCCCAAAAAAAAAAAAAAAGAAAAAAGAAAAAGAAAAGATAACCAGACATTTCAGGTTTTGAAGATGTGGGTATGAATGAAAATTTGCCAGTTATGGAGCACAGCCACACTGACCGTGTTAAGTATGCACATTACTTAAACCATGAAAGGATACAGGAAATCATCTGTAATGAAAATGATCTGTTTGATATGCTTCCTGAAGAGTACACGTACAGGGAGCTGATCAAGAAGATGGGTTCAATTCCAAGATCATTTTCCTCTGATAATCTTCCTTCTTATCCCATTAAGAATGCTGACAGATTCAGGTTCTTTCTACCGGGCAGTTGTTTACGTTCCTGTAAGTGATGTTTCAATTAATTGGATGCCGAGTTTTTGGACAAGTTGGGATCTTAGTGCAAAAAAAAAAAAGGGAAATATACTCTGGAAGTTTTTTTTTTTTTTTGTCATAAGATTTGGAAAGTGCATAAGATAAAGGAAATGGTGCTTTTTCTCAAGTATAGCCATCCAAATGACTGATGTATCAGTTCACCACTCTCTGCTTTTCCAGATATGAGAAAATCGATCACTTTGTGAACCCAGTTTTCTTGGAAAGAGTGGATGAAAGAAGAATGACGCCATTTGTAAAGGTACTTGGCTGTGAATTGTGTGATCTTTTTTTCTTTTTATTTTTTTTGTAGGCATAAAGGCTACCTACAGGGTGCAACATCCATGAGCAATTTTGGACCCTGCTTTTATCTCTGAAGGTTACAAGCTCACCACGAAAACAATTCCTTCATACAACCCAAAGGTCAGTAAGTTTTAGCCTATTCAGGTTTTCTTTTTCAACCAATTCATGTTATAATTCTATGGCTTTTTGTTACGTCAGTCGGACATCTAAGCCTTATCACTTCAGTCAAATCTTCCATTTCATTTAATGTAATCTTAATCAAGATGTTCAGTTCTAAATCTTTCAGCCTATAAATATTGAAGATCAACACAAGTTGATGTACTGTCTTCATTGCCTACCTGTACAATAGTGACCTATAGTAAATTGGAGGGAATGCAGCCACCAACAATACACAACTTCAGTTTTTTTTTTTTCTCTTTCCCTTTGTGCTCAGTGCTCCTTTGATATATTGTGAGAGCTTGCTGTCCTTATTTTATTTCCCATATCAGTTTCTGTTTGCACTCCAATGCTTATAAATGTCTTATCCCATAGTACTGCACTGATAGCACTTAAGCTCCACGATGATTCATATTGTCCCGGCAAAAGCCACTATTCACTGTCCCACATTTAGATGCACAACAATTACCATCTCCCACCTACACTCTGCATACTCCAAGATTGATCAGTTTAGGCATGACCATAGTGCTACCCCTTCACTTATACAGCTTGTAATATCTCAGCACTTGCTTTTGCATAGTGCTTCACTTCGCCTTCCTACTAATTTTCTGCAAGTACACACTACCACCTCAGGTCAGTCAATGGAATACTAACATCTGTTATGTGTTTGCAGCAAAATCATCAGGTAAGCCGTAAATAAATGCTATGCTATCCTCTTGCTTTTTGCTGTTTTTATAAACTCATAGTTTTCAAGATTCCCTGTGTTAATAGTTTGTTGTTTCCCTTTTTGCACTTCAGACTTAATAAAATCACAAGGATTTTTTTTTTTTTGATACTACCTGTTATGCATTAGTAGCCCCAACACTTACACTTCATCTCTTTTGTTGTTTCACAGTATTACCCACAGCTGCACCTTTTTATGCCCTTCACTACTCTCCACTTAACTTGTTCACATTTTCTTTACACAGCACAGCCACCGTGTAGATGTATCCCCCAACTGCCTCCACATTCAACAACCCATCCTGTATATATACAGTGAATCACCCACAGCCTTTGTAACATTGTTAGCAGAGTATAGCCCCAACATCACATATCCCATATATACAACATTTTCTTTATGCCTACTAGCCATACTATACTTTCATTACCACCTTACCCGTACACCTCCTGCTGTGCTATTACTGCAAGCAGCCCAGCCACCTTCATCTCCTGTGATTACAATACATGTTACTCCACCCTTTCATTACATTCATTCATCTATCACCCATATGCTCAGCACCCTGTTCTCAGGGTGATTCACAATGTGCCTTCTTTTCCTCTATGGAAGTTCAACAATGGACTACCATAGTGGTTGTGTTTTCATAGTGGTTCACAACGAACCACTGTGCCTTCTTTTCCTTTATGGTAGTTGAATAATGAACTACCATAACTGTTGTGTTTTCACAGTGGTTCACATCGAACCACTGTGTCCCCTTTCCTCTATGGTAGTTCGTCAAGAACTACCATATCTGCCATATTTCACAGTGGTTCACAATGAATCACCATACCTCTTCCTTTCTATGGCGGTTTATTAGGAATTACCACATTTCATGATGGTTCACCTTGGACCATCCTGGATCTTGCTCTCATCCATTACATATACCATCTCACGTATAGGCTTTCATTTGCTCATGGCATTGCCCATTTATATACATATATATATGTATACTTTCTCATTATATGCCGTGTGCATCTTTCTTTCAGCATGATGTAGCATCTTACTATAGGATTAGCATAATCATCTGCATTTATATTTCAAACTAGTTTCTTCCATTTCCTTTATCTTGGCTTGATGCTGACTCTTCTTTCTTGCAGGAATCTCTAGAAATGTTGATTTCCCTCTTAGATTAGATTTTATTATTCCAATGTTGTAATAAGTTAGGTCTTAATGAGAATTTACATTTTCCAACTTTTAGATAGAATGAATGAGCATTGTAAATGTCATAAATTGCTTGTTTTCATGCTTTTTGTCTTTATTTTCCAAAATCTCACAATGGTGAAACACGAATGGCACGTGCACCATCTTATAAAAGGTGATTAATCCTAAGTTGATGATTTACATCAATGGCCATAGTCAGGATGTAAACAAAACTTAGGATTTTCATCTTTTATAGAATAACACTGGATCCACACTGAATCCTTTTCAAAATTCGTCATATCTTCCTTAAATATTTTCCTCTTTTATCAGAGTTTAGTTTAAAATTGATTCAATACATATATCAATGACCATAGTCAGGGTATATTGAGAATTAATTTCATTTTAAACTCTATAAAAGCACAAAAAAAATATATTTTATTCTTCACCTGAATTTAAATATAGATTATTTTATAATACATTCAATGACCATAGTCAAGGATGTATTATATTTTCAATCTTATTCTAAATTCATTTAAAGAATAAGATATACTTTTCAAAGTCCAATTTCAAATTCATTCATCATTTAGGATAGAATTGCATCATGTTTTCAAAAACTCCAAGTGATTTTGAGTATCTTTCTTTGTTTCTCAAATCAATTCTATTCTATCTCATTTCAAGATTCAAAAAAATCGATTTCAAAGTCCAATTTGACTTTGAAATTTCAAAAATCATTTTTTTATTCAAAATTCAATTCAAAAATTCAAACTTCAAAGTTCAATTTAACTTTGAAGTTTCATCTTCTGATTTAAAATCAAATTTTATCTTCTCAATTCAAAATCAAAGTTTGAGATTGATTCTGAATCTCAAAAATTTGATTCAATCTGGGTTTTCAAAACCCAGATCCATCTTCAAAAAGTCCCATTTGGGCTTTCAAAATCCCAGTCCAAAGTTAAATCCAAATTACATCTTGGATTCCAGATTTCCAAGTACGATCTCCACTATTGGATCTCAGACTTTAGATCCAAAATCCATTTTAGGATCCAGAATCCAATTATATCTTGGATCTCAAACTTCAGATCTAAAATCCAGTATAGGATCCAGAATTCAACTTCCACTTTGGATCTCAGACTTCAAATTCAAATTCCCTTTAGGATCCAGATTTCAGATCCAATTTCATCCCAGATCTTAAACTTCTGATCCAATTCCATTTTATGACTCAGAATTCAACTTTATCTCGGATCCTAGATTCGGATCCAATCCCACTCAGAATTCCAGAACCCGGGTCCAACCCTATCTCGGATCTCAAATCTCAGATCCAGTTCTATCTCAGATATTATATTAAAATTTCATTTCAAATCTAATTTCTTCTCCTATTCTCAAAGCGAATTTCAAAATTATTTCTCAAGTCTAAATTCAAGTTCCTATTTTGATATCGAATTCAAAATCGATCCTTGAAAATCGATTCTAATTCAAAATCCATTTATGACTTTGAAACTTCATTTCCTTTTCACTCATCTTCCAATCATTCTTTTTAAATTCAAAAGATTTATTTTCCCAACTCTGACTATTTAGAAAACTTAGAACTTCTCTTATCTATCTCAAGTTCTAAATTTTTCTCAACTTTATTATCAAGTTCATTTCAGAAATACTTGGAAACTTTTCAAATCCTACATTCTTGCATGGCACAAGCATGATTCTTTGTGCATTTAGATTTAGAATAAATTCTTAGATGATATTTTAGCAAAGCAAAAAGGCATAAATTCGATCCTTGGTTCGATTACCCCTGGTAAAGGTGCAAGGAACGGTCGAACCTCGTATCGACGAGCGAATCCCGTCTCCCCATTTTTGTCGCAAATTTTCAAAATGGAGGCGAGTTATTTTCTTAAAATATTTTCAAAAATTAAGGTCAAGTGAGACCTTCGCAGAAAATTTCCTCTCTCTTCTCTCTTATTTTCTGTCTTTTCATTTCTCCCTTCAAATAGGAGAAATAGAGGTTAGAAAGGAAAAAGAGAAGGAAGAGAGAGAAAGCCACAAGAGAGGAAAAATTTTGCGATGATCACAGTTTTGGCGACCGTGATGGGACTCGTCCTCGTCAAGTCGAATTTGTGTCTTTTGCTTTGCTTTGATATTATCTAAGTCTTTATTCTAACATATGTCAGCTTCATTTCCATGCAAAACTTAGGAGCCTAGATTCTGTCCTAAGCTGACATCATTGCATATAGGATCTAAGTATGGTTTCGTAGGACCATATTGAGGAGATTATTCCATGCTCACATTAGACTTAGGTCTGAAATACAACTCTCCTCAATTCTAGGGATTGAATACAAAACAATGTATGCAAGTGTATGCTTCTTTTCATTTTAATCTATCTCTTTAGGACTTGCATTAGAGCCTTCTGATTTTTATTGCATGCTGAACATGTTTTCAAAAACATCCCTACCTATATATTGTCCCGGTCTTCACGTTGCTGGGCTGTCTCACTGAACCATAGTTCGGGAGAGAGCCTCACAACTGGACCACTTATTTGGGTTCGCACCCCCTACCACGTACCTAAGGGCCATAGTCCGAGGTATATCGGTAGGTGTTCAAGGATGTTGAGAAACCATTACCTTAGAACCGGAGAAATATTTTATATGCCACGTACTTCGAGCTTCGGCTTGAGTATATCGACATACCTTGATTGGAATCAGATGATCTAAACCTTAGAGTTAGGATTAAGGTCCTACGAGTCTTTTTCAAAATTTGCATCTAAAGTCAGCTTCTAGGGAGTGCTATTTTTTTGCATTATTGCTTGTATAAATTGATTCTTTTGTAGATATTATCTTGAAAATTCTTATTTTTCAAAACCCTGAATGTTTATTTCATAAAAATTCTTTTATTTTCTAAAATCCAGGATTGTATATTTCTCATTTCTTTATTCTTTCATTTCTTAAAACCCTGGACATGTCTTTTAAGTTCTTCCTATCTTTCAAAAAGTCGAGGCATGTTTCCTTCTTTTCTTCTGATTTATTTTTCTTTTCGATCCTGCCTGCAATTTTGTCATCTATCTTCAAAACTATGTCTTTAAAATTCTACATTCTCATCCAAGATCTCCTTTAATCAAGAGATCTCCTCTCAAATCTTTTAAAAATCTCTTTCTTCATCTCTCTTTCTCCCAGAAAATCTTCGGGTTTAAATCCTTCCTTTATTCTGCAGAAAACATCATCATTTTACCATGGTTCAAATGAGGGCAGGAAGAAGGGCAGCTCAGCAACACCATGATAGCGAAGTAGAAGAGATGAACTCTTCCCGGTTGTCCTGAAAACATGACTCAGATGAAGATGATGTCGACCCGGCGATGTATAAAATCTTTCAAAAGATGATGGCAAAAATGATGTCCGAGCAAGCTGGGGCAAGATCAAAGAAAACATCCTCTAAAACCAAGGTCAAAAGGAAGCCAGTGAAGAAGCATGTCAGGATCAGCAAAAAGAAAATTCAGCAAGACAACACCTCTGAAGGCACAGAGTCAGGAGAGGAGGATTCTGAGGAAGAACAATTTGTGTTCGTCGCGAGACATTTGCGACAAGTCAAGAAGGTGGCAGAGGAACCTGAATCAGTCAACAAGCCAAAAGATGGGGTCCTAGCGGAAGACTCAGTTCAAATATTGACAAAGATGGTCAAAGACCTACAGATCCGAGATAAGGGAAAGAGGGTATATACCAGACAGGACTTCTACCTTGGTTTAGATGGAGACAACAGCTTGGAAGATCTCCCCCGAAAATTTATTAAGTTCGATTGGTCCGGCAATCCAAAGGCCCATCTCGCGATGTTCTTCGTCGAATGTGCCAGATTCAGTGAAGACAATCGGGCCATCTTCTTGTGCTTTTCTCGCAGCTTAGAAGGCGTAGCCGCAAAATGGTACGCAGAGCATATCAACCCCGTTGAGTTGCAAAATTTTGATAAAGTTGTTAATCTGTTCGTGGAAAGATTCATGTTTAATACTGAGGCACTGCCAACCCTCAATCACCTGTATAACCTAAAACAAAGAGATAAGGAAAAGGCCATAGACTTCATTCGGAGGTGGAGAGATACCTGCAACAAGATGGGAACCCCCATTTCAGAGGAGCACGCACTCCAAGTTATCCTGAACAATTTTTCTCAACCTCTTAGAAGCCTCATTTCCACTTACCCATCTAAATCATTCATAAAGCTTATCGAATGAGCTGAGTGGCTCGAGATGGGGATGGACAATGGGAATTATGAGGGTATCACTCTCATCAAGGGCGGCCAAGACTTCAAAAAGAAGGTGAATTATACATTCTCAGCTAACTCTGGGGGCAGTAGCAATAAGGATAGCACAAACAAGCAGATGGGGCAGCGAGAGGAACCCTCTAAGAAGAATGACAAGCTGGTTCAGGCCAAGCAGAAGGAAAAGATAAAACGTGAAGGTTGGGGTTATGACCGCCAATTCACTGCTTTGGAACAGTCCCTCGAACAAGTTTTGGAGTATATGTTGAGTAAAGATATGATTAAACTCCCGAGAGTTGCTGATCCTCCGGTCTCCCTGGGAAAATGGAAGGACAAGTTCTGTAAATTCCACCGAACAGTGGGGCACGACACAGAGCACTGCTTCGTCCTAAAGAACATCATCCAGGACTGCATTGACAAAAATCTTCTGATAGAGGACGAAGAAGAAGAGCAGCCCGCTGTCCTAACCAAGCCTTTCCCGGACCACTCCAAATGATGCTGAAGTTTCTTTGTTTTTCTCCTTTTCTTAGTAGTCATCTTGTAGGGGCAAGTCAGCCCCAGTCTCCTGTGATCTCTTTTTATCACTTGTAAATATCCAAGTTTTGTTTTTAGTCATTACTTATCGATGAAATGACAAATTTCTTCCTATTTTTGTTAAATTCTTATTTCTTTCGCCATATTGGAGCACATTTTATTGTTAAAATTACATTTACGCTCCAAAATATTCTTTTGTCATCAGATTCCTATTCTTTTGTGGGACAATCCTGACATCATTCATGAGAGAAATGATATTAACTATGAGGGTCTTTCAAAAATCATGAAAATTTTTCATGTTCTAGTCCAACCTTTTTCAAAGATCAACCCTCGTGTCGATCATCTTTTCCAATATATATATATATATATATATATATATATATATATATATATATATAATAAAATAAAATGAAAATAAATATAGGTTTTCAAACCATTATATTCAAAGATCAACCCTTATGTTGATCATATTTTCCAAAGTTGGTTTTTGAACCATCACATTCAAAGATCAACCCTTGTGTTGATCATATTTTCTAAAAATTGATTTCGA
The DNA here is from genome assembly GCF_984573655.1 of Nuphar pumila. Classification (NCBI taxonomy): domain Eukaryota; kingdom Viridiplantae; phylum Streptophyta; class Magnoliopsida; order Nymphaeales; family Nymphaeaceae; genus Nuphar; species Nuphar pumila. The sequence continues at coordinate 64,174,653 of NC_143249.1, forward strand.
ATCATCACATTCAAAGATCAACCCTTGTGTTGATCATATTTTCTAAAAATTGGTTTCGAACCATTGCATTCAAAGATCAACCCTTGTGTTGATCATATTTTCTAAAAATTGACTTCGAATCATTGCATTTAAAGATCAACCCTCGTGTTGATCATATTTTCTAAAAAATTGGTTTTCAAATCATTGCTTCAAAAATTAACCCTCATGATTATCTCTCATGAATGATCCCCTTTCAAAGATCAGCTCTCGCAGTTAATCTTTCTTTCCAAAAATGATTTTCTCCTATTCTCGTCTCATTTCAAAAATCCTACATGCAGGCAGGATCAAACAAGACTCTTTTTCTTAATTTTTATCAATTTTTCATTTATCAATCTTTATCAGTTTTATTCATCTTTATCAATTTTGTCAATCTTATTGATTTTTCATCCATTTTTATTAATTCTTCTAGTCATTTTTATTTTTAATTACCTTTCAGGTTAAGGGAAAAACCTGATGCCTCTTTTCCCATGAGGTATTCCTTTTTTCTTCTTCTTCCCGCTCAGGTTAAGGAATAAACCTGAACCTCATCCCGTGAGGTTCTTCTTCCTTCAGGATCAGGGATAATCCTGAAGTCTTTCATCATCTTCTAAGTATCTTTAATTTTTCTACCAAGATTCACCATTCTTTTAGATCTTTGTCAATCTTTGTCAATTCTTTATTTCTGATTCTTTATCAATTTTATTGATTCTTTTTCATTTGTTATCAATTCTTTTAATTCTTTATCAACCTTTTATTAAATTTTGTTGAATTTGTCAATTTTATTCTTTTTCCCTTTCAGGTTAAGGGATAAACCTGAATCATCTTCCATAATTTCTTTTCTTTCTATCTTTTCCTTTTAAAGATTCGGGTTCCAACTCGGGTCTTCCTTTTATCTTTTCTTTTGAAGTTTTGAGTTCCGACTCGGGCTCCCCTTTGGTTCTAATGCTCGCATTGGACCAATCATTTTCTTTTATCTTTTATCTTTCCTTTTAAAGATTCGGGTTCCGACTCGAGTCTTCCTTTTATATCTTCGTTTGAAGTTTCGAGTTTCGACTCGGGCTTCCCTTTGGTTCTAATTTGACCAATTGTTTTCTTTTATCTTTTATCTTTTCCTTTTTAAAGATTCGGGTTCCGACTCGGGTCTTCCTTTTATCTTTTCTTTTGAAGTTGCGAGTTCCGACTCGTGCTTCCCTTTGGTTCTGATGGAACCAATCGTTTTCTTTTATCTTTTATCTTTTCCCTTTAAAAGATTCGGGTTCCGACTCGGGTCTTCCTTTTATCTTTTCCTTTGAAGTTTCGAGTTCCGACTCGGGCTTCCCTTTGGTTCTGATTGGACCAATCGTTTATCCTTTATCTTTTTCTTTTAAAGATTCGGGTTCCGACTCGGGTCTTCCTTTTTTTCTTTTCTTTTGAAGCTTCGAGTTCCGACTCGGGCTTCCCTTTGGTTCTGATTGGACCAATCGTTTTCTTTTATCTTTTCCTTTTAAGATTCGGGTTCCGACTCGGGTCTTCCTTTTTATCTTTCTTTTGAAATTTCGAGTTCCGGCTCGGGTTTTTCCCTTTATACATTCCATCTTCTTGAATATCTGAATTCAGGTTTATTCTCTTTAAAAATTCCTTCTTTCCCCTTCAAGTTAAGGGATAAACCTGAGTTTCCCGTTCAGGATAAGGGATAATCCTGAAACCATTCATAGAAGTAGCGCAACCTTCTATAATGGTCCTTCCAAATCCAGTTTAACACTGGTCCTTCATAAAATCCAATTCTCACATTGGTTCTTCCAAATCCAGTCTAACAGTGGTCCTTCATTAGAATCCTTCACCAAATCCAATTCTCGTATTGGTCCTTCCAAATCCAGTCTAACACTGGTCCTTCATCAAAATCCTTCATAAAATCCAATTCTCGCATTGGTCTTTCCAAATCCAGTTTTACACTGGTCCTTCAAAATTTTAATCAGCCCTTCAAATTCCAGTTTCACACTGGTCCTTCAAAATTCCAATGTTTTACAATGGTTTTTCAAAAATTCCAATTTTCACAAATTGGTCCTTCCAAAATTTCAGTTTTACGCTAGTCCTTCAAAATTTTGATTGGTCCTTCGTCAAATTCCAATATTTTCATTGGTCTTTCCAAATTCCAATTCTATGAATTGGTCCTTCAAAATCCCAATTGGTCCTTCAAAATCCCAATGTTTACATTGGTCCATCCAAAATTCCAATTTTCACAAATTGGTCCTTCAAAATTCCAGTTTCATGCTGGTCCTTCAAATTCCAATTGGTCCTTCATCAAATTCTAATGTTTTCATTGGTCCTTCCAAATTCCAATTCTATGAATTGGTCCTTCAAAATCCCAATTGGTCCTTCAAAATCCCAATGTTTACATTGGTCCTTCAAAATTTCCAATTTTCACAAATTGGTCCTTCAAAATTCCAGTTTTATGCTAGTCCTTCAAAAATTTCAATCAGTCCTTCAAAATCTCAATCAGTCCTTCAAAATTCCAATGTGTATATTGGTCCTTCAAAATTCTAATTTTCTCAAAAATTGATCATTCAAATTCCAGTCTAGCACTGGTCCTTTACCAAAATCCTTACCAAAGTCTTTTTACCAAAAAATTCCTTTACCAAAGTCTTTTTACCAAAGATTCCTTTACCAAAGTCTTTTTACCAAAAATTCCTTACCAAAGTCTTTTTACCAAAAAATTCCTTTACCAAATTCTTCTACAAGATTCTTTACCAAAATTCTTTAATTAAACCTCATTCTTTAAGTTGGTCTCATAAAACCCAGTTTTACTGATCAAAATTGCCAAAAATAAAAAATGTTCAGCCCGAGGTCCTATCAAAATCTATATTGAGTGATTATTTCACAAAAGGATTCTCGAAAACTTTGCCAATTTGCTAAAAATGTGTCGATTCCAATATTTTACTGCACAAAAAGAATCACCTCAGATTACCTCTAGTATTCTTCTCAAAAGGGTGAAACTTTTGCAAAAAAGAGTAAAAATCAAATCTTCTCTCTGTTGATCAACCAAGAGGATGTAAGAAATATCATTGGTATGATTAGCGAAAGAAATATTCAATGATGTTGAAAGGCTAGAAGCGAATCGATATTGATCATAGCTATGACGCATGTTTTAAGATGACTTTCTGGCAATCAGGCAGTGGAAATATCCTGAGCGATAAAAAGAATCCACTCAATCCATATTTCCTCATTCATTCATTTAAGCTTCAATCAAATATCCGCAAAAGGGATCTCTCAATTGTCGTCAAGATGAAGGCGAATTAAGCAAGTAGACCCCCGGGGCCAAAGAAGATTTGAAACATCTCCAAGATGACGGAGTTTGTGACGGATCCTTCCAGGGAACGTTCAGATCACCATCAAGATGAAGGAGACTGCGTTGAGCCTCCCGAGAAACCCTAAAAGATATTTGATTGCTGCTATCATCAAGAGATTTTTAACCAATGAGCCAATATAATCCTTGAGAAAAAGAAGGATCGAAGCATCTCCAAGATAACGGAGTTTGTGACGTATCCTTCCCCGAAGAAAAAAAGAGAAAGGCCAGAACATCTTCAAAATGAAGGATGATGTAATAAACTTCCCTTAAAACCCAAAAAGCTCAACAACTCAAAAGAGTGCTAAAAGATCATTATGGGAAAAGCCTAAGGATATCAAATTGCCAAAATTGCCAGAAATCATCTTTTCTTATGCGAAATCCTTTCATCAATGTCTTTTCACTGTTTGCTTTTATGAAATTAAGAGTATTTCTTCGCTATTCATGTCAAGGAAATGGATAGCTTCCTTGAAGAAACTCAACAGTTTTAAAATTTGAATCTAACTCTAGAATCCAAGGAGTTAACCTCATTTTGAAGGAAATACTCTAGGTAAAAGGAGGGAATATCTTTCGCACATACGTGCACGCTTTCAAGCATTTGAATCAATTGCAATTTCATCTTATTTGCAAAATTTTCTTGTTATCCAAAAATGAGATAAATGCTCAAAGTCTATTTTGATGCAACCTAGCGTTGTTTATATATTCTTTAAACGAGAGTTGCCTCATTCAGGTGAGGTATTTCTCCCAGTCCCATCATGGTCTTCCCCATCAAGGAATCCATGCTTTATATATCCATTCAAATAAAGAATTATACCTGAACCTCGTCTCACGAAGTATTTTTCAAAAAATCTCCCATCCAGGTTAAGGGCTAAACCTGAGTCTTTTCAGAAAATTCTTATCTTTGTCTCAGCCATAAGACTTCTTCAAAATTTCTCCTTTTACCATTTCGGGATATTCATCCCAGAAGTCCCATCACGATTTCCTCATTTTCTTCTGTCCAAATTATTTTCATTCTCGAGGATTTTGTTCTCTTCCCAAAACCCTTCCAGAGTAAAATACAAAACCTGAAAAATAAAGCATTTCAAAGCCAATTCTTCCACACCCAGTTCATTCATTCTGATTGGGGCATTTTTTTAAAAAAAGAAAATTTGGCGTGTCTTCTTTGCCGCTAAGCTCGACTTACAACCGGCTTAGCAGCAAAGAGGGGCATCTGTGAACACCCCAAATTTTCCAAAAAATCCAAAATTCTCTTTTTGCCCCCGACTCACCTTCTCTGAATAATCGGGTCAATTTTTAACAAAAAAATTCCATTCATTTCTCGGATTCGCTGGGATCCAAACTCACTTTTCCTAACCCATTTTCTGAAGAAATTTTCCAAAAATAAACTCAAATTCTCAGTAAAGCATTCTTTGGTAAATATTTGTAAAATTTTATAAATGGTCTAGAAATCCCATAAGTTTTTAGAGTTTTGTTTTCAAAAAATACAAAAAAATAGAGAATTTCAAAGAAAAAGAGAAAAAAATCAAAATCTCAAAAAAAAAAGATAGAAAAATAAAAAAAAATACAAAAAAAAAAGTTCTTAAAAACCATTTTTTTGAAAAATCATTCTTTTGATAAGGCTCGTTTTGGGAAAAATCACTAAAATCGAAATGGGTGTTGAAAAGGGAGAAAAGAAAACCCTAAAGTCGTCTCTCTCGAAACCCTCCCTTTCTTTCTTTCTCTCTCTCCCTCTCTCCCCCTCTCGGCTTCCCTCCTCAAACCCTCCATCGCAACCTCTTCCCCTCCCGATCTCCCTCCATCGCGCACCCTCTTCCTCCTCCACCCATCTCTAACAGCTTCAAAACCTCCAGACCCCTTCCCGAATCATCTTCTCCATCTTTAAAAGGGGCACAAAAGGTCTCTTTCCACCACCCATTTTCACCCTTCCACACTTCTGCATATGCGATCAGATCATCTTCAGTTTCTTCCCTCTCCTCCCTCTTTCTTCTCCTTCTGCTTATTCTCTGCGGCTTCTCTCACCTGACAGAAGGAAGCCGATTACTCAAGGGTATCTGTAATTATAGAAATCAGTCTACGAGAGCTCATTTTGTTTAAGCTAAACTGATAAGAGGCCCTTCCTTCCTTTACCTCTGAGTTTCTTTGTCTTTCATATAGTTTTCATGCATATCTAGAGTTCTGATTGTTTGTTTGTTTGTTTTTTTATTATTTTTTTATTTTTTTTGTTACATGTAATTCTTCATCGGTCTCTTGATTTCCAATGCTTATTTTTATAGATTTGTCTATTTTTGTTGAAAATTTTAATTTATAATTGATGATTGACGATGCCTCGCAATGGCATTGCCAATTCCTCTAAGTTACGAATTCCAATTCCCTCTCCATGTTTATCTTACATTTTCTCCTTTGATTCTGCTGCTTTCCCTGCCAGTTTTCCTTTGTTTTGGTCTCCATTGACGCACCATGGACGGTGATTGAATTACCTGTAGCAAATTTTCAGCACCTCCTTATGCAACAGCAAAAGGAATGGACTATTTCGACATTTACTTTCCATTTTGTAATATTATTTTTATCCTGTTTATGCCGTCCCATTAAGAAAGTTTGTGTGATCTATTTTGGTTGTTGTTTTTATTAGTATTTCTCTGAATATCTTCAAATTCCCTTTCACGGTATTATCCCCTTTCCCGGAATATGAATGTCCATTTTCATGGGTCATTGTGTTTCAATCTTCTATAACATTGTGATCCCCTGTGTTCGTCTAGATCTTTGATCGCCCTTCTTACATCGTATCATCTATATTCACCGTGCATCCATTACATCATTTGCGCTGCATCATCATCAAACTCCCCTATGTTTTTCATTCATTCAACTCGTCATTTCGCTTAGCATTATGTTTTCCTGCTGGAATTCGTGGGATGTTCGTGTATCTCTGTTACAAGCCATTTACACTATCATGGCGAGTGAGATTTTGCTGGAGATGGATTACTTTTCTGTTAAAGGGTGTAGGTTTTTGTAGTGGAGGCGGTCAGTCTTCATTGTTGTTGATTGAGGATGGTAAAAGCATGATGGCAAGCTCTCTGATAAAAAAAAAAAAATGAGTCGTGGGAGTGATGAAAGTGAGTCTGGTGGGGTTGACGTGGTGGAAGCTATGAGCATTACTTTTTTTTTTGGAGCTTGGCTGGCTGTTGACTATAACCCCCACCCCCCCCCCCAAAAAAAAAAAAAAAAAGAAAAGAAAAAGAAAAGAGAACCAGACATTTCAGGTTTTGAAGATGTGGGTATGAATGAAAATTTGCCAGTTATGGAGCACATCCACACTGATCGTGTTAAGTATGCACATTACTTAAACCATGAAAGGATACAGGAAATCATCTGTAATGAGAATGATCTATTTGATATGCTTCCTGAAGAGTACACGTACAGGGAGTTGATCAAGAAGATGGGTTCAATTCCAAGATCATTTTCCTTTGATAATCTTCCTTCTTATCCCATTAAGAATGCTGAAAGATTCAGGTTCCTTCTACCAGGCAGTTGTTTACGTTCCTGTAAGTGATGTTTCAATTAATTGGGTGCCGAGTTTTTGGACAAGTTGGGATCTTAGTGCAAAAAAAAAAAATGGGAAATATACTCTGGAAGTTTTTTTTTTTTTCTGTCTTAAGATTTGGAAAGTGCATAAGATAAAGGAAATGGTGCTTTTTCTCAAGTATAGCCGTCCAAATGATTGATGTATCAGTTCACCACTCCCTTGCTTTTCCAGATATGAGAAAATCGATCACTTTGTGAACCCAGTTTTCTTGGAAAGAGTGGATGAAAGAAGAATGACGCCATTTGTGAAGGTACTTGGCTGTGAATTGTGTGATCTTTTTTTCTTTTTATTTTTTTTGTAGGCATAAAGGCTACCTACAGGGTGCAGCATCCATGAGCAATTTTGGACCCTGCTTTTATCTCTTAAGGTTACAAGCTCAGCACGAAAAAATTCCTTCATACAGCCCAAAGGTCAGTAAGTTTTAGCCTATTCACGTTTTCTTTTTCAAGCAATTCATGTTATAATTCTATGGCTTTTTGTTACGTCAGTCGGACATCTAAGCCTTATCTCTTCAGTCAAATCTTCCATTTCATTTAATGTAATCTTAATCAAGATGTTCAGTTCTGAATCTTTCAGCCTATAAATATTGATGATAAACACAAGTTGATGTACTGTCTTCATTGCCTACCTGTACAATAGTGACCTATAGTACATTGGAGGGAACGCAGCCACCAACAATACACAACTTCCGTTTTTTTTTTTTTCTTTTTTTTTTTCTCTTTTCCTTTGTGCTCAGTGCTCCTTTGATATATTGTGAGAGCTTGCTGTCCTTATTTTATTTCCCATATCAGTTTCTGTTTGCACTCCAATGCTTATAAATGTCTTATCCCATAGTACTGCACTGATAGCACTTAAGCTCCACGATGATTCTTATTGTCCCAGCAAAAGCCACTATTCACTGTCCCACATTTAGATGCACAACAATTACCATCTCCCACCTACACTCTGCATACTCGAAGATTGATCAGTTTAGGCATGACCATAGCGCTACCCCTTCACTTATACAGCTTGTAATATCTCAGCACTTGCTTTTGCATAGTGCTTCACTTCACCTTCCTGCTAATTTTCTGCAAGTACACACTACCACCTCAGGTCAGTGAATGGAATACTAACATCTGTTATGTGTTTGCAGCAAAATCATCAGGTAAGCCGTAAATAAATGCTATGCTATCCTCTTGCTTTTCGCTGTTTTGATAAACTCATAGTTTTCAAGATTTCCTGTGTTAATAGTTTGTTGTTTCCCTTTTTGCACTTGAGACTTAATAAAATCACAAAGATTTTTTTTTTTTGATACTACCTGTTATGCATTAGTAGCCCCAACACTTACACTTCATCTCTTTTGTTGATTCACAGTATTACCCACAGCTGCACCTTTTTATGCCCTTCACTACTCTCCACTTAACCTGTTCACATTTTCTTTACACAGCACAACCACCGTGTAGCTGTATCCCCCAACTGCCTCCACATTCAACAACCCATCCTGTATATATACAGTGAATCACCCACAGCCTTTATAACATTGTTAGCAGAGTATGGCCCCAACATCACATATCCCATATATACAACATTTTCTTTATGCCTACTAGCCATACTACACTTTCATTACCACCTTACCCGTACACCTCCTGCTGCGCTATTACTGCAAACAGCCCAGCCACCTTCATCTCCTGTGATTACAATACATGTTACTCCACCCTTTCATTACATTCATTCATCTATCACCCATATGCTCAGCACCCTGTTCTCAGGGTGATTCACATTGTGCCTTCTTTTCCTCTATGGAAGTTCAACAATGGACTACCATAGTGGCTGTGTTTTCACAGTGGTTCACAACGAACCACTGTGCCTTCTTTTCCTTTATGGTAGTTCAATAATGAACTACCATAACTGTTGTGTTTTCACAGTGGTTCACATCGAACCACTGTGTCCCCTTTCCTCTATGGTAGTTCGTCAAGAACTACCATAGCTGCCATATTTCACAGTGGTTCACAATGAATCACCATACCTCTTCCTTTCTATGGCAGTTCATTAGGAATTACCACATTTCATGATGGTTCACCTTGGACCATCCTGGATCTTGCTCTCATCCATTACATATACCCTCTCACGTATAGGCTTTCATTTTCTCATGGCATTGCCCATTTATATATATATATATATATATATATATATATATATATATATATATATATATATATATATATATATATATATATATATATATATATATATATATATATATGTATGTATACTTTCTCATTATATGCCATGTGCATCTTTCTTTCAGCATGATGTAGCATCTTACTATAGGATTAGCATAATCATCTGCATTTATATTTCAAACTAATTTCTTCCATTTCCTTTATCTTGGCTTGATGCTGACTCTTCTTTCATGCAGGAATCTCTAGAAATGTTGATTTCCCTCTTAGATTAGATTTTATTATTCCAGTGTTGTAATAAGTTAGGTCTTAATGAGAATTTACATTTTCTAGCTTTTAGATAAAATGAATGAGCATTGTAAATGTCATAAATTGCTTGTTTTCATGCTTTTTGTCTTTATTTTCCAAAATCTCATAATGGTGAAACACGAATGGCACGTGCACCATCTTATAAAAGGTGATTAATCCTAAGTTGATGATTTACATCAATGGCCATAGTCAGGATGTAAACAAAACTTAGGATTTTCATCTTTTATGGAATAACACTGAATCCACACTGAATCATTTTCAAAATTTGTCATATCTTCCTTAAATATTTTCCTCTTTTATCAGAGTTTAGTTTAAAATTGATTCAATACATATATCAATGACTATAGTCAGGGTATATTGAGAATTAATTTCATTTTAAACTCTATAAAAGCACAAAAAAATGTATTTTATTCTTCACCTGAATTTAAATATAGATTATTTTATAATACATTCAATGACCATAGTCAAGGATGTATTACATTTTCAATCTTATTCTAAATTCATTTAAAGAATAATATTTTTCAAAGTCCAATTTCAAATTCATTCATCATTTAGGATAGAATTGCATCATGTTTTCAAAAACTTCAAGTGATTTTGAGTATCTTTCTTTGTTTCTCAAATCAATTCTATTCTATCTCATTTCAAGATTCAAAAAAATCGATTTCAAAGTCCAATTTGACTTTGAAATTTCAAAAATCATTTTTTTATTCAAAATTCAATTCAAAAATTCAAACTTCAAAGTTCAATTTAACTTTGAAGTTTCATCTTCTGATTTAAAATCAAATTTTATCTTCTTAATTCAAAATCAAAGTTTGAGATTGATTCTGAATCTCAAAAATTTGATTCAATCTGGGTTTTCAAAACCCAGATCCATCTTCAAAAAGTCCCATTTGAGGTTTCAAAATCCCAGTCCAAAGTTAATTCCAAATTATATCTTGGATTCCAGATTTCCAAGTACAATCTCCATTATTGGATCTTAGACTTCAGATCCAAAATCCATTTTAGGATCCAGAATCCAATTATATCTTGGATCTTAGACTTCAGATCCAAAATCTAGTATAGGATCCAGAATTCAACTTCCACATTGGATCTCAGACTTTAGATTCAAATTCCCTTTAGGATCTAAAATCCAATTTAGGATCCAGATTTCAGATCCAATTTCATCTCAGATCTTAAACTTCTGATCCAATTCCATTTTATGACTCAGAATTCAACTTTATCTCGGATCCTAGATTCGGATCCAATCCCACTCAGAATTCCAGAACCCGGGTCCAACCCTATCTCGGATCTCAAATCTCAGATACAGTTCTATCTCAGATATTAGATTAAAATTTCATTTCAAATCTAATTTCATCTCCTATTCTCAAAGCCAATTTCAAAATTATTTCTCAAGTCTAAATTCAAGTTCCTATTTTGATATTGAATTCAAAACCGATCCTTGAAAATCGATTCTAATTCAAAATCCATTTATGACTTTGAAACTTTATTTCCTTTTCACTCATCTTCCAATCATTCTTTTTAAATTCAAAAGATTTATTTTCCCAACTCTGACTATTTCAAAAACTTAGAACTTCTCTTATCTATCTCAAGTTCTAAATTTTTCTTCACTTTATTATCAAGTTCATTTCAGAAATACTTGGAAACCTTTCAAATCATACATTCTTGCATGGCACAAGCATGATTTTTTGTGCATTTAGATTTAGAATAAATTCTTAGATGATATTTTAGCAAAGCAAAAAGGCATAAATTCGATCCTTGGTTCGATTACCCCTGGTAAAGGTGCAAGGAACGGTCGAACCTCGTATCGACGAGCGAATCCCGTCTCCCCATTTTTCTCGCAAATTTTCAAAATGGAGGCGAGTTATTTTCTTAAAATATTTTCAAAAACTAAGGTCAAGTGAGACCTTCGCAGAAAATTTCCTCTCTCTTCTCTTTCTTTTCCTTTCTCTTCTCTCTTCTTTTCTGTCTTTTCATTTCTCCCTTCAAATAGGAGAAATAGAGGTTAGAAAGGAAAAAGAGAAGGAAGAGAGAGAAAGCCACAAGAGAGGAAAAATTTTGCGATGATCACACTTAGTAGCAAAGAGGGGCATATGTAAACACCCCAAATTTTCCTCATCCATTCTCAGACACCTCCTCTCTTGCAGCTGCCAACCCTGGTAGGTCAGTATAGGAGTCCAACCCTGAGTTTGTCCCAGTTTAGGTGTCATTTCACTCCCTTTTACTAGGAAAATTACCATTTTACCCCTAGACCACCCTAGATCCCTACCAGTCAAAGTCACCCATGCTCATTTTAAAACTCAAAACAGTTAGAATGTCAACCATTTCTAGCTCACCTGAGCTCACAATGAGCAAATCCTATTTATTTCTGACCATTTTGACTAAAATTGGTTCATTTCCTAAAAAATGCACTTATTTCTAGCTCGAATCCAAGCCAATTGTCTCTAAGTCAGTTATTCCTAGTCAACCTCATTCCTCTGACTCTAGCTTGAGCTCACCAAGAGTTCACGTGCTCCAGTTTCAGTTCAAACCACTCTTCCATGGTGCTGGAGTCTATTTTAGCCCATTTCAGCTGAAATTAAGCTCAGTCCAGTCAGTTAAGCTAGTGTTTGAGTTTCAGATTTAGTTTATATAAGTATTTCTGACTTTTACTCCAGCTCAAACCCAGTATATTTTGTGGTCCACTTCACTCTAGTGATCATTTCTTGATCGTTCAGTCTAGGAGTTTAGTTAAGCCAGTGTGATTTTAGTTCTCCTGAGTTTTGAAACCCTAGAACTCAATTCATTCCAGTTCAAACCAGTTAAAAACCCAGTTTTAAGTATCACTATTGGCCCTGCAAGGACAAAAAAAACCCATTTCTTAAATCATTTTGTTCATTTTTATCAATTTTATCACTTTTTAAACTGGTATAACTGTCAATCAGGGTCCAATATCTGAAATTCTTTATCCAGGGTTTTGCATTTCACATGACATTCTTTGTCATATCTCATCATTTCTTATCATTTTTTATCATTTCTCATCATTTCATATCATTTCATTCCATTTCATCTCATTTTCGAGATCCAACACTCTGGTTTTTCTAAACATTCAATCCAGATTGATTTTAAAACCTTTTTTTCGAAATCAATTTCCATTACCTGGGTTTTAAATCAATATTTTGCCATTTGTTAACCCTCAGGATCTTATATTCTTTTATATTTTCTTTACAAAATGATTTAGATTCATTTCAAAATCAATTTTTAACTGATCTCAATTCTCAGATGAGACCCATCTAGGTGGTGTCACTTCTAGATTCCTTCAGTTCTTAATTTTCTCAAAATTTTAGAGTCCTAGTTGAATTAGGACTCCGTCTTTTCACCTTTTAAGCCCTTTTCAAAATTTCATTTCTGTTTTAAACCAAAAGTAGCCCTACCCCTTTGTCCATTCCTTTTATTTTGGCCAAAATCTTAGAGTTTCAGTCGAATTAAAACTCTTTCCTAGAGTTCTAATCGAACCAGGACTCTATCCTGATTTCCTACTTTACTCTTGTTCTTTATTTGTTTTCGAAGACCTTCTCATCTGACTTTCAAAAGAGCCAAAATCTCAGAGTCCTAGTTGGATTAGGACTCTTTTTCAGAGTCCTAGTCAGATCAGGACTATATTTTAATGCTATTTCTACCTATTTTTGAGAAAACCTTTCAAAATCTTTCATTTTGGCCCAAAATTTTAGAGTTTCAGTCGAATTAGAACTCTTCTTCAGAGTTTCGGTCGGATTAGAACTATCTTTTGTTGCTATTTTTACTTATTTTCAACCAAATCTTTCAAAATCTTTCGAAAGAAGTGAGAAACTCAGAGTTCTGGTTGAACCAGGACTCTATTCAAGAGTCCCAATTGGATCAGGACTCTGACCCTGACTTCAATTTTGAGAGAATCTTTCAAAAATCTCATGATTTATCTTTTCAAAAACTAAATTTCAAAATTATTACAATTCTATCAAAGAGTTTTAAAATTTCAGGACTCTGACGCAGAGTCCTAATCGAATCAGGACTCTATCCTGATTTCATTTTCATATTTCATTTCTACTTGCTTTCAAAAGTTCTTTTTAAAATCTCGTAATTTGCTTCTTAGAAAACCAAAAATTCTCAGAGTTCTAGTCAAATAAGGACTCTTCCCCAGAGTCCTGGCCGGATCAGGTTTCAAAACCTGACTTCAATTTCTATCTTATTTTCACCTGTTTTCTGAAGCCATCTCATTTGTTTTCTAGGAAACCCCAAAATTTTAAGAGTTTTAGTCGAATTAGGACTCTGTCTCAGAGTCCCAATTGGATTAGGACTCTAGTTCCGATTTCAGTTTTCATCTTGTTTTCGCAAAAAGTTCTCAAAATCTTCTTATGTATTTTTAGAAAAATAAAAATTTTTAGAGTTTTAGTCGAACTAGGACTCTGTCCCCAGAGTCCCAGTTGGATAAGAACTTTGTTCTGATTTTACTGCTTGTTGCTATTTTCACTAGTTTTCGAAAAAAATTCAACTATTTTTCAGAAAATGCCAAAAATCTTGAGTTTCAGTCCGATTAGGACTGTGTCCCAGAGTCCTAATCTAATTAGGACTCTATTCTGAATCTTGTTTCTACTTTCATTTTCATTTTCTTAACTTGTTTTTCAAAAATTAGTCCATTTTGCAGAATCCCAATTGATTCAGGACTCTCTTTTAGAGTTTCGGTTGAGTTAGAACTCTAACCCTGACTGTTTTTTCTGACTTATTTTTACCAGTTTTGAGAAAATCTTTCAAAAACTTCTTCGTTTGGCTTTCAAAAACCTAAATCTTAGATATGAATTTCTATGGTGATTTGATCCCTTATTAGGGTCTGACACTGTGACATGTACGTGCCCACGGGCAAAATTGTATATTTTAGGGTTTTATTCAATTTTTATATTAAAATAATATCAAAAATAGATTTTTCTAATTTTAGCTTAATTTTAGGGTTATAAGAAGTGCATGTGTTAATTTTTATTAATTTTGGAAACCGTTTGAGGCTTGGTTTGATTAAATTGCAAAAACAGGATGTTCGTGGAGTCCTGATTCAAGCAAAACACTGGCAAAATCATGATTTTTTGTGATATTTCTAATTTTTTCATAAAAGTTTATGTTTTTAGGGTTTTTTTATGTTTATAATCATGTTAGGATGCTTCATATTCAATTTGGCATTCATTTGAATCTTTTTAACCCCAAAATCTAAAATTTTACCAAAATATTTTCTGAAAACCCTGATTTCAAAGCCATAGTCTTGTTTTCAAGGGTATTTTTGTCATTTCTTCTTAAAATCTGAATTTTAAAGTTATTTATTTCTATTATTTCTTCAATTTTATAACATATTTTATTATTTTTATCTCAGAAAAATATGAAAAAAGGCTTATATCTGGATAAATCTCTCAATTTCTAGATATTGTTGGATAAATTCAGAAAAGCTGACATATCTTCACTAACAAGTTTTTTAGTTTTGTAGGGATATTCAAGACTGTATTTCTTCTTATTTTTCTTTATTTAAATTCAGTTAATGATGTAAATTAAATGTAAACTTGGAATAAGAATTTAAATTTCTGCTTAGATTAGGTTTTGCATATGCATATAGTTTATTTTTTTTAATAAATATTAATTGTGTGATGGATGATGATTCATGCATATTTCAATTCCACCATGGTCTACACGAATGACACATGCACTAGCTTCTAAGGAGTTAATAAACTTGATCGAGTTCGTATTTATGGCCATAGTCAGAATATGAACAAAATCTAAATTTATCATCTTCTTTTAAGCCACAGTCAGCCTACACTCTTAGGCTATTTTCAAAAACCATTGCATATTTTAATCTTTTATAAATATTTTTCTCCTTTTAGAATTAAATGGATTAGATTCAATCCATATCTGTGGTCATAGTCAGGGATATGAGGAAAATCTATTTTATTGAAATTCTATAAGGCACATAAACATCCTTTTTCAAACAATTTTCTCAAAAGTTATTTAGAAAATATTTTCTTCAAAATTGCATTCATTCATCTAAGTTAGATTGTATCATGAAAGGATTTTCATAGGGCCACATGCCCCTTCTTTTGATTTATTTCTCAACTTCATTTCAGAAAATCGATTTCTCTTAAATTTGCCCTGATTTTTCTCAAAATCGATTTTCTCAAAAACCCTTGATTTTTCAAGGATTTTTCAAGTACTTCCCAAACTCAATTCACAATTTTCCAAGTTATATTCTCAATTTCAAAGTTTAAATTCAGAGAAATCAACTTTCTCTAAGTCATTTTGAGTTTTTTCAGAAATCAAATTCCTTAGAAATCAATTTCCCTTTTCTTCAGAAAAGTTTTCCAAAAAAAATTCACAATTTTCAAAGGTGTCTTTCTTCCAAGTATTTTTCAATTATTCTAAGCAAACATCATGTTTTCAATCTGTATTTTCAGAAATTCATAGCACATGCCTGATTCTTTGTGCATTTAGGAAATAGAACATTAATTTAGACAAGTAGAGCAAAGCAAAGCACATGATTGATCCTTGGTTCAATTACCCCTGGTTATGGTGCCAGGAATGGTTTAACCTCGTACCGACAAGTGAGTCTCATTCTTCGAAACAATACTGCATTTTAAAACGGAGGCGAGTTATTTTTAAAATCTTTTTCAAAGGTCAGTTTGACATGCAAAAGTAAAATTTTGCAATGATAACAGCGTGACAATAACCGAGAAACCTATCGAGATCAAGTTTTGTGTGCGAAAACCATTCCGTTGGTCAAAGTGCGTTGGCAACACCATGGCATCAAAAAATGCACATGGGAGCCTAAAGCGAGTATGAGAAAAATATCCTGATCTTTTTGTTGATTGATGTTTGTGATTTTGCAGACGAAATCCTTTTTAAGGAGGGTAGGATGTAAGACCCATAATTTTTTTAAGAAAAAATTCAATACAAGATGAAATTTCATAATGCAATTATCTATGTATATGTATATGTATATGCATGCGCACGTATATATATATATATATATCGGAAGCCTTAAAATGAATATATGTATATATATACTTCGTAATGATATTCCTAAGTTTTAATTAAAATGCATAAAATTATTTAAAATTTTCACCATCGAAGATTCTTTTACGTGCAAAACTATTTCATCCTACGTAATTGGGCAAAGAATGTATTTTTAAAGAAATTATGGGTTTTACCAAAATTTGGATAAAGCATTTCAAAAATCCTAAGCAGATTTTTTAATAAAACATAATTTGAATTTTTTTTCGTGTTTGTGGCTAGACTCATAAAACTCAAACCTAGACCAAAGCGTGATTTCAAACGAAAAGAGATTTTTGGAAATGAGCCGAA
This sequence comes from Nuphar pumila, assembly GCF_984573655.1. Taxonomy (NCBI): domain Eukaryota; kingdom Viridiplantae; phylum Streptophyta; class Magnoliopsida; order Nymphaeales; family Nymphaeaceae; genus Nuphar; species Nuphar pumila. Next base: position 64,191,385 of record NC_143249.1, read on the forward strand.
TTGGAATTTAATGAAGTAAAAAGGGGTTTTACAATTTTTTTTGAGATGATGGCATAGGTCCAACGTCAGCCTAAGGGGCATGGGTGCACTCTAGAGTGCAGCCCACGCCATTTTAAAGTGACCATAAAAAAAATGATTTTAAAACTTGAAAATCACCCAAGGGAGGGGCGGTGCCTTAGTGGCATCTTTGAAAATTTTGCAAACCCCAATTGGGCGTGTTTAACTAGATGGGTGGATTTGACCAGCTGGGTAGTGGCCCAATTGAAATTTCGGTGGGTTTTCAAAAAAGTAACATGCTCATTGGCCATAGGGCGGCTGTCCTGTGGCATTTTTGATTTTTTTTAAAGGATTTCAAACAAAAGAAAGCTATTGGGCGTGTGGGAGGTTGGATTGAAAAATCACTAATATGCCCTTGCCTAGAGGGGTGTGAGACACACCCCAGCCATTTCCTTTTAAGATTAAACCCCAGCCATTGGATTAAAACCCTACCTATTAAATAGCATTTTGAGAAAGGATGAGAGAGAAGCAAGGCGCGATTTTGCTCTCTCTCTCTCTCTCTCTCTCTCTCTCTCTCCCAATCGTGGGCTTCTTTGTAGCCTATTTGTACTATTGTGTAGGGTTGGGTACCGAAAAGGGACTCCCTTTTACACATTGAGCCAAAGGGATTTCCCCTTCTCCGAATCTACGAAATTGCACAATGAGTTTTCTCTACACTTCCATTCATTTGAAAATATAGATTTCAATGGCTGAACATGAAACTGAGTAGCCTTCAACACATTGAATGAAATGCTTGATGGATTCGGTGGATTAGATCTTTAATGGCTGCATTTTTTTTTGTTGGATGCTAAGTACACGGTAATAACTCACACACGCACAAATCTTATTTTATTTGATGTGCCTTTTCTTTCTTTTGCTTTGACCTACACTGTGGCTGGGTGCCCCATAACCTCTCTGTGGTCGTTTGGACTCCAAGCATGGAGCAAGCTAGGTGGAGGGTGGCTGAAATGCACCCTTTCAGCTTTGAGTGCAAAGGTTGCCCTTTTCTAGCACCTTATCTTTCAAAAAAATATACAGCGCATAAGGGGAGGGGGGGGGGGGTTCTCCTTTTTGTTCCAGACCTTGGGCGTCGGCCTGGGAGACCTAGACCAGGGTCTGAACCACGTGGTTCAAACTTGGTCAGTCTGTCCAGACCGACATGCCTCTGGTTTGATTCCATTCGGATCAGACCCGAGCGCATGTTTTGTGCCTTTGGGCGACTGCCACATGGCAGGTGCACCACTCGGCTGGGCCGAGTTGGGTGGAACCCACGCCGACCCCTAGAGCAACCCAGCACCCAGGGGTTTTCTCAAACCTAAGGTCTATCATGTTACGTATTTGCATTTACAAAAAAAAAAGAGAGAAGTTTAAATTATGCAAATAAATTAGACCCTTATCTTGTGCGTGTTTGACCCAACCAGATTTCTCTTTTTATGCTTGGCTCGGTTTGGGTCTGACCAAAAAAGGGCTTGGATACAAACCCATCCAGTTGTTAGCCTCAGCTGGATGCAGACTGGGCGCCCTTGGTCACCCGTAGGCTGGACCCGTGTTGGGGTTCAGGCTCAAGTGTCTTTCATCGAATGTAAAACCGATATATATATATATATATATATATATATATATATATATATATATAAGTTGAACTCCGTCCGGTTCATACACCTTTTTCAATTAGGCTGGTACCTTCAAAAATGAACTCATACAATACACGGTTGAGCCCCTTTCAAGTCAGTTTCACAACCAGATTTGAGTAGATGTTGTATCTCAAGCACACTCCTTTCATTGAATGATGTCATCGAAATATATTTTTTTGGGTGTCGCATTGCATCCTTGGCAACACATGCTTGCTGCCCCTCTGCTGCAGAATGTGTATGTGTGAACACCCCAATTTTTTCAAAAGTTTGTAAATATTCCCTTTTTGCCCTCTGCCCCCATTTTTTGGGTAATTGAGTCATTTTAAATATAAATACCAGTTTATTTCTCAGGTTTTACTGAAATTAAATCCATTTTATATATCTGTCTCGATTTCAGATCCGGATCCATTGTCAAAATCCAAATCTGAGCTTTGTCATCCTATTTATAAACCAAATTCTCAAAATTACCAAAATAACCTTTTGAAAGGCTTAGACAGCCCATCCGATATCCGTTTGGATCCATCATATTATATTCCTCGATTCAAGGTTTAAAACTTGAATATTTTCTCAAAACTTGGGTCCAAACCCATTTTCTGAAGAAATCAAACCCAAATTTTCAAAAAAACCCCTCTTTTTGCAAATATTTCTCAAAAATTCTAAAATGATTTTTAAATCCCTTATTTTTCTTAGTTTCATAGCTCTATTTTAAAAATATCAAAAAAAATATAGAAAATGAAGAAAAGAGCAAAAAAAATATATTCAGAAAAAATATAGTTTAAAAAAAAAACCTCTTTTAAAGCATCCCTTTAGTTAAAACCATTTTTTAGAAAAACTTTTTTTGAAAACAACCATTATTTTGGAAAATTTTCAAGAGGGACCAGTTTTGAAAAAAACAGATTTTTTTTTTGTAAAAGGGGAGCCGCAGGCCCTCTCTCTCTCTCTCTCTCCCTCTCGCTTTCTCTCGCACACTCTCCAGAAGTTTTCCCATCGAGCTCCCCCCACCATCTCGCTCGATCCCTATCTTTCTCCACCCTCCATCACCAACAACCTTCACCTTTCCTCCACCCTTGATCCCCAACAAACCTCCGTTTTGGACTATTCCTCTTCCCCTTCTTTAAAATCGGCAAAGGGAAAACCCTTTCTCCCATCCGTTTTTCACCCCTCCACATGATCTTCTCCACACTTCCCTCTTCTTCCTCTTTCCATTTGCTTCCTCCTCCCCTCTAAACCATTGAAGGAACGATTCTCCAAAGCGTCAGCAATCCCAGTAGAGGGTTTTCAAGGCAGAATAAAGGGAAAGTTTCCTTTCTCGTTTCAGAATCCCTGTAAAGAACAAGGTAAGAATCTCTCTTGTTTACCCTCTCTAATTTATTTCTGATTTTCTCATTTTGGCCCCATCAATACACCAGGGATGACGTTGAGTTGCATATAGCAACCCCAATGCGTCACCGTGTAATAGCAACAGAATGATTTCAACATTGTTTTTCAGTTTATCCATTTGATTTTACAAAGTTTCTCCTGTTTTAAAGTTTTGTTCATGCTATCAGATCTGGAATCTCTTACCATTTATTATGTTATTTCTCGTATTTTTGTTTACGCTCTGTATTTCTGTATGCTATCTTTTCTCTTCCTTCATCCAGATAATTTTACCTATTTATTTTAGGTTAAGCTCATTTGTAATTCTTGCATTTTGAAATGCTATCCTCAAATGACGTCTGATCTAATCCAGTATCAGATCGGGTTTATTCTACAGGAAATTTTAATCGATCTTAGGCGTCTTGTTTTCCTGTGATTGTGATTATCCAGTTTGTCAATTTTGTGTCTCCTTAATATAATATATTCTACATTCTTTTAGTTCATCATCTCCTGTCTATGACAGCCTCAGAGACACCCTGTTGACATCAGATGGAGAAAGGAGAATAACTTCACATAATCCACATTTCATCTGGCGATTCACAGATCATAGGTTGTAAAGGGGCTTCTTCGAGCCCATTAAATTTGCAGAGCTTGATCTGCTCACGATTATGTTGATTAGTATAGTCTCTGTCGGTGGAGAGGTCCGGAAGATGGGTTATGATGCTGTTGGAAAGTTCTAAAATGATAACAGCTTTGGCTGCGGTTGGCAAGCTGAGCTTGGACAAGGTTATTTATCTCTGATTGAAGCCTTAACTCGGTGCAAACTGTGGAATAAACTCAAACAGCAGAGATCAGCTGCGGTGTAGCTCCACCTTCAAGAAGTTTGTTGTGATCATCCTGAGATTCATGAATTGATGTTCTGCCATTATTTCACAACTTCGTTGTTTCTTTCCATCCTCCCCTCACACCGTGTCTTTTAATACTACTGATTACAGAAACCCAAGTCACTTGAATTATTTCATCGTTTGTTTGTAATCATTGGGTGCCATGGAATAGCCTAATTCGTGAAGGACCAATTATAATAAAAGATTTCAAAAGGTGGAGATGATAGAGAAGCATAAAACCAATTGCTAACCATTGGCTTAGTAAAATGCTGTATAATCCAAATAATTCTTGGCGCTCTTCAAAGGACTATCTTAGTGGGTTACTGTTAAGTGATAATGTTGCTGGAATAACCTCCTTGAACATGTCTAGAGAAGTTTTTTTTTTTTCTTTTGATCAGTTCTTTGACCCTTTGATGGCAGCTAAAGATAAACCGATAGCTATGGGTCTCTCAGAGAATGAAGAAAACTACTTATGTGAGTTGGCTCTTCTAGGCAGCAATCCTGAGCGTATGAAATGATGGGATCTTGACTCCCCATCTGTAGCTTATTATTTCTCTAGCTAATCCATTTGTTATCAGTTAACCCATCCATTGCCTTGCTATCCTAATTCTACTGACTTTCTATGCCAAGTTCATGGTTGTTTGTTTGTAGAAGCTGAAGATGACCTGTGGTCACTGGTAATGCTGGCAGCAGAAGCTCACCTGCAATTCACGTCCAGTACCTGACCACCCTGGTTACGGGACACTACCCTGTTACAATGGTTATTAATTGTCTGCTGTATAACCAGTACATGGGTGGCAGCTAACAAATTTGCAGCCATTACATCTAGCAGGGCAACCATTTAGATGTGATATATGGTTGCTTCTTCTCCTCGTCAAGCTGGAGCATCTTTTGATCAACAAATAAAGATGCAGTACGTGTAAAGCAAAAGCTGGATGGGCATGAAGAAGGTGAAATGAGAAGTGTTCAAGGGCGGGTACAACAACTCATCTCTGCAAAATTCTAGAATTTTGCACTTGGAGCAAGCAGCCAACGGTGTAAGGTAACACATTTTACCTCTCTCCCAATTTGTGTTCATACTTTCTGTGATACTCTAGATCTTGGTCTCTTGACACCTGTACACCTTTTTCCATCATCAATATACACAGCTCTGTATTTTCTCCTGTTGGTCAAGGCCATCAAATTCTATCAGGTTCTTAAATAGTCACTGTCCATATAAGGATTAGTGAGACGGTCTTATGGATATTTGCAATAATCTAAAGGAAAAGCTTGAAGATGCAATATTTGGATTGCTGTAGCATTTCAGCATTTCTGGAAATCTGATTCCTCATGGACCTGCAGGTAGCACTGTTGCGCCACCCACATTCCAGATGGATGCCGCCACATAGCCAGCATCCTAGAAAAATTCTGGAACCCCATTCTTGGTTCACTATTCACTGGCTGCGTATTAATCCATTTCTATCTTCATATTTTGCAGCATATAACCACCACTTACATTCTCATTTTTTTTTTGTTGCACATCATCCTACCTTCCATCTACAGCTACTCCACAGCACTCCACTATCACTTTGCACTTATATTCAATATCACTATTCATTTCCGCTGCAGTTTTGCTTCCTGTGCACTGCTTGCACACAACATTACACGCAGCACCCACTGTATTTTCAATTCCTTGCACTGATGTTGCTTTGATCCATGATGGTTAGTTGTCTTTTACATTAACTAATGTTGCACTGATGTATTTTCAATTCCCTGTGCACTGTATTTTACACGCAGCACCCACTGTATTTTTTTTTCTTTACTAATGTTGCATCCTAGTGCATAGCCATCATAACCTATATATGTCTCCACATTAACTCATGATTGTATCATGAGCAAATGCGAAGCAGAGATCGAATCAGATCTCTGTCATCAGCTGGTTGTCATCAGTAATATAGATTTTTGCTGAAATTAATTTGAGTTGTGCTCTGTCAATTGCAAAGATTCTTTTTCCTTCTTTTACTTCTCTTCTACATATATTTGGAAAGGAGTTGTTACTAGCATCTGCAGGGTATCAACATGTAATAATTTAATTAGGATCTTACCAGTCCTTTGTGTTGATATGTCAAAATCACATTAACAATGCTTGTGTATGCCTTTGCCTACTGCAACCGAGGTCTTGCTGCACTAGAGCAGTCACTGTTTGCTCTGATTATTAGTGTTTGCCCAATTTCTTCATAACTCTTGCAGTAGATGGTCTACAAGTGTATGTTTTCTCTGGTGTCCATGCAAACAACTTGTTTCCGTGATTTGAACACCTAGGAGTCAAATTGACTCATCTTAAGACCATGGTTGAAGATGCATATCGTAAAGCAAGGAAAGTTTTAGACTTACTTAGGCTAGAGATTTTCGATATTTTCAATTTCAATATTGTAAATAGTTAGAATTGTATATTTTCAGTCTTAGATTAGAACGTATGAGCATACAGGTTTAGAAATGCTTGTTCTCATTTTTTTTCTTTTATTTTGGAAAATTCACAAATGGAAAAGCACGAATGGCACGCGCACCATTCTAATAGAAGGTGATTAAATTCTAAGTTGATGATTCACATCAATGGCCATAGTCACGATGTGAACAAGACTTAGGATTTTCATCTTTCATAGAATAACATTGGATCTACATTGGATCCTCTTCAAAAATCATCATATTTTCCTAAATATTTTCCTCTTTTATCAGGGTTTAAATTAAAATTAATTTAAAATATATATCAATAGCCATAGTCAGGATATATTGAGGGTTAATTTCATTTTAAACTTTATAAAAGCACCAAAATATATTTTATTCTTCACTTGAATTTAAATATAATTATTATATGATACATTTGATGACCATAGTCAGGGATGTATTATATCTTTAATTTTATTTCTAATTCATGTAAAGAATGAAATATGCTTTTCAAATCCAATTTTAAATTCTTTTTCATTCATCATTTAGGATAGAATTGCATCATATTTTCAAAATTCTTTTTCAAAAAAACCCAAGTGATTTTGAATATCTTTCTTCAAGTTTCTATCCAAATTCTATCTCATTTTCAAGATTCAAAATTCGATTTCAAAATCCAAATTGTCTTTGAAATTTCCAATTCATGTTATATTCAAAACTTCAATTTCCAAATCAAAATTCAAACTTCAAATTCAAAGTCCAATTTGATTTTGAAGCTTCAAAAATTCATTTTATATTCAAAATTCCAAATTCAAGCTTCAAAGTTCGATTTAACTTTGAAGTTTCTGATTCATCTTTTGATTCAAAATCAAGTTTATTTTCTTATCTTCAAAATCAAAGTTTGAGATTGATTCTGAATCTCAGAATTTGACTCTTCCTAAATTTTAAATTCATTCTAGATTTTCAAAACCCCGACTCATCTTCAAAAGTCCCATTTGGACTTTCAAAATCCAAATCCAAAGTTAGAACCCAATCCCATCTTGGATCTCAGACTTTAGATCCAAAATCCATTTTAGGATCCAAAATCCAACTCCATCTTGGATCTCAGACTTCAGATCCACATTCCATTTAGGATCCAGGATTCAATTCCATCTTGTATCCTAGACTTCGGATCCAATTCCATTCTCAAATTCCAGATTTCAAATCCAAGTCTATCTTGATTTCCAAATTTCAAAAACCAATTTTCAGATCATATCTAGACTTCTTAAATCCAATTCTGTTTTCCAAACTCAATTCGGATTTCTCCAATCTTATTCTAGATTCGGACTTTGAATCTGGAATTCAAATTCCATTTCCAAAGCTTCATCTCCTAAATGCAGGTTCAAAATTTAAAATCAAAGTCTATTTCTGACTTTAAAATTTTCATTTCTTTTTCTTCTATCTCAGCTTCAAATAATTCTTTCTCCAAGTCAAGATTTATTTTTCCAACTCTGATTAATTCAAAGACTTAGAACTTCACATATCTTTTCTGATCTATCTCAAGTTCTAAGTTAGAAATAATTTCTTCACTCCATTATCATATTCATCTCAGAAACACTTGAGGATTTCAAAAAACATTTAAAAAAAAAAAAAAGCATACATCCTTGCATTGCACAAGCATGATTCTTTGTGCATTAAGATTTAGGATAAATTCTTAGATGATATTTTAGCAAAGCAAAGAGGCATAAATTCGATCTTTGGTTCAATTACCTCTGGTAAAGGCGCCAGGAACGGTCGAACCTCGTATCGACGAGCGAATCCCGTCTCTCTATTTTCCTGCAAATATTTCAAAATGGAGGTGAGTGATTTTAAAACATTTTTTTTAAAAGTTTTTTGGTCAGATGAGACCTTGCAAAAGAGTTTCTCTCTCTTCTTCCTTTTCTCATATCTCTCTTCTTTGCTATCTTTTATTTCCCCTTTAAAAAAGGAAGAGGTTAGAAAGGCAAAGAGAAGGAGAAGAGGAACGAGAGGGAAAATTTTGTGATGATCACAGTTTTGGTGACCGTGATGGGACTCGTCTTCGACCGGTCGAATTTTTGCCTTCTCCTTTGCTTTAATCTTATCTAAGTCTTTAATCTACAAATGTCAGCTTCATTTCCATGCAAACTTTAGGAGCCTAGACTCTGTTCTGAGCTGACATCATTGCATATAGGATTTAAGTATGGTTTGGTAGGACCATATTGAGGAGATTATTCCATGTTCACATTAGACTTAGGTCTGAAATACAACTCTCCTCAATTCTAGGGATTGAATGCAAAACAATGTATGCAAGTGTATGCTTCTCTTCATTTTAAAATCTATCTCTTTAGGACTTGCATTAGAGCCATCTGATTTCTTGCATTTGAACATGTTTTTGAAAACATCCCTACCTATATTGTCCCGGTCTTCACGTTGCTGGGCTGTCTCACTGAACCATAGTTCGGGGGAGAGCCTCACAACTGGACCACTTATTTGGGTTCGCGCCCTCCTACCATGTATCTAAGAGCCATAGTCTGAGGTATATCGGTAGGTGCTCAAGGATGTTGGGAAGCCATTACCTTAGAATCGGAGATATTTTTATGCCACGTACTTCGAGCTTCGGCTTGAGTATATCAGCATATCTTGATTGAAATCAGATTATCTATATCTTAGAGTTAGGATTAAGGTCCTATCAGCCATTTTAGATATTGCATTTAGAGTCAGCCTTTAGGGAGTGCTGCTTGTGCATCCTTGTTTGTATATCTATGATTATATAATATTTTATATATATCTTCTCTATATTCTCCAAAACCCTGGGTATATATTATTCAAAATTTCCGCTTTGTTTTAAAACCCAGGTGTATTTTCCTTTTCTTCTGATTTCTTCAAAATTCTTTTGATCCTGCCTGTGATTCTTCAAAAATTTTAAATCTTTTCCATCTATTTTTAAATTCTTTTTCCTCCTATCTTTCCAATGTATCTTCTGATTCTATTCCAAGAATTCTTTTTCGCAATAAAGTCTCTTTTGTCAAGAGGTATCCTTTTCAAAATAGTATTTGTTCATGTTATTTATTCTTTTTCACAGAGAAACAATGCGGTTGTCGCAATTTCCTGTGACGACCCAATCCCTAGTAATGGGATATCTTTTGTCAATTCGACTTCTTCCTTTATCATAATTTCCTCCAAAATTTTTCTAAATATCCCATTTTACCCTATAGAGTGAACATTAACATTTCATCATGGTTCGGACAAGGACCAGAAAGGAGACAGTTCCACAGCAAAGCGATAGTGAAGGAGAGGAAATGAACTCCATCAGGTCATCTAAGCAGCAGGGTCAAGAAGCAGAAAACGATATTGATCCAGCTACATACAAGTTGTTTCAGAAGGTGATGGCCAAAATGATGTCTGAACAGGCTGAGGAAAACCCTGATAAAATATCTTCTAAAAGCAAAACCAAGGGAAAAGTCAGCAAAAAGCAAGTTTAGTATGACAGGACTTCAGAGTCAGCGGAAGAGGACTCAGAGGAAGAGCCGCCAGCATATTTTCATAACCCCTTGTATCACCCCAAGAAAATCAAAGAAAGGCATGCGTCAGCAAGGAAAGCCAAATGTCAGATCCCAGCAGAAGATCCGATGCATGAGCAGCTGAGAGAAGTAGCCCGTGCAATCAAAGACTTACAAGCCCAGGACAAAGGCAAAAGGATTTACACCGGTGTAGACTTTTATGACGGCTTAGAAGGGGATGACAACTGGGAAGATCTTCCTCGTAAGTTCATAAAATTCGATGGGACTGGCAACCCCAAGGCTCATCTGGCTACATTTTTTACCGAGTGCAACCAATTCAGAAAGAACAACAGGGCTTTATTCCTATGCTTTCCACACAGTTTGGAGGGAATTGCAGCAAGATGGTATGCTGACCATATTAACCCAATTGAGCTGCGAGACTTTGATAAAGTCATCAACCTGTTCATCGAAAAGTTCCTTTTTAATACCGAAGCTCCGCCTACCCTCAATCATCTTTTCAATATGAAGCAAGATCACAATGAGAAAGCAAAAGATTTCATTCATAGATAGAGATCCACTTGTAACAGGATGAAAGACCCGATATCAGAAGGGCATGCACTGTCAATAATTCTGAACAATTTCTCTCAACCTCTGAAGGGCCTAATCTCCACTTCTCCATCCAAATCCTTTATCAAGTTAATAGAGCGAGTTGAATGAATTGAAATGGGATTAGAGAACGGGACCTATAATGGCATCACCTTGGCAGGAGGCAATCAAGATATGAAAAAGAGAACCAACTTTGCCTTTTCTACCAGTTCCTCCAACAACAACAATGGCAAGAACAAAAGGGGTGGCAGAAAGAACCACACCAGCATATCAGGCAGAGATGATCGCTTTAGTCAAAAAATGGGATCAATAGGCAGAATGACATCCCTCCCTCGAGCATCCAATTAGAATCAAAGCCCCAAGGGAGACCAAAGCACGACGGTTGGGGATACGACCATGAATTTACCCCCTTAGAGCAATCACTTGAGCAAGTTCTTGAGTATATGATAACAAAGGAGATGGTTAAGCTTCCCAAGGTAGCAGATCCTCCCGTGACTATGGGAAGGTTCAAGGATCAGTTCTGCAAATTCTACCGGGCGATGGGTCATGACACCGAGCACTGCTTTGTCTTTAAAAACATTGTCCAAGACTGCATTGATAAAAAGCTGCTGGTGGAAGATCAAGAAGAAGAATAGCTACCCGTCCTGGCTTAGCTTCCCGAACCATGCCAAAGTTTTTTGCTTTTTCTCTCTTTTCAGTCACCTTGTAGGGACAACTCAGTCCCAGTCTTTTTTGTGACCTGTGGTCAACAACTTGTAAATACTTCAATCGTTGTTATCAATATTTCCTATCAATGAAATATCAATTTTCTTCATGTCTCTGATATTAAATACTACTCTTCTTTGCCACAATGGGGCATTAATTTTTGAAAATTTGTATTTTCATTTCAAAAAAATCTTCTTCATTGGCTTCTATTTAACCGTGTTAAAATCCTTTTTCAAAATCAGGGGCAATCCTGACAGCATTCATGAGAGAAATGATATTACCTATGAGGGTTTTTCAAAATCATAAAATCTTAAAAATTTCCGCAAAGTCTTTATCATAAATTCCAAAAGTTCAAGTATTTTGGTCAAATCTTTTTCAAAATCAACCATCATGTTGATTTTCCTTTTCCAAAAATGGGTTTTAAACCATTATCTTCAAAATCAACCCTCATGATGATCTCTCATGTTGATTTCCCTTTCAAAGATTAGCTCTCGCGCTAATCACTAATCTCGTGATTGATTTTCTTCCCAAAATGATTTCTCAATTGTCTTTTAAAATTCTCCTCTCACTTTAAAGATCCCACATGCAAGCAGGATCAAATAAACTCTTTCCTTTTCTCAATTTTTATCAATTTTCATTTAATCTTTTATCCATCTTTGTCAATTTCTCAATTCTTTCAAATTTTGGATAATTCAAATTCTATTTTTTTACCCTTTCAGGTTAAGGGATAAACCTGACCCTCGTTGTCCGAGGTGTTTCCCTCTCAGGTTAAGGGATAAACCTGACCCTCGTTGTCCGAGGTGTACCCTTTCAGGTTAAGGGATAAACCTGACCCTCGTTCTTCGCGGTGTTCCCATTCAGGATAAGGGATAATCCTGAGACCCCTCATAGGAGCAATAATGCTACCTATGAGAATTCTTTTTGCAACACAAGTTTCATCAATCTTTATTGATTTTCTAAATTTATATCAATTTTTTAAAATCTATTCCTTTTCCCATTCAGGATAAGGGATAATCCTAAGACCCCTATCAGAAGCAACAAGGCTACCTATGAGAATTCTTTTCAAAAACAAAGTTTTCATAAATTTATTAAGCTTTTCTCCATTTTTGTAAATTTTATTCTTTTTCCCATTCAGGATTAGGGATGATCCTAAGACCCCTCACAGAAACAACAAGGCTACCTGTGAGAATTCTTTTCAAAAACAAAGTTTTCATAAATTTATTCAGCTTTTCTCCATTTTTGTAAATTTTATTCTTTTTCCCTCTCAGGTTAAGGAATAAACCTGACCCTCGTTGTTCGAGGTGTACCCTTTCAGGTTAAGAGATAAACCTGGCCCTCGTTGTCCGAGGTGTTCCCATTCAGGATAAGGGATAATCCTGAGATCACTCATAGGAGTAACAATGCTACTTGTGAGAATTCTTTTACAAAATAAATTTTTCATCAAATTCTTCAAACTTTCTCCATTTTTATCTCCTTCTATCTTCTCAAAATTTTATTCCTTCTTTTCCCCGTTCAGGATAAGGGGTTAATCCTGAAAATTGGACCACATACAGCTAAATCTGCTGGTCCATCTAAATCATAAATCATAAATCATAAATCTTATCATATCCCTTCTAAATTCAAGTCTCAAGTATATCCTCAAAAATCTCCCTCCTCCCTTTCAGGTTGAGGGACAAAACTGAACCTCGGCCTTCGAGGTATTCTTTTCCCTTTCAGGTTAAGGGATTAACCTGAATCATTATTTATTATATCCTAAATTCTCATCAAATGTCTATCAATTTCATCAAATGTCTTTTATTTTCAAGCCTTCGGGTTGCAATTTCATCAATGTCTAACATTGTCAAACCTTCGGGTTGCAATTTCATCAATATCTCTCGTCTTTCAAGCCTTCGGGTTACAAGTTCAGCAAAATCTATCATTTCCAAGCCTTCGGGTTACAATTTCATCAAATATCTCTCATTTTCAAACCTTCGGGTCGCAACTCTATCAATGTCAATCATTCTTACCATTCCAAAATCCTGCTTTCGAGCTGATCGGTCAAACAAATCCTGCTTTCGAGCTGGTCGGTCAAACAAAATCCTGCTTTCGAGCTGGTCGGTCAAACAAATCCTGCTTTTGAGCTGGTCGGTCAAACAAATCCTGCTTTCGAGCTGGTCGGTCAAATAAATCCTGCTTTCGAGCTGGTCTGTCAAACAAAATCCTGCTTTCGAGCTGGTCGGTCAAAACAAAATCTAAATATTCCTTCCCAAGTTTCAACTCGAGGTCCTATAAAAATCTATATTGAGTGATTATTTCACAAAGAATTCTCGAAAACTTTGCCAATTTGCTAAAAGCATTTGTTGATTCCAAACATTTTACTGCACAAAAGAATTACTTTAAATTGCCTCTAGTATTCTTTCAAAAAAGGTGAAACTTTTTGCGAAAAAATGGATAAAATTCAAAACTTTTTCCTGTTGATCAACCAAAAGGACGAAAGAAATATCCTCCGTATGATTAGCGAAAGAAATATTCAATGATGTTGAAAAGCCAGAAGCAAATTGATATTGATCATGGCTATGATGCATGTTTAAAGACGACTATCTGGCAATCAGGCAGTGGAAATATCTTGAGCTATAAAAAGAATCCACTCAATCCATAGCTTTACATTCATTTAAAGTTGCAATCAAATATCTGCAAAAGGGATCTCTCAATTGTCGTCAAGATGAAGACGAATAGGCGAGCTAGACTCTCGGGGCCAGAGAAGATTTGGATCATCTCCGAGATGAAGGAGTTTGTGAAGGATCCTTTCAGAGAAAGTTCAGATCACCGTCGAGATGAAGGCGAGTGTGATGAACCTACCGACAAACCCTAAAAGATATTTGATTTCTGTTATCATCTAAAGACCTTTTGAGCCAATATCATCAATAGAATTTCTGAGATACAAGAAGGATCGGAACATCTCCAAGATGAAGGAGTTTGTGACGTACCCTTCCCCGAAAAAGAGAGAAAAGTCAGGACATCTCCAAAATGAAGGATGATGTAAAAGCCCGAGAAAGCCCAATGACTCAAAAGAGTGCAAAAAGATCATCATGGGAAAACACCCAGATATCAAACTGCCAAAATTACCAGAAGTCATCCTTTCTTATGCGAAATTCCTTTATCAATATCTTTTCACTACTTGCTTTTATGAAATTAAGAATATTTCTTCTCTTCTCATATCAGGGAAATGGATAGCTTCCTTGAAGAAAATCATCAGTGATAAAAATTTGAATTTGACTCTTAAGACCAAGAAGTTAACCTTGTTGGAGGAAATACTCTAGGTAAAAGAGGGAATGTCTTTGCACATACGTGCACATTTTCAAGCGTTTGAGTCAACTACGATTTTATCTTATTGGCAGAATTTTTTAGCTATTCCAAGAATGAAATAAATATTCAATATCCATTTTGTTGCAACCTAGTGTTGTTTATATCTTCCAGAAGAGTTTCCTCATTCAGTTGAAGTATCTCTTCCTGTCCCATCACGGTTTCTTCATTCAAGGATTCCGTATGGTCGTTTCCACTCAGGTTAAGGGTCAAAACCTGAATTTTCCACGAGAGGTCATTGATTTCAAAAGCTATTTCAGTCTCAACAATGAGACGCCCAAAATCATCCCTTTTCCAAGCTTTAGGGAACCCCATCTTCCACCTTTCGCAAACCCCTTTCGGATTTGTTCATCCAAACTCTGAAGGTCCCATCATGGTTTCTTCATTCGAGGATTCCATTTTGGTCGTCCCCTTCAGGTTAAGGGTTAAGCCTGAACCTCGCCCTCCGAGGTATCTTCCTTTTTCAGGTTTGGGTTAAACATGAGTCTCGTTCTGACGAGGTTTCTTGTTTTAACGAGGTGTTTTCTTTCAGTCCCATCATGGTTCTTCCCATCGAGGAATCCATGCTTTGTACATCTATCCAGGAAAGGATCATACTTGAGTTTCATCTCACGAGGCATTTCTCTCAAAAATGTCCCATCGAGGTCCACTTATAGTCCTTTCCCGATCCAAATTATCTTGATCTATTGTCGTCCCATCCAAGTTAAGGGCTAAACCTGAGTCATTCCAAAAGTTGATCTTGTCTCGCCCATGAGACTTGATCAAAATTCTTACCTTTCATCATTTCGGGATGTTCGCCCAGAAGTCCCATCACGATTTCCTCATTTCTATTATTCAGTCATATCATTATCGAGGATTTCGTCCCCCCAAAACCATTCAGGATAAGGTTTTAAGCCTGAGAAGCCATGTCTTTCAAATAAATTCTTCCACACCCAGTTCAGATATGCTGACTGGGGCATTTTCAAAATTTGGAGTGTTATCTTTGCCACTAATCTCGGCTTTCAACCAGCTTAGTAGCAAAGAGGGGCATCTGTGAACACCCCAAATTTTTTAAAAGTTTGTAAATATTTCATTTTTGCCCTCTGCCCCCATTTTTTGGGTAATTGAGTCATTTTAAATATGAATACCAGTTTATTTCTCAGGTTTTACTGAAATTAAATCCATTTTATATATCTGACTCGATTTCAGATCCGGATCCATTGTCAAAATCCAAATATGAGCTTTGTCATCCGATTTATAAACCAAATTCTTAAAATTACCAAAATAACCTTTTGAAAGGCTCAAACAGCTCATCCGATATCCGTTTGGATCCATCGTATTATATTCCTCGATTCGAGGTTTAAAACTCGAATATTTTCTCAAAACTTGGGTCCAAACCCATTTTCTGAAGAAATCAAACCCAAATTTTCCGAAAAACCCCTCTTTTGTAAATATTTCTCAAAAATTATAAAATGATTTTTAAATCCCTTATTTTTCTTAGTTTTGTAGCTCTATTTCAAAAATATCAAAAAAAATATAGAAAATGAAGAAAAGAGCAAAAAAATTATATTCAGAAAAAATATAGTTTAAAAAAAAAACCTCTTTTAAAGCATCCCTTTAGTTAAAACAATTTTTTAGAAAAACTTTTTTTGAAAACAACCATTATTTTGGAAATTTTTCAAGAGGGACCAGTTTTGAAAAAAAACGGATTTTTTTTTTTGTAAAAGGGGAGCCGCAGGCCCTCTCTCTCTCTCTCTCCCTCTCGCTTTCTCTCGCACACACTCCAGAAGTTTCCCCATCGAGCTCCCCCCACCATCTCGCTCGATCCCTCTCTTTCTCTGCCCTCCATCACCAACAGCCTTCACCTTTCCTCCACCCTTGATCCCCAACAAACCTCCGTTCTGGACTATTCCTCTTCCCCTTCTTTAAAATCGGCAAAGGGAAAACCCTTTCTTCCATCCGTTTTTCACCCTCCACATGATCTTCTCCATGCTTCCCTCTTCTTCCTCTTTCCATTTGCTTCCTCCTCCCCTCTAAACCATTGAAGGAACGATCCTCCAAAGCGTCAGCAATCCCAGTAGAGGGATTTCAAGGCAGAACAAAGGGAAAGTCCCCTTTCTCGTTTCAGAATCCCTGTAAAGAACAAGGTAGGAGTCTCTCTTGTTTACCCTCTCTAATTTATTTCTGATTTTCTCATTTTGGCCCCATCAATACACCAGGGATGTTGTTGAGTTGCATATAGCAACCCCAATGCGTCACCGTGTAATAGCAACAGAATGATTTCAACATTGTTTTTCAGTTTATCCATTTGATTTTACAAAGTTTCTCCAGTTTTAAAGTTTTGTTCATGCTATCAGATCTGGAATCGCTTACCATTTATTATGTTATTTCTCGTATTTTCGTTTACGCTCTGTATTTCTGTATGTTGTCTTTTCTCTTCCTTCATCCAAATAATTTTACCTATTTATTTTAGGTTAAGCTTATTTGTAATTCTTGCATTTTGAAATGCTATCCTCAAATGACGTCTGATCTGATCCAGTATCAGATCGGGTTTATTCTACAGGAAATTTTAATTGATCTTAGGCGTCTTGTTTTCTTGTGATTGTGATTATCCAGTTTGTCAATTTTGTGTCTCCTTAATATAATATATTCTACATTCTTTTAGTTCATCATCTCCTGTCTATGACAGCCTCAGAGACACCCCGTTGACATCAGACGAAGAAAGGAGAATAACTTCACATAATCCACATTTCATCTGGCGATTCGCAGATCGTGGGTTGTAAAAGGGATTCTTCGAGCCCATTAAATTTGCATAGCTTGATCTGCTCATGATTATGCTGATTAGTATAGTCTCTGCCGGTGGAGAGGTCCGGAAGTTGGGTTATGATGCTGTTGGAAAGTTCTAAAAAGATAATAGCTTTGGCTGCGGTTGGCAAGCTGAGCTTGGACAAGGTTATTTATCTCTGATTGAAGCTTTAATTCGGTGCAAACTGTGGAATAAACTCAAAGGGCAGATATCAGCTGTGGTGTAGCTCCACCTTCAAGCTGTTTGTTGTGATCATCCTGAGATTCATGAATTGATGTTCTGCCATTATTTCACAACTTCGTTGTTTCTTTCCATCCTCCCCTCACATCGTGTCTTTTAATACTTCTGATTACAGAAACCCAAGTCACTTGAATTATTTCATCGTTTGTTTGTAATCATTGGGTGCCATGGAATAGCCTAATTTGTGAAGGACCAATTATAATAAAAGATTTCAAAAGGTGGAGATGATAGAGAAGCATAAAACCAATTGCTGACCATTGGCTTAGTAAAATGCTGTATAATCCAAATAATTCTTGGCGCTCTTCAAAGGACTATCTTAGTGGGTTGCTGTTAAGTGATAATGTTGCTGAAATAACCTCCTTGAACGTGTATAGAAAAATTTCTTTCTTTTTCTTTTGATCAGTTCTTTGACCCTTTGATGGCAGCTAAAGATAAACCGATAGCTATGGGTCTCTCAGAGAATGCAGAAAACTACTTATGCGAGTTGGCTCTTCTAGGCAGCAATCCTGAGCATATGAAATGATGGGATCTTGACTCCCCATCTGTAGCTTATCATTTCTCTAGCTAATCCATTTGTTATCAGTTAACCCATCCATTGCCTTGCTATCCTAATTCTACTGACTTTCTATGCCAAGTTCATGGCTGTTTGTTTGCAGAAGCTGAAGATGACCTGAGGTCACTGGTAATGCTGGCAGCAGAAGCGCACTTGCAATTCACGTCCAGTACCTGACCATCCTGTTTACGGGACGCTACCCTGTTATAGTGGTTATTAATTGTCTATTGTATAACCAGTACATGGGTGGCAACTAACAAATTTGCAGCCATTACATCTAGCAGGGCAACCATTTAGATGTGATATATGGTTGCTTCTTCCCCTCGTCAAGCTGGAGCATCGTTTGATCAGCAAATAAAGATGCAGTACGTGTAAAGCAAAAGCTGGATGGGCATGAAGAAGGTGAAATGAGAAGTGTTCAAGGGCGGGTACAACAGCTCATCCTAGCAAAATTCTAGAATTTTGCACTTGGAGCAAGCAGCCAATGGTGTAAGGTAACACATTTTACCTCTCTCCCAATTTGTGTTCATACTTTCTATGATACTCTAGATCTTGGTCTCTTGACACCTGTACACCTTTTTCCATCATCAATATACACAACCCTGTATTTTCTTCTGTTGGTCAAGGCCATCAAATTCTATCAGGTTATTAAATAGTCACTGTCCATATAAAGATTAGTGAGACAGTCTTATGGATATTTGCAATAATCTAAAGGAAAAGCTTGAAGATGCAATATTTGGATTGCTGTAGCATTTCAGCATTTCTGGAAATCTGATTCCTCATGGACCTACAGGTAGCACTGTTGCGCCACCCATATTCCAGATGGATGCCGTCACATAGTCAGCGCCCCAGACAAATTCTGGAACCCCATTCTTGGTTCACTATTCACTGGCTGCGTATTAATCCATTTCTATCTTCACATTTTGCAGCATATAACCACCACTTACATTCTCATTTTTTTTTTGTTGCACATCATCCTACCTTCCATCTACAGCTACTCCACAGCACTCCACTATCACTTTGCACTTATATTCAATATCACTATTCATTTTCGCTGCAGTTTTGCTTCCTGTGCACTGCTTGCACACAACATTACACGCAGCACCCACTGTATTTTCAATTCCCTGCACTGATGTTGCTTTGATCCATGATGGTTAGTTGTCTTTTACATTAACTAATGTTGCACTGATGTATTTTCAATTCCCTGTGCACTGCTTGCACTGTATTTTACACGCAGCACCCACTATATTTTTTTTTCTTTACTAATGTTGCATCCTAGTGCATAGCCATCATAACCTATATATGTCTCCACATTAACTCATGATTGTATCATGACCAAATGCGGAGCAGAGATCGAATCAGATCTCTGTCATCAGCTGGTTGTCATTAGTAATATTGATTTTTGCTGAAATTAATTTGAGTTGTGCTCTGTCAACTGCAGAGATTCTTTATCCTTCTTTTACTTCTCTTCTACATATATTTGGAAAGGAGTTGTTACTAGCATCTGCAGGGTATCAACATGTAATAATTTAATTAGGATCTTACCAGTCCTTTGTGTTGATATGTTGAAATCACATTAACAATGCTTGTGTATGCCTTTGCCTAGTGCAACCGAGGTCTTGCTGCACTAGAGCAGTCACTGTTTGCTCTGATTATTAGTGTTTGCCCAATTTCTTCATAACTCTTGCAGTAGATGGTCTACAAGTGTATGTTTTCCCTGGTGTCCATGCAAACAACTTGTTTCCGTGATTTGAACACCTAGGAGTCAAATTGACTCATCTTAAGACCGTGGTTGAAGATGCATATCGTAAAGCAATGAAAGTTTTAGACTTACTTAGGCTAGAGATTTTCGATATTTTCAATTTCAATATTGTAAATAGTTAGAATTGTATATTTTCAGTCTTAGATTAGAACGTATGAGCATACAGGTTTAGAAATGCTTGTTCTCATTTTTTTCTTTTATTTTCAAAAATTCACAAATGGAAAAACATGAATGGCACACGCACCATTCTAATAGAAGGTGATTAAATTCTAAGTTGATGATTCACATCAATGGCCATAGTCAGGATGTGAACAAGACTTAGGATTTTCATCTTTCATAGAATAATACTGGATTTACACTAGATCCTCTTCAAAAATCATCATATTTTCCTAAATATTTTCCTCTTTTATCAAGGTTTAAATTAAAATTAATTCAAAATATATATCAATGGCCATAGTCAGGATATATTAAGGGTTAATTTCATTTTAAACTCTATAAAAGCACCAAAATATATTTTATTCTTCACTTGAATTTAAATATGATTATTATATGATACATTTGATGACCATAGTCATGGACGTATTATATCTTTAATCTTATTTCTAATTCATGTAAAGAATGAAATATGCTTTTCAAATCCAATTTTAAATTCTTTTTCATTCATCATTTAGGATAGAGTTGCATCATATTTTCAAAATTCTTTTTCAAAAAAACCCAAGTGATTTTGAATATCTTTCTTCAAGTTTCTATCCAAATTCTATCTCATTTTCAAGATTCAAAATTCGATTTCAAAATCCAAATTGACTTTGAAATTTCCAATTCATGTTATATTCAAAACTTCAATTTCCAAATCAAAATTCAAAGTCCAATTTGACTTTGAAATTTCAAAAACTCATTTTATATTCAAAATTCCAAATTCAAGCTTCAAAGTTCGATTTAACTTTGAAGTTTCTGATTCATCTTTTGATTCAAAATCAAGTTTATTTTCTTATCTTCAAAATCAAAGTTTGAGATCGATTTTGAATCTCAGAATTTGACTCTTCCTAAATTTTAAATTCAATCTGGATTTTCAAAACCCCGACCCATCTTCAAAAGTTCCATTTGGACTTTCAAAATCCAAATCCAAATCCAAAGTTAGAACCCAATCCCATCTTGGATGTCAGACTTCAGATCCAAAATCTATTTTAGGATCCAGAATCCAACTCCATCTTGAATCTCAGACTTCAGATCCACATTCAATTTAGGATCCAGGATTCAATTCCATCTTGGATCCCAGACTTTGGATCCAATTCCATTCCCAAATTCTAGATTTCAAATCCAAGTCGATCTTGATTTCCAAATTTCAAAAACCAATTTTCAGATCATATCTAGACTTCTTAAATCCAATTCTCTTTTCCAAACTCAATTCAGATTTCTCCAATCTTATTCTAGATTCGGACTTTGAATCTGGAATTCAAATTCCATTTCCAAAGCTTCATCTCCTAAATCCAGGTTCAAAATTTAAAATCAAAGTCCATTTCTGACTTTAAAAATTTCATTTCTTTTTCTTCTATCTCAGCTTCAAATAATTCTTTCTCCAAGTCAAGATTTATTTTTCCAACTTTGATTAATTCAAAGACTTAGAACTTCACATATCTTTTCTGATCTATCTCAAGTTCTAAGTTAGAAATCATTTCTTCACTCCATTATCAAATTCATCTCAGAAACACTTGAGGATTTCAAAAAACATTTAAAAAAAAAAAAGCATACATCCCTGCATTGCACAAGCATGATTCTTTGTGCATTAAGATTTAGGATAAATTCTTAGATGATATTTTAGCACAGCAAAGAGGCATAAATTTGATCCTTGGTTCGATTACCCCTGGTAAAAGCGACAGGAACGGTCGAACCTCGTACCGACGAGCGAATCCCGTCTCTCCATTTTCCCGCAAATATTTTAAAACGGAGGTGAGTGATTTTAAAACATTTTTTTAAAAACTTTTTTGGTCAGATGAGACCTTGCAAAAGAGTTCCTCATTCTTCTTCCTTTTCTCATTTCTCTCTTCTTTTCTATCTTTTATTTTCCCTTTAAAAAGGGAATAGAGGTTAGAAAGGCAAAGAGAAGGAGAAGACGAACAAGAGGGAAAATTTTGTGATGATCACAATATGGCAGTTGCACGTGCTTGCTGCAAAGTGCATGTAGGAACTACGCAAGGTGACAACACCATCTTGCTGCATTCCTTCTGCAGCATGTATGCTTTGCTACAACATTTTTGCAGCACGGGCCCTATGATGACCTTGCTGCAACTTTTCCACAGCTTAGTGCCATAGGTTAGCATCCCTCCTAGCTGCATATTACTTCCCACATCTTCGTCATATGGCAGCACATTGTTGGCTGCAACCTTCCATAATGGTGACACTACGTGGCAGCACCCTTATCGCTATAGATTTTTCTGCAGAAGTGGGCTTAGTGACATCCCTTGGTTCACTGAAATAGTTTGTGAAACCCCGTGCTCTTGGGCAGTGCTTACATCGCTGCAAACTCACTCCATTCGTCATGATTTTAACAACACCACTAGTGCTGCATTTCCCTGCAATAGGGTGCACTTGCTGGCAGCACCTTGTGCACACCATTTTGTTCCCCATGCCTTGGCGCATGTAGGGCAGCATGTTCTTGCTGCATCTTTCCCACGTGTTACGCCCGTATGGCAGTGCTTCTCTCGCTGCGATAGTGATCTTCTCTCGCTGCGATAGTGATCTTCTCTTATGGGTTCAATACTTATGTCAGCTTGTGTAAAACAAGCTAGAAATATCGTGTGCTTGATAACTTCTAAAAAATATACCTATAGTGATTGCATATACATGTCATTAAAATGATGTGCGCTATCGCACAGGTTGTCACTTGGGTGAATGTGAACACCCCAAATTTTTCAAAATTTTATAAGTATTCCCTCTTTGTCCATGGCCCCCATTTGTTGAGTAAATCGAGTCATTCTCACGCAAAATTCTAGTTTATTTCTCAAATTTACCCGAATCAAATCCATTTTATATATTTGACTCAATTTCGGATCCGGATCCAGTTTAAAATCCAAATCTGAGCCCCGTTGTCTAGTTTTCAAATTAAAATTACAAAATGCCAAAAATAGCTTTTGAATGGCTCAGACGGTCCATCCGGCATCCGTTTAGATTCACTGCTCTATATTTATCGATTCGAGGTAAAAAACTCGAATATTTTCTCAAAACTCGAGTCAAAAACTCATTTTCTGAAGAAATTTTAAAAGATAAAACCTGAATTCTCATAAAGCCTTCTTTTTGTAAATATTCTTAATTTTTACAAAAAAAATAGTTTTAAATGCCTCATTTTGCCTAGACTTCAGAATTTTACTCGAAAAATATAACAAAAAAAATGTAGAAAATATGAAGAAAAATAATAATAAAATTTTTCAGAGCATAAAGAGAATTTTTCAAAGGAAAGTTTTCAAAACCCCTTTTAATAAAAACTTTTTTTTAAGACCCTGTTTTTGAAAATTTTAAAAACCCACAAAGGTCTCTCGTTCTTCCCCATTCACGAACCGCGCCCTCTCTCTCCTAGAAGCTCTCGGTCGATCCACCCTCCATCGACTGCCTCCTTCATGCCTCATCCACCGATCTTCAATCGTTTCTGACTCCTCCTTTCTCGCCCTTCGATTGATGGCCACCCTCCTTCGCCCTTCATCTCCAACGGAATCCCCATCCTTCCTCAACCCTTTGATCCTCCTTATTCCTTCTTCACCCGTCGATCACCAACAACCCCTCTTCTCGATCCTTCCTCCATCTCCTATATAAGCAAACTGCTGGGAGGAGGGTGGATTATCAATCGTCCTCGCATCGGTCCTCACCTCCCTTCACACATCTTTTGTTAACCCATTCTCGTCCTTTTCCAATGCCAATAATCGCCTTCGCTCCCTCTCCCCTGTCTTCAATTTCCATCTTCCTGCTCCATCAGCCCCCCCCCCCCCCTTTAAGCAACCGAAGGTCGACCCTCCATTAAGAAGAGTTACAGGTGAGTGATCATGTCTCTTTTCTTTTTGAATTTTCTGCAAAATCTTGTTTCTCTGCCTCTACTTTACCTCGTCTCCTCTGTCCTCTGTTGATTTTATTTTATCTTATTTGTTTTTTTTTTACCATATTAAGGCATCCCTGTAGCATCGTTTTGCTTGTAGCAAAATTGATCTACAGACATGCGATAGCAAGGGGGATGATTCTATCATTCCGACACTTTTTTTTCTTTTTTTCTCTTTTCTTTTCTTTCATTCATGTAGTTTATCTTATGCTTGTATTCATATATTGTTGTTCCTGTATATTGCTCGTATGTCTTATTTTCTGTTTGGCCTTATCTCATCTATGTTAAAAAGAAAAAGAAAAAAAGAAAAAAAGAAAAAGGAAAATCCCTTAAAATCCATTCATGCCTACATGAGGAAATGCCGTTGATATCCATTTGCCATCCTGTGATCTGTTCTCTCAATTTTTCCCTTGCTAGTAAATTTGCCTTGGGAGAAATCCCAGTCTAGGATGGGATCTCTCATGAATGAGCTTCAAGGAGTCTGGCATTAGTTCAGGTGAACTCTCTTGACAGGTAGGTAAGGGTATATTCTGCAGATCATGTGAAGAGTTGTGTTTGTTTCACCATTTCTGTGGCTGTTGAGGATAATCGTAGGTCTATGAGGAGAATTGATCAGTAAGCCATGTTCACTTATTGGGCATTCACGATCTGGTCGTCATTTAGAGAAAGTTGATTCAACAACATCATATGTGATGGCGCCCAGCTATTTTTGTGCACAGATTTCATTAGCATTATTTTTCTGTTCCGATCATATTAAAGAAATCAATGGTTCATCGTGTGAGTCATTTACCATATATATGTCTGAATCGTAATGTGAAGTCAATTGTCCAGTGGGTGTCTATTACTACATGATCTCATGATATCCTGCATCTCCTCCCCATTTTCCCTTTTTGTTTGAAGCAATTTGCCGATTGCTTGATGGTATTAATCTGCTTTGTTGTCTTATAAACATTTTTAAGATACAGGTATATGATGACTACTCATATAGATATTCCCATATCTCTGCTTCTAGACCTATCAGTAAAAGCCTTTGTTAGCAGACCATTGTAGGTCATGGTGCTAGCAATAGGATCATTGCAAATGTGGATTTGACTTATGAAGGGGGTGGTGTTTATCACAACAGTTCTCTGTTGACGGTTAAAACTACCTTGAATGATCAACATAAGGTAGAGAATATGTGCATCATAATAAAATCTGGTGTCTTTTCTGGTGGTGCAGCTCTGTTTGCTGCTAGCATTTCCTTTGGCATAAAAGAAAACTCCGTGGCATCTTATCATGTATAAGCATGCCCTGCGTTTCACTGTCTCCATACCATCTATTGTTCATTGCTTATATCCATCTCACAAACTATCTTTTGTGCATCATAAGGAAGACGCTGAAGCATGTGAATTGATTTCAGCATTTGGGGTTGAGGTAAAAGCTCCCCTTTTCCAGAAAATCAGGGGCTGAATGTTTAAGTTGCAAAGATCGATCACTGTACATTTTTTATCAGTTGTGTAATAGTTGCATTCAATGAATATTATCGTCACTTGCATTAGCAACAACATTAGCTTAGGTGTTTCATCTTCATTTGACTTCATTTGCTGTGTCACCTTTGCTTTTGTAGTGGCATACTTAGCATTCAACGTTAGTGTTAGCCACACACTCTGCATCTACTTTATCACATCCATTCATTATCCTTACCACCTGTTTATGCACCTATGCGGCGTATACTATTTTCATTTCACTGACAAAGTACCCACCATCAGCATATCATCTTGCAATACCTGTCATCACCTCCTTTTGCTGACACAACCTCTTTCCATTCATTTTAGTCATTTACTAATCACTATCAACTGTGTAACTTGTAAATTTTCCCTTTCATCTGCACATTAATGTTATCTCTTGCATATGGGATTGCCATAAGCCATGTATCTGCTATCTGCTACTGTATCAGCTTAGTTGTGTCATCTACCTGTGTGACTTGTGTGCCATTTCTAAATACATATTGTGTTTTCGCATGTTACACAGTATGTCATTACCTAGCAGTATCTCACGTCATATAGCATTCCATCTCCCACGACACTTCCATACATCATATAGCTGGTCATAAGCATATTCTATCAATCATGAGTATGCTTCACTTGCATTGATAATAGTTCATGCATCATCTGGGTGTCGTCTCACACCCTAACTATGTAGTTTTTTTTTTTAGTTTTAGGCATGATGGCTTTATATATTAGACATAATACCTAGGTTAGGCTACATCTACTGTATGTCACTCATCAGGTTTATTTCCCTATAGGCATCCTGTTGTCTTTTATTTCACAACAACATCATTTTCTTTTTTTTTCTTTCTTACTGTAACCTCCCTTGCGGCTTTCCTAGCATCGTCTATCATCCTTCATTGTCCATCACTTGCAATTTTCACAGCCTTCCACCATATACCTCCAGTTCCTCCCATCGAACTGTTACCACCCCTGTCCCTGTAGTTTCTCACATGTTCACAGTAGTGCCAATGCACTGCTGTGTCTCACCCTTTTGAGGTTCATAGCAGTACATGGGTACTTTTGTGGTTCTGTTTAGGCACCCATCAAGGTGCTGATTGCCTCCAGCATATCTCACCGTGTTGTCACCAGCCCCTGTACACTCACATTTTTTTTTTCACTGCACTACCTACCACCTACTTGCTGCATATCACGGCCCACCTTTCCAGCCCATTACACATCTTCTATACCTGCTGCTGCACAGTAACATTCACTGCAATTCCACCCTTTGCATAAGAAGCTACATAACCCATCCATTTGCATGTATTCCTTATACATGATATGCACTTATCTTCCCCACCCCATTTTTGTATATCTATCATCCATCACCTATCTACCCATCTATACCATTTTTCCTGCTATATTATCTGTTAATCATTTGCTTCAACTTGTACCAACACCTTCCCTGTGCGTCTTTTCACTGAGCACAAGGCATAAGTGAATGCGTCTTTCCATTTTATAAGTAGGTCATATTTAAGCATGCATAGATATATTTTTCCCATTTATTATAAGCATAGCATTTGGGCCATACACATGCATTTTTTTTTTGATTGGCCTATGCATCATTCACTTAGCCTAAGCATTATGCTCAAGCTCATGCATTCTCCATCATATTTGGTTCATCTACCCTATGGTATCTCACGAGAGCACAAGGTATTATATAAACTTCACTCTTGTCATTAAAATAGGAACGGGTGCATATGTATAGTCTCTTCATCAGAATATCCCACGCATGCATCAACACTTTCTACTACCTTATAGGTCTTTACGCTAACTCTGTTTTGCAGGAGATGTGTGAAAATGCTACTTTTCTTCTTAGGTTAAGGATTTTCGATTGTCGATTCAATTTCAAACTTGTAATAGCTAGACATCAATGAGAATTTTTCCCTTTCAGTCTTAGATTAGAATGTATGAGCATACATGTTTTAAAAATGCTTGTTTTCATATCATTCTTCCTCTTTTATTGCAAAATGTCACAAATGGGAACACGAATGGCACGTGCGCCATTTTATAAAAGGTGACTAAATCCTAAGTTGATGATTTGCATCAATGGCCATAGTCAGGATGTGAACAAGACTTAGGATTTTCATCTTTTATGGAATAACATTGGATCCTTTTCAAAAAATCATCATATTTTTAAAATATTTTCTTCTTTTATTAGAGTTTAAGTTAAAATTAACACAAAATATGTATCAATGACCATAGTCAGGATATATTGAGAGTTAATTTCATTTTAAACTCTATAAAAGTACTAAAATATGTTTTATTCTTCACCTGAATTCAAATATGATTATTATATAATACATTCAATGACCATAGTCAGGAATGTATTATATCCTCTATCTTATTTCAATTCATTTAAAGAATGAAATATGATTTTCAAATCCAATTTCAAATTCTTTAATTCATTTCATCATTTAGAATAGAATTACATCATATTTTCAAAATTCTTTTTTTTTTTAAGATCCAAGTGATTCTTGAGATATATTTTCAAATATCTTCTTCATTTCTCAAACCAATCTTCAATTTCTATTTCAAAATCATCTTTCTATTCAATTTCAAAGTCCAATTTGACTTTGAAATTTCGAATTCATTTTCTTATTTAAAATTCAATTTCCAATTCAAATCCAATTTCAAAGTTCAAATTCAAACTTTGAAGTTCCAAATTCATTTCCAGGATTCAGAATCAATTTAACATTTTAAATCAAATTTCAAAGTTCAAATTAGACTTTGAAATTTCTGATTCGTCTTCTGATTCCAAAATTCAAGCTTTAAAATCAAATTTATTCTTTAGTTTTCAAAGCTCTATCCCAAGATTGAGTCTTGATTCTCAATGCAAAATCAAAGTTTTGAGATTGATTCTGAATCTCAAAATTCGATTTTTCTTAAGTTTTAAATTCAAATTTGGATTTCTAAAAATCCAGATCCATCAACCAGTCTCATTTGGATCTTCAAAATTAAATCTCCATCTTGGATCTCAGACCTCGAATCCAAATTTTATTTAGGATTCCAGATTTCGGATCCAACTCCACCTTGGGTCTCAGACTTCGGATCCAATCTCATTTAGGATTTCAGACTTCGGATCCAATTTTATTTAGGATTCCAGGTTTCAGATCCAACTCCATTTTGGATCTCAGACTTCGAATCCAATTTTATTTAGGATTCCTGATTTCGGATCCAACTCCATTTTGGATCCCAGACTTCGGATCCAATTTCATTTAGGATTCTAGATTTCAGATTCAACTTCATCTTGGATTCCAGACTTCAAATCCAATCCCATTTAGGATTTCATATTTCGGATTCAACTCCATCTTGGATCCCAGACTTCGGATCCAATTCCATTTAGGATTCAGTCTTCGGATTCAAATTCCATCTTGGATTTCAGAGTTCAAATCGAATTCTATTCCCAATTTCAGATTTCAAAACCAAATTCCATTTTCAGATCCTTTATGGACTTCTTAAATTCAATTTTATTTTCAAATTCTATTTGGAATTCTTAAATCCAAAACTCCATACTGACTTCAAACTTTAAATCTGGAGTTCAATTCCATTTCAAATTCCATCTCTACTTCGAAATCCAGATTCAAAATTCAAATTCAAAATCCATTTTTGACTTTGGAACCTCATTTTTTTCTATCTCAGCTTCAAATCCCCTTTCTCTTCATTCTTTTCAATTCAAGATTTATTTTTCCAAACTCTGATTATTTCAAGACTTAGAAACTTCAAATATCTTTTCAAGATCTATCTCAAAGTTCTAAGTTAGATTCGACTTTCAAAAACCATTTCTTCACTCCATTATCAAGTTCATCTCAGAATCACTTGGAAAAATCCCAAATTTTCAAACTATTTTCTTAAAAGCATACATGTTTGCATTTTCATTACACAAGCCTGATTCTTTGTGCATTTTAGACTTAGAATAAATTCTTAGATGATATTTTAGCAAAGCAAAAGGCATAAATTTGATCTTTGGTTCGATTACCCCTGGTAAAGGCGCCAGGAACGGTCGAACCTCGTACCGACGAGCGAATCCCATCTCTCCATTTTCACACAAATTTTCAAAACGGAGGTGAGTAATTTTAAAACATTTTTTTCAAAATTTTGGTCAGATGAGACCTTGCAAAAGAGTTCCTCTCTCTTCTTTCTTTTTCTCATTCTCTCTTCTTTCTTTGTCCTTTATTCCCCCTCAAAAAGGGAATAGAGGCTAGAAAGGCGAAGAGAAAGGAAAAGAGGAACGAGAGGAAATTGTTTTGTATGATCACAGATTTGGCGACCGTGATGGGACTTCGTCTCCGTCCGGTCGAATTTGTGCCTTTTTGCTTTACTTTAATATTATCTAAGTCTTTATTCTTCAAATGTCAGCTTCATTCCCATGCAAACCTTAGGAGCCTAGACTCTGTCCTAGCTGACATCATTGCATATAGGATCTAAGTATGGTTTGGTAGGACCATATTGAGGAGATTATTCCATGTTCACATTAGACTTAGGTCTGAAATACAACTCTCCTCAATTCTAGGGATTAAATACAAACAATGTATGCAAGTGTATGCTTCTATTCATTTAAATTTTATCTCTTTTTAGGACTTGCATTAGAGCTTTCTAGTTTTATTGCATGTTGAACATATTTTTAAAAACATCCCTACCTATATTATCTCGGTCTTCACGTTGCTGGGCTGTCTCACTGAACCATAGTTCAAGAGAGAGCCTCACAACTGGACCACTTATTTGGGTTCACGCCTCCCTACCACATACCTAAGGGCCATAGTCCGAGGTGTATCGGTAGGTGCTCAAGGATGTTGGAAAGCCTTTACCTTAGAACTAGAGAAATATTTTTATGCCACGTACTTCGAGCTTTGGCTTGAGTATATCGGCGTACCTTGATTAGAATCAGATGATTTTAACCCTAGAGTTAGGATTAGGATTTAGGGAGTGCTATGTGCGCATCTTTTTGTTTGTGCAGCTGTGATTATGCAATGTTTCCTTGTATTCTCCTATATATATCAAATCTTTTCAAAATCCTGGGTATATTATTCAAAATTTCTTCTTTTTTTCAGAAACCCAGGTGTATGCTTTTCCCCCATCTGCACTCTTTTTCTCTTTTATATCAAAATTTTCTTTAAAAAACCCTGAAAATCCCTCTTTTAAAATTTCCTTAATCTTTCAAAAATTTAGGATTTATGTCTATCCTCTTTTCTTCAAGAGTCTATCCATAAGTCCTGCAGTCTATCTAATTCTCGTCACTCTTCTTTGCCCCAGTATCATTTCAATGGCATCTGATTCCCTCGATGCTATCTTTCCCAGAGATCATGTCTTATGTCAGATAAAAGATGGATCCCCGAATCATCGGGTCATCCAGTTTCATTCCTTTTTCCCGCGGTGGTATCATTCTTGGTTCGCCACCTTCTCACGTAAGTTCCCAGACCACTTGGATGACTGTGGATTGGAGATGGCGTTGACAGTAGGCTAGCGAACCATCAATAGAGATCTTATTTAGGCTATGGCAGAATGGTGGAATCCACGAACCTGCACATTTTGGTTTCCATGGGGAGAGATGACTTTGTTGATGGATGAATTCAGCGACATCATGGGATTACTAGAACTAGCTGGTCAGCCAGATGATCCGGTCGAGCAGCAGTTCCTGATCAACATCAAGGGGATAGACGTTCGAGAAGCATCAGCCAGAGCAACAGGAAGCATGTCTTGGCCTCTCACTGAGATCAATGGAAGTCAGTTTATCGACCTGTTTGGGCTATATCGTAAGTACGGAGCTTACGAGGAAGTTGACACCTTGTCCCGAGCAGCAAAAGACAGAATTCAGCATGCCATGATCCTATGCACAGTGGGATTAACATTCTTCTAGGACGGTCAGAATTTCATCGATGTCAGAGTCGCCCAACTCTTTCGAAGATGGGGAAGCAAGCAAACTCGTCAACTTTCAGTGTCCTTGGCAGCTTTAGCCTTTCTCTATCGAGGCTTAGCTCGTTTCGCCCTTGGAGAGACCATTCTGGTGGAAGGATACACTTATGCCTTGCAGTCTTGGTTCCTGCGATACGTGCCGTCAAAAGCCAGTTCCTTTAAGTTCAACAGCAAGAAGCTAAAGTCTGCCATTCAGTATCGAGCTTCGATCGAGAGTCTGCATCAGGAGGAGATCCTTTGGGATTACTTTGACATGCAAGAGTCAGTTCCTCGCTACACTTATGCTCATAGCAAATGTTACAGATTGCTTGGTCCCTTCTTCTGTGTAAACTATCAGCTAGAGAGGTGTCTCAGACAGTTCTCGCAGCGGCAGGTTCGTGCCAACATTCGCTTCTCGACGGGCAACATGCCAGAATTCGATCTACAGTCGGATCAGTGGTCTGGGGCATATCATGTAACCAAATACACTTGGGATTCTTTCATTTCTCTGTTTGTATTTCCTGGACCCAATGTATCTTCTGAATATCGAGAATGGTGGCAAACTGTCTGTCCACCTTCTCTTTGTCTTTGAATTTGTCATCAATAAAGTTCAACTTTTTCTATTAAAAAGCTTTTTTGGGCCAAATTTTATTCTTTTATTTTGTTTTATGGCATAAAT
Source organism: Nuphar pumila (assembly GCF_984573655.1). Lineage (NCBI taxonomy): Eukaryota > Viridiplantae > Streptophyta > Magnoliopsida > Nymphaeales > Nymphaeaceae > Nuphar > Nuphar pumila. The sequence continues at coordinate 64,223,387 of NC_143249.1, forward strand.
GGTTACGATTCTCGTGACGACCTCGTCCCTAGTGATGGGACATTCTTTCTATTTTTCTTCTTCAAATATCTCTTATCATGATTGACGAACTCGCCTAGGTAACAAGGTACATTTTTTTTCGTTATCATAAAAAACGGTAACACAATTATCACAAGTTTTGTGGTGACCCGATCCCTGGTGATGGGATAACCTGTTTAATTGTCTATCAAATTCCTTCATTCTTGCCTTTTTCTTAAAAGTTGTGTTTTAAAAAGCTTATTCCGTGCTCTAACCATTCCCTTATTCTACAAAAAATCATTGGCATTGTCAGAATGGTTCAAACAAGAGTTGGGAAAGAAACAACGGCTCAACACAGTGACAATGAGATCGAAGGAATGGACTCTCCCAAGTCAGTTAGAGGACAGGGTCAGAACAAAGAAGAAGATATTGATCCCGCCATGTATGGTCTATTTCAAAAGATGATGGCCAGAATGATGTCAGAACAAGCTGAGGTCAGTCTGAAGAAGGTCGTTCCTAAGAGCAAATTAAAGAAAAAGGCTATGAAAAAGCAAGTCAAGATTATCAGAAAAAGGTCCAGCCTGACATCACTTCTGAGGAATCAGAATCAGCAGAGGAAGAGTTAGAAGAGGAAGAGCAGTTTGTCTACAGTCAGAATTCTCCGCGGCAGTTTGTAAAGATCACTACAGAGCCCAAATCTGTGAACAAACCCACTCCAGCTGAGGATCTGATGCACGAGCAATTAAGAGAAATGACTCGAGCAATCAAAGACATTCAGGCCAAGAGCAAAGGCAAGCAGACCTATTCTGGTGAAGATTTCTATAACGGCTTAGACGGGGATGACAATCTAGAAAATCTCCCTCGAAAATTCCTCAAGTTTGATGGAACGGGCAATCCTAAAGCTCATTTGGCCACGTTCTATGCAGAGTGTGGCTGTTTCAAGAAGGACAACAAGGCTCTATTCATTTGCTTTCCTTGTAGCCTAGAAGGTACAACAGGACCACATTAACCCTATCGAACTACGAGAGTTCGATAGAGTAGTAAATCTTTTCATCGAGCGCTTCATGTTCAATGTTGAAGCCTCACCGACTCTCAACCATTTATACAATCTGAAGCAGAATGAGAATGAAAGAGCTAGCGAATTCATCCATAGGTAAAGGAGCACCTGTAATAGAATGAAGGTTCCCATCTCAGAGGAACATGCACTGCAAATTATCCTAAATAACTTTGCCCAGCCTCTAAGGAATCTCATTTCCACGTCTCCAGCAAAATCATTCATTAAGTTGATTGAGAGAGCTGAATGGCTCGAAACAGGGCTGGACAACAACCTCTATGAAGGTTACCCTTTCGTCCGAGGTAATCCTGAGCAGAAGAAAAAACACATGTTGCTTATTTTACAGAATTTTTGGGCCACAACGGTAGTTCTAGCGGCAAGAAAAACAAAAAGAATCGCCACAAAGACTCAGGAAGCTCTAAGATTGAAAGAGCAAATTCTGCAGCCCAAAAAGGGAAGTTCGTCAAGCAACAGCCGGCCCAGCCAGTGCAGCAGCCTGAAGCAAGGCAGCAAGAGAAACCGAAGCATGATGGATGGAGTTATAATCGAGAATTCACTGCCCTGGAACAATCCCGGAAGGATATCCTCGAATATATGCTATCGAAAGGGATGGTCAAACTCCCCAAGGTGGCAGATCCTCCAGTTGCTTTGGGAAAATGGATAGATAAATTCTGCAAATTTCACCGGACTGTCGGACATGACACAGAGCATTGTTTTGTCCTCAAGAATATCATCCAGGACTGTATCGATAAGAATTTATTGATCGAGGATGAGGATGAAGAACAACCCGAGATTTTGTCCAAGCCTTTTCCCAAGCATTCAACTTCAGTGATTTCAGAACAAACAATCTTTCTTCAGAACAACATTCAATCGTGTTCCAGCTAGGACATCCAGGATTAGTATCAGGTCCTAGTCCTACGTCAAGCACAGTCTGCCGCCAAGAGGGTAGATATTACTTCATTTTTTAGCAACAAAAAGTTAGTAAATGAGCCAGCAGAGGTGACAGCAAAGGTTGCCAAGCAAACTCCTAGGATCCCGAAGCGCTTCATCAAAGCAGCTTCAAAGAAGGGTGAGGCATCAGAATCAATTAAGAAACCGATCACGGCATTGTCAAACATCTCTATCCTGGATTTAACCCATGCTTCCCCGGAGCATCAGCAGGTTCTGGAAGATCTGTTCCAGAAAATCAAGGTCAAACCAAGCACGACTCCATGGGACATGGCTCAGATCGTCAACCAAACTATGACGAATGCACCAATTACGTTTTCGGATAAGGACCTGCCTAAGCCTCAATCATTCCACAACAATGCTTTGTATATAGTGGTGTGGACCAGGGGCATGACTGTCCCACATGTGCTTGTGGATGGAGGCAGCAGCCTCAACATCTGTCCAGAGATGATAGTGAGGGCCTTGGGCCTGAAAGAAGAAGAATATACCCCAGATCCAATAACGATCTACGGTTTTGATAACCATGGGCAGACGGCCAAGGGAAAGATTTTTCTCGAAATTTTCATTAACTACTCAGTACATATTGTTCTATTCCATGTAGTAAATGTGCCACCCACATACAACCTTCTACTAGGGTGCACCTGGATTCATAATGCCAACGCCGTTCCTTCAACCCTTCACCAATGCATCAAATGGTCGAAGGGAGGCATGATTACCACAGTTTTGGGAGAAGATCCAGAAGAGAGACTCCCGCAGCCAATGATTCCCCATCCTACTTTCACTGCCGACATCCCAAGCATTCAGGAAGTCGATGAGATCAATTTGAGTGATAGTTTGGACATGCTGAAGCTGAAAGAAGTCTAGCCAACAAAAAATGTCACGGCAGTAATCCAGTGGCAGAGACCTCACTTCTTCAAGCTAGGTGGGCGCCTCAGTTGCACTTCTTTCAAGGATCACCCTCTTTTCCCTCAGTTCTCGAAAACCAAGAAGGGATTTGATCTATTGATGAAACATGGCTACCAGCCCTTCAGAGGCCTTGGTAAAAATGAGGATGGCATGATGGAGCCAATCGTCCCCGCTCGGCATGTTACTGGTACAGGTTTGGACTTCACCGGTCAGTCGTCAGGCAAAAGAACTACCTTCATAAAAGGAGCAGAGTGAAGACAATGCCATTGTTTTGTGCTTTCTTTTCTCGTCATCTGTAGGGACAACTCAGTCCCAGTTTTTTGTCTTGGTCAAAGTCTTCTGTAAATATTGAGCTGATGTTCTCAACTTTTATAAAATCAATGAAATTTTGATCTTTCTTTATATCTTGGCATATATCATTCTCTCTTTATATTTTGTCTACGTCAACATTCTTTGTTTCTATACAAAAGGCTATTTCTGAATCTCTTATATTTTTCTCAAAAACCTTCTTTGCGCTTTTCAGGAGAGCCGAAATCATGGCTCCTAAATCGCTCAAGAAACTTGTTATCAATCCCAATTTTTCCCAAAGTAATTCCAAACCAGCCAGAATCTGTAAGGCAAAGGCAAGGGCAGGAGTCAGCAAAATGGCAGAATAGGAGTCTTTAAATGAATTGAAACAAGATTGAAGATATAATACATTCCTGACTACAATCATTGAATGTATTGTATAGTAATCATATTTAACTTCAAGTGAAGAATAAAATGCATTTTGGTGCCTTTATAGAATTATAAAATGAAATTAACTCTCAATATATCCTGACTATGGCCATTGATATATATCTTGAGTCAATTTTAAGTTAAATTCTAATAAAGGAAGAAAATATTTGAAAGTATGATGATTTTTGGAAAGGATCCAGTGTGGATCCAGTGTTATTCCATAAAAGATGAAAATCCTAAGTTTTGTTCACACCTTGACTATGGCCATTGATGCAAATCGTCAACTTAGGGTTTAATCACCTCTTATTAGAATGGTGCACGTGCCATTCATATTCCCATTTGTGAGTTTTTGCAATAAAAGAGAAGGATGATATGAAAATAAGCAAATCCTAAGGTATATGCATGCTCATACATTCTAATCTAGTGCGAGAAAACGAAAATTTCTCATTATACTCTAACTATTACAACACTTGCTAGGATTGAGATTACAAAAGTTTCTGATTTCACAAGGAAAATAACATGCCTCATATATTTCCTGCAAAATTCAAGTTTAGCAATAGACAAATGTAGAAAAGACGCATCATGCCAAAGAGCAAACACATATACGCCCCTACCTAAGAGCTGCCTGAGGATATATGTATCCGAAATGACATCCTAACTCTTTGGAAAGTCAGATACGACCATGCATGCTGAACAAAGGGGACAGTTGCAGGTTATGATACCCATGACAGTGCTAAAGCCTATTGTGTGGATGCCAGAGACTGGATCTATGCTAGAACCGGGGTTAACATATGCTAGGAAAAGGCTGAGATTACTACCATGGATGCTTGATGGGATGTATTGAGGAAAATGTTAATAAACAGTAAAATATTGACTGTGAAATTCAGCAGTTAACGAGGGTAATGAGACTTTGAGGATCATTACTGGGCAATAAACTGACTGTTAAATCTTAACTATAAGACTTGGACACGAAAAAAATATAATACAATAACCATGATACACTACCTTACGTACTATGATAAACTGATCTTAAATATATACCTTGGCACCCTGCTGACCTTATGATGTTAAACATGCACATTAACTCACGCTGCTGGCCCACACTATACCATTCCTACAGTATTGACTCACATACTGGTTATGATATTAAGACCCTCATGTATGAACTGAATGTTAACTGTCACGTAGATACCGCAGAGGATGAGATGGATGAAGATGCCATATTTTATAAGTGCCATGTATAACATGATGAAAAAGGATATAAATAGTGCATCTTATAGTGGTGTTAAAGACTTTGACAGTAGGTGGATGAATACTGAAGGTTATGGCGGCACGGTGAGTGGCCTGGGGTTCCAGTTTTATCTAGGTGGTAAGTGACAGTGAATGGGAACGGATGTTGTGTAAAGGTGGAGAAATATATAGCCAGGTATGGATGCAACAAATGTTATGCACAGTGAAGTACACAGAGGGTAAAATATTGTGCTGCAGATGTGTAAGTTTGACAAATGAACTGAAAAAAAAAATTTACAGGCAGTAGTGTTAGAATGAAGTGCTAGAAATGCACAGGTCATGCACCTTGTGATGATCACAATTGATCAATTGGGAAATGTACTTCTCTCCCATGTTGCTAACTTATCTCTACATCTATACAAATATTCAAAGAGCCTCCCTTGAGAGAGTGAACGTTGCATTGGAAACTTAACTCATATATCAAAAGTATGGTAGAGAATCATCAAGTATTGAGATCCATACTTAATACTTCTCACCATATGACAGATCTACAGAAGGATATATGGCTTTTGATCATTTCTTATTCCTTTTTTTTTTTTCTTTGACAGCCCTCATTACATGGCTTTGCTTCGATTAGACAGATCAAAGCTGAATGCATCATCATGCTGCTGCAAAGTCCCACTCTGGGCCCTCCTTTTCAACTTCATTTCCAGCAACCAAACTCTAATGGTCCTCTAAGAACCACACCCCTTTTGAGAGGAAAGCGACTGCAGCAAATCATCAAGAAAACAGTTAACCACCAACCAGAGGAAAATACACTAGTTTCTTCTTTTGCTATCTTCCCTTCATTTTACAAAAACATCATGTGAATTTATCAATGTCTTATCATACCAATATATTCCCAAAATATTGAAACTGAATTTTGTGACTCTGACGTCATAGACCCACGAAAGATCATGTAGAATTTCTCAGTACCCACTTCACATAATGGATCAAAACACCTGGGTAATAAAGAGGGAATGATAGATTGCAAGGGAAACAACAATAGGATGAGTATTATGCAAAGGAAAGGGGCAAGTGTTGCTGACAGGATATGTATGTGTGTATAAAAAAAAAAAAGGAATGAGAGAGTGATGTGAAGTGCTACATGGACATAGTGGTAAGTGTGTGTGATGATGGGTGTAGGTGTTCGGAATAAGCAACTGGAGCCATTTTTATGAACATCCACCAACAATTGGAGGGGTGATTTCAACAGGGCATAGTTCATGTGAGAACAGTGAATCGAGTATAATGGATATGGGAGGCATCGAGATGATAGAAATCTATGATGGTGATGTTGGGATTAATCAAACAGCATGCTAAGAAAGCAAAAATCTGTAGAGGCCATAGTAATTTCCTGGGATTCTGGTAAACATGAATGGAGAAGACAGAGACTTATACTACACTAACCAGGAGATGTAAGCTACATAATGATGATTAAGAATTGTAATGTGATGTTGCAGAGAGATCGATATCGGTTGACTACATACGATGCAAAAAAAAAAAACACAAAAGAGAAGGAATATAAATTGAAAGATGAGGACAGAATAATGTACCTGATAAAAACCTGGTATGTAGATATCATTACACATAGAAAATATAAACATAACGCTATAGTATTATGATATTAATACAAAGGTAAAGCTAGGGAGATGGCTGAGACGCAGAAAACATCAATCACATTATATACAAGGACTAACTTAGCTTAAGGCATATTCTATTGGGTAACCAGATCGTATATTCTTGAATGATCTGCAAAAAAACCCAATGAGGGTACGTTGATGACTTCAGACTCAGATTCATATCACTAACTAATTTTAATAAATGAATTTTATTTCAGCAGGGCAATCTCAGTGGGTTTAACCCACCCAAAAAAAAATAACAAGAATTTGTAAAGAGAGACTCTAGGTTGATACAGAGGGTGCCAAAACAAATGACCTTCTTGAATCGTAAATGGTGGGGGCACAAAGCTCATCATATTAAGGAAATTCATGACATGAGATCGATAGACCAGGTAATTATAATAAGAAGAAGGATGAAGGATACGAACTCGATTAAAACCTCCTGTGAGATGAGCCCGATCTGATATTGGATCAGATCGGACATTATTGCAGGAGCCATTTCAAAGGTATATAAAAAAAACTGGAAACCCAGATTGGTAGATGCTTGCACATAAACGAAGGGGAGGACATGACCATGCATCATCACACAGAGCGCAACACCAAATGCTTAAATGAATTGCAATGAATATCAGAGCTAAGCAATTACCCAGCAGTAGTAATGTAAACACCCCAAATTTTCACTCACCTTCTTGACATTGCCCTTAATCGGCACATTTCAGTTCTCCAAAAGCAATGAAGGGCAAAATAGTCATTTTTAAAGATTGAATCTAGCAGAAAGTCCTAAATTTCACTCTTGAGCCCCAAAATTTCTATATTTAGGTTCAAAGACATCTTCAAATTGCAAAATTTCAAAATCCTCTTTCTGGACAAAAAGTTAGAATTTCCAAGTCCGAGCTCAGAGTGACATTTCACTGAAACATGTCTTTGCATCGCATTGCATGAACACTTTGCATCATTTCATTGCATAGCATGCCAGTTTGAGATCCAGAACTCCTGATTTTCAAAATTGTCAATCCAGATTTGATTTTTAAACTTTTCAAAACCGATTTTTAAAACCCCGGGTATTCAAAATTACCAAATTTTCCCATTTTACCCTCAGGACTTTGAATTACAAAATTTTTTTCTCAAGAAAAACAATCTGGATATTTGGATATTGATTTTAAAGATTTTATCTCAAATTTTTTTGCAAAAAAAAAGGATTTTAAATCTCCTTACAAAAATTTTTACATTTATTTTATCTATATTTTTGTCCTGAAAAAAACAAATTTTCCAAATTCTTGAAAATAAATAATGTTTTATCTCAAGCGGGACCCACTCGAAGTTCATTTTGCAAATTTTTCTTTGTAATTTATCAATATTTATTTATTTATTTTTTTTAGTTAGTGGGCCCACACACATGTGGCACCCTATTTGAAAATAAAAAGATTTTACAAAACAAAATAAAGTTTTATTTTCAAAAGGATTTTAAAAGTGGGTTGAGGTGGCATTTCCATAAAAGCCTCTCATTTTTTTTTTATTTCTTTTTATTTGTTTAAATAAAATTTCTTTTTTAGAAGGAGGCAGCCTTAAATGGCACAGCCGAACTTCCAAAAAAAATAAATAAATAAATAATAATTCAATTTCATTTTACCTAAAACTTAGGTAAATGAAATGAAAATTTTGAAAATTCACAAGCTGCGCCCTTTTGAAAACGGCAGCATTAAGTTTTCAATTTGAAAAAAATTTCAAAATTTCTAACGGAAGCTCAAGGCTGCGGTTTTTGTTTTCAAAAGACACCGGTTGCTGCCCATTCCACAACTACTGTCCAACCCAACCCTTCTTCAGCACCAACCACCAGAGACTTCAAGGGCTGCTCCTCATCTTCATGCAATCCAGCGTGAACTCCTTCACGTGTTCATCCACTCCAACCCATCATCTCCAGCAACGTGCTTACCCCTTCCTTCAACCCAGCCAGCAGAGGTTTTAGCAGGGAGCTCCTCCTCAACGTTGTTGCTGCCCATTCTACAACTACTGTCCAGCCCAACCCTTCTTCAGCCCAGCCTTTCTACAGCCCAGCCAACGTTTTTCCCATTTTTGCATCTCCCCATTTGCCTTCAGCCAGCCAAACGTCTACCTGCAGCTGCCTTCTTCATTCAATCCATCAGCTAGATACCCAGCTGCCCAACCCTTTTTCAGTCCAGCCACAGCAGAGAACGCCCCTTCTTGCTGTCTACCGTGTCAAGCTGGTGTAGAGGATCCAAGCAACCGTTCTCTCTTGTCTTCAGTCCAGCAGGCTTGTTCCCCAACATCCTTCAGCCCCTGCCAAACCAAGACATTCAACCCATTGACAACTAGCGTGGAGGACACCCTCTCTTTCCCAACCTAATCTCTACGGTAAATGAATGCCTCTTCTTTTCCTGCTCTCTTATCCTCTTTCAGTTTGTGCTGTAAGAATAGCTGATCTACAAAAAAAAAAAAGAAAAAAAGAAGTTTGCATCAGATCTTGATTTCATTTCATCGATTTTCCTGTTTGATTTTAGTTCATCAAATTTCCTGTTTTGTTGTTTTTTTTTTTTTAGTAAAATTCTGGTATCCTCATTCTTTTCATTCTCGATTTCTAGCATGTTCTATTGCTCTCACATTCTTGATTTCCTGCATTTTTTTATGTAATCTTTCATTTTATAGCATAGCACACTGCATATTCTTGATTCATTTTGATTCATCATCATTTTGTGTTTGTATTTCAGCATACACGTGTGCTAAGTTTGTTAGATGATATTCATAGTTTCACTCTTATATGTCTGCAGTTTGTTTCTCATCCGATTTGCATAGTTTCTTTTGTTCCAGATTGCAGTTTGAAGTTACTCCCTACATGTCATTTTATAACATTTTAGCATGTTCTGCATTCTTGTATGCCATTTTTTTTTTGTGCTGCTTGCCGTTACATGAACACTGTGAAGGGTGCTGGTTGAGACAGTAATGTTAAAGGGGTGGAGATTGATAGTGGAGAGGGTGGTTGGTGAAAGTAAATTGAAGTTTTTTTTTTTTTTTTGTAAAATGCTTGAAGTTTGTAATTGAAGTTTATGTGAAATGCTGGAACTTTATAAAAACAGCTCATTATGCAATAGTGCATTTCCTGCACCTTACGTAGGTGTTATATTTACTATCTTCTGCAAGTATGCAGTCTTGAAAATTGACTATGTTCATGAACGCATATATCCATATCCGTTCATGATCTTTATGCCAACTTTTGCACGCTTCTTTATTGATATATAGAGACGCTCTATACCCGATTTTGTTGCGAAATATGTTGTAATTTGGGAAATATGACTGTGTAAAATCCCTTACAGAAAATGTATATACATATATTTTCTGGTTTTACCCATTATGTGGAATTTCCATCAAACATATATGTCTTCTCATTATATGTATATATACATCTATATATATGTATATCCATTGTATATCTATCTATATGTATACATGTATATGCATATATGGATATATATATGTATATACATATGTATATATATACTTATATATATATATATATATCCCTTCATGAGTATTTGCTATCACATGTATTTTTTTCTTTTCTCTTACTCTTGTAAATACATCATCATTTGATTTATGAGCTTCATGTTCAAAATTCTGTTTTATGAAGTTAGGGCTGAAACTTCATCATTTGAGTTATGAAATTTTATTGAGCTTGATGGCAAAATTCTGTTTTATGGAGCTATGGGCTGGAACATCATCATTTGATGTTACAATTTCTGTTTTATGAATCTATGGGCTGGAACATCATCATTTGATGTTACAATTTCTGTTTTATGAATCTATGGGTGGGAACATCATCATTTGATTTATGAGCTTGATGTTCAAATTTCTGTTTTATGAAGATATGTTGGAACTTCATCATTTGGTTTATGAGCTTGATGTTTAAAATGCTTGTTTTGTGAAGTTATAGCTGGGACTTCATCATTTGATGCTATAATTTCTGTTTTTATGAAGTTATGGCTGGAACTTCATCATTTTGATTCATGAGATTGATGATAAATTTCTGTTTTATGAAGTTATGCTGGAACTTCATCATTTGATTCATGAGATTGATGTTCAAATTTCTGTTTTTATGAAGTTATGGCTGGAACTTCATCATTTGATTTATGAGCTTGAGGGTAAAATTCTGGTTTTATGAAGTTATGGCTGGAATTTCATCATTTGATGCTACAATTTCTGTTTTATGAAGCTATGGCTGGAATATTACCCTTGGTTTTAAGAAATTTTGCTTAGCTTAGTGCTAAATTCTTGTTTGCTATATCACCCCATTTGCAGCACCAATTATATATATTGTTTCATCATTTTCCATGACATTTTCATCTTTTCACCAATCTTTCCATATCCTTTTCATGATATCCTTGAAATAGCCCATGATGCTTCCACAACCCATTTCCTGCACATATTCATTTTCTGCTGCAAGTGTGCAGTCTTGATATTTGGCCATATTCATGAACGGATATCTCTATATCCAATCGTGATCTCCCAACCAACTTTTGCACGCTTCTTTATTGATATATAGAGAAGCTCTATACCCATTTTTGTTGAAATATATCTTGTAATTTAGGAAATACGGCTATGTAAAGTTACCTACAGAAACTGTGTATATCCATATTTTCTGATTTTACCCATTTTGTAGAATTTCCATTAGTGCATATATTTTCTCATTTTATTTCTATATATATATGTATATCTAGGTATATCTACCTATATGTATACGTATATATGTATATATATATGTATATATATATACATAGATATATACTTATATATATATATATATATATCTTCATGTGCTCTTATTTCCATGTATGAACATCCTTATATTTCCTCATATAGTTACACCTCCATTGTTACATGACATTTAGCACCTATTTTAGCATTTTGATATCTGTATATGTCTCTTCGTTGTATATATTATATATATATGTCCATTTCCTTGTTTATTTTGTACTAACTCTCATTTTGCAGGAAAATCTAGAAGAGGTTGATTCCTTGGCTCCATTTCAATTTTCTTTTACTTTATGTTATGCAATGTAACAATCCAATGTAAACCTTGGAATAAGATTTACTTTTATTGCTTAGATTAGGCCGCATCTCATATAGTTTGATTTCAGTAATATCCCGATTCTATGATGCATATATCTCTAATTTTCAAAATTCACCGTGGATGAACACGAATGGCACGTGCACCAACTCTTAGAGAGTTGATGAACTCGGTGGAATCCATATTTACGGCCCTAGTCGGAATATGGACGAGACCCAGATCCATCATCTTTCTACCAGTCACATTGAGCCTACACTCTTAGGCTATCTTGAAAATGCACCTCATATTTCCAATTTTTTTCAAAATATTGTGAATTAACTCAAATAAACCCTGAATATATTCATGGCCACAGTCAGAATATATGAAGGATTTACTTTGGTTTAATCCACATTTTTCCAATAAATTTTTCAGAAATCTTTTCAAAAGTGCATTCATTCATTCACATCATCTGCATCATTTGTTTTTCTCATGATTTTCTCAAAAGATTTTCACTTCATGGAATCGATTTTCTCAGGAAACTATGATGATATTCGGAGTTGGATTTCCCAAATCAAAGTTTTCCCATGATTTTCTTTAAAAAGTTATTTTCTCAAGATCCATTTTCAAAAGGAATTTCTTATCTTTCCCAAGAATCAAAGTTGATTTTCAGACATTTCAAATATAAGATTCTCAGGATTTCAATTTCCTAAGTTCTAAATTTCCTTCTCCAATGAATTTTTCCTATAAATTTTCTATCTTTTTCTTAAGAAAGTTCTCAAAGTCTGAGTTTTCCCAACAAGTGCTTTCCTTTTCAAATGTTCATCTTTTCTCAAAAATTCCTTCAGTTTTCTTGAGATTCTCATTTCTTCATGGTTTTCCAAGTCTTTCTAAACTTTCTTAAAATTTCCTGAGATTCTCATTTCTTCATAGTTTTCCAAGTCTTTATAAACTTTCTCAAGATTTTCCCGAGATTCTCATCTAAACTTTCTCAAGATTTTCCTGAGATTTTCATCTAAACTTTCTCAAGATTTTCCCGAGATTCTCATCTAAACTTTCTCAAGATTTTCCTGAGATTTTCATCTAAACTTTCTCAAGATTTTCCCGAGGTTCTCATCTCTTCAAGATTTTCCAACTCTTTATAAACTTTCTCGAGATTTCAAACCTTCTTCGTCTGAGTTTTCCTGAGAGATTGATTTCCATCTTTTCCTGAGAAATGCTTTTCAACTCCAAATGTTTTCTAAGCATACATCATAGTTTTCCAAATCATATTTTACCAAATTTCATAGCACATGCCTGAATTCTATGTGCATTTAGGATAGAACACAATTTCGATAATTTTACTGAGTCAAGCATAATTTTGGTCCTTGGTTCGATTACCCCTGTTAAAGGCGGCAGGAACGGTCAAACCTCGTACCGACAGGTCGAGCCCCATCCCATGGATTTTCCCGCAATTTTTAAAACGGAGGCGAGTATTTCAAAAACAATTTCCAAAATCCGGTCAAGTTTGAATCGCGAAAGCATTTCCTTCTCTCTTCCGCAAGGAAGGGAAGACGGGAAAAATTTTGCGACGATAACAGGTTTGGCGACCGTGATGGGACCTGTCCTTGTTTGACCTAAATTATGCTTGACTTAGTTCAACTATCGAAATTATGTTCACAAAATGTCAGCTCTTTTACTTTTGATATCATGCGAACCTAGGAGCCTAGATTCTGACCTAGCTGACATTGACTGCATATAGCTTAGGCATGGTTTGGTAGGACCAGATTGAGGAGAAATTTTCATGCTCACATAGACTTAGGTCTAAACACAACTCTCCTCAATTTAGGATCTGAATGCAAACAATGTATGCTTCTTCAAAAGTTTTCAAAATCTATCTCTCTAGGTTTAGAGCCATCTATTTCTTGCATGTGATCATTTTTTTAAACCTCAATTACCTATCATTACCCGGTCTTCACGTTGCTGGGCTCTATTCCAGAACCCTAGTTCGGGACAGAGCCTCACAACTGGGCCAATTATTTGGGTTAACACCCCCTACCACGTACCGCGGGCCACAGTCCGAAGTATATCGGTAGGCGCTCAAGGATGTTGGAAAACCTTACCTTAGAACCGGAGTTGAGATTATATGCCACGTACCTTGGATTTCAATTCAGGTATATCGGCATAACTAGATTGGACAAAGATGATCTGAACCTAGAGTTAGGATTAAGGTCCTACAACTGTTTTCAAAATAATGCATCTAGAGTCAGCCTTTTAGGGAGTGTTGTATGTGCATAAATGTTTGTGCAGGATGTGATTGTATGTATGATTTCCTCAATTTCTTATATTTCCCAATGTTTTCCAACTTATTAGGCCTTTTTCAAAAATATCCTTATTTTCCACAAGGTCTTTTTTTTTAAACCCTGGATGATTTTCTCAAATATCAAATTTCTTTCAAAACTCCAGGTGATTTTTCATTCTACCTTTCTACTGGATCTCAGATTTCCAGCTTTATTCCGATCCTGCCTGCAAATATTCAAAATTTCAAATTTTGCTCATGTCATCAAAAACTTCTTTTCCAGTATATCTTCCAAATTTTATCCAAAATTTTTGTCATCCCATCATTTGTTTTTCCCTCAAGAGTGTTGGTTTCAAAATTCTTTTTCCCATCATGCTAAACATCCCATGTGGTTCTGCAGAGGGCATTGGCATAGTTGTGTGATCCAGACGAGATCAAGGACTGCGCTACTTCAACACATTAGTTACAGACAGTGTGTGAGAAATGGATTCTATAAAGTCTGTCAAAGAGGGAGCTCAGACCATCAAGGAGGAGATTGATCCCGCTATATATCGTTTGTTCAAAAGAATGATGATTGAGATATTATCCGAGCAAGCTGAAGCCAATCTCGGAAAAGTTCCCGTTAAAGAAGAGGCACCCATCACCATCCCTATGAACATCATTGGAGACCACAACAGGGCAACCAGTTCTAAACCCAGCAACAACAAAAACAGAGGCAGTCAAAGCAGCAAGTTAGAAGAGTCTAAAGATTTGAAAGGAAAGTATTCTAGAATCCAGAATAGACCTTTTCAATCCAGCCCTCAGCAAAAGGAAAAAAATCAAGGAAAACCAAAGCGCGGAAACTGGAGCGGCGATCGAGATTTCACTCCTATAGACAAGCCACTTGACGAAGTTCTTGAATACATGTTGATTAAGGGATTAGTAAAACTCCCAAAGGCCACAACTCCTCCCACCATCATGGGAAGGTTCAAGAATCAGTTTTGCAAGTTCCATCAGGCAGTAGGGCATGACACTGATCATTGTTTTGTCCTCAAAAATATTATACAAGACTGTATTGATAAGAACCTCTTTGTTGAAGGCAGAGAAGAAGAACATCCAGTAGCCCTAACCAAGAAAGAAGTCAAAGAAGTCAGCATTCAACAGAAATCCAGCAATCCGAAGAAGATAAAGCGTGATGGTTGGAGTTATGATCGCGAGTTTACTCCTTTAGGTCAGCCAATCGAAGAAATTCTTGGATATCTGCTCGCAAAGGATATGATCAAACTTCCAAGGATTGTGGATCCTCCCGTCACCATGGGGAAAGGGAAAGATTGTTTCTGCAAGTTCCATCGAGCAATGGGGCACGATACTGAATGTTGCTTCGTTCTCAAAAATATTATACAGGACTACATCGATAAAGAGCTTTTGGTGCCGGAAGAAAGAGAGGGACGAGTTGCAGTCCTGACTAAGCCTTTCCTAGACCACTCGGAAGAATGACAATGTCAATGCCAATGCCTTCTCATTTTGTCATATTTATTTTTGTCAGGACGATATATTCCTAGTGGTTTTCCATTTTCAAATTGTCATCCCTTTTCAAGGCACCAATAAAATCATCAACTTTTCTCGTCTAATTATGACATTCTTCTTTTGATTGTTCTGCTTTTGTTATTATTCTCTCTCCCCCATTACACTGGGGTATCTTTTTGAAAATTTGTTTTCAAACATTCTATATGCAGGCAGGATAAACAAATTCCTCATTTCATGCACTTGTGCATTCATATTCATCAATTCATATTCATTTGCATTCAACTGCATTAACAACAATCTGGTCAGTATTGGGATTTCAACAAACAGTCCCATCACAATTCCTAATGATTCAAAGATCATCGCCAATACTGAACCAAAACCCAGCACTCGAACTGGTATTATTTCAAAATCCAGTATTCAAGCTGGTACATTTTCAAGATCCAACTTTTTGGAAAACCGAGTTCTGACTCGGGTTTTTATTCAAATTATCCTCTTTTGTTGATCCGAGTTCCGACTCGTGATCTCTATACCTTACTCGAGCCCTGACTCGAGCTCTTCGTTTTCTTTTGTTGATCCGGGTTCCGACTCGAGATCTCTTTATTCATTCAAGCTCAGATTCAAACTCTTCATTTTCCTTTGTTGATCCGAGTTCCGACTCGTGATCTCTATACCTTACTCGAGCCCTGACTCGAGCTCTTCGTTTTCTTTTGTTGATCCGGGTTCCGACTCGAGATCTCTTTATTCATTCAAGCTCAGATTCAAACTCTTCATTTTCCTTTGTTGATCCGAGTTCCGACTCGTGATCTCTATACCTTACTCGAGCCCTGACTCGAGCTCTTCGTTTTCTTTTGTTGATCCGGGTTCCGACTCGAGATCTCTTTATTCATTCAAGCTCAGATTCAAACTCTTCATTTTTCTTTGTTGATCCGGGTTCCGACTCGCGATCTCTATACCTTATTCGAGCCCTGACTCGATCTCTTCATTTTCTTTTGTTGATCCGGGTTCCGACTCAAGATCTCTTTATTTATTCGAGCTCAGATTCGAGCTATTCATTTTCTTTTGTTGATCCGAGTTCCGACTCGTGATCTCTATACCTTGTTCGAGCTCAGATTCGAGCTCTTCATTTTCTTTTGTTGATCCGAGTTCCGACTCGCGATCTCTATACCTTACTTGAGCCCTGACTCGAGCTCTTCATTTTCTTTTGTTGATCCGGGTTCCGACTCGAGATCTCTTTATTCATTCAAGCTCAGATTCAAACTCTTCATTTTCCTTTGTTGATCCGGGTTCCGACTCGCGATCTCTATACCTTACTCGAGCCCTGACTCGATCTCTTCATTTTCTTTTGTTGATCCGGGTTCCGACTCAAGATCTCTTTTTTTATTCGAGCTCAGATTCGAGCTATTCATTTTCTTTTGTTGATCCGAGTTCCGACTCGTGATCTCTATACCTTGTTCGAGCTCAGATTCGAGCTCTTCATTTTCTTTTGTTGATCCGAGTTCTGACTCGCGATCTCTATACCTTACTTGAGCCCTGACTCGAGCTCTTCATTTTCTTTTGTTGATCCGGGTTCCGACTCGAGATCTCTTTATTCATTCAAGCTCAGATTCAAACTCTTCATTTTCCTTTGTTGATCCGGGTTCCGACTCGCGATCTCTATACCTTACTCGAGCCCTTACTCGATCTCTTCATTTTCTTTTGTTGATCCGGGTTCCGACTCAAGATCTCTTTATTTATTCGAGCTCAGATTCGAGCTATTAATTTTCTTTTGTTGATCCGAGTTCCGACTCATGATCTCTATACCTTGTTCGAGCTCAGATTCGAGCTCTTCATTTTCTTTTGTTGATCCGAGTTCCGACTCGCGATCTCTATACCTTACTTGAGCCCTGACTCGAGCTCTTCATTTTCTTTTGTTGATCCGGGTTCCGACTCGAGATCTCTTTATTCATTCAAGCGCAGATTCGAGCTCTTCATTTTCCCTTGTTGATCCGAGTTCCGACTCGTGATCTCATTACCTTACTCGAGCCCTGACTCGAGTCCTTCATTTTTCTCTGTTGATCTGGGTTCCGACTCGTGATCTCTGTATTTTATTTGAGCGCTGACTTGAACTCATCATTCTCCTTTGTTAATCCAAGTCATTTCAATCATCAAGGTCTGTCAAATTGCTCGAATTTGATATTTTGTCCTCCAAATTCCAATTTAAATCTTTGAATCATGCAATTCTTCAATTTCGACCTACGGGTCACTCAATTCTCAAATTTTTGACCTTCAGGTCATCCAATTCTCAATTTTGACCTTCGGGTCACTCAATTCTTCAATTTTGACCTTCGGGTCACCCAATTTCCAATTCTCAATTTCAATTACCAATTTCCAAATTTCGACCTTCGGGTCACTCAATTTCCAAATTTCAACCTTCAGGTCACTCAATTTCCAAATTTCGACCTTCGAGTCACACAATTTCGACCTTTCGGTCAACCAATTCTCAATTTCGACCATCAGGTCATCCAATTTCGACCTTCGGGTCATTCAAATTTCAACAATCAATTTTCCAATTTCCAATTTCGACCTTTGGGTCAATCAATCTCAATATCCAATTTCAATCATTTTCTCTTGCAAGAGACCCTTTTTAGGGAGAGTTCGAGGGAGCTCGTTCTTTTCGCATGCTATCCAATTCGTTCACTTAGCCCCTTTTTAGGGAGAGTTTGAAGGGACTCGCGTCTTTGTGAACCGTTTGCAAAACAATTTCCAATTTCACACGAGGAACCCTTTTAAAGGGAGAGGCTCGACGAAGACTCGCTTTTCTTGTGACCCCCCAATTTCATACTAGGCCATTTTCGTCATGAAGGACCCTCTTTGCAGGGAGAGTGTGATGGACTCGTTCCTTTCATGACCCAATTTTCAGACCTCACTATTATCGGCCCCCTTTCCATAAGAGAAGCCTAATATTAGGGAGCTTTGACGAAAGCTTAATTTCTCTTCAAAAGTCCGTTTTGCAAACACCTCCTCTTCAGGGAAGAGAGGAGTATTTCCCATTTCCCATTCAGGTAAGGGCTAAGCCTGAGTCTCTCTTTTTGGGGAAAAAGAGAGGAGAATTTTCGTCACGGATGTATTGAGCCGGACTTCAGATACTCACTTTCACCAAGGATTCAAGAAAATTTTGTCAATTTGTCACGGTATTTGTTGATTTCAGAATCCTTATTGCACAAATCTTTATTCCAGTTTACCTTCAGCATTACTTCCAAAAGAGTGAAGTTTCTGCGAAAAGAGATTCAAAACTCAAATTCTTTCTATTTGGCCAACCAAAAGGATGAAGGATAAGTCCTCGATATGGCCAGAAAGAAGATTCAATGTTATTGAAAAGTCGTAGATGACCGATATTGATCGCAGTCAATGGCACATCTTTAAAGGCTATTCTTGTAAAGACGAGGCAGTGAAAATATCCTGAGCGCTAGAAAAAGAGAGAATTCATCTAAGCCCTATCTCCCCAGAATCACCTAAGCTGCAATTAAATATCCGCAAAAGGGATCTCTCACTTGTCGTCAAGATGAAGGCGAATTAAGCGAGTAGACCCCCGGGGCCAAAGAAGATTTGAAACATCTCCAAGATGACAGAGTTTGTGACGGATCCTTCCAGGGAAAGTCCAAAGCACTGTCGAGATGAAGGCAGATGCGATGAACCTCTCGACAATCCCTAAAAGATATTTAATTTCAGCTATCATCCAAAGATCTCTAGCCAAGAAGCCAATATCGTCAAAGAAGGATCGAAACATCTCCAAGATGAAGGAGCTTGTGACGTACCTTCCCAAAAGAGAGAAAGAGAGGAAAAAGAAAGAGAGAGAAAGTAAGAACATCTCCAAAATGAAGGAGAATGTAGCCAAAACCCAAAAGAGTGCAGAAAGATTATCATGAGAGAAGCCCTCAGGATATCAAACTGCCAAGTCTATCAAAAATCCTTTTTAAATTTGTGAAATTCTACTATCAATGCTCTTTCATCAACTGCTTTCATAATATCAAATTCTCTTTCCTGTTCATATCAAGGAAATTGATAACTTCCTTGAAGAAGGTCAATTGCAAGCAATTTGGATTTACAATCTCGATTCTACGAAGTAAACCTTGTTTGGAGGTAATGCTTTGGGTAGAAAATAAGGAATATCTTTGCAATAATGTGCAACATCTTCAAAAACTTTGAATCAACAACAGAATTCTCAATATTTTGACAATATTTTCCAGTTATCCTGACATGAAGTGAGAGCTTGATATCCGTCCTTGATACATCCTGACACCAATTTTACATCCCTCTTAAGGACTTGATTCCTTCCCTTCTTTGAGAGCATAAACTCTCATATTTGCACACTTCCCTGTGTCCCCACTGTCCCACCATAGACAGTCCCATTTCGGTTCGAGGTCGAACCAACAATCATTTTCCCGCAAGAGGCAATTTCAAAAGCTGATTTTAGTCTCAGCAATGAGACGTCCAAGATCAACCCCTTTTCAAGCTTTAGGGACCCCATTTCCTTCCTTTTGCAAAACCCCTGTCGGATTTATTGTGCAAAATCCGAAGGTTCCATCATGGTCTCTTCCTTCGAGGATTCCATTCCATTTTTCGCCCGATCAGGTTAAGGGTACAAACCTGAGTCTCATTTCTATGAGATATTTCAATCCCCAATCAGGTCAAGGGTAAAACCCCGAGCTTCGTTCCATACGGAGCATTTACTGTCCCATCCAGGTTAAGGGCATAAACCTGAATTTCACACTCACAGAGTGAGTCTTTCCTCTTCATTTCTCCATTTCATTTCTACCATTTTCCTCGGGCTAATTTTTTTCATACCCAGGCAGATCCTTCTAACTGGGGCATTTTTATATAGCCCAAATTTGGTGTGTTTTCTTTGCCACTAAGCTCGACCATAAGCCGGCTTAATAGCAAAGAGGGGCATCTGTAAACACCCCAAATTTTCACTCACCTTCTTGACATTGCCCTTAATCGGCACATTTCAGTTCTCCAAAAGCAATGAAGGGCAAAATAGTCATTTTTAAAGATTGAATCTAGCAGAAAGTCCTAAATTTCACTCTTGAGCCCCAAAATTTCTATATTTAGGTTCAAAGACATCTTCAAATTGCAAAATTTCAAAATCCTCTTTCTGGACAAAAAGTTAGAATTTCCAAGTCCGAGCTCAGAGTGACATTTCACTGAAACATGTCTTTGCATCGCATTGCATGAACACTTTGCATCATTTCATTGCATAGCATGTCAGTTTGAGATCCAGAACTCCTGATTTTCAAAATTGTCAATCCAGATTTGATTTTTAAACTTTTCAAAACCGATTTTTAAAACCCTCGGTATTCAAAATTACCAAATTTTCCCATTTTACCCCCAGGACTTTGAATTACAAAATTTTTTTCTCAAGAAAAACAATCTGGATATTTGGATATTGATTTTAAAGATTTTATCTCAATTTTTTTTGCAAAAAAAAAGGATTTTAAATCTCCTTACAAAAATTTTTACATTTATTTTATCTATATTTTTGTCCTGAAAAAAACAATTTTTCCAAATTCTTGAAAATAAATAATGTTTTATCTCAAGCGGGACCCACTCGAAGTTCATTTTGCAAATTTTTCTTTGTAATTTATCAATATTTATTTATTTATTTTTTTTAGTTAGTGGGCCCACACACATGTGGCACCCTATTTCAAAATAAAAAGATTTTACAAAACAAAATAAAGTTTTATTTTCAAAAGGATTTTAAAAGTGGGTTGAGGTGGCATTTCCATAAAAGCCTCTCATTTTTTTTTATTTCTTTTTATTTGTTTAAATAAAATTTCTTTTTTAGAAGGAGGCAGCCTTAAATGGCACAGCCGAACTTCCAAAAAAAAAAAAAATAAAAAAAAATAATTCAATTTCATTTTACCTAAAACTTAGGTAAATGAAATGAAAATTTTGAAAATTCACAAGCTGCGCCCTTTTGAAAATGGCAGCATTAAGTTTTCAATTTGAAAAAAAATTCAAAATTTCTAACGGAAGCTCAAGGCTGCGGTTTTTGTTTTCAAAAGACAGGGAGTTTTAAAAAGGGGAGAAACCTGGCCGATAAAGGGGGATTTTGGCTGTTTTGCAGGTGGGGATTCGGAGGGTGGAGTTTCTTTTCCAACCCCAGCCGGTTGCTGCCCATTCCACAACTACTGTCCAGCCCAACCCTTCTTCAGCACCAACCACCAGAGACTTCAAGGGCTGCTCCTCATCTTCATGCAATCCAGCGTGAACTCCATCACGTGTTCATCCACTCCAACCCATCATCTCCAGCAACGTGCTTACCCCTTCCTTCAACCCAGCCAGCAGAGGTTTTAGCAGAGAGCTCCTCCTCAACGTTGTTGCTGCCCATTCTACAACTACTGTCCAGCCCAACCCTTCTTCAGACCAGCCTTTCTACAGCCCAGCCAACGTTTTTCCCATTTTTGCATCTCCCCATTTGCCTTCAGCCAGCCAAACGTCTACCTGCAGCTGCCTTCTTCATTCAATCCATCAGCTAGATACCCAGCTGCCCAACCCTTTTTCAGTCCAGCCACAGCAGAGAACGCCCCTTCTTGCTGTCTACCGTGTCAAGCTGGTGTAGAGGATCCAAGCAACCGTTCTCTCTTGTCTTCAGTCCAGCAGGCTTGTTCCCCAACATCCTTGAGCCCCTGCCAAACCAAGACATTCAACCCATTGACAGCTAGCGTGGAGGCCACCCTCTCTTTCCCAACCTAATCTCTACGGTAAATGAATGCCTCTTCTTTTCCTGCTCTCTTATACTCTTTCAGTTTGTGCTGTAAGAATAGCTGATCTACAAAAAAAAAAAAAGAAAAAGAAGAAGTTTGCATCAGATCTTGATTTCATTTCATCGATTTTCCTGTTTGATTTTAGTTCATCAAATTTCCTGTTTTGTTGTTTTTTTTTTTTTAGTAAAATTCTGGTATCCTCATTCTTTTCATTCTCGATTTCTAGCATGTTCTATTGCTCTCACATTCTTGATTTCCTGCATTTTTTTTATGTAATCTTTCATTTCATAGCATAGCACACTTCATATTCTTGATTCATTTTGATTCATCATTATTTTGTGTTTGTATTTCAGCATACACGTGTGCTAAGTTTGTTAGATGATATTCATAGTTTCCCTCTTATATGTCTGCAGTTTGTTTCTCATCCGATTTGCATAGTTTCTTTTGTTCCAGATTGCAGTTTGAAGTTACTCCCTACATGTCATTTTATAACATTTTAGCATGTTCTGCATTCTTGTATGGCATTTTTTTTTTTTGTGCTGCTTGTCGTTACATGAACACTGTGAAGGGTGCTGGTTGAGACAGTAATGTTAAAGGGGTGGAGATTGATAGTGGAGAGGGTGGTTGGTGAAAGTAAATTGAAGTTTTTTTTTTTTTTTGTAAAATGCTTGAAGTTTGTAATTGAAGTTTATGTGAAATGCTGGAACTTTATAAAAACAGCTCATTATCCAATAGTGCATTTCCTGCACCTTACGTAGGTGTTATATTTACTATCTTCTGCAAGTATGCAGTCTTGAAAATTGACTATGTTCATGAACGGATATATCCATATCCGTTCATGATCTTTATGCCAACTTTTGCACGCTTCTTTATTGATATATAGAGAAGCTCTATACCCGATTTTGTTGTGAAATATGTTGTAATTTGGGAAATATGACTGTATAAAATCCCTTACAGAAAATGTATATACATATATTTTCTGGTTTTACCCATTATGTGGAATTTCCATAAAACATATGTCTTCTCATTATATGTATATATACATCTATATATATGTATATCCATTGTATATCTATCTATATGTATACGTGTATATGCATATATGGATATATATATATATATATGTATATACATATGTATATATATACTTATATATATATATATATATATCCCTTCATGAGTATTTGCTATCACATGTATTTTTTTCTTTTCTCTTACTCTTGTAAATACATCATCATTTGATTTATGAGCTTCATGTTCAAAATTCTGTTTTATGAAGTTAGGGCTGAAACTTCATCATTTGAGTTATGAAATTTTATTGAGCTTGATGGCAAAATTCTGTTTTATGGAGCTATGGGCTGGAACATCATCATTTGATGTTACAATTTCTGTTTTATGAATCTATGGGCTGGAACATCATCATTTGATTTATGAGCTTGATGTTCAAATTTCTGTTTTATGAAGATATGTTGGAACTTCATCATTTGGTTTATGAGCTTGATGTTTAAAATGCTTGTTTTGTGAAGTTATAGCTGAGACTTCATCATTTGATGCTATAATTTCTGTTTTTATGAAGTTATGGCTGGAACTTCATCATTTTGATTCATGAGATTGATGATAAATTTCTGTTTTATGAAGTTATGCTGGAACTTCATCATTTGATTCATGAGATTGATGTTCAAATTTCTGTTTTTATGAAGTTATGGCTGGAACTTCATCATTTGATTTATGAGCTTGAGGGTAAAATTCTGGTTTTATGAAGTTATGGCTGGAATTTCATCATTTGATGCTACAATTTCTGTTTTATGAAGCTATGGCTGGAATATTACCCTTGGTTTTAAGAAATTTTGCTTAGCTTAGTGCTAAATTCTTGTTTGCTATATCACCCCATTTGCAGCACCAATTATATATATTGTTTCATCATTTTCCATGACATTTTCATCTTTTCACCAATCTTTCCATATCCTTTTCATGATATCCTTGAAATAGCCCATGATGCTTCCACAACCCATTTTCTGCACATATTCATTTTCTGCTGCAAGTGTGCAGTCTTGATATTTGGCCATATTCATGAACGGATATCTCTATATCCAATCGTGATCTCCCAACCAACTTTTGCACGCTTCTTTATTGATATATAGAGAAGCTCTATACCCATTTTTGTTGAAATATATCTTGTAATTTAGGAAATACGGCTATGTAAAGTTACCTACAGAAACTGTGTATATCCATATTTTCTGATTTTACCCATTTTGTAGAATTTCCATTAGTGCATATATTTTCTCATTTTATTTCTATATATATATGTATATCTAGGTATATCTACCTATATGTATACGTATATATGTATATATATATGTATATATATATACATAGATATATACTTATATATATATATATATATCTTCATGTGCTCTTATTTCCATGTATGAACATCCATATATTTCCTCATATAGTTACACCTCCATTGTTACATGACATTTAGCACCTATTTTAGCATTTTGATATCTGTATATGTCTCTTCGTTGTATATATTATATATATATGTCCATTTCCTTGTTTATTTTGTACTAACTCTCATTTTGCAGGAAAATCTAGAAGAGGTTGATTCCTTGGCTCCATTTCAATTTTCTTTTACTTTATGTTATGCAATGTAACAATCCAATGTAAACCTTGGAATAAGATTTACTTTTATTGCTTAGATTAGGCCGCATCTCATATAGTTTGATTTCAGTAATATCCCGATTCTATGATGCATATATCTCTAATTTTCAAAATTCACCGTGGATGAACACGAATGGCACGTGCACCAACTCTTAGAGAGTTGATGAACTCGGTGGAATCCATATTTACGGCCCTAGTCGGAATATGGACGAGACCCAGATCCATCATCTTTCTACCAGTCACATTGAGCCTACACTCTTAGGCTATCTTGAAAATGCACCTCATATTTCCAATTTTTTCCAAAATATTGTGAATTAACTCAAATAAACCCTGAATATATTCATGGCCACAGTCAGAATATATGAAGGATTTACTTTGGTTTAATCCACATTTTTCCAATAAATTTTTCAGAAATCTTTTCAAAAGTGCATTCATTCATTCACATCATCTGCATCATTTGTTTTTCTCATGATTTTCTCAAAAGATTTTCACTTCATGGAATCGATTTTCTCAGGAAACTATGATGATATTCGGAGTTGGATTTCCCAAATCAAAGTTTTCCCGTGATTTTCTTTGAAAAGTTATTTTCTCAAGATCCATTTTCAAAAGGAATTTCTTATCTTTCCCAAGAATCAAAGTTGATTTTCAGACATTTCAAATATAAGATTCTCAGGATTTCAATTTCCTAAGTTCTAAATTTCCTTCTCCAATGAATTTTTCCTATAAATTTTCTATCTTTTTCTTAAGAAAGTTCTCAAAGTCTGAGTTTTCCCAACAAGTGCTTTCCTTTTCAAATGTTCATCTTTTCTAAAAAATTCCTTCAGTTTTCTTGAGATTCTCATTTCTTCATGGTTTTCCAAGTCTTTCTAAACTTTCTTAAAATTTCCTGAGATTCTCATTTCTTCATAGTTTTCCAAGTCTTTATAAACTTTCTCAAGATTTTCCCGAGATTCTCATCTAAACTTTCTCAAGATTTTCCTGAGATTTTCATCTAAACTTTCTCAAGATTTTCCCAAGATTCTCATCTAAACTTTCTCAAGATTTTCCTGAGATTTTCATCTAAACTTTCTCAAGATTTTCCCGAGGTTCTCATCTCTTCAAGATTTTCCAACTCTTTATAAACTTTCTCGAGATTTCAAACCTTCTTCGTCTGAGTTTTCCTGAGAGATTGATTTCCATCTTTTCCTGAGAAATGCTTTTCAACTCCAAATGTTTTCTAAGCATACATCATAGTTTTCCAAATCATATTTTACCAAATTTCATAGCACATGCCTGAATTCTATGTGCATTTAGGATAGAACACAATTTCGATAATTTTACTGAGTCAAGCATAATTTTGGTCCTTGGTTCGATTACCCCTGTTAAAGGCGGCAGGAACGGTCAAACCTCGTACCGACAGGTCGAGCCCCATCCCATGGATTTTCCCGCAATTTTTAAAACGGAGGCGAGTATTTCAAAAACAATTTCCAAAATCCGGTCAAGTTTGAATCGCGAAAGCATTTCCTTCTCTCTTCCGCAAGGAAGGGAAGACGGGAAAAATTTTGCGACGATAACAAGTAACATCAATGAAAATTGACATATCATAACCAACAGGAGCGAGAAATCAGACATCGAAAGAGATACTATACAGGAAATCTGAAGTTCGACATAAACCCAAAATGAAGACGGATTTTAGTGGTAAAATTGGGCTGGGATTCAGATGAACCCTGTCGGATTACTGAACCCGACGGCCTGAGCCCAAGGTCACAACGTGAATGGGGTAGAAGATAAAAACAAAAGAAAATAAAGAAATGTTGGAACTATTGTTTCGTTTATTTTGCACAGGGGTGTGTTGGTGTTACACAAGCAACCCAATACCAACAGAAGTGCATCAATGGGGGCCTTGATTGAGAATTGAAAGAAGAATCAGAGAGGTGAAAGGAAAGATTCTTACCTTGTTTTTCCAAAATTTTGAAGGAGGAAGCCTCCCTTTTGCTGCCGTGGAGGCCTCCTGCTGTGGATTGCCCTGCACTGCCGGATGGAAAGGAGGCTTTTCTTCTTCCAGAGGGACCCTAAGGGAAGAAGAAGGCTGAAGATTGGATCGTGAAGGAGAAGAGTCAATTCGTGAAGTGGCGCAAGGAGAATGGATGCGTGAATCCGGAGGGGTCGAGAGTCGATCCTCAAACCCTTCTCTTATGCTTCCTTTTATAGAGGAAGGGGAAGATTAGGGAAGGAAAGGGGTTCGTTGGGGATCAATGGTTGAAGAACGAGGATGGTGATCGGAGGGTGAAGATGGGGGTGAAGGTGGATGGCCGATGGAGGCTTCCAGATGGAGAGCCTGCGAGAGGGAGAGAGAGAAACGAGACCGAGAGAGAAAACGAGACAGAGGGCGAAAATGAGACAGAGAGAGAGAGCGAGACAGAGGGTGAAAACGAGACAGAGAAAGAGCAAGACAGGAAGAGAGACCGTTGTGAATTTTCTTGATTTTCAAAAAGAGGGTTCTCCAATTTTTCAAAACAAGGTTCAAAAATTTTCTCCAAAAGAGGTTTTTGTATTTTCCTTTGTATTTTGAATTTTTTGTTCGTTTTCTTGGTATTTTCTGTATTTTTGAAATAAAACTCTAAAATTTTCGAGAAAACAAATAATTTTGACATATTTTTGTAAGAATTTGAAAATATTTATAAAAGAAGAATTTTTCAAGAATTCAAGGCTATTCTCTAAAAAAAATTCTTCAGAAAACAGGTTTGGATCCAGGTTTTTGAGAAAATATTCGAGTTTTGAACCTCGAATCAAGGAATACAACATGATGGATCCAAACGGATACCGGACGAACTGTCTGAGCCTTTCAAAAAATTATTTTGGTAATTTTGAGAATTTGGTTTTAAAAATTGGATAACGAAGCTCAGATTTGGATTCTAATATTGGATCCGGATCTGAAATCGAGTCATATATATAAAATGAATTTGAAGTCCAGTAAAATTTAAGAAATAAACTAGAATTTAGATTTAAAAGTGACTCAATTACTCAGAAAATGGAATCAGGGGCAAAAAGGGAATATTTATAACATTTTGAAAAATTTGGGGTGTTCACATCAGGCCACGCAGTGGCTGGAAGGAAAGGTCTGAACCCACGGTTCAGACCGATCCCCAAAAAGGTTCAGCGGCTAACAGCAAAATATAGCAGCAGCTCGCCACTAGGCGACTGCATTGGGATCAAGGTTGAGCCGAACACGCATGGACTTGTGTCTGGTCTCTGGGACCGGACCAAGGGAACTTAACAGGGGTTTGGTCTGAACCCTTGGTTCAGACCAGACACACTGGTCCGCAACCCACATCCCCCAGAGACTTGGCCAATCCGGGTACCCATGGCCCCGGGCAACCCGACGCGCCAAGCAAAACTGATGGCCCGAGGGCCCATCTTCCCCAAAACGGGACCCAAGCCATTCTGTGGCCCTGGTCATGGCACTATGAGAAGGTGTGCCAGTCCCAACTCTCTTGGGACTGGGTCTTAACCTAACTCGTCGAAGCACCTACTAAGGTGGCTGCGGGTTGCAACCAGCAACCCGACCCGCGCTATGAGGGAGTGTCGAAGGTTTGGGTGCATCTGGACGAGCCCAGCTCGGTCCACAGTGTACCCAGCAATGCTCAAACATGCACAAGGGCAGACCTGCCCCAAGTCAACAGTCGAGAATCAACAAGTAAGAAGAATTTCAAAAGAGCGACATAAAAAGGAAAAGAAAAGAAAATGAGAAGAGGAAGAAAGCAATGGGGCCTTCCAACGAGAACTAAGGCAGGACGGTTCCATTACAACATCTCCTATCCTAAGCGCGACAAATCGAATAAGAGGAACTGTTTTTAGAAACCCGAACAGTCAATGAAATGCACAAGGCAACGACCATGCCCTGGGAGTACCTTCATGCGTCTAAAAGAAATAAGAAAAAGAACATTTACCATATCAGATTAAAAGAAACATGACAACACTAAATCCACTGGTGAGGTATGCATACACGGATACATAGACCTCATGGTTTCATGGTTCAATTTTTTTTTGAATTTCTAAAAGAAAAGAAATAAGATACATGTATATTGAATCTTCACCTCGCAAGTCCGGATGAGGAAGGAGGTCACGACTGCAAGGGTTCTCCAACAATGGCTGAACCACACCCCACAGCTGGAGCTGTGTGAGAGAAGAGAGAATGGGAGAGAGAATGAGAGAGAGAGAGTCCAAAGAGAAAATCGCCCCTTTGGAATTCTCGATTTTTCCAAAGGGGTCTTAAATGCAGGTATGTGTGAGATGGGTGGTGGAAATTCACCTACTAGGATGGAAGGCTGGGAATGGGTCACGACTTCCCACAGCCGCGCAGCTCTCCTACTAGAAAAACAGGATTTGAAAGGGTTTTAAAAGTTTACAAGGGTGCCATGGGGTTGCCGCCCTATGCACCCAATGAGGTGGGTTCAATGCTCATTATGGCCTTCCCCTTGGGAAATGACATTGGGATTCTCTTGAATTCTAAGGGAAAAGGCTCCTCCAACATCATTATGGTGGCCTCCACTCACCCTCCAAGGAGGAAAAGTCGACAACCCCACATTGACATAAATTTCCATTTTCTTTTTTACTTACCTTTTCTTTTCTTTTCTTTTTTTCGATTTGGGTAGGGCCAATTGTGGCCCTCCCTAGAATTTTGTCCTTTATATATATTACAAAGCTGCCACCCTTCCAGCTGGTCAACGTGACCAGCTGGTCTCATGGCCAAGGTCGTCCCAAGTAGGTCCTAAGTGGTCGACCCTTGACCAACAAAAAAACAAAAAAAAAAAGAAACCTTTTACAATTCTTTTTATTAAATAAATTTTAAATGTTCTTCATCATGTATATTTATTTTTATTTTACATTTTTAATGTAATTAGCATTTCAAAGCCTAATCAAGAGAAAAATCTCGTTTTTATACGAAATGGCTCTCGTTTGGGCCCTCGCTAAATCACTAAGCGATTTCCTGTAAATCACATGCACTGACGAGGTTTTTTCATCATTCGGGCCTCAAATTTGGGGACAACCCAAACATACGTATTATAAACTTGCCCTAAAAATTTTGGCGGTTAATTCATCATAGATTTCCCTCAATTGCTATTTAATGTAAACTTACGCGATTTTTGACTTGTATCTTCACAATGGTATAAATATGAAAGATTGTAAATTAAACAAGAATTTTCCAATCACAACACAGTTCATGTAATACTACCTTAAAATTTAGCATGGACCTTACAATCCTGCTTTCAAGCTGGTCGAACAACAAAATCATGATTTTGAGTTGGTCGAACAATCAAAATCCTGCTTTCGAGCTGGTCGAACAATCAAAATCCTGCTTTCGAGTTGGTCGAACAATCAAAATCCTGCTTTCAAGCTAGTAGAACAAAAAAATCCAGCTTTTGAGCTGGTCAAACAAACAAAATCCTGCTTTCGATCTGGTCGGACAAAAAAATCCTGCTTTCGAACTGGTCGAACAACAAAATCCTGATTTCGAGCTGGTCGAACAATCAAAATCCTGCTTTCGAGCTGTTTGGACAAAAAAATCATGCTTTCAAGCTGGTCGAACAACAAAACCCTGCTTTTTAGCTGGTCGAATAACAAAATCCTGCTTTCGAGTTGGTCGAATAATCAAAATACTGCTTTGAAGATAGTACTTCCATCAAATCCTGCTTTCGAGCTGGTCGAACAATCAAAATCTTACTTTCGAGATGGTACTTCCATCAAATCCTTCTTTCAAATTGGTACTTTCATCAAAATCCTGCTTTTGAGCTGGTCGAACAATCAAAATCCTACTTTCGAGCTGGTACTTCCATCAAATCCTGCTTTCGAGCTGGTCGAACAACCAAATCCTGCTTTCGAGCTAGTCGGTCATATAAAATCCTACTTTCGAGCTGATATTCCAAAAACTAAATCCAGATTTGCTGGTAAAAAATTTGCCAAAAAACCTCATTTCATTTTCTCAAAATTTCAACTCGAGGTCCTATCAAAATCTATATTGAGTGATTATTTCACAAAAGATTCTCGAAAACTTTGCCAATTTGCCAAAAATATTTATTGATTCGAATATTCTTACTACACAAAAGAATCACCTCTGATTACCCCTAGTATTCTTTCCAAAAAGGTGAAGTTTTTTGTGAAAAGGGATAAAATTCAAATCTTTTTCCTGTTGATCAACCAAAAGGATGTAAGAAATATCCTCGGTATGATTGGCGACAAAAATATTCAATGATGTTGAAAAGCCAAAAGCGAATTGATATTGATCATAGTTATGACGCATATTTTGAGACAACTTTCTGGCAATCAGGCAGCGAAAATATCTTTATCTATAAAAAGAATTCACTCAATCCATATCTCCTCAACCATTTAAGCTGCAATCAAATATCTGCAAAAGGGATCTCTCAATTGTCGTCAAGATGAAGACGAATATGCGAGTTTGACCCCCGGAGCCAAAGAAGATTTAGATCTTCTTCGAGATGAAGGAGTTTGTGACGGATCCTTCTAGGGAAAGTTCAGATCACCTTCGAGATGAAGGCGAATGTGATGAACCTCCCGACAAACCCTAAAAGATATTTGATTTCTACTTTCATCTAAAAGATTTTTAACCAATGAGCCAATATCATCAATATAATCCCTGAGATAAAAAAAAGGATCAAAGCATCTCCAAGATGAAGGAGTTTGTGACATACCCTTCCCAGAAAAAAGAAAAAGTCAGGACATCTCCAAAATGAAGGATGATGTAAAAACTCAAGAAAGCTCAATGACTCAAAAAGAGTGCAAAAAAATCATCATGGAAAAACACCTAGATATCAAACTGCCGAAATTGCCAGAAGTCATCTTTTCTTATGTGAAATTCTTTTATCAATATTTTTGATAGAACATGATTTTGATAATTTCACTAAGTCAAGCACACATTTGATCATTGGTTCGATTACCCTTGTTAAAGGCGGCAGGAACGGTTAAACCTCATACCGACAGGTCGAGTCCCATTCTTTGGAATATTTCCCGCTAATTTCAAAACGGAGGCGAGTATTACAAACAATTTTCAAAACTCTGGTCAAGTTTGACTCGCAGGATCGTTTTCCCCTCTCTCCCGCAGGGAAGGGAAAAATTTTGCGATGATAACAGGTTTGGCGACCGTGATGGGACCTGTCCTTGTCTGATAAAAAATGTGCTTGACTTAGTTCAATTATCGAAACTGTGTTCTCAAATTGTCAGCTCTTTTACTTTCTGATATCATGCGAACCTAGGAGCCTAGATTCTGACCTAGTTGACATTGCTTGCATATAGCTTAGGCATGGTTTGGTAGGACTATATTGAGGAGATATTTTCATGCTCACATAGACTTAGGTCTAAACACAACTCTGCTCAATTTAGGATCTGAATGCAAACAATGTATGCTTCTTCAAAAGTTTTCAAAAATCTATCTCTCTAGGACTTAGAGCCCTCTATTTCTACCATGTGATCATTTTTTCCAAACCCCATTACCTATCTTTACCCGGTCTTCACGTTGCTGGGCTCTCTTCTAGAACCCTATTTCAGGACAAAGCCTCACAACTGGGCCACTTATTTGGGTAAACGCCCCCTACTACGTACTAAGGGCCACAGTCCGAAGTATATCGGTAGGCACTCAAGGATGTTGGAAAACTTTACCTTAGAACCGGAGTTGAAATTCTATGCCACGTACTTCGGGTCTCGACTCGAGTATATCGGCATAACTGGATTGGACAAAGATGATCTGAGCCTAGAGTTAGGATTAGGGTCCTACAGTTGCTTTTCAAAATGATGCATCTAGAGTCAGCCTTGTAGGGAGTGTTGTATGTGAATGAATGTATGTATAGGATGTGATTGTACTTTACCTTTCTCAATTCCTCATATTTCCCATTTTCCCAAACTATTAGACCATTTTCCAAATATCCTCATTTTTCCATTTTCACAAAATATTTCTCTTATTATATCCAAACCCTGAACGATTTTTCCAAACCATCTACTTTTTTCTCAAAACTCCAGGTGATTTTCCATTCTTCCGTTCTACTGGACCTCGAATTTCCAGCTTCATTTTTATTCTTCCTGCAATTTTCCAAAACCATATATTTTCTCTCATTGGATTTTCAATTCTTTTGTCTATTTGCAAAATTCTTCACCTTATTTTCCTCATGCATACCTTGATTATTGCAAGGGAAATTGTTTATCCACCTTCCCTCTTGCCTTCTCCTTATTCTAAATTCGTTTGCGGATTGTTTTGCCAAGAGATATCTCCTTCCTTCAAAAATGGTGTTTTCTTCGTGGTTGACGACCTCGCCTAGGTAACAAGGCACATTTTCTGTTGTTTATTTCTCTTGCAAATAATGACAACACAATTGTCATGATTTCAGCGACGACTCCATCCCTAGTAATGAGATATTCTTCCAATTGTCTACCATATTATTTTCCTCCCAATCCAAAATTTCCTCAGAGTCTAATCAAGACTTTATCCTACGGAGAGCTTTCTTTAAATTTTATTCCCTCTTCCCCATTACACTGGGGCATCTTTCAAAAATTTGTTTTCAAACATCCTGTATGCAGGCAGGATAAACCAATCTCTCATTTTGCATGTATATGCACCCATTTGCATTAATTTTGCATTCATTTCTATCAATTTGCACTCATTCTTATTCATTCGCATTCAATTTGCATCAAATTTCCCCTTCAGATTAAGGGATAAACCTAAATCATTTTTCATGATTTCCCCAAAATTCTTCAATTTCTATTCACTTCCCATTCAGGATAAGGGATAAATCCTAAGACTATGAATGATTTCTCATCTTAATCATCAATCCCTAACTTCAGTTTACAATCTCTATTGATTTTTCCTCAAAATTCTTCAGATATAATCCTCTTTCCAAAATCCAGTCCCCGCACTGGCGATTTGCAAAATTTTGATCCTCTAATCGGGTTCTCCTCTGAAGATCTGAATTCCGATTTAGACTTCTTTTCTTTTAAACCCAACTCTCAGGTTGGTCCATTTTTCTTTTAGAAATTCGAGTTCCAACTCGGATTTCTTGCTTTTCAAAATCCAACTTTCAAGTTGGTTTATATTTTTCCTTTGAAGATCCGAGTTCCGACTCGGGTTTTCCTTCAAATTATGTTTCCTTTGAAGATCCGAGTTCCGACTCGGGTTTTTCCTCAAATTATTTTTTCTTTGAAGATCCAAGTTCCGACTTGGGTTTTCCTTTAAATTATTTTTTCTTTGAAGATCTGAGTTCCGACTCGGGTTTTTCCTCAAATTATTTTTCCTTTGAAGATCCGAGTTTCGACTCGGGTTTTCCTTTAAATTATTTTTCCTTTGAAGATCCGAGTTCCGACTCGAGTTTTTCCTCAAATTATTTGTCCTTTGAAGATCCGAGTTCTGACTCGGGTTTTCCTTCAAATTATTTCTCCTTTGTTGATCCGGGTTCCGACTCGTCATATCTTTACTTTATTCGAGCTTTGACCCAAGCTCTTCATTCTCCTTTGTTGATCCGAGTTCCGACTCGTGATCTCTCTACCTTATTCGAGCTCTGATTCGAGCTCTTTATTTTCCTTTGTCGTTCCGAGTTTCGACTCGTGAACTCTTTACTTTATTCGAGCTCTGACTCAAACTCTTTATTCTCCTTTGTTGATCCAAGTCACCTCGATCTTCAGGGATAGTCAATTTCTCTAATTTGACCTTTTGTCCACCAATTTCCAATTTAAATCTTCGGATCATTTAATTCTTCAATTTCGACCCTCGAGTCATTCAATTCTTTAATTTCGACTTCCGGGTCACCCAATTTCCAATTTTCAAATTACCAAATTCTCAATTTCGACCGTCAGGTCATCCAATTTCCATTTCCCTATTCAGACTAAGGAGATAATCCTGAAACCATTCATAGAAGCGATCCAACTCTCTATAATGGTCCCCGTTCTTCATTGAACTGATAATGTTCCAAGTGAACTGATAGTCGTTCTTCATTGAACTGATAGTGTTCCAAGTGAACTGATAGTCGTTCTTCATTGAACTGATAGTGTTCCAAGTGAACTGATAGTCATTCTTCATTGAACTGATAGTGTTCCAAGTGAACTGATAGTCGTTCTTCATTGAACTGATAATCATTCTTCATTGAACTGATATTGTTCCCAACGAACCGATGATCGTTCTTAATTGAACTGATATAGTTCCCAGCGAACCGATGATCAATCTTAATTGAACTAATATTATTCCTAGAGATGGTCGTTCTTAATTGAACTGATATTGTTCCCAATGAACTGATAGTCGTCTCCTTTGGAAAGGAGATGATAATTTTCGTCACGGATGCGTTAAGCCAGACTTCAAATGCTCTCTTTCACCAAGGATTTCAAGAAACATTTTGCCAAATTGTCAATTACTTGTTGATCTCAAAAACTTTATTGCATAAATCTTTACCTCAGTTTACCTTCAACATTACTTCCAAAAGGGAAAAGCTTTTGTGAAAAAGGATTCAAAATTCAAATTCTTTCTATTGGCCAACCAAAAGGATGAAGGATAAGTCCTCGATATGGCCAGAAAAGAAAATTTAATGTTATTGCAAAGCCATAAGTGATTGATATTGATCGCAGTTATGACACATCTTTAAAGACCATTCTTGCAAAAATGAGGCAGTGGAAATATCCTGAACGCTAGAAAAAGAGAGAATTCACCCAAGCCCTGTCTCCTCAAGTTGCCTAAGCTGCAATTAAATATCTGCAAAAGGGATCTCTCAATTGTCGTCAAGATGAAGACGAATTAGGCAAGTAGATCCCCGGGGCCAAAGAAGATTTGGATCATCTCCAAGATGAAGGAGTTTGTGACGGATCCTTCTAGGGAAAGTCCAAAGCACTGTCGAGTTGAAGGCATATGCGATGAACCTCCCGACAATCCCTAAAAGATATTTAATTTCCGCTATCATCCAAAGATCTCCAACCCATGAGTTAATATCATCAACATAACCCCTGAGACAAAGAAGGATCGAAACATCTCCAAGTTGAAGGAGTTTGTGATGTACCCTTCCAAAAAGAGAGGGAAAAGAAAGAGAGAAAAAGTCAGGACATCTTCCAAAATGAAGGATGATGTAACCAAAACCCAAGAGAGCCCAAAAGAGTGCAAAAAGATTATCATGAGAGAAACACCCAGGATATCAAATTGCCAAATCTATCAAGAATCTTCTTTAAATTTGTGAAATTCTATTATCAATATTCTTTCATTAATTGCTTTCATAATATTAAATTCTCTCTTTCCTGTTCATATCAAGGGAATTGATAGCTTCCTTGAAGAAGGTCAATCACAAACAATTTGAATTCTGAATCTTGATTCTATGAAGTCAATCTCGTTTGGAAGTAATACTTCAGGTAGAAAAGAAGGAATATTTTTGCAACAATGTGCATCATTTTCAAATACTTTAAATCAACAACAAAATTCTCAACATTTCGGCAATATTTTTTAGCTATCTTGGCATGGAGTGAGAGCTTGATGTCTGTTTTTAACACATCCTGACACCATTTCAATCCCTCTTTAGGACTTGATTACAGGAGTTTTCAAGATTCCTAACCTTCTTTTTATAATCTGAGCGCTCGGGCTCTCAGATTCGCACACTTTCCTGTGTCCCCACTGTCCAACCACAGATAGTCCCATTTCGGTTCGAGGTTGAACCACCAATCATTTTCTCGCAAAAGGCAATTTCAAAAGCTGATTTTAGTCTCAGAAATGAGACGCCCAAGATCAATCCCTTTTCAGGCTTTAGGGAGCCCATTTTCCTTCCTTTTGCAAAAACCCTGTCGGATTTATTATGCAAAATCCGAAGGTTCCATCATGGCCTCTTCCTTCAAGGATTCCATTCATTTTCCGCCCGATCAAGTGAAGGGTACAAACCTGAACCTCCTTTGATGAGGTATTTCATTTCCGCCTGATCAGGTTAAGGGTACAAACCTGAGCCTCCTTTGATGAGGTATTTCATTTTCCGCCCAATCAGGATAAGGGTACAAACTTGAGCCTCATTTGATGAGGTATTTCATTTTCCGTTCGATCAGGTTAAGGGTATAAATCTGAGCCTCTTTTGATGAGGTATTTCATCTTCCGCCCGATCAAGTTAAGGGTATAAACCTGAGCCTCATTTGATGAGGTATTTCATTTTTCGCCTGATCAGGTTAAGGGTATAAACCTGAGCCTCCTTTGATGAGGTATTTCATCTTCCGCCCGATCGGTTAAGGGTACAAACCTGAGCCTCATTTGATGAGGTATTTCATTTTCCGCTCGATCAGGTTAAGGGTACAAACCTAAGCCTCATTTTGATGAGGTATTTCATTCCCCAATAAGGTTAAAGGTCAAACCAGAGCTTTTTCCCATGCAAAGCATTTTCCGTCCCATCCAGGATAAGGGCAAAACCTGAGCTTCACTCTCGCAGAGTGAATCCTTCTTCTTTATTCTCGATTTCATAACTACCATCTTCATCAGGGCCAATTTCTTCATATCCAGTCAGATCCTTCTAACTGGGGCATTTTATATAGCCCAAATTTGGTGTGTTTTTCTTTGCCACTAAGCTCGACCACAAGCTGGCTTAGTAGCAAAGAGGGGCATCTGTAAACACCCCAAATTTTCAGCCACCTCCTCGACATCTCCACCAATCATTGCGAACCATCTTTCCAAGATCTTTAGAGGGCAATATGGTCATTTCTGAGTTTAGACCCCACAGGAGTCCAGATTTCATCCCCAATTTTCAAAAATTTTCTATTGTTTTGCTTAGAATCATCTCCAGTCACAAAATCTCAAAGTCTTATTCATATCAAGAGATGAAAATCTTCAGTTCTTCATGCAGTATGAAATCCCCCGAGACATGTCGTTGCATATCATTGCATGAGCATTTCATATCAC
Organism: Nuphar pumila; assembly: GCF_984573655.1. Lineage (NCBI taxonomy): Eukaryota > Viridiplantae > Streptophyta > Magnoliopsida > Nymphaeales > Nymphaeaceae > Nuphar > Nuphar pumila. The sequence continues at coordinate 64,261,033 of NC_143249.1, forward strand.
TGCATGACACAACATGTCATTTCGAGGTCCAGAACTCTCGATTTCAAAACTCTCAATCGAGATTCGAGTTTTAACTTTGTCAAAATTGATTTCAAACCTTCTGGGTCTTCAAAATTGCTACTTCTTCCCATTTTACCCCCAGGACTCTGAACCTCAAAAGATTTTCTCAGGAAAATGATCTGGATAGTTTTCAATATGGATTTATAAAATTTTATCAACTGGATCAGCTCTGCCTGAAGAAAGGGATAGAGCTTTGAATTTAGCAATTTTATCTCAGATTTTACCCTTTTGTCAGCAATTTCAAATATCATTCTTTTATAAAATCGTCCCATAGGGGCCCCTTTCTCTCTCCTCTTCAATCATTGCCACTTGGCAATGTGGAGTCACTCTGAGGTGATGCCACATGCCCTTTTTCTCACTCTTTCCACTCTCTACCATGCGCCACTCTCTCTCCTTCTCCTTGATTGCCACTTGTCAATGTGGAGCCTCCGCTAGAATGGCGCCACATGTCTTCAGTCTCTTTCCTTATTCCATGCCAAGTGTCATATGTCTACCCTCCCCTATTCTCTCTCCCTTGCCATATGGCACTCTGGGGCCACCCTGAGTCGCCACGTGTCCAGCTATCCTTTCTCCAGAAAAAGTAGATTTGTCCCCCTGAGGTGGCGCCATCTGAAGTGTTTTCTTCTGCAGCTGACACATGTCAAGCTCTACTCTCCTCAGAAAAAGCAAGTTCCACATGTCTGTCTCTGCTTCCTTCAGAAAAAGCCAGAGTTCAAATATTCAAATTCCATATTGAGGTGGCGCAAATCCAAAATTTTCCTCTTTAAATTTATTTTTTATTTGCTTTACAAAATCCCAAAGTGGGCCCACACATAGGTGGCGCCACATGAGAAGCTTCTGTAGAGAAAATCAAGCCAACCTCATTTCAAAAAATTTCAAATTCTACTGAGGTGTCTTATTTACAAAATTTGCATTTTATTTTTATTCCAAAAATCCAAAGTAGCATCCTCTGAGATGGCTCCACATGGAAGGTCCAGATTTACTCTGTTTGAATTTCAAAAATCTCCAAAAATTCTATAAATACCCTAGCCCACGCCCAGTGAGGGGAGCTCCTTTGTTAGATCTGAACTTCAACTTAGGATTCCATTTTTTTTAGTTTCTTTTGTTTTCCTCTGAATTCACGCCCTCTTTGGAGTCCATTCTCAAGGAGCCATCCCGTAGTCGCCCGTCTCTGAGGTTTCAAAACAATAAAAGAACACAAGGTGAGTTTATATTCTAAGTGGTTCTATTGAAATAATGCCCTTGTCTCGATTTGCATATTGAATTTTCATTTTGAAGAAAGGGTTCGTCCGAATGATGGATTGAGCTATTCTCATAAAACGACATATATCAAAAATAATTATGCTTCCTTGATTATTTTCCAGCATTCATGCATTAATTAGATTTTATTCGTATGTTATTTCGTTAATTTAGTATATTTTAGAATTTAATTAGGTAGTATTTAATGTCCATTTCAATTCTGCTTAGTTTTTGTAATTCTCTGTTTTTGTCAGTCAGTCCACTCATTCTTTTATGTTTTTATTTTTCCTAAAAAATGCCAAAAAAATCATATTATGTGCCCTTAGATGTCCCTGATAATCTTCAAAAAAATCGGAATCATTTGGATTCATTTACTACGTTCAAAGTTCAAAATGGAAAGTTGGGTTTTATGACTCGGGAAACATTCAGAACATTTAGTCTCAACTTGTAAAATCGAGATCTCTATCATGTAAGATCTGATTTTCGATCCGAAAAATGACCTGAACTCAGGATTGAGTCTATTTTTTAATCTGATTTTTTCAAAGTTTTCTAATTTTTTTTGTCTGAAAAAAATCTAAGAGTTAGGAACACGTGTTAGAGCCTAATTTGAGTCTCTGAGACTTTGGATCGACTTAAGTCGACTGGTTATCTCTGAATATAGCTGAAAATCTGGATCTATAAAAAGTGAACTTTATGTTCTGAATGTCCTTTGTTTGATTCTGAAATTTTGCAATTTTTAGGATAGTCTTCATGCCAGTTCCGTATTTTTTATTTCAATCTCCTGTTTTGGTATTTACATTTGTTCTTCTGGTTTATGTGTGTAATGGCATATTTGTATTTCTCATCTAGTTGATCAAATGCCAAATCCATAAAGTGAAAGTTGTTTATATGCATGTCAGTAGTTCCTCATTTAATTTTCGGAAATTTTGATGGTAACTTATTATTTTGTATCCATTTTCACATCAGATTATGCTTATTTTAGTCTCGTCAGAACCAAATCTTTGCTACTGAACTCACCATAGGTCAAATCCCGGGGCTGTAAAAGCCAAAGATGTTCATTTTCATGTCCTTTAGAAGCCTGCAAAATATCAAACATTTCTATGGTGGATTTTTGCATTATTACATTAAATGCTATGTTTGGTTCGTAACCGCATGCGAAATTTGCTCATCTTAGGGTTTTCTTTGAAATTTTGTAATTAGGCCATATCATTTCATGCATTTTATCATTTTATATTGTTTCTAAGGGTAGAGGGATGCCCTCTACCAAATTTGGCATGATTTGAGTACCGTTTGATGATCAGTTTAGCCGTATCATCAAATCGGGGTTCCCGCGGGACCCTGATCCAAGCGAAAAACAAGCGAAATTTGTTATTTTGGCCAAGTTTCAAACATTAATTCTGATTTTTACAGTCCTAATATGTTTAGCAGCATGTCATCATGTCTCATCATGCATTTTATCATCATTTGGTTCATTTCAAATTTCAAAAAACTCAAATTTTATCAAAATTCCTTCAAAAAACCCTAATTTTAAAGGTATAACTTCAATATTAGGGGTATTTTGGTCATTTGACCATAATTCCGAATTTCAAACTATTTATTACTGGATTTTCTTGCATTTGCATCATTTCAAATATCAAGGAAGTATGAAAATCATGTTTATATCCAGCTAAGTCCAATAATCTTAGGATATTATTGGAAAATCTTGGAAAAACCCACATATTTGAGCTAACCCCATTTCAAGCTTGGCAGAGACATTCAAAGGAAGGAGTTGAAGTCTGCAATTGTCTTTATTTCATTTTATTTAGTGATGTAATAAACTTTGGAATAAGAGATTTACTTTTCTGCTTAGTTTAGGATGCATATCATATAGTTTGAATTTCTGTAATATCCTTATTATGCGATTCATGCATTTTATTTCAAAATCACTATAGAGGTACACGAATGGAACGTGCACCAACTCTTAGGGAGTTGATGAACTCGGTGGAGTCCATATTTACGGCCCTAGTCAGAATATGGACGAGACCCAGATTCAGCATCTTCGTACTAGTCGCACCGAGCCTATACTCTTAGGCTATCTTCCAAAATTCACTGCATATCTTCAATATTTACAAAATATTTTAGAATTGGCAAAGTAAATTACAAGCATATTTACGGCCATAGTCGGAATATGTGGTAATATTACTTTAGTTTAATTTTAAAATTACATATTTTTTAGAAAAGATATTTTTATAAAAAGACATTCATTCATTCAGGATAGTTTGCATCATGAAATCACCTGCACTTCTCAAACTTTTCTCAAGAAAAATTTCACTCCATGGAAATCGATTCCTCAAGAAACTCTGAAAATTTTTCAAAGTTGGATTTCCCAAATTAAGTTTTCCACGATTTTCCCTGGAAAATGTTCCTTTTTTTTTAAGATTCATTTTCAAAAGGAATTTCTCCTCATTCTCAAGAATCAAAATCGATTTTCAAATACTTCAAGGCCAAGATTCTCATGATTTCACTTTTATGAGTTTTGATTTTCCTTCTCCAAAGAATTTTCCTACAAATCTTCAATCATTTTCCAAAGAAAATTTTCAAAGTTAGAGTTTTCCTGGCAAGCATTTTCCCTTCAAGTGTTTGTCGTTTCTCAAGAATTTTTTTCTATTTTCTCGAGATTCTCATTCCTTCATGATTTTCCCAAATCTTTATAAACTTTCTTGAGATTTCAAATCATTTTATCAGAGTTTTCTAAGAGATTGATTTTCATATTTTTCCTTAGAAACATTTTCCAACTCCAAAGCAATTTTCTAAGCATACATCATGTTTTCCAACCTACATTTTACAAAGTTTCATAGCACATGCCTGAATTCTCTCTGCATTTAGGATATAACACGATTTTGATAATTTCACTAAGTCAAGCACACATTTGATCCTTGGTTTGATTACCCCTGTTAAAGGCGACAGGAACGGTCGAACCTCATACCGACAGGTCCTGTCTCATTCTTTGGAATATTTCCTGCTAATTTCAAAATGGAGGCGAGTATTACAAACAATTTTCAAAACTCTGGTCAAGTTTGACTCGCAGGATCGTTTTCTCCTCTCTCCCGCAGGGAAGGGAAAATTTTTGCAACGATAACAAAGTGGCATATTGTATTAGAAATAATTAGAAGTGTCAAATGCTTGAGGTTTCATACTGATAGATGCATTAGCTATTACATTCTTTTGTTTATCTCATGCATTTTAAGTAGATTTCTTTCATTTTTTTTTATTTCACCTTCTCACATCACTTCACCAACTACCACCTTGCATAGTGTCTCATGGATCATTACACTTCCCATTTCGTGCCCATCAAATTCCTGTTGTAAATGCCATCCACACAACCCTTATAGTACTCTTGCTCAATAGTTCATTGACCGTTATTGAACTGGTTTGCTTCAGTGGCTGCTGTCTGGAATTCCAATCAGTAGTATATTGATTGAAACACTGTCTATTGAGATTTGAAATAATTCACTGAGTTTTTATGCTAATCAATAGGTTAGCTGCTAAAATTAGAGATAATTCTGACCTGTCGGAATACTGTTGATCTTGCTAAATGGATGAACATTTGAGTATCTGAATATAAGTGTTAAAGTGTCCGAATGTTACTCAGATTCTAGTTGATTGCCATCACTTTGGCAAATGTCGTTCTTACTGATAGTCATATCATCATATCAGCTTGATGCTTAATCGTTGAATTCAGCTTGAATAATAGGATACTAAGTTTGGAACAGATGTTATTCTTTAAATACCCAAATAATTACAGCTAATGGATTCGTTAGGTGTTAAATTACATAGTTTACATTGCTTGTTTAGATAGCTGGTGAGTTAGCATAGTAGGTAGTGGGTGAGTCAGTACTGACTAAGTAGTCCATGTTTGGTAATCATGTCATAGGGGTCGACAGCTAACCTAAAATTAGTAAGTGTCAATCTGTATTAACAGTCTGTATTAATGTGTTAGCAGTCTCTGTTAGCCTTACATGTTTGTAATAAAGATCATGGATGTTAGCATAGGTAAATAGTGATGTTTGCAGAATAAGTGAATGAAAGTAAATAGATTAGAGGTGTGTCAAGTAAGATTGGCCTAAGCTGGGTGGATCCATGAATAGTTGCTTTGCTGGAGTTTGGTCAGATTTTCTTATCTGTTGAGGTTAGAGTCAATGAATCACCGATCTGCTAATCTCCTGAAACGGACCCCATCAATTTGTCGATTGTACCCTGCTGATTTGTTGGTGTTGGGGATCCAATATCATGTCAATCCCCTCGGTGTTGTCCAGTGACCCGGTTCATTTAAAAAAAAAAAACTTTGCTATAAATCCCAAAGCAGCTAAATACCATCATCTGTTGAGGTTTAATGTTATTTAATATACAACTCAAGGGTTATCAATGAAGGGTTACCTAAGTGTCATTCTGGAACCATCCCCATCCACAGTTTGTAGATAGTTCGTACATGCATTATAACATTGGCCTCTTATTAAGTTTGAAATAATTCACACCTCCTCGTTGACCTAGCATATCAAATATGCATTCCAACATAGGCTTTCTTCCCAAAACACAATGCATTGAATTAGAGTAGGGTATATGCGTAACTATCTCATCATTCACACTCTAAAAATTCGTAGGATATCCTGTCCATATTCTTGTACTAACTCTATCTTGCAGAAGTTAGGTAGAAATTTATTTTTTTTTCTTTTTTTCTTTGTAATTTCAAATTCAGTTCCAGATGTAATGGCCAGGCATTAGTGAATAAATTTCCTTCCCAACATTAGATTAGAATGTATGAACATACAAATATCATAACTTGCTTGTTTCATACCATTTTCCCTTTTATTGAAAAAATTCACGAATGGGAAACATGAATGGCACGTGCACCATTCTAATAAAGGGTGATTAAATCCTAAGTTGATGATTTGCATCAATGGCCATAGTCAGGATGTGAACAAAACTTAGGATTTTCATCTTTTATGGAATAACATTGGATCCGCATTGGATCTTTTTCAAAAAATCATCATATTTTAATATTTTTCTTCCTTTATTAGAGTTTAATTTAAAATTATTTCAAGATATATATCAATGGCCATAGTGAGAATATATTGAGAGTTAATTTCATTTTAAACTCTATAAAGGTACCAAAGTATATTTTATTCTTCACTTGAATTTAAATATAGATTATTATATAATGCATTCAATGACCATAGTCAGGAATGTATTATATCTTCAATCTTATTTCAATTCATTTAAAGAATGAAATATTCATTTAAAAAAAAACAAACTTCAAATTCCTTTTAAATTCATTCATCATTTAGGATAGAATCACATCATATTTTCAAAAAATACTTCTTCAAAATCCAAGTGATCTTGAATATCTTCTTCATTTCTCAAACCAATCTTCAATTTCAATTCATCTTCCTATCTTACTTCAAAATTCAAAATTCAATTTCAAAGTCCAAATTGACTTTGAGATTTCAAATTCATTTTTGTATTCAAAATTCGATTTCCAATTCAAAATTCAAAGTTCAATTCAACTTTGGAATCCCAGATTCATTTTCAGGATCCAATTTCAAATTCAATTTAATATCTCAGATCAAATTTCAAAGTTCAATTTAACTTTGAAATTCTCATATTCATCTCCTGATTTCAAAACTCAAGTTTAAGATCAAGTTTATTCTTTACCTTCAAAAGTTCTATCTAAAGATTGAGTCATGATTCCCAATTCAAAATCAAAGTTTCAAGATTGATTCTGAATCTCAAAATTCGATTTTTCCTTAAAATTCAAGCCCACCTTTAAATTCAAAATCTGGATTTCCAAAATCCAGATCCATTCTCAAAATCCCATCCGGATTTTTAGAATCCAAATCGATCTTAGGGTTCTGGATTTAGAACCCAATCCCATCTTGGATTCTAGACTTCGGATCCAATTCCATTTAGAATTCCAAAATTTCAGATCCAACTCCATCTTGGATTCCAGACTTCGGATCCAATTCCATTTAGGATTCCACATTTCGGATTCAACTCCATTTTGGATTCCAGACTTTGGATCCAATTCAATTTAGGATTCCGGATTTAGTTCCATCTTGGATGCTAGATTTCAGGTAAAAAATCCATTCTAGATTTCAGATCAAAAATCCATTCCAAATTTCAGATCAAAATTCTATTCTAGATTTCAAAATCTAATTCTCATTTTTCAAAGTCAATTTCAAATCCATTTCTCAAGTTCAAATTCAAATTCAAATTCAATTCCTGTCTTATGTTCTGAATTCAAAATTTCCTTTTTCAAAATCAATTCTTAAAAAATCGATCCAAATTCAAAGTCCATTCTGACTTTGAAAATTCATTCTTATTTCAAAATCCCAATTCTAAATCCCTTTTCTCTTTATCTGAAGACTTATCTTTCCAAAATTTGATCATTCCAAGACTTGGAATTTCAAGTCTCTTCTTCCAGATCTATTTCAAATTCTGAGTTAGATTCAAAATCTGACTTTTTCAAACCAATTTCAAATCTTTGAATCATTTCTTCACTCCATTATCTTATTTATCTCCGAATCACTTGAAAAATCCCAAATTTCCAAACTATTTTTCCTCAAAAGAGCATACATTCTTGCATTCGCACAAGCATGATTCTTTGTGTATTTTAGATTTAGAATAATTTCTTAGATAATATTTTAGCAAAGCAAAAGGCATAAATTTGATTCTTGGTTCAATTACCCCTGGTAAAGGCGCCAGGAACGGTCGAACCTTATACCGATGAGCGAATCCCGTCTCTCAATTTTCCCGCAAATTTTCAAAACAGAGGCGAGTAATTTTCAATTTTTTTCAAAAATTAAGGTCAACTGAGACCTTCGCAAAGGAGTTCCTCTCTCTCTTCTTTTTTTTTCCCTTCTCTCTTCTTTTTTTATCTTTTATTTTCCCCTTCAAAAAGGGAAATAAAGGTTAGAAAGGAAAATAGAAGAAAGAGAGAAGAATAACTGAGGAAAAATTTTGCGATGATCACAATCGCCCATCGCCACCCTCCGATCATCACCTTCCACAGATGACCATCGATCCCAAACTGATTTCCCCTCTTAATCGATCGATCCACCATTGGATCAGCGTCCCTCACAGCTCATTCATCGATCGCCAACCATCACCTGCTTCTCAATCCTTCCCCTCTCTATAAAAACAGGCGCAGGGGAAGGGGGAAGAGGAGGAAAAGAAAACGGTGAACATATCGATCTCCACCCCCATTGCCCTCTCCTCCTGCAACAGGAGAGAACTTTCCTCAGAAGTAGCGTCGACCCTCCTTCCAGATATTTGCAGAATCAAGTAAGGCCCTATCCTTTCCTCCTTGATTTTCTTTGAATTTCCCCTTTGTTTTCCTGCTTTTATCTTCATTAACATGCCATTTCCCCTTTTTCTTTTTGTTCCTCCTCATCTTATTCATCTTGATTTTGTTTCATTACGGTCTTGCTTTTCCTTTCCTTTCTTTCATCGATTCATAAAAGCATAATTACAGCATCGACCTGCCTGTAGCAGTCTCGATGCTACATAATGCAACAATGCTATTGCCCCTGTGTCAATGCATATTGCATTTGGGGCTACATTGTACAATTCATACCCTACTCTACCATGTTTTCGTTCAGCATTCTTGTTTAAATTTGTTGTTATGTTGTGT